>NC_136059.1:912143849-913594014 GCF_964261635.1 Lissotriton helveticus | reverse complement strand
TCCGACTCAACCCTCCAACTCCACCCTCCAACTCCACCCTCCAACTCCACCCTCCAACTCCACCCACCAACTCCACCCTCCAACTCCACCCTCCAACTCCGACTCCAACTCTACCCTCCAACTCCAACTCTACCCTCCAACTCCAACTCCACCGTCCAACTCCACCCTCCAACTCCAACTCCAACTCCACCCTACTTTTCCACATCCACCCTCCAACTGCAACTCCACCCTCCAACTCCACCCTCCACACTCCAACTCCACCCTCTAACTCCAACTCCACCCTCAAACTCCAACTCCACCCTCCAACTCCACCCTCCAACTCCACTCTCCAACTCTACCCTCCAACTCCACCCTCCACCCTCCAACTCCAACCTCCAACTCCAAATCCACCCTCCAACTCCAACCTCCAACTCCAAATCCACCCCCCAACTCAACCATCCACCCTCCAACTCCATCCTCCAACTCCAACTCCACCCTCCAACTCCAACTCCACCCTCCAACTCCACCCTCCAACTCTAGCTCCACCCTCCACCCTCCAACTCCACCCTCCAACTCCAACGCCACCCTCCAACTCCATCCTCCAAATCCACCCTTCAACTCTAACTCCACCCTCCAACTCCACCTTCCACCCTCCAACTCCACCATCCAACTCCAACTTCACCCTCCAACTCCACCCTCCACCCTCCAACTCCATCCTCAAACTCCAACGCCACCCTCCAACTCTACCCCCAAAATCCACCCTCCAACTCCAACTCCACCCTCCAACTCCACCCTCCACCCTCCAACTCCACCCTCCACCCTCCAACCCCACCCTCCAACTCCAACTCCACCCTCCAACTCCAACTCCACCCTCCAACTCCACCCTCCAACTCCACCCTCCAACTCCAACTTCCAACTCCACCCTCCAACTCCAGCCTTCAACTCCACCCTCCAACTCAAACTCCACACTCCAACTCCAACTCCACCCTCCAACTCCAACTCCACCCTCTAACTCCACTCTCCAACTCCACCCTCCCACTCCACCCTCTGAATCCACCCTCCAACTCCAACTCCACCCTCCAACTCCACCCTCCAACTCCAACTCCACCCTCCAACTCCACCCTCAGCCTCCAACTCCAACTCCACCCTCCAACTCCACCTTCCAACTCCAACTCCACCCTCCAACTTCACCCTCCAACTTCAACTTCACCCTCCATCTCCACCCTCCAACTCCAACTCCACACTCCAACTCCAACTCCACCCTCCAACTCCACCCTCCAACTCCACCCTCCAACTCCACCCTCCAACTCCACCCTCCAACTCCAACTCCACCCTCCAACTCCAGCCTCCAACTGCAACTCCACCCTCCAACTCCAACTCCACCCTCCAACTCCAACTCCACCCTCCAACTCCACTCTCCAACTCCACCCTCCAACTGCAACTCCACCCTCCAACTCCAACTCCACCCTCCAACTCCACCCTCCAACTCCACCCTCCAACTCCAACCTCCAACTCCACCCTCCAGCCTCCAACTCCACCCTCCAACTCCACCCTCCACCCTCCAACTCCACCCTCCAACTCCAACTCCAACTCCACCCTACTTTTCCACATCCACCCTTCAACTGCAGCTCCACCCTCCAACTCCACCCTCCACCCTCCAACTCCACCCTCTAACTCCAACTCCACCCTCAAACTCCAACTCCACCCTCCAACTCCACCCTCCAACTCCACTCTCCAACTCTACCCTCCAACTCCACCCTCCACCCTCCAACTCCTCCCTCCAACTCCAAATCCACCCTCCAACTCGACCATCCACCCTCCAACTCCATCCTCCAACTCCAACTCCGCCCTCCAACTCCAACTCCACCCTCCAACTCCACCCTCCAACTCTAGCTCCACCCTCCACCCTCCAACTCCACCCTCCAACTCCAACACCACCCTCCAACTCCACCCTCCAAATCCACCCTCCAACTCCAACTCCACCCTGCTACTCCAACTCCACCCTCCACCCTCCAACTCCACCCTCCAACTCAAACTTCACCCTCAAACTCCAACTCCACCCTCCAACTCCAACTCCACCCTCCAACTCTACCCTCCAACTCCACCCTCCATGCTCCACCTCCACCCTCCCACTCCAACTCCACCCTCCAACTCCACCCTCCAACTCCACCCTCCAACTCCATCCTCCAACTCCATCCTCCAACTCCACCCTCCAACTCCACCCTCCAACTCCACCCTCCAACTCCAACTCCACCATCCACCCTCCAACTCCACCCTCCAACTCCAACACCACCCTTCAACTCCACCCTCCAACTCCAACTCCACCCTCCAACTCCACCCTCCAACTCCAATTCCACCCTCCAACTCCATCCTCCAACTCCAACTCCACCCTCCAACTCCACCCTCAGCCTCCAACTCCAACTCCACCCTCCAACTCCACCTTCCAACTCCAACTCCACCATCCAACTTCACCCTCCAACTTCAACTTCACCCTCCATCTCCACCCTCCAACTCCAACTCCACACTCCAACTCCAACTCCACCCTCCAACTCCACATTCCAACTCCACCCTCTAACTTCCAACTCCTCCCTCCAACTCCAACTCCACCCTCCAACTCCACCCTCCAACTCCACCCTCCAACTCCACCCTCCAACTCCACCTTCCAACTCCGCCCTCCAACTCCAACCTCCAACTCCACCCTCCAACTCCACCCTCCACCATCCAACTCCACCCTCCAACTCAACCCTCCAACTCCAACTCCACCCTCAAATTCCAACTCCACCCTCCAACTTCAACTCCACCCTCCAACTCCAACTCCAACTCCACCCTCCAACTCCACCTCCCAACTCCACCCTCTAACTCCAACTTCACCCTCCACCCTACATTTCCACCTTCCAACTCCAACTCCACCCTCCAACTCCACCATCCAACTCCATCATCCAACTCCAACTCTACCCTCCAACTCCAATTCCACCCTCCAACTCCACCCTCCAACTCCAACTCCACCCTCCAACTCCACCCTCCAACTCCACCCTGCAACTCCAACTCCACCTTCCAACTCCAACTTCACCCTCCAACTCCACCCTCCAACTCCACCCTCCACCCTCCAACTCCACCCTCCAACTCCAACTCCACCCTCCAAATCCACCCTCCAACTTCAACTCCACCCTCCAACTCCACCGTCTAACTCCAACTTCACCCTCTAACTCCACTCCAACTCCACTCTCCAACTCCAACTCCACCCTCCAACTCCACCCTCCAACTCCAACTCGAACTCCACCCTCCAACTCCACCCTCCAACTCCACCCTCCACCCTCCAACTCCACCCTCCAACTCCAACGCCAACCTCCAACTCCACTCCACCTTCCAACTCAAACTCCACCCAGCTCCACCCTCAAACTCCAACTCCACCCTGCTACTCCAACTCCACCCTCCACCCTCCAACTCCACCCTCCAACTCAAACTTCACCCTCAAACTCCAACTCCACCCTCCAACTCCAACTCCACCCTCCAACTCTACCCTCCAACTCGACCCTCCATGCTCCACCTCCACCCTCCCACTCCAACTCCACCCTCCAACTCCACCCTCCAACTCGACCCTCCAACTCCATCCTCCAACTCCACCCTCCAACTCCACCCTCCAACTCCACCCTCCAACTCCAACTCCACCCTCCACCCTCCAACTCCACCCTCCAACTCCAACACCACCCTTCAACTCCACCCTCCAACTCCAAATCCACCCTCCAACTCCAACTCCACCCTCCAACTCCACCCTCCAACTCCACCCTCTACCCTCTAACTCCACCCTCCAACTCCAACTCCACCCTCCAACATCCATTTCCACCCTCCAACTCCAAATCCACCCTCGAACTCCACCCTCCAACTCGAACTCCACCCTCCAACTCCACCCTCCAACTCCACCCTTCAACTCCAATTTCCAACTCCACCCTCCAACTCCACCCTCCAACTCCAACTCCAACCTCCAACTCCAACTCCACCCTCCAACCTCCAGCTCCACCCTCCAACTCCACTCTCCAACTCCACCCTCCAACTCCACCCTCCGACTACACCCTCCAACTCCACCCTCCAACTTCCAACTCCACCCTCCAACTCCACACTCCAACTCCAACTCCACCTTCCGACTCCACCCTCACCTTCCAACTCCAACTCCACCCTCCAACTCCAACTCCACCCTTCAACTCCACCCTCCAACTCCACCCTCCAATTCTAACTCCACCCTCCAACTCCACCCTCCAACTCCAACTTCACCCTCCATCTCCACCCTCTAACTCCAACTCCACCCTCTAACTTCCAATTCCACCCTCCTACTCCACCCTCCAACTCCAACTCCACCCTCCAACTCCAACTCCACTCTCCAACTCCAACTCCACCCTCCAACTCCACCTCCACCTCCACCCTTCAACTCCAACTCCACCCTCCAACTCCAACTCCACCCTCCAACTCCAACTCCACCCTCCAACTCCA
Organism: Lissotriton helveticus; assembly: GCF_964261635.1. Taxonomy (NCBI): domain Eukaryota; kingdom Metazoa; phylum Chordata; class Amphibia; order Caudata; family Salamandridae; genus Lissotriton; species Lissotriton helveticus. The sequence goes on along the minus strand of NC_136059.1, from coordinate 913,589,550 downwards.
ACTTCACCCTCCAACTCCACCCTCCAACTCCAACTCCACCCTCCAACTCCATCCTCCGACTCAACCCTCCAACTCCACCCTCCAACTCCACCCTCCAACTCCACCCTCCAACTCCACCCACCAACTCCACCCTCCAACTCCACCCTCCAACTCCGACTCCAACTCTACCCTCCAACTCCAACTCTACCCTCCAACTCCAACTCCACCGTCCAACTCCACCCTCCAACTCCAACTCCACCCTACTTTTCCACATCCACCCTCCAACTGCAACTCCACCCTCCAACTCCACCCTCCACACTCCAACTCCACCCTCTAACTCCAACTCCACCCTCAAACTCCAACTCCACCCTCCAACTCCACCCTCCAACTCCACTCTCCAACTCTACCCTCCAACTCCACCCTCCACCCTCCAACTCCAACCTCCAACTCCAAATCCACCCTCCAACTCAACCATCCACCCTCCAACTCCATCCTCCAACTCCAACTCCACCCTCCAACTCCAACTCCACCCTCCAACTCCACCCTCCAACTCTAGCTCCACCCTCCACCCTCCAACTCCACCCTCCAACTCCAACGCCACCCTCCAACTCCATCCTCCAAATCCACCCTCCAACTCTAACTCCACCCTCCAACTCCACCTTCCACCCTCCAACTCCACCATCCAACTCCAACTTCACCCTCCAACTCCACCCTCCACCCTCCAACTCCATCCTCAAACTCCAACGCCACCCTCCAACTCTACCCTCCAAATCCACCCTCCAACTCCAACTCCACCCTCCAACTCCACCCTCCACCCTCCAACTCCACCCTCCACCCTCCAACCCCACCCTCCAACTCCACCCTCCAACTCCAACTCCACCCTCCAACTCCACCCTCCAACTCCACCCTCCAACTCCAACTTCCAACTCCACCCTCCAACTCCAGCCTTCAACTCCACCCTCCAACTCAAACTCCACACTCCAACTCCAACTCCACCCTCCAGCTCCAACTCCACCCTCTAACTCCACTCTCCAACTCCACCCTCCCACTCCACCCTCCGAATCCACCCTCCAACTCCAACTCCACCCTCCAACTCCACCCTCCAACTCCAACTCCACCCTCCAACTCCACCCTCAGCCTCCAACTCCAACTCCACCCTCCAACTCCACCTTCCAACTCCAACTCCACCCTCCAACTTCACCCTCCAACTTCAACTTCACCCTCCATCTCCACCCTCCAACTCCAACTCCACACTCCAACTCCAACTCCACCCTCCAACTCCACCCTCCAACTCCACCCTCTAACTTCCAACTCCACCCTCCAACTCCAACTCCACCCTCCAACTCCACCCTCCAACTCCAACTCCACCCTCCAACTCCAGCCTCCAACTGCAACTCCACCCTCCAACTCCAACTCCACCCTCCAACTCCAACTCCACCCTCCAACTCCACTCTCCAACTCCACCCTCCAACTGCAACTCCACCCTCCAACTCCAACTCCACCCTCCAACTCCACCCTCCAACTCCACCCTCCAACTCCAACCTCCAACTCCACCCTCCAGCCTCCAACTCCACCCTCCAACTCCACCCTCCACCCTCCAACTCTACCCTCCAACTCCAACTCCAACTCCACCCTACTTTTCCACATCCACCCTCCAACTGCAGCTCCACCCTCCAACTCCACCCTCCACCCTCCAACTCCACCCTCTAACTCCAACTCCACCCTCAAACTCCAACTCCACCCTCCAACTCCACCCTCCAACTCCACTCTGCAACTCTACCCTCCAACTCCACCCTCCACCCTCCAACTCCTCCCTCCAACTCCAAATCCACCCTCCAACTCGACCATCCACCCTCCAACTCCATCCTCCAACTCCAACTCCGCCCTCCAACTCCACCCTCCAACTCCACCCTCCAACTCTAGCTCCACCCTCCAGCCTCCAACTCCACCCTCCAACTCCAACGCCACCCTCCAACTCCACCCTCCAAATCCACCCTCCAACTATAACTCCACCCTCCAACTCCACCCTCCACCCTCCAACTCCACCCTCCAACTCAAACTTCACCCTCCAACTCCACCCTCCACCCTCCAACTCCACCCTCCAACTCCAACGCCACCCTCCAACTCTACCCTCCAAATCCACCCTCCAACTCCAACTCCACCCTCCAACTCCACCCTCCAGCTCCACCCTCCAACTCCAACTCCACCCTCCAACTCCCCCTCCCAACTCCACCCTCCAACTCCAACTTCACCCTCCACCCTACAACTCCACCTTCCAACTCCAACTCCACCCTCCAACTCCACCATCCAACTCCATCATCCAACTCCAACTCTACCCTCCAACTCCAATTCCACCCTCCAACTCCACCCTCCAACTCCAACTCCACCCTCCAACTCCACCGTCTAACTCCAACTTCACCCTCTAACTCCACTCCAACTCCACTCTCCAACTCCAACTCCACCCTCCAACTCCACCCTCCAACTCCTACTCGAACTCCACCCTCCAACTCCACCCTCCAACTCCAACTCCAACTCTACCCTCCAACTCCACCCTACAACTCCAACTTCAACTCCACCCTCTAACTCCAACTAAACCCTCCAACTCCAACTCCACCATCCAACTCCACCCTCCAACTCCAACCTCCAACTACACCCTCCAACTCCACCCTCCAACTCCACCCTCCACCCTCCAACTCCACCCTCCAACTCCAACTCCAACCTCAAACTCCACTCCACCTTCCAACTCAAACTCCACCCAGCTCCACCCTCCAACTCCAACTCCACCCTGCTACTCCAACTCCACCCTCCACCCTCCAACTCCACCCTCCAACTCAAACTTCACCCTCAAACTCCAACTCCACCCTCCAACTCCAACTCCACCCTCCAACTCTACCCTCCAACTCGACCCTCCATGCTCCACCTCCACCCTCCCACTCCAACTCCACCCTCCAACTCCACCCTCCAACTCCACCCTCCAACTCCATCCTCCAACTCCACCCTCCAACTCCACCCTCCAACTCCACCCTCCAACTCCAACTCCACCCTCCACCCTCCAACTCCACCCTCCAACTCCAACACCACCCTTCAACTCCACCCTCCAACTCCAAATCCACCCTCCAACTCCAACTCCACCCTCCAACTCCACCCTCCAACTCCACCCTCCAACTCCACCCTCCAACTTCACCCTCCAACTTCAACTTCACCCTCCATCTCCACCCTCCAACTCCAACTCCACACTCCAACTCCAACTCCACCCTCCAACTCCACCCTCCAACTCCACCCTCTAACTTCCAACTCCACCCTCCAACTCCAACTCCACCCTCCAACTCCACCCTCCAACTCCAACTCCACCCTCCAACTCCAGCCTCCAACTGCAACTCCACCCTCCAACTCCAACTCCACCCTCCAACTCCAACTCCACCCTCCAACTCCACTCTCCAACTCCACCCTCCAACTGCAACTCCACCCTCCAACTCCAACTCCACCCTCCAACTCCAACTCCACCCTCCAACTCCAACCTCCAACTCCACCCTTCAGCCTCCAACTCCACCCTCCAACTCCACCCTCCACCCTCCAACTCCACCCTCCAACTCCAACTCCAACTCCACCCTACTTTTCCACATCCACCCTCCAACTGCAGCTCCACCCTCCAACTCCACCCTCCACCCTCCAACTCCACCCTCTAACTCCAACTCCACCCTCAAACTCCAACTCCACCCTCCAACTCCACCCTCCAACTCCACTCTCCAACTCTACCCTCCAACTCCACCCTCCACCCTCCAACTCCTCCCTCCAACTCCAAATCCACCCTCCAACTCGACCATCCACCCTCCAACTCCATCCTCCAACTCCAACTCCACCCTCCAACTCCAACTCCACCCTCCAACTCCACCCTCCAACTCTAGCTCCACCCTCCACCCTCCAACTCCACCCTCCAACTCCAACTCCACCCTCCAACTCCACCCTCCAAATCCACCCTCCAACTATAACTCCACCCTCCAACTCCACCCTCCACCCTCCAACTCCACCCTCCAACTCAAACTTCACCCTCCAACTCCACCCTCCACCCTCCAACTCCACCCTCCAACTCCAACGCCACCCTCCAACTCTACCCTCCAAATCCACCCTCCAACTCCAACTCCACCCTCCACCCTCCAGCTCCACCCTCCAACTCCAACTCCACCCTCCAACTACACCTCCCAACTCCACCCTCCAACTCCAACTTCACCCTCCACCCTACAACTCCACCTTCCAACTCCAACTCCACCCTCCAACTCCACCATCCAACTCTATCATCCAACTCCAACTCTACCCTCCAACTCCAATTCCACCCTCCAACTCCACCCTCCAACTCCAACTCCACCCTCCAACTCCACCCTCCAACTCCACCCTGCAACTCCAACTCCACCTTCTAACTCCAACTTCACCCTCCAACTCCACCCTCCAACTCCACCCTCCACCCTCCAACTCCACCCTCCAACTCCAACTCCACCCTCCAAATCCACCCGCCAACTTCAACTCCACCCTCCAACTCCACCGTCTAACTCCAACTTCACCCTCTAACTCCACTCCAACTCCACTCTCCAACTCCAACTCCACCCTCCAACTCCACCCTCCAACTCCAACTCGAACTCCACCCTCCAACTCCACCCTCCAACTCCAACTCCAACTCTACCCTCCAACTCCACCCTCCAACTCCAACTTCAACTCCACCCTCCAACTCCAACTAAACCCTCCAACTCCAACTCCACCCTCCAACTCCACCCTCCAACTCCAACCTCCAACTCCAACTACACCCTCCAACTCCACCCTCCAACTCCACCCTCCACCCTCCAACTCCACCCTCCAACTCCACCCTCCAACTCCAACTCCACCCTCCAACTCCACTCCACCCTCCAACTCCAACTCCACCCTCCACCCTCCAACTCCACCCTCCAACTCCAACACCACCCTTCAACTCCACCCTCCAACTCCAAATCCACCCTCCAACTCCAACTTCACCCTCCAACTCCACCCTCCAACTCCACCCTCCAACTCCACCCTCTACCCTCTAACTCCACCCTCCAACTCCAACTCCACCCTCCACCATCCATTTCCACCGTCCAACTCCAAATCCACCCTCGAACTCCATCCTCCAACTCGAACTCCACCCTCCAACTCCACCCTCCAACTCCACCCTCCAACTCCACCCTTCAACTCCAATTTCCAACTCCACCCTCCAACTCCACCCTCCAACTCCAACTCCAACCTCCAACTCCAACTCCACCCTCCAACCTCCAGCTCCACCCTCCAACTCCACTCTCCAACTCCACCCTCCAACTCCACCCTCCGACTCCACCCTCCAACTCCACCCTCCAACTTCCAACTCCACCCTCCAACTCCACCCTCCAACTCCAACTCCACCTTCCGACTCCACCCTCACCTTCCAACTCCAACTCCACCCTCCAACTCCAACTCCAACTCCACCCTTCAACTCCACCCTCCAACTCCACCCTCCAATTCTAACTCCACTCTCCAACTCCACCCTCCAACTCCAACTTCACCCTCCATCTCCACCCTCTAACTCCAACTCCACCCTCTAACTTCCAATTCCACCCTCCTACTCCACCCTCCAACTCCAACTCCACCCTCCAACTCCAACTCCACTCTCCAACTCCAACTCCACCCTCCAACTCCACCTCCACCCTTCAACTCCAACTCCACCCTCCAACTCCAACTCCACCCTCCAACTCCACCCTCCAACTCCAACTCCACCCTCCAACTCCACCCTCCAACTCCAACTCCACCCTCCAACTCCATCCTCCGACTCCACCCTCCAACTCCATCCTCCGACTCCACCCTCCAACTCCACCCTCCAACTCCACCCTCCAACTCCACCCACCAACTCCACCCTCCAACTCCACCCTCCAACTCCGACTCCAACTCTACCCTCCAACTCCAACTCTACCCTCCAACTCCAACTCCACCGTCCAACTCCACCCTCCAACTCCAACTCCAACTCCACCCTACTTTTCCACATCCACCCTCCAACTGCAACTCCACCCTCCAACTCCACCCTCCACCCTCCAACTCCACCCTCTAACTCCAACTCCCCCCTCAAACTCCAACTCCACCCTCCAACTCCACCCTCCAACTCCAACTCCACTCTCCAACTCTACCCTCCAACTCCACGCTCCACCCTCCAACTCCAACCTCCAACTCCAAATCCACCCTCCAACTCGACCATCCACCCTCCAACTCCATCCTCCAACTCCAACTCCACCCTCCAACTCCAACTCCACCCTCCAACTCTAGCTCCACCCTCCACCCTCCAACTCCACCCTCCAACTCCAACGCCACCCTCCAACTCCATCCTCCAAATCCACCCTCCAACTCTAACTCCACCCTCCAACTCCACCTTCCACCCTCCAACTCCACCATCCAACTCCAACTTCACCCTCCAACTCCACCCTCCATCCTCCAACTCCATCCTCCAACTCCAACGCCACCCTCCAACTCTACCCTCCAACTCCAACTCCACCCTCCAACTCCACCCTCCAACTCCAACTCCACACTCCAACTCCAACTCCACCCTCCAACTCCACCCTCCAACTCCACCCTCTAACTTCCAACTCCACCCTCCAACTCCAACTCCACCCTCCAACTCCACCCTCCAACTCCAACTCCACCCTCCAACTCCAGCCTCCAACTGCAACTCCACCCTCCAACTCCAACTCCACCCTCCAACTCCAACTCCACCCTCCAACTCCAACTCCACCCTCTAACTCCACTCTCCAACTCCACCCTCCAACTCCACCCTCCGAATCCACCCTCCAACTCCAACTCCACCCTCCAACTCCACCCTCCAACTCCAACTCCACCCTCCAACTCCACCCTCAGCCTCCAACTCCAACTCCACCCTCCAACTCCACCCTCCAACTTCACCCTCCAACTTTAACTTCACCCTCCATCTCCACCCTCCAACTCCAACTCCACACTCCAACTCCAACTCCACCCTCCAACTCCACCCTCCAACTCCACCCTCTAACTTCCAACTCCACCCTCCAACTCCAACTCCACCCTCCAACTCCACCCTCCAACTCCAACTCCACCCTCCAACTCCAGCCTTCAACTGCAACTCCACCCTCCAACTCCAACTCCACCCTCCAACTCCAACTCCACCCTCCAACTCCACTCTCCAACTCCACCCTCCAACTGCAACTCCACCCTCCAACTCCAACTCCACCCTCCAAATCCACCCTCCAACTCCAACTCCACCCTCCAACTCCACCCTCCAACTCCACCCTCCACCCTCCAACTCCACCCTCCAACTCCAACTCCAACTCCACCCTACTTTTCCACATCCACCCTCCAACTGCAGCTCCACCCTCCAACTCCACCCTCCACCCTCCAACTCCACCCTCTAACTCCAACTCCACCCTCAAACTCCAACTCCACCCTCCAACTCCACCCTCCAACTCCACCCTCCACCCTCCAACTCCTCCCTCCAACTCCAAATCCACCCTCCAACTCGACCATCCACCCTCCAACTCCATCCTCCAACTCCAACACCACCCTCCAACTCCAACTCCACCCTCCAACTCCACCCTCCAACTCTAGCTCCACCCTCCACCCTCCAACTCCACCCTCCAACTCCAACGCCACCCTCCAACTCCACCCTCCAAATCCACCCTCCAACTATAACTCCACCCTCCAACTCCACCCTCCACCCTCCAACTCAAACTTCACCCTCCAACTCCACCCTCCACCCTCCAACTCCACCCTCCAACTCCAACGCCACCCTCCAACTCTACCCTCCAAATCCACCCTCCAACTCCAACTCCACCCTCCAACGCCACCCTCCAACCTCCAGCTCCACCCTCCAACTCCAACTCAACCCTCCAACTCCACCCTCCACCCTCCAACTCCACCCTCCACCCTCCAACCCCACCCTCCAACTCCAACTCCACCCTCCAACTCCAACTCCACCATCCAACTCCACCCTCCAACTCCATCCTCCAACTCCAACTTCCAACTCTACCCTGCAACTCCAGCCTTCAACTCCACCCTCCAACTCAAACTCCACACTCCAACTCCAACTCCACTCTCCAACTCCAACTCCACCCTCTAACTCCACTCTCCAACTCCACCCTCCAACTCCACCCTCCGACTCCACCCTCCAACTTCAACTCCACCCTCCAACTCCAACTCCACCCTCCAACTCCACTTTCCAACTCCAACTCCACCCTCCAACTTCACCCTCCAACTTCAACTTCACCTTCCATCTCCACCCTCCAACTCCAACTCCACACTCCAACTCCACCCTCCAACTCCACCCTCCAACTCCACCCTCCAACTCCATCCTCTAACTTCCAACTCCACCCTCCAACTCCAACTCCACCCTCCAACTCCACCCTCCAACTCCAACTCCACCCTCCAACTCCAGCCTCCAACTGCAACTCCACCCTCCAACTCCAACTCCACCCTCCAACTCCAACTCCACCCTCAAACTCCACCCTCCAACTCCAACTCCACCCTCCAACTCCAACTCCACCCTCCAACTCCACCCTCCAACTCCACCCTCCAACTCCAACCTCCAACTCCACCCTCCAGCCTCCAACTCCACCCTCCAACTCCAACCTCCAACTACACCCTCCAACTCCACCCTCCAACTCCACCCTCCACCCTCCAACTCCACCCTCAAACTCCACCCTCCAACTCCAACTCCAACCTCCAACTCCACTCCACCTTCCAACTCAAACTCCACCCAGCTCCACCCTCCAACTCCAACTCCACCCTGCTACTCCAACTCCACCCTCCACCCTCCAACTCCACCCTCCAACTCAAACTTCACCCTCAAACTCCAACTCCACCCTCCAACTCCAACTCCACCCTCCAACTCTACCCTCCAACTCGACCCTCCATGCTCCACCTCCACCCTCCCACTCCAACTCCACCCTCCAACTCGACCCTCCAACTCCATCCTCCAACTCCACCCTCCAACTCCACCCTCCAACTCCACCCTCCAACTCCAACTCCACCCTCCACCCTCCAACTCCACCCTCCAACTCCAACACCACCCTTCAACTCCACCCTCCAACTCCAAATCCACCCTCCAACTCCAACTCCACCCTCCAACTCCACCCTCCAACTCCACCCTCTACCCTCTAACTCCACCCTCCAACTCCAACTCCACCCTCCACCATCCATTTCCACCGTCCAACTCCAAATCCACCCTCGAACTCCATCCTCCAACTCGAACTCCACCCTCCAACTCCACCCTCCAACTCCACCCTCCAACTCCACCCTTCAACTCCAATTTCCAACTCCACCCTCCAACTCCACCCTCCAACTCCAACTCCAACCTCCAACTCCAACTCCACCCTCCAACCTCCAGCTCCACCCTCCAACTCCACTCTCCAACTCCACCCTCCAACTCCACCCTCCGACTCCACCCTCCAACTCCACCCTCCAACTTCCAACTCCACCCTCCAACTCCACCCTCCAACTCCAACTCCACCTTCCGACTCCACCCTCACCTTCCAACTCCAACTCCACCCTCCAACTCCAACTCCAACTCCACCCTTCAACTCCACCCTCCAACTCCACCCTCCAATTCTAACTCCACTCTCCAACTCCACCCTCCAACTCCAACTTCACCCTCCATCTCCACCCTCTAACTCCAACTCCACCCTCTAACTTCCAATTCCACCCTCCTACTCCACCCTCCAACTCCAACTCCACCCTCCAACTCCAACTCCACTCTCCAACTCCAACTCCACCCTCCAACTCCACCTCCACCCTTCAACTCCAACTCCACCCTCCAACTCCAACTCCACCCTCCAACTCCAACTCTACCCTCCAACTCCAACTCCACCCTCCAACTCCACCCTCCAACTCCAACTCCACCCTCCAACTCCATCCTCCGACTCCACCCTCCAACTCCATCCTCCGACTCCACCCTCCAACTCCACCCTCCAACTCCACCCTCCAACTCCACCCACCAACTCCACCCTCCAACTCCACCCTCCAACTCCGACTCCAACTCTACCCTCCAACTCCAACTCTACCCTCCAACTCCAACTCCACCGTCCAACTCCACCCTCCAACTCCAACTCCAACTCCACCCTACTTTTCCACATCCACCCTCCAACTGCAACTCCACCCTCCAACTCCACCCTCCACCCTCCAACTCCACCCTCTAACTCCAACTCCACCCTCAAACTCCAACTCCACCCTCCAACTCCACCCTCCAACTCCAACTCCACTCTCCAACTCTACCCTCCAACTCCACGCTCCACCCTCCAACTCCAACCTCCAACTCCAAATCCACCCTCCAACTCGACCATCCACCCTCCAACTCCATCCTCCAACTCCAACTCCACCCTCCAACTCCAACTCAACCCTCCAACTCTAGCTCCACCCTCCACCCTCCAACTCCACCCTCCAACTCCAATGCCACCCTCCAACTCCATCCTCCAAATCCACCCTCCAACTCTAACTCCACCCTCCAACTCCACCTTCCACCCTCCAACTCCACCATCCAACTCCAACTTCACCCTCCAACTCCACCCTCCACCCTCCAACTCCATCCTCCAACTCCAACGCCACCCTCCAACTCTACCCTCCAAATCCACCCTCCAACTCCAACTCCACCCTCCAACTCCACCCTCCACCCTCCAACTCCACCCTCCACCCTCCAACCCCACCCTCCAACTCCAACTCCACCCTCCAACTCCAACTCCACCATCCAACTCCACCCTCCAACTCCACCCTCCAACTCCAACTTCCAACTCCACCCTCCAACTCCAGCCTTCAACTCCACCCTCCAACTCAAACTCCACACTCCAACTCCAACTCCACCCTCCAACTCCAACTCCACCCTCTAACTCCACTCTCCAACTCCACCCTCCAACTCCACCCTCTGAATCCACCCTCCAACTCCAACTCCACCCTCCAACTCCACCCTCCAACTCCAACTCCACCCTCCAACTCCACCCTCAGCCTCCAACTCCAACTCCACCCTCCAACTCCACCTTCCAACTCCAACTCCACCCTCCAACTTCACCCTCCAACTTCAACTTCACCCTCCATCTCCACCCTCCAACTCCAACTCCACACTCCAACTCCAACTCCACCCTCCAACTCCACCCTCCAACTCCACCCTCTAACTTCCAACTCCACCCTCCAACTCCAACTCCACCCTCCAACTCCACCCTCCAACTCCAACTCCACCCTCCAACTCCAGCCTCCAACTGCAACTCCACCCTCCAACTCCAACTCCACCCTCCAACTCCAACTCCACCCTCCAACTCCACTCTCCAACTCCACCCTCCAACTGCAACTCCACCCTCCAACTCCAACTCCACCCTCCAAATCCACCCTCCAACTCCAACTCCACCCTCCAACTCCAACTCCACCCTCCAACTCCACCCTCCAGCCTCCAACTCCACCCTCCAACTCCACCCTCCACCCTCCAACTCCACCCTCCAACTCCAACTCCAACTCCACCCTACTTTTCCACATCCACCCTCCAACTGCAGCTCCACCCTCCAACTCCACCCTCCACCCTCCAACTCCACCCTCTAACTCCAACTCCACCCTCAAACTCCAACTCCACCCTCCAACTCCACCCTCCAACTCCACCCTCCACCCTCCAACTCCTCCCTCCAACTCCAAATCCACCCTCCAACTCGACCATCCACCCTCCAACTCCATCCTCCAACTCCAACACCACCCTCCAACTCCAACTCCACCCTCCAACTCCACCCTCCAACTCTAGCTCCACCCTCCACCCTCCAACTCCACCCTCCAACTCCAACGCCACCCTCCAACTCCACCCTCCAAATCCACCCTCCAACTATAACTCCACCCTCCAACTCCACCCTCCACCCTCCAACTCCACCCTCCAACTCAAACTTCACCCTCCAACTCCACCCTCCACCCTCCAACTCCACCCTCCAACTCCAACGCCACCCTCCAACTCTACCCTCCAAATCCACCCTCCAACTCCAACTCCACCCTCCAACGCCACCCTCCAACCTCCAGCTCCACCCTCCAACTCCAACTCAACCCTCCAACTCCACCCTCCACCCTCCAACTCCACCCTCCACCCTCCAACCCCACCCTCCAACTCCAACTCCACCCTCCAACTCCACCATCCAACTCCACCCTCCAACTCCATCCTCCAACTCCAACTCAAACTTCACCCTCCAACTCCACCCTCCACCCTCCAACTCCACCCTCCAACTCCAATGCCACCCTCCAACTCTACCCTCCAAATCCACCCTCCAACTCCAACTCCACCCTCCAACGCCACCCTCCACCCTCCAACTCCACCCTCCAACTCCACCCTCCAACTCAAACTTCACCCTCCAACTCCACCCTCCACCCTCCAACTCCACCATCCAACTCCACCCTCCAACTCCACCCTCCAACTCCATCCTCCAACTCCAACTTCCAACTCCACCCTGCAACTCCAGCCTTCAACTCCACCCTCCAACTCAAACTCCACACTCCAACTCCAACTCCACTCTCCAACTCCAACTCCACCCTCTAACTCCACTCTCCAACTCCACCCTCCAACTCCACCCTCCGACTCCACCCTCCAACTTCAACTCCACCCTCCAACTCCACCCTCCAACTCCAACTCCACCCTCCAACTCCACTTTCCAACTCCAACTCCACCCTCCAACTTCACCCTCCAACTTCAACTTCACCTTCCATCTCCACCCTCCAACTCCAACTCCACACTCCAACTCCACCCTCCAACTCCACCCTCCAACTCCATCCTCTAACTTCCAACTCCACCCTCCAACTCCAACTCCACCCTCCAACTCCACCCTCCAACTCCACCCTCCAACTCCAACTCCACCCTCCAACTCCAGCCTCCAACTGCAACTCCACCCTCCAACTCCAACTCCACCCTCCAACTCCAACTCCACCCTCAAACGACACCCTCCAACTCCAACTCCACCCTCCAACTCCACCCTCCAACTCCACCCTCCAACTCCAACTCCACCCTCCAACTCCAACCTCCAACTCCACCCTCCAGCCTCCAACTCCACCCTCCAACTCCACCCTCCACCCTCCAACTCCACCCTCCAACTCCAAATCCACCCTCCAACTACAACACCACCCTCCAACTCCAACTCCACCTCCAACTCCACCCTCCAACTACAACTCCAACTCCACCCTCCAACTCCACCTCCCAACTCCACCCTCCAACTCCACCCTCCAACTCCACCTCCCAACTCCACCCTCCAACTCCACCCTCCAACTCCACCCTCCAACTCCAAATTCCAAATCCACCCTCCAACTCCATCCTCCAACTCCTCCATCCAACTCCAACTCCACCCTCCAACTCCACCCTCCACCCTCCAACTCCACCCTCCAACTCCAACTTCCAACTTCCAACTCCACCCTCCAACTTCAACTCCAACTCCACCCTCCAACTCCACCCTCCAACTCCAACTCCACCCTCCAACTCCAACTCCACCCTCCAACTCCAACTCCACCCCCCAACTTCAACTCCACCCTCCAACTCCACCCTCCAACTCCACCCTCCAACTCCACCCTCCAACTCCAGTTCCACCCTCCAACTTCAACTCCACCCTCCAACTTCAACTCCACCCTCCAACTCCACCCTCCAACTCCACCCTCCATCACTCAGGGGGACCACCACATCACTCCGGGACACCACCACATCACTCCGGGACACCACCACATCACACGGGGACACCAACACATCACTCAGGGAAACCACCACATTACTCTGGGACACCACAACATCACTCAAGAACACCATCACATCACTCTGGGAACACCACCACATCACTCGGGCAACACCACAACATCACTCAGGGGCACCACCACATCACTCAGCCCAACCACATCATCACTCAGCACCACAACAGCACTGTCCTTGCTTGCTACCAACAAGCATTTCCATAGCCAATAGGACTCGCATTAGGAAAGTGTAAGCTATTGGCTTTGTGAATAACAATGCTATTAATTTATATATTTTCAAAGCCAACACATATTAAAAAAATGTGTCATTTACAATACCAATAGCTTACACTTTCCTAATGCGAGACCTATTGTATTGCAAGGTGTGCAGTCTAAATATCGAGTTGTTATTTTCGACTGGACATAATATCGACTCCAGAATATCGAGATGGCATTAATGTCGAGGTAAGTAATATCTATGTATTTTTTATCGAATTTCATGTATGTTAAAAAATATTGATTGAAAAAATATCGAGTAAGTAATATCGATAGTAAAAAATATCGTTATTTCTAGTAGTTTAAAAATATCGAAAGTCAAAATATCGGTTTTAAGAATATCGAAAGTTGTGTTATCGACAGTCATGATTAAATATATGTTTTTTTTATTTATTTATATTGAAAATACATTTATAAAAATTTAATAAATATAAAAATTAATTCAAATAGTATAATAATTTCTAGGAGCGGGTAGTGGGTTTTTAGGGCAATAGGGTGGGAAGTAATTTAATTATAATTAATTAAATATGTAAATTTATTAATTGGTAGTAATATTTAATTAATTGTTAATTAAATAATATTTTTTATTTATATAAAATGTAATTGCTAAATAATTTAATTTAATTGATTAATTGCTAATTATGCTAATTTAAATAATTTATGTCATGTAGCGGGTTGTGGGTTTTTAGGGGAATAGGGTGGGAAGTAATTTAATTATAATTAATTAAATATGTAAATTTATTAATTGGTAGTAATATTTAAATAATTGTTAATTAAATAATAGTTTTCAAATATATAACATTTAATTGGTAATTAATTTAATTTAATTGATTAATTGCTAATTAAGCTAATTTAAATAATTTATGTCATGTAGCGGGTTGTGGGTTTATAGGGGAATAGGGTGGGAAGTAATTTAATTATAATTAATTAAATATGTAAATGTATTAATTGGTAGTAATATTTAAATAATTGTTAATTAAATAATAGTTTTCAAATATATAAAATTTAATTGGTAATTAATTTAATTTAATTGATTAATTGCTAATTATGCTAATTTAAATAATTTATGTCATGTAGCGGGTTGTGGGTTTATAGGGGAATAGGGTGGGAAGTAATTTAATTATAATTAATAAAATATGTAAATTTATGATTTGGTAGTATGATTTAATTAATTGTTAATTAAATAATATTTTTTAATTATATAAAATTTATTTTGTAAATAATTTAATTTAATTGATTAATTGGTAATTATGTTAATTTAAATAATTTATGTCATGTAGCGGGTTTTGGGTTTATAGGGGAATAGGGTGGGAAGTAATTTAATTATAATTCATTAAATATGTAAATGTATTAATTGTTAGTAATATTTAATTAATTGTTAATTAAAAAATATTTGTTGATTATTTAAAATTTCATTGGTAATTAATTTAATTTAATTGATTACTTGCTAATTATGTTAAATTAATTTTTTTATTTCCTGTAGCGGGTTGTGTGTTTATAGGGGAATAGAGTGGGAAGTAATTTAATAATAAAGAAGGAAATAATAATATTTATTAAAGGTATACAACGTTTACCACGCAACTTTTACAACGCACTACCATTACAACGAAACTTTTACAACGCAAATACCATTATAACGCATATATTTACAACGAATGTTTTTACTACGCAGGTACTTTTACAACGCATACCATTACAACGTAAGTATTTGTAAGTATATAATTATATTTAAAATGTTATAGGTTTGGGTTTTCGGATAAAGGGGTATTTTTAGGGTTCAGGGTCAGTTTTGGGTTTTTGGGTAAAGGGGTATTTTTAGGGTTCAGGGTCAGTTTTGGGTTTTTGGATAAAGGGGTATTTTTAGGGTTCAGGGTCAGTTTTCAGTTTTTGGGTAATGGGGTATGTTTAGGGTTCAGGGTCAGTTTTCAGTTTTTGGGTAAAGGGGTATTTTTAGGGTTCAGGGTCAGTTTTCAGTTTTTGGGTAAAGGGGTATTTTTAGGGTTCAGGGTCAGTTTTCAGTTTTTGGGTAAAGGGGTATTTTTAGTGTTCAGGGTCAGTTTTCAGTTTTTGGGTAATGGGGTATTTTTAGGGTTCAGGGTCAGTTTTCAGTTTTTGGGTAAAGGGGTATTTTTAGGGTTCAGGGTCAGTTTTCAGTTTTTGGGTAAAGGGGTATTTTTAGGGTTCAGGGTCAGTTTTCAGTTTTTGGGTAAAGGGGTATTTTTAGGGTTCAGGGTCAGTTTTCAGTTTTTGGGTAATGGGGTATTTTTAGGGTTCAGGGTCAGTTTTCAGTTTTTGGATAAAGGGGTATTTTTAGGGTTCAGGGTCAGTTTTCAGTTTTTGGGTAAAGGGGTATTTTTAGGGTTCAGGTTCAGTTTTCAGTTTTTGGGTAAAGAGGTATTTTTAGGGTTCAGGGTAAGTTTTCAGTTTTTGGGTAAAGGGGTATTTTTAGAGTTCAGGGTCAGTTTGGGGTTTTTGGGTACAGGGGTACAGGGTAAAAATTACGTTTATACTTGGTGGAGTTGGAATAGTAATTTGTATGGGTTCAGTGTCCAGCACCTTCCCTGATGTTATACTTGGTGGAGTGGGAATAGTAATTAGTATGGGTTCAGTGTCCAGCACCTTCCATGAGTTTACAATTGGTGAAGTGGGAATTTTAATTTGTATGGTTTTAATGTGTAGTATGGTTTTGTGAGTTTATAATTGGTGCAGTGGAAATAAGAAAACATTTTTAATACAAATAATTATTATTGGTAGGATACTATAATAAAGTTTTAAAATTACATAGAAAACTTTTGTATTAATTATAATTATTGTTATTGTAGTAGTTAAAAGATAAATACATTTTTAAATTTATTAAAATTTCAAATGCATTTTTAAATAGAATATTTCATATGTAATTAATATTCATATAGAATAATAAAGAAGGAAACATACACAGGGTTAAATGGAATAAATGAAAAACAGTTTATTAACATATAAAAAATAAATTGTAAGTAGAGATGTATTTTTTATTTCTATTGAAAATTGTAAGTAAACAGTTTTTATTATCCAACAAAATATATGAAGTGCATATATATGTTTTTAACAAATAAATGATATTTAAATAATTATATGTTTATTCACATATATTGTAATTTAATTAGTTAAAGAAACAAATTGGTAATATGTACTTTTCATTTAATAACAATTATTTTATTCACATAGACATTGAATATATTGTCATAGATAAATATGTATATTTGTTTTATAACAGTAACATTTTTGTTTTTTACAAAGTAATCATATTTTTTTTACAAATTAATATTATGAATATTTAACATATTTATAATATTAATTTTTACATAGATAAACACACAAATACATTTTTATATACATACATAATGTTTAAACTAATATGAGCTATTTTTATAAACAAATTATTTGTAACAAGGTTATATATTCACATTTGTTTAACATATAGATTATTTTCAAAATGTATATATAAATAATAAAATATTATTTAAAGTAACAGATAACAGTTGAATAATTATTTGAAAGTAATGAATATTTAAGAAATAATTTTCTACAATTTAAATAATTATTTACACTTAATATAATACTCAGTGTATTTTTTTAAAGTGTTGGAATATAGAAATTAAAGAGGTTTTTGCTGTATACAGGGACTACTTTTTAACCGCGTAATGTTATTTAGGCTTATTTGGTGCTTCAACAGATCGCGGTTGGATGCTGCTTCGCGTTAGAGAGGGTAAGTTTGTTTTTATTGTATTTTAGAAGTTAATGAAGTTAGTGTTAGTGTATGTGTGGTGTGTTTAAGTTTATGTACATAGGGTTATTAAGAGAAGATTGTGTTTTCGAGGTTAGGTAGAGTGTACGATATTTCATTTTTACCGCGTTTTTGTTGTAGGTGTGTGACGTGAGCTAATATGTTTAAATGTTACAAAGATAATATGTTTGGTGTATAAATATGTCTTTTTACATATGTATGGGTGTTTTTGTGTGGGTGGGTATGTATTTTATTTTTTCCAGGTTATCGTCGCGTTTTACTGTTTTTGAGGAGGTCCTTCTTTTTCGATCAGAGTTGTGTGACGAGTATTATATACTCTTATTTTTGCACACAAATATTTTGGTTTTCACGTTTTCCAGGAGCGTTTTTTAAAAAAAATTACTATTTTCGGGTTTTCAATGGTATATCGTGTGTATTACATTGGAGAGGAGTCGCTATGGATTTGCTTGTATTTTTGCTTTTTTTTGGGGGCTTCCATGGATTGTATGGGTTTTTGCTATGGTGTCGTATGGATTGCTTGGAATTGGATTACGTTTGAAGGTGCAACAGAAAGGTCAGTATTTACAAAACTTTTTATGGGTGGGGAAACTGTTTTAATTTTTGCTTTAGTTACGTTGTATGTAACATTTTGTAAATACATTATCTAAATACATTTTATATATGTTAATATTATGTATTTGATAATTTAATTGCAAATTGTTACATGTAAAAATTAAGGAATTTAAAAAAAATGCTTAATGTAACGTGTATAGTTATGTTATGTTTTAAAGAATAGTTTTTGCAATCATTGATAGATAGTCTAGTCCTTTGCTAGTTGGATAGAGGGTAACTTGACTTTGGAGTGTGTTATACATTTTTTCCTTTGTTTGGTGAGTTTAGGTCCGATCAAAGTTACTGATTGCTCCATTCGGAGCTCCTGGTAACTCTGTTCTTTTTGTAAGGATTGTATTAATTTGTGAAGGGTAGGTGTTCCTCGGCCTGTAGTTGCTTGGAAGGCATTGTGCCATCCTTCAACTGCATTGTTTGTTTTTGCTTCCTTATTTAGGGCCAGATGTAGGTAGGCTTTTACCGGGTGGTAACGGCCGAATTCGGCCGTTACCACCCGGTAAAAGCAATTTGACATGTAGGGCCCTGTAATTTACAGACTCGGTAAATTTACCGGTAGGTAAATTTACCGAGTATGTAAAATACCGAGTCGGTATCATTACTGATTCCGGACAATTGGTATGTAGGTGGGACTCTTCTGAGTCCCACAAGCAGTACCACATCGGTATTTTACCATCAAATACTACTTGATGGTAAAATACCGTTTCTGGTGTGCATGCACATGTGTGCATGCACACCTATGCCATATGACAGGCAGACCTGCCCTTAGGGCAGGTATGCCTGCCACATGGCACCCGAGCCTCTTTTGGGGGTGCCAGAGGGTGTCAAAGTGACACCCCCTGCACCATTGTGACAGTCGGTATTTTCCGATGTGGTAAATACCGACCGGTATATGCCCAATCAATCCTATGGGCTTCAAAACCCATAGGAATGCATGGGCATTAACTGGTCGGTATTTACCACATCGGAAATTACCGACTGTTTCCGATTCGGTAATTGCACATCTGCAATTACCTACATCTCGGTATTTTTATTTTCCGACCTCTTAAATACCGAGTCGGTGTGACTCGGTATTTAAGAGGTCGGTAAATAAAAATTACCTACATCTGGCCCTAAGTGTGCTAAGGTAGACATTCCACCAAGCTATTTGGTATTTGGGTTGTCTTCTATGGCCTGATCTGTGTAGCCTTCCTACCCATGTGTCTTCGAAGTAGTCAAGCATAGGGCTTAGTCTTTCTTCGTTTATTTTATAGTAGGGGCTGTCTATTAACAAGTTATAGTGCTCAGTTACATCTGTCAGTGGAACATAGGCTAGGGCGATGAGTTTTTTTATTTGATAAGCAAAAGTGCTATCAGTGGCGTATTGGATACTCAAGGTAGATTGTTGTAGATGTCGCCAGATACATTGGTCAAAATGATAATAGCAACCTTGTATTGCTGTGTGTGGGTATGTTTTAAGGATGCTGTTTATCATTGCTTTTTCAAAGTCAATGATAATTTTTTGTGGAAAATAGTTGTTAGTATGTTGCTTGACTTCAGTTAGTATTTCTTGATAGGTAGCTTGCTGTTTGTTTGGTAGAAGGGCATAAAGGAATGGAATATTAGCATTTTGGAAATGACCATGGATAGTGTATAATTGATAAAAAGGTTTGGGGCATACAGAAAAAGTACCGTCCATCATCCAAGTTTGGCATTGGGTAAGTTTAGTCATGTCGTTTGCTGTGGCAAACAGTATAATTCTTTTATCTTTACATTTGTTGTCATAGAGTATAAAATCATCTTTATTGTGAGTTACAGAGAGTTCAGGGGAATTTGCACTTCTTCAAAAGTTTTTGGTGTGGGAGGAGTAGTGCATGTTGCTCTTTTTTGTCTAGCTATAGTTTTTTTAGGGATTCGATAGATGGTAATTGGCTAGAAGCATGTTGGGGAAGTACACTTAAATGGTGTTTCAGAATAGCAGTTGTTGGTTGATCAGTACTAGTACTAGCTTCTTTAAGGGAATCTAGCATTTGTCTAATCTCTATTTCTGTTACATTGGGTGGGTGATTATGTTCCTTAGTATAAGTAACAGTAGTTTCCTGAGTTATAGCTCTACCATAACATTTGTTGGCATAATATTTCGTACACTTCCAAAAAACTTTCAAATCTTTTTGTTTCTCTTGAGTGTAGACATATCCCATATAACAAAGAAGCATTTTCCCTTTTTGTGAATAAATGAATTTAGCTCCTTCAGTCATGCTTGTATTGTAGTGCTAGGAGGTAATTAAAAGAGAATGTCATTACATTTTTTGATAAAATAATGTTGTATTCTAATAATACAGTTTAACACATTTCTGATTTACCTGTAAATCTTTTTATGATTTCAAGTAGTTCTTTTCAGGTGTTGATGTTCTTCAAACTGTTATTTTCTGTGTATATATTTTTGTACCTGTGGAAGTTGAGAAAATGTGTACTAATATTTTATAACTATTTATGATATTTTGGTAGAGGTTTTTAGCTAGTTTCTATTTAGTTACCTATCTATTAAATGTCGAAGTTACATTTAAATTATATACTTACTTATTTATATTTAACTTTTGATGTCCAGGTGTTGTCTAGGTCTTCTGTATTTTCTTTTTGTCTGTAGGATAAATAGTAAAAAAAAACATATATTTTAGGTATTTGGCTTTTAAACATAGGTGTGAGGTTTGAGAGTTACATTTTCGATGGAAAATAATGTAGTAGTACTTACTTTATATAGGTGTAGCTGTCTTTATGTTGAAGTCAATATGTTTTCTTTCAGAAATCCTGCAGAGTTTCGTCTTCCTTTAGTTAGGAGATTTAGGCTGCATTTTTAGTTTGCTGTAATCTTGTTTATATAGTATTAGTCTAATAGTTTCTGAAGTAGGATTGGTTGTTTAAATTGATAGTCTGTTTTAATTCGTGGATTTGAATTTTTTAACCTGTTATGCTAATTGCTTTCCTTATATGGGTGACGCCAATTAACGTTTATTTAATGTGTAAGGCCTTATTTTGTATAGGTAATGTTATCTTTATATTTTTAAAGTGGAGGAATATATATATAATTGGCAGTAAGAAATGTTTAGTTGTTCGAAACATTGTTTATGTATTATAAAATGTATGTTTGTATTTATTTTGTGTTATAAATGTTAGGAAAATATATAGTATGTTTTATAGCTTTTTAGAAACAATTAGTGAATAAATATGAATAGTATGACTAAATTTTAAGATAATACAGTGATTTATTCAAGGATGTAGTAATTTCGATATTTTAAAAAAACGATAAATTTGCTATCTATATTTTTGTATTCGATATTTTGTCAGTTTTTCATTTAAAGATGTGATAATCGATGTTTTAGAAATCGATAATGTTGTTAGTCGATATTGTTGTAGTCGTTGTTTTTTTTAGTCGATAATGTGGTTTCGATATTTTTGTGTTTTGTTGTTTAAGTATAGGCAATCGATAATTTTGTAGTCGATAATTTTTCATCGATATTTTGTCCAGTCGATATTCGGTCTGTCGAGGTTATGTCAGTGATCCGTATTGCAAATGCTTGTTATTACAAGTAAGTCACCCATAAGGTAGGCCCCAGGTAGCACCATGGGCAAAATGCAGTGTAATTAAAAGGTAGTACATGTACTTTTAAATTTTACATGTGCTGGTAGAAAAATACTCTTAAATTTTTTTTCTCTACTGCAAGGCATATCTCTCACATAGGTTAACATTGGGTTTGCCTTAACGCCTTAACTGCGGCGGTTTTTCCGCCGCGGTGCGGGCGTTCTAAGGGGTGGGCGGGGCTTCGTCGGCCGTTGGCCGACGGCAGCACTGGGAAGGGCTTAAACACCTTTTAAGTGTAATTCCGATTGGGAGCAGATAAAAATTTGGAGTTTGGTGTTATTGGACTCACAATTTAAAATCACAACTTATGGTGAACTTGGAATTTAAATTGTAGGTCAGAAAATGCCACTTTTAGAAAGTTGCAAAAGAAACAAAGTTGGCCTCACACAAAGGAAGAAGGGGTGTGACATTTGCATCCTGATGGCCCATCACCATGCTGTTGGGCCTTCTTGAGATAGATTGGGAGAGTGGAGCTGACACTTGCACCTGATTAGGGCTGTGCCGGTCCCCACACAAAGAGCTGCATACCACCCTGTAGAGTTTCTGGAGCCAGGGCAGGAAAGGCAGGGATACTGTGATCTTCAAAGGCCTCTTTGATGTCTTTCCCACTTCAAAGGCCCATTTGGGCATAAGTACTAGGCCCCTGACACCACCAGGTCAGAACTCTGCTGAAACCAAGGACATTCTGCCTGGAAGAGGAGCTGCTGTGCTGTAGAGGGAACGGCCACTTTGATACCTTCTCTGCTGTGTTGGTCTGCTGCTTCTTGTTTGGGAATGAGAGGGACTGGACTTGCTATCTACATCCTGTAACCCAGGATTCTCCAAGGGCTTGCAGGCTTGCCTCCTGTTTCCTGAAGTCTCATGGACACAATAGACTTCTTGCAACTCTGCTAGTGCTGTTGGACTCTGCAGCCATTGGAGCCCTACCCTTGCCTGAGGTGCTCTCTCCAGTCCTGGGATTCAGTAGTGGGTACTGCAGCAATTTTCTTAAAAAATCAATGCATTGGCCCCTTTGCACCAGTCGGGACCGACGCAGTGCTCTCCGACGCCGATGCAGCGCCGATTTCGTCGACAACACGGCTCCCGACTGCCAAGTTTGACGACGACGCAGCACTGATCCTTTGACACAATCCACGATTTTCGATGACGATGCAATGCCGAATCTTCGACTCCACCTGTGAAGCTCATCTCTGACACTGCTAGGAAAATTCCAATGCATCGGGTTCTTGACGTCGCCACTTTGCTCCGTACAAGGTACTTTTTCAGTGGACCCTGCGTGGGTTCTGTAGCCGGCCTGCCCTCCATCACGGTCAGCCTGAACTTTGTATTTGTACTGGTCTCTCACAACCTCAAGAAAAAGTTTTGTCCTTTTGGTCTTGTTTTACTCCGATAAACATTCACTATTTTTCTAAACTGGTTTAAAGTTTTTTTGTTGTGATTTTACTGTGCTACTGTAATTAAAGTGTGCATATATACTTTACTCATTGCCTCTTAAGTTACGCCTGCCTGCTCTGTGCCAAGATACCCGAGGCTGAGCACAGATTAATTTAGGTTCTCTATCTGACTTACCTTGTCTAGGATTGTGGCTTCTGAGAGGACAGGGTGTATACTCTGCCAACCAGAAACCTCGATTTCAAATAGAGGTTTTTCCCTCCAGGAAATTAGTTAATGAATCTGCTACCACTTCCAGTTGCTGCTCAGTAGACAGCAGAACCATTCCTTTAGTGTCTGGAGTGGTCCCTTCACCCAATGCATCTACACCTCACAAGAAATAGTCCCAGGGCTACCAAATGCCTGACGACTTCAGGATGTCCCTCTAATAGCCCACAGCACCAAAAAAGGGGAGAACTCCATTTGTTCACCTATTATCTCCCACAACTCCCTATCATTGTTGTCCGGAGTAGACGCAGTGGGGTGGTGGGAAATGAGTACACCTAGGCCCTCAGGCAGGCACCGAGGCACTGACCGGGCATGACTGGGTGTGTGAGTCTGGTGAGCGAACAATGTATGGTATTGGGAAGTACTAAAGCTCCCAGTATACCTTGGGAAGGTCAGCTCCAAGGTATCAGGAAACGGAACCATGATTACAAAAGCCCCTCTTTTCGAGCCGGCCAACAATTGTCAATCCAGATTCAGAGATGAGTGCTTTATTCACTCCATAGCGGCATGTCAGGAGTCATTCGAGCAGCATCCAGGACTAAACTCTTTTGCTGCTCTTTTCCGCTTCTGTGTGAAACATTGTTACATCTCGAGCAAACACGGTTATTATACGTCTTCCTTCATGCAGAAAGCTAATTTTTTTCTACACGCGTTCCGGCCCGAACGCTTCTTCATTTTTGGGAGTCCCGCTACTCTACAGAGAAGCTGCCATGATGCAGGCTGCCGTCTGTGGGGGTAGCTCCTGTTGTGATAGAGCGTTTGCTCTCATTTGTTATGTTATGTTAAATGGTTTTGCATAGCGCTCAGCTGCCCCAGCCAAGGGGCGTCCCGGCGCTGTCACTGACAAGGAGGGCATCTATCCCCACTGAGAGCACAGCGGAACTCAACAAACAATCATTTGGAGCTTACTTTAAAGGAAAAACGTGGGTCTTAATGGCCTTCCTGAACATCAGCAAATCCTCTAAACCACGAATCTGGGACGGCAAAGCGTTCCATAGTTTAGCGGCAAGATAGAGGAACGAGCGCCCGCCCAAACGATGATTTCCTCTCATTTCCTGAGAGAGTTGTCACGCTGTTGAAGGAACCTGCTTTATTTATTTATTTATTTTTGTTTCTTTGGCGACATTCACAAAAGGTAACTGTTTGTTTTCTTTCTCACTTGGATTGGATGGCTACAAAAGACATTGGATAATTGGAATTCTTTAGTCACACTCATAGACCCAGTGAGGTCTTTCAGCCTTGTGTACCTTTATTATTTAAGACTAAAACATTTTCAAGCATTCTTAGTTTCATCTGAGTGGACCAGCAAAAGGATTTGTTGTACTCAACCTTGGGGCAGTGTTATATTCCAGTGTTTACTGTGTGGCAAGCCTGTGAGTAGACTGAATGCTGTTTTACACGTCATAACGTTAATTAGAATGAGCATGTAAATCAGGTGGATGGTAAAGTTCTTGTTGTCTCCTCTCACCGGCAGATCATCACATTCTGTTCACTGCCCAGAGTGAAAGAAGTATTTCCCAGACAAAGGAGAGGACAGATGAGGTTATGTGGTGGCGGACTGCTGATGTTTCTCTTTATTATATTATCCATTTCTCTTTTCCCCTGGGTGCTTCAGTGCAGGGCAGTGGCTTGTAAACTCTCCCTGCAGGTTGCACAGGGTGGAACTGAGAATCTATCAAAATGATCAAGACATGGCTTTTCTCTAACCTTTAGGCTACCTGCCTCACTGTCCGCTTCTATGTGATTTAGCGCTGGGACGCCCCTTTGCTGGGGCAGCCATGTGCTCTATAAATGCAGATAACATAACATAATATAACATCATCGCCCCTGCTAGATCTGTTCTGGAAGGTTGGTCTCTAACAAATTCTGCTACCTATCACAGCCTGACACTCCCCCAGTACTGCTTCCCAATAGTGCCATATCCCTAGGCAAAACCACAATACATGGGCAAAGCCCGTCCATATTCTCCATAGTGAAAACATCAAGAATTGTCCCTCAAGCTATAACAGGTTAATCAAGCTGGTGTGTAATACACTCTATTGAGGTATTTAAATTGTATTACCTGGTGCTGGCTATTCAGGGAGATGGTTTGACGACTGTACAACAATAGGTCCATTGTTTATCACTGTTAATTATTCCTAGTTCCTCTTGCCACTCCAACTTAACTTTTGTGACTCCCTGCCACCTCGCTTCTTCAGATCACGCATACAGTTTTGCTATAATACACTGAGTTGTAGATGTTTGTAGCAAATATGTCAAAGCTGGCAGCTCTGGAGGTTCCAGCAAGCCTTCCCCCAGCAATTTGCACAATGTGTGTCGGGCCCTATAGTAATGAAACTGAGCCAACGCAGTATGCGTGTCACCCTGCGCACTCAGGTGCTCCCAGCAGCGAATAACTCTGTCCTGGATGAAGTCACCCATGTATAAGAGATCCAGTCTCTGCAAAGCATCTACTGCCCCTCTCTCCTGGCCCAGGGGAAACCACATGCACCAATCCGAAAACCATGGCAAATAAAGTAATAGTCCAGTTTGCAGTTCAGTAAGTCTCTTCCAAGAGTATGTCATCGTGTTTAACAGAACAAAGGTATTGTAGTGCCAAGTTGGCTGATCAAACAATGTCTTAGGCGATGAAATGGAGGAGGTGGCATCCCTCTCAAACCACAAGTGTGATAGGTTACTTGGGCCATGCAACCAATAATGGGCAAACATACACTGCACACCTCTTTAGTAAGCTTCCAGGCCGGGGTCATTCAACCCACTCATATTGTAGAGGAGAGTTAACGTGTCCCCGCTCACATGCGGCTGCTTCCCAGCCCAGGCTAGGCACATCAAGACTGTCCGCAAGTTACAGAATAAGGCACGAGGCAGGAGAATAAGGATGTTCTTGAAAAGGAACAAGAAATGGGGCAACACCACCATCTTCATTATGGTGATGCTCTCGCGAAGCGACAGGGGTAGACTGATCCGGCAGTCGACCACCTCAGTGAGCCACTGCTCATCCCCGTCATAGTTATCCAGCAACACCACTGACGGGTTTGTGTGGACCTGTATGCCCAAGTATCGCACAGAGTCTGTCAGCCAATGAAATGAATACTCCAGCTGCACCGGTGTTGTAACCGCAGTAAGCGCGAATATGAGGGACTTATCCCAATTAATACGGGAGGCCCACCAAACAGTATGACCGCTTGGAAGATTGAGAAAAATTATGCTCTGGATTATGCACATATAAGAGTGTATCATCTGCATAAGCAGAGATGATCAGGCTGTAGTGCTGGAAGTGAATCCCCTGGTGTGCATGGGATTCAGGAAGTACGCAAGCTAGCAGCTCTGCCACTAGGGCATACAGCAGCGGCAATAGGGTACAACCTTACCGGATGTCCCTCATCATTTCTATGGCTGCTGAGTCTACACCATTGACCCAGATAAGAGTGGTCGGCCAAGTAGAAAGAACCACGATGAGTTTTAGGAAAACATACCTAACTCCTACATGTCGCAACACCCCCACTCAACCGAATCGCACAGTTTTTCAGTGTCCAGAAACACAGCAGTAGCATGCACATCTGAGTCGGAAGAGAGATCATGCCGAAAAGGCTTGGCCAGGTTTAAATCCACACTGTTCAGGTCCAACAATGCCCGGGAGCAGAGGTGCCAATCGATTAGCCAAAATGTTTGCAAAAATGTTCATGTAGGTGTTTAACAATAACTGAGGTCTATAGGGCGAGCAACAGTCGGCCGGCTTGCCCGGCTTCAGCAGAGTGACCAGGACATCCTCATGCATTGTAGGTGGAATGCAGTCCTCCTTCACCATTTCTTACAGGGTGACCAGGGTGTGGAATGAGCTTGGCCTGGTAGACCTTATAACAGGCCACCGTTAGCCCATCAGTGCCTGGTGCTTCCCCGCTTGGCATATCCTTCAGTGCTGCCACAATCTCCAAAGGGCAGAGGGGGTCCATGAGGTGCTCTCTATGTCCCACCATCAGCCACTTCATTGTGATATGGGCAAGGTAGTCTGCTGAGGCCTGTTCATTA
The DNA here is from genome assembly GCF_964261635.1 of Lissotriton helveticus. Lineage (NCBI taxonomy): Eukaryota > Metazoa > Chordata > Amphibia > Caudata > Salamandridae > Lissotriton > Lissotriton helveticus. The sequence continues at coordinate 913,561,891 of NC_136059.1, read as the reverse complement.
TGGGAGAGATGAGACGTGTATAGCTCCACATAATAACTGTGGAAACGATTCGATACCTGCTCCACTATACAAGGGGTATGCCCTGCTCATCATTGACTGCTAGAATCATGTCATCCTCACACCGAGGCCGCAGGAGCACTGTCAGCATTGCACCAGGATGCTCGCCTTTGCCGTAAACCCTTGCAATTGCAAATTTTCACAGATGGGTGGCTTTGCTTTGTGTTACCTCATGGTACTCCTCCAACTTACCCTTAATGTCGCCTAGCATGCTCTGCTAAGCCGTCTCTCTGTGCACATGCTCTAAGCCTGCTTTTTCAGCCTTCAACCATATCAAATGGCCCTGCAGTGACCTAAGCAGGCCAAAGTGTTTAGACATAGTGACCCCTGGATATAACTTGAAATGCCCCACAGACCGTGGCAAATTTCTCCACAGAGCCTATGTTGTTATTTAAATATTCATCTATCGCCTGAGCAAACTTCTCCAGAAATACTGCATCTAAAAGAGAGCAAGACAGAAACTGCCAAGCAACTTGGGGGCTATGGGCTGTCAAGCACCAGCTCCATTAATATCATTGTGCGATCTGAATATGTGTGCGGTAGGTGTTCACACCTCTGGACCTACGGCGCCAGACTCCGAGACACTAACCAGTGATCTATTCATGTGTGGATGTCGTGCACTGTGGAGTGATGAGTGTAGCCCAATAGTACGGGAAACTTTGGTGCCAGACATTAAGCAAGCCGCAATGCTCAGCAATCTCATTGAGGGCACAAGCCTAAGTGGGTCCCCAGAGTGATCCAGGTCTGAGCACAAAGCACAATTAAAATCTCCGCCCGCATATCTAAGGCACGTTCCCACAGTGAATGAGTCAGGCTTGCAAATTATGATAAAAATGCTGGTCCTCCTAATAAGGGCTGTACACCCCCACCAGTAGAGCAGCCAAATCATCCTTGTAGCAGCGAGCCACCACATACCTACTGCCTGGGTCCACAAACACACACCTTCTGCAATTCCATAGCCCTTCCAAACCCAAACCGGCAAACAAACCAGTGTATTGAAGCCAGCTGCATAGCAGGTACCCTGCATGCAGCACTGGGTTAGCAATCCATTCCCAGGAGCCAGGTGTGTCTCCCGCAGTATAGCAACGTTAATGAGATGCAGCTGCAAGTATGCTACAACTTTGTGCACTTTCCTGCAGTTATTCAACCCCCAGGGATCCAACAGTGGTGGATACCTGATAACAACCACATCACCTTGCGTACCATCAGCCGCCTCTGTGCAACTCAAAATACCAACGTCAAACATGTTGCGGAACTTGCCCAGCTTGCGGCCCTTTCCAGCACGCACTGAATGGTTGTGTTAAACAGAACCAAGCATCCATCCACACTGTGAACCCCAGAAACACACACAGCAAAGCAATCCCCTCCTCTATCCCACCCCTTACCCATCCAACATAACACCTAACAAACCATTGTGGAGCACACATGGGGCAGATGTTAGCCTGCCGATCTCCCCCGCTACACTAAGTCATAGGGGGCCATATAACATACATAGTGTGTGCTTGAACATGCAAACAACAAATGTCAATTAATGGGTGCCCCAGTCATCGCCACTTGCTCTCCTGTGTATTGTCGATCCAATGCCAGGGCCACAAGAAACACCACTGGAGTGCAGGACCGCCCCGCCTAGGCAGCATGTATCCCACAACACAATTAATACATGTTCACCCCCAGCAGCCATCCAAAGGCTATCCTCAAGGCCAACTGCCGTGACACCTCAATCCCCTGTCATGTAGAATAGTAGTAGCTAAGTACCTCAGCCATCCACTGAACAATGGGCGATTGCAACCTGGCTAAGGGTCTCAGAGTCCCAGTTTAAGTACAGGGAACTGGCCACTCAGCACGGGCTGCAAATCCTGTTCTTGTAAGTCCTGTGATGCCTCGGGCTCCCCCTCTTCCGAACGTGGCCACCCCCTGATTTAGGAACCGCTGCAGTTGGTTAGGGTCACTAAATATTTTTACTTTCCCATCCACCATCCCAGGTGAACATGGTAAAGCATTCTGTATTCCAGGTGCAGACCTTGCAGCTTGCGCTTGGGTTGGGATGAACTGCCTCCACGCTTCCTGTACCTGTTGCGCAAAATCTGGGAAAAGCAACAACACTGCACCCTCGTCTCGGAGCACCTTTATTTCTTGTGCCTTGCGAAGTGCTGCATTCTGTCTCTGTAATTCAGAATTGCTATGATTGGGCGCAGTCTTGTCCCTGGAACAGGACTCGGCGCTAGTGAGCGCTGGATGCGTTCTACCACAAAGATGTCTGAAAAAGTCTCACGCTATGGAAATCAATTAGGAGTTTTTCCACATAATTCTCCATGTTACCAATGCTAATGGACTTGGTCTGACGGACTATCCTGCAGTTATTGTGGCTTGATCTAGCCTCAGGATCCTCTGCCTGAGCCTGCAAACATCGTTTTCTGGTACATCGAAGCAGTGACCTGTTCATCCTCGACCTCTGACACACACCTCTCCACCATGTCCAGCCGTCCGGTGTGCTTGTCCAGGAGCTCTGACATCCGAACTATCCAGAAGGACTGAATGTCAATCTTGCCATCTATTTTGGTGCGACTGTGCTGTATAGTGGACAGGATTTGCCGCAATGCCCTGCCCACCTCTAACCCGGTAGCGCCCTGCCCACTCCCATGGTTGGGTCGTCGTCATGGGTTTGGGGGGGTTTCCCCAGCCCGAACTGCAACTTGGCTATAACTTTCTTTTGCCCATGATGAAGAGGATACCCTAACTCACACAGTCTCCGCGGGGAGCAGACGAGCAGATGGGCCAAATATCCCAGTGACAGCGCCCCAGTTAGGGCCAATCAGGCCTCCAACCATCAATGTCCATTCAGCCCCCAGGAGCAGGCAACAGAGCAAGTCTGGTGCGAGGCAGAATACCTTTTGCCCAATTGCACCCCCTCTCTATGGAGGAGAAGGCCCACCTGGTCATCAGGGCGCCCCGCGCGTCCTTGTCTACAATCTGCGCAGAATCGTCAATGCCGGTCCAAGTCCCACTTCTGAGGTGACCTCCTCATCCACCACAGGTGCCACCAGCACCACCCGAGTGCCTGAGTTACTGCTGCGTTGTATCTCACTGTGCGCTGGCCCAGCCATGACCCCAGGGTCTTTTAAACTCAACAGCTTAGCACAGGCTTATTAATGGCTCTGGTCTTCCATTCGAGCGGCAGGGCTTCAGACTCCTCTGTGATCTGCTCCACCAAGCAGTCACTCACACCCCTGCAGGGCGCTGGCTGCCCAGGCCTCCCCAAGGCCACACTGTTCTCGCTGATGCTGGTCATCCCTTGCCACTCAGTCTGAGGTCCCTGGTGCTCTGAATTGAAGTTGCTCCTCCTCTGGCTCCAGGGCCGCTCCATGTTGTGGTGTAGTATTACTGGTAGGTGCAGGGTCCCCCCACTAGCCGCAGGACTCCGATAGATCAGCTACTACACCCGATGTGGCGGACAGGATCCCGCCAGCACCAGCAGCTACAAACAGGCCTTTCCGTATGTTCCGGGGGCCGGCTGTCCTCTGCACTCCGGCATACGGCCCCAGCATGAAAGTCAGATAACACTCCACCAGCTGGCCCGAGGCTGTACCTCGGCCCTCTGCATCTGTCAGCAGTCAATGGGGCCCCTCACTGCCAAAGAGGCTCAGCCGCCATGCCCAGCCAGGGTGCAGCGCAAGAGGAGCAGCCCACTTGGCCGTAACACTGGCCAGCCTTGCAGCAGTCACCACTAGTCTACCTTCCAGGGTAAGCCAGCAGCATTTTTCTGTGCGGTTTCAGCCCAGAAGCTGCCACTGGCTATTTAGGGTGTCATACAGGTGGCTGTGGCATCGGCTCAGCCACTTGAAGCACCAGGGTTGTGCAGGATTGTGAATGGCTTAAGGTGCTCACCTGAGAGGTGGCCATCTTCAAGCTGGGCAAGCTCCCCCCCCCACACTTTTAGTTATTTCCAGTGGGTAACATCGTGAGGATGTGCAAACGGTAGACTTACTATAATCAGTATGTCCTAACAGAAAGGCTAACAGTCGAAAATGGCACAGCTTGCATTGTGGTACAAAAGGGGGTGGTGATGGACGGAGCATCTGAACCAATCAAACACTCACACCCAGTCAACAGATCTGGGTTTATTCCATCACCGTTCTTTAGCCCACTCTGCCACCCCAGTTCAGACATGGCTATATGCAAATCAGTCTGACCCTGTGCATCATGGGAACAGTCCAGCCCGAACTGCCAAGCCATGCCTTCCCTGGACCGGATTCAAGCTTCCTAGGACTGGTGTCTGGCATTACAGTCGTCTTCAGCCAGGCTTGCTAGAATCCAGTGGCAAAGTGAGCAAGGGACTCTCGTCTGAGCATACCCTGCCAACTTATGGCGAACAAAGCGGTACAAAACGGGGTGACATATGGCCATGTCTGGACTGGGATGGTGTGGAGTGGAAAAAAACGATAGATTTAGGCCCAGATCTCTGTACTGTGGTGAATGTATGACATTGTTCTGCATTCTGTCCATCAACTGTTGTTTTTGCATTTGTCACCCCGAGTGGGACGGGTATGCTCAGACGTGAGTCCCGTGCTCTCCACACCACTGGAGTCAAGCTATCCTGGCTGATAGCCAGAAACCGGTCCTAGGATGCTTGATTCCGGTCCAGGGAAGACATGGCTTGGTAGTTCGGGCTGGACTGTTCCCATGAGGCACAGGGTCAAGGCTGATTTGCATATGGCCATGTCTGAACTGGGGTGGTGTGGAGTGCAAAAAAACGATGGATTTAGGCCCAGATCTCTGTACTGGGGTGAATATATGACATTGTTCTGCATTCTGTCCATCAACTGTTGTTTTTGCATTTGTCACCCCGAGTGGGACGGGTATGCTCATACGTGAGTCCCGTGCTCTCCACACCACTGCACAGCTTGCATTGTGGCACAGTAAAGTGAGGCACTGACGACTCAAGAGGTGCCTCCTGACCTTCTTGTGCACTCACTGTGTGTGAGAGACTAAGGTTGCCCACGGCGCATGCAGTGTGCCCGCTCAAAAGGGCGGCCACCATAGAGCCACATTTGGCACATCCCCATGTCTACTGGTGGGGATCCCCGGGGAGTCCTTAAAGTCAGGCACATATTCAGCCTCACTTCCGCCACGGAGGGTTGAGGTGAGGTACTCATACCTGCCCCCGCCTATCTGCTCATCCATTTGGTTCCTCCTGGTCACGCCGTATCGCTCCCTACCGCATACCCAGCGTGTTGGCTGAGCTACATAGCCAGGGAACAAACCATCATGAAACCAGTTTGACACATTAATAACTTGTTGCCATGCTTTATCAATAAAACAGTCTGTGCAAATGTAATTTTCAATTCAACAGAAAAAGTGCTAACGAGTGCATGTTACAGGTTGCCCACCTACTGCCACAGCAGTATGAAGGGTTGCTTAGACTTGCTATCCGAAAAGTATGCTGTGGTTCCAAAGTTCTGGGGCAACATTAGGTTAGAGCGATAATGCCACAATTATTAGAAAATATTCAGCAATCCCACAAGTTAAGAAAGGGCAAGCATTCTGCAATATGGTTATCCTCCTGTTCTCACCGTCCCAATAGCTTGGCACTGGGATTCGCAATGCTATAGGCCAGTGGTTCCCAAACTTTTTTGACCCATGGCTCCCTTGACCTAATTGGCAGTTGGCCGTGGCTCCCCACCATTTTTTTATCGGCGCACCGGGGTGCCGTGGCGCACACTTTGGGAACCACCGCAGTAGACCTTTGTACTCTCTACCATTCCTATGTGACTCTTAGAGTTTATCCATTTGTATCTCTTCCTTGTGTGACTTCACTACTTGTACATTTGCAATTTATTTCTGTTTATATCTCTACCCTGTGTGACTTTATAACTTGTACATTTGCAATTTTTTCCTACTTGTATCTTTTATGGAACGCCTGTAATTCTACGTCCTTATGTATCTCAACTGGTTCTTATGTAAAGCGCTGTGACACATTTGGGTAATGTTCTTGCTATATAAAATCGCATTAAATACAAATAAAACCAAAGGGTGTACGTTCTGATATGTATCTTATTGTAGTGATTTTTCTGCTTGGTTTTAATTGCAATTACGTTTCACTGTCTCTCATGAAGCACGCTTAAACTCTAGGAACCATGTGATATATGCAAAGCGATACTCTTTTGCGTCTTGTACCGTTTTTTTTTAATTGCACATACAAAAACACAATGTGTTTTTCAAGCACTTCCGAAGTACTTTGCATTCTGACCGTCACAAGGAGAGGAAATGTGTTGCAATGTTTACGGTGGTATTTACACTTTAAAACTAGGCACTTCCATGCTGGACGGTGAGGCTATTTGGGGGCCCTGCCCGCTTAGCGTTGTTTATTGTTTTCCACTTCTTTTGTACATTAAGGCAGGACCAAAGCTACAATGTACTTTCCTCATGAATACCCATTACTTTCGTCAGAAACCTCAACGAGCTCTTAATTGAGCCATTTAAATGCAGAGTGCGGCGAGGGCAGGGCTCACTTCAGCACAAAGGTGGGGGAGGAATTGCGTCTGCAATTTCCGCGACCCACATCCTGGCGGCGGCGCGGCGCCCCTGGCTACTTATTGTGGCGCACCGGGGTGCCGCGGCGCACACTTTGGGAACCACCGCTATAGGCCTTACATTCACCCATACCCTGAGATTGGTGCATTTAAGACAAGCATTCACTGAAACCGGACATGACACCTTATTAATCTGTTCGTCCTGTTTTATCAAGAAAACTGTCCATGCAAACAGATTGGACATCCCGCATTATCGACATTGCAGCACGGCGGGCTGCGTAAATGTAAATGTAAATTGATACTTGTATAGCACACTACTCACCCGCAAGGGTCTCAAGGCGCTTGTACGAATACCGCTGTGGAACCCATCCTGGCTTTCCCTGTGAGGTGTCCACTCCTGGGAACCCCCAAGGTGGAGGCCAGGCATCCTTAGCGTTGTGGGGGCCATTGTGGAGATTAAGCAAGCTATTGCCCAGAGTTGCAGAGTGGGACTCCATGATTGGAATAGGCATCGAGGCGAGAATTGTTAGGTCCATGGAATTTTGAGCCCAAGACCCGCCGAGGCGGGGAATTGAACCCTGGTCCCGGGCTAGAACTCTGCATCAGGGTCTGCTGCTCTAACCATTGAGCCACACTTCTCCACGTACGTTTGTCAGTCTAAAAAGTATGTTGGGGGTTCCAAAGTTTTGGGAAATACTGGGTTTCTGCACAAAGGCTACCATTTATCGGACATTTGACACTCCCATAATTTAAGAAAGGGCAGGTGATCTGCACGTTTGTTCTCTCCATCCCAGTAGCTTTTCCATCCACTTGTCTGCATTCTGGTATACATCAGCAGAAGCTGGCCCTGGGCTACCCACGGCGAGGGTGGGGTTGGTTGGTCATTCTAAAAAGTGTGACTATCAACTGAACACATCTTGTATTCTTAGTTTAGAAGGTGCAGTTAATTTTGTTCATATGTTTTACTCCTGGTACTCACTATCCAAAAGTAATGCCATCTTTTCTGCATATTGGTATACATTTGGCAAAAGTCTGGCTATGGACTGCATACGGTAGAGTGGGGACACCAGCATGGTGACTCAGCATATGCAGATCGCAGTCAGGCTGATGGGTTTTCCAGGCACGAAGGACATGATCTGTAGCAGAATATTTGGATGACACTTGGGGGACCTCAGAGTTCACCCCCTGTTTTTAGATCTACCTTTGTTTTGTTTTAGGTGGGAGAGGATCACCAGGCGTCCTCTTAAGGACATGACACAGCTTAAATTCATACATGTGTACATGTTCACTTGCTGGTGCAGCAATTGGCCACCAGTCTGAACCCTCAAATTTGGGACTCTCCAAGAAAAGGGAGTAAACAAGGGCTTAGTCAACCCCCAAATGACAATGCACAAATTTGCACACAGCAAGCAATGAATTGTGTCACACAGAACTGTGGTTATGAAGAGAGCTGTTGTTTTGAATCCCCAAGGGGTCCTAACACTTGCCGGTGCGGTAGCCCTATAAAAATGGAGGTCAGCGGATAAAAGATAAGGGTATTGTGTTTGCCTCAACAATAACTTATTTAAACAAACATACTTGTAGCCTTGAAGGCGGACAACTCTATGCTTACCAGCGAATCCTTAAGCCGTGGCATGGGCAGTGATGGGTAATATGCCCTTCCAACCCCTAATGAGAAGGCCCATTAGCACAGAGAGCACAAGAGGGACATATCTTGGAACTGTGGTTGAAGAGGAGTCAGTAGTTCCCATCTTCCAGAGAGGCCATCGAACTTTCCTACAGAAGCAGGAGGGCTTGGTCCAACCCGAATGCAAAATCAAATAAAATAAGAAGGCCTTGGTAAACTAGGCATGACCTCTTTAGCGCAAACACAACATGGTACCCCGATATGGACGGGGCACACCTGCCAGAATTTAATAGGGAATTGGTCCAGCTGGAATGACTGGTATATGCAAGTTGCAGGCGGTTATGTAGTCTGCCAAGGTGAGGGGCGGATATGACAGCAGCAACATCCAGGGCTTTGGCGGAGTTACAGGGCGATCGGGAGGCTGAATGGTCCAAAGGGGTATCCTCTGCAGGAGCACAATGGGGGTGCAGATGCAAACAACCCCAGGAGTCTCTATGGCAGGACCCTGGAGGAAAATGACGGTCCCCCCCCTCCCTAGTCCTTCGGGCGGTTGTAAGCATGAGCAACTGGGGGCTTGCCTGGACATGCCCTCCATAAACTGGTGTGAGTTAAGGGATGGACTGCTGGGCCACGGTATTTAAGGAGGATAATTCCCACAAAATGGTAGCACCGATCAGGTTGGCCACGTTGCAGTTGGCTCATCAGGTGGGCAGGGCAGCTTAAGTTAGCCACTGTTGCCTGCCCTTGGATCGCATATATTTCTTGTATGAAACAAAGCTGCAGCAAAATATTTTCCAACAAATTGTCTTGTGTGGTTTTTGTAGTGCTGTGCATGTTATGTTCTTGCGGGGGAAGATTGCCTATATTGGCACTATGAAGTCTGGGCCACTGCTGTACAGAAAGCCTGCAACATGGTTGGTATGAACTGTAAGAAGAAGAAACCTGCCTGCTGGGGCAGCTAACATGGTGGGAGCTGTTAAGTGTGCATTCAGTGTCCCCCCTAGACAGGGGGGAAAGGAGGATTTTTTGATGAGCAAAGGATGAAAGGAATAATCGGCAGTCACAGGCAGCACCACAGTGGCAAAAGAGTTGGAAGGTTAAGGTTAGTGCTGGCATTGCATCACGATTAGATGATGCTCAACTATCTCGTTTAGAAACATAGAATATTTTGTAAGTGTGCGACAGCTTGATTAAAGACACATGGGTGTTCTGTTAACATAGCAGTTACTTCTATGATTAAACCTTTGTTCAAATAAATCAACGCTTTTAATTAATAAATTAAAATGGCTGAGACACATGATTGTGATCAGGTAAGTCTCAATAGATGGCGGCCCAGTGCCATTACAGAAAATCTTCACCTAACAAAATTTGAAGCCTAAACCATAAAAGTTTGTTCAAAGTTAAGAGTCAGTACAGAAGGCAAAAAAGTAGTTAGTCAAATTCAAATCAGCATAAATAAAGCATCAGCTGGATCCAGATGTGGGCAATCGTACTGGCTCAATGTGATATGAAATGTACCACATCCTATAATTTTCATAAATAAATTCATAGAGAACAGTTAACGACTTAAATATTACCCTGTAAAGCCATGTCAAATACATGCTAATATACCCGATTTAGGCGGGGGACTCACGATTTGTTATGCAAAGAAAGACTTTATTTTGGCTATATCACGCCTGAAATCAGCTAGGAGCGATGTTACTGTTTTAATACACTTAAAATATTCAATTTTTCACAAATGTCTCAGAATGTTTTGGGGTGAGAATCCAACTTCCAGCTACCTCCTGCAAACCTCTCAAAATGATCCGCATTTTTGTCTTGAAAAGTTGACAGGTATACATGCATATATGTTGCAATGCTGTTTTCAATATTCTATGTGTTGATGATGGAGACCTACAGCACTGTTGTCACAGTGCACCTGTTCTCTGCGCGCATTAATTGAAAAACATTATAAAGAGCCATAATGTTTTGGCTCGGTTAGTTGCTTTTACTTTAATGTTGTCGTTTGCTAACCCTTTTCTTCATTATTTGGGGATGGGCTTCTTTTCGGCTTTTTTTTAAAGACTCGCTTGTTTGGGCGTCTTTTGATCTGACTTTGTGCTTGTTTTTCACGCCAGACCTGCCACTGATCGAAAGCGGTGTTCGGGGTGTAAAGACCCGACACCTGGAGACGTGATGTGAGCCCTACGTTCGGGGCCCTCCCGACGGATTCGGGGGAGTTGTCACGTACAAAGCTGCAGGTAACAGGGCCTTTCGCTACGTAAAGCGCGAGAGAGGGAGGGTGTGCTCCCCGTGCTTTGCCTGCTGTCGCCGGTAGGGGGCGCAGGTCGGAATGCGCGAAAATGCTGCAGCCTGGGCCGCGCTGGTTGGACGAGGCCTTGATTTTCCGGTTCTTGCAGCTCTGTGTATGTGTGTGCGTTCAGGGTTCTGGCTTCCTTTGTCTGCCGTCGTCTCCCCGCCCCCTCCTTCCCCGGGCTGCTGGAAGCCTCTGCTTTTCTGCTGCAGGTTTTTGTAAATACTGGTGGAGCCGTTCACAATATGGCTGACTCTCTGGCTGTGCCCTAGCTACTCGCCCTCCCTCCTCTTCCGCGCCCCCTACTCCTCTGTCGGACCCCTGCGGAGTTTGTTTTTATTTTTTTATTCCCATCTGAGCTCACTTGAAACTGTGAAATAAACTTGGCAGCGTCGGGCCTTTTGTGTGCATGGCGGAATCTCAAGGGTAAGGAGCTTCCAGTTACCGCGTCGCTGCAGACAGGGTGTGTTCGTGTTAGCCCGGCCTCGGCAAGGAAGCCTTCGCTGCTTTTTCGACGAGGCCGAAGGCGCCACTGGATTGTCGGCCCTGTTACTGCATAATGTTCCCCTGTGCCTGGAAGGGAGGGGGCGATGCACCAAAACAGTGTCAAACATGCATTGCCTCAGTCGCAGTTTCATTAGGATTTGCTGGATCCTTGTTTATCTGCTAAGACGAACAAGGGGGGCACCTGACGGACTCAACATATATGGGCATTGATAAGGTATAATGTTTTAGGTGTTATTTAGGCCGATTCCTTTATTTTATGAGCGCACATTGTATTGTTAGTTTGGGAACTAGTTAAGACATGCATGTAGTGAGCTGCATTACAGATCTGGTTTTATTTATGTATTGACTTGCCTTATTTTAATGTCAAGAAGTGCCTATAAGAAGTTAAAGATTGCTATTTTTTGCCTTGGAAATCGAGAATTTCACAGTGAATAGGTATTTGCCATGCATTTTATGCTGTGGAGGATGGAGATTCACTTGGCAAAACTAATATTTGACTGGCCTGTGCTTCCCCAGCCTTTTAGTGGTCGTCTGACAAATCCTTTTCTGTTAAGGCCCAGATCTACTTGTACTCGCTCCGTGTTATATCTACAAGTCCCACGCCACATCTTAAAATGGAATTTTAAGCTGTGTGTACATCTCTTACCCTCAGTGATGTTCTTGACGTAAAGTAATGTAAATAAAGCCAGGGTGCGAGACCGAGAATGTTTGTCAATTGGGTTAAGACATTGAATGGATGTTTGTCTAATGTTGTTGTTGAGCCTCTTTCAGCAGATTAAAATATCAGAAAATTGTTATATCAAGTATAATGTCAACAGTTAACCAATATTATTTGCAGATGGTAGAAGATATTAAGACGTAGTTTAAACATTGAAATTTCCCAACAGTCACTTTAAATATATAGAATTGTTGTGGTTTTTAACATCGGATTGCCTGTTTTAATCACATTAAAGCCATCTAATAAGATTACCTTTAGACATGAGAAAGCTGTGAATGTGTTTATGGATAACTAATATAAGTTTGGTACTTTAAACTGGTATCTTTAAAATAACTGTATTCCTGTTCTCATTCGCTAGTTAAGTAAAGTTTTCATTTTCTCATTTAGTTAAGAATGGCAGATGTTAAGATAATTTCTTTGTACTCTCGTTTTTAAACCTTTTTATGTACATTTAAAATATGGGTAGACAAGTATCAGATATTCATAGTCCTTAGATTCCTGCTTGCAATATTTTTTCATCTAAGCTGCATATACTACAAAGAGAAGACCATTTTCAATAACCAATCGTAGTTTAAAAACCCGTCTTGTGATTAGAAATCTCAACCCAACCCCCCCAAAATTCAAATTTTTTAAATTGATGATAGATTTGTTGATAACTACGTATATGCATAATTAGTTGGGCAGGCTTCTGGGACAGAAGATACTGAAAACATAAAATGTATACCTACAGAGTTATAATCCATAGATTTGCAACCCCTTTCTCATATTAATTATACACCTAAGGCCCCTGGAGAGAGAGTCCTTAATGTGAAGCTACATGAGAAACTCTTATGGTTCGCTATACCTTTAGTTGACAGATGTCTTTGCATGAGAGCAATCATGACATCTTACCACTAGCTAAGAAGAAAATCATTTTTAAGCAGAATAGTTTTAAAATGTATGGTTTGCTTTCACTTCTCAAAGTCTTGATTGCACCTGTTTGAAAAAGTCTGCTTTTATCCATGTCCACATTTTTTTGTTGTTTCAGCTATAAAATGGATTAACATGCTAATTTTTGTTTTATTACTGGGTAATCCCAACTGGCTGGAATGCGGTCATAAACATTCTATATAGGGATTCACTTGTCATTAAGAAATTTGTGCTTGTTGGAGGTTACAAACTTGACCCACCGGCATTGTTTTTGTCTTTTTGTTTGTAAATCAGTTTTTTGCTTGATCCGTTCCCCAGTATTAAGATCCCCTGCTCGAAGGTGAAAAGAGCAAAATTGTAGCCACACAGTCCCTACTGAACACCTTTTGTTAAATATACATTCCTAAAGTATAAGAACACTCTTATAAATAATCCCAATAATCCCAGTGTAATGGAAAGAGCCGGGGTACTTTGCCATTGTACATCCTAATTTATGTATCCAGTAATGAAAGCTATTGATGTTTAGAGAATCCTTAAATATGGTAGTCCAACTTTCTGCCCATTGACATTAACAGATTAAGGCTATTATAGTGTCACTAAGAGAAGTTAATTCCTTTCTGCTTTATTTTTGGGAATAAGAAATCCTCACTATCTAGAATGTCCTGTGCCAATTTGAAATTATGCTTGATAAAATCTGATAGGATCCAAACCTTTCTATGTTGATTTGTGCGGAAGATTAAACGCTGCTCTTAGATTTTGATGCCTCTGGGCCTAATCTTGCTGTGCTACTTTACCTTTGTCCTATAGGGGCAGATTAACTGGATATCATTGATTGGAGTATAAATAACAAAAGTGCTGGAAAAATTTGACTTGCCCAAAAATATAACAACTGGTGGGCTTGGGAAAACATATTTGTCTTAATGTAGGCACATAGCCATCCTCATTCCAAATGTAATACCATTGGAGTACATGTTGCGCTTGGCACTCCCATTTTGCTATCTTTCCTCTTAATTATGTTTTTGATATTATATATTTTTAATGATATATATTCCGGTCAGAACATTTTTCTCAGGGTGGTAGATTGGTCTGTAAATGGTTTGATTTTTGTAGATTGTTTTGCCTTCTTTCTGTAACTCAGCAAATTTGTTTGCTGCTACTCCCATTCTCTTAAGGGATGGTAGATTTTAACGCATCCACAAACTGGCAAATTATTGGCGTTTAATGTGTCCTGTGAACCAGCACCAATGAGGTGAGTTTGCTGTCTTTTGTGTTCTCGACTGCTTCATATGAACCCCGGCCTTTTAAATAAAATATGTATTTCGAAAGAATGCCGTGTATTCTTTTTGTAGAATTTCTTCATTAATTTGTACAAGTAGTATTTTCTTTGAAGTATTAATATATTTTAATCCTTCAGTCTCTGATTGCTTTTTTTCCCAGTCCTGAAAACTCTTGTCAAATTGAGTTAAGGTTGGTGGCATACATAGTACAGTTAATCTTTTATATTGCTCACATTTTAAGAGCTAGCATTTCTAATGGTGAATAATCTCATGGATTTACAAATAGAAATGTCATTAATATACAGTGCACCTCAGTTTTGGTCCAATATGTTTTTTAGTGAATATATAGATGTTTTTTATTTTAAGGAGACTTTTTTTTCATCTTTGATTACTACATATTTGGGAAATTGCTGTTGTTGCCTGCCTCATCTCCAAGAATACTTTAAAAATGTTGTTATGATCTGTTGTGGTACCAGAGTTTTCTTGTTTGTGTTTCTGACTTCTTTGTTAAATAGAGGTGGTAAACTCTGTTTATCTAGCATTTGATGTCTACCCCTGTATTCAAAGCAGAATACAATAGACAAACCAGTGATCGTTGATAGCAATGGTAGGGGTCATTTGTAACTTGTTTTGGATCTGTGTTTTTTAGGTCTCGCCTGCGTTGCAGGGCAGAGCTCTCCTACGCATCCGCGAGAGATTTCATAGGAGAGGATTTTCAGAAGAGGGCTTTAAGCCCCGCCCCTCATTCCCCTTGGCCGGCGTCACCGTTTGTTAAACGGTGGCCTGCTATTGGAAATTAGATGTTTGGGTTGCCTCCCTTTGGCTTTCTGTGCCTGCCCACCCATACTGGCTTGCCTGCTTTGGCTCTGTCGCAAAGCACTTTCTTATCTTCATGGGGCCATGTGTTTCTAACACATGGCCCCATAAAGACAAGAGTTCGGTTGCAACGCGGTCCTCTTTCACTTTCGGGACTGCGCTTGTTATGCAAAGCAGCTGAGGCTTGCAAGAGTGGGCTCTGCTGCAACGAGCCCCTTGATGCGTGTTCATCTTAAAGACAAGGGCTGCCTCTCAGACGCTACGGAGTGTTGTGATAATCTGTGCAGTGTAGCCCTGCCCCGTGCAGATGTTTTCCAGTCAGAGATGTGTGACTCCCTCACAGAAAGGGTGTGCTAACTGTTCCGCACCAGGCACGCACTCGCTGGTGCAATCCCTACGCCGCAGCCTGTCTCGCCACACAGACCTTGCTACGGTTTGCTCACCGGGGGCGGGGGGGGGGGTGTGGGATGGGGGGGCGGGGCACCTACTCTGAGGTACGGCCATTTGGCTAGTTTAGGGCTTTCACATATTTGTCCTCCCCAGGCTATGTTCTTACATAGTGCATCCTGCAGGTAATACAGCAGTCACCCATATAATAGCACCCTTCCTTGCCAAATCCGGAAGCGTGCGGTCAGTGGAGGCCAGCAGGCATGTTTGACTGGCACTGTCTATGAACTGCAAAATCTGTGTGCAGGTCGTTGCTTGTGAATACATTTTGCATCTTTGAACTCTGTGGTTGAATGTCTCTACTTATTTTAGGGTTAGTGTTTTGTCGATAATTGTGTGCATCGGTTTGGTAACATGAGAAGGGCCCCTGCACTTCGGGATGAGAACTAGAGTTGGAACAAGAGGTGGCAGATGTAAGGCCCGCTTACCTAAACAGATAATTATATTAGTGAATTTACCAGTCGAGATGTTGAAGTACCGTTGATGTCCACAGTAGATACGCAGTTTCCCCCAGTTTTATAATAGCGAGAACTCGGCCCGAAGGTGCGGCTCTTAACATATGCATTAATTACATTATACAAGGCCACATTCAGTTGTTTTTTTGGGAGGCACAAGGAGATTAGGTGATTTGCCCAGAATCACAGGATGCTGAGCCGATGCCGAATTTCGCACCTGGTTCACCGGTTAAAAAGTTGGTAGCTCGGACTGTGACGCCACATTCTCTCCCCTATCCACCTGATCACATATCTGGTATGAGACCTAAGTGATATTGACACATGGGAATAGAAAAGTTTGAGGACATGATGTTGTCATTCAAGGCATATCTTCGAAAATGATTGCATGTTCACACTCGGTGTGTAATTTAATATCTTCTGTCCAGCAGAGTTAAGAAAGTATATTAAAAAAAATGTTTTAAAATGTTTTTTCCGATTCATAACCCTACCATAAAAACATCTAGTGTTGGCAAAGCCAATAGGTCTTGGCTGTAAAAGGATGAGCTATTGGCTTTACCAATGGTTGTTTGTACTTGCACCACAGCTTCAATTGACTGCATGGCCAACTCATCCCTTCATCCTTCTGGGGTCGATAACAAGTGTGCCGTACAGTTCTGATCTCTCTTAGACAAAATGATCAATTTAAAGTGCAGACTACTTGCTGCAATTCGCTTATTTTATGGGCATAAAGAACAGTAGTTCTCGCCATCTCTGTACCTTTTTTAAGAGGATTTTCTGTTACAAGGGGATGGAGGACCGGTACCAGAAGCCTGTAACACTGAAGAAATATAAAAACAAGCATTAAAAATGCAATAGGTCTCGCCTTACATTAAGTTAAAGCCATTTGCTATGCTATACAATACCATTAGCAAAGTAAATGGCTTTCACTTAATAAAAGGTGGGACCTATTGCATTTTCAATGCTTGTTTTCATAGTATATGGGTCTTAAATCTGTGCCATGAATTGCATGTATTTAATATTCTTCCCTGAGTAATGTAATGAGATCAATAATATAGGCGTGGAACCACAGTTCCAAGAAGGATCCATGCACAACCTTTCCTGCAGACGTTGCTGTGTAGGCCAGTTTGTTAACTGTGGTTGTTTGTTTATCATTTAAACATCCTATAGCGCTTCATTTTTCACTGCTCCCTCGCTTTGTTTATCCAAAAATATTTTTAATGAGTGCCAGTACAATGACTTTGTTGTGTCATCTTGTTGCATTTTTAAAACATAAATGTAATCATAGTAAATTTTTGTATTAGCAGCATGTCTCCTCAGTGCTAACGAGATTATTAGAGAGTGAGACATACCACAAGTCAGTAAGAACCTTTTCACCTATTATCCCATATGGGATGGGACGTGGGAAAGCAATGTCATGTTACTTTACCAGCACTTGTGTATTCCTTTGTATGACACTGATAATTTCAGTCCTTGTATATCAATATTGATTAGCTCACATTGCACTCTCGGAGGTATTTCTGGCTCTAAATAGAAAACCTATTTTGAAGTTGAAAAACTAAAGAGATTACATTGAAAAGACATTCGAAACAAACATGAGTAACAGTTGCAGTAGAAAGACTAGAACAAATAGTACAGTACAAAATCATATATGGTGTAGATTAGAATTCTTACCATCTGTGTTGAGGCATCAGGGACGTTGTTGACTCGGTCAAATGCAGGTCAAAGAGGCACGTTTTTGGGTATTTCTAGAATGTGAGCATTGAGACGGAGTTTGCATAGCCAGAGGTACTTAGTCCTTGACAAGGGTGGCAGCGCCTGCAAATTAATCTGAGTGTGGGTGATTAAAAAAAAAAGTGAGTCTTGCATGTGAAGAACTTAATCACTCTATGTGAACAAGTGGAATATGGTTCAATGGAGTGAATTGTCAATGGTTGAGAGCATGTGACCCCAGTATCCAATCCCCAGACCCGATTCAGAGTGGTCGAGGGGCATAAGAAGAAACCCACAATAAGATAAGATATCGTCAAACACTCCGCTTTTCACGATTTTGAAATTACAAACCGCAAGTGAAATTTGTTTAGGTGTGCGATAGCTGGTATTTTTCCCATATCAGCCACAAAAGACAATAAGGGCAGTCTTTTTGTTGGATTTCTTTTCAATTCCTTGTTTAGGTTTTGCATGAACAGTGCACATGCGCTATTGGTGAAATCTACTAACCAAAAAACCCCCTGAAAACATGCTTAGAGCTTGCCCATTAATTACTAATACTTACGATTGGTTGTCTCCAACAACACTCCAGTTTTCTTGCTTCCTATTGGTCAGAGCCCCCTCCTCGCCTTGGCTTCCTCCTGCGGCTTCGTGGGTGTGTGTGTCCCTGCCGTGGAGCATTGACCAAGTACAGCTTCCTAACTGTGACTAATGTCCACCGGCTCCGCAAGGTACTCCTTTTTCTTTTTTTTGTTGGTTTTATTAACTTTTTACATGCATTCTAACAGAGTGCATATGGTGTTTTGTTCTCATTGTGCAATAAACAGGTAGAGTAACTATGACAAGATTTTTTCAGCGTTAGTGGCGACCAGCTTCACCGTGCTGTGCCGCCCTGGCCTGTGACACACACCTTTCGGTTGGGAGGCCACATGTGTGGGGGTATCCTATCGGCCGCTGGACACCCCCTATGCACCCTGCCCACTCATCACTTGTTGGGAGTCAGATCCTGTACCAGCAGCTCTCCCTTTTCCTTATTGGTGTTGTGCTTAATCATTGGACTTCCGCTTTTCCTTTCCTGGGTACTGCGTTCCAACAAGTCAACAGTCCCAGTATTGTTCCCATACATCTCAGAGTTCTTGCCTCTTGCCCTGTCTAGTTTATTTATCCTATGAACTGATCCCAGCCATTCCGCTTAAGTAGGCGGATTGTGATTAACTCATTTAATGCAGAACTCCTGCCTGGCCAGTAATATCAACAGGAAGAGTAGGTTATTTTGCTTTCTGTTTAATCTGTGTCCTCCCCTACTGTCAGTATCACCTTCCACCTCAAACATGACCAGCTGCAGGCTTACCTCTATTTTGTGGTGTAGTACTTCCAAGAGGATCTTACCCCCCCTCTTCTCAAAAGACCTGTAGTCGGGGGCACCGCCGGAACCTGTGGATATCGTCCGCTCTCTCCTTACCACATTTGGGACACTCTTTCACCCCTCCTCTTCTCAGTTTGGACAATTTCTTTGGTGTCCAATAGGCTCTATGCAGAGTGAATAAATGGTTCTTTTTGAGAGGTGCAGATTTGATTATGTACCCACATGTAGCCTTTAGTACTTGCCATAAATTAGATACATTCAGCGTCCGCAGGTCTTTCCACCAGGTCTCTGTGGGTAGAGTAATCTGTAAACTGTAAAATTCTTTATTGTTCAGTTAATTAAAACCATTACAATATAAAGGATTCAGGGACGTGTAGTACAAAACGTTTAGGGCTGTGGTAAAGGAATAATAAATAGAAGAAGGAAAGGGAAGGAAATATAAAAGCATAAAAACTATATAGCAAAGGGTCTGTCACCAAGTTCATTAAACTATTCCCGAGCACAAGTTAATCTTACAGCAGTGTTCTTAAGTCTCAATGAGGGCCGAGCCTATGACAGCGGGCCTCGTTTTTTTCACAAAACTGTCCAGAAATTTTACTGATCTACAGATCAGTTGGGGGTCCCCCGAGCATAGGATCGAGACTATTGCGGATCGGCAGGTGCGGACTCCTTGCTCGTTAAGTTTGTCCTTAAGCCAGTACCGCCGACCCAGATACATGGCTGGACAGATGCAGACTATGTGTATCATGTCTTGTTTGCCTGCACCACAAAGGTCGCATTCCGTTGTATCTTGCGGTCTCCATTTCGGTTGGTCTAATCTTGAGGGAAGAGTGCCCAGCCTTAGATGGAGGAATTTTCGTTTAAGTATCGACGAGAATGGAATGTCTAAGTAGGGTGCTGGGGCAGGCCTTGTGTATGATTTGATAGTCATCCAGGCGTGGGTTCGGGTGCTAAAGCTTATTTTGTCGTTAAGGAATGAGTGTTTCTTAGCAGTCCTTTTAACCACCTGGTTAAACGAAGGAACTGGCAGTTTTGTTTCCCACAATGGTCCCAACTCGGTTGCCGCTAGTGAGAGCTTTGGGTACTTTGAGTACTCGGAGTTCGGGCTTGTCTGGATCGCTTCCCAAAGTGCGCCGTTGATTTTAATCTCCTGTTTCCTCCAGACGTTGTGCCAGAATTTAATGGCCTCGTATTTTTTCAGTAAAACTTGAGATTGTAATCCAAATTCAAGTCTGACTTGCGCTGGCGAGGAACTGTTCGATAGCAAGAAAACCCGTTTATAGACTTTGGTTTGAATTTTGTCCAGGAGGGTGGCGCTTTTCCCATGGTGCAAAACACTCCCGTATACTATTGTGGGCAGTAGTTTTGATTTCATTGCGATTAGCAAAGGGGAGGCAAGAGGACCTTTTAACTCGACTGCTAAACTGGCGAAGGCGTGCAATAAGGTGGCCCCCTTTCGTTCTATGTCTTTGAAGTGCATTAGGAAGTTTAAGCGCTTGTCTAAGTGTACCCCCAGGTATTTATAGCTGTTAACGGCTTCCAGCTGGTCATTATTTATTCGGAAGGTTGGTGGATTTTTGCATCGACGCGTTATTAGCATTGTCTTTGTTTTCCTGATGTTTATTGTTAGCAGGTTCCTTTTTGTATAGCTGGACAGGTCGTCTAGCAGGCGTTGAAGGCCAAGTCTTATCCGGCTCAACAGTACCACATCGTCCGCGTACGATAAGTGCGTTAGATGAAGGGTGCCTAGCCTGGGAGGATGCGTGTTGACCTTGTCTGGGCTTTCTGCCAAATCGCTCATAAACAAGTTAAATAGGTGTGGAGCCAAAACGCAGCCTTGCTTTAATCCATCAGTGGTGTGAATTTTCCTGGTCAGGCGGCGCCCATTATCAATTTTTACCTGCATCCAGGTTTCAGTGTAAAGATTAATAATAGGGAAGAGAATTGAGTCAGGTAGGTCGAGATGTTTTAGTTTTGCCCACAACATTTGCCTGTTGACGCGATCAAATGCCGCCTTGAAGTCCACAAAACAGGTATAAAGGTCCTTGGAATTCTGTAGGCTTTTCTCAGCGATCAAACATAGGGCCATTGCGTTCGTCATGGTTCCCATACCGCGGCGAAATCCGGTCTGGTTCAGTGGTATTTTACTGTTCGTTTCAGACCATTCAGCCAGGTCGGCTAGTATCAGTGACGCGTAGTATTTTGCTTCGGCCTCGAGGAGGGCGATCGGACGGTAGTTGTTCGGATCCTTGCGGTCTCCGCCTTTGTAGATTGGAGTTATGATCGCCCCCCTCCAACTCTCGGGAACGCCACCTGTTTTATTTACCGTTCGAAACAGGAGGTTAAGTTTACTAGCCCAATACTGTGGATCTTCCTTGTAGATGGCTTGCGGAATGCCGTTTGGACCTGGGGCGCTTTCTTGCCTACTTTTTCCCATTATTTTTAGGATGCTTTGTTCAACATCTTGCCTGCGGCATAGTGCCGTGGTTCCATAAGGTTTTCCGCGATTCCCTTTGGACACTGGGGCGGGGTCTTCCCGCTCAGGGTTGACTTTTGCTTCGGTGACCAAGGTTGTGGCTGTGCTCAAGTTGTTGATTGAGAATGTGTCCGTTAAGTGTTGGGACCAATCAGACTCAGTTATACAGGCCATGCTAATTGGTTGGGCTGTCCGATTTACGGAGTTGACTTGTAACCAAAAGGCACGTGAATCGGCTTTCTTTATGTTGTGCAGTAGTTTGGACCAGAACTCGTTTTGGAGATTTTGTTTTTCGGTCCATATTAGTTTCTTGTATTGAGTCCTGGCCTTGCGTACTGCTGCCCAGATGCTGGCGCTTTGGGTTTGCCCACGTGCTCGATGCAATAGTTTTTTCAACTGCCTCTTTAATAGTAGTACAGATCTATTAAATTTGATGTTAAATTTGTAAGAGGTTCTTGAATTGTTGCTTAAATTAGACCTTGGGAGTTGCTTCAGGTAGTTGTTCCAGGTGTCTGGGCTCAGGGCATTTTCTGTCAGGAACTCTTCTAGTAGATTTTTGGCGTCGATGGCTACTCGTGGAAGGGATTCACTTGTCCACTTGAGCCGTTTCAGGTTGATGGTCGTGTCAGAGCTGGTGAGCATTTAGGTATGTCCATCGTGATCTCAATATTCTATTTAGCATGGTCGCTATCCAGAGTGCAGATGATGTGGAAGTCTTGTACTTGACTAAGCAGTGGTAGTGTGACAAATGTGTAGTCCAGTATGGAGCAGGAATTGTGGAGGGAGGGATGTCTTGATTGGATCTTCCGTTTAGCGCTCTTAGACTGAGATTTTCAAGATCCCACATGAGTTGTTTACCCTCCTTATCGTTCTTCCTTGCCTGAGGGACCACCTGCGGCAAGACATTCCAAATTTCATTTGCAGCATTGGTGTTTGCTTCGTCCTCCGGTTGGTGTAGGAGGTTTGAGTTAAAGTCGCCCGTGTGAATTATTTCCCAGTCAGAATGTTCAAAACGCATGTTTGAGACCACTGAGATGATGCGTTGGAAAAGTGTTTTTTTGAGGGATTTTTTTGGGTTTGCGTATATGTTTATTAAAATTAAGGTTCTGGTTGTGGCCATTAATGTACTCTCCAATTTTAAGATTTGTATGTCCGCCGTCGATTCAGGCAGTTGTGGTGTTCTGATCTTTAGGGCTGTTGAAGTGTAGACGGAAAGGCCCCCGCGGGCTCGCCCAAAGCGCTGTAGGCGAGTCGCACTTACATGGTAACACAACCGGCCAGGTATGTCAATTGGGTCGGTTAGCCACGTTTCCTGTAAGGCTATTATCGCATACGGGTCCCAAGTGGCACCTTTGCCGTTTTTGTTCACAATGTCTTTAGCACCCGCAATGTTCCAGGAGAGGATTTTTATAATGTGGGTAGAGTAAATTCCTCCTCCCCTTTGGAGATAAGCGACCAATATGTTACCTCTTTCTTCAGAACTTCCCATTAAATTTTTGTCTCCACATCCCTGTTTCCTGAGCCATCTTTCCCCAGGGAGTTT
The DNA here is from genome assembly GCF_964261635.1 of Lissotriton helveticus. NCBI lineage: Eukaryota > Metazoa > Chordata > Amphibia > Caudata > Salamandridae > Lissotriton > Lissotriton helveticus. The sequence continues at coordinate 913,539,163 of NC_136059.1, read as the reverse complement.
GCCCAGCTCGTCAGTTGGTAAAATTTAAACTTGGACAGAGCCCATTGGTCAGTGACACTAGGGGTCCCAGCCTATTATTGCGTTCCCTATTAATAATTGTCCCCACTTTGTTATCCCTCCTTCTGTTAGAGGAGCAGATAACGTTTCTTCTAGGCACTCCAGCATTCCTGGTGAGTTCCAGATTGAGGCATATTCACTCTAATAACGGATTTTCCATAGGTGCCTTAATTGAACCCAGAGTCTGGCTGCAGACCCTAGCATCTTTAAATTCATCTTTAAAAAATATTTTGGGTGACCAAATTTATAAAAGAAGCGACTTCCTTCTGAAACTGTCATAGCTTGCATGTATCCTGGGTATAGCCCATGTTCTTTGAATAGCACTTTGTTTTTTAAATGAAATGCCCTGTAATATTGGAACACGTCCGGGCAGGCAATCCCTCCATGTTCTTTCTTCCTCCTTAATTTCTTCCACACGATTCTAACTCCTCTTGAAGCCCAGATGAAACTGTTGATATCCCCCTGAATTCTGTTGAACAACTAATTCTAGGGGTATCATCATGTTTGCTATATTGGAGCAACCTTGGAAAGACTAAAGGTAGGCTCCATCATGAATAAAGGAGTTTTTTAGATTCCGCTAGAATTTTATTGAAATTTACTTGGGTGATTTTCATGATTTCTCCCGCAATCTGAATGCCCAGATACCTGATCTGTTGCCTTACCATAGGGTTGTTGCACCGGCTGTTCCACTCCACGATCTCAGTCTTCTGTTGGTTGATGAGATTTTTCCAAACTGCTCAAGTGTCTCTATTATTCTTGGAAGTGAACCTATCATGTCATGCATAAATAACATTAAATCGTCCATATTGATTGCGACCTTCTTTTCCCAGTTCTTTTACGTGAAGGGGGATATCTGGAGGTTTGAACTTAAGGCATTTGCTAAAGGCTCTATATAAAGGTTAAACAACAATGGGGAGAGTGGGCACCCCTGTCTGGTCCCCCGTCCAATGCTTATCTTCTCCACGAGGGAGCCTTTACTAGTACTCGTGCTGAGGGGATTCTCTAAAGGGATCTCACCGTCCCTGCGAACGGTACTTCCCAGGTCAAAAGCTTCTACTGCTTAATGTAAAAATGACTAGCTGACCCTGTCAAACGCCTTTGTGGCGTTGAAAATGATTACCGACAGGGGCATCTTTTCCTGCGTAGCCACATCTATTGCTCCTATTAGTTTGTGTGTTAGCTCTTGGATCTGCCTACCCTTTATAAAACCATTCTGGTCCACATGGATTAGACTCCCAGCCATCTTGCCCAACCTTTTTGCCAGCAGTTGAGTGTAAATCTCATAATCGCTGTTTAGCATTGATATTGGTCTATACGATTTGCACCGCTTAGGGTCCTTCCTTGGGTTTAATAACATGCATTTTGTTGCCTCTTCCCAGGACTTTGGTAGCTCCTGACCCTTTAAGAATACCTCGTTAGACAAATTGGTCCACCAAGGCACCAGTTCCTCCTTCAAGGATCTATATATCTCGTAAAGCAGTGCGTCTGGATCGGATGTATGTCACTACAACGCATGCTTTCCCAACGCATGCCATTACAACGCAGGTTTCACAACGCAAGTCGTTAAAACGACTTGCGTTGGGGGGCGCTGGATAGTGAATAGTTTAATTTACTATTCCAACTCCAGTCCCCGTGGATAGTAGGGAAGGTGTTGGATAGTAATTAAACTATTCCCTATCCTAGAGCGCCCTCCAGCGCAATTCGTTGTAATGACTTGCGTTGTAAAAGTTGCGTCGTAATGGTAGTGCGTTGTAAAAGTTGCGTTGTAAAGGATGTTTCCCGTCTGGACCTGCCGCTTTTCCTTTTTTAGCTCTTTTATCACCCCATTACCTCTTCTGTTATTTTAGCGTTTAACAGAGTGCCTGTTGCTTCAGTCCCTCTCGTTCACCTGCCCTTCTCCTGCTGTTGCTGTTCGCACTCTCTTTTTGCTATCTGCTGTGCTTTCCCACCACTGCCGCCTCCTCATTTACGAGCTTGTTTTGTCACCCCTCCCCTCCCGCTGTCCATGCTTGCTTTCCCACCCACTGCCATTCATGCTTGCTTTCCACATCCTCTAGTGTCATCTGTGCTTGAAGCTCATTCCCTCATGATGCTTGCCCCCTGTGCTGTTGTTACACATATTGCACCGCAGCGTGGACTGCTGTGCACCATGGCTTAAAGAAAAAAACATCCTATGACACGGTCCACACCAGCCACATCATAGCTTTTTTCCCCTCCACTCTAAGCCATGTTGCACCGTAGCCAAGCCTCTTTCAGACGGAGAGATACAGGAAATGCAGAGAGTGGCCAAGAGCTGCGTCGCACTGCCCCATCCTTGCTCTCCTGAGACTGAACCAGTCCTGGACAATGTGCAGCTGCACACTTGAGAGATTCTTGCTCTAGGACCTCTGCTCATTACCAGCTCCCTCCTATGTGCTGCTGGTGCATATTGATGCTGGGTTTACTTGGCCTGTCAGTCTCTAAAAAGGGAATTTCTCCTCATTTCCCCATTGCACTCCACTTTCCCAGTCCAAATATATATGTATATGGTGCTTCTATAGCACAAACATTGACAAAAGACATTGGAGCCCTGCACATGGTCAAGGCCATGCTTAAAGTCAGCGAGTAATGGGAGAAAAAGCCAAGTTGTGGACAGTTAATGCATTGTGATGTAGTGCTCTTTAAAGAGGTGAATCTTCAACTTTTTCATAATTTGTAGCAGCATTTTGGCGGTCCTGGTGCATATGGCAATGTTGTTCCAGACCCTAAGTGCATGGATGGACAAAGCCTGTTGTCTTGATTTTTAGGTCTCGACTGAGCCAGCGCATGGTCTGGAGAGACATTTAGTGAGTGGGCTTTAAAAATCCGACCACAAGCTTTTGCTTGTGGCCTAAAGCTTGCGGTACGAGCACAGTCTCCATCTGCCTTTTCTATCTCTTCCTCATTAAGCGTCATGCGCCATCTGGCTTTCCTCGTCATGGCTCATTAGCAAGCGATCACTTTCGTGGCCACGTCACTTTCACGACCGCGCAGCTCTCACTGTCTGCGTTATTGATGATTTATCCGAGGCTTGCAATGCTTTATTCTACGACACACCCAAGTATTTGACCAGCTTTTCTGCTTACTGTGACAATGTTTTCATTGCCTTGCGCAGTGCTAATGTTCTGTGTGCTGATGCTGTTATTTGCGCCCTTGTTCCCTAGTTTGAACAATTCAAGTAATATGCTCAAACTGCACGGCGTTGCTTTGTTACCACTTCTTCACTCGATTTGCCCTTTGCTGCCAAGTTTTTATATGCCCTCTATGCCTGCTTTCTTGTCTGTGGAAGCCCCACTTGTTCGCCATGGCTGTACCTATGCTTTTTTCTCCACAGTTTGCCTGTACTTCCTCACCATAGAACTTATTTCAGTATGTTTCTTTGTGTTTGTTTTGACTCCGTATATCCAGAAGCTTGACTTACATTGGTCACTCCTATGTTGTAATATGTATATCTGTGTCATCTCCGCCTATATTGAACCCGGCACCCCCGGCCTGCCGCATCCGGCCATCCCTCCCCGCGATATGCATGGATGGCGAGGGCCTCGCATCCCGGGCAAGTGAGGCACTGCGCCTCCCGGTGCATCTAGCAGCCTTGTCCACCAGTGCTGCTGCCAGCAGAAGCGCCTTCCACCGCAGCAGCCCCTTCCAGCAGCAGCGCGCTGCAGGCAGCAGCCCCTTCCAGCCGTGCCCCCAGCTCCCGTCCAGCAGCCCCTTCCACCCTGGGATCCGTCGGCTCCTGAGCAGCAATCCAAGGAACCGTCTCTGTGCAGCAAGAGATGGCACTGGGGAGTGTGCGCTCCCCTTCGCCCTATCTGTTTCTCATTCTATATTTCTCTCTCTATTCATTGCTACCAATTGTACCAAGTTGCATGTGGATGCTAGTTCATGTGTTGTGCCTCCAACATGGCTGACTCGGACTTTTATTCTTCTAGCCCCATATTTGAACAACTAACATCCAATATTTACCAGTGAACACTGCGGAAGTACAATTTATTACAGTTCAATGAAAGTGGTTAATCAAGGTATTCACCCTAATACCATCACACTTGCTTAGTAATATCAGAAAAGTGTGATACCTGTTAGGTGGGATATTTTGGTAGGCGAATAGTATGTTTTGGGGTGTGGCTCGATAGCCGAGCTGTCTGCAGAACATATTGTTGGCATGATTATTATTAATTATGGTAACAATGGGTTTTGCAGACTGGTGTGCCTAGGTCTTGAACACAGGTATGCCTATTGGTACAGATTTGATATATGCACAGAGAGGACTTTGACTTCAAACTGTGTAAACTGTGCACAAAAGTACTCACAGGTCCTTTGTTCATAATAGCCCACACACAGGATGCATTTTGCACGCTGTATCATTAGGCCGTCGTTTACATAACAATACAGTCAAGGTACATTTAACTCACCAGTATATCACAATCACCTTTGTACGAAATATACCACAAACCAGGTGCATTGTGCTCGCTAGTGCATTGCAGTACCCTGATTTTATACCCCAATTTGGGTGAATTGTGTTTACTGGTACATCACAATCCCTTTTGTTTATATTGCGACACAACCAGGCTACATTGTGCACGACAATGTACTTTTTTTACACCAACCACTGTCAGTGGCACACGGTCTCTCTCTTTCTCTTTCTCATTTCTCTCTATCCCCCCTCTCAATCCTCTCTCGCTCTCGCTCACACTCTCCCACTCTCAATCCTCTCTCTCTCTCTCTCACACTCTCCCACTCTGATCGGTTGACATGCTAGCTGTCTACTTGGGAGTGGGACGTAGCTGATAAACAGTTACTATGTAAACAAGCATTGGCATAGCCATTAGGTCTCGCTTTCGGGACCTTGAAAGTGTTTAGCCATGCAACAGTTGATGATTTTGCACCAAGGATATTGTGCTCCATAACTAAATACTTATAAGGTCCCAAAAGCGAGACCTATTGGCTATGACAATGCTAGTTTTTTCATTTTGACCCACTGTAGTCTATAGTCTGATGGTGTCCTGCGATTGACACTTGGAGTATTGGATTGCAAATTGGCCCTCTTTGACCGTGCTAAGCCCCTTAGACTCATTCTAAGCAAACATCTTAACCTACAAATACAGACCAAGGCGATGCCCAGAGCACTTGTGGCTATCAACCGTGGCATCTATGGGGATACGTCCATTCATCCCAGAAAAAGTCCTCAAGATGCTAGTACACTCATTGGTACTTTCCATACAAGAGTATGCTTAATCCCTTGTCACTGGTTTTTCTAGAGCAGGCTTCTCCAACGAGTAGTTTGTGAGTTACTTGCAACTCTCCAACTACCTATAAGTAGCTCTCTTGTGTGCAACCTAAGCCAACTAAATTAGAAGCGAGTGCTTGGTTGAATTAATGTATATACCAAACTTGAAAAGCATGTATTTGAGAAGAAAATGTGCGTATTTTAGTTCTAAGCCATTTTAGTTCTAAGCTGATGGTTGGAGAAGAATGATTGAGTTTTGTAAATATATTTAAAGCTGATGTTCGAGTGAGGAAAATCAAACTGTGTTGGAAAGACCAAGTACTAACCTTATTAACAAGGGGCTTTCATCTAGGCTGTAATGTTTTTCCCATATAGAGGCATTTCACTTTGACAAAACGTATTTACGTAACTGCTAGCAACAAGTGCTTGATGAACTGAACTGATCGCTGATGATGACCTATGCATATGGTGGCTACTAATAGAATCTAGTCTAATTTAATCAGAAGTAAATCTCTAATAATGTTAGTAGCTCAGTAAGTTTTTCATTGAACTTAAATGCCTCTTATTACAGAAAAAGTTTGAGACCCCTGTTCTAAGGTGTGGTGTTTTTCGCTCCCTTGAAAGTAGTATTGCATGCAGCACCCTGATTTGCTACAGGAACTAAAAAATATGATTGTATTACTCGAGTGCTAATAATGTTCTGTTAGCTACCAATTAGCGTTCAAGCAGTTTGTAAGAATGCATGCATTGTCCACAAGATACTTCACACTTCTGCTGCCCAATTCTTGACCTTGAAGTTAGAATCTTATGGTGATCTTAGATCCCTTCTATGCTCTGATACAGTCCTAAAACCACCATCTTCAAAGAAGGTGTGCCGTAGGGCACAGTCCTTCTCAGCAAGGGCTACAAGACTTTGAAATTCTCTCCTTACCGAGTTCTGCACCACCACCTGCTGACTAATTTTAAATAAACATCTGAATCTTTTCCAGAGATACTTCTATTGTACTGTAGTTCAATAACTCCTGTCACCATTTCTCTTCCTTTGGCTGACTGTTTCCTTCTAATCTTTCATGTCTCTTTGCTGCTTTTACATCTTAACAAAATGTGTTTAATTTTGTTCCCTATTAATGTATGTAGAAATCCACATTGACATTCAGTTAATTTTGTTGCAGTTGAACTAGACTGTAATTCATTTGTTTAATTCATCCTCACTTTTTTGTTTGTAACCTTTTGACTTTGTGTTGAGCCCTGTAATGATCCTGCTAAATAAAGCTGCATACATAAAAAAAAGTCTTAGTGCACCCCTTAAGCTGCGGCTGATATTGGACAGATAAGTGGCTGTGAAAGCTGGCCTTGGAAGAGAGCGTCAATGAGCGTGACTAACTGGAGCTGTGCCTTGAAAAAACGACCTCCTGGAAACTACTGTCGTCCCAACATAGGACAGTCAACATAGGACAGTCTGTTTTCCAGCTAGCTAGCGAGGCTGAGAACAGCATATTCCAGCTTACATTTTGTCAGTGTTATCAAGAAAAGCCACCTAAATGTTTTTTGTTCTGCATGGTGTCTCCTTTTTCTGCAGTAAAATCTAGTTATTGATGCAGCAATCTGTGGGGGAATGGATTTGATAAACTAAAATACAATTTACTAATTGTAAGTTGGGATGTACACATGGGTCACAACTATGGAATAGGCCAGAGTAAGGAATCGTCAAATATGACAGTCCTTCACTGTTAAAGACCCTGTGGGACAATCTTGCTTTTTTCCAAAACTAACCCACGTCGAGAGGCACCTAGTTAAAGACTTAAGTGGAAGGCCTGCTTAGCAATTTTTTTTTTTAAATGTTCTCATAGGCACTTCATTCAGCATTAATAAACCAGTTTTGTTTGGCTTTCATTCTTGGCAGTGGTCATGGATATGGCTGGCTTAACAGTTATACCACTTCGGTGTAGAAGCAGTGCTGGATTTATCAAACATGCTAAATGTGGAGGGTTCCCTCAACTAACTTCTGGTTTAAAGCAATTAAAAGCTAATAATAATTTTTCTTTGCACCAATAAGAATCCTATTAGGTTTACTAAAACGGAAAGAGTTTCTATACCTGTTCCACAGCCTGCTAGGAAGCATCCGAATAGTTCAAGTAAAACCATTTGAAATAGCTGGATTCTCTGCCCCATGTGCCCCCCTATTTAAAACGTTATTACAATTGTGTGACTATAACATTTAGGCAACGTGTTTGTGGCATTATACTTCCAGTAAAAAAATAACAGTTGCACTAGGTAGCAGAGACGGTACTTGTTGGTTTTGCTATTGCTTTTTAGGGCTCGGCCTCCGCCCACTGAAAGTGGGAGGAGTTTCGAGATCCTAATGTTAAAGAAAAAAAAAAAGTATCTCCTAGGGCTTTGGCGAGACAAATTCCACACATTCCTTAGGGTGTTATGTCATCTGGCCAGTGATTCGTTTTCGTTGTGGTGTCGTTTTAATAGCCTTGAAGTGATAGGCTAAATGTCGTTTTGGTCCGCCATGTTTGGCATTTTTCGTGCGTGCTCGCGCAAAGAAGTACATTAATTATAATTAGGAGCTGTCAGGGTGCCTCCGTAAGTGAATCCAGATGGCCGGGCGCGTTCACCATTCAGCAGCGCTCAGCGCGCAGCTGCTCCAGTCCCGAGCTGCCGCTAATTATCCTCGTAGTCAGGGAACTCCTCGTATTCCGATAACTCCACAAGCTCACAGGGTCCCAGCGTCCGTGGCAGGGAAAAAGCAGAGGGTTTGTAACAGCGGCAAGGAAGAAAAGAAAACGCCAATGTTCAGTGTTCTACTGCGAGCGGCCATCCGAAATAATTGTTCACTTTCTTGTACCGTGCAAAGAGTAGCTGATTCACCCCTCGTTGTAGCATAGTTTGGTGGAGCTTTTCTGTACCCTGTGTTCGGCTGAAGAGAGGTGCGAATAGGGAGCGATTACGAAGCTGTTTTCCTTGCCATTAGTGGAGAAGGCGAGGCAGAGAGGGCCTCACAGTGATCATGGAAAGGGCGCCCTGCAGCAGCCGCCAGGGAATGGGCATTCACGCCTGGGGGGAAGAGATAGGAGCAGCCTTGTTCAGTCACACTGTCCTGATAAGCGGGTTTGCTGACAGGAGGCCTGATTAAACTGCCAAACTTGCTTCAAAGAGTCAGATCACAGTATGAAGGGGCCGAAAAAATGTCGAATGAGTGTGCCTCGGGAAAAATGAGAGGCCAGCGGGTGTAGTTGAAATGTCCAGCCTGCACACACCCAGCCCACCTTTACCACACTGCAGCATCCGCGGCGCAAACCTTTCTTTAGTGGTCGCTGGTTGTTACTAGGTGCGAGGTATCTTACACAAGTTGCCAGTGGTAAGCCATGTTTTTGTTTTCTTGAAAATGGTTATTTTGCATGCGTTTCTCGGTTATTCTGGTTTGGGACCGACTGGTAACTTTTGTAGAGTTAAAGGATGATGTCTGTTGTCGGCTGCTAAAGGGGAGGCGTGTGGGTGTTTTAACACGTGTGCCTAGTTGCCCTCAGTTAATGCAGCCGTGTAGCCATTTGCTGCTGCCCAGGCATGGTATTGATGCAGACACCAATGAATCAGCTAAACATATTAAGGAGTTGCAGACCTACATAGATGTCTGGCGACCTTCCCCGACTAAGCCCCTGACCCTTCTTTGATTATATTTGAAATCGCTTCGAGAGAAGGAACACACACAGTAGGGGAATTGCAACATGTACACGACATGATGACGTTTCAGGCGATTTACATTCTAGCCATGTTTTAGTGTTATTACAAATATCGTAATTTTCGCTTTGCATGTGATGGGAAAAATACCCTTTATTTGTAAGCCCTAGAAAGCTATGGTAAACGAGTCCTCTGGTACAAGTAAAAGTGCAGTTTGAGTGCAGTTTGAGTGCAGTTTGAGAGTGCAGTTTGAGAGTGCAGATTGAGAGTGCAGATTGAGAGTGCAGATTGAGAGTGCAGATTGAGAGTGCAGATTGAGAGTGCAGATTGCAGATTGAGAGTTGAGAGTGCAGATTGCACATTGAGAGTTGAGAGTGCAGTTTGAGAGTTGAGAGTGCAGTTTGAGAGTTGAGAGTGCAGTTTGAGAGTTGAGAGTGCAGTTTGAGAGTTGAGAGTGCAGTTTGAGAGTTGAGAGTGCAGTTTGAGAGTTGAGAGTGCAGCTTGAGAGTTGAGAGTGCAGCTTGAGAGTTGAGAGTGCAGCTTGAGAGTTGAGAGTGCAGCTTGAGAGTTGAGAGTGCAGCTTGAGAGTTGAGAGTGCAGCTTGAGAGTTGAGAGTGCAGCTTGAGAGTTGAGAGTGCAGCTTGAGAGTTGAGAGTGCAGCTTGAGAGTTGAGAGTGCAGCTTGAGTTGAGAGTGCAGCTTGAGAGTGCAGTTTGAGAGTGGTGTTTGAGAGTGCAGAGTGCAGTTTGAGAGTGCAGAGTGGAGATTGAGAGTTGAGAGTGCAGTTTGAGAGTGCAGTTTGAGAGTGCAGTTTGAGAGTGCAGTTTGAGAGTGCAGATTGAGAGTGCAGATTGAGAGTGCAGATTGAGAGTGCAGATTGAGAGTGCAGATTGAGAGTGCAGATTGAGAGTGCAGAGTGCAGATTGAGAGTGCAGAGTGCAGATTGAGAGTGCAGAGTGCAGATTGAGAGTGCAGAGTGGAGATTGAGAGTGCAGAGTGGAGATTGAGAGTGCAGAGTGGAGATTGAGAGTGCAGTATGAGAGTGCAGTATGAGAGTGCAGTATGAGAGTGCAGTATGAGAGTGCAGTATGAGAGTGCAGTATGAGAGTGCAGTATGAGAGTGCAGTATGAGAGTGCAGTATGAGAGTGCAGTATGAGAGTGCAGAGTGCAGATTGAGAGTGCAGAGTGGCAGTAGAGTGCAGAGTGGCAGTAGAGTGCAGAGTGGCAGTAGAGTGCAGAGTGGCAGTAGAGTGCAGAGTGGCAGTAGAGTGCAGAGTGGCAGTAGAGTGCAGAGTGGCAGTAGGGTGCAGAGTGGCAGTAGGGTGCAGAGTGGCAGTAGGGTGCAGAGTGGCAGTAGGGTGCAGAGTGGCAGTAGGGTGCAGAGTGGCAGTAGGGTGCAGAGTGGCAGTAGGGTGCAGAGTGGCAGTAGGGTGCAGAGTGGCAGTAGGGTGCAGAGTGGCAGTAGGGTGCAGAGTGACAGTAGAGACAGTGTGTCAGGGTGCACATTGTGTGAGTGTGCAGAATGAGTGTGCAGGGTAAACAGTGTGTGACTATGCAGGGTGACATTGGGAGTGTGCGGGTGAGCAGTGTGTGACTATGCAGGGTGACATTGGGAGTGTGCGGGTGAGCAGTGTGTGAATGTGTAGGGGCAGTGTGTGAGTGTGCAGAAAACGCCACACACACATACACCACACACACATAACGCACACACAAACCATACACCTCAGTCTCTCAACACCACACACTTGTCACCACTCAACACAACACACTCACCACCACACTCACTCCCCAGGCTCACCCCCACAGACTCACCACCACACACTCACCAGCACACAGAAAACAACACACACAACAACACACCCCCAGCCGTCAATGAATGCTTTCACCATGCACAAACACCAACAACCATCATCCATCTGTGCACGCTTTTACCAAGCACACACCCACCAGCCGTCAGTGCACCCTTCCACCAGGCACACACACCTCCAGCCGGCAGTGCACTTTTCCACCAAGCAATCGCAGTATGGTACACTTTACTTTTAAACATATTCATATAAAGCACAGCATGCCACCATTGGTAAAATTACAATTCAACCAAGATACTTCCACTACACACCACATGCACACACTCCATAACACATGGCAAAAAGACATTGGCATTTACAATGCCATTAGCTCAAACTCAAATAAATCCGAGCCCGATTGCATTTCTAATGCTTGTTTTCTTTATTTCAGTTTTGGATTCTGTTATATTTCAGCGTTGTTAACTCTGTTTGAGAAACTGCTTGTGTCGTCGTGTGTTATTGCTATCACTGACTTGATTTAATTTGAGGTTTGCAAGTTTGTCATTGGTAGTTTTCATCTTCTCTAGCAATGCTTCCAGTTTTCTTGAGTCTGAACTGCGTAGTTCCATTGGTGTTTTTGGAGCAGAATAACCATTTTTAAACTATTGCTTCTGAGCAACCTACATCATCTTCTTTCCTGCCCTTGTGTAGTTTACATCCTAATACAATGCATGCTTTATGAACAATAGTTTCGCATTTGCTGGTCTCTACAAAGTTTTGAATCTTGTCTAGTATTTGTCTTTGCTATGGACAGTTGGAGACCTATTGTTTTCATTATGTGACCCTTACCAAGATCAGGATGTGAGTCCGCTCATTGGTCATGATTGGATTGCTTTGTTGTCCAACTCACTACTCTGCTCTCCTTACCATTCTTGTGTTTTTTTTTCACTCGGGAGCAATTGTGTCTTGCAGTGTTTTGATTGTGTGAGGTATGAACCCATTGGTGTTTTCAGACTGTGCCTTGAATGGGGGATGTATGTACCCATTGGTGTTTTCAGACTGTGCCTTGTAGGCAAAAAGCTGTTTATGTCCCTTTCTCTAACGTTCCCTCCTCCCCTCCCCCATCGATTCGGCTCGCTGTCCCACCACTTTTCCAAACCGTAACCCATTGTCTGCTACCCCTCCCTCTTCACCCCTGGCACATTTTCTCTACCTGCCGTGCTATTGGACAGCAGCCATTTTAAAACTTATGTTGTAACCCTTTCAAAGGAGACTTACTTGTGCACACCTTATAAGGTGGCCATCTTTGAAAAAGAGTTGCTAAAATATTTGTAAATCCATTCAGATATGACCACCACAGTTGCATGTGCATTTTCTACAGTTAAGTTTGAATGTCAGCTGGTTTCTGGCAATTACAAGAACATAATCCACTATTTGTCATCCTTTATTTATTTTTAGCACATATTCAGGCTGATGTGTGTGTGACTGGAATAAAGAAAGAGCAACAGTAGTGCACACCCCTGAAAATATAGAGTTGTACTTACCTCAGCATGCAGAACATATAGTGGTCATTTTGCGATAGGGCAGTGAAGATACAGGTACAGAAACCGAGCCGCTCTGATGTCTAAGAGAAAATAAGCCTGTAGAAATGTTACTGGCATTTAAAAACCCCAACACCCCAAAAAATCCTGTACTGAGTAACTTTTATTTTTGTCTCTATTAAAGAACGTTGCATCAAATTCTAAAATGCGCTATAAATATTTCATTAGATGAGAACATAAAAGTAACATTCTCCAAAATCTTTTGAATTATCTTATTCCTGCGTATATTCTTCTAATGGAAGAGCTTATTTTTGTAAGATGGCTGTGTTATTGTCAAAGTATCTTTTCCAACCCTCTATTTTCGTTCATGTAAGTGAGCCACAATGCAGGCCTAGTTGGTGCTACGCTGCTTTTCTCTACACCACTGTCGCTAAAAACACACACAGCAGTAGGCATGTGATGCCTACCTTTGGGGGCTACGTGATGTGGGTATGGCAGAGGAAGCATTGGGCTACTGTGTGTGTGTGTGTGTGTGTGTGTGTGTGTGTGTGTGTGTGTGTGTGTGTGCCTATGCCTACCTCCTTCATGTTCTTTTTGGAGGGCAGAGAATTTATTTCTTTAAGCTGTTGACGCTGCCATAACTAGTCAGTCATCACTATGACTCTCCAGTTGTCAAGGTCTCTCGTCTGCAGCTTATATGAACAATTTCATTGACAGATGATCATGTCTTCCAGCTTGTGTTGCAAGCCACATTGTTCTCTTAAGCACTAGAAGTAGACACGCTTCCAAGTCAGTGGTGGCAGACTCCGCAGCTGAAGCGGACATTGCTTCCTACCTCTCCCTCTTTGTCTGCCCCACGGCACAGGAGGGAGGAATCCTGTTTTTGTGTTCAGTTACAGTCCTCTTCAGACCCTCATAGGGCCCCTCAGACACACTCCAGCCCAAGAAGGAGGAGAAGAGCCCGGTGATGTCGGCACAGGGTAAGGAGTCTGCTCCTTCTGCACTCATGCCAGGGTCGAACGCAGGTATTTCATTCCTCTTCTTCCCCCTACCGTGTAATTCTCCCCATTATTATACCCCAGCCCTTCTTCTGTCCCTCCTCCCTCACCCAAGTGTCTTTTCTCTTGTTGTATCGCCAGGGTTCAAACCAATTTTGAGGCCATTTCAGATGAATGCCAAGGTGGTCAGGGACTTGTTTAAAATGGCACTGATCTGTCTGAGACTTTCTACCTACGGGTATAACAAGACACTGACCAAGCAGGGCAGCTTTAGATGAATGCCTACAGGGGATGCACAAATTGACGCTCCACAGATGCAATTTTTCACTAGCTGACACAAAGATACAGGTGCCCGTACACATGGGCCAGCAAACTTACAGGCTTCAAAACGCTCCCTCGCCTGTGTGTCTTGGGCTCTAGTGCAAGGAAGCAACTGGGCTCCCTCGCCGCTATTTGAACTAAGAAATCTAACAAAAATCTGGGTTTGGTGGGCACTTGCTGTGTGCTCTCCATATATAGCGCACTTGTGATGCTTCTTGGCAAAGCATTGTGGTTCTGTGCTTTATAGGAGCAGTGGTTAATTCACCTCAGAATAACATTGGGCGCTATGCATCATGGAAGCACTGAGGCAACCCACAGAAATCTGAAGCATTGCACAAACAGCAAGTAATTGTGAAGTGCCTTATTTACTAGGCGCTGAGTACCGATGGTACTCCCGTAGAGTGTAAGGGGCTGCGCATGAGGAGATAATTTACTCCTTTTGAAAGAACTCTCCCCGGTCCCTGGGCATGCATAGCTTAGCTGGCATGACAAGGACACAATATGCTTTGTTGTCATGACCCCAAAGCTAATTCTTAATGCTTGCTTGAAAAACGTGTACCTTCATGTGCAAGTATCCCCTTCTGGATTTTCTAGTTTTTAACTAGCTGCGGGCCCCCTCTCACCATCAGCTTAGGCAACGTGCCAGAGTGAATACATCAGTTGCACTGACCCTTTTGTATTTGATGGCTCTGCTTTTTTAAAAAAGCGGTACAAAAGGGGGTGGTGATGGACGGAGCATCTGAATCAATCAAACACTCACCCCCAGTCAAAAGATCTGGGTTTAATCCATCACCGTTCTTTAGCCCACTTTGCCACCCCAGTTCAGACAAGGCTATATGCAAATTAGTCTGACCCTGTGCCTCATGGGAACAGTCCATCCCGAACTGCCAAGCCATGTCTTCCCTTGACCAGACACAAGCTTCAGAGGACCGGTTTCTGGCATTCCAGCCGTCTTTAGCCCGGCTTGCTTGAATCCAGTGGCAGAGTGAGTAAGGGACTCACGTTTGTGCATACCCTGCCACACTTATGGCGGCCAAAAGCGGTCCAGGGAAGACATGGCTTGGCAGTTCGGGCTGGACTGTTCCCATGAGGCACAAGGTCAGACTGATTTGCATATAGCCATGTCTGAACTGGGGTGGCAGAGTGGGCTAAAGAACGGTGATGGATTAAACCCAGATCTTTTGACTTGGTATGAGTGTTTGATTGATTCAGATGCTCCGTCCATCACCACCCCCTTTTGTACTGCTTTTGGCCGCCATAAGTGTGGCAGGGTATGCTCAGACGTGAGTCCCTTGCTCACTTTGCCACTGAATTCAAGCAAGCCGGGCTGGAGACGGCTGGAATGCCAGAAACCGTTCCTCGGAAGCTTGTTTCCGATCCAGGGAAGACATGGCTTGGCAGTTCGGGCTGGACTGTTCCCATGAGGCACAGGGTCAGACTGATTTGCATATAGCCATGTCTGAACTGGGGTGGCAGAGTGGGCTAAAGAACAGTGATGGATTAAACCCAGATCTTTTGACTGGGTGTGAGTGTTTGATTGATTCCCCGGCAGCGAAAAAGCCCAATGATACCACTATTTCATCCCTGCATTTGCGTCTGACATCAGTACCCCTTGGACCTGAAAACCAGGTGATCAGGCCTTTTAATACAATATAACAAGAATCATTAATCGTCAAACTTGAAGACATCCCGTGTTACAGAAGGAAGTTTTAGGCAAATCCATGAGTCTGATACTTTTAATTCTTGTAATAGGAGTTCATAATTTGTATGGCAACGTTTTCATGGTACTGTTTGACTCCGTGCAGATAGTGGTCATGCAGATCCTAAATACGCTTGGCATTATTTGAACCCAGTAATTTCGAGACGTATAGATCATGCAAGTAGATGACAGCGGCTGTTAGGGTAGTAATGATGATCAGGACAAATGGTATGCACAGTTTCTTTGTCCGAATGGTTCCTTTCCATCCTGCTTGTTCCTCCTGAGCAGTTGGCCACTTTGTTCTTTACCATCACTAGGCTGTGAGAGGTCACCAGTACTTCGCGCCACTGGACATGGTGGTAAACTATCATCAGTTGGGCCAAGAAGATAAACTTACTGTAGGGCGTGGTGCGGAGGTTATATTGACCGCCAGCATCCTTGATGGGCTGACATGGCACATTCGTTGGGGCAATCTGCATCCTGCAGCCGGTGGCAAGGTCTGAGGCAAGAGAGGTCTTTTCAAATTTGAAGAATGAATCCAGTTCTTTTATCCTGTACACATCATGCCTGTTAGTGTTGCCAGCAGAGGTTGCACAGGACACTTTCTGTGTGGTTGTATGCAATTAGGTCACTAAAAGTTCCTGACCTTCACCCATTCGCTGGGTCGAAGATTGTGTCCAGGCCCCTGCAGAGGCAACAACAAGGTGTCTTTCACCTGTTTAATAATGACCAACACATTTTATCAATTCAACACAGTAATCTCAGAGCAGTGTTTCAGTTTTTTGTGTTGATGTTTTTGGGACCACCCCTCCAATAGGTGAGGGGCTGTCCAGTCGCTTTCATGTGGGCTGAGATGTTACAGTATTTGGTGTAGTTCGCATGCTCATAAAGGCTTCCACCTAAGTCAGTGTGGATTCAGTTTTAGCTATCTTGGCCTTCAGGGTGCCATTTTTCCTTTTGATTATCACCCTGAGACAGCCGGTGCATACACAATGAAATTTCTGTTGTGCTCCCATTGCCTTGCAGACCAATTCCATTATCTTTTCTACTAAGTGCCCCCTTTTGTCACTTGAAATCACCCGGGGCAAACCTAAATGTGAAAATAATTCTTTCAACAAGCGATGAGCTGTGGTCATAGCATTTCATCGCTCAGCAGGGTAGCCTTCGATCCACTTGCATAACCTACATACCACAGTCAGTACATGTTGATACCTATTTGTAGGAGGCAGCTCAATAAAGTCAATTTGCAAATATTGAAAGAGTGCCTCAGCAGGTGTAAAATGCCCTGTAGGGTTAGGAATCACTTAACCAGCATTTTGTTGTGCACGTATCATGCAATTGTACATGTCTGCAAATTTGCGTATATTGGCATTTTCCCAAAACATTTTCATGCTGTTTACAATACCTTCTCCTCCCAAATGTGAAGAGCTGTGCATCATCAATGTTATAGAATATTACAGTTTGTCAGGTAGCACAAATTGATAACCACGTTGATCCTTCCAAAAACCCTTCACCAGAGACCCATATTGTGAACATTTCTGCGATTCTTCTTCAGTTGCTTGTTTTTGCAAATCTACTATGCCCCCCCGCTGGCATCATATACACTTTCTTTCGCTTCAGAAAACATTCAATGGGAAACATGCCAATGACATGACGTTCTGTGCTTTTTGGCTGTCTGTTTCATCAGCATTTCCCTTACCTACAGTATCTGTTATATTTATTTTTGTGTGCATTACATTTGCCAAAGGTTACCTGTTTTGGCAGTGATCAAGCTTTAAGCAATTGAACAATACGTGGACCATGCTGTATTTTTGATCCTTGAGATGCGAGGAAATCTTTCTGCCCAAAGCCTGCCAAAGTTATGCACAATTCCAAACACATAGTGGTTATCAGTATATGTATTCACAGTTAATCCAGTGCTCAGCTCACAGTCTGTTAATGTTAAATAATTCAGCTGCTTGTGCAGATAAGTCTAGTAGTCTACAAGTTTCTATGACTTTATGTAAGGTGGTAACAATATAGCCTGCAATGTTTGTCCCATCCTTGAGCTTAAAGCAAGAGCCATCAACCTTAAAGTCACTATCTCTTTCTTCCATTGGTGTGTCTTGTAAATATTTTCTCGCTTTGGTCTGTTCTTCTGGATCAGTACACAATTATGGGGTGTGTCAGTATCATTCTGGTTAAGGGGTTGCTAGATTAAGTGAGTTACATCCATGTATGGTATCATGGCGATCGAACTCCTGATATGTTAGTCTGGAATTTGTCAAATGTTTTAGAGAAACCACCACCACTGCTGATGATGCAGCTGCACGTGGGCATGCTTGTAATCCTCGAGCAACCATGTCAAAGGTGGTGGAAAAATAAGCGCAGGGTATTTTCCTGTCGTTCTGTTGTGCAAGAACAATTATTGGGCGCCCATCTGGGTCATGTACAAACATAAAAATTATTTATTATAGTCGGGCATTCCAAGAGTAGAAGAGTCACAGTCTTGTTTGATTTGCAGAAAACTATCCTGGTGTTCAGTTAACCATGGTAATGCATGTAGGGTGTCTTTAGTCATGAGGTCTATCAAGAGTTTGGAAAGAAGGGAAAGGTTAGGGTTTCATTGTCTGTAATAGCCTGCCATAGCTAGGAAGGCTCGTACTCGCTGTGTTGTAGGGGTTGAATGTCCAATATAGCTTTCGATTGGAGTGTAAAGTCTCCTTTCACCCTATGACAGGAGGTGTCCTAAATGGGTGACCTCCTATTAATCAAATTGCAGTTTAGTGGGAGATGCCTTATGGCCATGTCTACCAAGAAAATTTAATAAGGCAATGGTGTCAGAAGCGCAGTCTGAATAGCTGTTAAGTTTTCACAATACTTTGTTTGACATTTTGTTTCTGTGAGTTTATGAGTGACATACCATTGCTAAATGAGTGATACTTCGAGTGACACTTTCATGCAAGTAAAACCAAGCAATAGAGGTTGCAACAGGATGCCGCACCACCATTGACTACTTGCACTATTGATTAACCACTCCAGCCTGTGCCCCTGAGCTAATCATGGCTTCGAGTCATCAGTTAAGCTCCAATTGTCCCTGTGTTGAATTGACTCCTCTGTGGCCATAGTCAAGTGCTGTTTTGTGACTGTCTGACAGGCTGAGGCAGGGCGTCTTGGTGCCAGACTGGTCAGGGGTGCCGCTGGGTGGTGCTGTTAATAAACTAAGGTGGAGACCGCTAGTGCACTAGGTTACTGAAAACCATACATTGCGCAACTCTCTCACATTTCTTCATCCATCACGCTATACCTACTCGTTGGTGGTTCTTATGCACAACAGGGAAACACTTCTCCCAGACAGGCAGGCATTTTCAAGGCACAGGGTCTGACTGATTTGCATATGGCCATGTCTGAACTGGGGTGGCAGAGTGGGCTAAAGAACGGTGATGGATTAAACCCAGATCTGTTGACTGGGTGTGAGTGTTTGATTGGTTCAGATGCTCCGTCCATCACCACCCCCTTTTGTACCACTTTGTTCGCCATAAGTTGGCAGGGTATGCTCAGACGTGAGTGCCTTGCTCACTTTGCCACTGGATTCAAGCATGCCGGGCTGAAGACGGCTGAAATGCCAGAAACCGGTCCTCGGAAGCATGTTTCCGGTCCAGGGAAGGCGTGGCTTGGCAGTTCGGGCTGGACTGTTCCCATGAGGCACAGGGTCTGACTGATTTGCATATGGCCATGTCTGAACTGGGGTGGCAGAGTGGGCTAAAGAACGGTGATGGATTAAACCCAGATCTGTTGACTGGGTGTGAGTGTTTAATTGGTTCAGATGCTCCGTCCTTCACCACCCCCTTTTGTACCACTTCCTAGTGAGAGAAGCATAAACCGACCGATTACACTTGGTTGTATTCTTAGTGAAATAAAGTGGCTGATTTTGTCTTATTGGTGTGAAACCTAAGATCGATCCTCTGGAAGTAGATTACTGTTCGTCATTGCTTCTGGGACATCAGGAGTATTAGGTGAGATGTTGACCACTTATCCACAGAGAGGGCACAGGCGAGCCACTGGAAGCAAAGTAATTGTAAGGCCGCTGAGAGGTTGAGGAGTCTGGTATCTGAAACACAGGCAGGGGACTGGGTGCCAGCCATGGAAAAGCAATGTTCTACAGGTAGCACAATACCATACCCCCTGGTCCCCTTAACTCCCCACCAAACGGTAAAATTCTAACCTACTCCCCTACCCAGCTTAGGGACATCTACAACACGACCAAGAGCCTCCACTGTTCCCGCCCTATCCTCGACCCCAGTACCAATAATCATCCTACACATTGTCCTGTCTGCACTTTCAAACTGGCCCAGTCTTTCATACCCCCCCTCACCCAGTCCGCCTCCATACATACATTACATCTGCATCTGCTCTCATAAACGCACACTCCCTCCTCAAGCACGAATATGAAATCCTAGAACTACTCACAAGCCATAATCTAGACCTCCTTTTAATTTCTGAAACCTATGGCGATCCTTCCTCAGGACCCGATTTCTGTGCTGCCTTGCCAGAGGGCTATTGTGTACTCAGACTGGATAGACCTATCAGAAAGGGAGGTGGCCTAGCCATTATCCATCGAGAACTTTATCCAACCAAAATAGAACCCTTAAACTCCCCAGTCTGTGAAGCGCTTAGCTTCTCTATACTTATTTCCAAAAACCAATCGTTTAAAGGCACCTTTAGCTCCCGCCCGCCAGGCCCTCGAACAAACTTTCTCACAGCCCTTGATAGCCTAATAGAGCCT
Source organism: Lissotriton helveticus (assembly GCF_964261635.1). Lineage (NCBI taxonomy): Eukaryota > Metazoa > Chordata > Amphibia > Caudata > Salamandridae > Lissotriton > Lissotriton helveticus. Next base: position 913,519,066 of record NC_136059.1, on the reverse strand, counting down.
ATTGCGGGAGCCCCCGACTACACCATTCTAGGAGATTTCAATTTCCACTTGGAATCCCTCATTGATAAAGACACTTCCTCCCTCACAACTGACCTACAAGCAGCAGGGCTCCTTCAGTTGGTGACTAAACCCACCCATCTGGCGGGACACACCCTCGACTGTCTGTTCACCAGCAACCGCAATATTTCCCTTGCCTCAGTTATCCCCCTTGTATGGAAAGACCACACGGCTGTTCTTTTCACTATCAAATGCGAAAATCCAACTTCCCTCATCCCACCACCCGTATTCCCAAACACTAGAGCATGGAAGAACATCGACATCCACCTCCTCACAAATACCCTCTCCAATGTTCAAGGCACTCCCTCCACTGACCCAGCTCTAGCTTCCAATAATTACTCTCATTGGTTACATAGAGCCTTCACTACCTTGGCTCCGCCGAAAACCATCTTTACTAATAGGATCAACCCCTCTGCACCCTGGTTCTCAGAGACTCTCAGACTCCAAAGGCAACACTGCAGAAACTTAGAAAGACACTGGCGCAAACATTACAACACTCTCGACAAAATAAAATACAAGGAAGCTTTAGCTAAATACAAACGGCTTATCACTACAGAAAAGAGCAACATCTATCTATCACAGATACAATCCGCCCAACACTCTTCCAAACAGTTTTAGGTTTTAAACAAACTATCCAATCCTCCCCCCATGTCCTAGTATAGACACCTCTCAAACCCTCTGTAACTCCCTCGCCAACTTCTTCTCAGACAAAGTTACTTCCATCTACTCCAGTTTCCCTTCTCACGCCAGCCCCAAACCCACCAATATCCTCTCACATGAACACCAACACCCCAACTTTTTCTAACTTTAACCAAGCTTCCCCCCCAACAGATTACAGTGCTAATCTCCAACATAAAATCAGGATCACCTCTTGACCCTTGCCCACCATCCATTTTAAAACTCATCCCTCAATCCATAACCTCCTCCCTCACCAACATCTGTAACTCAATGTTCAGTAAAGGCTGCTATCCCTCAGTTTGGAAAAAAGCTATCATAAAACCCTTTCTTAAAAAACCTACCCTCAACCCAGCAACCTCTGAAAATTACAGACCCATTGCCTGCCTGCCATTCCCTTCGAAATGAATAGACAACTATTGGAGTTTATTGATCACAACCACCTACTGGACGACACTCCGTTTGGGTTCAGGAAGGGCCACAGAACTGAAACGGCTCTCATCAAGACAACAGATGAGATCAGTATGATCTTGGATCAAGGCGGCGCGGCACTCCTCATACTACTGGACTTGTCTGCCGCCTTTGACACAGTCTACCACGCCACTCTTATCGACCACGTCTCTTCCCTTGGCATCAACCACACTGCAAGGGCCCTCCTACCCTCACATAGGCAACTTCTACTCCCCAGTGTTCACACTCCCATGTGGAGTTCCACAAGGATCCTCGCTAAGTCCGACCTTATTTAACATCTACGTGTCGGACTTGGCCAGGATCATCAAAACACATGGGATGAGGCTAACTTCATGTGCTGACGACACTCAATTGGTGTTAGCAGTGCACAATGACGGTGAAACAGTGGCGGCAAAATTCCAAGAGGGAATGCTAGCCTTCAGCTCCTGGATGATCAGCAATTGCATAAAGCTAAATTCCAAGAAGACTGAGTTAATGACCTTCGGCTCCCTCACCCCAGGCTGGTCCCTCACCTGGTGGCCTAACGAGCTAGGTCCCCCTCCAGAACCCGTCACTAAAGTCAGAAACCTGGGGATCCTGTTTGATGACAAACTCTTGTTTATCCACCACGCCAATGCAGTTGTCTCTTCCTCCTTTTACACCCTAAAAAAAATAATGAAAACTACTCCCTTTCTTCCCACCCTCCGCAGGCAAAACCCTGATGTCCACATTAATACTCTCAAAAATAGACTACTGCAACGCACTCCTGCTGAATGCGCAACAGAAAGTCCTCAATAAGCTACAGTTGGTCCAAAACTCGGCAGCCTGAATCTTAGCAGGTATCCCTAAGTTCCAATCCATCCGCCAACTTCATTGGTTGCCCATCAGAAGCCGGACCAAATTCAAGGCACTATGCATCGCATACAAGGCAATCAATAGTATGGGACCACAGTTCCTAAAACAATCACTAAGTCTATACACCCCCAACAGTCCACTACCGTCTTCCTCAGCACACCAACTTCCTGTCCCTCGCACCAAGAAGGCCTTCTGGGGAGACTGACGTTTCCTAGTCGCCACGGTTTGACTCTGAAACACCCTCCCACCCCCCATAAAAACTAGCCCCACACTTATCATATTCAGGAAACAATTAAAGACCTGGCTTTTCTGCCAGTAGTCCCCACTCTCACCGATTATCCTCTGAATTACTCCTGAAGCGCCTAGACAACCCAGGGTATTTGCGCACTATATAGGTTGCCTAAACATAAACACTACTTACACTCTTCACAATACGAGCATCAATGAGGGGGTTGTCCTCCAGGTCTCTGTTGAGGGGCTCCTTGATTGGCTGCTGTTGTGCAAGTAAAACACAAGGTTGCAGCCTGACACCTTTGTGTCCATCTTTTGGCGCCCTAAACTCCTGTGTGCAGTCACTCTTGGGATACCTGCAGCACCGGAAAACAAAAAAAAGGCACCTCCCAGAGACAGGTGAGCTGCTGTCTGTCCAGCAGCTCAGTGTGCTGTTTGTTTCACTCTGCGGAGACCACATGGTCCAGGTCCGCCCATTACACCCAGAGGCCGATTTGAGCTATATCTGAAGCCAAAGTCTGGCTCCGTTGACTGTAAACCCAGACTAACCGCTGCCAGTAGATGAACATTTGTGACATTGTCAAATAAAAGGGCTCCAGAGGCTTAGTTCCGAGCACGCCAGTGTTAACGGACTGGCAGGCTGTGGTTATGCAGCTGAAGTTCAGCTCTGCTATTGGCGCACTTCCTGGTGGGTGATCCCAGTGGTGCTCTAATGCGTGACTTATGCATTATAGTGTGTTGATGCGGACAGCAGCACAAAAATGCGTTAGTCTAACCCCTAATGCGTGGTACTTGGCAGGGCTAAGTCTGTTTCTTCAACTCCTGTTCTTTCTGTGTTTGTTTCTCAGCGTATTATTGCGCAATGACCAATACTTCTGTTAGTGGCTTACTCCCCTTGTTGGCTCATAGGTATGGATGGATAATTTTATAGGTTCCTGAAGACCATTTACAAAACAGGCTGCACAGAGCCTGCTGAGTCTCGTCATCAGCAGCGTCCATCCCAGTATGTACAGAGAACACCTTTTGTATCCGGGAGAAGAAAGCTGCCACATTCTTGTCCTTTTCTTGTTTACAATTATTTAAGTTCGTCCAGTCTAGTCTCTCGTGGGGCACTAATCCTTGCAATCTAGTCATCAATTTGCGATGCAATGCTGCTATTTCATAAGTTACTTGGTCATCAGACTTTAGTGCGTCTCCTGTGTTAATTGTAGTCCAATCTAAATCTTCCAAATTTTCCTTCCTGCACTTTTTCCATAAATCAGATGGAAGGATACAAGAAAACATCTGGTCTATATCATTCAATGTTAGCTGTGTTACTCGTAGTATTTTTCCATTCTAGTGTACCATTCATCAGGGTTTCCTTTGATGTCAGAATAATCTTTGAAAAAAGCTTTCAAATCCATCTTGGCCCAAGACACAAGAACGTGTGACTGGGATTGTTGTCTTCAAACCCTGATACTTCATGCATAGGGCCCATCCTACTGGTGGGTCGAGCTTGATATGCCCCAATCCGCTCAAGATATATGGCAAAAACATTGTTACATTCAGCATCAGTCAGGGTAAACATGTCAGATCTACTATCCTAATGGGTGAAATTAGGAGGCAGTGCCAAATCTTGAGGCTGGTGCTGTTGTTGCTGTACTGAATAGTAGTTAATACAAGCTGTATGCATTACCTTACTTAATTCTTGTATTGCATACTTTTTCACAATGTTATCACAGGTACCCAAATGCCTGTGTTCTTTCTTGGGGTATTTTGCTGTACCTTTTTGCCAACAATCATGAACAAATACTTTGAGTCTATCTCGTATTTCTTGGTAAATGGTTCTTATCATCAATTTAGTGGTCTGGCCGGGTCCCCCTTGAGGTAGTTTAACAGGAGAGAAAGGGGAGCCTATGTCCTCCTGTGGTATTTGTACATAATTTTCTAAGGGAAGCGTTTTGGGATCGGGTATTATTGAAACCGTGGTTTTGTTCTTTTAGTAAATATGTGCTCAGTTATGGGGTCCTCTGAAATAGGAGGATCATAGGGTTTCTGTTGTGGGTTATGTACCACAAGATCTCTACTTTCCTTGATATGATGTTCCCTCATTTCTTTAGCAAACTCATTAGCCTGCATGGTAAAGGCATTGCATTGTAAAGGCCTACAGCTTTATTTGGAGTTTGGTAGAAGAATCACTCTATTACAAACATGACTGATATCCCATCCACCATATTATAATTGCCATTGATTATAATGCACGTGTAATGCAATCTACGGGATATCCATTACGCTTGTGATGGAATTACCCGCCCTCCGAATCTTAAATCAAGCCCTTAGTTGCAATGGTTGTTTTTCATTTCAGCCACTGGATGGATATAGTAATTTGTTGCGCTCCAAAGTTCTATATTTCTGTTACGTCATTCAGAGATTGGCTGCAATGGACATTCCCTCATTTGCATTGGTCCTCTCTTTTTAGGTCTCGCCTGAGCCAATGCGCTTGCGCATTGCTCCGGCGAGATTATAGTAAGGGGAAAAGAACAGTCTACCAAAACGGCGGATTAGATGCAGTTCATGTGATCTATGCGTGTGCGCGACGCCAGCCACGTCACACACCACCATTTGTCTGTGCCTCACATCAGACTTCAAAGGCTGTCGCTCCCCCGCATCAGACTTCAAAGGAATGCGCTCCCGCTCCCCCGGCCCCCCACCACAGCAATGCCGAGAGCTTGTCCCCGCCTGCTCTCCCGTGTGCTTGCATCTTCCTTCCATGGCCCTGGGTGTTTTCTGTGTTCTCCCATTCAGTGCCTTCTCGACCCCATACTTGATTGCTGTCCAAGCCCCATCCGCCTGCTCCCCAGTGTGTTTGCATCTTCCTCCCTTGGCCCTGGGTGTTTTCCGTGTTCTCCCATTCAGTGCCTTCTCGACCCCGTACTTGATTGCCGTCCAAGCCCCAGCCCTAGCCCTTGCTGCCTCTATCATTAGACACTCTCCCTGTCTGTTTCCCCTTGCTTTTTCCCGGCTCCATCATTCTGTGCTTTGATGAACTGAACACGCTTTGTAGCACTCAACCCTGCGTGTTCTTCGCTTCAGTCTCTGTGCTGCTGCACCACATCACTCAGGGGCACCACCACATCACTCAGGGGCACCACCACATCACTCAGGGGCACCACCACATCACTCAGGGGCACCACCACATCACTCGGGGGCACCACCACATCACTCGGGGGCACCACCACATCACTCGGGGGCACCACCACATCACTCGGGGGCACCACCACATCACTCGGGGGCACCACCACATCACTCGGGGGCACCACCACATCACTCGGGGGCACCACCACATCACTCGGGGAACACCCCCACATGACTCTGGGAACACACCCCCGCATGACTCTGGGAACACACCCCCGCATGACTCTGGGAACACACCCCCGCATGACTCTGGGAACACACCCCCGCATGACTCTGGGAACACACCCCCGCATGACTCTGGGAACACACCCCCGCATGACTCTGGGAACACACCCCCGCATGACTCTGGGAACACACCCCCGCATGACTCTGGGAACACACCCCCGCATGACTCTGGGAACACACCCCCGCATGACTCTGGGAACACCCCCCCGCATGACTCTGGGAACACCCCCCCGCATGACTCTGGGAACACCCCCCCGCATGACTCTGGGAACACCCCCCCGCATGACTCTGGGAACACCCCCCCGCATGACTCTGGGAACACCCCCCCGCATGACTCTGGGAACACCCCCCCCCCCCGCATGACTCTGGGAACCCCCCCCCCCGCATGACTCTGGGAACCCCCCCCCCCCCCCGCATGACTCTGGGAACACCCCCCCCCCGCATGACTCTGGGAACACCCCCCCCCCGCATGACTCTGGGAACACCCCCCCCCCCCGCATGACTCTGGGAACACCCCCCCCCGCATGACTCTGGGAACACACCCCCGCCTGACTCTGGGGGCACCCCCGCCTGAATCTGGGGGCACCCCCGCCTGACTCAGCCCAACCACACATCACTCAGCACCACAACAGCACTGTCCTTGCTTGCTACCAATAAGCATTGCCATAGCCAATAGGACTCGCATTAGGAAAGCGTAAGCTATTGGCTTTGTGAATAACAATGCTATTAATTTATATATTTTCAAAGCCAACACATTAAAAAAAAAAACTGTCATTTACAATACCAATAGCGCACACTTTCCTAATGCGAGACCTATTGCATTGCTAATGCTTGTTCTATTTTGTAAGAGTGTACAAATTCTTCTTGTCATGCATCCAGGTGTATTCTGTCAAGTGTTACCTCATTACCTCCTTATGTGCAGAGATTTCCCAATTGCTGGAGTCCCTTTATTATTTACAATTTGCAGTAGTTGGCACTTGAGCCTTCATGACTTTATTTCCGCAAAATATACCCAGCCCAAATTTGCTCCCCACCCCCACATATGTTGGATATTTTACAGGAATCACGGGGTTGCTGTCCTAAGTTCGCCCTCTTCACAGCTTTCGGGAATAGGCAGTCATTATAGATATTTTTATTTTTAACCCCTTCCGTGCTCATGACGAGCTCAGCTCGTCATGACCACACCCGTTTTCATTATGGCCCAGCACAGAAGAAAAATAACTCAAGCAGCGATGGTGTTGAGTACTTTTTTTGTAATGTTTTAAGTGGTAGTCCATATTTCTTGTTTTATAGTTTCTCCCCAATGGCAGTTTGTTGTTGCAAAATCTGCGGTTGAAACCAGAAAGCTGTACATTTTCAATAAATATATAGGATTTCTGAATTCAAGAAAATGTCAGGTGTGGAGCACTCACAATTTCCCCAAAGAAACTAATCGTTGAAATCAAAAACTAATTGAAGTTGAAATAATAGAAATGAATAACCGGTTTCACCTTCGCAGAACAGGAGATTACCTCCTCTCTGCTGACCATATGTCAAAACTACACACCAAAGAATCCAAATTTCTTCTCACTTGCCGTGCTTGGAAATGAGTGCAGTGCTCGGGAATGAGTGCAGTGCTCAGGCTCTAGGCCTTGATGAGGCAGAAAGACTGTTGGGCTTTAGGAGTTTGGTTTGTGTCCCAGTTACCTGGTCAGGCCTGCCCATCCCATGTTTTTTAAAAGTAAAAACCGATCTGACGGCTAGCTTGCATATTGGAAATTGACAGATGTGCGGGCACGAGACATGAAGACGGTGTGTGGACCTCCCCTTTCTAATCTTTCCTCTGACCCCCTCTCTCGATGTGATGGGTGTTTCTGATGGGGGTGGGGTGAAGCTAAGCTGTGCCCATGGATTTCAATCACACTGAAAGCAGGTGCTTTCACATTCGTACGCTGAGACATTAGCACGCACCTCGTCACAGCAAACCCCCAAAAACTCTCTGGCTGCAATGAAAGATCTTCCCTTGCAGCTTGATTTTTGGGCCCAAAAAACACAATTCTCTGGCGTAGGCTCCAGAGAGATTTATTTGCCTTTAAGCATTTGGCGTAACACGTGCTCCCAGCACTACAGAGGCAGTGCAGAGGACAAGAACGTCACCTTCAATGCACTGAAGGGGTTACTCTGTAAAATTGATTTATTCTCAAGAAAAATAAGATTGACCTTCGTATTAAAAAATAAAAAAATAAAAAATATATATCTGTCTTGCGTACATCATTTTGCTTACAAGCATACACTATTTGTCATGGGCATCACTCGGCAAGGCCATAATTTGAGCATGACGCAGGAAATCAGCCCCGGTTTTAGAATGTTATCACCTTATGTCCCCCTTCATCCTTTTACATCTCTCCACTTTAGTTTGAGCAGCCTCTGCCCAGTACATATAGTTTGTATTACTTCAGGAAGGTGGTCAAAAGTCTTGGTCTTTTCATTGGCATTCAGTGTTTTTAGGTGTGACTTGATAGCGCTGCTGTCTTAGTTTGAAATTAAAAGAAAGATATTTAAGAATCACTTCTGATAGTGGTGCTTTGGCTGTGCCCACATGTTGATTTTCATGTATGATTTAAATGGGCATAAAGTGTGCGCTTCGTCTGAAAGAGTGCTTATATTGCACATATTATTCACATGGTCAAGACTGTAAACTTGATAGTTTTATAGGGGATAAGTATTCCCTATATCCTAGGGCTGATCTGTTATTTTTTTAAAGTTATGGCTAAGGCAGTAGGCCTGAAGTATTTACTGTGAAACACATATTTTAAATCCAAATTGTGTTGATGGGTAAGGTGGTATTACACGGTGCTAGGCCTGTAGACAAGTATTTTCAAACACAGAGCCCAGATCAAATAGATTAGGAAGGGGCTTTGCCTAGTGTAATGTCTTGACCAGTACAGTAGAAAGGGGTTTCTCGTTGTGAAGTCCGTGACAAACGCAGTAGACATGGGTCTAGGTCTGGTCACAGTAAATATTTGGTGCTAAGAGGCTTACTTTATGTTCATGGCAGTGTATACTTTGGGCCTGTCTAAAGCGTTTGAGTCTTTCAGGCAGTAATTGCACGTTTAGGTACATTTTACAGTAGGCTTACTTTATTCATATTCGACTGTGGTCATAAAGGCAATGGGCCTCATTTTACATTGTGAAGACTTTGCACAGCCTGCAGACTTAATCTTGTAAAACAAAATGTCATTGATTATTGTATTTGTATAAACATTTAAGAAGTTTACATCTGGACCTCGTATCCATTGTTACTGTTGTGCTGTGCTGTGTTCTGAGTTTCTAGCCCACTGCACCTCCCTGGATCAGCCTTGGGCTGCTCTGGCTTCTTACCTTTAGAGACCAGTGTTAAAAGGGGCACTCCATCGCCAGTTTGAGGGTACAGAGGACCCATAACACCTTTGGTGAAATATCTCTGCTGACTCAGTTGGGGCTAGTAATTCTGACTGCACTGCGATCTCCTGAATCAGATTCCAAAATACGATAGGATGAAGGAAATGGATTGCAAACTCTGACGAAATAGGAGGGGTTTTACAGTATGAACTCTGACACAAGCAATAGCAAGAACTTATGTATTTTGAATCCTCTGTCCGATACAGTAGGAAAAGAGTTTATATTGCGATCGGCATGAGAAACACCAAAGTAAGTGGCTTTAAGTGTAAGAAGAGCAGGAGAAAGCCTATTTTATGAAACACATCCGCTTTGATTATAGCTAGAAATCCCTCGGCATAATGGTAAAGCTCGGGAGTGGTCCAGAGCCTCCTCCAGTATAGAATCTGACGGAGCCTCGCTAGATCTACTACAGCCTTCCTACCCAGATCGTACCTAAGTGGTAGCAAAGGAGTACTTTTGAGGAGACCAGTGATTGCCCTGAGAAACTTATTTTCTGATGTTTGTAATGACTCAAGCTTCTCAAAGCCCCACAACTCGGCACCATATAGTGCAGAGCCAAGGGCCTTGGCCTCGTAGACCTGCAATGCTGGCTTAATCGGTTTGGTCCTAGATTTTCTATGCTCCAAACCAAGAGCACCAGCCAATTGTCTATGCCTTAAACTTGCAATATCGATGTGCTGGGACCATCTAAGATCGTCTGTTATATGAATACCCAGATGCATAAAAGCTTTGACTCTCTAGAGGGCGATCATTCATACTCTGCTTAGGTCTAAAACTCCGATGGGGGTTAAAAGCCATTAGCTTAGTTTTAGCTACATTGACTTCTAAGCCATGCTCCCCACAGAAATTATCAAAGATTTTATAATGCTCGCTGTAGACCGCTCGGAGTCTTAAATAAAATCAGGGTTTCATCTGCGAACATTAAAATCGGTATCTTAATACCCGCCAAAGAGGGAGCGTCCACGTTAGCAGATAACATGCGAGCCACTACTCCGTTAATGAACAAGGAGAAGAGTGTGGGGGCCATTGAACATCCTTGCCGGACTCCCCGCTCCACCGGGAAGTCTACGGTGAGACCACTCCTCACCCCCCCCCCCCCTACTGGATCTTGGCGAAATTTGCTTCATGCAGCCGCATTATCATTGTCAGTAATTCTTCTGGTAGACCCAGGTTCCTCAGTACCGACCACAGCTTAGTCCTTGGTACCTGGTCGAAGGCAGCCCGCAAATCGACAAAAGCCGCGTACAGGCTGCCCTCGCCCAGCAGCACAGTTCGCCACTGCAGTAAGGTAAATCGGAATACCTGGTCCATCGTACTGGTGGACTTCCGAAACCCAGCTTGAAATGGAGACAGTGCGTTGTTCTCCTCCACCCAGATCAAAAGCTTATTGACAACCATCCTCCCCAACACCTTTTGGATGGTGTCAATTAAGCTTATAGGTCTATAGTTCCCGGGTTTGGATCGATCTCCCTTCTTGAATACAGGTATTATAATTGCACCTTGCCAGGATGTCGGTACAAAGGCACCCTGTGCCACTGCATTAACGAGAAGAAAAATATATTTACCCCACAGCTTTTTATCATTAATAAAGAGATCCGCCGGGACCCCGTCTGAGCCTGGGGCTCTACCACTAGTCACTGAGTTGAGGGCCTTCATTACTTCCTTATTACTAAAGGAGTTGTCTTTAAAGAAAACCGGCCTAAACCCAACCATCTCTCTACCAGGTTGCGTTTCGGCATACTGGGGCTTAAAGTAGTTAGCCCAGTCCTCCTCGGATACATTATTGTCAGGAGGGTCAGGAACACCAGCCCTGCCCCATTTTACAATGTTCCAAAAGAGCCTGGAATCCTTTTTCCCGACTCGCGTCCTTTAGCTCATTCCAATGGAATTCATCTCACATTTTCTTGGCTGCGAGTATAATATCCTTATGGGCCTTTCTAGCAATGCGAATAGCCATCGGTTCTCTCCTCTTAATTGCGGAGCCTAAAGCCAAACGGGCGCTCCTACACTGGGTATTATACCACTTTGCTGATTTAATAGTTACCATACTGGTCTTCTTTATTGGTTTCAGAAAATGGTTCCTGATAATAGAAAACAGATGATCATGGATTTCTGTTACTGTATTTGGGCATGATATAGTTGGATTAACCTGCTCGATGGCCGTTATCGCTTTAACCACCTCAGCCTTAATGATATCTATAGACCTTTGGTTGGCCAAAACATTTGGCCATTTTAACCTACGCATATCATTTGTAGGAATTATCGAGGGGACACTGCCCCTCCCTGTAGTCTGGATCTCATCGTCCGGTGTCCACCATTTGTGCACAACACACAACGGGTTGTGATCGCTTTCAATCCTCCATTTAACTTCCATGTCGCAGACTAATCTCCAAAGTTTCAGGCTACACAAAACATAATCTATTCTACTCCTATATCGCCCATTATCAAAGGTGCATGCCCCTGCCTTGTCACTCTTGATCCTCCCGTTTAGTGCCCTTAAGCCCCTTTCGAGGCAAATAGCATTTAAACAGATAATGTCTTTCGACCATCGAGTGACCGTATTCAGTTCTAATTTGGGAACCCCCATTGCCTATCCTCTTCCTCCCCGGCAAAGTCGTCACAAATGGCCAAAGGTGCGGTTCAAATCACCGGCTATGATAATGTTATTGTCCGGCGAATGGGTTTCAAGGAGGGAGGCCAAAGCCGCTAAAACTTCTGCCCTCCCACCCTTGTTGCCCCTGGCATAGACATTATAGATGTCAATGCATCCTAGAGGTCCCAAATCCACTTTAATGTATTGGATATCTTTGCTTCCAACTTCAACCACCTTTAAAGTTAGCAACATGCTTTGCCGGACCCAAATGGTCAGGCCACCCATAGGACGGCTCTTAGGACCTTTTGTTGCTTGAACTGAATAATTCAAATACCCTAGGGCAAAAGAGGGTTCACACAGCCACGTCTCCTGAAAAATACACACGTCAAAGGTGTTAACAAAGTTTAGCCAATCCTGTGATTCCTGTTTAAGGCGCATGCCAGCTATGTTCCATGAAACTAACTTTCCCACACCATCCCTCTCACTGTAAGAGAGTCCTGGAGGGATGCCTACTGGAGGAGTGGAAAGGACAGTAGCATTGCAGATAAGTGCAACAGGATCAGTGTTTCCATTTATCATATCAACCCGACATAAAGGGTAAAGAGGAGGAGGATTAGAGTCTTCCTGCAAATGACCGCTAGCTCGATTACTACGCAGTCAGTCACAGTCGTTGAGGCCAGAGCGGACATTAAATCTGTTTGTGACCTCAACATCTGTGATATATCCTAAGTCTCCTCTATGCCAAGCTCTATTTGTTTTCGTAGGTATTGTATTCCACCCTCCTGTTCCTATTGGAAAGCGAAAGTTATTTACGGGCGTCTTATTCATCGGATTCCAGTGGCTAAATTTCCCATGAATACCTGGTCTATAAAAGAACCCCAAAGGCAGTATTTCAATGCCTTGACCATTTGTACTTTGCTCTGACTCCTTAAGGATCCTAGCTACTGGTATCGGGCTATTAAAATTTATGACTATACAATCGCCCTCTCTGTTTTTCCGAGAGCTTCCCAACCATCCAACTCGGCGGGCCATAATTATGTTGTGACCTACCATATGCCCACCTTCAAAATTTTGTGAGAACCAGTATGTGACCTTGTTCTTTAATTGACAGTAGTCCTCTCTTTCCCCTTGGCGGAGAGGAGGGACTTTATCCAAAACCACCACTAAAGGGGTACTTTGGGGTGGTAAGTCTAGGGTAGATCGATAACCTATATCTTGGACCGGCTTATTAAGATGGATAGGGCCCATAGCCGGTTTAGATGGCTGAACACCAACTTCCTGCTGTAACTGCAGACCCCCTTTGAGGCACTGGCTTACCTCGGTGCCCAGATCTCTACCCCTCGAGACAATTCCTCTATTGTCACTATTTATCGCAGGCCCTTTTGCAGTTTGGGATGCAGATTTGCATGGAGATGTTAATTGGAAATCGTTATTAACTTCCCGTCCACCTACTTGTGTAGAGTCATCTCCCACCTTCTTATTAGCGGATAAAGAGTGTAACATTTTAGAGTTGTTGATTGTAACTTGTTCCATCTTGCCTAAACTAGCAGTGATTATTTTCAATCTCTCTATTAGGGGGGATTATCAGAGATCTAATTGTGTGTTCTAACTGCCCCAACAGAGCCCCATCTCCTTGTACAGCAGCTATTGGCTTAAACATTGGGTGAAATTGTACAGATGTAACCGGCTGAGTATGGTCCGAAGTACCTAGAGATGTGGCTCCTTTTTACGCTAACTTTGGAATTTTTGCTCTTTTGCCTTTCTGTCCACCTCCCCCTGCTTTCTTTTGCCTGTAGGTAAGTTACATGAAGATGGAGAATCAGCTATATGGCAAACAGGAATAATCTGGGTGGGGTTTCTCAAGGGACAGTTAACACCTGGATAGCACTACCTATCTGTGAATACTGTGAGGTATTCCCCAAAAGAGATATTACTAAGCGAATCTAACTCTATGCTAATTTGTGGTTATCCCAAATCACTTAAGCGTTGGCTTATACGGTTCTCTGGAGTGATACAATGCTGAATTGGTCCCAAAGAGGACCGTTTGGTAAATATTTTGGTCGACCATCTTTTTTCAGCGTCGACTATTTCTTGATCCAGAGCGGCTGCAACACAAGCAATATAATTGTCTAGAGTTCTCATTAGACTTCCACTGGTCGGTTTAAGTCCAGTCTTGCCCCCTTTATCCGACTGAGCTGCCATGTTAAAGGAACAAGACTCCGGTGGTTCAGTTAACGTGTAGCCTAATAGTATGCACAATACAAATTAGCCCTTAATAGTTTGCAAAACGATTAGTACACCTAAAGGTAGTGACAGTATGATGGACAAAACAAAATCTCGGGGGGGTGGCCCAGCCCAGCCCAGCCCGGCCACGTCCGACCCCGGACGGCCACAGACGGCCACAGAAGGCCCGCCCTTTGCCCGGCGCACGCCCGCGCGATTACAATGGGGGTTAAGTCCGAGGAGGTGTGGGCGGGAAGACGACCAGCTGCGGCAGATTGAGCGCCGCACTGCACGCAGGTCCTCGCAGTCCCGCTGCAATCTGTGGTCAGTCTCTCCCTCTGCCAGCGATGTCAGTCCACCAGATTCCCCCACACGAGCGACTCCCGCGGAGCGGGGGCCGCGAGAAGCAGGCAAATCCACAAGGAAAAGGTCCGTAAAACCAGCGCTCCCGTAGAGCAGCAGCAGTTCACCCTCGGGGTTTGTATATGCAGCAGGCAGTTCATGTTTAAAAGCTCACGTTTCGTCAATATATTATTAAAGCATGATGTGGTAATGCACTGCCATTTACTGATAGCACATTTTCCATTGAAATGCCCACACAACTTCCCCACTAATATGTAGTGTTACTGAGTAAAGTATATAGTGCATAAACAATGTTTGGAAATTGGGTTTCAGCAAAAATCTTTCAAATTTGCACATCATAAAAGTAAAGTGTTCTGATTTTTGATCCTATAAAACTTTTTTTTTACAACTGAATTACAAAAATGTATCTTCATAACTAGTGAAATGTATTTGAAATGTTTGAACAATACACTTATTAAATATTTCAGTGTTGTGTTTAGAAAAAATGCTTGAAATCTTACAGCCTTTCATTTCACATGATTTCCACATCGTGATTGGCACACAGTTCACTTTACAAAATCCTCTATCTTCATTCACAGACTGAAAAGGAAATGTAGGAAGACAAACTGACTTTTGACCTCTGTCTCTGAAAGCCGAGCAAATCTCACCAGAACAGTCCCAAAAAAACCTCTTCTTGATTAAACCTGGCTCCCCATAGCGAGTAGGTGAGCGGAATTTTCAAGCCATGCGTCTGTACTTTTCCTTGATGTCGGCATTGCTCTGCCCTCTGTATGGATGATAGACGCTGCTCCGAAGTGACTGCAGGCGCCAGGATTGTTTCTCTCCCTTCAGCCGGGAGCCTTCTGCAGCATTTCTCACGCTTCAGGCGTTCTGCGGTGGTGGTAGAGCTTTGACCATCCAGGAATCACAGAGGGAACTACCCTGGATATCGGAGTATATGGTGGCTGCCATAGCGCCCATACGTTATGGCTCTGGCAGCGTTGACAGTGCGTATGTCGGAAGTGGATTCCAGAGGGTGCTGTGACCCCACTGGTTCTTTGACCGTTGTTTGTGGTGGAGATTCTGGAGAAGCAGACAGATTCTTTGGGGCGATTTTGCAGGGATGAAACCCTTTGGAAATTCTATGATGTGCTGAGTGGGCTCTCAAAGACAAGCTGGAGCTAATATGGCGATTGGAATGTGATTTTGATATCTACCTGCCTCAGTAAACAATGTGGAAGGAGACCTAAAACGCAAAGAGAGACTGAATGGTAGGATTCTGGCTGTTTTCTATTTTAATTTGATTTACTTGATTCAGTAATGCCATAAGTGTGAAGAATTGTGTGTCCTGTGCGGGAGGCAGTAGAGCAGCACTATCAAAGCTTTTTGTAAGGCAATCACCCTAATACCAAGGCAGTACCTTTTTAAAGCTGCATAATGGCCGGTATCAAATCCATGACTAGCAGCAACAGAAATCCAGTCACTCTTAAAATTGTTTTGCGTAAATCTTATAGACCCAGCAAACTAAGTGGCGGTAGTGGCAGTAGCACAGTCTCTCCTGGGGGGTCTGCTACACTCACAGATGAAGGCAGAGGCACATAGCACACGAGACATGCCTACCATGGGCGTTACAGTTGAGTGTTTCCCTAGGGGCATACTGCAGGGGCAGCAGCCTAACAGATGATATTCAGTCTTGTTCCCTGGAAATAATTAACAGAGTAAATGCAGATAGGTTAGCACAAGTGATAGGGGTGGGGTGGGTTCAACTACTACACCTGAAATAGACTCAATACCACGCGGCTTTGGAAAACAGAAATGAATTGGATGGCTGTTTTGGTGAGGAGGGTTCATTAGCTATTCAGCTATCTCCATAACCTATTTGGTGGGTCTCTGTGGGCATAGACCATATGGCTATGTACATGTTCAAGCCAATAGTCATTCTATTAAAAAAAATATATATATTTTTTAAAATAGACTTTGGCAATAGACTTCTTATTTTACGTTGAGAATCACTTGACAAAATATATAGGACATTTGCAGTCTGGTTTTTAGTAGAGCCAACCGCTGCTTGCTCAATTGTCAAATTGTACCTCAGAGAATGGGAGCAGATTGCAATTGCAGGTTTAATTCCCCTTTTTGTTATTTATTATTTTTTTTAAGACTTTATTTTCAAGGATTTCACGTGTATAAACAAAATATACTTAATGGTACACGGTCATATGTCACATTGTAATATGAATAACAAAATTGAGCATAGTCAGCACATGTTAGCAAGTAACGTCAGGGATATGCAGGTATCAGTATATTACAAATTGAAGGAAACGTTGCCCCTCTTCTTCTCTATATTTTAAGCAATTACAATACCTTTGAGGTTCATCGCCTGCGCCGGTAACATTTCGTATGTGTTCCAACAAACTTAGGGCGTAGCATTGTCTAGGGATTGATGACTAGTGTGACGCATTAGCATAACTAAGAGTCTCTCCCATCAACCCACTCCCTCCAGGACAATGCCGTTTTCCACTTGTGAATCTGAAGCTTGTCGCAGTGCAGTCACATAGTCCCTGTACGGCCCCCATATGTCTTTAGGACGTGAAGAGCTGGGCATAATGCTGCTATAGATTTCACTATTCACGTTGCAATATGCCAGGCTACGTAACCACCTCTGCAGAGTGGGGGCATGTTTACTTCCCCACGGTAAGACTATCTCCCTTTTGGCCAGCAGTAGCCCAAGGGATGCAAATCTTCTCACTTTTCGGGGAAAATTGACCGTATAGCCTAGTGGGCCACTCCCTGAGTGGGAATCCGTGTTAAACTTATCATGTTACCTAGTGTTGTGTGTATCTGCACCCAATAAGGGTGTAATTTGGAGCATGTACATGTAAGGTGAGCAAAGTCAGCATATGGAGCGGAGCATTGTGGACAGGCGTGGGGTCCGTTAGGGTCGATTCTATGGGTCATTCATTGCAGGGATGCAATACATACGGCGTAAAAATTTAAAGTGTAACGGCTTGTGTTTACTATTAAGGGACACGTCCCTCATAACCACACAGCATTTTACCCATTGTTCGTCTGTTATAGAGTGGCCCAGATCGTGTTCCCACATGTTCCGCACCTTATCATCTTTGACCTGTCGGGCTTCAGCACAGAGTTTGTATAGTTCAGAAATGAAATGTGTACCTGTCTCATTTTCGATAGTCAACGTTAGTGGGGTGAAGGAGTCTGGCTCTACTGGGTAAGTGGGCACCGCGAATCGCGGTGAATATCTTTTGGGGGTTCAGTTTACACCCTGGTTTATCCTGCACGGCCCATATAGGAGGGCTTCCAATTTGTATTTCCACCTGAAATATCACAAATGTTTGTCATTTTGATTGTAAGATGTAGTTGTGTGTGCATTAAATAACTTTTCTGTTTCTTGTTTATTTCGGGATTTGTAAGGCGCACAGCTGCCCCAATTGGGGCGCCCCAGCGCTAGGAAACTGCTGAGAAAGTAAAGGATTACTAGGTACGGTGGTCCTCTGGAGAGGCTATGTTTTAACTTTCCTGAAGGCAGGTACAGATGGAATTTGACATAGATGGAGTTGGAGACTGTTCCGGAGTTTGTTTGGCCAAATATCTTAACTCCTTCCATGCTCATGACAAGCTCAGCTCGTCATGGCATATACCTCTCATGTGCTCATGACGAGCTGAGCTCGTCATGACCACACCCGTTTTCGTTGCTGTCCAGCACAGCAGGGGAAACTCTTAAGCTGCGATGTGGCTAAACAGCATACCACAACTCTAAGGATGGTAGCCAATTGAGGATAATTGGATTTTTTAAATATAAAGCACTGTTTGTACATGGTTTTGTATTGCTGTGTTCTGAGTTTGTTGGCCATAGCACCTCCATGAGTTTGCCACGTGCCACAGGCTTCATTTGCTGGAGATTCAAGTACTAAAAGGTTTGCTTGGTTCCTTCTTTGTGGGATAGCGGTACTTAGATAGTCTCTGACATCTAAAGAGAAAGGCCACCGTTGACATAATCGCGGTTCAATAAATACAGACTGCCCAGGATATCATGAACTGGAATCCTCAATTACATATAGAAGTATTTTGTATTGTGAGCTTTTATTGACCAGCACCACTGTGAAGCTCAATAAATGGATAAACATTAAGAGGCCACCTGACACAGGTCTGTAGTTCACGTGGTGCCAGAAAAGTATCTGATTTAATTGGGCGCATATGTAATTTTATGTTTAGTATAGTTGTATGAATTAAAGTACATGAATTTTTTTAAAAGTAAAAACTATGGAAATAGATTTATTAAGAATTATTTTGCAATTTTTGGAATCCTTCACCTTTTTATTTTACCCCTTTAGCTGCTTTAATCATTCTTTAGGCTTTACTTTTTAATTATGCTGTTTATGTTCAATTTCTGGTAGAAACAGCAGAGTGGTAGTGATTCTTTCTTCAGTTCCATATTTGACCATTAACCTTTTGAGTTGCAATGCTTATAAAGAAAGATTTTGTTTCTAAGAAATCCTCCTTTCTACAGTAACTTTCCCTTGCCCACTCAGTTGAATCCAACCTGGTAGTGTGGGTCGATGGTGTCATTCCTGCCCCCACACTGTTCATCTGATCTTAAAGTGGGGAGGAACCAGGGAACTCTGGCAAGAGCTGCCATCTTGCCTGGTTGCAACCCACGGCTTCCACGATGAGAACTTGGTAGAAAAGAAGTATACCTTTAAATGACATTCCAGTGCTAAATAACTTTTTTTTCAGCATGTCTGCAGTGAAGCCGTACTTAAAATGTTCAGTAACGACAAAAAGAAGTTGAAAAAACATTAATTTGGTTTGCATTTGAATGAGCTATATTTTGATCATTTTTAGGTCTCGCCTGTCGATGCGCATGCGCATCGAGCTTGCGAGACTATGGGGGCTTATCCACTCTTTATCCAACTTGCAAGGAATCGTGGCGATTCCTTGCAGTGCACGAGAAATTGAAGGTCAATGCGCATGCGCAATGAGCTTCAAAGCGCGTGCACAAGCCCCCAGCCGCCTGCATTGCCTGCTCTCTCTGTCACAGCCTCCCCCAGCTCCGCCTCCTCACTTTTTGATTGCACGGCCGTTAGGCCGTGCCTCCCCTACTCTACTCCCCCCTCCTTCTCCACTCCCCCTCACGAGTGTCACGACGCACCTCCGGATCCGCCCCCTCCCCATTTTCTCTGCCTGCCATGTCGCGTCGCATTTCTCCTCCCCCCTCCCCCCAGCCGCCTGCCTTGCCTACTCTCCCGCCCCCTCACTTCTTGAGTGCCTCCCCTACTCTCCTCCTCCTACTCTCCTCCCCCCTCCCCTTATCTGGCCTTCCCTCCGTCTGTTCCCTCTCCCCGCTCCGCCCCCTCCCCTGCCCGCAGTCTGTTCGAGACTGACATCGGCGGATGTTGCCGAATCTACCAGGCGAGTGCAGACACTAGTATACGACACTCTGGGCATTCTTCTAAAGTGTTGTGTAAGTATGTCCCGATACTATTTAATACAGTAAGGGACATAACATGATTGAACTTTTTAGCCATACACACGACCTTTCTTTGAGCTGTTGTTTCTAATAAACTGGCACTAACGGTGGCTCTACGTTTAAAGATATCTAGATGCACTGCTGGCGCAGATACTAACACGCGCTATAGAGGGGTTTTCTTTAATTGGGTTAGTCACCCATTGTTACTGCTATGGACCCATATTAAAGTTTTCATTGTAAGCCATGTGGGGCAATATCACTGGGGGGGGCAAATGCAACTCGCTTTTTTTAGAGGATATTGATTCGAGAGCATGTCTTTAACAAACATTTCGAAGTCCCTCTTAGTTTCCTGGGGGGGCTTTCAGTCTGGACAAGGAGTTTTTAACCTCTAATATCTTGTAACTCTACTTTGTAGGCACAGGGGCCAAATAATACTTCAACTTACCCTGGATACAGGAGGGATCGGTTCTAAAGAAAGACATACACTGTGGTACCAGAACCTTACAGTTTTGTTTTAAATATCACCGATCATTGAACAACATACCTAGATAATACTGTATGTCATTTTGGTGACGTTTACCTCTGGGAACCTTTTGTAAATGAGGATACTATCTTGCTAACACTCTTACTCTGGACTATCTATACTCACAGGGCATCTGAGTTTCCCCAATTAGCCACGGTGTAGTATGATCCATTCTCTTACAAATATCCCTCTGTACCCTCAACCCCTCACCCTAACTCACCCTCAACCCCTCACCCTAACTCACCCTCACCCTCACTCACCCTCAACCCCTCACTCACCCTCACTCACCCTCAACCCCTCACCCTCAACCCCTCACTCACCCTCACCCACCCTCACCCTCACTCACCCTCACTCTCACTCACCCTCAACCCCTCACCCTCACTCACCCTCAACCACTCACTCACTCACCCTCACCCACCCTCACCCTCACTCACCCTCAACCCCTCACCCTCACACAGTGCAATAGGTCTCGGAGCATTTGAGTTAGAGCTTTTAGAAATGTTTATGGCTTTTTTTTTTTGTAATTCTTTAGCATTGGCTACAGGAAACAAAAATGCTAAAGATTTACAAAAAAAACCCATAAACAATTCTAAAAGCACTAACTCTAATGCTGCGAGACCTATTGCATTTCCAATGCTTGTTTTTAAAGACGGCAAGCTTCAAACGAACGTATTTCCTCCTGACAATGGTTCAGACTGTATTCTAGAGAGTAAACTCCGGTTGCAGGGTGGGTTTGGGTGTTTTTGTGAACTGACTCCCATGTACAGTATTTAAGAAATTAAATGAATGCGGCCCTTCGGATTAATTAACATAAAAACATTAACAATACTTATTAAATATACAGCATGGGGTTTTCTGTTATTTTAACTGAATGTGGCTGTTTTAACCGACAGTCATGGCCCCAGCTAATAGTAGTGCTGTTGGCCCACAGCAATAATTTTTAGTTGACCCCGTTATTTGGTATTGCAAAAGGAACTACCCGAGTCCTTCGGTAATTCTTGTCATCCGACGTTCTAGACATTGTTTCGGGTGAAGGACAATTTTTTTTTAAATGTGTCAATTGGACAAGTAGGCCCACCCACATGCAGCACAAACACCTTTCCTGCCAGTTTATTTAACCACCCATGTAGCACAAAAATCTTAACTGCCATTATACCATACCTTAATATGAATTAAATGTGCTAAAGCGGATTTTACCCTAACGCACAATTTAAATCAAGGCGTTAACCTTGTATACATGATTCACTAATGCAAAGCCTTTAGTAATAAGGAACTGTCTAAGGAAACACAATGAGCTGTGGGCTCCACATGCATTACTGGCAGTGGCTCCAGTGTAAATAGTGTGTATGTATGTTTGTAAACTTCGGCAATTTGAGGCCACATACAATGTTACCAGAATGCTCCCTGATTGTATGCAAATATATGAAGAAATATGGTGTGTTTTCGTATGTGCTAATAATATCTAAACACAATTACTGCTGCAGAGTAAGGTAGGAAGCTGTCATGGCAACATTTTTGCAACATCAAATTCTTAGTCACAAAATTGCACCTGCAAATGTGTTCCTGCATTGGTGCAGATCTACAATTTTAATTATTTCACCAGAATGTATAGAAATATTCTTTTGAAACCATATCCGTAGCTTAAATTGGTGAATTTAATTTTCTCTTGAAGCATGATTTCATGCAAAAATCTGCTGCTATTTCACTTTCCCTACACCCTTTTCCCTTCTGCATCCCGCAACCTGTTTTACTCCTGCTCTTTCCCCAAGTAAATTCCTAGCATTTTCCAGTGTGGGACGTAATAGAAGAGGAGTAGGTAACTTTACTGAAACGTGTGGATTTGTGCTTGAATGCAGACTTGTACGGTATTTCAGCCCTGAACCTACAGGTTCCTGCCTACTTCTAGACCCTGAAGGGACATTTTCAGAGGGGTGGCACAATCGGAGGCTTGCTGGAATGATGCAATATTGGCTCTAGGACAATGGGAGGGGGCCCATTATCAGAGCTCTGATATACTAAGAACACTGGCATCATTTGCCGCCTCTCTGAATGGCCCCAAAAGAGACTAGTATTTTTCTTTTTAGCAGAACAAGTAGACATTTTATGAAATTACTGACTTGGTGTGCAGCCATTGTTGAAGTGCCCAAGCATTATTTGTGGGTTGCTCTCTCATTCATGAGAGGGCGTTATACAAGCTAAAAGGAGATCAGTTCAGTTTAAGTGCCTAAGCTTGGTGAGTGGGTCCCCTTTACCCGTTGCTCTTGACTTGGGTGAACCATCTCTAGAGAGACACCAAATGTAGAATTTTCTGTGCCCCTCTGTAGAAGAAGAGAAGTGTATCCCTTGGAATTGCCTGTTGACAGAGCGAGCCCGAGCAAACCCCGCCCCCCACCCGCCTGGAGCTGTTTCATCTTTTCTCTTGCATATAACTTAGCAACCCCTGCTGCTGTCTGGGGAAGAAGAGAAAGGAAGCCCAACAGTATTTGTTATTCCTTCCAACCCCATTGCATGGATAGGCTGACACACAAATACCTTGAAAACTACGTCTTCTCCTTGGAGTGCCATCTATTATGGGACTGCGCGTGTGTATGTATGTGTGTGTATATATCTATATCTATATCTATATCTATCCGTTTCACTTCCTCCAATGGGACCGGGACACATAGACTGCGGTGCAATACTGGGTCAGAGGGTTCCCTGCCACATGTACTCCGTTTCACAAAGCGCCCCAAAGTTGCGCCCATGCACTCCAATCCTGCGATAATCACCACTCCATCAAACAGCTCCGTAGTAGTTCATAATATATTCAATTTATTTCCAGCATGACAAACAGCAAATTGGAAATTTCCAATTTGCTGTTTGTCATGCTGGAAATAAATTGAATATATTATGAACTACTTCGGAGCTGTTTGATGGAGTAGTGATTATCGCTGGATTGGAGTGCATGGGCGCAACTTTGGGGCGCTTTGTGAAACGGAGTGTATATATATATATATATATATATATATATATATATATATATATATATATATATATTAATTCAAAACGCTAAATGTGCAAATAAAGAATTCTATAAAATACTCAATGAATTTCGTAAACCAAATTGCCTAGAAGGAACTCATCCCGTTACTCAAGTTTTCACAGACAAACTGGCAAATCATTACACGGACAAATCAGACACATTGGAATCGTACTTAAAACCGAAACAAAGCAACAGCACTAACCCTTGTACAAAACAACAATCCAAGAATGCTTTAATCATGCCTCTCCTTTCCTTCCAACACATCTCACAATATGAATTTATGGACCTGGTCAAAGCAAGCAAGCAAGCAGGCCTGCCGGCAGCTCTTCTGAACCCTGTCCGCCACAATTTTTCAAGACAATTCTTTTAACAACCTCTGCTGCCACTCAAGTAAGAAGAATCATCAACGATTCCTTAACTACTGGAATATTTCCAGAAGAACTCAAAAAGTCATACATACGCCCTTTACTGAAGAAAACAAACTTGGACCCGCTGAACCCTGACAACTACACACCCATTACAAATGGACCGTTCCTGGGAAAACTGATAGAAAGAGTAGCGTTCGCCCAGATGTCACAATTCATTGAAGAGAATGACATACTTTCAGACTTCCAAACAGGATTCCGTCCGGGAAGAAGCACTGAATCTGCCCTCCTTGTCATCTGGGATAACCTAAAGAATACAATTGACCGCAACGGGGTTGCTGCGCTACTCCTCTTGGACCTCTCAGTTGCCTTTGACACTGTTGACCATGACACCTTGAAACAAAGACTCTATGAAGCCGGCATAGAGGGAACTGCTTTAGACTGGATCGTGTCCTACCTTCGAAACAGAATTAATGTCATCCATACCCCACCTTTCTCGTCTAAACCATACTCCACAAAAGCAGGGGTCCCTCAAGGTTCTATCATCTCACCCATGCTTTTCAACATCTACATGAAGTCATTACCAGTACTGATCAATAAATTTCACCTCACATTCTATAACTATGCAGATGACGCGCAAATACTCCGTCAACTGGAATGCCCCAAAGACATTGGAAAATCACCAATTTTCAGCTGTCTCAGAGCCGTGGATCAGTGGATGACCTGGAGCCATCTCAAATTGAATGCTTCAAAAACTGAAATACTCACGTGTGGCGATTGGAAACATTACAACCCGCTTGCCGCATGGCCTGATGAACTGGGATCACTGCCTAAAGTATTGAAGGAAGTAAGAAACCTCGGAATGACCATGGACTCCAACCTGTCGAATGCCCAAGTGGATAAACTAGCAAGATCAAGCTTTGCTACTATAAAAACACTGCGACTAATTTTCCCTCATTTAGGATTTCCACCCAAGGTCCAAGCGACCATCTCCCTTGTTCTGTCCAAACTTGATTACGCCAATAGCCTCTACCACGGATCACCTTTAACGACCATGAAAAGACTACAACGGATTCAGAACTCGGCTTCCAGACTACTCTTGCATATCAAACCGCAAGACCACATCTCCCCTGCCTTGAAAGCCCTGCATTGGTTACCGGTTGCCAGAAGATCCACGTTCAAGCTGCTTTGTATCACCTACGAAGCAATACATGGAATGGGACCGCTCTTCATCAGGAATAAAATCACCAAACACATTCAACAAAGGAACCTCCGCTCTAAAGGAGCATCTTGCCTCAAAATCCCACCATACAAGAAAAAAAAACATTGGTGGCACATCATTCTCTGTTCAAGCAGCCAAACTATGGAACTCTTTACCCCCAACATAAGGTCCACCGACAATCACCTCATCTTCAGAAAACTACTCCAGATTTGGCTCTTCCCCACATAAGCACCATACGCAAACAGAAATTCACAGCATATCCCGCTGTATACAAGCATTTTTTTCACTATAGATATGTACCTATCTTTGCGTATTACTTTGTATAAACATGTAAAATAATTATGTTGTTGAGAGAAATAATATTAATAAATAAATAAAAATCATCTTTGATCTACATGTACATACTTCCATTGTGCCTCAATGTACCTTCCATGTACTTGGATCTGTGTGTCTATTACTTTTCTCCTGAAAAAGCATATCCAATGCACTACCCCATTTCTCATCCTGTGCCTCTATCAATATCTTTAATCTACATATACTTACCTCCTTTATGTATCTATATACTTTCAATGTAATTATGCATCTATATATTTATCACTTCTAATTTAGCATTTACAATGCACTACCCTATTTCTCAGCCTATACTTCGCTCAATATATCTTCTAGCCCAACCTTCTGACTCATCTCAAACTTCTTCTACTACTCCTTCGAATGCACTACCCTATCTCTCATCCTATACATCTATCAATATATCCTCTACATCCACTCTCTTATTTATCCCAAACCCCATACCACTACTAACATTGCCAAAACAACCCTTTCTAGACTTTCTCCTACTCTACCCCTCCTTGCATCATCTGACATCTCTTTTACTATACCGATCCCCTAAAACAAACCTTTCTAAAGTCTTTCCTCTGAGCCCTCCCCCTAAACTCCTTTTTACTCATCCAAAAGCCTCCTCCTATTGCTAAGACCTAAAAATAAAATCTTTCACTCTTTTATCCCTCCACTGTCCTTGTCAATGGAAATTAACAGACTAACATGTTTACGTCTCAAATTCCATATTAAACTATACTAATATACTACCCAAATAACTGAATAACATATCCACTACTCCAATTACCTCATATTTTTTTTATTATACCAATTTTCAACAGTAATCCTTTATGGGTTCCGGAGTGGCGTGCTACTCGCCAGAAAAAAAGAGATTCAACACCCATCAGGGGTAACAAGTGCTATATGAATGCAAATCTTTCTTCCCCTTTTATCCCTCCGCTATCCTTCTCACTCCAAGTAACTGACTAATGTCCACCACTGAAATTACTTCACATTTCACCATATTAATTCACCACTAATCCTTTGTAGCCTTCCTGAATAGCGTGCGTCAATAAACGCTATATAAATACAAACCTTTGTTCTCCTCTATACTTCTGTTCTCACTCCGAATCCAAATAACTAACTAACCCATCCACCACTTAAAATGTACTTGCATGTTTCACTATACTAATTCAACACTAATCCTCTGAGTCCCGGAGTAGCGTGCTACTCGCCGAAAAAAGGGCTTCGGCGCCTCGTATGGGGTAGTAAGCGCTATATAAATGCAATTACAATACAATATATATGTGTGTGTGTATGAACATATGTATGTGTGTATATAATGTATGAATGTGTGTGTATATATATATTCATCAGCACATACTGCAAGGGCTGTTCGTAGAATAGCACACAATGACATAGCAGCAGTTCAGCAGATGATACGTTACATTACATTGATAATCCATAAGAAGGGCACCATTTTCCCCCCACACCCTTTCATGTCTATGCAGGGACGGCTCCTCGTTTATGGCGGAGGAGCATCACCGCCCCGCTGAAAGCCAGCAGAGGCAAAGGACAAAAATAAGATGATAAAAAATGTTTATCATTTTTATTTCTCGTCCTGCCGGCTGGAACCTTAAGCCTAAGGATGAGCTTGGCCACCTACACTGCAGTTGCAGCACCAGGGAGGAGGGGAGTGTGGTGGGTACTGCCAAAAGCTAATGACTGTTTGTCCGGCCTTCTGTGGCTGGCCAAACTATCATGCGCACTTGGCCTTTCTCCACCTAGCTGCAATGGACAGCTGGGTGGAGAAACCAACATAGGCTCCCAGTCTGTCTGAGCTGCGAACTGAGGGGCTCAGACCAATCCCACCACTGTTCACATGCTTGGGATTTGGGCGCCTCCGCAGTAGTTCTCAGACGTCCGGGTGGCAATGATCAGGAAGAAGGCGGCTGCCGTTGGAGCAGGTAAATGCATTATTCTTTCTTTATACTTCTTTTTTTTTTTGTGTTCTCGCCTCCCCCCCCACCACTTCACAATACAAGAGGCCACTCTTTTATTTGAGTGTATCCACGAGCAGCATAAGCAGGCTTCTCCTGTTGCTTTCCCCGGTCTACCCACTGGCCCCAACACAAGATTGTGTTGGTTGTTTCCATGTACGGGCCACATCTCTCTTGGTCACCCCGTCCCTGAAGGAACGCAGCGCTGTGCAGTCCCATGCCACAGAAGAAATCTGCAGCCAAGAGCGCACATCGCATGCAAACAGCTTGAGCGTTGGGTGAGATTCGGTGCAAGCAGTGCTGGGAGAGATAAGTGACCTGGAGGTCGTTTATTTGAAGCATGCACATATGGTAAAGAGGTTTCCAGTCACAGGGCGCAAGACAAGCTTCCCTCCAGTCATCCTCATTGAGGCCCCCTACCCAAGTTACCCATTTCTGTCTGAGCGGATCAAAGCCATCTGGGGAATGAATGAGCAATGAGTGGTAGATCAAAAGGATGGCTCCTTCCCCCAGGCACCCCAGGAAGATTTTGGCTTCAAGCAGACTATATTCAGAAAGCGGGATGTCTCGGGATATATGTCGCAGCTGAAGAAAGAGAAAAAACTGTGAATTTGCTAGAACGTATTGATACTTTAGATTTTGAAAAGTCATTACGTTTTCCCCTTTAAGTGGGAAATGCCAATTCGATCCCACTGAGCAAAACCCTCTAAAGTAGAAAGTTGACAGAGCCATGTACCCCTCCATAGAGGAGTCATCCCAGTCAAACGGCGGGCCCAATTGATCAGACGTGAGGTTGCCCTCGGAGACACTCGCGTGGAGGAAGGCCATGTTAGGGGTAACCGCGCTCCATAGAGATTGTCAAGAAGACAATCAAAACCCACAAGGTGGAGCTTCAAATGAATGGCAAGGTCATCTCAACCCCCAGCGAACCGATCATGGACTGGTACCAAGTGATCAGCCAAGGAATATATGTTTATATCAGACATTCCAAGACTGCCATCAAAGGGGGACGTACACGGCGAGTGAAAAGGCCCACTATGACGCCCACACATAGTTCGTGAATTTAGAAGTCTAGCAGAGGAACCACCTATGAGGAACTGGGCAGGGGGTAGTTTCCCAGGACATAAAGATAGCAGGACAGATGCACCATATTTAACAGCGCGATGCGCCCTTCGGGATTAAGGGGTAGTTTGGCCCAAATCCTGATCAAGAATCTGAGCGAGTACCTGGAAGTTGAGTCTACTCCAAATCGAGCAGGTGGGGCACTTGAATCCCCAGGTATTTAGAGGAATTTCGCTGGATAGGGATATCGTTCACCCAGACCTGGGCTGTTGGATCGCAGTAAGGCAGACCATTCGATGAAATGCAACTCCCAGACCTGCACGCGGTAGGATCGCCCCTAGAAATTCCCAGGAGACCGTGTGGAAGGCCAGCGTGTGATCCTAGTCCCGCATCTAAGAAAGAGCCATCTGTACTTTGCAAGGGCAGTGGCGAGTGCTCTGACCCGGAATGAACCTGCGTTGATCTGGGTGAATAAGATCGGGACGAGCACGGGCCAGGCGTCGCCAAGGCCTTGGCATAGATCCTAATGGCAGCATTGATAAGTGAGATGCGGCGGTAGGATGACCATTGATCCCAGGGAAGGACCACAATAATGGCGCAATCCAGTTTCAATGGAAAAGATGTCCTCTGTATTGCAGCAGTGTAAACATTTAGCAGATGAGGTGTTAGAATGTCTCGAAATTGCTTATAATGCTCAATGGGGTGGCCATCTGGGCCCGCCTTTTCCCCAGACTGCAATGCCGTTATAGCAGAGTCTATTTAATTTATGGTGAGAGCCGTATCTAATTCCAGGGATATGGAGTCCAGGATGGATGGCAGCTGAATATTAAGTAAAATGGAATTGTCTATCTCCTGTGAGGGCTGGGGGCTCAATGAACCGCCAAATCCACGCTGTCTCATCCTCCTGCTTCAACACGCTCGTCCTCCTTCGAAAGATCTTCAAGTGGATCCCCACAGAGTCCAGGAAAATGGTCACCCATGCACTTGTCAGCAGCAGACCCTATTACAGCAATGCACTCTATGCCAGCACCATCCAGCTGTGCCCCAAAAAACAGCAGACCGTCCTGGACGCCTCCTCCATACTCATCCTGAACATCATATGCCGCAACCACATCACCAGCCCCCTGAGCGACCTTCACTGGCTACCGGTTAACAAAAGGATCGCCCTCAACCTTCACACACACCTGCAAAGCCTTCCATAAGGCCTGACCTGCGTACCTCAATCATCGCCTCTCCTTCCACAATCACACAAGATCTCTCCGCTCCGCCCAACTGGCCCTGGCCACCGTCCCATGGATCTGCAAGGACACAGCTGGTGGAGGATCCTTCTCCTACCTGGCTGCGAAGACCTGGCACTCCCTACCTCTGCACCTTGGGTAATAACCCTCAATGCTGCAATTCAGGAAGGACCTCTAGACCTGGCTCTTTGACTGCACCGCAACCCCACCCTCCCACCCAGCGCCTTGGGACCCTCACGGGTGAGTAGTCGCGTTTTATAAGACTGACTGATTGTATAGAGCTTGATAAAAAATCTGCAATGGTCTGAGCGATATCGACTGTAGCACCACCCTGTCACAGATGCCACAGGTGGCCAACTAGTACAGCAACTTGCCAGACTTATCAACCGGTTCATACACTCTCTGGGTGGAGGCCCTCCAGCATTGTTTCTCCTACTCGAGAGACCTGCCTGAAGTCGGCGCTCGCTACAGTAATGAGCTGGCAAGTCTCCTCCGTGTCGCAGCAGCACAGGTCGCCCCCAGTTGAAGTCTCTGGCCCTCAAGGTCATTTATTCACAATAGCTGGTGACCTCACAACAGCACACGTAACCTTTCAGATGTGCCCTTAGGGAGGGCTTGCTAGATGCCCACAGCGTGGCTGAGGACGACACCAAACCTACATTGATTTGAAAGAAAGCCTGCAACTCCTCTTCCACAAACGTGACACACCAAGGGGCCTGCCGGTGCCAGGCACTAAATCACCAAGCGGTGCAGAGGGTGTTTTGCAGAGGGTCCCATTCCATAAAGATGGGAGCATGAGCAGAGATGCAGCACGGAAGAATTTGCACCGACCAGACCGAAAGGAGATCTACAACCGGCAACCACAGCAGGTCAATTCACAATCCCATACCGTGAGCCGCCGAGTGATGTGTATAAGCTTGTGCCGCAGGAGCACCATGGATCGCACACAGCCATTGAGTCAGCCCAGGAGGACAAAGAGTCAGGGCGGGTACATCAGCCCGGGTACGAGGCAGTGGAAGCATCGAGGTAGGGGACTGCATTGAAGGCTCGCTTAGCACAGTAGTCCCCGATGGGACGTCAGGATATAGGATCGC
The DNA here is from genome assembly GCF_964261635.1 of Lissotriton helveticus. Taxonomy (NCBI): domain Eukaryota; kingdom Metazoa; phylum Chordata; class Amphibia; order Caudata; family Salamandridae; genus Lissotriton; species Lissotriton helveticus. The sequence continues at coordinate 913,488,489 of NC_136059.1, read as the reverse complement.
AACACCTGGAGGGTGGGGTGCAACTATGTTGGGGGAACATAGCAGGAAATGAAGTAATAATGCTTGCCCGCCAAGCGACCCTCAACTCCCACATACCTCCCCTAGGGGTCCCGTGGACCCTAGTGACTGTCAAAGAGAAGGACTTGTGTATCAATGTAACTATCCTCTGGGAGCCCCTCACAAACTCAGTTTGAAAAACTCTATCATACCCAAATCGGCCAAGGAAGGTGCATCGTGAGCCCAATATGTGAGTTTCCTGTGAAAGGACGACTACCAGTTTATATTTCTCTTAATGTAGCACCGCACTGCGGAGCACATGATACAATCCAAGAGACCATTGGTGTTCAAGAAAAGACCGCCAGACTAGGGGCAGACATGGTGGGAGAGTAAAGGCACTGACAGACTCGGCCGAAGACCATGGACACCTATATGAAATGGGGTAGGCACAGTCAAGAAAGTAAATGAGAAACCTAGAAGCACTTGTTGTAGAAAACCCTGATAGGGAATGACCTGGTTAGAACAACAAACTGAGCCCTTAGGGGCCCACTTCTTCCCAGGAAGCGTCTGTCATCCTTAAACTACACCAATAACGTAGAAACCAGGGGGAAATATCTGTGCTACCTAGGCGCCCAGTAAACAAAAGATTGTTCCTGACAGCATACAGGTGAAATTCTAGAAAAAGCAATGAATGTTTAGGCCAGGGCAGCAGGACTGGTATCTGATCCAGGCAGGGGGCAGCATGAGCGGCGCTGAAGAGCCAAGTAGTGGACAAATGTCCATCCCAGCCAGCAGCTAGGAATAATAGCAGTCTTTCTAGGAGCTCCCGCTGTGCCGGCCAACAACTGCAGCGTGGGCAGACCATATAGCAAGGGGATCACACTATCATTGGCGAGGGGAGTCAAGAGAGTGAAATCAGGACATCATCAAAGGACTGAAAAATCAATGAGAGGTCTATCAAAGTTTCGTCCAGGGCTTATGACGCCGGTGGTTCGCCCCCCCCTGCTGGGCCTGGCAAGGTGGCCACCTCACGCTGGTCACCCTTTGACTTTTTGGAACAAGAACGACTTCCCCTGTTCTGTTGACTAGGAGCTGTCCGAGTGTGTCCCCTGGGGTTGCCGATTTCATGTACATCAGGTGAAGATCTCAGCGGTCGCTGCTCCGTAGCCCATTCCCAGGCCTGTTCCGGAGTATCAAAAGAAAAGGGTACTAGACTGAAGGATGACCGTTAGGCGGGCTAGGAAAAGGAGCATATAACTGAGGTTTAGAGCGTGGTTCTTCTGCTTCACCTCCTCAAAGGAGTGGCGACGCTGCTGCACCACCATATTGTAATCGGGAAAAATGTTGACTCCAGAGTTTGAATGCCAGAGCTCTGGCTGGGTGTTGGCCTCACGCAGAATAGTGTCTTGGTCTTTAAAGTTAAGCAGTCGTAATATCACTGGCTTAGGTGGGGCCACAGTCCGATAATTTGGCGATAGAGAAAAATGTGTTCTTTTGATGACAAACAGTTCAGAAAGCCTGCCGGTCAGGACCAAAACCACTCTTCCAGCATCTCAGCAAGGCCTGATGGCACCAAGGATTCAGGAAGACCTACAAGCAGGAGGTTATTATGCCTAGACCTTTTAATGAGAGCCGCTACCAAGGTGGATAGTTTAGATACTTGATGTTTTTGTAGCAATCTCATCCTTGGTTTTGGAAATCCACATCTCCGCCTCGGTCGCTCTATCCGCTATGTTGTGTAGATTGTGGTGCAGCAGGGAAAAGTCCACTCTGATTCCATTAACTTTGGATTTCACAGCCTCTCTATAGAGTCCTGGATGGCCTTGAGGATCACTCCCACGTCAGCTGCTGTGGGTTGCTCAGTGCTAAGACGTGGTTGGAGGGGCCCCGCATTCTCCTTAGCGTCTGATAGGGGGTGGGGGGGGGGGCATATATTGGTCCATTTTTGTCTGGGCCGATATTGGAGGGGTGCTTCCCGCAGCTGATTATCAAAGACCTGCACAGAGCTGGTGTCGAAGAACTCTGGGTGTGGTCTCGCTGGGGCCCCTTACTCTCAAGTGCCCCGTAGACTGGACCGTCATGGTATTATTCCATCCAGATTCATTCTGGTCTTAGTACTTGAAGATAGTGGATTGAGCGTGCTAGAGAGCAAGCTCGCTTCCATAAAATAATTGACTCTCACCAATATGTTTTCATTTGTGAGGGGGTGTGCAGTTACTTTACTTGCAAGGTGAGGGGGTGAAAAGAGAATTGGGGCTTCCCAAATCTCTGAGGGTTGGGAGGATAAGGCTTCGGAGGGAGGGAACCATGTTATAGCATGGTACAAAAAAGGTCTCTTTTGCCCACATTTGCCTGCATGTCTCGGTCAATATATGTGAAGCTAAACACGCCAACTAGTTTAGAGGCGGCTCGCTCTTCACAAAAGGATGCTGCATTTAAGAAGGTATTTGGCTTTTAGAACTTCAATGTCACCATCGTGTCGCATGTACTACACGTTATGGTCTTGGTCATAACACGTGTTAACGGCTCTTTGTATGGGATTTTGAAGTATTTATTTCTCGTAATCTGAATTGTTATAAAGAAACTGAGAGCTAACCAGGACCTTTGCGTTGGGAATTATCTAAATATCCAGTAGCTCTTTTATTCTGAGACCTGTATTTTTATGTTGCATTTCATGAATTCAAGACTGTGAACTACTCATCCTGACCTTGAATAAGAAACCATGAGCGATTTGTAACAATAACAGCCTCAATAAGTGATGCATTACCGAATTGTCTTAAACAGGAGCACCCATCACGTTTGAATATGGGACTTGTATGGGCTTGGAATCTAATGCATCAATTAGATGGCTGTAGCCCAGGTCTTAAACTGTGCACCTTTGGTACATTATTGCACATTTTATAAAGAGCTTACTATCCCTGTATGGGGCCCTGAAAAAGATAGCAATTTTGGATCATAGGGTATATTCCAGCCCTCTGGCTACATTTTATTGATGCACCTTGGAGGGAGTGCGCCGGATTAACTCTTGCAACGAGTGGCACCAGTTTGTTTCCTAGTCGTGGTGGGAACTATGCTTTCTAGTTGCCATACTGTCGAAAATAAATGTGTATTTTGCAGGTCCTTAAGGAGGTGGGTTTCAAACATGGATAGGGTAATACAATTCAGGAGCTCAGTAGCATAGCTTAGCAGTAGAAATGTGCCCTCCTTTTTAGCTATTATGTTTGAACATACATTAATCGTAATGCTATAACAATAAAACGTTTTTATACTGATCAGATCTATAAAAAGTTGGTTGATAGTTAATAATTTTACCTTGCAGGGAAGCTCTAGAAAATCATTTTATTAATGCAGTCAATTCTGCTTTCCAGATGTAAAGTAGATAGTATAAATATGGACAATCCTGAAGTCTGCGAAGAAACACATCTACATGTACACATTTGCCATATTTGATGCATCCAGTTATAAAATTTGCCTTCAGTTTCATGTTTACCTTTTCTTCACACAAGGCTATTTAGCCTAGTGAGTTAAATGCTTGCTAGCGACTTGTGGATAATCTGAAGTTGCAAGTACGAATTCTGGCTTAGCCTTCGGTGTTCTAAGGGTGATACATATATTGCATATGTTTATAATAACATCAGTAGTGAGATGAAGAGATACATTTCATTAAACAACCCAACAGAACAGTATCATCCGGTCACATTTATTCTGTGCATGCCTCATTGATGGCTGTTTTTTGGGATATTGAACCTTTGAAAAAGGTTGCTTGTTTGTGGTTGGTTCTACCACAGTCCAATCACAATCACCAAATATCGTTTTGCTGTTATGTATGATGTAAACATGTATTTGAATGACTGCTGAAGCAAACCTTTTATGAAAATTACTGAATCACTTGAAAGCGGTTCTTGCTTCCCATTTTAAAGCTTGATGCATTAAGCAGTGCAGATCTACATTGATTATGTTTTTAATGTTTGGCAGTCACTCTCTTCTATATCAATTACCCTGGCTGTGGCAAATATATTCAGTTATCAGTCAAGCTGAGAGAATCATTGACTTAATCTGTAGGGTTATGCTATGTACTCTTAAGTTATTTCACTGTTCTTCGCTTAAATGTCCTTGCACGTTATAATTGAATTGTTTTAATATTTCTAAGAGGAGATTTCATAAAGTATGTTGAGAAATGTTAATGCTCGATGTTTTTACTATGAAAAAAGTTGTATTGAAATCTGTTTTTTTTTTAGGTCTCGCCTAGCGAACGCAGTACATGTGCAGTTTCGTTTGGTGAGACTCTATTGTTTGCGCTTTGGTGCTGGAAGGGAGACAAACCATGTGCGCGCACGGACAGGCGATGTGCGCGCGCATGGCGTCTCCTCTGCCTCGCACGCTTCCACCGCGTGCTTGTTTTCCTGTGCTTCCGGAAGCGGTGTTGCTGAGGGTCCGATAGACTTGTGCCGTCCGTTATAAGTTTATAAGTTTGCGAAACAATGAGCCAGCTTACTGGTGGGGAAAAAGTTCATTACTTTTCAGATTCCGCGATACCTGGCTATTAGTTGCATGTGTTCATATATTGGATAATAAACCGTACACCAATATATGGATGTTTAGAATAGTACGAGAGGGTGGTGCCCCACTATGCCGGTGAGTTTACGATAAAACGCATGGTTAATGCGGCCCGAGGGGGGGGGGGGGTGCAGCCATGGCTACTGAGTGAGGAGGAGACTCTTTGAGACCACTGGAGAGGCTCTGCAGGGGCTGATCAGGTTATCGGCAGCCCCCGGGTAGCAGGGAGGCTATGGGGAGGTGAAAGGGGCCCCCGAAGTTAGCTTTTTGAAGATGTGCTAGCGCTAACAAATTACCGGGGTGGGGGGGGTTGGGTTGCATTTGGCACACGTCATCCACCTGGCGAGCTTTGACGGGCGGTGGTCGGAGTGAGAGCATTTTGGGGGTACATGTGTAACATCGTGGGCTGTTTGCACTGTCACAACCGGATGTGAGGTGAGCAGAGGGGATCGTGCCTGGTGGGGAGTTGATCAGCAGCGAAGGAGCAGGTAAAAAGGCAAGGCCTTGTGCAACAGTGGAAAGTGAGTGTATGGCCCATGGCGGGCAAAGTCTTGGGACTTGTGCTTAATGTGCAGCTGAGTTGTTTTTTTCTTGTGCCTGCGGAAGCGGTGTTGCTGCGGGTCCGATAGACTTGTGCCGTCAGTTAGTGCGGCGGCTTGGACTGCCTGAGTGAGGTGCAGAGCAGCAAGAGTTCGCCGGCAGATGGGAGTCCTGGCAAGGGAGTTGGCTGGATTACCGCTGTTCGGGAGCGGGAGGCCTACCTGTAACGGTGAAGGTTTACGGCAGATTGTGAGTGCCAGGCCAGTTTAATACAGATATGGAGCTTTCTGCAGCTTGTGACCCGGACCTGCGGGGGACCGGAGTCTGATGAATATTATAAGTATTGTATATACTTTTTTCAATAGCTATCAGGCTAGCACATATGGTGCTTATGGTGCTGTGCGTAGGTAGCTGGGGCGTAAAATTATGCAACATTTAGCAGCATTTGTACAAGAAATATTGGTTGCTGTTGTGCCGCAAAGGTTAAAAAATGGCATATAGCGTACTATAAAGGAATGTTGTTTGTTAGTGTGCAACTGCAACGGTTATTTAAAAAGTGCAAACTGTGTTGTACAAACAAGCATGGAGTAGCTTCTAGGTGCACAGCCTTTCGTTTGTAACATCTCACTATGTAACATCCTGCATGTAAATCTGGACAGACAGCGCTTAGAGACCCCTGTGGTTATAACGCGCCATATAAATTAAATAAATAAATAAATAAATAAATATTGGCAGAATGTAACACAAATGTTTGTTAGAATGCAGCGCTCAAAGGTATAATGCAGTAAACTTTTTTAAAAAGTATTGTGCGTATGAAGGAGATTTCTATGGGTGAATGGTAGAGTAAATAAGGGGGGAGGAGGTGTAAGGTGTAACAGTGGGAACTTGCATTAAGAAGCTGGAATGTGAAAGCGTAAAGTAATGTAAGCACATTGTAGACTTGAGTTGAATTATTTTGTGGGCTGGTAGTCGAATTTAATTGTATATAATGAATTGTAATAAAGGATAACCAGCATTTGCAATGCAATAGATCTCGCATTTACTTGAGTTTGAGCTATTGGCATTGTAAATAACAATACCTTTTATTTATGTTTTGGTTTTATAACCAATAATTAAAAGGGATTATTATTTACAATGCCAATAGCTTAAACTCGCTTAAATGTGAGACCGATTGCTTTGCAAATGCTTGTTTAATCTTGTGTTTTTTTGTATATTTTGACGCCCTATGAAATGTTGTATCATGTCTTATTACCTTGTTGCTTTATGTTTATAATTTTAGCCAAATAAAGATTTGATGTTGATATGATGACTAATAACACTTTTTACCCTACTTAAATTACATTTGGAATTTTGAGCTTCCTGTTTTCCAGCTGCTGTCAAAGGTCTACCAAATCCGTGAAACTGGGATGCTCACAATTTTGTACAGCTCGGTCACCTCTTTAAATATTTGTATCAACCTGTCTTGCTGAACAGTTGCTGGGTATTGTGTAAAATATGAAGAGACCTTTTATGCAGTGATTTTAGCACATTTGAATGGTTTTGTATCTGATGACAAAGCTGCAGCCACAAAATCATGTATTAGCGGTAGCCCTGGCCCTAGTGCCCAAAAAAATATAGTAACCCAGATACGCAAAACAAGCATGACTGAATAGTCTTGACTAAAGGTTAATGTGTAAGACCCAGATGTTGGAACACTCTTTTACCTCCACAATCACAGGCCCAGCATGGCCCTACAGTCCCCCCTGAAAACATTCAACCCCAACTGGGAAAGAGAACAAAGTGGTGACTTCAATGGAAGGGGGTAACCTAATAACATTAACTATAGCAACCAAAGAAATTCATGGGCATGTTCTGCCTGTGGAGAAAGGCAACAGAGTCTTGTTATTAGATATACCTCTCTAAGGTATTTCTTTCTCTTACACTCTGTTTTAAAACATACCTCTCTCTCTAGCTTAATAGTCCAGTGAAAGGTCCAGTATGTTTAACAAGGAATCTAAACCAACACAGTGTTGATGTGCCGATCGGTGGCTATCCTCTCCTGCTGTCGGGCCCTCGTGCTGTTCGCTGTCGCTGCATACTTCAGTGCATTCACCCTGTCTGCACAAGACTTCCTGGGTGCTGTATTTGAAACAGCATATCCAGACTGGGCAACTAGATGTCAAGGTCTTGTGAGACCCAAGGGCAGCCTCAGTCTGTATAAGTCTGTTGTACGCACATGTAGAAAATATAATCAGTCGTACTCACCCATCCTAATGTGTGGATTGTTAAGAGTGTAAGGGATCAGGAATTTCGAGGGAGGCAATGTGAATATTGGTGTCATTCTAACAAGGATGACCTTCACATTTGCAGAGCTCAACTAAAGGTCTACAAAAGGGTACTTTTGAGGCAAATAGAGTATTTGAGTACCTATATTGTGGCAGGTCGAAATGTCTATGGAATGAAACTAGAGAACTGGGAGGCTGTAAAAAAGAGTGGCTATACTTTTATTACATCAATGCTGTTAATAAAATAAGAACTTGCTTTTAACTGTAAAATGTCTGCCCACCAAACTCAACACAATGGTCCAGAAGACTCTGGGCAGTGATAATGATGGAAAAAACAATAATAAACTTGGGGCAGCAAGATCATAGGTTCACAGGTATGTGTAAACCGTTGATGTCCTCTTTGCAGAGACATTCCTACATGTTTGCATACCCTAAGGCCTTCAGGAAATTGAAACTGAACATGAAACCGGAAGATTATTGGGATGCTGCTCAATTAGAGAGACGCTTGTCCTCCAAAGACTCTCTAGATCTGTATATATGGCATGTAACGCTGAAATGTACCTATGATGACCAATATGGTATGAGGGGAATTGAAGACTATTTCCTGTTTACAATTAAGGAAAATTTCCAGCCATGTAAACTCAAAATATTGGATAAAAAATGTTGCCAAACGAACGTTACTCAATCTTGAACTCCTTGGATCTTTATTGCCTTGCCCATGCAGGAACCCATGTTGAGAACAATGTAATAATCTGGTTTTGCTTTCATACAGAAAATCTTATAGAGACTTTGACTTCATTAGAGACTTTTAAAAAATCAATAACCAAACATGCCTCCTACCTCTGTTAGTCTTTTTGCAGTGTTCCCACAATACCAGTAGTGGATGATCTTTTTGTAGATCAAATCTAGATGTACGCGCTATCATACCACATCTTTTTCTAGAAACTAGCTTTGGTTATCTCTAAAAGAATCTCAGAATGTGTTCGGCTCCAACTAACAATTTGCGTAACTTCAACCAGGTGGAAGGCGGTGTGGTCTATCCTCTCATCAGGAATCAGAAGACTTATTGCGGTTTATACCAGGATCACCCCCTTCTCAGAACAAAAGAACTCAGCCCACGAGAATCTGGAAACCGCACTCCCTCAAAAGTAGACATGGTTCCTTTAAAAATGGCCTCCTGCTTTGCGCCGCGGTCTTGGCCAGCAGCTAGAGCCGAGAGCAACACGAAGGTCAAAACACAGAGTGAGGGAGAGTTCGGTGTCTTTTATCCCTATGATGAAGGAGCTTGGACGATTCCAGAGGACGTGAGGACTGCTCTCGATGAAGGAGGACACCAAGTGCGGAGACCTGGTACTGGGACCGGCCCTGCCTTCACCGGAATTGCAGAGGATTCAGTGCATCCACCTGGAGCAGAGAGCTCGAACCATGACATAGAGAGACCCCGCCAGTTGGAAGCAGTTTCCAATCACACTCCAGGAGCCGTGTGTCTCTCAGGTGCGTACCCGCCTGTGAGCGTATGGACGGGGAGTAAAAGCGGGACTAAAGCCACCCTAGAACAGTTATGTAGGAATCACTGAGCATGTTTGTTTTTTTATACACCGTAGGGTATGCTTTTACTTACGGATTCATTTTTCAATAAACTACACTGGAACCAGAGCACATCTCGAGGTTAAATCCTAACCAGGAGAAATCCTCTAATTTCTCTCAGGGGATCTTTCTGGGTGAAGGCATAATGCACAATATTCACCACTAAATGACGTGGTGTATGGTTTAGGGTCGGTGATTGAGAAGAGCCCTTACTTACCTCCCCTTCATATTCTTTGCACTGAGGGAATGGCAGTTGTCGGGCCAGGTTGAAGCCACCACCCTATAAAGACTTCTAGCCAAACAGGAGGAACTCAGTACCTTCCATCACATCCTTCATATCCGTACTGACCTTAATTAATCATAAAGTGCAAAATAAATCGAGAATCTTGGAGACCTTTTCTTTGCCAAGCTTGATCACTACCTCACACCTTTGTAGAAAAAACATCTTTCGATCAGAAGATGTGTCAAACAGTTGCCCAGTTACTTTTTTCTCTTTATTAGAGATTAGTTTGGAAAAATGTATGGCAATGAAATTAGCCTCCTCTCTAGAAGAACATAACATTCTGGAGCCGTGCTAATTTGTTTTCCAGCCTAGATGTGGGCGACGAAGACTTCTATGATATAAGACATGAAAAACGGAGGATACGATGACTGCTGTCTTTATGTACCTTTTTGCTGCTTTTGATGTGGATCATGTTATTTTAGGAGAATGGCTGAAATATGCTTGTCTTGAGGGCACGGTTACCCAGTGGTTTATTTCCGTCCAGAAGAATGTTAACTGTCTACTAAGATGCAGAGTTCCCTAGGTTCCCAGTTTCATGTGTAAATAGTTCACCTAGCACAGTTTTTTTTCCATTGTATACTAGGCTTTGTAGTTTTTTTTTTTTTTTTTTTTTTTTTTTTTTTTACACTCTTATTATAAAACCAGGACTACAGGTTTTAGGAGAGAATAACAGATCTGATAGAGATTTTGTTCTGCAGATTCCTTACCTTGGAATAATCCTCAGGTGCCAGATTTGGTCCTAACACTTTTTGTGAGCAGTACCCCTGCGCTCCCATAAGTGGTGGTGTTCGCCTATGCGCCACACCGGCGTGCTGATGTCACATTCTTTCCCTTCCACGCCACTCAGCGCAGATCTGGGAAGATCTACCACCAATATTCTTTTGGTTGACCTTTTTTCTACTTTGTCAATGTTTTTCTCCTGGTGCGTCGAGGATGTTTCAAGCTGCGTGGCACCTGTTCGGAACCTCAATTGGTGTACCTCGTGTGTTTTGAGCGTGAACATGATGGCAAGATCTGTGTTGATTGCTGCCAAGTATCCCATGAGGAAGCTGTTCCTCTAGCTCTTCGCTGCTCAACGCTGTGACTCTCCTTATTTTGGTCGAGAGGAAGGTTACAGGATCGTTCACTGAGCCACTCCAAGTGCTCTTCGTTGCAGTTGAGGTCGTAGAGGAAGTCGGCTAAGCCCAACAGATGCAAAAAGACCAAGATGTTTGCCTTTGCCACGTCCGTTGAAGCCATCTGACAAGACGAGGGAGCATCTGTTCTCGAGGCCTAGCTTTATAGGGAAGCCTGGGCGGTCACTGTGCCTTGCAGAGTTTCCAGGAGCCAGAGTGGGCCCTACCGAGTTAAGTGAATTTGAGGCCATGCAGCTCATATTTTGGTGTCCTGCCCTTCTGTTCTTCTGCCAGCGGGTTTGCCCCCAGTGCCAGTCTGGCACCTTGGTTCTATGGATGGATCAGCAGTGGTGCCGGTTGAGCCACCTCGCTGTGCCGGCTCCAGTGCCAACATACCCAGCGCTGCCGACGGCCCACCGCAGCAACAATCCCCATCGTCATCCCAGATGCCTGCTGCTGGCCTATGGGGCAAACTCCCCATGAAGGAGCCAGTGCCTTGGTCCTGTGATATGACTGGATTTGGAGGGATTTGTGGACCCTTAGGTATACCAGTTAGAGAAGCACAAGGACAACTGATAAGAGGATCTGGTGGATGCCAGTGGTCTGAACACTTCCCCAGACACCGGCCTGATCTCTTCCTCTATCGTGGCTCTTGAGGAAGGAGCCTAATTTGCAGTGGTGGGGCGGAGGGTTTCTGAGGTTCTGGACCTTACGCTACCCTTGTGGCAGTCAAGATGAATGTCTTGATGGAGGTGCTTCAGCCTGGAGTTACCCCTTCTGAACCATTACTCTCATTCAATGAAGCCCTTACTGATGTCCTACATAGGACCTGATCCAAGGCCTGCTCAGGGGTTAGTATAATTAGACAATTGCATACTGCCATCGCCCAGCCCCAGGGGACCCTTGTTTCTTCACCCAGCACCCTACCCCGGAGAGCTTGATGGTCCAGCCCTCCTCCTCCAAAATTAACCCTGGCTCATTCCCTAATACTAACAGGGAATCGAAAAGGCTGGATACCTTTTTGGATTAGGATGGTCTCTTCCCCTAGCCTGGCACTGCAGTCAGTGAACACTGTGTGCCTCTTGGGCTGATATTGCCGTACCACCTGAGACTCTGTTGCACAAGTGCTGCTCATGGCCTCTGGGGAGGCCCAAGTCGTACTCTCTCAAGCCGGTCCCAATGAGAGGAATGCAGCCAAGTTCACCTTCCGATGTGGAGTAGATACGACGACTCCCTGGTCGGAGCGATTTAATTGTGAGTGGCTCTTACACTAGCTGAGAACCACTGGCTTTTCAGGGAATGTTCTATCCTCGCTCATGGACCTACCCTTTGATAACTCTTGGTTGTTCAGAGAGAAGGCAAAGTCTGCGCTCGAGTGCTCTTAGGATAGCAGAGTCACGTCCAGGTTCTTGTGCCTTTCGTGGCCCCATGCCTTCCACCCCTTTCATGACCACGGGAGGGGCTTCCGACCACGACCCAAAAGCAAAACATTGGTTTTGCCAATGCTTGTTTCAAGTGCATTTGCTCGAGCTCATTCACGAAAAACAAGTGTTACAATACACCAGTACTTGCATTCAGTTTTTAACTGTTTAAAAGTGGAGAACATGGACTTTATTCTATTTGTGGCAGAGTCGTTTGTGAGAGGCAGATAAACTAGTCCTCTGATCTTTAGCAGAATTATGGGTGCCGTGTGCGTAAGACTTAACCAGTATTTTGCAGCCTCCCCGATTTTTTTTTTTTTCCATATACGCATAATGTAGCCATCCGCTGAGGTGTTCTATCGAGCACTTGGAAAAAATGACTTTTAGATGGCAACTATTAATATAACATTGTATTGCCACGAATAAAGTGCAATTGATGTGACCCTTTGTTTTTTAGCTGAATAGCACGTTGGTATCGTTACTCGTGTTGCATAGCATTTGCATTAAAATGTGTATGAATTTACATGTTTGTAATGCCTCATTTCAGTCTAAACTCATTACCATTGCCTGTGTTTAAGGGTTGTGCATTGAAATAGTTTCATTCTGTTAGAAACTTCCGGCTTCGAGGTTAAATAGGATATGTAAAATATTACTCACGAAATCGCTACACCAAGGGAAGGAATTGTTGAGAATTCTTTGGTGCTTCTTACTTTACTTTATTTAGTATGAAGTTTAATGGGAAATTATGTAAATAAAGAAGTCTGTAGCCCTTCCTCCTTACACCATGCTTGGGTATCACGAGTATGTCTTGTCGGTGTCGATCTCTTTTATTTGGTTAAAGCAAAGCAAACCAGGCTAACTGGTTCAGTCGGCGTGTTGAAGGAGAGATTCTATCTGTTGAGTCATCCCTACCAGTATATGCTTGCAAAGAGCACCATTTTACTGAAATGCAGGGATAATTAAATGCACGAGTCTGCATCCACTTAAGTAATTAATCATGGCAGCATTTGCATTCCTTCGTCCTGCTTTATCCATTACTATTCCACCATGCTATCATCTCTCAACACAGGAGGCAATCTGTAAAGAAGGCTGGGTACGGCAGTAATGAACCATTTTTACGTCTCGTTCCTGCGATCGCAAAGCGAGACTATTGCGATCGTGTCAGCTTTCAAGGAGTAGCGAGACTTGGAGACAAGAGACTGGCATGCGCACGGAGCCTGCCGGAATAGGATCCGGTTGCGCGCGTGAACACACCTCCGATTCCGGCAGGCTCTTCACAACACACACACACACACATAGAGAGAGAGAGAGAGAGAGAGAGAGAGAGAGAGAGAGAGAGAGAGAGAGACACACCCACCCCACACACCCACCCCCCCCCACACCCCACACACACCCCCCCACACACACACCCCCACACACACACCCCCACCCACACACACACCCCCACACCCCCCCCACACACACACACCCCCACCCCCCCCCCCCACACACACACCCCCCCCCACCCCCCCACACACACACCCCCACACCCCACACACACACCCACCCCCACACACACACACCCCCACACACACACCCCCACACCCCCCCCACACACACACCCCCCCCACCCCCCCACACACACACCCCCACACCCCACACACACACCCACACCCACACACACCCCCACACCTCCCACACACACACCCACCCACACACACACACACCCCCACACCCCCCACACACACACACACACACACACACACACACACACACACACACACACACACCCACACCCACCCCCCCCACACACCCACCCCCCCACACCCCCCCCCCCACACACACCCCCCCACACACACCCCCCCACACACACCCCCCCACACACACACCCCCACCCCCACACCCCCCACACACACACCCACACACACCCCCACACCCCCCCCACACACACACACACACCCCCACACCCCCCCCACACACACACACCCCCCCACCCCCCCACACACACACCCCCACACCCCACACACACACCCACACCCACACACACCCCCACACCTCCCACACACACACCCACCCCCACACACACACACCCCCACACACACACACCCCCACACCCCCCCCACACACACACACCCCCCCCACACACACACCCCCACACCCCCCCCACACACACACCCCCCCCCCACCCCCCCACACACACACACACCCACACCCCCCCCACACACACCCACACCCCCACACACACACCCCCACACACACCCCCACACACACACACACCCCCACACACACACCCCACACCCCCCACACACACACCCACACCCCCCCACACACACACCCACACCCCCCCACACCCCCCCCCACACCCCCCAGACCCCCCCCACACCCCACCCCCCCCACACACACCCCCCCACACCCCCACACCCCCCCCCACACACACCACACACACCCCCACACCCCACACACACCACACACACACACCCACACACACACACCCCCACACCCCCCCCCCACACACCCCCACCCCCCCCCCACACACACACCCCCACACCCCCCCCCACACACCCCCACCCCCCCCCCACACACACACACACCCCCACACACACACACCCCCCCCCCCCACCCCCCCACACCCCCCGGCGCTTACACACACACACACCCCCCCACACCCCCCGGCGCTTACACACACACACACACACGCACCACCACACCCCCCGGCGCTTACACACACACACACGCACCACCACACCCCCCGGCGCTTACACACACACACACACCCCCCCCCCCGGCGCTTACACACACACACATCCCCTACCTCGTCTCGGCGTGTCTTCACGCTCCCTTGCCCCCTCTCCTCTGGTGCGCGCGCACCACAGGTTTCTATTCCGTGCTTGTTTATTATTTTTAACCAGGTCACTTTTCCTGATTTTATGTACATCTGTCACCGACAGGAAATGGAACTCCAATATGATTTACTCAATTGCCTGGCTGCCAGTTTAGGTTTTCTTGGGCAACATATTTTTAACATAACTACTGAGATTTCCTCTTGCCCATTTAACATCCCTATTAATTTACTAAAGCATGTCTTCTGGATGCGGATCAGAATTTCGCCACGTTTGTACATCACATGAGCGTTTCTGTATCGCATTAAACAACCTGTAGACAATGTTCTCTTCCTCCTTACCGGGGTCTATCTGGCTTTACGGGAGAGGAGGGGGGGTTCCAGATACAAAGCCCACGTGCAGGCCTTTCATTCAACTACACAAGCTTCTGATGAGGAGACCTCTGGTCGTCATGCACGATACGAAATCACTTTCCACACAGGTTCAAAAACACCCTTCTAACCAGCCTCATTCTCTCCACCAGAGGTCTGCAAACCGCGGGGCGAGCCCCCGGGGGCCTTAAGTGATCCCAGAGGGGGTACCAGGCTCTGGTTTTAAATAACAAAAAGCGAGTGGCGCTATGTAATGGGCCACCCCGAACTTCCGCCATTTCTATCCGGACTCGGAGTATGTGTAAAAGGGGTAACAGATGAACTGCAATGTTTAAATACATTTAGACCCCTTTAGCAATTGCCAATTTAACAGAATTGTATAATATAGAGACGCCCAATGTATTTATTCATTTTAACATGGGTGCGCGTGTGGGTGGAGGGAAGATGGGCACGACATTAAGACTTTTGAAGGCCACTGCCCTACACCGTGTATATTTGACAGCTATATAAATGCTCAAACACGACCGGCTCCATAACACTTTCTCGTTCAATGCGGAAATGGTAGCTGCCATGAAAAACTAAGTTTCCCAGAATGCATAGTGTGTAAATTTGCGCGGCATATACTGTGCTAGACATCCAACAGGAACATTCAAACCTTAAATCCCATAGTTGGAAGCGCCTTTGCAGTTTACTTGCATGAAACTAAAACAGTAAACTTGGGGAAAAAACAAATATTTTTTTGGGGGGCGGAGGGGTGGGGGGGACATTTGCCGACGACAATTAAACTATTTTGGAAATGAGGAAACCGAACCTCTTCTTACCCCAAAGAGCTATTCTGATTTCAAGCCCCACAGGCCTAAGATTTGCTGCCGCTGCCTACAAGATCGATTAAAATGTAATCATGACAACAACTAACCTTGTAACGCAAGTTACACCTATAAGAGGCGCGTCAGCCTCGCGCAGGCAAATAAGGCCGCACCACCAACTCACTCCTCCGCGGTGACTCGTCCTTCAAGATGCAAACGGGGCCCGGCCTCGGGGCGTGTTATAGGGGTCCGGGGGTGACGGGTGTGCCCAATCAGCACCGATTTCATCAGGACCCTCAACTCGGAACAATATAATACAAGCATTTACAATGCAATAGGTCTCGCATTTACGCGAGTTTGATCTATTGGCATTGTTAATGACAATGGCTTTTATTTATGGTTCAAAAACCAAAACATAAATAAAAGGCATTGTTATTTACAAAAAATAGTAGCTCAAATTCTCGCAAATGCGAGACCTATTGTATTGCAAATGCTTGTTAAACACCTGTTCACACTCTAAATGTGTCACCTAATCCCTGTTCCTGCTGAAAAATGCTATCCTAGAAACAGACTGGATGTTGAAAGAGCTCAAATAAACTTGGTTCATAAATAGAAGTGTGATGTAAAGGTAGAAATTCATATTTGTTTTTACGGAGAATGCAGGTTACCATGGAAAGTGGAGTTTTTGTTAGATTTTTCCACTGAGATTGTGAAATGCATTTTCTGTTTAAAACTGTTGGAGTAAAGTTTGTAAATACATGCAGCTTTATAGACAGGCATGCATACATTTTTGTTTTTTGAATCTGCAAATAATTTCAAACTAAAGAAAGTTTGACATGTTCCTCTTTAATAAGTACATTAAAAAAATAAAAACTCTCAACGTTGCGACAATTAATTTGCCAGAACATTGACATGCTAAGTCTACATAAGTGATAAGTCAGACAAGTAAACACCCTAGAGTAAAGCCGATATTTTAAAAACTTTTTTAGATGATGAATCTTACAAAGAAAATACGTTCGTGGAATCTTTCGCCACTCTCCACTTTTTTTTTTCTATTTGAGGAGATTTTGTCTAACATTCGGAGTACGCAGATGTTGGAAGCCAGTATAGTTTATCCCATTATTAAAAGGAATTTTTTTGAAAATCACACAAATGAAAATTCTGCACCAGCCTCACTTAATACTACATGCATTAGCATTTGTTCGAGACATCGTGCTCATCAGTTGTCCCTAAAAGTTGCTTCTCCATAACTCTGCTCCCTGAGCATTGAACACTATACCGTTTGCCGCACCACGCTCTAAACAACACGCTGGTCTTCCTGCAGTTCTGTAGGCCTTCATGGAGAGGTTAATAGTGCTTTAGAAAGATAAAAAGTGCCATTGGACTCCATAACCGTTTATGTACTAGGAGGAGGTGACTGGGAGGCAAATGGATCCCCCCCAACCATATTGTGAAAATAAAAACGACGTAACTGAGTACATGAACTTTCAAGACTCCGTTCTACATATTTCTTTAATTACTCGAATTGAAAGATTATAATTGTACTTGACATGCGAATTGTTTAAAAATATTTGTGTGCTCCTTGATGCTATCATTTGTTATTGGAAGAGAAAATAGTTTTCTCTTAAATCTGACATCTTAGTAGTGGGGTCGGGTCAAGTTTCAGTATTTTGTGCAACATCAGATTTTGAGGACATATTTAATAGTGCAGCCCATACCGCCTTCACTACTGATCTAGTAGTACCTCCACTTTTCAAATACTCTTATTTTTGGTTCCTTCTTGTGCTTTTTTGGGGGCCATAAGAGATGCTTAGTGGCTACATTCACTCTATTTTAGGAATGACACATCTGCAAAATATCCTCAAATGTAACAATAATCATAAATTACTAATCCAGATTATTAGGTGACTAGATTTTTGGTCCTTTTTTTTGTTTAATAACCAAAGCACACTTTTTTTTAAATAAATGAATTCATTAGCTGTGTGAAAGCTACAAGACAAATACATTTTCCAAAGTTACACGTAAGTGACGCCCTTCTTATTGTTGACCATGTTTTGCTAAGAAATTTCAACATTTGTCATGTGTCCCAGTTAGGCCCAGTGGAAAACACTGCCACTTCAAACGCACATATTTTCCCTAAGGTGCCTTCTCCTTCACACAATGACTCCTGACCCACATTTACATGGGTAACAGTGCTGATTAGTTTCCTTGAAACTACACTCGCTTACAAATTCCACTTTGTAAGAACACTATCATGACACCTCACACATCCAATAAAAGTTCTGAACATACATTGTGCAAATGTGGTTGGTTGGTTGCACGTCCATGAGCGACACAGCTATCTATAGAACATAAACCATGGCGACCTAGGTAAAATCTCAGTTCGGAGCAAGGATGCCTTTTTTTTTTTTAATTTGTTTTTTTTATAAATAAATAAACCGGCATTTCTATGTTTTAGGCAGAGTAGCACTTTCTGGTATCGCGAGGTCTCTACATGCTGAAACTCAGCTCAGCTGCTTGCTGATCCCACTGTGAGGAGGGATCTCTAACTTGTGACCAAAACGGGGATCTGTATACTTTCCCTTTGGTTGGATCACCCGATGGGGGATTCTTTGCTGAACACATAAGCAAACACCTCCTAGACACTTTGTTTTGGGAACGTATAGTAGGAGTACATGATCTAGAGATTTTTTTATATGCTTTTGTGTATATAGATATATATATATATATATATATATATATATATATATATTGTTTTAGCAAGAGGGTGTAACTGTTCATTCTGTTCACTGTCCTTATATTGCAAATTATTTTTGTGTGTTTCGGTCTATTGATCATCACAGCACATATTATCTATACATGAATCACGATGGTTCAATAAATATTGAAAAAGCCCCTCTGTGTATTCTTTTGTATATTTTTTCAGAGACACAGCATGAGTGACTAGGCGAAAGGGTTCTAAATCTGTTACCATGATTCCTGGGGGTCAGAGTTGAATGTTCTGTGGTTGCTCAAATCATTTGCTACTTGTCTGTTTATGGGTACTTATGGTGTCATTGTAAGCTAGCTGACCTATAGGACAACATATCCTACGGGGGTCTGCAGAACTAGTCTGGCACCATCCCAAAGTTTATTTTCCCCAGCAAATGCGCATTTCCTAGTGGAAAGAGGAAACTACACAACATGGTGCCGTCAATGTTGCTAGAATGGGTTCTTATTTAATGCATCACCCAGGTAGTTTTCTCTTACATTCTGATAGACCCCAACTTACCTCCTGACTGGAGACCTCCATGATGGTAGGGACTATCCTCCTCAGCGGAGTAGGTAAATCCCATGTTTTGGCTGTGGGTTGTTCAAGCTTGAACTTTTCAAAGGATCTATTTTCCCAATGTGTTACCCCCTCTGTTGTTCATTTTTAATAAAGTCGGACGATAGAACACTCAACATTGCTGAGAACTGCAGGCATGCTGTTACTCAAACTATTACAACACGGTCTCACACTTGCAAGTGGCAATGCTACTTTTGTGGTTGAGGCTCACGAAGCATATAGGACCGAGGTATTCTATACTTGGATTACAGTTCTGGCTGCCGGTAACACAACATGATTATTTCACACCTACAAAGAGGATGAAATTCCAGACAAATATACACCATATGAAGAAATGGAGATACATCGAACATACCAAGAACATATAAATTGGTTCAATGGCACCCTTCTACACACAACAGAAAATGTTACTCGGTCCCCTTAGTAATGAGGGAGATATATGGCCACTCTTGGTTGAGGAACACCCTGTATCCTAATTTTTCAGCTGCACCTGATACAAACATCTAGGAACAATATATGGATACCTGACTCCGTTTGTGATACAAACATTAATACTGAACTCTGCATGTACTGCTCAGGCTGCACAATCACAATTGGCTACCTCATACTTCAGCCCACAAACACTGAATACAGTCATGGGTAAGGTCCCCATCAGACTGGAGGAGATTCTGTTCTGGATTGCACAAAAAACAAGTCAGCTTGAAGTGGTATTTCCATATACGGGTCTGCAGGAAAAGCACAGAATATTAACCATTTGCTTTCCCATGGGGATGGCTCCCAACAACTTGGGGCACAGTCTTTGCTGTAATATATACCAGAAAACAAAGTACCCCGTCACTGGCTGTTATGCCTGAAGTGCTGGAATTGATTCAGAAGGAGTATGGGGCAGAACTTGCCCTGGACTTGGGAATGAAACTGATGGGCAATTTTGCTATGGTATCCACCATTATGTTGAGTGACCTAATGCGGGAAGCAGCACTGTTAGCTATATGCCAACACCGAAGGGATTTAGCTTCAACACAATATGATTCAGAAAAGGGGGTGGTGATGAACAGAGTGCCTGAATTAAGCAGACCACTCTTACCCAGTCCAAAGATCAGGGCTTGATCCATCACCGTTTTTTAGCTCACTGCACCATCCCAGCTCAGAACTTGGCTATATGCAAATTAGTCTGTTCCTGTCCCAGTGCATGATGGGAACAGGGCAAACCAAACTACCAAGCCAATTCTTGTACTGGGAAGGAAACAAGCTTCCGGGGACCGGTTTCTGCCATTTCAGGCGTCGTCGGCCCGGCTTGCTTGAATCCTGATGGTGCAATGAGCAAGGGACTCACATCTGAGTATACCCTTCCACGCTTATGGTGGACAAAATGATTCAGAAAAGGGGGTGGTGATGAACAGAGTGCCTGAATTAAGCAGACCACTCTTACCCAGTCCAAAGATCAGGGCTTGATCCATCACTGTTTTTTAGTTCATCACCACCCCCTTTTCTGAATCGTTTTTGGCCACTATAGGTGTGGCAGGGTATACTCAGACATGAGTCCCTTGCTCACTGCTCCATCAGGATTCAAGCAAGCCCGGCCGACGACGGCTGAAAAGCCAGAAACCGGTCCCCGGAAGCTTGTCTCCTTTCTGGTGAAGAATTGGCTTGGTAGTTTGGTCTGCCCTGTTCCCATGATGCACTGGGCCAGGGACAGACTAATTTGCATATAGCCAGGTTCTGAGCTGGGATGGGGCAGTGAGCTAAATAACGGTGATGGATCAAGCCCTGATCTTTGGGTAAGAGTGGTCTGCTCAATTCAGACACTCTGTTCATCACCACCCCCTTTTCTGAATCAACACAATATGAGCATAAACTACCTAAACATATCAAATACACCTATGCTACATTGGGTAGAGATAATTTGGGAGCCAGGCCTCAGAAACCACAATTAAAGATTAATTCTGAAAAGGATAACTCTAAGAAAGCACCGACTCATCTACAAAGAAGAAATCGGGCAATAAGAAAAACGAGGACAAAACAAAATCATGGTGTGGGTCTCCTACACAGGAAACAACTGAAAAGCAATTTAACTTGGGTGACCGTGATATTAGACCTCCTGACATGTATTGGAATACTGATACATGCTCTTCTCGTTCCTTTCAAGAGTCATCTGCTAAATGTTCGGACAGAGGTGGACTGTCCGTGCGCAGATCGGAGTAGCACGTGAAACTGAAGGACTCAAAACGCTCGTCTGACCACCTCATTAAACACAAAAGATCAACCCAAACCTTACAAGCCTCAATTGAAAAAGAAGGTTGCCGGACTAAAGGTCAGGCATTCCCTGGATGTTGAGGATACTGCTTCTGAGCGGGGAATGGGCCGTGACAATGCTGAACAGCGCTGCTGAAGTCACGATAGTTCACCAGAATCTGATGGTTTGTCTGATAGGAATAGCGCTGACTGAGTAATATCATGGTAGGAACACCCAATACTATGTTAAGTGTCCTACATCGCCTCTATGAAATACAACTCCAATTGGCGGGGGACTTACCCAGAAACATTGATGTCCTCTCTTAAGGGGACTTGACTCACTGTTATGATATTCTTTTGGCTGAAAGGGGTTTGCCTGATTTCGTAATGAATTGCCCAAATGATGAAACGGTAATTTTGCCTGCTTTTTCCAACCTAGTTCTAGAATCAGTTAAACTTCCTTAAGCTGAGGAGTGGGTGCTAGTGGATTCATTATAGCACATCCATGTGGGGTGGAATTACAGTTCCCATTACACGAAATACTACTGAAGACTACCTCGCAACTTTAAAGACTATACCCTATTAAGCATAAAGTTAAGAAACCAGTTTGGGAAAACCTCCAAGAAGTTGAATACCAAGGTGTGATAGAAAGTTGCTCCTCATCAATTCATTTGGTCTTGTATTAGACTACCGGCACTTAAACTCATCTGTTCGCACATATGTAGTACAAAATGCACACAGGACCGCACTAATGAATAACATTGTGTTGAAGAAAATGCAAAATGGCTCTAGATATCTCAGATGGATTTGTCAAAATATAGTGCCTAGAAGCAGATTTCTGACCCCGTTTTTGGTGGAAGGCTCTCACATGTAATACTGTCAATTGCCCCAGAAGTATAAGAATAACTCTAGACTGTTTTCAGCCAGAGTAACAAAGCGACTACAACATTTTGTTGACCAGGTATTGTCCTATGTCGACGACATATATCGGACGGATGATGCCCTCTTGGTCCACATCATTCTGTTCGGACTTCACACTTAACTTAAAAAAAACAAAAAATGTCCACCTCAATGTCTTTTCTTGGATGTGAGCCGTTAGGAAGTGCCTTGGGGGACACTTCGTAGAGAAATGTGTACTACTTCATCCTCCAACTACGTTGAAAAGATTACAATCCATATTAGGATTTAAAATTTTTGGCAGAACATACATCCCAGATTATGCAGAACGTGTTAAACCATTCTACGACTTGATAAGTCTAGAGTTTTACAGATTGGACTCGAACGCGCAAGTATCTTACATTCCATACAAGCTGACATTGCTTCAAAGCATTTGCACACACTTCTAAACACAACAAACCTAGTGATCCACGTCATCGAAAGGGCAAAAAGGTACACTAATGTCCGGTTCAATGGAGGCGACACTGTACTGATTGCATATAAATTGCATTCATACACCAATGCTGAAATGTGTTTTGCACCTACAGAAAAAATACTGACAGCAGTACAGACTGCTGTGGTGAGAGTGAGCCCTGGCTCACTGTAAACCTATTACTGTTGTGACCCCCGTGCCGACCCTAGAGGTTGTCACCAGAGCGAGTATTCCAAATGCTAAAGTATTGCATCCACAATAGATTTAATGGGCTAATTGACTCACTGCAAAAGATGTTAATCACAGATTTGATTCTACACTACAAACACAAGCTTTTCTCCAGTACGAACAAGAATATTGTTTGCTAAATGAAGTAATGCCTCTAGAACAATATGATTACATCATATATACTGATGGTTCTGCCCAACCTGCTTTTGGGATGATCCAGCGCCTTTATAGAAAATATGTCATAACAACGCTTACCCAACTCCACAATACTCACCATTAATTATAAATCACTCACAAGGCCCATAATCTAACAAGACATATTTTGAGCAACTGAATCGTGTGACCTAATTAATAAAATCTATTCACAATTTATATACAACTATGGTATAATGAATATACGATAGTTTTTGTAAAATATTGCATTTGATTAAGCCACTTAGGCAAATGGATCTGCTGATGGTAACTAAAACTCATGAAATAACAAGTCCAGCTTGTATTTTCAAAAATCTTATTTATTAACTATTTATTCAAAGAAAAGTGCATTTTATTTAGAATTTCTTTAATTTAAGCAGCATGGTTTGAGGAATTGCAAATTAATCAGACAATTTCAAGCTGAATCAAAAAGCATATTTAAAGAAGAATAAACAGTTTTTCATCACCTAAACCCCAATTTCCCTAAAGAGTAAAAGTCATTTAGCCCTATTGATCCTTACGTGCTCCAAAAGTCCGACAGCACGTCACGCCCATCTGGTTTCGGAAAGCGAGAAGCGCCCTCCCTCTAAAGGGGTCAGTTTATATATCTTTTCTAACTAACTAAAGTATCTTTATCGGACGTTTTTTCGAAAATCCAAACTCTCAATTGGTTGAGCCATGTCACTCCACAATTAGGTCACGCACTTCTGACCAAGACCGGGGCATTATCATAGCCCTTATTGTTCTTAGTTTCACCATCATCTCTGCTTCCACAAAATGATACTTTTACCGGGGAGAAACCTAATCTTGGCAGGACATTGAATATCCTGTCCTTGGAAATGTCACCAAGAACACGTTCAACTCGACCAGAATCATCTCTGCATATAAACGTTGTCAGTTCAGCAAGTTATTCTGCGCATGTGTGTAAGCTTTTCTCTGGTCAAGTCTTGAAAGCTGCAGCACTGTCAGCCATTTTCATCAGGCCCATTTGCAAAACTAATGCATTAACAAACACAAAATAATAATTAATGAAAGAAATAAAATTCGTTCTGTTACCCACCCACCGTTACTAATTATTAACCCATTAATCAATGTTACCTAGCAGAAGCAAATAAAGCAACAAACAGAATTGTGCCACATTTAAAACGAAAAGACAAAACATGAGCACACAGAAATAAGCATATGTCATTAATTAAAACAGCCGCATTTCATTCTGACAAAACAATAGACAAGATTAGTTTATTATTTTTCACTCACAAGCACCTTGCACATATTTGCACATATATGAGCACATATATTAGTTTCCCGCGTGTAATGATTTGCAAATTTTAATCTAGGTTGATTAGTAATTCACACTCCATACATGTTAATACTATTAATCATTATGGAAGTTTAACTTTGCGAGTTGAAATAAATATATTTCTAAATCTCGCTCCATCAACTACAAAGCACAAAAACTCAGCAGCGTGCGCAATAAAAGGGCACATGCGTGATGGAGAATTCTATCCTGAGAAAACCTACATGCAGTCACTTGGCAACTGCACGGCACAATTGGCTGAACTGAAATCTCTGGTTCTGGCACTTGAGAATACAGATCCTAGATTCCCCAAACTTATTGTATGTGATTCATACTACTGTGTCCAGTCATACAATGAATATCTACCTGACTGGAGCAGAAAGGATTCTGAGATTCAAAGGGCTGCACAATAGGGCACAAGGTGCTTTGGCAACAAGTGGCAAAGCGGAATGATTGCTTGCCACGGACTCCTGTAATAAACACATTGAGTCATTAATGTGCTGGCGTTCACGTTGCAGGGAATTCAATGGCTGATGAATCTGCGAAAGGAACAGTTTGCACTGCAGCAGTTGCTGCAATCAGTTGTTCAAGTAAGAGGATAGACTGAGACATCATGTTGGCTGTAAATTCTACTCGTAACAACACCCACCTGCTGAAATGCTTTCCACTCAAGTACTCCTACAATTTAAATGCACAAAACATACCATATGCGCACATTCCTGGAGTTGAGGGGTAGAGAAATACCGAACACTGATTGCAGAATGGGTTAAATACTAGCTGCACATGAGGGTCTGGCATTTGATAATACAGGTGTGGCTACTCCAATTTCTTTATTTCAGCAACGCTACTGGTGGGCATGTCTTTACAAACAGACCAAAGACTTTATCCCCAAATGCGACATCTGCCAGCAGATGGAGATCCACTGTGGGGTATGCACCCCAGCCACTTCAATTGATCTCAAACAAGCCTCTGGCTTACGTATATTTGGCCCATTGAGGACCTTGTCATCAGATGGGGCTTAATAGTACAGCTCGGTAGCAGTGGTTTCCTGCTCTCGGTTCCTGTTGGTATTGCCACAGAGGTCTGCTGACGCAGGATCTGCGAGTCTTTATTAGGACTTGAGCAGTTGGCACATTACATTCCGACAACAGTATGGCGTTTAGCTCTAGGGCTTACAAAGAGGCCATGAGAAGGTTGGGTGGACCCTGAGTTTCTCATCTTCCTGGCATCCTGAGGGAAATTAAGTAGTGGAGAGGAAGAACTGTGACTTAAAGCAGTCTTTAACAGCTAGGGTATTTGGCTCGGGCAGCTGTTGGGTTCATCCCTTCTATGGCGTCCAGAGGGCACTCAGCAACCTGCCTAGAAATCCCTTGGTGATTGGACTCCCTATGACATCAGGTTTGGGGTAAAGATGTGGGTCCCAGACCTAGACATTCATAGCACAATGGTGACGTAAACACAATTTGATATCAATGAATGTTTGGCGGTTTTACAGGGACTGAATGACTTCTGAGATGAACATAGCATCGTTCAAGTAAAAAGCACGGCCACTGGGGAAGTAAAGGAAGGGCAAGCAAGACCTGTCTGGGTCCCAAAGTTGGGAAACTGGTCAGGGAGAAAATTGTGCATAAGAGAGAATTTGGTCCATCCTACAGCGCTCCTGTCCTGGCTGTTGAAGGCACCAGAACTGTACTACTTTACCCCTTGCCGGTCACAAAGTCGAGCTTCGTCTACAATGTTCTGATCAAACCAAATTATGTAGTTGATTCTCTACAGTAAGCCACATGGGCTTCTGGGTAGCTACCTTCCTCCTCTCACTACAATCTAGGATGTTCAGATGAAGGCTTTAATAACTAATTAAGCATCCGCTTTCCAACGAGAAACAACAATAAAGTATTCTTTCTGGCTGTTGCTACAACAGTAATTGTACAGTCAGCTAGTACAGAAACACATATTTCAATTTGAAAGAAAATAACACAGTCTACGTCAATATACCACAGATAGAGTCCTCTCTCACTTCTACATAGCCTGCAGAGCTGCCAAATATAGATCGCACTACCTCTGGCTACTTCATTGACTTTGATGACTTCTCTTTGGATTCATCTGATCCTCCACCACCACCTCTACTGGTTAGGCTGAAAGTGCGTGTGATCCATCTTTGACTGAAAATGACATGTGTTTCTTCATGGTTACAACTTTGGATTACAATTTTGTTACTTTTTCTGGTCCTTTCGATTGGTTTCGTGACAGGCCTTTTCCCGCTTCTTAATGGACACAATCTCCAAGAACGCTCTGCTGTATAACTAGTAAACTTCGTTTTTAAACCTCATTGGTCATCACACCTAGAACAAAGAGACCTTTCTGTGGTTAACATTTCAGCTGTTCCAGTTCCTGACTGGATTGTTTGGGATAAGGTATCATATGATGTGTATGGCCCCAATGAACTGTACAAATTCCAGATCTGTTTAAAATATCAGTGAATGGTATCATTACTCCTAGTACTGCTTCCAACGATTGGGACATTGAGTGAATGAAATGCTAGACAATCTAGAGCATTCCACTGTGTTTTCTTCTAATGAATTATATGAAGGTACATCTAATTATCATGAAAAGTTTTCAAAATTAAGGTCCTTATTTTCTGCCTAAAGCAAGTTGTCCATGTCCTGTTTTCAATTTCACACAATAGGAACATTGCCCCTCACCACTTCGGGATAGTTCAAAAACCTTTGCGTACAAGTTTGCTTCTTTTTCTGGATATGATAATTCTGACCCTGCCTCTTATTACTATAAGCTTGTACCTTCACCTGCAAAAAAATAAAAACAATATGCTGTCTGCCACCGAGCTGGTATATTTCCCAGCTGTCTCTTCAAGGTTTCGACTTTTGGAAGGATACTATAGAGGGGAAATACATTTGGGGCCAACAGTCTGGCAGGTTAAGGGAACTGAGGCCTTGTTTAGAGCATGCCAATACCACAACAAATGATTGATTTTCCTGAACAAAACAGTGCCACAAACATGTCTTGGATTGACCATGATGAGAGATTTGCACTCACTACAAATTCCCACATACGCACGTTTTGAAAACTGTTCCAAAATAGAGTGAGGATACATTAGATACCATGATGTGTAATGGCACATACAATTACTTAGACCCCAATTGGAAGGGATGGTTGGTATTGCCACTAGACACAAACGGATGTCAGGCACTATTCCTAGATGACATTGAGGGATTTAAAACGAGCAGACCTGTGCAGTCTGAACACTTGGGGTGGTGACAACTTACAGTGTTGGTCAGTTGTGCCTCGATTGGCTAAAAATCTCAACTCTGTCGCAGGTGGAACAACACTTGTCCTTTATATCTGATGGCCTGGAACACAGGGAGTTTTTATTAGGTCCTCAAAATCCATGTCTAAAACTGTTCTTGTATGCAATATACAATGAAATATGGAAAGTTTCTCAGCAGGAAGCAGCCGAAAAACTGTGCAAAATTGACAGGGCCAATTTAGATCAGGTTCTAGCTGTGGTTTACAATGGTTCAAACAATGACTCTTAACTCACATTTGCGTGTGTGACAGTGCAGATTAGTTTCCATGAAGGTACACTTGCTTACAAATTCCACTTTGTGAGAACAGTACCTCGACACCTCGAGCATCCCGTACAAGGTCAGAAAATACATTGTGCAATTGAGGTTGGTTGTTGTTCGTCCCTTCGGCAGCACAGCGATCTATAGAACATAAACAAAGGTGGCCTGACAAATTATGGTTCGGAGCAAGGATGCTTTTTGTTATGAATAAACAACCATTCCCAGGTTTTAGGCAGAGGAGCATTTGCGGTCATTGTTGCTTGCTGATCCCTCTATGAGGCGGGATGTCTAACTTGTGACCAAGACTGGGACCTAAATACTTTCCCTTCAGGTAACTGGGTTGCATCATCCGATGGGAGATTCTCCCCCCCCCCCCCACCCCATAGAAGTGTCAGTGAGGAATATGGCAAGTAAAAAATAAATAAAGACTTTACAAAAAAAAACATGGGGCCACGTTTGGCGTGGCAAGTAAAGCGAAGACATGACCCTGGCATGGCGTGCTGTGCTATGTAAAACAAATTGTAATGCTCTTGCGAGAGAGCGTGCAGTTCCTGCAACAGCAGACATGAGAAATAAGAAAACCATTAAACAAAATAGTACTCGGAGGCTGGAATTAAAGCCTACAGAGCAACAACACATGTAAAAGGGGGTGTCCTCATGGGAGGATACAAATGAAGACAAGGCGGTACTAAGCAGGGACTAACAAGCCTATTTACAAGTCAGAAGCCAGTATTTACAAAGGACAGTGACACACACCAATGACAAATATGGGTGGAGAGTGGGTGGGGCTTAAGGTGCTTAAAGTGCATACTCCAATATAGTATGCCTCACAGAGCAGCACATGTGCTGCCCAGGCTCGACCTGAAAAAGACCTCCTGTAAAACCTCATGTGCACTTGTAGGCCAAATCCTTCTGCAACCTGGTACTCTAGAACTGAACTAGCAACCCATCCACAGACTGGAAAGAAAATGATTAAAAAAATTATCGAATGATGGTATGAAAGTGATTTCTTTTCGCTCAACATGCAGACATCTCATCAGCCAAAGTAAAGTAATATACCAAAACGATCAGCTAAGCCACTATAAGAAATAGAATTATTTGGAGTGGGCGAATGGCCACCTACAGAAATAATTATTACTCTTGTTAGGGTGAACCCTTAAAGTCACTAAACTAACTTGAGGTTTTCCCCTGGTAACTTTGTCACAGAGCAGTCAGGCTTAACTTGGGGCACTGTGTATAGTATTTATGCAGTACCAAACCAGTAAAAATGCAAATTGGAAAAATATCCCTAATCAAATTACAAAAATCTATTAAAATTGGATGAGCAAAATGAGAAATATCCAATAAAGGGTATGGCTTATATGAATTTTTAAAGTTTTGAGTGAAAATGGTGCAGAAAATCACAAAGCGCCCATGATTATCGTTGATTGCAGTAGTTGATTTGAGGTGGACTGCAAGGGAGTGTAGGTCGGGTATGTTGGTGTTTTATATAATTGGATGAATGTTTAATATGAGTTGCTTACAATGGAAATGGAAAAGCTGTGATGTGTGAAACTGTTTTTATGGCTTAATGCTAACTACGCCTCAACTTCATCTTTATAAAACATGGCTTCTGACTTCATAATATTCATTGTTTATATTTCTCATTGACACTGCATGCAGCAAATGTGCACTCTATTTTGTAATGACATATTCTCGAATAACTCCAGAGGAAGCCTTTGCTGCATTCAAAGCTCTTCCTGCTAGCATGCTGTATTTCATTCATTCAATAATCTTTTCATTGTTCATGTAACTAGTGTGCTCTGACACGTCCAGAGGACTTTTGGTCAGACAGGCGTATCAGAATTCATGTAGTGGAATAGTAAGTGTATAGTATGGCAGTTCGGGTCATTGTCGACATTGCTTAGTTAGCTTGAGCTCTGCAGCCATGATTCTGCTTTTGCGCACGTTACTACATGACTTTATTATGCACGACTCTGTGCCTTTCACATGAGAACTGTCTGCTTTCTGCGTTCTCTGCCTGTTCTTGGAGTTTAGTCTGAAGGCGGAGTACAAGGTCGATAAACAATGCCCTTTGTTGTTATGTTCTGGTCAGGCCCTAGCACTTAGACAAAACATGCTACACAGCTGCAACTGCTGGAAACTCGTGCTTTGATATTATGGGGTTTCATGTTGGTTCAACACACACTTGGAGAGGGACCTTTCCAGGGAGAAGAGCTATGTAGTTCCAATGATGTAAAACTACGATCTAGGCATCAACGTATAGGGTTTGCTGACAAAGCCCAGAGATCTTCCTTCATATAATAAAACTTCTTCTAATCAAGGGGAGGGTGGTTAGGCCTTATCGTCCTTTATCCACTGTCTGTATACAATGATTTCCCCATTCATAGTTTATGGACTTGCTACAATGCTAACTGTTTTAGGTTTATGCGTTTTGCTGCTGGCAGTGGCTCATATACTGCATTATAGAGCACTATAGTTAAAATAAACATTTTGAACTATAACAGTGACTCCGTTTATTCTTATTGTGGACAAGTATGGGTAAGTGAGTGAAAGGGTATGTCTTGCTACCGTGATTCCTGAGAGAGTCGGGAGAGTTATATTCTAGGTTGTCTAGTCATTTGTACCTTTGTGATTATGTAGGAGAACAAATGAGCTACTATAGCTATTCTGTTTTGGGATTTTGGGAACTGAGGTGGGAGGAAGGCTTAGCACCTACACACGAGGTCCTGTTTTCATGCGCATAGTTCTTTGTAGGTGCAGAATCCCCGCAACAAGTGTTAGGATGTTAGGGTTATATGTTTTAAAATGCTTAAAGTGATTTGTTAGTAATGTTGTTACTTTTGCTTAGATCATGCTGACATTGCAAATTGTTTAATTGTTGGGGAAATTGGCTATACAAATCCTCACATGTGTGGATAAAGCTAAATCTTTTCGGGTCTCTACTAGGGATGCTGCCCGATTTGCTGTAAATTTGAGATTTAGCCTAGTTTTTAGATTTTGCTCATTGCCGCATTTATTTGAACTCTTGAGACCCTTCATAGAAGTTTAATTCTATGTCCTTTGATTATTGAGAATGCTATATTTTTATTCTTTCTGTATTGCAATTTATAATTTTTGAAAATTATGAGGTTTTTTAAAATACTAATCTCAAAAAAATGTTTGAGTCCATTTTGTCTTTTAATGTGTATTTTGAAATGATATTCTGAATTTTGCTTCAGAGAAATATTGCCTGATCTGTTCTTGAGGAGAACAGCGCCCGCACTGTTGCATCTGGGTGGCATGAGTATTATGTTCATGCTGGTCAAACATTTTCCATTCCGACTTATACTTGTATGTTCCAATGAACCACAGGAGTACACTTCTAGGGTCTCTGGACCTCAGGGAGAGGCACTTAAAGACTTGCACTGTGTCAGGCAGAGGCCACACGAAGGGTCCATTCCAGGTTCTGTTGCAACGGTCAGCTGGCTACTTCATGGAAAAGGCCTCTTGTCTCCCTTTCGCCACACGAGGTCAACCAACTGACTCTTGGAGTCCACCTTATTGTCCTGGGTACAAGAGGGAGCAGGTCCAGTCCTTTAGGGCTTCTCAAGTCACGGACGGCTGGCCCAGCCCCCTTCTAATCTTCCACAAGTACAGCAACTGTTCTGAAGAGGATACCTGGGGGTGCCACATTTATCCGTGTCACCAACTAATGGATGAGGGTGTCTCCTGGTGGGGGGAGGGGGGGGATCGTTTATCAGTTATACCGTCTCCGTATCTTGTCCTTTAGGTGACTTCCCACGTCTCTGAAGACACTAAATTTAACAAACTTGGTCCTCCCATTTAATACTATTTAGCTTTTTAACACATTAAACGGTGCTTGTTTTTATGCTTTTACACTGAGGGTGTTGTCTCTTTTCATAATGTCAATCAAGTGAAATACACAGCTAGTGAGCTACAGTGATCCTAAAAGCACAGGACAATCTTATTTACTTGGTGTAAATGTCTTCAGAATCGGCACTCCTCAAACGTTTGCCTTAACAACGCTTTATCTAAATTGTTAAAGGCTTGTGCATATGGCTATTTTTGTACTTTTTTTGTTTAATGTTGATGAACTTTCTTTTGTACTGAGGTTGCTGCAACAATTTCCACAGTAAGTAAAAGCTTCCCGTGTTGCTGTCTGTTTGAGCTGCTAAACTTTGTGTCTCAGTTATGCTTTCAGTGCTCTTTTCTATAGTTTTTATAGTAAATAGTCAAGACGTGCAGCGTTTTAATCTGAGTGTGGAGTGAGTTGATTTTGTATTTATGCAACTTGGTTCTGCTATTACTGACCATTCCGCTCTTGCTTGTAGGTCGGTTGAAGGAAGTAAGTATACATTTATTTGTTAGCTTCTTATCCCAGTATTGGAATATATTCCACTGTGTAATTTTCAGAGTATGATGGCCAAGGCCCTAGAGAGGCAGAGACATGGAAAGAGGGTGGGGCTTTGGAAGCAGCGGCCGCCATAAACAAAGGGTGGTGGGCGGGGTGGCATCACGGGGGTTGTGGTCGGGGGTGGTGGGATAAAAGGGGTGGGGGGTTGTAGGAAAATACAATATTAGAAAAAGGAAAAACGTACCTTTTAGCAGCCAGCCGCCTCGAACATCTGGTCTCGTTGCGCCTCTCCTCTTCCTGCCTGGTCCCAGCAGCCCCTGGGATAGAATCCTTGTCCAATCCCCCCCTCTGCAGCGCAGGGATTGGTTTGATCAGACAGGAAAGACGCCCTGCTCACACCAGGGAGTCTGTGGGGTTTCTTTAGCCAAGCTGCTCACTGCAGCTGGGCATGAGAAAACCTAAGTCCCAATGTGTGTTTTGGTTGGCCTGAGAGTTCCGGCCAAACACACACTAAGGAGTGGAGTGCACTAGCTCTCCTCCTCCCCCTCACATGCCTCGGCCCGCCCCTCCCAGCACCGCTGGCTGAGAGCTGGCAAATGTAAGATAAAATGATGCAAGAACATAGTTTTATCTTACATTTGCTGGCTCTGAGCCAGGCAGTGAGGCGATGCTCCTCCGCCATTGCGGAGGAGCCGCCACTGAGCTTTGGACCAATGGCACCGTGCGAACAGCACACCTGCGTTCATAATAGCAAACGCAAAGTCCCCCACAGCTGCTTCCTGGGGCACTTTATACAGTATTCTCAGGGCATGTCCACCAATTACGACGTAGAAACCTACACAGTGCCCTGGTTTTCAGCTCACCTTCCTATTCAGTGTGATCATGTCTCTTTACCGGGTGACTGTGTGATGAGTGTTCAAGCAAAAAATACGTTGACAAATGTATTTGCTACCCAATACAGTTTAATGCAGTGGTCTGTTACTGTCTTTTTGACAGACGTTTGGTGTTGTGTTACACTAGTGGTTTTCACAACAGGCGCTTTTGAAAGACAACTCCGAACATAAACTGAAATGCTGGTCAACTGATGTTATTTACACAGGAATGTTTATTTATAATGCACAGGTAATTAGGACTTTTGAAATTGATCTTCTCTGTGGCATTGATTAATTGTTCCATAGGATACACTAGAATGTCGTGTAGAGGTCATGAGATCTGACGTTGAAATGACCTCAATGACTATAATTAACCAACTATTTGACAAATGCAAAGATAAACAGTGCAAACGGCCTTTGCAGTTTTAATTATCATATGTAATGCACGCTACTTCACTTCATAGTGTGTTCTACATCTTGAGCAAGGAAGCCAAACAAAGCACATCATTGATGGCTACAAAAACAGTGCACTCGGCACTTCAATGCAATTCATGCATGCAATATTTAGATGGCATAATCCTCTTTAATGTTTCTTAACGTCATCCCATGAAAATTGTAGCACACACTGTAGAGGTATGTTGTTGTGCATACCCTACAATATTTAATAAGGAAACCTCTCTTTGTATTGTTTGGCTTTTCTATTATCAGACAGTGGTTTTGACCATTGAATTTAATTACTGCGTCAGGCCATTCCTGATCATTCCCTCGACCTCAATTACTGCTCGAGATCAGTGAGGACCATTACTGTTGGTGCCATTTATGTTCATTTGCTTCCTGGGCATATTAATGCTCATTCAATCCTTAAGCCATTGAGGCACAATACTTCTTTGGACCACTTATGTTCATGATTTACATGGGCAGCTATTGATTCTGGGATTGTCTGTGACCATTGCTGCAGGGCTGTGTGTATGGGTCTTTCCTGGAGTTTCCATGGTTATCTGTGGGTGTATTGCTCTGCGTTTGTGTGTGAAAGTTTGATCTGTGTCATTGTATAGCTATTGTTTGTACATATGAGCGTGAATTATGCAAATGGCAAACATATTGCCTTTATCAGTGCTTGTTTTATCCACTTGCCTAATTGGCCAAAGGAGTAGATTGAGTGAAATCCTTTGATTCCCTGTGCTTTGTCTTACAAATCCCCTAAACTGGAGAGGCGTCACAAGTTTCGCCTGCGTTTGCTGGTGAACGATTGATTACATTTCAAAAGGTTTGTGAATAGATATCCATATAATAGATTTCATGATTTGAAATAACAAAGAAATAAAAATTGCTATTCTTTACATCTCATGAACCAGTTTCCTGGGTATCTTCCTTATTACAGTCACTTGGATTAAAGCATATAAAACACTAAAAAAATAAATATTAATATTCAGTGGGTGAAGAGTTATCAGGTTTTGTGGTTTCCTGCCTTACTTTTTACTCCAAGTAATGTCTTTACAGACATGTAAAATATATTTTTGAAATTGTATTCCTTTTTTAGGGCACGCGCCCTGCGTTGCACGGCGCAGCATTGCTCGCGCAGGCAAGAGCCCTTTTGTCTGGGGTTTGAAAATGGACCCTGGAATCGCACACGCTCGTGCGTGTGCATTTCCTGTTGGGTTTTCGTGCCTGTTTTTTGGAACGGAGCACGCAATAGGCCAAAGGTGGGGCACATTGCTCCACCCACGGCCTGTTGGTGTCAGTTACACGCACCAAAGCCCATATATTTTCAATTATTGTGCCCAGACACAGGCGAGATAATTGAAAACATATGCCTCGTAGTGGCGCGAGCTCGTGCACCATTCGCAGGCGTATTTTAACTGCGACAGATTTATTGTACAACTTCAGAAACACGAAAATTAAGTAATGGGTGAGGAGAGGTCAGGTAGAATGTTTATGGATCTGAGACAGCCAAGAAACGTTAAGCGCTCTCTCTAATAATTAACAAATGAAAGCAGCCCTACTCTTCCAGGCTATCTCTGGAAGGGGGCAAGAGGTGGTACACAGGCATGTAGTGGTTGCCAGACCACAGTAGATGTGCCCGACCCCCTGGCCTACGTCTGGGGGCCCTGTGCCTGGCGGAGGGGGTAGGTTGTGCCACTAGTCCCATGTGTGTACTGTAGTCCGGGACAGGATGGGGTAGGGCTGCGCATGCAGACCTTTGTAGATTGGAGGCACTCTCTGCAGCAGTGGCTTACAAGGAGAGGCTTCTGTCTCCCTAGACCAGTACGTGTACCATGACTCGCTAATTCCCCACCCCCCAGCGTAATCCAGGCATAACCATGGGGTGGGGGTTTTATGAGCAGGCTAGACCGCTCCCAGGCCCACGGGGTGGCGGACGGTGAAGTGGGTGGAGGGTGATAGTTGGACGGCTAATGATGAGGATAGTAGGCCTTCACTGCTCCCCACGCCTGAAGATCACGGTGTAATGTTGGTTCCGCCCTCAGCGGCAGGGGACAGCCTTCTCCCAACCCCCTTCCTTGGAGAGTCTGATGTTCTTCTTTATGTCTTAATGGCGAAGGGCGGCGGGCAGCAGGATCCAGTGTGAGGTGAGAAGTTCCGCTCTCGCTACTGCACATGTGGATCGGGGCTAAGATAGACAATGCGTCGCCATCTAGGTCAGATGGAACAGGAGGGGGAAGAGGCAGATGCCCCGCTCAACAGCCAGGGCACCTGTGTCCCTCGGAGCACCATGTTAGTAGGCTTCTATGATCGGTTTGAGCTGGATTTGCAGGCACCTCGGCAACATGTCAGGCACATACCGCCCACTCCCTCAAAACACAGGGGCGCTGATGAAGCAAGGGAGGATGTCGGACCACTGGGTGCAGGTTGGGCTCCCCCAGCAAAGGTACTCACTGCAAAACCAATAGATGTGGGAAGGGCACAGGCACTGGATCTTTTAGGAGAGGATGAGGAGACCGACAGTGCAGCCCCCAGCCTCCGCAATCCGTTCAGTGTACCCAGGAGTCTCTCCAGCCTCATGGGCGGTGCGATGGTGGCCGTGTTGAGGGACGTTACTCTGCCACGTCTGCCGGGGTGCGATCGGTAGTAATCTCGGCGTGTCGGTCTGGGAGACTAGGCACAGGTTGGCCCCTACCACTTGGTGCGTGGGCCCGGTGGGCCTTTCAGTCCTCAATAAGCAGCTCCAGCAATCGCTCACAACAGGTGGCAGGCAGCTGTGCCGGCCCAATGGTGCGTCTACGATGTGTGGTTGCAGACCCGGGTTGACCACGTGGACAATGTGTTCTCCTTCGTAGAAGTGCCCACAATCAGCCCGGGCCGCGGAATCAGCCAAGCCTTGCCCGCAATCTCGGGGTGCCAGTCCAGGCCACACAGGCGTAGCTAGTCACTGACAGGCACAATGGGTGAATGGTTGCGCCTGCGGCCCAGGCAAAAGGCTCAAACGATGCCGGGGGAAGGGGGGTGTCGGTAAAATGTGGGCTATCTTTGTAAGGGTAGTTAATGCCAGGATCAGTACAGACGATGGAAGATCATGGGTCGTGTTGTAGAGCAGTTCTAAAACACATTCAACATTTTTCCATAGCTGGCCACACTCCCACTGCCAGACTCATTTGAGTTGACTGTGCAAGTGTGATTAAGCGGTCAACCACACACACAAACATACAACCACACGCATAACCACACGCATAACCACACGCACAACCACACGCACAACCACACGCACAACCACACGCACAACCACACGCACAACCACACGCACAACCACACGCACAACCACACGCACACAACCACACACGCACAACCACACGCACACAACCACACACACACAACCACACACGCACAACCACACACGCACAACCACACACGCACAACCACACACGCACAACCTCACACGCACAACCTCCCACGCACAACCTCACACGCACAACCTCACACGCACAACCACACACGCACAACCACACACGCACAACCACACATACACACTCCCACAATCAGCCCGGGCTGCAGAATCAGCCAAGCCTTGCCCGCAATCTCAGGGTGCCAGTCCAGGCCACACAGGCGCAGCTAGTCACTGAAGGGCACAATGGGTGAATGATTGCGCCTTCGGCCCAGGCAAAAGGCTCAAACGATGCCGGGGTGGGGCTGGGGTGTCGGTAAAATGTGGGCTGTCTATTTAAGGGTAGTTACTGCCAGGATCAGTACGGACGATGGCAGATCATGGATCCTGGTGTAGAGCAGCTCTAAAACACATCCAACATCTTTCCGTAGCTGGCCACGCCCCCACTGCCAGGCTCATTTGAGTTGACTGCGCAAGTTTCTCAACCACACATACAACAACACATACAACAACACATACAACAACACATACAACAACACATACAACAACGCACACACAACCCCCCCCCACACACACACACGACCACACACACAACCACACACATACGCACACAACACACACACACACACACACACACACACCCACACGCACACAACACACACACACCCACACGCACACAACACACACACACCCACACGCACACACACACACGCACACAACACACACACACACACACACACACACAAGCACACCCACACCAACACAACCACGAGCACACACAACCACACACACAACTACAAACACAACACACACACAACCACACAGACACACACAAAGACACACACACACAACCACACACACAACCACACACACAACCACACACACCTACAACCACACATACAACCACACACACACAACCACACCGTCAGTGCACACTTTCACCAGGCACAGATACAACCAGCCGTCAGTGCACGCTTTCACCGGGCACAAACAGCACCAGCCGTCAGTGCACGCTACCACGAGGCACACACCACCAGATGTCAGCGCACGCTTTCGCCAGGCATACACACACCACCGGCCATCAGTGCACGCTTTCACCAGGCACACACCACCAGCCGTCAGTGCACACTTTCACCAGGCACACACACCACCAGCCGTCAGTGCACACTTTCACCAGGCACACACACCACCAGCCCTCAGTGCACGCTTTCACCAGGCACACACATAACCAGCCATCCGTGCACGCTTTCACCAGACACACACACACCACCAGCCGGCATTGCACACTTCCACCAGCAAACACACCACCAGCCATCAGTGCACAATTTATACAGGCACACACATCACCAGCCATCAGTGCACACATAAATTGTTAACGCATCCAAAATTAACTATTGTAGCAATCGCAGTATTGCGCACTTTACTTTTAAACATATTAATCTAATGCTCAGCATGCCACCATTGCTACAAAAATAAATACACATTTGTTTTGGCCTACAATTGATAGACTTTTGTTGCAATTGGTGTTGTAATATTTAGCAATGCCAATTGCTCAAACTTAAATAATGCGAGGCCTATTGCATTGCAAATGCTTGTTTTATATTGCACTGCCAAAGACTGGGAATGAAATTCCATGTCTATGCAGATGACACATCTGAATTTTGCTAAGAGTTGTGTTCAGGATTATGGTATCACACGATTGTGTTTCTCATACCAGTGTTAGTTCTCGCAGATATGCACGTTACAGTTCTCTTCTAAAAATCACCTGTCTCTGTGAGAATCCATTTTTATTGTTAATACCAATACTATCTTCAATCAAACTCTCTAGTTGATATGTCATTGTATTACCTCTTTATGCAATGATTCGTATCAGTGTATTGTGAAGTAAATTATGATATTGCACTATAGAATTTGAGATTGGTGGGTGGTATACCGGAATATGTATTTTTTAAATGAGTGGATTTATTTATTGAGACGTTTTATGCAGCAGGTTTTGCTGGTTTGCCTGTAATGCTTCTTACTAGTTGCATTCTCTTGCTGGTCTCAATTCTTCACAATATAATATATATTATTCATTTTTCTTTTCAGTGATATGCTTTGTAAATTGTTCATCCTGCACAGCTAGAATGCGGTGATTGGTGATGGCGCCGCCTGAGAAGTAGCCCAAGTTTCCCAGGTGACCAAGGAAGCCTGCCAGGTTGGAAGAGTTATATTTTGACCCTAGTCCAGCAGCCTAGCTGCTCACTTACATACAGATGAATGAAGACTGCATTTGGAAAGGCAGGTCCACGTTCCAGAGCTGATTCAGGTGAGAGGCCACAATCTAGTGCCATCCACAGCCCCCCTTGTTATTTGCATGGGCAGTTACGAGTTACTTTACACTGGAAGCTCTGTCTCATCAAAAATTAAAGTTGTGTCAAACATTTGAAATAATTGAATTAATTGAAGGAAGGTTATAAATTTGGGGTGCTCAAGAGATGCACTTACAAATCATTAAATCAATATTTTAATTCAATTAAATTTTGTAGAGTTTTGGATCACTCGCTATATTAAACAAAATTAAATACTGTGCAGGTAAAGATTAGTAAATGTTATTGGTAAAAACAAGACCAAGATTAAATAGATGAAAGGTGGTCATTTTTTTAAAGCAAAAATGTAAGGTGTGGGAATCCGAGCATACGGAAGGAGATGAGGCATTTCAATTTTTATGAGCAAGGAGAGAAACTGGTCCGTACTAAGTCTGAGAACAAGCAAGGTGGGTAGGATTAATATGATCCTGAGAGGAGATGTGCAGGAGACCGACACAAACTTTGAGAAACCATAAATGGCGGAATGAGAAGGGGAAACCGTGAATGCATAATGAAGATTATGGTAAATACGGTGAATGCATAGAAAACTCCGAAGGACGCCAGTGAAGGTGCAGGACAGGATACAAAAAGAAGATAATAGCATTAAATGTAGATTGAAGGGAGGGCAAAAAAATGGGCAGGGAGCCTGAATAAGGTAGATAGAGGAGCAGTAGTTTAAGGCAGAAACCATCATTGAGAAAATAGAATTTTATTGACATGGAAAATTAGAAGATTGCAGATTTTTTTCAAAGATATAGAGTTAAATCAGTAGGAATGTGAAGTAGCGAAAATGTATGATGAAGCAAAAAAAATTACTTGAAAATAAAGCTGAGTTTTTAAACTTACGATTATGGGACAAGAGCAGCAAGGAGCTAAATAAATGGAAGGCTACTCATCAAGGAGAGTAAGCAGGTGGAACAGACATTTTTTAATTTTGGAGGAGTTGAGGTGAGGGAATAAATGACTATCCAGAGCTAGAAAGAGGTTAGTGTTTCAGAGAGTAGAGACTTGAAGAAGAGATCGTTGGAGTTAAAAGAGCCTAATGACTGAGAATCATCAGTGTAAAGACAGGATAAATAAAAAGAGGTGATAATTGAGGAAAGCTGAAACTCCTCAGTATTCCTTGAACTGAAGCCTCTGGAATTTCCTATGTTATAGAAACGGCGAAGAGTGCAGTCCACACAGGAGACTATTTTGGAGTGGCTAGTAAGATAAGATAACAAACAGTGCATGGCCATTGACCCACATGTAGAAAGTGTGACGAAGAGGAATTGAGCTATCCCTCGCATAAAAGTAGGCGAAAGATTGGGAATAGAAAGAAAGTTGTTTAGCATCACGAACAGCCATCCGCAATAATAGAAAAACTGAGAGAATAGCCTTCTCAGTGGAGTGCATGGGATGAAATCCCACTTTAAGGATAGATGTATCTAATTTTTAGAGGAAAAGAATTGGTTGAAATCATCTTGAGGATAAACGAGAAAAGGTAGGTGAAAGATTGGGTTGAAATTAAAAGGCCAAGAAGTGGTTGAGTGTGCTTGTTTTGTATAGGTGCAGCAGGGGCTTATTTGAAGTAAGTATTGTATTGGTGTTAGTTTTTGTTTAGACCATTCCTGTCACTTGCCTGAACCAAAGCTATTTTTGGAATTACCAAGTAAGTAGCTGCTCCATTTGTTGGTGAAGCATGATCTCTCCACTAATATGATGTCCTTCTGCGGCGAATAAAATGCTAGGCCCACCTATACACTGCAAACCATCAAAGTAGCTCTTTATCATGTCTTGCAAGAAGCAGCGATGCCCCAGAGACCTTACTTTTTAAAATTGTAATCAAATATGTAACCATTTTTTGAGAATTAACTTCAAGAGCTATAAATAAAATAATAAGATAACATGCTCATGACATGTAAGATTTTGGAAACAGGCTATTATTCTTACAGAGCATATTTTTAAGAACAAGCACACTGAGGCTAATGGGAAAAAAAAATTAAAATAGTGATTAGCATTAATTGTGAAAGAGATTATGTCCATAGGAAATTAAACAAAATAACCTTTTAATTAGTCACTTACCATTAGCAAAAATGTTTTCATTGAGTAAATGCTTGAGTTCACTGCCTACACCCTCCTTACTTTCTCCTTTGTGCTGGTGCATCTCACCAGGATCACCCCCGGATTCCCACTTGCAATCATCATCATCAACAATACATAGTAAATTTTTCTTCAGGGTAATGTTGTGGAGTATATAACATAACGAAACAAACTTGAAGGCCGCCTGAGGACAGTTGAGGAGAGCACATCTAATCTTGTCCAGGCACCTTAATGGCTCTTCAAGAGCCTGAAAGCCTGCTTCTCAGGACAACTTGTTCTCACGTGGGCCTCATTGACGTGGACGTCTCCTGGAATTGCTGGTTTCTCCATGCTGTTAAAAGCAATGTAATAGTGATTTTAATGCACGATTAATTAAAATATTTACAATATTCTGGTCTTAAGCAAATAATTGTTGATCACGATAAGACAAATGCATTAAAATAGTGTGAAAACAATTTCTAGAATAATCTAAAATGTAGATACGGCTTACAGGGCTGTAAAGTGCTTAGTCGATTAGTAACGTGCTAGACTTGAATTTTGCAAGTGATAATGGGTAATAAAGTGCTGATAAGAAGAGTAGTGTAAAATGTCTACTAGTTTGTGAACACAGGGAGCAAGGATCAGTATGTGGTGGTTTGATAGAAGAACACGACCCTTCTTGGACGTTTTGATGACATGGAAGTGCCATTGCCAAACTGCAAGCATTGTAATATTTCCGTCTATGGTCTCAAAACATTTCTGC
Organism: Lissotriton helveticus; assembly: GCF_964261635.1. NCBI lineage: Eukaryota > Metazoa > Chordata > Amphibia > Caudata > Salamandridae > Lissotriton > Lissotriton helveticus. The sequence goes on along the minus strand of NC_136059.1, from coordinate 913,446,260 downwards.
GGTGGCAGGTCAGTTCCAGGGTTATCCTTTCCATGCACAGTCTGTCCTTCCTGCTTCGCCTCCTTTAAGTGTGCTTGTATGAGGCTGATGAACTTGCCAAATTTGGCCAGCTCTGTCATAGTCAATGCACGATTCCTTTCTTCGTTACAGGTTCAAATTCTTTTCGCTTGAGAAAACGATTTTTAACAACCAGGTATGTCAAGCATGCAAAAGCTCCGGACATCAGCAAAGAAAATGGTTAAATGACACTTATCTTACAGGTGCAGATTGTGCCGTTGTCATTTTTAGAGAGAGGTCCATTTGCAGTTTAGATCTTTAATTTGTATTCTTATCAGACTTGCGACCGTTATTTGCTTAAGGCAGCTATTTCGGAGCGGGCAGTGGTGGTATGGCTGCGTGTGGAGGCATTATGACTGCCTGTTAGTGTATAATTTTTTCCAAAGAACGTAATAGCCAGGAGTTCTTAAGTTTCCCCACATCGCATATTTCGAATGTGTCCTCTGCTTTTTAAAAATTGTTTTAAGTGCTGCATAGAAAGGTAGAGCTTGTTTAAGTCCGTCTGGTCTATTTTGAGAGAGACAATTGATCTTTGACGGTAATCTGACCAATGATTCTTCCCCGATTTAAAGATATTCTGATCGACCACTTTCAAGGCTTTTATAATCCGGCAATAAATGCATGATTTCGTCGTCACCCAAATTCCAGCAGAACCAGGCATCCACATATGTTTGATGGTAATCTGAAAACTCTTATAAACTTTAAGCCAAATAGGCTTTGTGGCCATATTTAATCGTCGGGAAGAGTGTTATTCCTATTACATGTCTTATTCGGTCTGTAGAGGGGCTTTCAGTAGGTGATTACATCCTTCACCTTTGCTTCTAGGCGCCTCAAATGTGTTTTTGCTCCTCCCTTTGACAATAGCCACACTCCAAAATAGTTGTATGATTTGGCTCTTTGGATCTTAGTCGACCCAGACTCTAAGCATGATTATTTTTCCTACATGGCACGCCAAAGGGTTCTACTTTAGTCTTTGTTCAGTTTGCCACCATTTTGTTGGTCACATTATATTTGTGAAGGGCTTTGAGAGCTTTCTGAATCCCTATTCTGTTATGGTCCACAAGGACAATATCATCTGCATATTGTAATATCTTGACTTTGTCGGGTCCACTTTATGGTCAGATTAAGTTGACCTATTTCAATGCTGAGCCCTGTCTGCAATGTAGAAATTAAATAGTAAGGGTGCAAGCATGCACCCTTCGCTTTTAACCATTATCCGTCAAAATGTTTCTAGTTACCACAGTCTGCAACAGCTTGACCCTCACCCAGGTAGAGGCATATAACAAAATGATTGCCTTCAGGAAATTATTTGGAATGCCCCACCCTCTGAGTTTCCTTCACAAGTTGTTCCGGTGTACAGAGTCGGACGTAGCCTAGTAATCGACAAAGAAGATAGAGGAGGAGCAGCTTCTGTTGCTCGAATATGAACTTACCTTGAAAAAATTAAAGATAAATGTTTGGCAAAACAGGAAGAGTTGGTTTCATTAAACACAGCAGCTGGGAGAACAGGCACCAGAGTGTGTGTGGGTGGGGGGGGGGTCTAAAGACTATCACATAGCACATTGATTTTAGCTGTCTTTTTATACATTACATGACATAACAATTTGTATATTTCTTTGAATACAGAAATCTGGGCCTAGTCACGGGGCCATAAATCTGGTCATTAGATACGAAGCGCAGATGGGTCTCGACCTTGAGTGGACAAGGTGTGGTACCAGTAGGTACATGTCCAGATGTTCAGTATGGGGAGTGAGTAATAACTGCGTGTTGTGTGCGTGCTTTCTATGTTTTGATTGACTGGGGTGTTCCTAACTTAGTGTGGCATCTGACCTTATGGTGTTTTGGGAACGCGTGGTCCTCTGGCCAAAAATGGTGGTGTCGCTGCCTATTTGTGGGATTGATCTGGGTTTTCCTATTCACGCTTTTGTGCAAGAGTTGCGTGTCATCGCACCTGTGTTCTGTCAATCCGTTATGGCTAGAAATAGGGGACTCCCTCGGCAGTGAATCTGGGTCAGGGAAAAGAGGGGTTTGAAAAAAACACAATACTATATATTTCCTCCTCGACCTTCATACTTTTATCTACTGACATGGACTTAAAAACTGATCTAAATTTTCTTAATTTACAACTACTCAGCAATGATCCCACCCACATGAAAGGACACCTATTGGATCCCATCTTCTCTAACCTTCCCAAACTCTATGTTCAAACCCCTCTCCCTCTTCCCTGGTCTGACCACTTCTTGGTTCCTTTCAAATTCCAACTTCCAGAGAAGATCTCGGATACTCCTCGCCCCCGGGCCCCGTCACGTCCATGGAAAAAACTAGACACAATCCTATGGGAACGCTCTCTGTCCTCCACTTTACCCACAGTCGACCCCGACCCCTCCAAAGCCGAAATTCAATTGCATAAATGGATTAGTGACTCTCTCAATACAGTCCTGCCACTCAAAGCCCTCCCTCCCAATAGGAAATCCTCCAAACTACCGTGGTTCACTGAGGAACTACGTGAATTAAGACGGAAAGGCAAAAGGCTTGAACGCCAATGGAGAAAGTACTGGAACTCAGAAGACAGAAGCGGTTACAAAGCCCATATTAGGCTCTATAAAAATGCATTAAAAAAGGCACAGGCCTCCTACTTTGAGGATCAAATAGCATCCGTGGCCAACTCTGCAAAAGAGACCTATCGGATAGTTAAACTCCTCTCCAAAATACAGGAACCCCCACCACCACCAGACCTGGATGGCGCAAAATGCAATCAGATGGCCGAATTCTTTTCGAAAAAAATCGAAAAAATCCTGAACTCCCTCCCGGCGGCGCCATCCGCACCAAGAGGCCCTTATCACCCTGCTTCCCAAGACACCCCGAGGCTTCTCTCCTTCCCCCAAATCACCACCGAAACGTTTCTTAACGTCCTGCATAAAGTCAAAAGTGGCGCCCCATCAGATCCAGCCCCGATCAGTAAACTGAAGCAAGTTGCTTCCACTGTAGCCCCTCCTCTCACCAATCTGATTAACGCTTCCTTCGAAAATGGCACAGTCCCAGCAAACTGGAAAAAAGCCACTGTGAAGGCTCTCATAAAAAAAACCGCATCTTGACCCCACAGATCCATCAAACTTCAGACCGATCTCATTGTTACCGGCTATCAGTAAAATCGCCGAGAGAGTAGCAAATCAATACCTTTCTGAGTTCCTAGAGACCAATCATCTCCTCCGCCAAACCCAGACAGGTTTTAGACCGGGACAGGGGACGGATACCGCATTGTTAGCCGTGGTCGAAGAAGCTAGGGGCATACTGGACGTAGGAGGATCAGTGGCAGTGATCCTCCTCGACCTGAGTGCCGCCTTCGACACGGTGGACCACGCAACCCTTGTTCACCGTCTTGGACTGATAGGAGTGGCGGATTCCGCATTAGCTTGGATCTCATCCTTTCTTGAAGACAGGTCTTTTCAAGTAACAGATGGATACTCCACCTCCAAGGCTCAGGCACTCAAGTGTGGGGTGCCCCAGGGATCTTCCCTGAGCCCCACACTTTTTAACGTGTACATGGCACCCCTCGAGGAGGTTGTTAAACCTTTTGGGATTAAATCAATAATGTACGCCGATGACACTCAGCTCGTCGTTTCCCTCAACCAATCAGACAACGCCCTCCCCAATCTATTCAGTTGTCTGGAAAAGGTGCACCAGTGGATGTGCGAGTCCCGGTTAAAACTGAATGGCGAAAAATCAGAAATACTCCTCCTGGGAAACCCAAATAAAATCCCCTCATCCCTTCCCTGGCCACCATGCATGGGATCTCCACCATCCCCAAAATCCGAGGTAAAAAGCCTAGGGATATGGCTGGACCAGGATCTCAGTTTTAAAACACAAGCGAGGAAAACCGCGGGTACTTGCTTCGGCCTTATGAAGATGGCACGAAAGATCCTCCATCTACTCCCCCTCCAATCCAGGAAGCTCTTGATGCAGGGGCTGGTGAACTCCAGATTGGACTATGGGAATGTCCTATATCTGGGGGCCCCAGTCTCTGTAGTCCACAGACTTCAATGTGCACAAAATGCGGCGGCAAGAATACTCACAGGAACCGCAGCGAGGAACTCGGCCAAGCCAGCCCTTAGAAGTCTGCACTGGCTGCCAGTTAAGGAACGGGTCAACTTTAAGACCTTGTGCATTGCCCATAGAATAATGCACAATGAAGGCCCTCCCATCCTCAGACCGCTTGTGTCTCATCAACAATCAAGCAGACAACTTAGATCTAACTCCCTCTCCCTGGCAAAAGTCCCCAGAATCAGGAAGGCCAGAACAGGTGGTCGCCTGTTTTCGTACAATGCCCCCAGATTATGGAATGCCCTCCCACTCTCCCTGAGGCAAGAACAAAACCACCTCAGATTTAGGAAAATACTGAAGACCCTACTTTTCCCCTGAGCTCTCCCCCCATGACTTCCCACCCTACAGGAATGTGTTCATTAGCGCCGGGATACCCAAGGGTCGCTGTGCGCTTTATAAAACCCAAAATAAAATATAAAATAAATATATATACATTTCATTAAACTTTAAACATTAAGAAGGCAACAGTGACAACTCAACTCTTCTCATTACTTTTTTAAATATTTCATATTCTTTTTTTCATTTCCTTTTTTTTGCATTGTCAGACTTTTTTTTAAAAAAGCTTAATTTTTAAAATAGTACATCTCCATGATTTCTCACAGGTACGTTTCTTTTACAACCGTGATTATACAATATTCATAAACAAATTTTACTAAGGAACACTTCATAAGAAAAAATATATCTACAAAATACCCCTGGAAGAGAATAAATACATACAATCAAACAACAATCACACCAATTCAAACAATCTCACCACCACTGCACTCGTACGATATCTGTACACAGTTAAGTAGCTTTAGGCAAGACGATGCTCCTGCCAGCATAAGAGTCTCAGGCAAACCTGAAGACTCCGCACTAGGTCGACACGCGTTTCGGTGGACAGTAGTTGTGCAAGCCACCTTCCTCAGGACCTATCCAGATATCTAGCAATCAATTCCCAGGAAACCTATATAAATACATAAAATAGTCAGCACTGTTGCACTCATAGCAACAACATTGTTATTTATCTTTATTACAAACATATGTTCTAATAAGACCAAATGAGAACACACAGTTATCCCTAAGGATCATTCCACACTGAACCTATCATTAATAAAAAAAAAAGGGTTTTTAGTAAATAGAGGACAGTGTGTAAACATATTCAGTGCCAAAATCACACCAACCACGTGTTATATTTTATCAAAAAAGGAAGAACAAGCATTCAAAGCCACACCAATACAAAAAACCTACGGATTTAAAAGATCATCACCCCGTGTCTCAGACAGTTTCTCATACCAAAGATTCATACGCTCTTGACAGCAGTGATTCTACATTCACTTACATTGAGTCAAAAGGACTGTACACATGCACGTAGGTGCTATAATTCCAAAATGTGTAAGTCCATATAACTGAAAGTCATTAGGGTCTTCCACGATTAATTTTCCAAAGAAGTCCTAAAATAGAAAATTGCACTTTTTAACCACTAATCCTATATTCTGGGAAAACTGAGGGATAGGGGAAGCTTTATTCCACGTACTCTTACCAAAAGACTTGTTGTTTGTATATGAATGTCTTCACTTCAGAAATTTCAACAGGTCGACTGAAAAAATAGTGCCATAAAATCTAATTAGTTTTTGCTGTTATTACTGATACTTCTTTTACGGCAGATTCTGTCATTGCAAAAAATGTACTAACCTGATATTTATGTTTTTGGTTCACAAGTATTAATCCTTTTCAAGCCAAGTTGTTTATAGTTATCTCCACTTTAGTCCAACACATTATGTGATGATACCTATTGAAAGACATCAATATGTATATGACTTACTCATGATATGTGAAGATCAGAAGGGTTCATTTCTAAATATTCTATGCTTCAAAATTAGCTAGGTGACCTTTAACACAGTGCTACTCATTCCCCATATATATTGCTGTTTAAAAATGCATTTTTCCAATTACACGGGGCAACTCTATAACTCATTATATTACAGAATAAGCTTCCAAGAATGTCACCAACATGACAATAGTTAACTCATTGTCCCCCGCATCAACAGCGTACAGGTGGTAATACTCGCCACCTTAGACAACATGTCAACGTAGCCGTTTGCTGTATCTCACCTAGTTCGGGTATATGAATGCGATATTACTCGATTCACGGAAGGTGTATTTAAACAAGGATGGGGAATATATTAACAGGAGTTAAAAGAATCCCGATCTATTCTAACCCATTTCGTGCAATCACTGCCCCTTTTAATAATGTAGGCATATATAATATACAGCACACAAGAACGCTTGTCATTAAATTCAGCGCATAGATTCACAGATAACCAAACATCTTAAGCCCCTTTATAATCAACTACCTCAAGGCATAGAGTGCCGTCTATGCCCCCCAGTGCAGCTTACCTTTCAGTTTTTCATCATGCACCTCCGTCTCTACCGTCTCGCGTCACAGCCGAAAAAAATGAAGTTCGTACACCTTTGGCGTGTACCGATTAAAGATTTAAATACTCCAAGTTCCCGCGTTTCCGCTCATTGCGATGTATCTCGCGATAGTTGGGGCGAGAGTTAAGACCCAGTGTGTTAGTCTATATAAAAAATAGGACTAACTACGATCGCTACGAAGAGCTAACGTGGGTCCCCATTTTGAAAGTTTGAAGACACTAAATAGATTATATATTTTAACCCCAAGTCCCCATGTATAGCAGTTTGAAGAAATCTGTAGAGCAACAATCAAATTTAGAATGTGTTCTTTATAAACTGCTACATGTTACCAATTATGTCATATTCAAATTAAAATACCACATCACTTTAGCAGAGAAGCAATATCAGTGATATCAATTTTTGCCATAACTCCAATGACCACGCATATTCATCCGCAAAACAGATGCATATTACTGATATGTCGAGTATCAACAGACTGACATCTTCAATGTTCAATTCTTCAACAAGAACCTCTCCATTAGTGTTTCAAAATAATAAAAAAACAGGAAAAAATCTCAATGTGATATTTATATCTATCCTCTCATATATAATTTGGTAGACAATATCCAATCTATACATGAACTGCACAGGCATAAAATCCTAATGTTGTGCGGTAAGATTTTAACAGTGCCTGTGTATTGACCTCTCATTTAACAGTAGCAGAAGCTTCTTTCCATATCTATGTCTATGACAAACTAAAGAATAAGAGCTATATGTTCAACAGAACCAAACTATAGAAAGCATAAAATTCAATTGCAGGGACCCAGACTAATCCATGTACATGGCATCATCACCATTGTATACTAATGAGGCTATCACTGAAAAGAATACAATCAGGCTTTGGTGACATACCAAGCTATATCTTCATTTAAGCCTTTTCGTATACTATTACAAACAAAAAAAGGAGGGTTTCACCGGCACTCTATACGTGGACTTAATTGAAAGTTTATATCTCTCTTAAATAGTAAAGCTCCAGGTAGCACAATTTTCCACCTATAGTGTAGGGAAATAGGCACCAGTTTTTTCAATGTCCATAACAGTGCTAACGATTTTTTGTAGCGACAAAGATCCAGTGCAGAAAGTAGTCTTCAATTCTTTATTTCAAAAGTTCATAATTTGTAAAAAAACAAACTTCTCAGCTCACAACGCCGACACGTGTTTAGTCTCAATCCTGAGACTTTTTCAAGGCATTACATTTCATATAGTTCTTCCGTGACTAAGTCTAAGACTACCCATTTTTTGCTACTATCTTTTCGTATACTATCAATTTGAAAGATCCAAAATGTTTCAAGTTTTTTGCGAGTTATCTCTATTGGTTGACCCAGTCTCTGCTGAATTTTTTCTATTATACAACATTTAAGTTTTAATTCTGCATGCTGTACTTCTAGAAAGTGTTGAAACAAAGGTGCAGAGACCTTCTTTGTCCTAATAGCGGACTTGTGTTAACTAAAACAAAAGCGGAACTCGCGGCCTGTCTCCCCCACATACGCCAGTCCACATGGGCAGAAGAGTATATAAACAGTATTACTACTTCTGCAATTGGTGAGATATTTCAATTTCACCTCCATATCATTATATCATTATTCTGTCAATCAGTTTCTTCAGTCTGACGTCACAGGGCCTGCCTGACTACGTATTTATGACTCTGGGTTTCTAGGGAGGTCGTATTGGGTGGAGTCGACAACAGCTGTGCAAGTTTGTTAGAATTGCATATATCATGGCGTACATCAACATTGTATTTTTAAATATTCACATTTCTGGTTGGTGGCCTGGTGGATTTGGTAAAGTGCCACTATATTGTCCAGAGTTGAGGCGTTTGCCCTGAATCCAGTTTGGCATGGCCAGATTCTCGTTTGCCTCAGTCCAGTGCTCCAGCTCTTTCAGGAGGATGGAGGATTACACTTTTGCTTTGATGTCCAAGAGGTTGATAAGGCAATAGTTTGCTGGATCCTGCCTGTCGGCCTTATTTAATATAGGGTGCAAAAGCTGGGCCCTCCAGCTATCTAGAATCGGATGGGTAGATCAGCATGATTGGTATAGTGAAACTAGCATTGCCGACCACAGGTCAGTGTCCTCTTTTTAATGACCTGTGCAGAAATACCATTGGGGCCTGGGGCTCCGAAGGGTCTGATTTTTCTTTAGAATCTTGCAAATGTCATCTACGTTTAGAGGCACCTCTGGATTTTGGGTTTCTGTTGCAGCAACAGGCGAGCAACCATCAATGCTTGCCGTTTTTTACTGCATATAGATTTTTTTATATGTAATGTTCACTGGAGTTCATTGATGACATTTATTTTAGATGGTTCGGAATGTGTTTCATCTCTTATGTACCTTCATTGATTTGTTAGATTTCATTCACCCAGTAGGTTATACATGTGTAGCCACTTTTTCTCCACTTGCTCAAGTGTTGCCCCCCAAAGCAGTTGGTTGTGTTATTTTTTAAGGACTTTAGTTTTATATCCACTTTACATGTTTTTGGCACATTTTTGGCAGTTTCGGTATGTTCAGTTTTCTCAGTTATTTCATGATTGAATATAGATGGACTTTATTAGAGGTTTTATGGCTGAACGATGAGGCACTGAGGTGTTACCTAGTGCCTGGTGAATTTCACTGTTAATTATGTCCCAGTTGTCCAATAAATATTTGCCATTTTGGTTTTGATTTATAGGCCTCTAGTTAATTTCCAAAATGTAAGTTTTTGCATACCGACTGGGCCCTCTTTTACTGTGGGCATTAGTCTCCAGATGAATCACCCACTACTCTTAGATCTTTTACCTTACTGGTACTAGGTTTTATGCTAGCGGAATGAGGTAAGTGGTCCCTCTCATTGCACATTGTAATTTCAGAGTTCTCTAAGGACTTTAAAATGTTGTCAGTGGTGAACACATAGTATAAGGTGCTTATACCCTTGAAGGAATTTGGGAATTTTGGAGTCACAGATTTATCTTCCAGTGTTCTGAATGAACTTAAGGCTGTCATGTCTGAAAAGTGAGCGAAGTGAGTTAGTTCTGCATCCCACTAAAGTGGGATCTGTCGGTACCGTCCCAAGATGACGCAGGTTGACATAACCACAAATTATAAGTTCATGGTTGGTAAGCTTGTAAAGCACAGATTTTAGGGATGCACATTCATTGAGTCAGTCTGCTCGTCCTGGGCGGTAGCAGTTGAAATGAACATTGGCCAACAGTATATTTGTCTGCTGGTCGTTCATGTACAGGCCTTCCAAGGTGACTAATTGAATCATTTCGTCTTTTACTTAAATCTTTTTTAGATTTAGTTCTAAGCCCATACTTGCATATATTGCGAGGCCCCATGATGGCGTCCCAAAAATGTTTATTTTTGTAGCAGCTTGGTGTACTTCATGAAATCCAGGGATTGTTATAGGACTCATTGATCAGCTCTCCTGAAAGCATAGTAGATCTGCATTCTTTATGAACGAGTATGCAGGTAAAGATTTTAAAAGTTTTCGCAGTCTAGGGACATTCCATGATATTATGTGTAATTTTTGCACTCATTTTGTGCCTCTCTGAGGTAGATGTCTCTTAATGTTAGGAGTAATTTCAGGTGTCGCTTGCGAGGGTGAATGATAATCTGCCCCAGTTTTTTTCTTGTTTTTTTACCATCAGAGCAATTATCCTGGTTAGCCCTGTCCTGTTTGAGTAAAATTGTGAGATTTGCAGCTTGTAATAGGGCAGGTTTCGTTATGAATGTCTCACCCTCTCAAGATGCTGTTTGGGAGTTCTTGTGTACTTGGTGGCTCTCTGTTCTTTCAGTAGATGCTGGTACTTGGGTGCCTCTAGGTTCATGGTCTCAATGCCCCACTCCTTAAAGATCTATTTTCTAGCCAGGATTTCCGCTGCCAGTGAGGGAGTTTTGAGCGTTAATATGGGTGATTCTTTTCCATGCTTGCTGTTTGCCAGGAGTTTAAACTCCACTACCCAGGATGTCTTCCATGGTTGTGCTTGCTATGTTTGGATGTTTTTAAAAATTCGCAGCACATTTGATCTATTTAGGAAGTCACATTGACCCTTGGATAGGTGTTGCTGGGTGAGGATGTAGGGTAATTTATGGTCTCCTTCATGGTGAAATTGGCTCTCAAATGTTAATCCGAAGGTTTTTCATGCATCAGACGATGCCACGTTGACTGGTTCCTATGATTTTTATGGCACCATTGTGATTGTTGGCTTGCTTTTGAACCCTTGTCTGAAATTAAGGTTTATAGGTTGTATGACCTCTGGCTGGGCTTGGGGCGGAGTGTGAAATTCTGATGCATCCAGAGTAGAGGTTGTACTTGCGGTAAGCTCTAGCAGTTGCTGACTTTGCAATACAGGTTCGGACTGTTGCTTTGTTTTCAAGGGCTCATTTCCTTTCTTGGGTACAACCTTTCCGTTTTAATCTCGCGACTTGCTAGTGCTGATAGCACTGACTATTTTGTTTTGTTGAGCCTTTATTATAGGTTCTAATTCCATTAGTATGACGATAGTTCAATGATCAAGTTGTTTCCCCTTCCCCCAGCTTGGGGGCAGGATGAGATGCGTCTGCGACATGGACTAGAAGGGGACAAGAGTATGCACGTCGATGACGCTTGCATATTTAAATTGTTCGAAAGTTCTCGCTCTTGGCTGTGGGCTTGAGGTAGCTGTTTCTTGAAAAAGAATTCTATTGATTTTGATGCACTTTTGTTTTTTCCCTTTGAGTGGACTCTAGAGAGTGGTGGCATACTTGTTTCTGGTGATTTCGTTGCTCCATTAGTACTGTGTTGGTTGTTACTTATTTGGTTTATGTGTAGGATTTCAACACTGCCCGACTCAGTCCTCGGCTGTGTTAATTTCACTTTCGGACTGAGTTCTTTGTGGATGTGGGCATTTCTCTCAGAGGCACTCCCAACGCTGCTGGTACTATGCCAGGTAGTCAAGCATTTGTCCTTCGACACATCCGTTTTGCCATTGCAGTGGTGGGTCGCTGGTGTACAAGTCTGTGGGATAGTTTTCACCCAAGTAAGAATGGATTGTATAGTGTGCTAGGGCCTTTTATTCTCCTGTGACGTAGACTGTGCCCTATGTCAGGCCACTGCACTGTCAAAGGCATCTGTTGGTGTCCTTGCACGGTCTATAGTAGTTTAGCTTGTTCTCTTTGTTGGTTAGGTGTCTGGGCTGCCAGGTTTGTTATGTAACTAATGCACTGCCTGAGAGGCACTTGAGCACTGTTGTTTAATGTTTTTGTGCTTAATTTCTTTATCATAGGCAGTGGTATTCTACAGTGTGCCGCTGCCAAGTGCCTCTTCCCATTCTGATGCTCTGGTACTTACCTCACATCTGCGTTTCCACGCACCGGTCACAAAAGTGAAGGAGAGGAGGGTTGTGAAGCACAGCGGTCTCTATATTGGTAGTGTAGGCAGTCTCTATTTAGACAGTCTCGATCTGAGCATGGTTTCGCCTTTCACCTAAATGTCTGTACTTTATGGGTGTGATTTGTGTTGGCTGCTGAAGCTGTGGAGGCCGCCTAGGGCTTCCTTAGATCGGTATAGACCTGATGTAGTCTGGTGTGACATTGGTGGTGTAGAGCGGGGGAAGGAGCTGCCTCGTTGAAGTCTCGTCCAATGATGTGTTAGGAGATGCTGCGGTGTTTCTGTGAGCAGCTGCTAGCAGTTGGCAGTGTAAACACTTTGGTGCCACTGTGCTCTTTTATAACTGTAGTTGTTTCTGTTAAGTGCATGGGTGCGAGCGGGAAAACCTAGTGCGCCCGCAAGCCACACCTGGGCTTAAGGATGCTGCCTCCGCAGTATCTGGGTCACCCTTTTGCCGGGGATTTCAACGCTGCTCCCTCACTTACCTTGCCATCATTTCTGTCCTCGCATCACTCACCTCCCTGGTTTCTGTTCCCAGCGATTTTCATGGGCCAGCTCACGAACCTGCGGGCTGATGGAGTGGCTCATCTTCTACTGAGCTGGTAGGGCCAATGGTGGAAGGTCAACAGGGATGGTGCCCCGAGTCCATCTCGGTGCAGGTGCTCTGAAACAGATTCATGTGATGGCCAGTCCAATCTGGCGCACGCCTCTTTCCTCCTGGATCCTCTCATGTGCTTCACAATTTCAGAGCAGTCTGGGCGTCCGGAGGAGTTGGAAACAGCTATAACAATGCAGCGGTTTCCACACATATCCTTAACCATGCATATCCTTAACCATGCATGCCTTACAATTCATCCACCGTTACTGCGCATGCCTTTACAATGAATTATGGTGTAAAGGTATATGTGTAGCAAAGGTTTGTAGCGTTACCACGCATGCTTTTACAACGAATTACGTTGTAAATGTATGTGTGGTAAAGATACATGTATGGTAAGGGTGGTGAAGGCTATCTGCGTTCTCGAAGGAAATTGAGAGCCCCTTCCGCTTACTCTTTATGAAGTGCACACAGCTTCAGAAGAGCTGGAGAGGTGACTTGGAGAGGTAAGGATTTGTAATTAATGTCTCTATTTATTTATATTTTTATTATTTTATTAAGTTACTTTTAATCTTTTTTTCAGGGGGCAGAGTTGTGCAGGGTTACCCTTTTAGGGCTCAGATGAGGGGTAGCTTTTAGAAGGGCTGGGGGCTGTGGGTTGCATAGGGATTCACTTCTAGGGCTCAGGATAGGGAAGGGATAGCTTTTAAAAGGGCTGGGGTAAGTTCGCACAGGGGTCTGCCTGTAGAGTTCAGGGGTAAGGTATCTGTTTGAAGTGCTGTGGGCCAGGGAAAGGGAGGTCGCGCATGGGTACACTTCTAGGAATCAGTAGATGGGAGGGGTATTTGCTAAAAAGTACTGGGGGCTGGAGGGGGGAGGCGCAAGGGGCCGGTTATAGGACTCTGGGCAGGAGTCAGGGGAAACCTTTCGTATGAATATGCCCTTACCATTCATGCTTTTACAATGAAAATAGTTGTAAAGGTATGCTTGGTAAATGCATATTCGTGGTAAAGGTTATGCGTGGTAATGGCATTCAGGTTGTAATGCATGCGTGGTAAAGGCATGGGATGCAGCGGAATCTGTAAGTAACGTCCTACAACCCCAGAGTAGAGACGATGCGGGTCAGTTGTAAGTGCCCAGTCAATGCCCTCCCCACCGCCACTGGTGCTTCATGCCTTCTATGTGACGGGAGGGAGGAGGATGGGGCAAAGCCAATGCTGTGCAGGGCAGCACCGGTGCAAATTGACTCCTATTGCTCCCCGCTCCCACCTGCCTTCACTCACTCTCCAGGCCTCTCACTGTTTAAGGAGTTGGCGTCTGATGTCCCTTTTTTCCAGCTTATCCTCTCCAAGGCCAGTATCCAGGAAAAACGAGTACCCCAGAGACCTTATTACTTTACTAAAATAAACTTGATTCACTCAAATACCGTGAGGAAAAGATTGAAAAAGAAATTCAAAAAGAGGTGTGGCTGTGGGTTAAATGTTTTTCAGAGAATATGGGAAGTGGATCAAAATTAAATGCAGAGCGCTTGACTGACTGAGAAAGATGGACATGAGACTGGCCTGAGGGACTATAATAAGTGAAGTATAATGGAAGAGGGGTAGCAGGATGAGTTTAAAATAGATGGGGTGAGGTAGGAGTGAAGTTAATCGATTTTAGAGGTGAAGTAAGCCGCAAAATCATATTTAGAGTAGAAAGTAGGGAAAGAGGTCATAGCAGTGGGAAATAAATCTGTGATTAGTGGAGAAGTAAGGAGGTAGGCTGTATTAATAATTATTCGTGGTAAAGGTGACCTAAGTTCTCAGATAATTGGAATGAAGGAAGTGGTGCAAAGTGGTTAGATTTACTGGCCTCTTTACCCAACAATGAACTTTTCAAAAGAAATTCAATTTGTGCAATGTGTAGGGCCAAGCCATGGTTGAGATGTGTGGGGAAGGAGTGAGGACAGTTGAAGGAGAGAAGATGGCTGTTGTGCTGGTGGGAGTGGATGGTAGGAGGATGACAATGAGACCACGTACAGGAAATTGATGCATGCTGTTTATTTTTTTTATTTTTATTTTTTAAAGTTTTATATAGCGCGAACAAGATCTTTGCAGATATCAGAGCGCTTTACATAGAAAGGGGGAACATGAGGGAGCATAGTCAAACAGATACGTTAGTAATGCTAATAGTACAAATACGTGGGAACATAGAAAATCACGTAAGTCGATAATACAAGTAAAGCAAATAAGCAAAGGGGTCGACCAAGTAGTAAAGATCGGTGCAGAGTCTTAAAAGAGTCCAAAATAATAGTTCAAGTGTATTTAGCCATGAGGATAGCTTTTACTTCTTTCTTAAACAGTGTAGTGGAGGAGATGAGCCTCGTTTCAGGAGGGAGTGAGTTCCAGATCCTGGGTGCCATTCCTGAGAAGGAGCGTTTATAAGTTTTTTCCTTCCGGAATCTTCGAGGCTTCAGCAGAAGATTGTTTGTGCCTCTGGTGTTTCTAGAGCTGCCAGAAATTGTCAGCTTCTGAGTGAGATAGCCGGGTGAGCTCAGGTGGACAGCCTTGTGCGTCATGCAGGCGATTTTCAGATGTATTCTGGCTTCAAAAGGTAGCCAGTTCAGGTATTTCAAGTCAGGGGAGATATGCAAGTGTTTTTTTGACCCAGTGATGAGTCTCGCTGCAGCGTTTAGAGAAGCTCTTAGGGGTGCGGTAGTAGTTAGGGGGAGTCCGCAGAGAGCGATGCTGCCATATTCTATTCGAGGGATGACTAGTGCTTGTACTGCAGTTTGGAAGTCTTTGGCAGGGAGGAAGGGTTTAAGTTTCCTCAGGGTATTGATTTGGTAGTTCGCTCCCTTAGTTGCCTTGCTGATATGTTGCTGCATGTTGAGATTGGTGTCCAGTGTTATGCCTAAAGATTTTGCTGAGTCCACGATGGTGGGTTGGACATTGAGTGCAGTTAGGTGTTTAAGCCAAATTTGAGTGGTAGAGATCTTCGCGGGAGGAGAGATCAGAAGGAACTCTGTTTTCAGAGCATTGAGTTTGAGATGATTATCGGCAAGCCAGGATTGGGTGCTTCTGATCGTTGAGTTCAGGAGCAAAATGTCATTGGGGGATTGTAATTTGAGATATAGTTGGGTATCATCGGCGTACATGTGAAAGTGTACATTGGATGCTTGTAACAAGGTGGTGAGAGGTTCCATAACTAGGTTGAACAAAGTTGGGGATAGGGAGGAACCTTGGGGGACGCCTAACGAAACAGGTATTGGCGAGGACATCAGGTTGTTGCTCTTGAATTTCTGCGACCTGTTGTGTAGAAAGGAAGTGAACCACTTGAGAACAGTCCCAGATAGACCCATTCTTGTGTTTAATAGTTCGAGTAAATTCTTATGTTTGACGGTGTCGAATGCTGAAGAGAGATCAAGAAGGATGAGGAGGCAGGTATCGTTTTGATCTAGGATTTGAAGGGCGTCGTCAATTGTGTGGGTCATAGCAGTTTCTGTACTGTGTCCTGCTCGGAAGCCTGATTGATGAGGGTTGAGGAGATCAAACTGATCAATGTGTTTAGTCAGTTGTAGTTGTGCGCATTTTTCCAATAATTTGGCGAGAGTGGGGATATTGGTAATGAGACGGTAGTTGTTTAAATCAGAGGGGTCGGCTGTAGGTTTCTTTAGTAAAGGTGTGACTTGTCCCACTTTGAGGGAGTCAGGGATGGTTCCTTGTTGAAGTGAGCTGTTGATAATTTTAGTCCAGAGTGGGAGGAGCAAAGGGGTAAAGTCTTTTACAGCGTTAGCAGGAAGGGGGTCCGTGAGGTGATTGGATGGTTTCAAGGTGCTGAGCAGTTTGCCAATTTCTTCTTCAGAGTAGGTGACAAAGGATGACCATGTAGCATTGTTTTTTGGTTCAGTGGGTGCTATGCAGTGAGGTTTGGAGTAGAGGCTTGCGTCAATGAGGAGATCGCTCTTTATGTTGTCAGTTTTTTGGATAAAGAAAGCGGAGAAGTCTTCACAGGAGGGAGCCTCGCGCATAGTGCTGAGTGGCTGGGGTTGTTCCTTGGATTGTGTTCTGATTAGCTCAAACAGTTTTCTCGGTCTGTTTTTTGCTTGGTCGAGCTGGAGGCTGAAGAAATCTGTTTTTGAGCGTTTAATTTTCCTGAAATAGGCGTTTCTCTTTTTCTTCAGTGTTTTTAGGTGCAGTGCAGATGGAGCTGATCTCCAGATGCGCTCTGCCATTCGCATGGCTCGTCTATCCTCATTGAGACTCCCGTCGTACCATGGATTGGAGATTTTAGTGGAGACTCTTTTTAGTTGCATAGGTGCAGCCTCATTAATTATTGAGGTCATCGCGTTGAGATAGTGGTCAGTCAAGGATTGAACGTCCGTAGTGCCGGTAGGGGGAAGTAGGAGATTGCAGCTGTTAGGGGGTAAAGAGTTTGGGTTGAGTTTTTTCAGGTCTCTTTTCCAGATTTTGGGCTTGGAGGATTGAGCCGTGTTAAATTTGACTTTTTCATTGATGAAGAATGTGACAATATGATGATCTGACCAGTCACAGGGTTGGATAGATTCGAGTTGGATAGAGTCTTCTTTGGAGATGATAAGGTCGAGGATAGAGCCTTTCTCGTGGGTCGGGCTGTTGCATATTTGGGTGAGGTCAAGGGCATTGAGGACATTTTTAAGACTATTTACCACCGCGTCATTGTGATCGTTCCAGTGGAGGTTGAAGTCACCGAGGTATATTTGGGTGAGCTGCCGTCCGGAATTGGTTGAGATCATATCCATGATTTGTTGGGAGAAGATGGGGTTGTCCCCGGGTGGGTGGTAAATGCCGTGAAGAGAGCATATCGGTTTGCCCTCACTGATAATATCGAGGCAGATGTATTCACAGGAAGTTGGGGAGGGTAGGGAGGGGGAGGTGACTTTCAGAACAGAGATGTTGTTCCTGTAAATGCATGCGATTCCACCACCTATTTTGCCGGACCTGTCAAGTCTAATGATGTGGTAGTTTGGAGGAACCAGAATGTCCATTATAGGTGTAGAAGATTCGGTTAGCCAGGTTTCAGTCATGATGATTAGGTCAAAGTCCAGTGTTAAGATGAGATCAGCGATGGCGGAGGAGTGTCTAGAGGCCGATCTGCAGTTGAGGACAGTGCATTTGAGACGGGGTGTGTCGAGGGAGGTAGCGGGTTCTAGAGAGAGGGGGACTTTTCTAAGGTTATTAGGGATGGAGATTCTGTTGTTTAGTGTGGGGGGTCTAAGGGGATTTGAGTGTATCGTGGGAATGGCGAGGTGTGTGGTGGATGTGTGGTATAGGGGAGCTGGGTCGTAGGAGCGGAGGAGGGTGAGAGTGTCGAGGTCCGAAAGAGTGTTGCGTGGGCGACAGGGGCGGTTGTTGCGATTGCGGACAGGGATTGAAATCCAGTGAGGGGAGTGTTGAGTGAGAGAGTCATCCGGAAGGGTGGGGGACATGTTGGGGCGGTTGTTGCGATTGGGAACAGGGATTGAAGTCCGGTTTGTGGAGAGTTGAATGTGGGAATCATCTGGAATGGTTGGGGACCTGTTGGGAGGGGAGGTGGTGGTGGGCGAGGGGTGTTTGTTGTGATTGCGAACAGGGATTGAAGTCCAGTGTGGGGAGTGTTGAGTGAGCGAGTCATCCGGAAGGGTGGGGGACATGTTGGGGCGGTTGTTGCGATAGCGAATAGGGATTGAAGTCCGGTGAGTGGAGTGTTGAATGTGGGAATCATCCGGAAGGGTGGGGGACCTGTTGGGAGGGGAGGTGGTGGTGGGTGAGGGGTGTTTGGGGTGTGTGAAGAGTAGTTCTTTGATGATGTGAATGTCTTCTTTGACCTGGAGGAGGGTGGCCATAATCATGTCCAGCGTGGGATAGGTGTTGGTGGTGGGGAGTGGGTGAGTCAGGGGTGAGTGACTGACCAGGGAATTGGCGTGCGGGTGGGGGGGTGGGCTGGTGTTCGTGCAGGGCTCCGTGGAGGGGGCCCCGAGGAAAGAGGGTTTGGGAGGGAGGGGTGTGTTTGAAATAGGGAGGAGGTTGGTGGTATAGGTGAGGACCTTGGTGGTAGGCGGAGAGAGCAGGGTGGAGGATGAGTGTATGTTAGTGGTGGTGGGGTGCAGGTAGGGTAATGGGGGCTGAGAATGGGGGGGAAATGGGGTTGGAGATGGTCCTGTTGTGGGGAGGAGGTGTTAAATTTAGAAAGGTGGCGTGTTCTGCGTGATTAGTTAGAGGGTGGTAGTGGGGACTGAGAATGGGGGGGGATAAAGGGTGGGATTTGTCGTTGTGCGCGTCGGACTGTTGCTGAACTAGGTTAGACGGGTAGTGGGTGGGAGCTGTGATGTCAGGGGTGAAAGGAGTGGACGTGGTATGAGTGGAGGTCCGAGGGTAGGTAGGGGGGGTGGGGGTGCGGATGGTGTATGAGGGGGAGAGATCTGTGTCTGTGATTGCGGAGGGTGTGGTAGCTTCAGCTGGTGGGTGATTGACTAGGGTGCTGGGGGTAGAGGTGAGGTGCGTGTCGTTCTGGTGCTGAACTAGCTTGGAAGGGTTGTGAGTGGGAGCTGTGAGGTCAGGGGTGGTAGGACTGGAGGTGATAGGAGTGGAGGTCCGGGGATTGGAGAGGTGCTCTTTGAAGGTGGGGAACAGGTTGTCTAGTAGTTCCAGGTTCCTGTCTCTGGATTGCATTAGGACAATCCCGTTGTTGTAGATAGTAATGGTGGCTCTGCCTGGGAAGAGTTGGGATGGTGTGATGGATAGTGTTAGGCCATGCGCTGATTTCCTGGAGGTGGAGACGGTGAGTAAGGTGAGGAACGCTTTTCTCCATTGAGCTCTGCGTATGGTGTGGAAGATGATATCGGTGTTCAGGGATCCATTGACCGGTGAGAAGTAGGAGTCGGCAAAGGGGGTTTCAGGGTGGTACTCAGGCAGTTGTGTTTGAAGCGTTTAGCGGCTTTTTTGGTGAGTACGGGTGGGTAGTTGATTTTATATGTGTGCTTGCCGACGGGATCCATGGCGGTATAGGTAGGTGCGGGAGGGTGAACAATAATGATATATAGGAATAAAATACAAGTGTAAACAAGTTACATGGATCAATAGTGACACTAGTGAGCACAGCATATGAGGTAGCAATTGGTGCTTTACAGGAGAATAAAAGTGAAATGAGTGCAGGTTATAAAAAAAATGTACAAAAAACAAGTAGAAGTAAAATACTGCAATAAAAGGCAGACACTCTATCACAAGAAGGTGTAGATACAAGGAATAGGTGAGAGAATTGAGAAAGAGATTAAATGTATAGAGAAAGACGATATCATGAAAATAATACATAAAAATAAAATAATAAGAGAGCAATTTAGGAGATTGCCAAGATTGTTTTAACTGCCTAAAAGAAAAACAATATATTCGTATATAAGCCCTTGCATGCTCAGGCTGGCTTTCAACCTTCATGTCACAGTTTGGGTTTGCATAACTTTAAAAGAGTGTGGAATAAAAACCTCTCCCAATATATTTGTCTAATCCACTAAAAAAGCTACCAAAACCTGAAGCGTTTAGATTTCTAGACTAAAGTAACACAATGGTATATTTCTCCTTGCACTCTTCTTTATGAGGCTGTCATTCAAATTTGGAGAACCTGAGTTTAAAAAAAGCTCACTACTTGGTCCAGTTTTTGTAGGAGGAATCACTCAGATTTTGAGAACTCTGATTTGTGATTAGTCTTTCCGTTATTTAAAATCCATTCTTTCAAGTTTATAACAGCAAGGCTTTTATACATTCTCCAGCTGAGATGCACATGGTATTTTAGAAATCTGATCTGGTCTAAAGTAGTAGAATTGCTGTTTTAGTCATAAAGCAAACAAAGGTATTTTCAAGTCATAGGGCAAGTAATTGAGCAGCAGAGAATGTTGTTGAATTTGAAAAGAAGTGTCAGTATTCTGTATAGCTATTCTAGGAGAAATCTAGCTAACGTAAAAATTGCTCACACAAACACCCACATGTTATCAAAATATTTTCAGAGCCGTTATGTGTTATTTTAATCCGTAATGTTCACCTGAGGTTAGTTTGATACGGTCTGAGCTGTTCCTCCTAAGATATACGTCTGTTACTGATTACTAATTAAGGAGTTAGGTTTTCAGGACTTTACGGAAAAATGTTTTTGGCAGATATGTCATCTGGCTTAAGGACATTGGGCCGTGGATGGGCCAGGGAGGTGACCGAGAAGGTATTGGGAAATGATGCCTTCCATTTCATTCCCTGTAAGTAAACTCACCAGCATCGCTGTAACCAGTCAAGAAGGTCGTTTAAAAGGCCAAAAGAGGAGGTTTGAAGGTATTCCTTCTAAGACTAATATCAAAATTGAGGGAAGAGGATTCTGGGTCCATTCAGTTCCCCTGGACAGATATACAATAATCAAAAATAGAATGGACACTAGTTTCTACAAAACCATTGGTTTGTATTATTATAATATTATAACTGTTTCAATTCAAGTTATCTATCACAGACTGTATGAACATACTTAGACTTGATCTCTTCTTCCGATTCCCCCTTTCTTCCTCGTTGTAGCTTCACAACCACTTATATGGTAGCGACTCCAAATACGGGGTGTACGTGCCTTCCATGTCATTGTTACATGCGTGCCTGCCTAATCTTGAGCTTGTAGCCAAATGTTAAAATATGCATTGTTGGTTTTGTTTCCACAGCGTTGGTATTCAGAGGATAAGTCATTGACACTTATCAACGATCACTACACAAATTGTGATAGTGTTTCATCTATTTGTGTATTCGTATATGTCCCTGTCCTGACGAAAGCTCTGTAGACCCGGCTGGGCCAAGAGAGCTGAAACATGTAGACCTTTTTTCCTAAAGACATATGGTAATCCAGTTACTCGATTACCTCTATATCGATCTAATTTTATCTATAGTGTCTAGAAACTATCTCTTAATAAAAAATTTTTTCTGCACTAGCCACTATTTTTATCTACTTTTCTAAACCTCCTATGGTATCATTTCTGGACACTTCTACCTATACCGGAGGCAGCCTCGGGTGAGGCTTGGCACCCAGCACGTTATTCGGTTACCCGATGAATACGCCACGACACCTGATGAGGCGGATAAAAGATATACCGCACCACAGTAAATCAGGTCGTCTATGAGGGTTCCCGAAGTACAAACCAATGGTTTTGTAGAAACTAGTGTCCATTCTATTTTTGATTATTGGGTATTCCTTCTAACCCTTTCATAAGAGAAGTACAAAATGTGGCTGACATGTTGAAACTAGAGCAAACTTTACTGAGTGACAGCCTTTATATGGGGGTACTGAGGAGAGCTGACCATCACCTAAAATGTCTGGGCTACAAGTCTGCAGGTCCAATTGCCCATGCCTACCTGTGCAACAGGCAACAGGTAGGCATTCCAAATGATGTGCTTTTTAACCAATGACTAGGACGTTAATCGTATTAGAACATTGTAAAGTTCAGAGCACCATTGAAGGCAGTGGAGTGACTCTGAGCTTGTAATGGTTGGTATAGTCCTGCCGCTCCAATATTCCAATGTTTTATCTGTTTTTTTCCTCTCCCTTTTTAATTCAGATTGTTCGACCCTTGGTAGATGGAATATTTTTGTAACCTTATAGCCTTTCTGCCTCAGACTTTACAAGTTGTTAAATGCCCTCTCCCTTGTTGTAGGGCCTAGTCTGTGGCTTGGGTTTAGGGCCTTTAGCAACTGGTATGACCCTCAGCAGTGGGCTGTAAGACTGTACTGCTACATTGGAATGTTGAGTGCTCCTTTGAAAACAGTCACGTAAGGCCATTAATGGCTAGTATACCTTCTGCTCCAACATTCCAATACTTGCCTTTGTTTGTCCCTGTTTATTTTAGCACATTCTACCGTAAGTGGGTGGAGTGCTATATATGGGATAAAATACTTCCCACAGTACATTAGAAGGATTATAGCGTTTCTACCTTGGACTGTAATGGTTGTTAAAAGACTCATACGAAATCTATAGGCACAAGCCACAGGCAAGTGCCTAAAACTAGGGTGTGAGTGTTTACAAACCATTGTAGCCCACGGCAGCAAGTTGTAAAGCTTTATTTGCCAGTCATCAGAATTTGTACTGTGCCAAAACCATGGCCAATGTCATAGTGACAGCCTCCCTGTCCCGAGGTGGTTTGTTATAGTCATTAGTGTATATGAAAAAATAGGAGTGAATGAGTGGCTTTATGTAAATATTGAAAAACAGGAGTCTGTGTAGAGCCATATAGTAAATAGGAAATATTAGTACCGCCTGCACTTGAAAAAAAATCTGGTTATGTGCTCCATAAGAAATACTTGCCTTTCCCACGCTCTTACCTCCTGTTATGTTTTCTGAAGTTAGCAAGCCACCTGAGTCCGACATGTGTAGGTACAGTCATCTGAAGAAACTTATGATATGGAACGAGAACACCCATGTTAACAACATGGGTTACTTGTTTTTCAGCAGACTGGTTTACTACCTTGAGATTAGGTAATCTTTTCTGGCGTTCGTCAAGCAGTGGACCATTTGTGATCTTGAGGATTTCGATCATTTATTCATCACTTCAGTCACTTCTTCTTTTTTCTATGCTATCTTGCAGGGAATACAGGGAGTGTTTCTTCCAGCATGATGAAGAAAAAAACAACTCACAAGTAAGCTTTCACCTAAACAGTTTGTCACCTTGTGCGTGTGGATAATAAAAGGTTGACTGAAATTAGTGCTAAAGATTGTGCCTGTTACCTCTGTTGTCATTTGAAAGTACAGCATTTTCATAATCTGCCTAATTCAAGTAATTTGAGAAATTTTGCAATGCCTTATACGCTTGGTTGGGTAGGAACCATATTGGGCTTCTATAGAAGTGTTTCCACAAACTAGGACACTTGACTAATTTGTTGTTTTTAAAAAAATATATTTTTATTGGGTTTTGTTTTACAAATCAGAAAAATATCCTCAGTCACCATGAAATATAACAAATCACCTTTGGTGTATCATATACGGTTTTTAATATGTTTAAATGTTATCATTGCAGTAGAATACATGTTGGATACTAAACTGGTCGAGGTACAATTTTAGGTCTGGAGTATTAATAAAGGGAGATCGTCCCACCTGTATGAAATCAGAGGAAAGAACGGGGGATTATGGGTAATAGGATGTAGGGAAGGAAGCAAAATGCAGTGCAGGCTGGTTCGGCTGAGATTAATGCCTGGAGATTAGGCGTCTATCGTTCCAGACTCGAGGTGGCTGGAAGAGAGTATCAAATAAGAGGGCCAACTCTATGCTTAAAGCAGGACACGATCTGTTGCTGTTTTATTGTCTCCATGCATGGATTTAAGTGCTGTTTGTTTGGGATTTTTTAAAACTTGTTTTTATTGATAACATTGCATTATATTTACACCATAAACATTTGCCATATACATGTTACACATTATGTCAATTATTTTTCGAGTTCATTTTTCTCAAGACCATGTACAGCAAGCTCCACTTGCCTAGTGTATTACTTTATACTGCAATGCACTTTAAATTTGTATAATGATCTCAGAACATAAACAAAGAATTGAACCCCCTAACGCCCCTGGCAGCAACCGGCAGCATTACCACTCCTTATATGGGCATTTCAGGCAGACTGGCATAACTAGTTTAATGTTTGTGTGAGAGGGCAGTCTGCATTGGGTACCAGCGAAGTGTGGGCGGGTCATTGTGTAGGTACAATTTCATCATCAGTCTGGGCAGTCGTCAAGGACACTTCTGTTAGCATTTGTCCCCATTCTACCAAATTTCTCGGCGTTCTCATCCACTCTTACTGCCCAGAGGCAACATTCTTCCGCCACCCCCCACTAACGCATATCATCTCTCCATTTATCCAGCGTGAAGGGCAAAGAGAGGATCCAGTGTATCGCAATCACCCTTTTTGCCAGAACCAGGCCGAACATTGCAAATGTATGCCGCATCCGCGTCCCTTTCTCCGGTGTTGGAAGTACGCCCAATAAGCACTGTTTTATGAAGACTTCTATTTGCACTGCTGTTGCGGTGCGAAGAGTCTGTACAACCTTATTCTAGTACATTTGCAGTTGTATGCAATTCCAGGTTATATGTAGGAATGTGGCAGGGTCTGTGCCACAGCATGGGCAGGATGGGATTAGCCCCCTGGTAAACCGCTCCCGACGCTGTGGTGTCCGTTATGTGTAATGCAAATAATGGAATTGGATGAGCTTAAGCCTAGCATTGCTTGTTGCTTCAGCCACCTGTGCTAGAGCTCCTTTCCACTCGTTAACGGGAGAGGTAAGTCCTTATCCTATTTCCCCCTTCCTGCCGATAAATCGGCCGGATGGTCCTACTTCTGCGCTTTAAAAATGCATGAAATGAGGCCCCTGCTAGAGCCTGGGTCCAGCAGTGTTATCAGCGTGTGCGACTCCCGCGGCTCCTTCGGGAAGGTGGTCCATATCTCACAGATCGTACGTGAGATTTTAGTGTACTGTAGGAAGTGCCCTACTGGTACCCGGAACCAGTCTTGTGCCTCATCAAAGGTCTAAAAGGTTACATTCTGGTACAGATCTCCTGCCGATACGCATTCTCCCTCGTACCATTTCGAGATGACCATGGTTGCTTGAATATTTTGGAATCCCTTTAATCACTGAAGTGGGAGCGCATCGGCGTAGGGCACCTTGCGGAGAACTAATGTAACTGCCTGTTCTCAGGCTTCAGCCACTTGCCCTACTATTTGTGGGCAGTCCATGGGGACCCTCGAGCCCATCATAAGGAGCCTCTGCATCCGCGACCCATCATTCCAATCCCCCAGTATTTCTTTTTCTACCATGTGTTCTTCTATGCACCACTGTGCTGCGTACTGTAACAATCCTGCTATGTAGTATAGTCTAAAATCAGGCAAACCAAGGCCCCGTGTCTAATTTGAGCGTGTCTAGCTTGACTCTACTCCGTCCCCCAGCCCACGCTAGTGAGATCAGGTGGCCGTTCAGTGCTTCAGACGTGGTCTTCAGAATTCTACAGGAGTAGTTCTGCAGGACGTACAGGCAGCCTCACCATTTATGATACTGCCATTCTCCTCGTACCCGATAGTGCAAGCTTGTTCCAAAATTGTATCAACGCTTTTAGTCCTATGAGCACTTTACCCATATTTAGCTCATACTGGGCGTCTGGATGGTGGGCTACCTGAATGCCCAAGTATCTAAAATGGTCACATTCCCAATCTAATCCCACCTCAGGAAGATCTTGGGGCGTCTACCGCACGAGGGCTGCCAGCAGGAATAGTATTGATTTTTGACGGCTAATACAGAGGACACACCAAAGGAGGCCAATGTCTCCAGGAGCATTGGAGTCTCCACTTCTTGCTGCCTAATGTATAGGAGCGCGTCATCCGCATTCAATGAGACCGCATACAATGAGGCCATCTACTGTTCTACCCCATGGTGCCATGTCTCTCTCTAATCTCACCGCATTGGGTTCCATCACCAGTGCGAAAAGTAGTGGGGACAGTTGGCACCCCTTTTGCATCCCCCTTTCAATCATTATAGTCTCTGATACCTGAACCCAATCCCGCACTCGGGCCCTTGGTTGTTAATAGTTAGATTTCAATGTATATAAAAACATGTTCATTGAGAGTAGCTCACATGTGCTAGCATTGAACTCTGGGCATACAAAATCACGTTGATTGTGGGCCCTGTAGAGTTACGCCCCGGCTAAAAACTATATTGTGTAATTTAAATTTCTTGTCTGGCAGTTCAACTGTGGACCTTTTTAAGAGTTGTAAAGGCAGTAGATGTTTCTTTAGAGGACATTTTGCATTAAATCACATATGTTATCAGCACACGGCTAGTAGTAACTCCGCGTCAGCCCACTATGACTGAAGTAGGAAAATAGGCTCCTGCTGCCTTGTCTGCTAGTCTGTTTTAATTTTTTTTATGATCCCCTTTTCCTCCGTGCTTTGATCTTTTAACGTAGAAAAAGTAGAGTGGGAGAATAAATGCTTATGTTAATGTGAGACATTGGTATTTACCGTGGCAGCTTTATATTTCAGCTTTCTTTTGTGGACTGTCATTACAAACTGTGTCATTCCAAATTTTGGCCAATCACATGCAAGTTGTTCAAGCCACCCTAAAAATTAACATTCCAGCAAGTACTGCTAAACTATAGCCCATCTTGGGGACAACACCAGCCACGTAGGCCATGTTTCAGCCCTTGTTGAGCATCATGAGCGATTTTCTAGGTGCTGGGAAATCCTTTTTGGGTGGCTGCGCGCATTACAAATTTAATTTAATTATAATAATAATGAGGGATGTGCATGTTGAGATTCTAGGACCCATGCCTGGGCATACTATGCCTCTTTGTTCTGCAGAGCCTGTCATTCAGAGTGATGGCCCATTACCACAGCTGTATTCTCTAGCTCCTGGTGCCAGTCCCTTTACTTCCCTCCAGGTTTAAATAACGTGCTCCAAGAACATTATTAGTGTGCACTGCATTACGTGATTTAAGTTATTCCACATTTACACAGTTGGTCTATTTTAATATTCTTAAATGTAAGGTGTATAGTCTACAAAACAATGATGTCCTGAAACCTCCTTCCTCTTACTTAACATTGAATAGTTTGTCAATTGTATGATTGGGAAAACATCGCCACAATTTAGAAGAAGCTGCCGCTCATTTTCTTGCTCCGCTGAGAGAAACTTGCTACACCATTTGTTTACCGTTCCAGAGAACTTGAAAGTCCGAAGTACAGCATAGCCAAAGCAAAGTTTACTATGTGGCACTCTGTTTTTAGACTTCTTACCCTGTCTGCAACTAATAGAATGCGTCCTGCTTTTGCACTCTGGTTTGGAAAATTGTTTTATTGCCTGATCATGGGAGCAGTGGTAGACAACATAATCTTTGTTGAAATCTGTTGTGGGTATGTTTTATAGGGATTGAACCCTTTTTTCTTCCTCTTTAAGAGCACTTCTCTGGACTAACATGAATCATTCCGCCAGAATTCGCCACTTTGTCTACTTGTCGGAAGCTTTTTTCTTGCGTGGGATCCGAATTTATTTTCTTAAGTGTAGCTGCACTTTCTAAAGGTGCGGGCTCATAAGGTGCTTTCAGAAGCGAGCAATATAGTTTACCTGCTTATCTGGATTAGCCTAATTTTATTTTTAGCATACCTTATATTTAACTGAAAAATAAAAGCACCTTTGCAATGTTGTCTGTTTTTGAAAAAAGGTAGAAAAAAAATACATGTACGTCTAATCTTACATAGGGAATACATTTGTGTTCGTGTTTTTGGCTGCCAGGGGGTTCCACAATTGTTCTGTGCATCTTTTCCCTCTCTTTATCTAAGTAATCTAATTCATCTGCTCTTCAGTCTGGTCTAAGGAAAATTGCGTCTTGGATGCAAAATAATGTACTCAAATGTAGTGGAGTCGAAACTAAAGTGATGATCCTAGGGAAACAGAAAGATCTTTGGGGTCCCCAACATTGGCCCTATGGAAATGGGTGCCTTACCTCGCTCGGCCTGTACTTCAGGTTCGTAATCTGGGTGTCATCATTGATGACCATTTGTCAATGAAACAAGAAGTTGCTAAGGTGGCTTCAACTTGTTTCATCATTTGAAAGTGGTTAAAGAAAATTCTGTGGCTGATACCCCTCTCTGCTCAGATAACAGTAGTCCATGCCCTGGTTACTTCCAGGCTAGACTACCGTAATGTTATTTATTTGAGCTCCTACAAAGCTATGATACAAAGACTGCAGGTGGTACAAGATGCGGCTGCCAGGCTGCTCTGTCATGTTCCAAAGACTATGTCGATCTCTGGCTTTCTCCGTAATCTTCACTGGCTGAAGGTGGAGAATCAAATCAAATTTAACGCCTTGATCTTCAATTTCAAAACCAAAACTGGTTTGGCTCTGCAATATTTGCAATCTTTAGTTATATACCTCCATGTCCTCTGCGCTCTCCTGCACTGTCTAAATTCACAATCCCCAGAATCAAACTCACTCGTATGCACAGTTGGTCCCTCTCTTACCTAGGACCTTCCCTATGGACCTCTCTCCCTATTTCTCGTCAAGAGGAAACCATGTATGGGAGGTTTGGCAGAAGTCTGAAAACATGGCTGTTTAAAATCTGTAATTTCCTTTTCATTTTCTGTTCCCACAAGGCTGGTGCCGGGAAACCCCTCTGGGTAGCTGTGCGCCCTATACATTTAATTTACATAACATAGTGCTGGTTAAGTTCAGTTCATATTTTTAGGTCTCTCCTACAGAAAATGTAAGCAGTCTTTTGTCGCAGCTTGCAACAGACATTATGCCCGCCCGGTGCTTCCTATTGGTTGTCTTTTTTTCAGTCTAATTTGTTTGCATTTTATTGAATGTCTTTCCTTTTTGTTGTTGTATTTGTCCCTCCCTTGGGGCATAGCGTCTTTATAATTATTTTGGTTGGATGACTTGAATCCTTTTATTGTTTGATTTTTAGTGTACTACTTTCTTTTTCTTCAGCACTCCATTACAGTGCTTGTGTTTACATGCTGTCTCATATGTGCAGCTGCCTGCTTAAATTCCCAGACAGTGTTGCTTTTCACTTCACCCATTTTTAGGTCTCGGCCTGGCGAAAGCAGCGCATGCACTGCTATACCATGAGAGGCCTTTATGAATCGATACGATTCCAGCATGCACGCGGAGAGACAAACCAGACAGAAGATGTGCACACCGGTATTGGCCCCTTTACTGGCAGCGTGATACTCTGGACTTTTTTTTTTTCTATCCGCCAGTTAAGGCAGTCCCCGCGTGCACATCTTCTGTCCCTCCCATGACGGGCCGCGCTTATTAGCAGCAGTTCCTCCCTGCAGATCTGCATGGCAGGTGGTGAAAGGGGAAGAACCTGTCTCCCTTCACACAAGGAAGCTGAGAAACGCGAGGCCGTGACCAGGCGGCATTGCGGTACCTTTGTCGCCGCTGCCCTGGCACTCCTATCCGGGACAGAGCTGTTGAGAAACCATGACCTGCGGCTAACTCGCTCCTCTGTCACAAGCCCATGGACCGCAGGGGGCGAGGCGCTCTGGTGCATCGAGGTAAGGCCGAAGAATGCTTGGAAGTGCCTCTACAAGATAGATGCAGGGTTCTGGCATTTCCTATGGGGATGTAGCCTTGGGGGCTAAATTCATATCCAGGTGGGCTATCCACCCAGCCCTCAGAGGGCCTTTGCCTGTGTGATGAGTGTTGAAACCTGAGGTATTCAAGGTACCACCACAGGCACTGGTTCTACCCCTCCCCACAGCTCAGACCTGACTGGGTACACAGCGAGGCTCGGCGCTAGACAGGCAGCATTCACCCTGTATTGAGAGCCTGTTTACTCTACTTCGAAAATACAAGCACGTTAAGGATCCTGCAAACTGTGTGCTCCCAGCCTACCTGCTTCCTACTTGCATGCTATCATCCTGTGAATCTCTGCCTGCCTCTAGTGAGTAAATTGTTAGCTGTGGAACCTGGCAAATTTGGGATTTAACCCCAATCTTCAAATTAGATTTTGTGATCCTGGGCAAATCATTTTATGTTCCTCGCCTACGTAATTTGGGAAATGATTTATTTTAAATCCATCATTAAGAACATGGAACATAAACCGCTTATCAGTCTGCCGTCAAAATAACTTTTGAAGTAATTTGCTATTTTAATAGGTTGCTTCTACTAGTGTTAATCTCTACTGTTCCATGCCATCCTATGTTAGCTACACCTTTAGACTGTGCTAGGGAAAACTCAAAAGTTAAACACGGAGAAAAAGAAACTAGCATCTGCAATGCAATAGGTCTCGCATTTACGCAAGTTTAAGCTATTGGCATTGTAAATGGCAATGCATTTTATTTATGTTTTAAAAAACCAACACGTACATAAAAGGCACTGTCATTTACAATGCCAACAGCTCAAACTCTTGCAAATGCGAGACCTATTGCATTGCAAATGCTTGTTCTTTTTGTTACTTTTCAAAGTCACCAATTCCCCCGTTTTATCCGGTTATCCTCCCCATTAATCGTGCCACTGACTTGCAACTCTCACATCTCTCGATAACTCCTCCGTTGTTTCCTCATTCCTTCCTGTTACGTTTTCTTTTTTTTCTTCTATATGAATTAAATTTTTTTATCTGCCAAATGAGATGCAGTTTGCTACGGAACCACTCCTTTTCTTGAAGTGCTCTTGCACAAAAAAAAGCCCTGCTGGGTCAGGACATGCAGTCTCATGCAAGCAATTTTTGTTTGCTTCTGCTGATGTGGACAGCATCTCTAAAAAACAAAAATGGCATAGCCAAGTG
Organism: Lissotriton helveticus; assembly: GCF_964261635.1. Taxonomy (NCBI): domain Eukaryota; kingdom Metazoa; phylum Chordata; class Amphibia; order Caudata; family Salamandridae; genus Lissotriton; species Lissotriton helveticus. The sequence goes on along the minus strand of NC_136059.1, from coordinate 913,415,435 downwards.
GGTGTGTAAGGCGTTTGAAAGATTAAAACGTTTGGCTTTGCCAGTGCTTGTTGTGTCCTGTGGCCCAAGGGCCTTTGAAGATTAGACTACTGCTTTGAAGACTTAATGTATTTTTCCGTTTCTCTGCTCGAGGTCTTTTGAGGGTCTATGGCATTAGCTTTGAAAGTTTACTCTCTGTGACGGAAATGCATGTCTCTCCATCCCTTCTCTCTCTATGTATTGAGACTGAACTATTTTGTCTGATGCCCCATGGAGCTACTTGGTTTAGCTATAGGGGAGATGGGCTGTGGATTCCCTCCTTGGTCGTAACCTACCCAGTTGGTCTTTAGACAGACTTCTTTTCGTCTCTCCTTATTGTCTCTTCCCTTATCCTCCCTTTCTCACCTCCCCTGCCCCCTCCACTACTTTTCTCTCTCCTTTCTCTCCTCTCCTAATTGTATTGCCTATTTTTTGGGAAGTATTGTGTAATTGTTGAACTTTCTCTGTTACATTGTTGATTCTCATGTAAAGCGCTCTGATACCTTCGGGTCTAGCCAGCGCTATATAAAACTCCTTTAAATAAATAAATACATATGCCTCCTTTTTAGGTCTCGCGCCTAGCTTTGCAGTGCGCAGCACTGCTCGTGCAGAGCGAGACTTCTTGTAGAGGGTTTTAAAACTAAGGTAGGAACCGCACAAGCGTGTGCTTTTCCTTTTGGCCCACGTTATTGGCTTTTTCGTGCGTCTTTTTAATAAAGACAGCACGCAATTAGCCAAAGGCGGGCGCATTGCTCCGCCCATTGCCTATTGGTGTCTATTATGCGCACCGCTGCCATGTGGTTTATATTATCGTACACGGACGTGATAATTGAAATCACATGTCTCGCTGTGGCGTGCGCGTGCACCACTCACTGGCTTGTTTGTTTGACTTTCACGGCGTGCAGTGACTCACAGTGGTTTATATTATCGTACACGGACGTGATAATTGAAATCACATGTCTCGCTGTGGCGTGCGCGTGCACCACTCACAGGCTTGTTTGTTTGACTTTCACGGCGTGCAGTGACTCACGGCGCCCCCCCTCCCGCCGGGCTCGAGAACATCAAGACTCACCCGCAACGTGTCCAGGCAGGGGGCGGGTCCACTCCCACTCCCTCAATCGCCGGTTTCTCTACTCTGTTCCTCCGCACCAGTCTCTTCGTGCCCCAGCTCCTCACTGCGGTGGACAACGTCCGTCTGTGTTTGGTCTGTCACTGGGGTGCCCCAGCTGGATCACCGCTTGTTCACAATAGACGGGTCTTATCGCCATGTATTGTTGCTCTTCCACACCTTAAGGTTTCAATAAAGATTTACAAAAAAAAAATATTAATTTCCTTTCATTTTTTTCTGGCTCCGGCATCATAGATGTCTTTCTTTTGTTACTACTACCTTCGGTTGCTTGAAGCGCAACAATGTTATTATTTCTTTTGTGTCAGTGTTGATTTGAGCCTTGAAAGTAAACTATTCACGTTTCTTTCAGTTGGGTCTCCTCTAACGCGCTATATATTATTATTCCTGGTGCTTGATTGAAAAGGAGCACGTCCCTCATTACAGTCTAAGGACATCGAAGCCTCAATTTAAAATTGCCGCCACCAAGTTGTTTGGAATTGGAACTAGACCGATACAGAGTAACACATTGAAGCAGTTATGGGCGCTGTGGCTCTGGAGCAGAAACGTTAGCACTCATACGAGTGCTAATTATAAAGATCTATTACCTAATTAACGGTACTCAGTTTACCAACATGTGGAAGGCTGAATTTGCAGTGCTGGATTTTGAGCACATGGACGCAAGACATTTTTTTCGTGACAAATGTTCGGCTCACTGAGCAATCTTGTTTGCATAACACCAAGCATTTAGCCAAAAAACGAGGAGGGATAGGGTGCGTGATGGTCACTCATAGGTATATGTTTTCACTTCTATAAAACGAAAGAACCATTGAGTCCTTGAAGCATTGTGATTCCTTAAATAGCTAATTTAACAAGCATATGCAATGCAATAGGTCTCGCATTTACGCGACTTAAAGCTATTTGCATTGTAAATGAATATGCCTTTTATTTGTTTTAAAAACGAAAATAAAAGGCATTATCATTTACAATGTCAATAGCACTCTTTTTTTAGGTCTAGCCTGAGCCAGCGCATGCGCTGCCCTGGCGAAACTTTTAGTAAGGGCTTCAGAAAATGCTACCACTGTGGCCTAGAGCTTGCGGTTACGCGCGCGCGCCTACAAGCAGATGCTACATCTGCTTTCACTTTTGGCGCCGCGCGCGACGCTGCATCTGCTTTTACTTTTGGCGCGCGCGATGCTGCATCTGCTTTTACTTTTGCCCGGTTTAAAGTGTTGCACTCACTGCTGTCGGAGATTTTAACAGCCACGCGGCTAATGCTTGTTCTCTTCGATTCCTCAGTCTTTCTTTCTGATAGATACATCTGCCGTGTGGATTCCTCACCTTGTGAATATCCCCTGCGTCAGCAACACTCGAAAATTCTTTTTGTAGCTTCGCGCCGACGTGGACCCGGACGTCACAGAGGCACGGCACGGCATCGCTCGCGACTCCGCTGACGTCACCGACGCCTACAATAGGCCCACGCCGGCGTGATGACATCAGTTCCCTTTCTGGGATCGTCTGTTGCCTTTACTGTAACTTTGTTACTTGCTATTTTTCTTGTATCTTTATCTTCTCTCTTTCAACAAGTCCTCGAAGAAGACCGGGTTTAAAGCCTGTGGAGAATGTAACAGAATAATGTCCATTACAGATCCACATGAATGCTGTTTGTGGTGTCTGAGCTCTGACCACGACGTCGAGGACTGCCAATCCTGCAGGAAGATGACACCAAAGGCCCTCCGGGAAAGAGCTCTGAGGCGGAAAGCCTGGAGCGCTGATTTTACTCGTTTTTTTAAAATTGTGATGAATTTGAATTGTGTGTGCTCCTAATCCTTACCACCAGCTTGGCAATCTCCTCTGCCTTCTTGGAGGTCCCAGACAGCCGACTTGGGCGCTGCCTTGGGGAATCCTCCCTCGCTGCCGCCATTCCTCGCGAGCGAGTTAGCTCCGCCCCCTTGCAGGCCACGCCCCCTTCTACTGCTTAAAAGAGCGCGCTGATCACTAGCGCGCCCTTCCAACTGACCTCTGAGGCGGAAAGCCTGGAGCGCTGATTTTACTCGTTTTTTTAAAATTGTGATGAATTTGAATTGTGTGTGCTCCTAATCCTTACCACCAGCTTGGCAATCTCCTCTGCCTTCTTGGAGGTCCCAGACAGCCGACTTGGGCGCTGCCTTGGGGAATCCTCCCTCGCTGCTGCCATTCCTCGCGAGCGAGTTAGCTCCGCCCCCTTGCAGGCCACGCCCCCTTCTACTGCTTAAAAGAGCGCGCTGATCACTAGCGCGCCCTTCCAACTGACCTCTGAGGCGGAAAGCCTGGAGCGCTGATTTTACTCGTTTTTTTAAAATTGTGATGAATTTGAATTTTGTGTGCTCCTAATCCTTACCACCAGCTTGGCAATCTCCTCTGCCTTCTTGGAGGTCCCAGACAGCCGACTTGGGCGCTGCCTTGGGGAATCCTCCCTCGCTGCCGCCATTCCTCGCGAGCGAGTTAGCTCCGCCCCCTTGCAGGCCACGCCCCTTGTTCCTCCTCTCTTTCCCTCGGATTCCTGTATAAAAAGATGTGCTCAGGCCGGAGGCGCAGCGGACGCGACGATGGCGCGCCGAAGGCGCGCCAAAGGCAAGCCCGTCTGCGCCCGTCCGGGGCTAGGGGCATGTCACTCTGCCCCCCACATCATCTACACCCCCGACCAACTCTACCATCTCCAGGGTCCGTGGCCCATCCCATCCCTCACTTATTCTCACATTTCCCTCCTGGGCCTTTCTCTAGCTTCTGCTCCTCTTATCTCCTCTTCTATTGTCAACCCCCTACACTCGCCTGGTGTCACGAACCCATCGGCAACCCCAAAAACCCTTACGGCAATTTATCTTAACACCAGATCTGCTGTTGCCCATGCGCATGAACTCTCGGTCCTGCTTGACCTTCATGCCCCAGATCTCCTCTTTTTAACGGAGACCTGGTTTTGCGATGACTCTCTCCCCGCCCTCTTAGCCACTCTTCCGGCCCAATATTATGCCTTACGAGCAGATCGCTCTACTGGCAGAGCCGGGGGAGGGGTAGCGGTCATCGCCCGCACTGACCTTCCCTTCCAAATTTTATCTTTTCCTGGCATTATGACCTCCGAATACTTGGTTATTCGTACCACCTCTACTACTCCCCCTCTGACTTGTTTCCTTACTTATCGCCCCCCCCAATCCCCGCTGCAGTTTCTTCCTGATTTCTTGGAAGTGCTGGCTACTATCACTGTTAACAATTCCTCCATTTTACTCCTTGGTGATTTTAATTTTTGGCCTTCTGACCCTGCCGAATGCCCTTCCTCTAGAGAGTTTTCCGAAACCCTCCAATCTTTTAGTTTTACTTCACATGTTCATTCCCCCACCCATGTTAAAGGTCATGTACTTGACCAGATCTGGTCACTGAACTGCCCGGTGGAATCTCTCTTAATTTCCCCCTGCACGTGGTCCGATCACTTTATTATTTCATTTTCCCTTCCTGTGCATCCCCCTGCGAAGCCCCCTCGCCCTAAAAACATCTGGGTTCGAGCTTGGGGTCGAGTCAATCTGGAGGATCTCTCTTCCTCTCTTACTACCTCCCTCCCCTCGTTGCAGGGCTTATCCACCCTGTCACAGGTCAAGGCCATAGAACAGTGGCTGTCTTCAGGTTGTGTCTCTGTGGCACCGCTCAAACGCATCACCTCCAAGCGCGACAAAGACGCTAACCGTTGGTTCAGTAAAGAGCTTAAGGCCACCAAGTTAGCGGTACGGCGCGCTGAGCGGGCCTGGAGGAGAAACTATAGCCCCATCTTGCGTCTGGAGTATGTTTCTATCTTGACCCAGTACAAAAAAGATATCTTGGAGGCAAAAACCACCTATTTCTCCTCCAAAATACTGGCTGCTGAAAATCAGTCGAAAGAAATATTTGCCATTGTTCACAACTTGGCGTTCTCGGACAGATCCTCCCTCAAGCCTGCCCCGTCCGAGGAACTTTGTCATTCCCTTAATAATTATTTTATTCATAAAATTGCAACCATCAAGGCCAACATTCCCTCTCCTTCCCCATCCTTTGTCGATCCCCAATGTCCCCTTCCTAAGGGTGTACTCACTTCCCTCCCCCCCATTTCTAGGGAAACCCTGTCCACCTTAATTCCCTTGGTTAAGTCCGGCTCTCCGCAGGATCCTTGTCCCGCCCATGTTCTCCGTCATATTTTCACTTCCTGCCCTGACCCTCCCCTTTACCTCCTAAATAGTTCACTTGCTCAAGGTGTGGTACCTGACCCTTTGAAATCTGCGGTTATCGTGCCTATCCTGAAAAAACCTGGCTCGGACCCCTCTGTGCCTGCTAACTTCCGCCCCATCTCCCTCTTGCCATTTTTGGCAAAGTTACTCGAGCGCCACGTCACCTGCGCCCTGAGTTCCTATGTGGAGTTGCACGGGGTCCTTGACCCCTGTCAGGCCGGTTTCCGCCCCGCACACTCTACGGAGTTCGTGGTCATTTCGGTCTTGGACAGCCTCAGGGAGGGTATGGACACTAACCATCGCCAGGCCCTGGTGCTCCTCGATCTCTCAGCCGCTTTTGACACGGTGGATCATACCATCTTACTTTCCCGTGTCAGAGCGGCGGGGATCGGGGGACGGCCTTGGTCTGGCTTTCCTCCTTCCTGAGTGACCGCACCCAGGCTGTTCGCCTGGGTGACTTTACAGCGGACATCCGGAAAGTTCAGTGCGGGGTCCCACAGGGCTCGTCCCTTTCTCCCCTTTTATTTAACCTTTACATTGCTCCCCTTATTTTTTCCCTGCAACAAATGGATGTCGCCGTGTTTAATTACGCGGACGATCACCAGCTTGTTTTTGACCTGTCTTCTTCTCCCTCTTCTGCTCTTAACTTTCAATCTATTATGCTTCATATCCGGGACTGGATGAGCCACAACCACCTTAAACTCAACCCTGATAAGACCGAGTTGGTGTTGACGGGTGGTTCATCCAGCCCCTGGACTCCTTTGTTTTGGCCCCCCTCTCTTGGTCCCCCTCCGACTCCTGCTACCTCAGTTAAAACCCTTGGCATAAAAATCAATTCCCAACTTTCCCTTCACTCCCAGGTTAGCTCTGTGGTTTCTTCTTCTTTTCTTTCACTGCGTACTATTCGCAGGGTGTCCCGTTTCTTTTCCTTTTCTGCTCTCAAACTTATCGTCCTGGCCATGGTGGTTTCCCGCCTGGACTATGGGAATGCCCTATATGCAGGTATCCCTGCATATAGCCTACGGCGTCTCCAACTCATACAGAACCAGGCGGCCCGCCTGGTCTTCAATCTCCCGAAGTTTCACCACTCCACCCCCCTTCTGAAGTCTCTGCACTGGCTGCCTGTTCGAGCCCGGGTCCAATTTAAGATCGCCTCCATCGCTTTCCTGGCTCGCCTAGGCTTAGCCCCAGCTTTCATCTCATCTGAGATTACCCCTTATGTTCCGTGCAGAGACCTCCGTTCCTCCTCCCAGGCTCTTCTCATGATTCCTCGTTTCCGTAGAAAGAAGTGGGGAGGCTCTAAATTTGCCACTTTGGCCCCGTCCCTGTGGAACTCTCTTCCTCTGGAAATTCGATCCCTCACTTTGTACCCACAATTCCGTAAACAACTTAAGGCCCACCTATTCAAAAAGTCCTTTGAATAAATCTTCACGTTCCCCTGCCTCCCTTTTCCCTTGGAAGTCTGTTAGTTGTAGCGCCAAGAAACCGCTGGTGTATGCGCGCTTTTACAAATAATTTTAAACTCAAACTCAAACTCAAGCAAAACTTCTTGTTGCCAAGTTTAAAGGAGGAAAAGAGAAGAAGAAATCAAGATCGCGAACTCGACGTTCGAAGTCAAGGTCTCGATCGAGGTCGCGATCGGATTCGTCCTCAGCCCATGCTTCCAGATCTTCTAGAAAGAAGCATAAAAAGAGAACCCATAAATCCCGACATCGATCGAGGAAGGAGTCGGGTTCCAAGCCGAAGTCGCAGGTGAAACTAGTCGAGAAGGTAGTTTCTTCGGCTTCGGAGGAACAGGATGCTGAGGTTGAGATGTCGCATGCGAACTCGGCGAGTTCGCCGAAGCAGAAGGCTGTTCCATCTCCGGACCCATCCCATCCTTCAGGTCGGGAGGATGAAGGTGAGGAGGAGGAGGTTGGTGAGGGAGGGGCTCAGCTGCCCGAAGGTCGTACGACTCTGGTGCACCAGCCCGAAGAAGAGATCGACGTCGTTTCAACTCCACGCCCTCAAGATCAACCTGGGGGTTCGTACCCAGCCTTCCCGGCTCCAGGTCAGAACCCTACGCATTTCCTGAATGCGATGTTCGGAATCTATTCTAGGGCTATGTACCCCTCTGGGGCTCCTACTGGTCCCATGGGTCCGATGGCATATGGTCTGGGTGTTCCTCAATCATATGCACCTGCTTCCTTTATGCCGGCTCCGACGCCGCATTGGCATTATCCGACTCCGGCGAGGCCTTCGACTCCGAAGCCATCGACGCCGAGATCGATGACTCCGATTCCTTCAACACCAGTTCCATCAACTTTCATACCGAACCCTGAGCGACGTCGTGAATCTCTCCCTCGTCCGACGTCTGGTTCGACGCCGGTTCCGTCTGAGTCGATTGCGGATCCGACGGCTTCGAATGTGAAGTTAAGATCTAGGCGTGATGCCCAGAGATTGATGGAGGAAGAAAGATATAGAGGGGAAAATCTGGAGGAGGGCGAACTACAGGATTCTGAGGGCCCTTTTGAGGACCTATCTGTAGCTAGTGGCCTTGAACTGTCACCTGAATGGGACCTTGCTTCAGTTTCTAATGAACCCTCAAAAGATGTGACACCTTATCACATGGTGATTAAAAAAGCTGCAAGTTTATTGAACATTGCTCTACCAACTGCAGAATTTAAATCTAATCTGCTCACAGAGGTCCTTCACTCTCCTTCCTCAGTGACTGAACCTTTGCTACCTTTTAATGATGCCTTAAATGATCCAATTTTAGAGATTTGGAAAAATCCTGTATCAGCTCCTGCTGTATCTAGTTCTGTAGCTAGGAGGTATAGAACAGCTCCTGAAGACCCAGAATTTTTAACCTCTCATCCTCTGCCGGAGAGTTTGGTGGTGCAGGCTGCCTGTTCCAAAAGATCTACGGGTGCATTTCCGCAGGCTCCAGCAGAAAAGGAATCGAGAAAACAAGATCAGGCTGCTAAAAAGGTATTTTCCTCTGCCAGTATGGCTTTGAAATCCACAAACGCAACCTGCTTGATGGGGCGTTATATCCACGCTCTTATGGACACTGTGAAACAGTTGGTGCCCAAAATTCCCGAGGAGGATAGAAAAGTCTTCCAGGAGGTAATCTCTGATACTCAAGCTGCAGCAAGGCAGGTTATTCAAAGTGGGTTGGACACGGCTGACTCTGTGGCGAGGGTCATGGGTTCTTCGGTAGTGACAAGAAGAGCTGCATGGCAGAAGTCTAGTGAGTTTTCCACAGATGTCCAGGCTGCATTAATGGATCTTCCATTTGACGGGTCTGGATTGTTTGGAAAAAAGGCAGACACTGCTTTGGAACACTTTAAAGATAGCAGAGCAACAGCAAAGTCGTTGGGCCTTAAGACCAGAGGCACTTTTGGAAGACGTTCGAGAGGATTTGGCAGATCTTCTTTTCGAACCTATAAGTCAACCCAGCAGCAACCACAGCAACAGCAGAACACATTATACAGAGCTTATAGAGGCAAACAAAGGGCCAGAGCTTGGGGCCGTAACGCTTCCTCCTCTTCCTCCTCTTCTCCATCCCAGCCACCGCAGCAAAGCAGCCCTAGATCCACCATTCCGGATCATGTGGGCCCAGTGGGGGGCCAGCTTACCCATTTTCTACAAGATTGCGAATTGATAACCTCGGATCTTTGGGTTCTCAATCTTGTAGAGAATGGGTATGCTCTTCCCTTTCGGGAGTTTCCTCCAAATTATCCTCCTTACCAGGGTTATTGTTCAGAGGACCACCTGCTTCTTCTGCAGGAAGAAGTCCTGGCACTATTTCGAAAAGGTGCGATAGAGGTGGTTCCAGAGCAGGAGAGGGGTCAGGGATGCTACTCCCGGTATTTCCTGATCCCCAAAAAGGATGGTGTGGTATCTTCCACTATTTCTCACCCCCGGCAGCTCATCTGAACATTGGAGCAGCTCATGGTGACGTCATGCCGAATATCACCGCGACCAGCGTTCTAAGTCGGGCGCCTGAGGGAGTGAAAGTGTCACCCGCTGCGGTCATTGCTGTGGCTGGGGTCGCGTATGTTCTTATCTACCTGTGTTCAAATAAACTTCGGTTTGGAATTCTCCTCAGACTGGGAACATCCGGGTCTTGAACAAAGACTGGGCTATATTTCCAAGATCACTATCACGAAAAGGAGAACTGACTTTCTACCACAGTGCCACCCGGTGGTTGATTTTGGGATCGATTTGATTTATCTGTGAGAGGGCAGCAACCTTATCTTGTTCAGTGAAACTATTTTGTTAATTACACATACTGTGTTGGTGTATGGTAGCTTGCCACTGTAGTTACAAAATTGTGTTCCCAGTACCCAGGAGTGTTTATTATTTAGTACTCTAAACATGCAGAGTGTGACACCCCCACCTTTCTTCTTGACCAACCCAGGGGAACCTGCTATTCAGTGTAAAAAGTGGAAAAAGGTGTTTTTAAATTATGCCACCGTGTGTCGCCCGAATCTGGGGTTAGAGAGAAAGGTGGCACTATTGGCGTATTACCTGGGAGCAGAGGGGGAAGAGGTTCTTGATCACCTCCCAGACCTAGGTGTGCAAGAAGCGAGGGGGTTAAATGAACTAGAGAAGTTTGAAAAAACTAGATCTGCACTATCTCCCGAAGACTAGCACCATTATGGAGCGATACCACTTTGGGAAAAGGGTACAGAAAGAAGGGGAATCTATAGAGGATTTTGTCTCAGACCTTAGGAAACTAGCTACGACATGCAAATTTGGGGGCGCAAGTGAGGAAAGGATCAGGGATCAGTTCGTATTAGCTTGCAGGATGGAGCGGGTACGGGAAGAATTGTGGCTTAAGGATGACCCACCCCTAAGAGAGGTCTTAATAATAGCCAAGCAGGTAGAACACATGTTGCAGTGTGTCAGCGAGATAAAACAGGACAGTGGGGAGAAGAGAAGCGAAGACAAACCCAAAGTAATCGAGGTGGTGACTGAGTCGGAGGCTGTGTCTGCAATCAAGGGACAGAAGATGGTGAATAAATGACAGAATGAAGACAAATCGGGATGGCCATTCAAGGGTGCCTGCTACAGGTGCGGGAAGCAAGGACACATGGCCAATGATAAAGAGTGTCCTGCCCTCAAGTTCACATGCAACAAGTGCGGGAAGAGCGGCCATTTCAGGCAGTATTGCAAAAGCGGACAGGGATTCAGTAGACAGGGCAAGGACAAGACAAACACGGTCTGTGATGACATAGTTGTGCAAGTGAAGGAAGGTCAGGTCTGCAGCCCTAAAGAATCTGTAAAAGTAAAAGGCATCGAGTTGGAAGCGCTGTTCGATTCCTGTTCAAGGATAACCATTATCAGTGCGAAAGAGTTTTCACGTGTATCCAAGGGGAAGATAATCTTAAAGAAAATGGACGTGAGACCCGGTGGATATGCGGGTCGTCCAATCTCTATGAAAGGTTACTTTTGGGACATAATCGAATACAAAGACAGAACAACAATGTCCAAGGTATGTGTCCACCGTCGGCGACAACATCTTGGGCTGGCAAGCACAGAAGGAGTTGGGGGTATACCTGAATCCCAACAGCAACCCCCAAATTTTGATACAAGAGGTACAAGAACAGGAAGAGGGTCTAGTGACAGAGTTCAAAGAAGTGTTCAAAGAAGAGCTGGGGTGTCTGAAAAACTACTGCCACAAGATCAAATTGAAAGAGAATGCGAAGCCGGTAGTAGCCAAAGTCAGGAAGCTACCCATTGCCATCCAAGAAGCGGTGAAGACAGAACTCGAGAAATTGTGCAAGGCAGGGGTTATAGAACCGGTGGAAGCGACAGAGTGGTTGGCACCCATCGTGGCCGCACAGAAGAAGGATGGGTCGGTTCGGCAGTGCATCGACCTTAGAGCCTTGAACAAGGACGTTGTAGTCGACCGTTTCCCGCTGCCCAATATCACCCAGATGATGAGCGTGCTAGAGGGCGCAAGGGTATTCTCCACGCTTGACCTTACCTCAGCCTACTTTCAAATCAAACTTCATGAAGAATCGCAAGAACTCATGGCGTTCGTGACACCCATGGGGGCGTACAAGTTCAAAAGGATGCCGTTTGGTTTGGTCTCTGCAGCAGCCGTGTTCCAGAGGCTCATGGGAAACATTTTGAAGGAGATTCCAGGGGTTGTATGCTACCAGGACGACGTCCTAGTGTTCGCCAGAGACCATGAAGAGCATGATAAGAGACTGAGACAAGTACTATCAAGGTTTAGGTCACAAGGACTTACAGTGAAGAGAGAAAAATGCGTGTTCAGATGTGCGGAACTAGACTTTTCGGGACACAAAGTAACGGCAGAAGGAATCCGTCCCAAGGCAGAGCTCCAGAACACCATTGTAAATCTGGCGGCCCCGAAAAGCAAGGAAGAGATCGGGTCTTTCATGGGAATGTTAGAGTTCCATTGAAAATTCATACGGAACCTCGCAGGGAGAACGCATGCCATCAGGCTGCTGTTGAAAAAAGAGGCTGCGTTTGATTGGAGTCGAAAGTGTCAGAGGGAGTGCGAGGACGTGAAGAATGCTCTTGCAGAAGCACCCAGTCTGAAGTCTTACATATCTGATTGTGAAACAATAGTCACAACGGACGCAAGTGCCAAAGGGCTAGGTGCGGTGCTCACGCAAAAAAGCAAAGACGGAGAAGAAACGATAGCCTTCGCCTCAAGATCACTGCAGAAGTCAGAAGGAAACTACTCCGTGATCGAAAAAGAAGCTTTAGCAGTATTCTGGGCATTGAGCAAATTCAGAGATTTCGTGTGGGGCACAACGTTCATCCTACGTACAGACCACAAGTGGAGGTTTTCAGTAAGAAGGGGCTGGATGCGATCTCCAGTAGGATCAGGCGTTGGGTGGTCGGCCTCCAGGAGTACACTTTCAATGTCGAGTACGTCCCAGGTACCCGGAATCTGGCGGCAGACTGCTTATCAAGGCTGGTGAAAGAAAGTGATGGGAAGGAGACGCAAGACAAAATGGAAGAAGATTTGGATGATCACCAAATGGAAAATGTATGTGCCATCCAGAGAGCAATAGGAGAGGAGACATGAAAGTGCGCACTAAAGGATGACGGAGTCTTAGATGAGGTGTGCGAGAGATTAATGGACAGATGGAAACATGAAGATAAACGCGTGGAGGCTCTTCGGCCATTCTGGATCATAAAGGATGAGTTGTCCGTGGTTGACGATTGTCTGTTCAGAGGAACGCGGTTGGTACCTCCTGTGACGGTGAGAGAGAGTCTTATTGACATGGCTCACGATGGCCACCTGGGCATCACCAAGACCAAACAAAGGCTGAGAGAAGACTATTGGTGGCCGAGCATGGACCTGGCGATTGAAAGGAAAGTGAGAGACTGCATCCCATGCAGCATCAGCGACAAAGTGCTGAGGCAATTGACACCTCCAATGGTGTGCAGACCACCACCATCAGGGCCTTGGGAGGAGTTGGCGTTGGATATCGTTGGTCCGTTGACAGGACAGGTGCGCACTCCGTATATTCTGGTGCTCATGGATCTGTACTCCAGATGGCCAGAAGTGAAGTTGGTGAGTGAAATCACGACTAAGATCGTCATCGAGTTCCTTCAAGGGCTGTTCGAAAAGGAAGGATTACCCAGCAGTCTACTCACAGATAATGGGGTACAACTGTGCTCGAAGGAGATGGAGGATTTCCTTGGGGAGAGAGAAATCGCACACAAGCGATGTGCCCTGTACCACCCAGAGACAAACGGCATGGTAGAGCGTTTTAATAAGACCCTCAAAGAGAGCATCCAGTTAGCCAAGGCCAGCGGCATGAATTGGAAGGAAGAGGTATGGAGGCGCATAGAAGCATATAGGTTCACCCCGCACCAGACGACGGGGGTCACCTCGTTCGAAATGCTCCGAGGAAGGATTCCGAACACCAAACTGTCACCAGGGTGGATGGGGTGGCGTAAGGGTTGGTCGGACCACTCCAAAGAAGCGAAAGGATTAGTAAGGCAGGAAAAAGCTGTGGGGAAGAGGAAAGAAAGATTTGACAGGCTTAACTCTACACGGGAGGCTGGTTTCAAAGTAGGTGATGACATAAAGATCAGGACACCCACCGGCAGGGCAAGTTGGTCAGGATACAGTAGGCCCACCAAGATCACGAAATTGTTCAGGAATGCTGTTAAGGCCCAGGAGGGGAAGATTTGGAACCTGGGGAGAGTAGTGAAATTTTGCCCACCCGGCCGAGGTTCAGATAGAGGCAGTGAGAGGAAGGATGACTCCGAGAAGAACAAGGGTCTCCTTCCCAAGAAACGGTGGCCGAACCCCCAACCTGGGGGAAGGGTTAGCCAGAGAATGACCAGACCACCCAGACATTTTGAGCAGTACGTAATGATGTAATTCTTCTGAAATACTCGTTTGTTGTGTTTTTCTCCTTTGGTTCTTTCCGCAGGGGAGGGGGATGTGTAGTATCTTCCACTTTTTCTCACCCCCGGCAGCTCATCTGAACATTGGAGCGGCTCACGGTGACGTCATGCCGAATGTCACCGCGACCAGCGTTCTAAGTCGAGCGCCTGAGGGAGTGAAAGTGTCACCCGCTGCGGTCATTGCTGTGGCTGGGGTCGCTGATGTTCTTATCTACCTGTGTTCAAATAAACTTCCGTTTGGACTTCAAGACTGGTGTTTGGTCAGTTTATGTAGCTTTTCACAGATGGCAGGCTTCGGCCAATTTTGGATCTCAGGATCTTGAACCTTTACCTGAAACAGGAAAAGTTCAAGATGCTCACTCTTGCACAGGTTCTTCAAGCGCTGCTGGAAGAAGACTGGATGGTGTCGATCGACTTGCAGAATGCGTATTTTCATATTCCCATCTTGAAGTCGCACAGAAAGTATCTCCGTTTTACGGTTGGGTCGCAACACTACCAGTTTGCAGTCCTTCCGTTTGGTCTTACTACTGCGCCTCGAGTCTTCACCAAGGTGATGGCAGTGGTGGCAGCACATCTCAGGAGGTCGGGGATACATGTATTCCCGTATCTGGACGACTGGTTGATCAAAGCGGAGTCGCCGGAGAAGGTGCTCCATCATCTGCAAGAGACAACTCAGTTGTTGCACATGTTGGGTTTTTCGATAAATGTACCCAAGTCTCACCTGGTGCCCTCCCAGCGCAACCTGTTCATAGGTGCGGTACTGGACACTACTGTTTGTCGTGCATTCCCTCCGCCTTAAAGGATTCGCGACATTCAGGAAATGATTCCTTTGTTCTACAATGGAGCGGTCGTTCCAGTCCTGAAGGTTCTTCGCCTGCTCGGTCTGATGGCTTCTTGCATTCTATTGGTCAACCATGCATGCTGGCACATGAGGGCACTCCAGTGGTGCCTCCGCAGGCAGTGGTATCAGCACAACGGAGATCTCAGGGAGTCAGTGAAGATCTCCAGAGAAGCTGCAGCGGATCTATCTTGGTGGAGCGTGGAGGGCAATCTGTCACAATTAAAGCCCTTCCATCTGCCTCCATCGGTTGCCACAGTGATAGCGGATGCGTCCACTCTAGGGTGGGGTGCTCATCTGGGGGATCTGGAGATCAAGGGTCTTTGGTCTCCAGAGGAAAGGTTGTTTCATATCAACCTTCTGGAATTGCGGGCAATACGTCTGGCGCTCAAGGCCTTCCTCCCTTCCCTTCGCGGTCAGTCGGTTCAGGTCCTGACGGACAACACGACCGCGATGTGGTACATCAACAAGCAGGGAGGA
This sequence comes from Lissotriton helveticus, assembly GCF_964261635.1. Lineage (NCBI taxonomy): Eukaryota > Metazoa > Chordata > Amphibia > Caudata > Salamandridae > Lissotriton > Lissotriton helveticus. The sequence goes on along the minus strand of NC_136059.1, from coordinate 913,400,374 downwards.
GTGGGGTCACAATGTCTCTGCAGAGAGGCTCTGCGTCTCTGGTCCTGGGTTCAGGACCATCAGATTAGTCTGATGGCAAATCATCTGGCCGGAGTTCAGAACGTTCGTGCAGACAGTCTCAGTCGGCAGTTCTCTGCGGACCACGAGTGGAGGCTTCACCCGGAGGTTGTTCACAACATCTTTCAGATGTGGGGGACTCCTCGGGTGGACCTGTTCGACACTCACGAGAATGCTCACTGCCTGTCATTCTGCAGTCTCCAGTATCCGATGCAAGAAGCCTTGGGGGACGCGTTTCAGTTGAGTTGGAACTCGCAACTCCTTTACGCGTTTCCTCCCATACCTTTGATTCCTCGGGTTCTGAGGAAAATTCGCCAAGACCGGGCCCGAGTTATATTGATCGCCCCGGATTGGCCAAGAAGGGTATGGTACTCAGACCTTCTCCACCTCTCCTCTCACCCGCCGCTCCGTCTCCCTCACAGGGCAGATCTCCTCTCCCAGATGGAGGGGCAGGTTCTACACCCCCACCTCCAGACCTTACACCTTCATGCCTGGAGATTGAACGGGGCAACCTGAGTTCTTTTTCTCTCCCACCTGACGTGGTGGATGTCATCTTGTCAGCCAGGCGTGACTCCACTAAGTCCATCTATTCTTATAGGTGGTCAAAATTTGTCACTTGGTGTGGGGAGAAATCTATAGACCCTTTGAGAGCCCATTTGTCTGATGTTCTCCAGTTTGCCCTTTCTCTGGCTCAACAGGGGCTTACCGTTGCCACAGTGAAGGGCTATCTTTCAGCGCTGTCGGCATTTCTCTGTTTGCCTGACCAGCCATCTCTTTTTAAATCTCCTGTGGTTTTAAGGTTTTTGAAGGGCCTCACAAATAAGTTCCCTCCTACTCCTTTTATTGTGCCTCAGTGGGACCCAAATCTTGTTTTGACTTTTCTGATGGGTGCTCCTTTTGAGCCTCTTCACAAATGTCCTATGAGGCTTTTGACTCTTAAGACAGTTTTCCTCGTTGCAATAACCTCGGCAAGGAGGGTAAGTGAGCTTCAAGCTCTTAGTTCCAAGCCCCCTTTCTTGTCCATTCATGCTGATCGAATGGTTCTTAGGACCAGGGCTGCTTTTCTGCCTAAGGTGGGTTTTGCTGGCTGCAAGAGAGGAAGAGCGGTCCATAAAAGAACTTTATCAAGATGGATCGTCCTCTGTATAAAGATCTGCTACTCTTTGGCCGGTAAGGAGCCACCAGAGGGTATAAGGGCTCATTCTACTAGAGCGAAGTCTTCATCCTCAGCATTTGCTAGAGGTGTTCCTGTAGAGGATATTTGTAGAGCGGCAACTTGGTCTTCCCTCCACACTTTCGCGAAGCATTACTGCTTAGATACCGAGGTGAGGCGGGACGGCCATTTTGCGCGCTCTGTCATCCAGGATTTTCTGGTATTGAAGAGTGGACACCCTCCTCCTGGAGTGGGGTCTGCTGTGGGACTCTATTCACAAGGTGAGGAATCCACACGGCAGATGTATCTATCAGAAGAACAAGTTACTTACCTTCGGTAACGCTTTTTCTGGTAGATACAATATCTGCCTGTGGATTCCTCACTGACCCACCCGCCTCCCCGTTGTCCACTCTTCTATATCAGTGTTTCTATTATGTATTTATCTTATTGTCAATTGTTTTATTGCATTTGCTTCACACTGTGTGTGTTACCTTGATATTGGTACTGTGTATATGTCTACTGTCATTGGTCCGTCCGTGTGCCTCGAAGGCACGGAAAAAAGGGCGGAACTGATGTCATCACGCCGGCGTGGGCCTATTGTAGGCGTCGGTGACGTCAGCGGAGTCGCGAGTGATGCCGTGCCTCTGTGACGTCCGGGTCCACGTCGGCGCGAAGCTACAAAAAGAATTTCCGAATGTTGCTGACGCAGGGGATATTCACAAGGTGAGGAATCCACAGGCAGATATTGTATCTACCAGAAAAAGCGTTACCGAAGGTAAGTAACTTGTTCTTTATGTCTATACTGCGCCAGCAGTAGTTCTGCAAGTCTTTCTTTGATGTTTACGCCCTGTTCGACGTGCTGGCCAGTTTGGAGGTTTCGGTGCAAGAGGGAGCAATCTGTTCGCTGTTGGATCTTTCCCGTTAGTGTTGCAGAAGCTGTGAAACGTTAACAGTGTTCCGGTTTACCGTAACTATCCATCTGTAGAGTGTCTGACTTCGGTGAGTTTGAGGACACTTGTCCTCTTTCTGTTTCTTTAGTTCAGCATGCATTTGTGATCTCCCTGCTCCTTAGTCTAGCCGTTCGTTTCTTTCTGAACTCTGTGTCGTACTGCCGTCGTCACTTCCTTGCTGATGGTCTACGTGCTTTCAGTCCACAACAAATTTGTCTGAAAGGTAGGGATTCTATAGGTGCCTCTGAAATTCGTTGTTTCTGGAATTTTAGGTGTGGCCACAAATGTCTTTGCAGTTCGGGTTGGACTGTTCCCATGAGGCACAGGGTCAAGACTGATTTGCATATGGCCCTGTCTGAACTGGGGTGGCTTGGTGAGCAAAATAACGATGGATTAAACCCAGATATGTGACTGGGGTTGAATGTTTTGCCATTGTGCAACATTCCGTCCATCATCTTGTGTGTTTTACCACAAATGACTTGCCCAATATATGGAGCACATTAATTCGCTAGTATACTAGGCTTGAATAATGCACATTGAGCTGCATTACAGCTCCTCAAACCCTGACAAGCCAAACCTCGATTAAGTTGCATACTCCTCGCTGCACCACCATTTTCACTGTCCTGCAGTCATGTCGAATACAACCTCGTAAGAATGCCTTTGTGTGCTGCTGCCTCAACGCTGCTCCTCAGTGTCCTTGTGCATAGTTGGCGTGGTCCTCTGCAATGTGCGGCTACATACTCTGTTCATTGCAGCTGGAAAGCGTATTCGGTAGTCGCCCAAACACCAACTACCTGACTTTTTTTAGTCCACACCAACCAGCAGCCTTACTCGTCCACACTCGTACATCTGCGCACAAACGAGGGCGGTGTTTCATCATTTCGGGATCCGGCTACTGGTAGCACTGATGCGCTTTATTAATAAAAATCGAAAATTATAACGCATACACAAAAAGCCCGGTTTGTGTCTTCCAGTTGATACAAGAAGTGCCGAAAGTGGCTACAACAGATATCTCCCTTCCGTACACATACACCCCGCACAAAGAAAAACGCCCTCTCGATAGTTCCCCTCCCTCTCATTCACCCTCTCATCCCTCGCTCCTTCTTACAACCTCTATTCACACTCCCCTCTTCCCTCCTCGATAGAGGGAAGAGAGGATAGAGGGAAGAGAGGATAGAGGAAAGTGGCACTTTCCTCTATCCTCTCTTCCCTCTATCCTCTCTTTTCTCTATCCTCTTTTCTCTATCCTCTCTTCCCTCTATCCTCTCTTCCCTCTATCCTCTCTTCCCTCTATCCTCTCTTTCCTCTATCCTCTCTTTCCTCTATCCTCTCTTCCCTCTATCCTCTCTTCCCTCTATCCTCGCTTCCCTCTATCCTCGCTTCCCTCTATCCTCGCTTCCCTCTATCCTCGCTTCCCTCTATCCTCGCTTCCCTCTATCCTCGCTTCCCTCTATCCTCGCTTCCCTCTATCCTCGCTTCCCTCTATCCTCGCTTCCCTCTATCCTCGCTTCCCTCTATCCTCGCTTCCCTCTATCCTCGCTTCCCTCTATCCTCGCTTCCCTCTATCCTCGCTTCCCTCTATCCTCGCTTTCCTCTATCCTCGCTTTCCTCTATCCTCGCTTTCCTCTATCCTCGCTTTCCTCTATCCTCGCTTTCCTCTATCCTCGCTTTCCTCTATCCTCGCTTTCCTCTATCCTCGCTTTCCTCTATCCTCGCTTTCCTCTATCCTCGCTTTCCTCTATCCTCGCTTTCCTCTATCCTCGCTTTCCTCTATCCTCGCTTCACTCTATCCCTTTTTTCCTCTCCCCGTCTGTGACCCCTTTCTCATCTGTTTCTTATCTTCTCTTCTCTTTCTAGCTCGCTCTATTCTTCAGTTCCTCTTTCTTGCCCCGTCCTCGAAAAATGACCATGTTAGGTTGGACCACTACAACGTGCGAAATTGCAGTGACCCGCTCTTTGAAGTAGTCGATTTTAATGGTGTTTTGTAAAATGACATCAATCCGAAACGGAAAGCCTAAATCAGTCAAGGGAGCAAAACTCCAGTTATAAAGGTTTACAAATCTGCTGATCGTGTTAAGCGGTGGAGTGGTCCAGTACCTACAGGAGGAAGGCGTTCCTGGTAAGCTTGTAAGTGCATCTTGGCATATGGCGGATCTCAGAATAGCATCTCTACTATGTTTCATGATCCAAGCCCTAAGGTGGGTAGGTTCTCAGAAGTCAACTGTCTGGATGTGTATTGTCTGTTTCCAAGCAACAGCCTCGGATTATCTTTTCTTCAAAAGTGAACTGTACTCGTTTTTTGTTCTATGTTTAGGCAGGACTTTATTGAATTGTTTTCTACCACGCACAAAACCCTTTTGGCAGTGAAATGCTGCTCTCTGGGTTTCAAACGCCCTACATGTCTCCGTTCAGCCCCTGACCTATTTGATAGCTCACTGAGCCATCTTGTTTGCATAATGCCAAGCATTTAGCCAAAAAACGAGGAGGGATAGGGGAGTGTGATGGTCGCTGATGGGTATAAGTTTTCACTTCTATAAAACGAAAGAACCGCTGAGTCCTTGAAGCATCGTGATTCCTTAAATAGCTAACTTAACAAGCATTTGCAATGCAATAGGTCTCGCATTTTCGCGACTTTAAGCTATTTGCATTATAAAGGAATATGCCTTTTATTTATGTTTTTAAAACGAAAATAAAAGGCATTATCATTTACAATGTCAATAGCACTATCTCGTTTTTTTAGGTTTCGCCTATTATCATTCGCTTGCGAATGTAATAGGCGAAAATTCAAGGGCTTGATCCGACTCGTCAAACCACTGCAGTTTCTTCCCAGTGCATGTGAGTCACGTGACCACAAAAGCGGGTCACGTGACCACACAAGCACGCGCATCTCCCTAATCCGCCGGCCACACTTCTCTCTCCTCGCTCGCATTCCCGCCACCCCACCAGGCTCTCCCGCCCCCATCCGGCTTCCCTCTGCGCATCTGCCTGTCACACTTCTCCCCTCGCTCGCATTCCCGCCCCCCCCACCAGGCTCTCCCGCCCCCATCCGGCTTCCCTCCGGCCATTTGCCTGCATTACATCTGTGATGACGTTCACACAAAACCTGCCCAGAGAGGCTGTATATAAGGGTTTATCCAGCTGAGAGTAGTTCCTGTAAGCACACTTTTCACATCACATGCTTAAAATTCCGAAAACGTGGGCGTTGTGTGGGTTTCAGTACTTCTGATTCCGCTAGGGGCCTCGAGTAGCAGACATTCCTTAATCTTCACGACTTCACCACCTGACCTTCATTGCCCAATCCAGCTCTAGTCCCGCCTCCATATATGACGCACCGGGTTCAATGGGCTCCCCTATATTCACACACGCTATTCAGGGAGCTTGTGTGGTCACGTGACCCGCTTTTGTGGTCACGTGACTCACATGCACTGGGAAGAAACTGCAGTGGTTTGATTAAATTGTGGAACCTCCTGAGGCTCAGCCGGGAGTAGAATTGCTCGCACTCTGATTTTAAAGCACTAAAAACTTGCATTTTTAAACTCACTTACTTGCTCTTGGCACCAGACACTCTTGGGCAGGGCTCCTAGTTCACAGCGGATTAAGCGCTGGAAAGGGAAACCTCAAGCCGCCATTCTCCTCGCTAAGGCACGGGACACGCCCACTTACGAGGCCACGCCCCCCGCAACAGGTATAAAGCGCGCTGAACACTAGCGACGCTTGATTAAATTGTGGAACCTCCTGAGGCTCAGCCGGGAGTAGAATTGCTCGCACTCTGATTTTAAAGCACTAAAAACTTGCATTTTAAACTCACTTACTTGCTCTTGGCACCAGACACTCTTGGGCAGGGCTCCTAGTTCACAGCGGATTAAGCGCTGGAAAGGGAAACCTCAAGCCGCCATTCTCCTCGCTAAGGCACGGGACACGCCCACTTACGAGGCCACGCCCCCCGCAACAGGTATAAAGCGCGCTGAACACTAGCGACGCTTGATTAAATTGTGGAACCTCCTGAGGCTCAGCCGGGAGTAGAATTGCTCGCACTCTGATTTTAAAGCACTAAAAACTTGCATTTTTAAACTCACTTACTTGCTCTTGGCACCAGACACTCTTGGGCAGGGCTCCTAGTTCACAGCGGATTAAGCGCTGGAAAGGGAAACCTCAAGCCGCCATTCTCCTCGCTAAGGCACGGGACACGCCCACTTACGAGGCCACGCCCCCCGCAACAGGTATAAAGCGCGCTGAACACTAGCGACGCTTGATTAAATTGTGGAACCTCCTGAGGCTCAGCCGGGAGTAGAATTGCTCGCACTCTGATTTTAAAGCACTAAAAACTTGCATTTTTAAACTCACTTACTTGCTCTTGGCACCAGACACTCTTGGGCAGGGCTCCTAGTTCACAGCGGATTAAGCGCTGGAAAGGGAAACCTCAAGCCGCCATTCTCCTCGCTAAGGCACGGGACACGCCCACTTACGAGGCCACGCCCCCCGCAACAGGTATAAAGCGCGCTGAACACTAGCGACGCTTGATTAAATTGTGGAACCTCCTGAGGCTCAGCCGGGAGTAGAATTGCTCGCACTCTGATTTTAAAGCACTAAAAACTTGCATTTTTAAACTCACTTACTTGCTCTTGGCACCAGACACTCTTGGGCAGGGCTCCTAGTTCACAGCGGATTAAGCGCTGGAAAGGGAAACCTCAAGCCGCCATTCTCCTCGCTAAGGCACGGGACACGCCCACTTACGAGGCCACGCCCCCCGCAACAGGTATAAAGCGCGCTGAACACTAGCGACGCTTGATTAAATTGTGGAACCTCCTGAGGCTCAGCCGGGAGTAGAATTGCTCGCACTCTGATTTTAAAGCACTAAAAACTTGCATTTTTAAACTCACTTACTTGCTCTTGGCACCAGACACTCTTGGGCAGGGCTCCTAGTTCACAGCGGATTAAGCGCTGGAAAGGGAAACCTCAAGCCGCCATTCTCCTCGCTAAGGCACGGGACACGCCCACTTACGAGGCCACGCCCCCCGCAACAGGTATAAAGCGCGCTGAACACTAGCGACGCTTGATTAAATTGTGGAACCTCCTGAGGCTCAGCCGGGAGTAGAATTGCTCGCACTCTGATTTTAAAGCACTAAAAACTTGCATTTTTAAACTCACTTACTTGCTCTTGGCACCAGACACTCTTGGGCAGGGCTCCTAGTTCACAGCGGATTAAGCGCTGGAAAGGGAAACCTCAAGCCGCCATTCTCCTCGCTAAGGCACGGGACACGCCCACTTACGAGGCCACGCCCCCCGCAACAGGTATAAAGCGCGCTGAACACTAGCGACGCTTGATTAAATTGTGGAACCTCCTGAGGCTCAGCCGGGAGTAGAATTGCTCGCACTCTGATTTTAAAGCACTAAAAACTTGCATTTTTAAACTCACTTACTTGCTCTTGGCACCAGACACTCTTGGGCAGGGCTCCTAGTTCACAGCGGATTAAGCGCTGGAAAGGGAAACCTCAAGCCGCCATTCTCCTCGCTAAGGCACGGGACACGCCCACTTACGAGGCCACGCCCCCCGCAACAGGTATAAAGCGCGCTGAACACTAGCGACGCTTGATTAAATTGTGGAACCTCCTGAGGCTCAGCCGGGAGTAGAATTGCTCGCACTCTGATTTTAAAGCACTAAAAACTTGCATTTTTAAACTCACTTACTTGCTCTTGGCACCAGACACTCTTGGGCAGGGCTCCTAGTTCACAGCGGATTAAGCGCTGGAAAGGGAAACCTCAAGCCGCCATTCTCCTCGCTAAGGCACGGGACACGCCCACTTACGAGGCCACGCCCCCCGCAACAGGTATAAAGCGCGCTGAACACTAGCGACGCTTGATTAAATTGTGGAACCTCCTGAGGCTCAGCCGGGAGTAGAATTGCTCGCACTCTGATTTTAAAGCACTAAAAACTTGCATTTTAAACTCACTTACTTGCTCTTGGCACCAGACACTCTTGGGCAGGGCTCCTAGTTCACAGCGGATTAAGCGCTGGAAAGGGAAACCTCAAGCCGCCATTCTCCTCGCTAAGGCACGGGACACGCCCACTTACGAGGCCACGCCCCCCGCAACAGGTATAAAGCGCGCTGAACACTAGCGACGCTTGATTAAATTGTGGAACCTCCTGAGGCTCAGCCGGGAGTAGAATTGCTCGCACTCTGATTTTAAAGCACTAAAAACTTGCATTTTTAAACTCACTTACTTGCTCTTGGCACCAGACACTCTTGGGCAGGGCTCCTAGTTCACAGCGGATTAAGCGCTGGAAAGGGAAACCTCAAGCCGCCATTCTCCTCGCTAAGGCACGGGACACGCCCACTTACGAGGCCACGCCCCCCGCAACAGGTATAAAGCGCGCTGAACACTAGCGACGCTTGATTAAATTGTGGAACCTCCTGAGGCTCAGCCGGGAGTAGAATTGCTCGCACTCTGATTTTAAAGCACTAAAAACTTGCATTTTTAAACTCACTTACTTGCTCTTGGCACCAGACACTCTTGGGCAGGGCTCCTAGTTCACAGCGGATTAAGCGCTGGAAAGGGAAACCTCAAGCCGCCATTCTCCTCGCTAAGGCACGGGACACGCCCACTTACGAGGCCACGCCCCCCGCAACAGGTATAAAGCGCGCTGAACACTAGCGACGCTTGATTAAATTGTGGAACCTCCTGAGGCTCAGCCGGGAGTAGAATTGCTCGCACTCTGATTTTAAAGCACTAAAAACTTGCATTTTTAAACTCACTTACTTGCTCTTGGCACCAGACACTCTTGGGCAGGGCTCCTAGTTCACAGCGGATTAAGCGCTGGAAAGGGAAACCTCAAGCCGCCATTCTCCTCGCTAAGGCACGGGACACGCCCACTTACGAGGCCACGCCCCCCGCAACAGGTATAAAGCGCGCTGAACACTAGCGACGCTTGATTAAATTGTGGAACCTCCTGAGGCTCAGCCGGGAGTAGAATTGCTCGCACTCTGATTTTAAAGCACTAAAAACTTGCATTTTTAAACTCACTTACTTGCTCTTGGCACCAGACACTCTTGGGCAGGGCTCCTAGTTCACAGCGGATTAAGCGCTGGAAAGGGAAACCTCAAGCCGCCATTCTCCTCGCTAAGGCACGGGACACGCCCACTTACGAGGCCACGCCCCCCGCAACAGGTATAAAGCGCGCTGAACACTAGCGACGCTTGATTAAATTGTGGAACCTCCTGAGGCTCAGCCGGGAGTAGAATTGCTCGCACTCTGATTTTAAAGCACTAAAAACTTGCATTTTTAAACTCACTTACTTGCTCTTGGCACCAGACACTCTTGGGCAGGGCTCCTAGTTCACAGCGGATTAAGCGCTGGAAAGGGAAACCTCAAGCCGCCATTCTCCTCGCTAAGGCACGGGACACGCCCACTTACGAGGCCACGCCCCCCGCAACAGGTATAAAGCGCGCTGAACACTAGCGACGCTTGATTAAATTGTGGAACCTCCTGAGGCTCAGCCGGGAGTAGAATTGCTCGCACTCTGATTTTAAAGCACTAAAAACTTGCATTTTTAAACTCACTTACTTGCTCTTGGCACCAGACACTCTTGGGCAGGGCTCCTAGTTCACAGCGGATTAAGCGCTGGAAAGGGAAACCTCAAGCCGCCATTCTCCTCGCTAAGGCACGGGACACGCCCACTTACGAGGCCACGCCCCCCGCAACAGGTATAAAGCGCGCTGAACACTAGCGACGCTTGATTAAATTGTGGAACCTCCTGAGGCTCAGCCGGGAGTAGAATTGCTCGCACTCTGATTTTAAAGCACTAAAAACTTGCATTTTTAAACTCACTTACTTGCTCTTGGCACCAGACACTCTTGGGCAGGGCTCCTAGTTCACAGCGGATTAAGCGCTGGAAAGGGAAACCTCAAGCCGCCATTCTCCTCGCTAAGGCACGGGACACGCCCACTTACGAGGCCACGCCCCCCGCAACAGGTATAAAGCGCGCTGAACACTAGCGACGCTTGATTAAATTGTGGAACCTCCTGAGGCTCAGCCGGGAGTAGAATTGCTCGCACTCTGATTTTAAAGCACTAAAAACTTGCATTTTTAAACTCACTTACTTGCTCTTGGCACCAGACACTCTTGGGCAGGGCTCCTAGTTCACAGCGGATTAAGCGCTGGAAAGGGAAACCTCAAGCCGCCATTCTCCTCGCTAAGGCACGGGACACGCCCACTTACGAGGCCACGCCCCCCGCAACAGGTATAAAGCGCGCTGAACACTAGCGACGCTTGATTAAATTGTGGAACCTCCTGAGGCTCAGCCGGGAGTAGAATTGCTCGCACTCTGATTTTAAAGCACTAAAAACTTGCATTTTTAAACTCACTTACTTGCTCTTGGCACCAGACACTCTTGGGCAGGGCTCCTAGTTCACAGCGGATTAAGCGCTGGAAAGGGAAACCTCAAGCCGCCATTCTCCTCGCTAAGGCACGGGACACGCCCACTTACGAGGCCACACCCCCCCTCCGCCTCCCCGCCCCCAATCCCCCTCCATAAGAATGTGTAATCACCGGAAGCGCAGCGGACGAGCGCAGCGGGCGCGACGATTGCGCGCCGAAGGCGCGCATAAGGCAAGCTCGTCTGCGCTCGTCCGCGCCGAGACCGGGCCAAGGGCCACCCCCCCTGATCCTTCATCCCCGTACCCCGCAACCAACTCTGTGCCAATAACTTACACTTCGGATCAACTCCTTAGCATCAAACAAACCACCAGGTATTCTCACTCACTACCAAACTTCAACTATAATGATCCTAGGTTCGGCCCACTCAAGTGTCCCACTTGCATTGAGATATCACCTATCTTTTCCCCTACACCTCCCCCTTTAGTAACAGCAGCCCTGATCAATGCAAGATCTTTACCAAAACATAAAATTGAAATCGCCGAGTTCATAGACTCACAACAGATAGATATTCTGTTCATCACCGAGACTTGGGGAGATGAGGCCTCTGGCCCCGACTTTAGAGACGCAACACCAAACAACTACTGCGTATGTAAAATAGACAGACCTATAAGGAAGGGTGGGGGAGTCGCAATCATTTATAAAAATCACTTCAAAATATCCATTACAGATACAACCTATCCTGAATGCGAGGCTCTCCTCTTCTCAATAGGCCTATCCAGCAAAACATCATTTAAAGGGATGTTGATCTACCGTCCTCCAGGATCCAGAGCTAAATTCCTAGCACGTCTGGATCACATAATCGAGACTTCCATTGGATCACCACAGTTCACCATCCTAGGTGATTTTAATTTTCACCTCGAAGTTTCAGAAGACCCTGACACTAAAATGTTACTCGGAGACTTAGAGACTGTTGGTCTCATACAAATTGTAAAAAAACCCACGCACAAAGCAGGCCATACGTTGGATGGATTATTCACCAACAATCCTGAAATCTCCATCACAGAGGTCATTCCTCTAATCTGGACCGATCACTCTGCTATATGCTTCTCTATCCCTACTGAACCCACGCCCCCTCGTTTGTCTCTTCCCTACGCCAATACTTTTAGAGACTGGAAGAACCTAAATCTTGAGCGTCTTACTCAGTTGATTCAGGACAGCCCATCACTTAATGAGCACGACCCCATAGCAGCGTCAGACACTTATACGGAGACTTTAATCAAAGCCTGCAACATATTAGCACCTCCCAAAACTTCTCACCGGACCAGAAAACACCCATCGGCCCCCTGGTTCTCTGAGTCGCTCAGACTCCAGCGCCAGTACTGCAGAAATCTTGAACGGCAATGGCGCCGTAACTTCAACATAGCTGACAAGATTAGCTACAAAAGCGCTCTCACCAACTACAAACAACTCATAAAAAAAGAAAAAACCACTTACTACACCAGCCAAATTAATGAGGCGAAAAACTCCTCAGGGAAACTATTTCAAGTAGTAACCTACCTGTCCAATCCATCTGCCCCTCAGTCAGAAGGCTCTCAAGCCCTTTCTGATGCATTAGCCAATTTTTTCGAGGACAAGGTTAGAACTATTTTCAATACTTTTACACCCGAGGTAGCGACCATTCCCTTTCACTCCCCAGCTCACACCGATCCCTCATTTACAGGCTTTGAACCTACCTCCCGTGAGCTTATTCAACCATTGATCGCTCGAACCAAATCTGGTTCACCTTTGGATCCTTGCCCTCCAAACATCCTCAACCTCATCTCGGAGGTCATTGCTCCTCCCCTAACCACCATCTGCAATGCAATGTTTGAATCCGGTGTATACCCCCCGCAATGGAAAAAAGCTATAATCAAACCACTGCTGAAAAAACCCAGTTTAGACCCTCTCCTTCCTGCTAGTTATAGGCCCATTGCCTGTCTCCCATTCCCTGCAAAAATCTTTGAAAAGATCATGAATATCCAGTTGTCAAATTACATCCATCACAATAATTTACTGGACGACACCCAATTTGGGTTTCGACAGGGCCACGGAACAGAGACGGCACTGCTGAAAGCAGCAGATGAGATTAGGTCTACAATGGATAATGGAGGAGCCGCAGTTCTAGTACTCCTGGACCTATCTGCGGCTTTCGACACGGTCGACCACGCCACCTTGATCGACCGTGTCGAAGCCATAGGAATCACAGGCAAAGCAAAAAACCTCCTGGCCTCATTCCTGTCAAACCGTCCACAAACTGTGAAACTGGGAAATTTCACATCCCAGACCTTCTCCTTGCCATGTGGAGTACCACAGGGATCCTCGCTAAGTCCGACACTGTTTAATATCTACGTGTCGGACCTGGCGAGGGTCATAAAATCCTGCGGAATCTCCCTCACTACCTACGCGGACGACACCCAATTGGTGCTGTCGATCTACAATGACGGAATCTCAGTAGCAGCCAATTTCCAAAGGGGAATGAAGGCAATAAGCTCCTGGATGTCATCCAACTGTCTTAAACTCAACTCGGATAAGACAGAAGTGATGACATTCGGGAGGCTTCAACCCACCTGGTCCCCTCAATGGTGGCCTCACCAAATGGGACAACCGCCAGAACCGGTGACGAAGGTACGCAACTTGGGCGTTATCTTTGATAACAAATTGACATTCCAACAACATGTCAATGCTGTGGTTTCCTCTTCTTTCCACGTACTAAAAAAGATAAAAAAACTAATCCCATACCTTCCGTCACATGCAGGTAAAACCTTGGTCAGTGCATTAGTATTCTCTAAAACTGATTACTGTAATGCACTGCTACTTAACACTCAACAAAAGGTACTTAATAAACTGCAAACTGTCCAGAACGCTGCCGCCAGAACACTTCTATCCATCCCTAGATTTGCATCGGTCTCCCCCTACATTCGACAATTGCATTGGTTACCGGTGAGGAGCCGCATCAAGTTTAAGGCTTTATGCATTGCATATAAGGCCATTCACGGCCTAGGACCCCTATTCTTAAGAAGAGCCTTCCGTCCGCTGGAGCATACCAGAACTCTGCGGTCATCCTCAGCGCACCTACTCATGGTCCCCCGGACAAGAAGGGCCAACTGGGGTGACAAACGCTTTGCTGTGGCCACGGCCATACTGTGGAATGCACTTCCCCTAAACATCAAGTGCGCTCCGACCCTTCTGAACTTTAGAAAACAACTAAAGACATGGTTGTTCCCTGCTTAATTCCACCCCCCTTCTGGAGAGTTCTGCAACTATAGCGCCGAGACACCCCAGGGTATTTGCGCGCTCTAAAAATCGCCAGAAATAAATAAATAAATAAATAAATAAACTTCACCTTGTAACCGGTAAGCACTGTCAGCGCGTACTTTTAGGAGACCCAGCACTGAGGGCAAGCTGTGTCTAACCCATACATCCGTCCCTTCCCCTATCTGCAGGCGATTGAGCCATACGAGTACGCTTCAGCGACTCGATAATCTCCAGCCCTGAACTCCGTATTCCTAAATTCTGGTGAGTCCCTCTCTGTTAACCGGCCACACCGTGATTCAAATAATACGCATGATTGACCCCTTCCTTCCTCACTTGGGAACCGCCAGACACCTACCTCCTCCCCCACCCAAGCTCACCCATTCCGGACTTGGCGGTAAGACTTGCGCAATTGGACCTGAATTGCTTCCCCCCCACCTCCTTCTCACTATCACACCGTCCCCCCTTCTGAATAGCAGAAATGCTAGCGGCCTTATCAAATTCTTTTCTGGTACCTCCTTCAATATCAGTACTGCTATGGTCAATTTATATCGCAATTCGTGTTGGATATTAACGTTCATTGGTTCCCCCTGCACATGGCTCACTATTTATTCATACCGTATAATTCACGCACTTGTAACCTTGATTGTAAGCTGAAATGAACCTGCCATTATTGTGTCGTATTATGTATGAGGTCATTCCGATTGTGCATATTACGTTGCTTATAGACTGACCATGTCACTCCTTATTTATTGCCTTATCACGATGCTCAAGTTATTACAGGGCGCTCTGTTGTACGCCTCTCATTGTTCTGCATGCCGTATGCTTGATTATCGATATGCTTGCTCGTGAGTCCCCCACATGTGAAACCAGGGTCCTACTACGGCTTATGGTTTTTCCCTATGCCTGACCAAACTACCGCAATTACACTACACTTTCCATCACGTCTTGATATGAGTGCAATCATTAGAAATCACGCCGCCCACCCGTCGATTCTGCGGCATAGACTAAATAGCCGCACCTTTCCTACACCTTCCTACTTCTAGTCATGCATCTCAATCAGTACTATGCATGCAAGCCTTTGATGCTGTAACCATCAGACGTGCATTTCATTTATGCCACACTTTCCCAAAGACTCACAAGTGTAAAAGTAAGGCGGGATGTGCCATCATCTTAGTGGAGCATCATCTTAGTGGAGCAGGTAATCAAACTTAACCAGAAACACTATTCAGTAATTTATTTCACGCTAAGGGCATCTGTTAATATGAAGCTTAAGCCAGCGCCTGTGTATGCCAGGATACACTAGGGAACTTGGTAACATCACAGCCTACACCTGAAATGCCATGGTAACTTGCAAACTCCATTAAACAGGATCGCCCCCACCCACACAAGCTCCCTCAAAACCACGAACCAACTTCACACCCGCCTACTTCAAACAGCCCTATGAAAACAACACAATTTACTGCCAAACTATTTCCATGGTGATTAACGGAAAAAACATCATCAGTCACCAGCTCATATGGTGTTGTTTGACAGTACCCACACATTGGCTTTTAGGGCTCCCTTCAGAAATTAACCAGGAACATAAGCACAAAACAAGCACTGGCGTTGCCAATAGGTTTCGCATTTGGACAGTTGGAGCTATTGGTTTTGTAAATGACATTTTATATTTATATATCGTTATTGGCATTGTCAATAACAATATATAAATATAAAATGTCATTTACAAAACCAAGAGCTCCAACTTTCCAGTGCTTGTAATACTTCACTTCTGTTTTTCCTTCCTCTTCATACCTGGTCTCTGTATTGTACAGTGATTGTAATTGCATTTATAGAGTGTTTACTAACCCTGACGAGGTGTGGAAGCGCTATAAGTTGGGTAGCAATCTTCTCTATAGCCCAAAGTTAGTTGTTAATCCATTGGTCATTAATTATTGTTGGAGATTTTTAGGTTGAGTTAGTCTTTTGATCTGAGGAAACGTGAAGAATATCCTTAATTTTCATAGGGTGACATTGTAGAAGGGAGATTCCTATCCGTCTTACTGGTGCAGGGACACGATTTGTCTTTGGGTTCACAAAATGAGGAGCAACAGTGGAGTGGAACAAATCACAAGTTTATTACATTTAATGAGCGGGCTCAGTCATACAGACACTGCAAGTGTCTGAGAGGGAATTGACTAGCATGGTTTCAAACCTCGTATTTATACAAATTTGGTACAGTAAGACCAGCTCTAAAACCCCTTTGTCATTGTTACATAATGCTTACACAATTCCCAATGCTTACATGCTGAAACGTTGAATCCTGATAAATCCCCTCCCATGTCACTTTCATAGATAGGCAAGAGAGGTTACAGGCGTTGGTGGGCTCTTAGATTAGACATCTGCATGCTCAGGCCTTTCAGCAGAGCAGGGCCCCTTACCCTGGCATACAAGCATTATCAGCACATCCAGCTTTCAGTGAACACGTAACTTCTGACTTTGCAAAAAGTCTTTAATAAAATAATTGTTTTGCCGTTTAACAGCCCCTCCTTTTAGACTCAACTAAACACATTTTGTCTAATTAAATAATAAAAGATATACATTCCTGATACAATGAATCAAAACGAGCTTTATTCGATTTTTGGCATGTAAAATCATAAAAGCAGACAATTTAAAACATTTAATCTCACTACTAAATATATACAAATGTGCATGAATATATACAAATGCATTAATCAATTCATTTTGCTGTGACTGTCTCGAATACATGGGAATAAAAATATTTGGCAACTATCTTAAAAGCAGTCCTTCAGAGGTCTAAGCATTTAAGATTGTCCTTGCTCTCAATATGCTTTCTAGGAAACCCACCATAGTACCAATGCAATAGTTGTCTTCCAACATCTGTAAATACATAAAAGCAGGGCAGCATTGTCTCCATCCTCCCTGTTTTAGTAGAGGTACAATCCATCTACGATGTTCGTTTACATATAATTTACAGAATAAAATAGCATGGATGGTAGTTTGTGAAGAGAAGTTATTCCTGATTAATAAAACTTCATGAATACAAAAAACATCAAAGAGAACAAATTAACATACTTAGTGATATAATCACCATGACCACCATATTCCTCCACTTCTAAATCTGATCCTTTTGCCTGTGGGTTACCATCATCATCTGGATAACATGCCATGTTTAGCTCTTTATTAAGACCTCATATATCAAAGCTAAACCTCTTATTAGCATGTGCTGCCCACAAGACTCCAAACCAAGCCGTGCAAGAGCCATTGTGGGAGAATGGGAGTGGTATGAAAGGCGTTCCCCCTTTTTTCTGGTGTGCAGGCAACAATCCACAAACCCAACAATCAGAAATATTAGCAATACTATGCATATAATGCAACATTCGAATAAATGAATTGTTCTGGTAAGAAAACGTATGTTTCTCATCTAAAAGTAAAAGAGTAAAATAACATTCAGGCGGTGTAGGTGTTGGGCATACAGGTGTAGGCATAGGAAATTTCACATGTAAGAACCAAGCCTTTACACAAATACTCCTAACACTAGATAAACTTGCTTCCAAACAAATAAATGTCTATTTAAATGTGATTTTCTTCTCTGTAGCATGTTGAATATCCAAATGATCTATCTCCATGATAGGCATTTCGCAATATCGAATTCGACAAGGTCTCTCTCTGTATAGTCTCTTATGATTTTTACCAACTCCGTTCATAAATGTTCTTTCTGAAAAGTTCTATCCTAAATTGGATACCTAATCAATAAAAGGAACTCAGTCACTTGGGCAAAATAAACACAGTTCCACATCAACAGGCTCCGCGCCAGGAGCAAAAACAAAAAATCGTTGAGATTTTGCAGTTCAGAGATGACTGTAGCAATGAAAAATCAGTGTAACAAATACATCAAGAAAGGTCATCCACAAGTTCATCTGCAACAGCTGGAAGGATCATTAAATAGATTGCTTTTTTCAATAAATATTTCTGGGCCAACTGGTGCAAAGTTCAGATTCTATTTTGAATGCTGGAAAGAGTAGAGAAATGTACACAGGGATAGTATCAGCAGTTTCCTGTACTACTAATCCTCTCATTTTTTTGCATTCAAAGATTCTTTTCTCTACAGCTCTTGAAAGTTCTCAGTTATTTATTTCAGCATTTCTTGACTCTGTTATCAGCTTGCCATCAGGGTGGCTCAGACAGTTCAAGCCTTGCATTACACAGTTCATTCAATGTGGCATTCTGTAAATTTTCCATGCAATTTGACCACTCAGGTGCTGAGAAACTCTGACAGAGCACCATCAATCCTTTGCACGTTTTCATTCCAAGCCTTTCACTTTGATTTTCACTTTGATCAGTTTCAGATGTTTCAGGTATGGGTGCAAATGATTTTTCAAGGGAACACTGCATACATTTTAGATACCCTTTCAACCAGCTTTTTCCTACCTCAACTCGTAGGCCCACAGCACAAATCTTTCCTTCAGAGGCTGCACTTGACTCATTCACCTCTTTAACACTGCTTTCATCTGAGTCAGTTTTCAGTTTTTGCTTTTCCAGTGCAGTTTTCTTTAGTGCTGCTTCAGACAGTGTGTGTTCCCTTACAGCTTGATGGACCATCTTCTGTTGGCTTTTGACCACTTCTGGCATATTTTCTTGAAGAGTTGCTGTTTTATCAGAGGGACATGGGACCATAATGTGTTAGAGGCATACACCCAATTTGGAAGGCCACCACATTTCACAACAGTTCCCTTTCACAGCATCTCTCAGATCAAAGTTTTGGCACCAATCATTATGCAGAGATTGTGTACCCACTGCAATCTGGTGAGAAACTGCACACTCCACATCAGCCAGACCTTCAAAGCAATCGTTAGTCTTTTCATCAGTGTTTTTCACTAGTGCATTTGCATGTACATATTCAAGCCACTTCAGTGATGTTGAAACTCAGTATTTTGCAAAGTGTAACTGTGCTGTCTTTGTCCAATCTGTGGTTCTGCCCACATCATCTTTGAAACCTCATTATGATCTGATTTCAGAGAAATTGGCAATCTATACCTGGGCATCCGTTTTTGCAAAAACACATTTGCTACTATACAGTTGTCATTTTTCTCAGATTCTGTTCTGATACAACCTTGTTGTTCTGTTTCTAAAACCTTTTCTTGTACCTCTTTTAGTTCTTTACAAGTGTCAGCATTAAAATAAACAGTATCCTTTTCCGATTCACCTGTGAAAATTCCATTCAATGTATATGCTAACAGGACACAATATTGTACAACTGAATTAGCATTTGTCTCTCTCAAGACAATAATGACTCCCATTTAAGCAGTTATACTGCATGTTATGGTAAAGGCAATCAATTTAGAATTTTGGGCTGAGGTAACTCCTGAAAGCCATGACGCTTTGACAACATAATGTATAGGGTGCTGCTCCTAATCTGTCATTGTTACCTTTCAAACATGGGCAATCTACAAAATGGACAGTGTTGGGCTCAATCAGACATTCATCCTTAAAGTCTAACCTTGGCGTTATGCATAGATTCATGACACCTAGAGATTCAGGTTGTTTCATCATAAACAATTTCATTTGTTGGCTTTAAGCTCAATACGTTTGAATTCAGACATTTCTTGGTCACAGTATTTTCCCAAAACAGCTTCACAAAGGAAGTAACCTTTTCAACAATTTGGACATTTTATAATTATTTTCTCACACTTTTTGTGTTTGACATTTACCATAGCTACTGAATTAAGGCAGCTGGGCATTTCAGTGACGTTGGGGTCAAGGGTCATTGGGAGATACGTCACAGACCTTTGAACACATTCATGTTTTCGAACAGGCACTGAGAGAGCGCTGGCCTCCCTCTCACCGCAAATTGGTGTATTATCTTTTAAATAAACTTGCACTCCTAGTGCCAGGCGCAACACTTTTTCTCTTTCAGCTCTAGGAATGCTTTTGTGCAATTGTTGTCCAATGGAAGCGGATAAGACACATCCTTGTGTGTCAGCCTCATTAAAGGCATAGCCAACTAAGGAAAGGTTTGGTAACCTCTCAACAGCAGCCAACCATTCCCCCAAAACATCCTGACTTCTTTCTGAATTTGAGGTGGATTCGTTTGGTGAATTATTTCCACTCTCACCGGTGACACCTTTCTAGCTCCTTTTCCAATTATGTGTCCTGGACATTCATCTTCTTTTTGACAGTATTCCTGACTATTCTCATGCAATAGTACTGTGACGTGAACTTAACAAAAATCAATAACAGTAAGCCATTCTTCAGCACATGGAATGTGAAAAAAAAATATATTGGCTGGATTCAGTACCATAGGACAACCTAGAAACGTTACACTACTACTCTCCTGCATTATTCTGTTCTTTTCATTTGGTTCCTGTGAACCTGCGATCAGAAAGGTACAGAAACTCCCAATCAGGGGGGCGTGGCCAAGATGGCGACGGAGTAGGACGTGCTTTTTGTCCCCTCCGGCGCCGGGCCTACAATAGCCTTGTCCAGCTTGACCCCGGGAGCTCCTCTGGGCTTACAATCGCTCCGAAGCCCGCTGTGAGCGGTGGCTGGCAGTGGAGCGAGTCCCGACGCTCTTAGTGCCCGCGGGCGTGAGTTGGGAGCTGCCGGCGATCTTCGCGCCCTGTGCGACGCAGAGGGCTGGAGTGCCGGGCGGAGCTGCGGGACCGTCTAGGGGCACTCGGCAGCCGGTGGTGGTTGGCGCTGCCTCATTCTAACAGCGGAGCGCCCCGGGGGCCGGGCGGCAGCGAAACGGACCTGTTTGGAGGTGAGGCCTCGAACACCGGAGGGGGCGGAGCCTATTCTCCGCGGACGGCGGGCCCTGCGGCGAGCCAGGCGGACTAATTGAGGCCGGGGACTGGGGCCTGGTCCGCGCATCGGCCTGTGCTACGCCTGGGGGTCGTTCACTCGTGCTACAGCCTGGGCGGCACACGGCAATTGGCGCGACTGGACCCTTCAGTGAAGAGTGGAGGCAGTCACGAGGTGGCACATTTGGAGGCCCCAGCTTGGCATTGAGGGTGCATGATCGGCTTGGCACGGCTGCCGGCGGCTGTAAGGGGACACGGGCCGTGTGAGCGCTCTTCCCCGCGGCGGAAGACCCCTGCTACCGGACAGCGACGACATAGACTACAGGTACGCCAATTGACTCGTAATCCGGTGTAGCACCACTGTGCCCGGCTGATGAAGGTTTGGGGGCCTCTGAAGGACTCCGGGAGGTGATTGTACCCAGGCGGCGGCCTTCCCTCGTCCGGACCTAGCGGCGTCCTGTGGGGGGAGCGCTTCGATTGCCTCGAACACCCGGGAGGCCTGACTGGACCTGAGACCTTTGGCTGGCCTGCTGCTAGCACGTCGCCGCGCGCCTGCCTGCCCGGGGTGTGCTTTCTGTGCGCTGGAGCCCTGAGATCTACAGGCTAGAGACACCGGTCTACCTTTGACATTGGGGCACAGGGGACAGCTGGAGAGTGTTGGGCGGTGCCTCCGCCTGGTTATTACGGCAGGCTTTGGTGGTCTCTGCCTCCTGTACGCCGCTCTTGTGGCCTGCCTGGTGGACTGCAACAGCGATGGCCGCCTCCCTACGCAAGGGGAAGCCTGGTAAGGACGGTTCGGCTAGGGGCTCCCAGGCCCCGGCCTCCCCAGGTCCTAGCGCATCTCCGGGGCGGTCTGATGATGAGGCCCCGGCTACTAAGGCCTTCATGAAGGACCTCTTCGCCTCCATCAAAGACGATATTGCCGAACTCAGAACCCAGCTTACTTCGGATCTCCGCGAAGTGCGGAGGGATGTCGACGGCCTTGGGGAGAGAGTGGCCACTCTGGAAGACCATGACCTCAGCGTGGCCAATGATGTCCACCTGCTACAACAGGACATGCTCCGGCTCATGGAACAGAACATAGATTTGCAGGCCCACGCTG
Organism: Lissotriton helveticus; assembly: GCF_964261635.1. Lineage (NCBI taxonomy): Eukaryota > Metazoa > Chordata > Amphibia > Caudata > Salamandridae > Lissotriton > Lissotriton helveticus. The sequence goes on along the minus strand of NC_136059.1, from coordinate 913,378,642 downwards.
AGGATCTGGAGAATCGTTCCCGCCGAAATAACATCCGCATTCGAGCTGTCCCTTGGGAAGGCGAAGCAGGAGATCTCAGGGAATATGTGCAGGCGCTCTTTCTTCAGATTTTGGATGAGGAGGAGGTGCAGGACATCAGAATGGACAGAGTCCATAGAGTGGGGCTGCCCAGGCGGAATGGGGGACCTCCCCCTGACATACTGGTGTGTGTGCACGATTTCCAACTCAAGGAGCGAATCCTCAGGAAGGCGCGGGACATTCCCACCCTGCAATTCCGGGACCATCGACCTCAGCTGTATCAAGATCTGGCTGCCTCCACGCTCCAGAAGAGACGCGAGTTTCGACCGGTTACTGCTTATTTGAGAGAGCACAACATCTCCTACTCGTGGGGCCATCCCTTCCGCATAGTCTTCCGTTGTCAGAACAGACTGGCGCAGATTCGATCTCTCCGGGAAGCAAAGGCACTCCTGGGGATTGAGGAGGAGACGCCGGCGCAGGCCCGTCGCAGTCCTTCACCACGGAGACGACACCGCTCTTCGTCTTGGCACAGGGTGGGACCGGAGGCGAGCCGCAGGAGGCCTGACCACGCGACTAGCCTGCAGGAGCGTGGAAGTGCAGTGGCGTCAGTGGCTTCTGCCACGCTGACGTCGATGCAGCAGAGCTCTGGGGCGGCCTGATCTTCGGGCTGCTTGCCTTGGTGCCGGAGGGGCACGCACATTCAGGTACCGGGGTTATGTATGTACTTTTCGAGAAGACACCCCACCCTTTGGCCGTGGGAGTTCCGATGTTGGATCCCCATTCACGCCCCCAAGGGGGTCTCAGTGACTTGAGTTTTTTCTTCTTCCTTTTGTTCTTTTTGTTGTGGGATTGTTGGGGGGTGGGGGGCATGAGGGGAGGGGGTCGGGGAGGGTCCGTGGTGGTGACAACGGTGCTAGGGGGTGTGTATGGCAGAGGTGCAAGTTTGGAATGCGGAGAATTGGGGCAGAGAGGGCTTACCCCCGGTTCCGGATGCCTGGCTCCTCTGGGAGGGGAGGCTCTTGGGCTGGCATTGGCGGGGGTCGGGGTGAGGTTCTGTGATGCCTGTTAGTGTAGGGACCTGGAATGTTAAAGGGCTTACCTCGCCGCAGAAACGACAGAAAGTATGGAAATATGTGACTGACCATCAGCTGGATGTGGTGGGTCTCCAGGAGACTCATCTAGTGCGCAAAGACGAGCTGCGACTCAGACATAAGGCTTACCCTCTTATTTACAGGTCTTCTGCTACTACGAAACACAGAGGGGTGGCCATCCTCTTCCCCGCCGCGCTGCATTTCCAACCTGTAGAGGTGCGCAATGACAAGGATGGCCGTTGATTGATGGTGAAAGGGGTTGTTCAGGGGCGAATGTGTACCTTTGTGGTGGTTTATCTTCCTAATGCTAGCCAAAATAAGTTCCTGCAGGAATTGCTGCAGAAGGTGGGGGATTTCACTGATGGGCACCTGTTCCTCATGGGGGATTTTAATTTGGTGTGGGATGAGGTTGTGGATGGCTCTAGGTCTCACAGGGCTGATACAGGAGTGTTTTCGGATGCGACACAGCAGATGGTGGATGAACTGGGGCTGACTGATGGATGGCGATTTTATCACCCTGCTTCCCGAGATTACACTTTCTTTTCCCATGTACACCACTCCTACTCCCGATTGGATTATATTTTTCTCAGTCAGGCCCTTAGGGGAGATGTCCTGGATTCCACCATCCTCCCGATGTCAGTTTCCGACCACAGTTTTCTGGTGCTCACCCTTCGCTGGACATTGTCCGGTAACAGACAGCGGAAATGGTACTTCCCGGCCTCGGTGGTCAGGGATGACGCGTCGAATAGGGCACTGCGTGAGGCTATTAGGGAGTTCTTTACTCTCAACCCCACAACGGATACATCGGTAGCTAATACTTGGGATGCTTTTAAGGCGTCAGTCAGGGGAACGTGTATAGGCCTTAACGCCGCTCTTAACAGGTTGAGGCGGAAAGACCGGGAAGTCCTGGAGGCCGAGTTGGCCATACTCGAACAAGAGCACAAAACCCGTCCGTCGAGGGCGACCCTACGTCCGCTTACGGCGGTCCGAGGGAAACTGAGAGCTCACTACAGTAACAGGGCTGAACTCACGATGTTGAGGCTGGGGCGACAATCTTATTCCTCTGGGAATAAGGTGGGTAGACACCTAGCGCGTCAACTGCGTGACAGGAGGGAGTGCGAATATGTCGGCGGGATTGAGGATGACGCGGGCGTGATACAGCATAGGGACGAATTGAAGACGAGCATTTTTGGCCGCTTTTACGCGAATCTCTACGCAGGGGATGAACTAGATGCAGAAGCACAAAGGGAGTATTTGCGGCGCCTACCACTCCCCCAGATATCAAAGGAATGGAATGATCTGTTGGAGGCCCCGATCACCAGGGAAGAGGTGCTTGAGGTCATCCACAATCTGAAATTGCACAAAGCACCTGGGCCAGATGGCTATACAGCCGTCTTCTACAAGACATACGCTACTGAACTTTGCGACTTCGTGTCCCTCTTTAATGATATGGCCACCTCTGGTTCCGCGGCCGGAACATTGGCGGAGGCGGTCATTGCGATCCTACCGAAGCCGGGGAAGGATCCTACCCAGTGCGCCTCCTTTCGCCCAATAGCGCTCCTTAATATAGACGCTAAGCTGTACTCCTCAGTCCTGGCACGCAGGTTGCAAGACTTGATGCCGGCAATCATTCATCCTGACCAGTCCGGGTTTATCAAGGGGCGCCAGACTCACGATAATACGCGGAGGGTGGTACACCTCATTGAAAAGGCAGATAGGTTTTGCATCCCAGCGGTCCTGGTTGGATTAGATGCAGAGAAGGCCTTCGACCGTGTGGACTGGGGCTTCCTATTTAACACAATGTCGGCATATGGCTTTTCGGATAAATTTATTACTATGGTGAGGGCCAATTTTTGCAATCCCATGTCACGGGTGACAGTGAATGGACACTTCTCGGCGTTCTTTCCACACTCCAGGGGTACCCGGCAGGGTTGCCCTCTTTCACCCCTCCTGTTCGCGCTGAGCATTGAACCTTTAGCATTGGCGGTACGTGAGAACGAGGGGATCCGGGGCATCCCTTTCGCGGGAGAACAACATAAAATCACGCTCTTCGCAGACGACGTTCTACTATCGGTGGCGGACCCGGAACACTCGTTGCCATGCATCAGGGAGGGCTTACTGCAATTTGAGGCGGTGGCCGGTTTCAAGGTCAACTATAGTAAGTCATATGTCCTGAATCTCACCCTGTCGCAGACGGAGGTGGAGCGGGTGCGTCCTTTGACGCCCTTAGCATGGGCCGCCAGTTAGATTGTTTACTTGGGGGTCCACTTGACTTCGACGGTGGGCGGGCTGTTCTCGGCCAACTTCCCCCCTCTATTAGCGACAACACGAGCTGAAATGGACAAGTGGAAACCTAAATTTCTGTCCTGGTTGGGCAGGGTTCATTCTGTAAAGATGGTTCTCCTTCCCAAATATCTATATTTATTCCAGGTGCTACCCATCCCACTGGATAGCGATTTCTTTCGACGCCTCAAGACTCAGATATTGCGCTTTATATGGCAAGGGGGGCGGGCTCGTCTCCCCTTTACGGTCTTGCGTAGACCAAAATCTGAGGGAGGAGTTGGACTTCCGGACCTGCAGCTTTATTATAAAGCGGCACAACTGAGGGTGCTAGTGGAGTGGTCGCAGCAAACGTCAGAGAAGCACTGGCTTCACATGGACCGGAGCGTATCGGGTAGGTCAGTCTGGGACTTGGCGTGGAAACCAAAAAAAGACCGCCCTCTTAACGCTTATATTAGCACCCCGACGGGGACGACGTTGAAGGTCTGGGACTCGCTAGCTTCGGACGAGAGATGGACTACATTTCCCTCACCTTTCACACCCATACATTTCAATCCGGCTTTCCCACCAGCGCTCCGAGAGGGCCCCTTTGATGCTGGGAGGGAGGGGGGCTGTAGAGCACTGACCCATCTGTTTCATGGGCAGGATCCTCTCTCCTTTGCTAATTGTACACGGGACTATGGGATCCCCCAGACTGAACGATATCACCACGTACAATTGCTCCACTGGGCTACGTCGCCTGGAATACGGGAGGCAGCTACCAGACCACTATCATCATTTGAGGCCTTCTTGCTGCGGACATCTGCCATGAAGGGCACTATCTCCTTCCTGTACCAGCTCTTGCTTCGATCCGCTGTGGCGCCCCGGCCTCGTTACATGGAACAGTGGGAGGGAATGGTGGGGAGAGATATCTCTGATACCGAATGGTCTGCACTGTGGCGGGATCTGACTGCGTTTAATCATTCCCTACATCTAAGGGAAGCGCATCTTAAGACACTTATGCTTTGGTATCTCTGCCCGGCTCGGCTCCATCGCATATACCCGGCCACGTCCGACAAATGCTGGAGGGGTTGTGGGCTCCTTGGAGACTTCCGCAACATATGGTGGGACTGCCCTGTGATTCGGCCTTATTGGGAGGAAATTCTCTCCCATATCAAGGACATTCTTCGCTATCCCATCGAGAATTCCATCGCCTCGGTCTTGCTGGGCCTGCGGGAACCTGGCCTGGAATACCAGACTCGAGCGGACAAGAAGATCTTGTGGCTCTGCCTAGGAGCTGCCAAGCTCACGTTAGCTGCCGCTTGGAAACAAAAGGGGGCACCAGCAATCTCCTTGTGGCACGCACGGCTCTGGAGGCTTTTGAGTATGGAAAGACTGGCGGACATCTTCCTGGGTAACTTCAAGAACTTTCAATTTCAGTGGGGCCCGCTGGTTACCTTTCTTTCTAAAGGGTTACCATCAGCTGTGTGTCCCGCCTCCTTACGATCGCTACACCTCTTTCAACTCTAGAGTGAATGATGGAATGGCAGTTGGAGCGAATGAATCACCACCATGGGGAGGGAGGGGGTGGACGGGGAGGGGGCGGTTTCTGTTACTTTGTTCTTGGGCCTCTGGGATGCATAATGCAGGGCACACTACTCCATGCATTTCTGCACAGGGTACTCTACTTACAAGCCACTCAGTGGTCTTAACCTTTTTGTCATCGTTGCAGAGCTGCGTGGTCTACTGACCTAAGAACTTTGACCTTGATTATGTACTTGTGTTACTGCACGGACCTTACGCCAATGATGCTAAGATAAACTGTCCTCCTGTGCGAGGGAATGTGTGGCACCTCGGGGGCCCGTGTCATGTTTTTCCACTGTTTAAATCAAAATAAAAATTTTACAAAAAAACTCCCAATCAATTCCATCAAAAATCCTTTACTCAATTCATCTCCAATTGTTTGTAACATTTCTGCATCTGATGGTGTTCTTGAACACGTCCTCTGGTTCTAATTTGAATAAGACATGTTCTGCATGTTTATTAATCTGGCATCTTTCTCTGTGAACTCCCGTACGTATGTGTTTATTATTTCTTTCGAGTAAGAAGGTAATTTTTCAACTGTCATTTCTGCTATAGCTGTCTCTTGTTGGGCCATTTTAAAATATACATTCTCATCAGGAATCTGATAATCTGCTACTTTCTGGTGCGCACTACACGTAACAATAGCCATTTTCTTTGGTAATGTTAATGCAGTCAGCAAATTTTGAACTAACTCTTCATGCTGTCTCCACAATTGTATGCAGTGTAGTAATAGCATAAGCTGCAGTCGTGGTGCCATCAGGTTACTTAAAACAAGATCCATCTACATACAATTCACCATGAGAATCAGGCAGGGACATGTCAGTCAGGTCCCCTCGACCCTTTGTTTGTTCTTCAGTGATAAAAATACAATCATGTATATCACTGGACTGCTCAGAGAGCAATGGCAACAAAGTAGGTGGATTCAAGGCCTGGAGGCATTTAAGTGGAATGTGTGATGCTAACAAAGGGAGTTCGTACCCAGTAAGACCGACACTCGTCAAATGTTGTCTTAGTCTGATTCAATAATCCATCAACTGCATGGGGAACAAAAAATGTCAATTTATGATTCAGTATAAGTCCTGCCGATTGTCTGATTGAAATGGCAGTTGCTGCCACATATACTATTTGCATTTAAAATGAACTATTCTCTCATCACTTTCTACACTCTTCTCATGCTTTTAATTGTAATTCTATAATTTTCTGTACACTAGTCTGTTCTTCCAATTTTGTTCCCATCCTTTTCTTCTTTAATCTTTTTCTGTTTAATTTGTTTTCTCCATAACCCTACAGCATCAAACATACTCTACATACTTTTCTCTTAAAGAGCTGCTCTTCTACATATTGCAGTTTAATCAAATCAAAGGTACCATTAAGTGGCCACTGTAAACTACTATCTGCCTTCATATGTTTGTTCCACAATGTGCTAAACCGTATGGAAGAAATACCGTATTTAATGTACATTTTATAATTTCAGAGTGCCTTCTAGAGGCGCTGGCTGTCTTTCTTCCAAAATTCAATTTTTTTTCTTGCAACAACATAAGGCACGAAGTGTGCTCAAAACAGGCATGTTTTTCAAATTTCTTCTTAACCACATCGATGCGGTGCATTTTCCTGCTGTGCGCTAAGGAATGCAGAATCCCACGGTTCATGACGAGCTCAGCTCGTCATGAGCGTACAAGAGGTGTACTTCATGACGAGCTGAGCTCGTCATGAGCGTCGAAGGGGTTAATGTTGTCAAGTGACCCTCGTACCTAAAACCCCTAGAAATGAGTAAAAAGTCTCACATTACCTGTCTAAAACATCTGCATATGCTTTTATCAAACCAAAACCAACAAAGACAGCCATTTCGATCCTACCTGATTGCAATTCTCCAACTCCCACCTGCTGATCACCTCCAAAATGCCAACCAAAGAGCCCAAGTTGAGACACACAGCCGCCACAAAGGTCAGGCCAATTAGCTGAAAGTCACCTCTGCCGCGAGAACCAAGTCTCCTCTGCGAGGCGCCCCTTGGTGTTTCTGTTTTGTCAAAGCTACCTCCTTCTGGTCCAGCTGCGGTCTTCAATGGGTTCCCACATTCTGCGCCAATTGTAGAAGTGAGATTCCTATCAGTCTCACTGGTGCAGGGACACCCTATGTCTACGGGTTCACAAAATGAGGATCAACACTGGAGTAGAACAAAACACAAGTTTATTACATCTCATGAGCGGGCTCCGTCATACAGACACTACAGGTATCTGAGAGGGAACTGACTAGCATGGTTTCAAACCTGGTATTTTTACACATTTGGTACAGTAAGACGAGCACTAAAACCCCTTTGTAATTGTTACATAATGCTTACACAACACCTTTGTATAATGTTTACATGCTGAACTGTTAAATCCTGATAAACCTCCTCCCACGTCACTTTCATAGATAGGCAAGGGAGGTTACAGGCGTTGGTGGGCTCATAGATTAGACATCTGCGTGCTCAGGCCTTTCGGCAGGGCAGGGCCCCTTACTCTGGCACGCAAGCATTATCAGCACAACCAGCTTTCAGTGAACACGTAACTTCTGACTTTGAAAAAAATCCTCGCAGAAACACAAAATGGGGGCTGGTAGTCAAAATGGAAGAGAAGTAGAGGCTAACTGAACAAAATTAAATTTTTACCGTTTAACAGCATAAGTTAATAAGAGTTAGATGGAATTATAAGCGTAAGTTAAGTGGAAAAAGATGGATGAATAAGTAGGTTGGAGGAGGTTAACGTGAGATAGCAGGAGAGAGACTAAACAGAAAGAGGCATGATTTATAGGAGTGTGTTGAGTAGATAGGTTAAATTTAGTTTTCTTTTGCAGGAACGGTTACTTTGAAGGAACGGTTATGCTTTCTAAAATGAGGATTTGGTTATTTTGCTGAGATTTAGTAGAGTGTCAGGCAGTAGGCAAGTTTAATAAGCCGTGTAAACTCAGAGGCACTAAGGTATACATAGGATGTAGTGTAAGGAGAGTATCATTCAAATAGGAAGGCAGGAGAGATCGTAAACACCATCCATAAATCAGGGTATTTTAATGCAACCTGAGGAAGTGTGAAGAGTAGGGAAAAAAATGCTGAAAGTTGATTGCGTTTGGGAAGGTGATACACATTTTTCCCCTCTTAGCTGCTCCACTTGACGCCTCCACCCCCCAATGTCTCCAGCATTGTTTGGTCTCTTCCATATAGATGTTGAACATCTCCGAAGAAGCTGTCAAACTTTCTAGTTGTTTTTTGTTTGTTTTTAACAAGGTGTATGTCTGGATAGTGGGTTATGTGTGTCTGGTAAGATTTTGAGGAATGAACTATCAGTGGGGTTTGAATTGATAAGTCAGTTATGTGTTTGACAAAGATGCATAGCTGTTGAGTTTCTAGGGTGATGATGTTCTTGCTTGTTAAGAGATTCTGCAAATTTAGCAGTTATTAGATCTCAGAGGGTCCTGGAGGGTATCTGTCTGTGGGAAGGACATGAGAATGTGTGAATTATTTATTGGATAACATTCAGAATAATAAGGCCATAACCATCTTTCTGAACTCTAAGTTATTCACAATGGCTCTGGTCATTACTGGTAAGGAATTCCAAAGTTTTGCTGCTACACCGATAAAATAGGACCGTCAATGGTTTTCTTCCTTCAAGTAGGAATTGTTGTGTGTGGTGCCAGTCTGGAATGGATGTCCCTAAGCTGGAGAAGAAATGGCTCCACGACCGCACATCAGACAGCCACGCAGCCCACAAGGGCGCCATCCGCAGACATCACCACCTCATCAGAACAACCAAGAGATCGTCCTTCAAAACCCGACTGGACAACAGCGCAAACGACAGCAAAGAACTTTTCAGCATAGTGAAGGAACTCTCCAACCCCAGCGCCAACACCAACGACATCCCGCCATCGCAAGAACTCTGCGACTCGCTGGCCACCTTCTTCCACCGCAAGATCGCCGACATCCACGACACTCAACTCCTCATCCCCCCTAGACAGACCCCACCCCGAACGCCACCTGCACCAACCAGCTGACCTCCTGGTTCCACGTCAACGACGAAGAGACGCGCCTGGTCATGAACTCCATCCACTCAGGATCTCCGGCAGACCCCTGCCCACACCACGTTTTCAACAAAGCTGACACAACCATCGCACCCCAACTACGGAAGGTCATCAACATCTCCTTCAACACAGCGACATTCCCGGAGATCTGGAAGCACGCCGAAATCAATGCCCTCCTCAAGAAACCCAAGGCGGACCCCAAAGACCTCAAGAACTTCCGGCCCATCTCCCTGCTCCCCTTCCCGGCAAAGGTCATCGAGAAAATCACCAACATGCAGCTGACCCGCCACCTCGAGAACAACAACATCCTAGACCCATCCCAGTCCGGATTCAGACGCAACCACAGCACCGAGACTGCCCTCATCGCCGCCACAGACGACATCAGGCGCCAGCTAGACAATGGCGAAACTTCAGCCCTCATCCTCCTGGACCTGTCAGCTGCTTTCGACACAGTCTGCCACCGCACACTAAGAACACGCCTCCAAGAAGCCGGAATCCAGGAGAAAGCCCTAGACTGGACCACATCCTTCCTCTCCGGCAGAACCCAGAGAGTCCGCCTCACGCGCTTCCGATCCGAAGCCACCGACCTCATCTCTGGTGTACCCCAGGGCTCATCCCTCAGCCCGACCCAGTTCAACGTCTACATGGCCCCCCTCGCACAAGTGGCCCGCCTGCACGACCTGAACATCATCTCCTACGCCGACACCCAGCTCATCCTCTCCCTCACCAAGGATCCACACACCGCCAAAATCAACCTCCACGAGGGAATGAAGGCTGTTGCCGAGTGGATGAGGAGCAGCGCCTGAAACTGAACTCTGACAAGACGGAGGTTCCTCATCCTAGGCAATAAGAACATGAGAGGGAGGTTCCCATAACTTTAATGGACTAGGAAGTTCAGACATTTAGAAGATTGCCCACAGAAACAGTGTGAATTATCAAATCATTTTATTTTATTTTCATATATTTCTTAATGCGAAAAACATTCATAAAAAAAGCGTTCATTTGTTCAAATAGATTTTTTTTCTCATAATCTAAGAATACATTTACAATAACAGTGTTAGCCCAGCACAAGAAGCAATAAAAGATTATATACAACACCCACTCAGACTCTCAGGCATACACACATTCAGCCATCATCATATACATCAAAGACGAAAACTGTGAACACATTTAAGACCAACAAACAGAAGAAAGCGCCGACGCGCGTTTCGGAAAAAGTGCCAACAGTAAGTATTCCTTCATCAGGGCGCAGGTAGGGATTGATTATATATTCATTTCAATTTTGCTGGGCAACAGGTTGCAAAGTATGGTGTTTCTCTGGACACAACACACGTACAATTTCAAAAGGGTGGGCTGGAATGGAAGGCCTCTAAAAGCATGTGGATGTGCCAGAATACGAATTACTGCAAGGTTTCAGAGAAAATGTGTATAATTCCAAAAACAGCCGGTCGGTAGGATAGGAACCCCACAGCCCGATGAAGAAGGCAGTAGACTGTTTGTATATCCCACACGACAGCTCTGAAAGTACCTGTCAGAGCAGAGGACTGTCGTGTTTATTCTTTGAAATCAGCCCATCCATAGCTGTTCTACATGCACAAGCATCACACGGGACTCATTACAGCTTCCTCGAAAATTTTGTAAGCACGGACTGTTTTACTCCGTGTGACCTCTTGTGGGGTTCCTATACTACCGACCGGCTGTTCTTGGAAATATACACATGTTCAGCCCATCCGTAGCTGTTCTTCACACTCTAGCACCATACGGGACTCATTATAGCTTTCTCTAAAATTCTGTAAGCACAGACTGTTTTACCCCGTGTGACCTCCTGTGGGGTCGCGTCGGCGCTTTCTTCTGTTTGTTGGTCTTAAATGTGTTCACAGTTTTCGTCTTTGATGTATATGATGATGGCTGAATGTGTGTATGCCTGAGAGTCTGAGTGGGTGTTGTATATAATGTTTTATTGCTTCTTGTGCTGGGCTAACACTGTTATTGTAAATGTATTCTTAGATTATGAGAAAAAAATCTATTTGAACAAATGAACGCTTTTTTATGAATGTTTTTCGCATTAAGAAATATATGAAAATAAAATAAAATGATTTGATAATTCACACTGTTTCTGTGGGCAATCTTCTAAATGTCTTTGAACTTCCTAGTCCATTAAAGTTATGGGAACCTCCCTCTCATGTTCTTATTGCGATTGAACTCCCTGGTGGGTTGTTCCCCTCTATCCTTTTTAGGTTCAGGGTCCCTTCCTTGTTCTTCATCCTCATCCTAGGCCCCACCCCCTCTGCATGGGACGACTCCTGGTTGCCGACCACACTGGGAACAGCTCCAACACCCACGGACCACACACACAACCTAGGATTCATCCTCGACTCCTCCCTCTCCATGTCAAAGCAGGCCAATGCCTTCTCCCCCTCCTGCTACAACACCGTCCGCATGCTCCGCAGGATCTACAAGTGGATCCCAACCGAAACAAGAAGAACAGTGACCCAAGCCCTCGTCAGCAGAAGGCTGGACTACGGCAACGCACTCTACGCAGGAATCCTGGCCAAACACCTGCGACGACTACAACGCATCCAAAACGCCTCCGCCTGACTGATTTTCAACGTCCCCCGCCGCAGCCACATCACCTTCCACCTAAGAAACCTGCACTGGCTCCCCGTCAACAAGAGGATCACCTTCAAGCTCCTCACCCACGCACACCAAGCACTCCACAACCCCGGACCAGCCTACCTGAACAACAGACTCCGCTTTCACACCCCCGCCCGCCAGCTCCGCACCGCCAGCATCGCCCTTGCCGCCGTCCCGCGAATCCAACGAACAACCTCCGGTGGAAGATCTTTCTCCTTCCTCGCAGCCAGTTGTCTAAAGTAATTTTGGTACTTTGTCATTAAAAGCTTGTGAGAAGAAAATGGGCATGAAATGCAACCAGTGAATCCACTTTTATCTTGTCATGCACAAGATGACCTAAAAGACATATAGTTGGCTATCTGTTAGGTTACAAAAAGCCCCAGTTGTCCCATAAGGTTACCCTGCGCAACCATTCGAAGATGGTAGCTATGACATGCCACACTGATATTTGTCCCAGAGCTCTTTTACCTCATAACCGGTAAACTGTGCTGCTTAACAGCAGTAACAAATCAGACTGTGTAATGGACATGAATTAAATTCCTTATGTACATGCACTTGTGCATAATACACAATCACTTAACAGTGCACTTAACAGTCGTATCTTCAACTAATTGTCAAAATGTAGAGACATTAGAAAACCAAAAACACCAAAACAACCCAGAAAAGGCACGAAAATTCAGAAAGCTCTACACATGATATGGTACACATTTACTTTACAACTACTAGAGACGTTGTATTGATTTTCTATTTTAAATCTTTTTCATGAAACTTCGATGTAATACATTATACAAGTTTCAAATTCAGAGCTGTCTATCCCTGCAGTCAGCATTTATTCATAAAAATTGCTAGTGAATATTACACACCAGCCTTCTTGTAAAAATACTTGTGTTATGGTGATATTGATAGACATTCAAACCATCCTTATTTGATGGATATTTTTACCTGCAGATTCCTCACCACATGAATAGCTTTAGTGTGCCACACTGAATCTAGAAAAGTTAAATTAGCTCTCCAGCCGCGACAAGTCGCACTGTGGTTCTGTCCTGCCTGCAGTTATATATGATGCTACCTTAGTATCTAACATCTGTATTGGTTTTTTCTGAGCATATCAGAAGTTGCTCTTTTTTCTAAATTCTTTTAAATATTCAATTGTTTGTAGTGCTTTAGAGACCAAGGCACCACTCTTGCTATTCACATGATGCCTGTCTGTGCTCAAAAGTCCAAGTGAACTTCTAGGACCATTGCCAGCCATGACCATTGGCCTTTGGCGTCTATCAAGATTCAGACCGGATCTTCTTTAATGTCTGGAAGTTAGGAGCCTGTGCGTCACCACCTCTTGCTGATTTTGGAATAGGTACTAAAATAAACATCAGGATGTCTTCTTGTTCCAAGTTTGGGACTTACCGTGTGGAGACTTCCCTCCATCTTAATGTCGGTCCTGATCAAAGGGCTTGGTGTCCGGAGCGGAGTATATATCCCAGACTTGAATGATCTTCGGAGCTGTGGCTTCCTACCCTGGTGAACATGTTGGCACTCAGCTTAGTTCCTACTCTACATTTGGCTCCTTCGGCATCACTGCACTTTGTGGGACATGGGGTTGACTATGCTCTTCCTCCTCTAGCTCCCTTCTGTGCACTTTTCGTTTCAAAGTCCTGTGGCTCCTTCGACTGTACCTCTGCTGGCAGCCTCTTCTCTTTCACCGGTTGACCCTGGGAATAAACCTGCAGTTGCTTCAGCAGTCAGTATTTTGCTGTTGATTGCCTTTTTGCCTGCTTTGATGATGCCATCTGTGGCAACAACTCTGGATCTGTTTTTCGGCTAAATGGTGCAATAATTTTTTGATGCAGACTAGTTACTCGATGTTAGAACCCATATTGGATTTTTAATGAAACTTTGTTGTAATTGATTATGTCTGTTTCAAGTAGATGCGCTTCTGCATAGGCCATTGGGAGGTTGCTTGTCATTATTGACCAGCCCCAGGTGATCTAATAGTATTGTCCTCGTAGTGCAGAGCTTGAGGCTAAAGGCTTCTACTTTTATGGTTATTGTTGCTGGCCCCTCCTCCTCGCCTACTAACCAAGTTCATATGGACCATGTGAATGGGAAAGAAATGCCACGAGATGGTATGTTTGGTGGTTCCTCTTCACTAGACCACGTCAGGGGTCACTCCCCTCAGAAGGGTTAGGATGGGTCTAGGGCCGCTTGGCAACGTCTTGGATCTGGTCTTGAGTGTGTGGACTTAGTGTCTTGGTCTATGGGGTCTTCGGTGACCCTTCGTAGATATGCTTGGTTGAGCTCCCTTGGTTCCACAGAGGTGCTAAGGCAAATGCGCTTAATAAGGCCTTTCATGGCTCTCAACTCTTTGTTGAACAAGCTTTTCTAATTTGTTTTTTTATGTTGCCTGCAGTTAGAACTTTTTAAGAGTTTTCCTTTGGGGGCAGGCCTTCATTTATACCTGCAAAAATGTGGTAATTTCCGCACCTAAGTTAAAGGTTTTCTTTCGTATCTGTCCCCTGTGTTGCTTCTGCGTTCCCTTGTGTTGCTTCGGTCCCCTCTTCTGGGATGCGCAACATAGCCAAAAACCATTGGCAAAGTCAACGCATATCAATGGCGACACATATTTCGTTTGCCAATGCTTGTCCTAAAGACAGTTGCAAGTATGACAACAAGTGGAAATAAAAGAAATTGAGCAAGTGGCATTCAAAAGTATCAACACTGGAACATGGCTTCTGCAAACAATTTTCAAAATTAACGATTCAGGTGCCAAGACATGACCCAGTCAAGAGCTTCTGGTTATTATTCTACCAACAATGGATATTTTAGTTGTACATTAATGTATTTATTTCAGTTAAATCTGACCATCGCTACTCCTTGAACAGTTAGTGCAAGGAACGGCTGTCTTGTCAATTATCTTATGCAGTGGAAAAGACGAGAAGAAAGGTGTAACTTGTTAGTTACGGTCCTGAGGGCAGTGTGCGCCTCATGGATGGTTGTGGCTGTAGTTTTTCTGCTGGAAGCCTAACAAATGTTCAAGTTAAATATCTTATCTAACGTACAATACAGAATAACAATACCAAAGAATCAAACCCCAAAAAAATAAAGAGAAAAATATAACCATATTACAAGAAATTTTCTAGCAAGTGATACCCCTACACAAATTGAATAAAAATATACAAAATTTTAATAAGACCATGACCTACATGTGGCCTTGATCGAAGAGGATGCATTCTTTGCTATGTTTTTTTTTTTGTCTTGTCCAAACTACATATGTGTAACTTTTCTCAGCCACTTTTTATGTTTACACAGTGTATTGTCTTTATGGTTGTTTGTTAATTATTGAGCGCCATTGTTGTTCTATTGTTGCCATTATCATTATTTTATTAACATTTTGTACATTTTTTTTTCAATTTGTGTAGGGGTATGTATCACTTGCCATCTCAAAAGGTAACTTCTTCAGCTGCACAAAACATTTGCACATTTTTTGCAAAAATACTCTTCTTAGGGTAGACTATTTAATTTGTGAAACTGCCATTTAAGGAACAAAGTACAAATCCGTATTTCAGTCTGTGTCAGCCTAATATATGGTGATCTTGGGAAATTTACACTGTTAATGTTCCACTTACTGTCAAGCACAGGATAAGATATTTTCACAGAAAAGAGACAGCCACATTGTAACACAATTTAACAATGCTTTGTTTTCATTTTGATTCGCAAAGCATATTCTTTATTTGTGTCATCTGTGGCAACTTGTTTTGGAGAGTTGGATTAGTGTAAAGGCATTTTTTGTGAAAGCTTTTGTGTTTGTTTAGCTACACAATAATTATGTAGTATGTCTGCAACTGTGCCTTTTTCGGAACACATATATCACTGGATATAGAAGATTTCATCATTTATCCTAGCACGCACTAGTCATAATTTTAATGGTGCAGCAGGTGCAGTGGCACAGGGGTCAAAATGTCCAGGAAAACCACTGAACACCGATTATTGCTATATTTTACTACTAAATAGGAAGTCAGATATTGCTTTTTTGGTTCTTTTGTAACCATTGCACCCAAAGTAACACACCGTATACAGCATCACTGTAATAAAAGCTGTAACCTATTAGACTTTTGTCTATGTACAACTTATGTTCAGCGCATTTATATGGCACATTTTCACCGTTTTTCAATGGTCCTAAAATGCTTCTGAATCTGGACACACCAACACTTTGGCAAGGGCATTCTCCATTCTGTAGCATTAGCACGTCCGCCATTGTAAACACAAGATAAATACTTATAACACACCATATGGCATTCCATACGAAGCATTGCTAAAGCCAATAGGTCCCGCCTATGCAAGATCTATTGGCGTTATCAATGTTTGTTAGTCATATTATAAAGCCGTGCTAGCTTCAGTGCAGCATAACTTAAAAAAGCGATATAACACGGACAGCGCTGGCTGTGGCATACAGCTTTTTTTACATTACTTTCAACGGTTTGCAACATAGCTAAACACATTAGCAAAGCCAATACATCTCACATAGCCAAGACCTGTTGGGCTTCATGCCATCTTCTTGATTACTGCCTGCCAAATTAAGAATGGCTTACTGTTATTCAGTAAATCTGTAGCCAAATGGCCAAAGTAGCTGTGGAAATGCAGTGTTAAAATACACAAAAGTTTATAAATGAGTTGCATCTTTGTATTGATTTGAACTAAGTTGGAGCTTCAACGAAGTCACTGAGTTGAAATCCTCCTAACATTTTTACATTTCTTTGAAAGAGTACAGTTGAACTCAGATTATGACGTGTAACAGGTTAACATATTGCTGTGTTTTTTGTCTGTTCTTCTCTGCTCGCATATGCAGGAAACATCGAAACAATGTTGGACCAAGCAAACCTATTTCCCAACCCCGAAGAAACATTGTAGGTTGCAGAATACAGCATGGGTGGAAAGAAGGCAGTGGGACTTTAACACAGTGGAAAGGAACGGTATTGGATCAAGTTCCAGTTAATCCTTCTCTTTATCTAATCAAATATGATGGATTTGACTGTGTCTATGGATTAGAACTCAACAAGGATGAGCGAGTTTCAGCATTGGAGGTCCTTCCTGACAGAATTGGTAAGCATTGCTTCTTGCCGGATTTAACTTCAACTGTAAATTATATGTTGTGGAATCTTTAGCATAAAAATAACACTTAGTTTTTGTTCTTGAACCGTAAGCAGTCAACAAAATATGAAATGCAAAATTATTTTTGCATTATTGTGCTAGAGACATTTAGATGGATTAGAGAAATAAATTAATTTGAATTGCACTTTAATACTAAAAATCCAAATTGATTTAAGATGTTGCTTCCAGACCGTCTTGCATTAAGTAAATAGCTTTTTATCTTGATTGCACACAAATCTCTGTGGGGATGTTCTCTACACGTATTTTCCATTTTCAGAAGAGTGCAGTGTCAAACAAAAATTAATTACCGTTGAGCTGACACAGTTATTATGAGAACCACACCTGCAAGATCAGGTTACCACACCTCCTGTCCATAACCAAGTAATGATCTCTCACCTTCCAAAAGCGTCTCATATCTGGATTTAAAAGCAGCGAAGAGTCTGTCATATGTCTCAGCATGAAGACCTACTTACAGAAGCTGCATTTAGACTCCTCGGCCATCTTTTTGAGATCGTTTCTCGAATGTGGAGAAAAAAAGAACTTTTGAGTATGCCACACAGAAATGTTACAATTTACCTATTGGTGAGTTAGGTCTAGTTAACAGTAGTAGACCTACCTCTGTGAAATAAAGGAATGGTGTTCAAATGCGACCAATGCATTTACACACAAGTGTTGCAGGGCTTGAATTAGTAAATACTCGTCATGGAGTGGAATCAAATGTAGGTTTTTGGTGAAATAGATTCGATCCACTAACATTTCCTTCTATTAATTCTTTATAATACAATGTTTGCTTACAATAGACGCAGGACTGAAGTGAACGAAGGCTTCAGTTCATTTTTAGTTTGCCGTTTTACAATTCCTTAATGTTTGATTACGGTACGTCCGTGTGTGATGGGAGTTGTGGGATATTGAAGCCTACTGTGAATGATTTCTGTTCCTCCCAACACACTATAGGATTTTAAGATACCTTCCTAAAGGTTCCCTTAATGTTTACCAGGAAGCTGTGCCCTCCTCAGTAGTAATCCTTTTCGGTCTTGGTTGCTTCTTTGTAATTATCTACATTTTAAGTAGCTAATGATGAACGGTCTAGCATGTAAATATACATTGGAACTTCCACAAAATAATGTGTTAAGGGTTTTTATTCATTATACCGAATGTAATATCTGTTCAATGTTTTGTATTCTGAACCAGATAGTTTGTAGGCCTGTCTGAAGATTACTATTCTGAATTTCATGAAACAGCTGTGTAAGCTATCCTCAAGCACACCAGAAGGGTGCAGCAGTAGCATTGAATTTCCTCAAATGCACATAACAGATACACTACAGACAGCGCTAGAGCAAGCTTCCCTTCTCCTTGAGTAATTTGAGTTCTCATTTTAAACGACAACTGGGCTACAGGGAAAACAAATGGGATAGCATGGTGTAGAAAGAGACATGTAAATGGCATAAAAGGAAGTAGTCTAAAACCTTACGAAATCCTCATCACCATTCAGGCCATCTAGTTCTATGGTATTCCTCTTTCATCTGACTTTCATCTGCAGTGTTGTGTAGTTTAGTAGGCCACCTCTGGTTTATTGTGTGGCGGTCTGGAACCCATCTCCATCAACTCCCTTAGATAACACTCAGAGCCAATGTAAACCTAAAAGTTGAATGTCCCAGCCTTGTATCCGATTCACAGCACTGTTTATTTCAAATTTTAACAAAGGTGTTCATTGAATATTTTATCTGAAAGAAACACGTTGGTGATAGATTCCTTACCTTAGGATTACCCCCAGGTGTCAGACTGGATCTGAAAAGTTTTCGTCAGCAGTACCTCTGCGCATCGGAAGGTGGCGTTGTGCGGCTCTGCATCGTTCATTGGCATCGTGGTTGCCGAGATGATGTTGCGGCAGCTACTTAGACGCCGCCCTCGCATGCTGACCTCCGTCCTTTCTTTTTCTGTGCCAGCAATCGCAGATAAGGAGAGAGCGGTACCCCCAGTCACTTTTTGACTGAGCTTTTCAAGGCTTTTTGTCTCCATTTTTTTAATCTACCGACTTCTGGTGCAGAAGGGATGCCCGACTTCAAGTCCTGCAGGAACTGTCATGTCATGATGTTGGTGACGGACCCCACCGCGTGCTTCTTTACTGCCTGGGGCGCGAACACGACCCCGAGTTGTCCCCAAAAGACTTTGTGGGAGCGGTCCCGAAAGTTGCTTGAAGTCTGGCAGTCGGCTCCGCGCCGCTCAAGGTGCCGGTCCGGTAGGAGGTCGAGAGACCGGTCCCGGAGCCATCACCATCGTTCTTCGGGATCGAAGTCTTCACACTCAGGGTCAGGTAAGGCGAAGCAATCCAAGAAGTCAAAGAAGCCGCCGGGCCTCTCTGGTGTGCCTTCATGCCCCGCGGGACTGGCTGGGGGTTCTAGCTCTTTACTGTCAGCTGCTCTAGCCCCAGCATCGCTGTCGACTCCGGCACTGCAGGACCCTGTGGATCTGGACTTGGATTCCGGTCGACGCAGTTTGACCTTGTGACACCTCCACCAACGTCGACCCCACTGGCACTACCTCTGACGTCGCCCAGCCCGCCAAACAACATCGGCCCAGTTTTCAGCCCTATGTGGACACTGCACCTGAACGGCGTCGCTCGATTCCGTCCCTGATGGGGATTTCTATCCCAATGTCCAGCCTCCTTATTTTTGGCCTGTTTATCAGCTTTCCGAGGAAGGGGACAACTGGGAGGGGACTGAGGACCCTCTCACAGCTCGATGTGAGTTTTACCCGGACTGGGCAGAGGAATTGGGGGATGCCAGTGGTCTTGATACCTCTCCTGACCTTGGCATGCTGTCTCCTCCTACCGTGGCTACGGAAGAGGGTGTGACCTACGCAGAAGTGTTGCGTAGGGCGGCCAAGGCCCTCCACCTCCCTTCAGTGGCTGTCAGGACTAACCTCTTGACAGAAGTGCTTCAGCCGGCGGCTACCTCTGCGGAGCCACTGCTGCCTTTTAATGATGCACTTTCAGACATTCTTTTGGGCACCTGGTCCAGGCCCAACACAGGGGCTCCAGTGGATAGGAACGTGGCCCATCGCCCGGCCCCGGGCAACCCCATTGTTCTCTCCTAACACCCTACCCCTGAGAGCTTGGTTGTCCAAGTCTCTGCGTCCTGGGTGCATTTCCTACCGCACCACCGGACATAGAATACAAGAAACTGGAGCAATTCGGTAAGAAGATTTTTTTTCTTCTGCCAGTTCTGGGCTGCGGGCTGTGAGCACTGCATGCCTCTTGGGCCGTTATTCCCACTCTGTGTGGGATACGGTGGCGCGTGTGCTGCCTCAATGTCCGGAGGAGGCCCGGACAGTGCTCTCTCAAGCTATTGCTGAAGGGAGGGATGCAGCCAAGTTCACTATTCGTTGAGGCCTTGACACCACCGACTCGCTGGGCAGGGCGATTTCCACGACAGTGGCGCTCCGTCGCCACGCCTGGTTGAGGACAACTGGTTTCTCTGGGGATGTCCAAAACATCTGCGGAGATCAGGGGTTCCAGTCTTCCTCTATCTCGACGACTGGCTGTTGAAGGCGGGCTAGCCCGGGCAGTCTTTTCCCACCTCCAAACTACGGCCGACCTCCTGCATTTGTTGGTGTTCTCCATCAATGTGCTGAAGTCGCACCTCATCCCCTCTCAGAAGCTCCTCTTCATCGGAGTGGTTCTGGATACAACACACTTTCGAGTCTATCCTGCCGAACGGCGAATCCAGGATATTCAGGCTCTGATTCTGATCTTTCGGCCTCTATCCTGGTTTCCGGTCTGCATGACCCTGAAGCTGCTGGGCCTCATGGCCTCCTGCATACTGCTAATCGATCATGCCAGATGGCATATGTGAGTATTCACCCTTGGGCGCCATCTTCAGATTATTTTTTCCGCCATTGGGTGTGGATCGTCGCGTGAAGCTCCAGAAAATTTGAAGGAGAAAAGAAGATAACGCCGAAATTCTACAGAAAAGGACTTGAAAAGACTAGAAGTAGACCATCAAAGCCGGGACGACGAAGGAGGAGAAGTAACTCGAGATCTTCGATGCCAGATGGGGAATGCGTGCCCAGGGGGCCCCCTGAGCGCAGTAATGGACAATACACCCTTTAAATTCTGCTGTAACTGCCATCACAAGTACGCGCAGAAGGACCAGCACCCGGTCTCCAACCTCTTCCTGCCCGTCGACCACGGGAGCAAGAACTGCAACGCCTGCTCCGTGTTCACTCCAAAGACACTCAGAATTCGAGAGAAGCAGAGGATAGCTCACCACACGATGCAGGGCAAGGGCCAGTCACCGTCGCTGTACGAACTGGGCCTCTCCACCGACGACGAGGACAACATCGCCGAAGGACCTGATATCTCCACGGTTGCAGAGACCGATAAGAAAACATCAGACAAGGTAGGAGAGTCTACGACCCCGAAACCCTCGACAGGGCCTCGAAAGCCAGAGGCAGACTCTCGAAAATCAGAGTCTAGAGCCTTGAAAGGAGCACCGGCCGAAAACCTCGACGACCGAAGCTGCATCCTCCGAAAAACAGTCCAGCGGATCCTTTGTAAAGGACTCCAAGAAGGCGACGACCGGCAAAAAGCCAAGGTCGTCGAAGCAGGTCCCCGAAAGAGCCACCTCGACTTCGAGGGAGGAGTCGTAAACCACGTCGACGATGCAGTCAAAGAGGGCAGCCGAAATGCTCGCCGCCAAGCA
The DNA here is from genome assembly GCF_964261635.1 of Lissotriton helveticus. NCBI lineage: Eukaryota > Metazoa > Chordata > Amphibia > Caudata > Salamandridae > Lissotriton > Lissotriton helveticus. The sequence continues at coordinate 913,357,157 of NC_136059.1, read as the reverse complement.
TGCCGCGCAGATGGAGAGGAAGAAAAGAAGGCAGAGGCCGAGATGGATTACATCCTCCAAAGGAAGAAAGACTTCGAAGATAAGATGAGAAGCTACAGGATCCCCTCGAAGCCCGCGACGGACGTCGCCGATCTAGAGGAGCACGAGGAGTTCGACGCCGAAGAGCCGCCGAAAACTCCAGGGCCCTCGGATCAGGGAGAAGAGGAAGACCTCTATTACACCGAGGGGGAATATGGGGATCAGCGTTCGAGCTACGACTCGGGATCCTCGATGGGTCAAGACCTGGACTGGCAGGACATCGACGCCGAAAACCCGGAGGATGCTGTAGAGACATACCCCTCGAGGCCTTCGCTGCCTGATGACATTGGGGCCTATTATGAGGTCATCAAGAAGGCAGCTGCAGCTTATGGGGTTAAGTTGGAGGAAGAGAAGCCGTAAGCGGATTTCTTGCTGGAAACCTTGCTCCACACGCAGACAAGGAGCCAGTTCCTGCCCATGCTGAAGAGTGTCATGGACCAAGGGAAAGAAGCATTTAAGGAACCTGCGACTTGCAGATCCGTCATGCCAAGGATGGAGAAGAAGTAAAAGTTCTCCTCCCAGGACCCCCTACATCAAGGGGTCCGTCACAGCAGACTCAATTATCGCTGCAACTGCAAGGAGTAGGGCCAACGTCCCGACAACATCTGGGCCACCACCTGACAAGGAGAGCAGGAGGATGGACCTAACAGGCAGAAAGATCGAAAGAAAAGCGGCAATGCACTGGCGGATGGCAAACTCCAACGTACTCCTGAACAGGCACCAATATCAACATTGGGACGAGGTGGGGCCATTGCTCAAACACCTCCCAGAGCAATTCCAGCAGAGAGCCACACAGAGGGAAAAAACATTGTGAACTCTTGCCTGAAGACAGCCTTGGACGGTGCAGAAACCCCCAGCAGACAGATGGCTATAGGGATCACAGAGAGAAGGCAAGCCTGGCTCAAGATCTCAGGCTTCAAGACAGAGGTTCAGAACAACATCCTGAACACTCCATTCAACGGAGAATCGCTGTTCGGCGCCCCGGTTGATGAGAAGCTCACCCAACTAAAGAAGGATAACAAAACTGAGAGGTCCATGGGGGCCCTGCATTTCAGAGGGATGAGAAGAGGCACTCCAGCAAGGAGGCCAAACGGAAGAGGTGGTAACCCGCTGGGAACATCGCACCAGGCGTTCCACCAGGATGACAATCTGGGTCCGCAGGGTCAGCAGAAGCACACCTGGCACTACCAGAACAGGGGCCAGTCCTTTCGCGGGAGGGGAAACGGCCGAGGCCAGTGAAGGAGAGGCGGTGAGCAACCCCCCCTCTAAGTGACTTCGCACTTAAGCTCCCCCACTTAAGCCCTCCGAGGGAAGAGCACAGAAAAGCAAAGGGGAGAGGGTTACACGGGCAAGGCACAAAGGAACATGTAACACCAGTGGGCGGCAGACTAATATTTTTCCTCCAGGAATGGAGATAAACAACCACAGACAAGTGGATACTCAACATCATACAGTTCAAATACTGCATAGAGTTGGAAAAGAGGCCGACAAGCAGAAGACCAAAGAAAAAAGAGCACTCGGGAAGGGAGCTAACGCTGCTCCGAGAAGAAGCTCAGGAACTCCTCCGGAAGGAAGCCATCGAACCGGTCCCATTCAGAGAAAGGAACAGGGGAGTGTACTCCAACTTCTTCTTGGTACCAAAGGTGGACGAAAGCCTAAGACCCATCCTAGACCTACGCTTCCTAAACAAACATATAAAGACTCAAAAGTTCAAGATGACGTCCCTACAGGAGGTCATCCCACAAATAAGAGAAGGGGATTTCATGTCCACCGTGGACCTCAAAGATGCATACCTGCACATACCAGAGAACAGGCAGCACAAGCACATGCGAAGAATCACAGTAAACCAGGGTCACTACCAATTCACAACCCTGGCTTTCGGTCTAAAGTCCGCTCCAAGGGTGTTCACAAAATGCCTCGCAGCAGTGGCCGCACATCTGCGAAGAGAGGGGGTCCATGTGTACCCCTACCTAGACGATTGGCTCATAAAGGCGAACTCTCGCAAAACATGCGAGGAACATGCACAGCGAGTCACAAACACGCTGATGGACCTGGGATTCTCCATACACTGGGGAAAATCCTCAACGGAGCCTGAGCAGGTGAAGATCTTCCTGGGGGCACAGATCAACACGATCCAATGCAGGGTGTTACCCAGCGAAAGGAGGACGCTCAGCCTACTAAGGGAGAATCGCCACTTCCAGAAGGGGCAAGCTCTGACAGTGAGCAAGATCATGGGGATGATGGTGTCATGCCATACACCTGGTCCCCAATGTACGCCTACACATGAAGCCACTCCAAGAATGGCTGCAACAACAATGGTCACAAGCTACAGGAAGTTGGGAGGATCTAGTGGTTGTAACGCACGGAGTGCAGGAAGAGATGAAGTGGTGGACCAAAAAGAACATTACAGTAGGGAAGCCTCTAACTCCACCAAACCCAACTGTGACCATCACCACAGGCGCATCCCAGAAGGGATGGGGCGCGCACATGAACAGGCTCAGAGTGAGGGGTCTGTGGGCACCAGCGGACGCGGTCAGACACATCAATTACCTGGAACTGAAGACCGTGTTACTTGCCCTGAAGGCCTTCCAGAAACAGCTGTACAAACGGAAGGTGTTGATACAAACGGACAACACAACAACAATGTTCTACATCAACAAGCAGGGAGGGACTCAGTCGTTCCCTCTGTCCAGCCTAGCGCAAGAGATATGGAGATGGGCAATACCATTTGAAATAGATCTGCTTGCCTACCAGGGAAGGACAATGTGGAGGCGGATTGGCTCAGCAGCAGACTTCAGCATCCCACGAGTGGGAACTCAACAATCAGGAAACAGAGAAACTATTCAGGAGATGGGGCACCCCAACAATAGATCTGTTTGCAACACGCCTGAATGCAAAATGCCAGTACTTTACATCCAGACAACTAGAGGAACAATCCCAGGGGAATGCCCTATGGATAAGCTGGTCAAAAACATTTGCCTACACTTTTCCCCCCCCCGATACCATTGATCCCCAAGGTGCTCAACAAGTGCAGGATAAGCAACATGACACTGATCCTGGTGACAACTCAATGGGCCAGGCAGACCTGGTATTCACAGATTATGGAGATGAAGTAGGGTCCACCCCACAAGTTCTCAAAAAGAAAGGATCTACTCTCCATGCAGAACGGAGAAATTCTACACCCAGAGCCGGAGGGTCTCAGCCCAACGGCTTCGCTCCTGAGGACTTAGAGTTCGCACACCTAAAACTCCCAGTGAGCACCCTGAAGGCATTGCGAGAGGCAAGGAGGCCCAGCACACGTAAATGCTATGGGGAAAAATGGAAAAGATTCACTCTATGGTGCAGAAAGAAAAGGCTGGAGAGGAAGCTGACCAAGGAATCAACGGTGCTAAGATACCTCACGCACCTACTAAAAGCCAAACTAAGCTCATCCTCGCTAAGGGTACACTTGGCAGCAATTGTGGCATACACAAGGGGAGTAACTGGGAGAAGCTTCTTCAGATCAAGGGTAGTAAGAAGATACCTGGAAGGAGCAAAGAGAATAGCGCCACCAAAAAGGATGCAGCCGCCGGCATGGAACCTGAATGTGGTACTGACAGAGCTCATGAAAGCGCCTTTCGAACCCATCCACAAGGCATCACTGCAAATGCTGACAATGAAAGCGGCCTTTCTGGTAGCGATTACCTCGCTACTCAGGGTGAGCGAACTACAGGCACTAACACTGCAAGAACCCTACATTCAGATACACAGTGACAGGGTCGTGATGAGAACAGACCCGCACGTAATGCCAAAGGTGGTGTCAAGGTTCCACATGAATCAGAGTATTCACATTCCTAGCTTCTTCCAGAACTCCACGACAAGCGCTGAGAGGGCGCTCCACGCTCTAGACGCAAGAAGGGCAGTAATGCACTACATTGAAAGGACGAAGGAACACAGGAAAACAAAACAGTTCTTCGTGTCCTTCGCAAACAGTTACCTGGGTAGACCAGTGACTAAGAACACCATAGCTCGGTGGATCGCACAAACAATACAATTCTGCCTCAAGCAAGTGGGGCAGAAGCTAACAGGAGGGGCGCAGGCCCACTCAACCAGGAAGAAAGGAGCAACAATTGCCTTTCTGGCCAACACACCAATTCAGGACATATGCCTAGCGGCAACATGGGCTTCAGTGCACACGTTCACTAAGCACTATTGCGTGGATGTACAAATGAACAAAGAAGCACAAGTAGGACAAAGAGTGCTTCAACATATATTCAACAACCAACGCTCATCTTCCACCCAACCGCCACCAAAGTAACAAAACCGCTACAAAATCTATGCACAGCATAGTGAATCCAGAAAGATTCACGCTGCAAAACGAATAGTTTCTTACCTGTCGGTGTAGTTTTGCACCTTGAAGATCTTTCTGGATTCACTAGCGAACCCACCCGCCTCCGCCAGAAAGATGAGGCTGGAGAAGAGGGTGGAAACACATGGAATAGAGAGCAAGTTGAAGCTTACAAGATACGTGAAAAGATTTACGTTGGAAAAAGGATTAACAAACATAGCCATGGATTCACTACAGGGACACAAAAGAGAAAAAAGAATCTGAAGATGGCGCTCAAGGGTGGGAGCTTCCGCAGGAAGCATGCCGACGTCACCGAAGGTACACCAAAAAAAAAAGAGAAAAAAAGACTACGATTTCGGACCCAACCACCAGATTGCGGAATATGCACAGCATAGTGAATCCAGAAAGATCTTCAAGCTGCAAAACTACACCGACAGGTAAGAAACTATTCGTTAATAATAGATGCTCAACGAGTAGCATGAAATTATAACACAACCTCTACACACAATATCTGATAGCTCAAACACAGTAACTCACTGTCGTTACTTATTAAACAGATAATCCGACCAAAAGAGGTTCAGAAGGATTGAGAGTGAGACAATCGACTCAAATTGTTACTTTTATCCGAATTACATCATTCAATGATATCCACAGTAAACAAAGAGAAATAAATGCTGTCAACAGGAAATTTACACATAAGTGGCAAGTGAAGTGACACAAGTGCTTATAGTGCTCCAAAGGGTGAACAATATATACAGTGCAAGCATATGTACAGTTTGGCATATGTACAGTTTGGGGAGTCAGAGGTTTGATGATACAGTGAATCCTATCCTCAGTCTGAAGGAATCCTGCAAAATCTGAGTTTAGAAGTACGCCGACGTTTCCACCCTAGCAGTACCCCAGTGGGTGGTCACAACGGGCCTTCCTGACGACGGGAGAAAGGAGGGGGGGGGGGGGTTGTTGCCTTTAGATGACAGCCTAAGAATAAAGGAATGTGTATCGTCAACAGACAGCTGACCGCCTTCCTCGAGACGAACGGATCCCTCGACCCCTCGCAGTCTGGCTTCAGAGCCAACCACAGCACCGAGACCGCCCTCATCGCAGCCACCAACGACATCCGGACCCTGCTCGACAAGGGGGAAACAGTGGCCCTCATCCTCCTGGACCTCTCCGCTGCGTTCGACACGGTCTGCGCCACCGCACCCTAGTCCAGCGCCTCAGCAACATCGGTATCCAAGAGAAGGCACTGGAGTGGATCATCTCGTTCCTCGCCGGAAGAACACAAAGAGTCCGCCTCCCCCCGTTTTGCTCCGAGGCCACCGAAGTCATCTGCGGCGTCCCGCAAGGATCTTCAATCAGCCCCACCCTCTTCAACATCTACATGAAACCTCTCGCAGCCATCGCACGCCAGCACAACCTCAACATCATCTCTTACGCCGACGACACCCAGCTGATCCTCTTCCCTCACCTGAGACCCCGACACCGCCAGAACCTGCCTACACGAAGGGATGAAAGACGTCGCCGAGTGGATGAAGGACAGCTGCCTGAAACTGAACTCGGACAAGACGGAAGTCCTCATCCTGGGATCTTCGCCCTCCGCCTGGGACGACTCCTGGTGGCCCCCAGCCCTGGGCACCGCACCCAAGCCAACCGACCACGCACGCAACCTGGGCTTCATCCTGGACCCCTCCCTCTCGATGACCAGACAAGTCAACGCCGTCTCCTCATCGTGCTTCAACACCCTGCGTATGCTTCGCAAGATCTTCCGCTGGATCCCGACCGAGACCAGGAAGACTGTCACCCAGGCACTCGTCACCAGCCGACTGGACTACGGAAACGCACTCTACGCCGGAACCACAGCCAAGCTACAGACAAGACTCCAGCGCATCCAGAACGCCTCCCCCCGACTCATCCTGGATGTCCCCCGACGCAGCCACATCTCCAGCCACCTGAGGAACCTGCACTGGCTCCCCGTCGACAAGAGGATCACGTTCAGGCTCCTCACCCACGCACACAAGTCTCTCCACGACCTGGGCCCCAAGTACCTCAACGACCGCCTGACCTTCTACACGCCCACCCGCCAGCTACGGTCCACCAGCCTCGCCCTCGCAGCCGTACCACGCATCCGAAGAGCCACCGCCGGAGGAAGATCCTTCTCTTACCTGGCTGCCAAGACTTGGAACTCCCTCCCCATCCACCTTCGGCTGACCCAGGACCATCTCGCCTTCAGGAAACAACTCAAGACCTGGCTGTTCGAGCAGTAGCATACCCCTCCCCCCAAGCGCCTTGAGACCCTCCCGGGTGAGTAGTGCGCTATACAAATGGCATGATTGATTGATTGATTGATTATGAGAGGTTGCCAGAGAAATGCTCTCAATGGAGATGCATAGCTAAAAATGGGCTTTTACTCACCCTAGAAAGGCTCGAAGATTGCTGGCCTTGAAGGTATGGATGGCTGAGTCACCACTGAAAGGAGAAATTAAGATGATGTGGTGTGTGGCAAATTAATGCAAAAACAGCGCATCAGAGAGTTGCTGCTTGGTGGTGGTGGGGGGGGGGGGGGGGGGGGGGTTAGCATTACTCACCCTCGGGGGTCGAGAAGGTCTTGGCCTGGTAGGCGAGTCAATCCGTGGCCACTGGAAGGAAAGGAATTAGAATCAATGCCAGGGCGTGGAAGCTTGAATCGAGTTTAAATACAAGGAGTACCTCTAGTGAGATTAAACATGCCGGCCAAGTAGTGAATCATTAAGGCAAGGCTGCGAGATATCCATGTAGTTCGTTAGCATGGTATCTAGTGTGAAGCCAACTACGAGAGAACGGGGTGGCTTGTGTGTTTACACAGTTTTAAAAGGGAAGTGAAAAGTTGAGACATGACCATGCAATGAATGAAAGCCCACTATGCTTGTGCCTGCTCATTTATGAAACGATGCGAAAAGCTGCTGAGTGAGAATGAAACCGTAGGGGGATAAATCGTGTCTCAGCGCGGTGTGATTAAAAAGATGTGAGATGCTGCCGAGCAAGATTAAGGGGGATGAATCGTGTCTCAGCGCGGTTAAAATAGCAGGACAGCGTAATTAAGTGCCTCAGCGCGATTTTAAATTAACATGTCAGCGTGATAGAATGACCAAGTAGGAGACCAATCCATGTAAAGGTGCATACCCCGGGAGTGTGGCATAATCTGAGGATCGGCGTGTGGTGGCTCACCTGTATGTGCACAAAACAGATTCGAATGGGGGGAGAGATGGGCCGAAGTACCGTCTTCCATCTGGCATGAGTCAGATCCCGGGTGCGGGATTACCTTACAGATATGCTCTGAAAGATGTAAGAATCTGCCTTGTGTGCACCGGGAACGTCCGGGGCGTTGCTAGGCGACCGGGGGCGCCGTGGCTCGTCATCCTGTAACACGCGAGGAGCGCGAGAGGAAGATTAACCCTTGGTGATGCACATTTCAGGCTGAAAACTTTATGTATGTATACGAAGACAGGGCCCCTCGTCTGATAACGCGCACGGGGCGTGCAGGGACGATTAACTTTGGCACTGCATGATTCAAGCTGAAAACTTTGGGTGTAATCTTAGCGGCGTGTGTCATTGGATGTAAGTCGTACAACCTCCATTATTGTGGATTATTGCGAAAGAATTGTTCTAATGCACGTTCCATCGGTGCCGTGGAATACTGAGCATGCACCATGTTAGAATACTACATTTTGGTGGAGAAGTGTGGCTCACTGGTTAGAGGAGGCAGACCTGGAAGCAGAGGTCAGCCCGGGACCAGGGTTCAATTCCCGGCTCGGCGGGGTCTTGAGTCCTAAAATGTCCATGGATTCGACAATTCTCGCTCCGGTGCCTACTCGATTCACGGGTTCACACTCTGCGACTCTGGGCAATAGCTTGCTTAATCTCCACAACGGCCCCTCGCGGCGGGATGCCTGGCTTTCACCTTGCGGCTACCCTGCCGGGGTTATCTCACAGGGGAATACCAGGACGGGTTCCCTAAGCAAGCGCTTAGAAACCGCTTGGTGATTTGTGCTATATAAATTCCTGTACATTTACATTTACATACATCATAAATGGAGACATAACATGAAAATGAGAGGATTAAAACATGTAGAACACGAATTGTAAGGGCATTTGTGGACTACGTCCAGATCTCAGAGGGCACTGCACAACAGTTGCAGTGGTGGCTCACAAACCAGCTTTGATCAGAGGCCTCTGGTCTCTGGCGTAGTCCAGGCTCCATATCCACCTTCTGGAGCTCTGGGCGATCCGACTTGCACTGAAGGCATTCCTTCCCTCTGTCAAGGGGAGAGTAGTGCAGGTGTTCAAAGACAACACCACCGCCATGTGGTACTGCAACAAATAGAGCGGGGTGCAGTTGTGGACCCTATGTCGGGAGGCTCTGCGCCTCTGGATATGGCTGGTACATCAGGGCAGTTCCCTGGTGGTTCAAAACCTGACAGGTTCACTGAACGCCAGGGCTGACCAACTCAGCCGCAGGTGCATGATGGATCACGAATGGCGTCATCATTAGGAGGTGGTGCAAGGTCTTTTTCAGCAGTCGGGAGAGCCTTGGTTAGATCTATTTGCCACAGAAGAGAACGCGCCATGTCAGCAGTTCTGCACATTGGAATTTCCAAGGCGGCACTCGCTAGGTGATGCTTTTCGTCACAAGTGGAGTTGCGGTCTGTTGTACGCCTTTAAGCCTATAACACTTCTGACCAGAGAGCTGAAGAAAATCAGGCACCACCGGGCTCCAAGTCATTCTTGTGGCTTCGGACTGGGCTCGAAGAGTTTGGTATCCCAAGCTACTCAGTATGACCATCGATCCCCCGATCCAACTGCCTCTTCGGAAGGATTTTCTGTAGCAGCAGCAGGGGACGGTCCTCCACCTGAACCTGTCCAGTCTCCACCTCTTTGCGTGGAGATTGAGTGGCGGCCGTTCATTCCTTTCGACTTGCCTCCTGAAGTTTGTGATGTCATTCTGGCAGCCAGGCGCCCCTCCATTAATTTGGTATACGCCTACAGGTGGAACAAGTTTGTGGCATGGTGCACGGCAAAGTCTGTGGATCCCCTTTCTGCCCCTCTATCTGTGGTCCTACTGTTCCTTCTTTCTTTGGCCCAGCATGGCTCTGCTCTGGGCACTATCAAGGGCTACCTTTCCGCTATTTCGACCTTTCTCAGGCTCCCTGATCAACCCTCTCTTTTCATGTCCCTTGTTAATAGATCCCTCAAAGGCATTACTCCCTTTTTCCCTCCTATTCCCTTTGTAATGCTACAGTGGGACTTGAACTTGGTTCTCAAATATTTATTGTGCGCTCCCTTTGAGCCTCTCCACAACTGTCCTCTTCGTCTGTTAACTCTGAAGACTGCTTTCCTGGTTGCCATCACCTCTGCTTGGAGGGTGAGTGAGCTCCAGGCTCTTTCTTGCAAACCTTTTCTGTCTGTACATCCGGAGAAGGTTGTGCTCAGGACACGTCCATCCTTTCTGCTAAAGGATGCCACTGCCTTTCCCATCTGGCAGACCACCACTTTGCCCACCTTCTTTCTACCCCTGCACCCTTCCAGAGAGGAAGAGAGGCTCCACCGTCTGGACCCAAAATGTGCGCTCTCAATTTACCTGAATTGCACACGACCGTTCCGGGGTGGATGACCAGCTCTTTGTTGGCTACGTAGGCGCCAAGAAAGGTCAGGCCGTGCACAAGCAGACTATCTCACGATGGGTCATCTTGTGTATTAAGACCTGTTATTCTCTGTTGAAAAAGGAGCCGCCTGTGGGGCTGTGTGCCCATTCCACCAGGGCGACAGCTGCCACTACGGCATTGGGACGTGGTGTCCCTTTATAAGACATCTGTCCGGCAGCTACGTGGGACTCGCTGCACACTTTTACTAAGCGCTATTGCCTGGACAGCCAAGTCCGGAGAGACGGCTTCTTTGGCCATTCTGTTCTCAGGGACTTCCTGGTGTGATCTTGGTTCACAGACCCACCACCGGGGTTGGTATTCCTGGGGTATCTATTCTAAGGTAAGGAATCTATCACTAACTTGTTTCTTTCAGATGAACAAGTTACTTACCTTCGGTAACAATATATCCGTAAGAAACATTAGTTAGTGATAGATTCCTTACCTTCCTAGAATTAAGGTAATCCCTTTCAAGGCCCTAGTTTCAAATACACCAGTGGTCAGTACCTTGCATGGCTCTGCGTTCCTGGCAAGGAAAGTTGTGTACGGAACTGACCGCGCGAGGTTGGCGTCTTAAGTAGCTGTTGCGATGTAATCTCGGTGACCACGACACCAACAACGGACGCGGAGCCGCACAACGCCACCTTCCGACGGACAGGGGTACTGCTGACAAAAACTTTCCGAATCCAGTCTGATGCCTGGGGGTAATTCTAAGGTAAGGAATCTATCGCTAACTAAAGTTTCCTACAGATATATTGTTACCGAAGTTAAGTAACTTGTTCTTTAGCAGAAGACTTGAACTATGCTTCTTCATAACAATCTGCCTGCAAAAACAGAGGTTTCTTTAGTTTCTGGTGTGTGGGACTTGCTTTCAATATGGATTACTCTCATTGATCTAAATTCTGCCTACATTTTCATGATGGCTGCAGCTGTAGTTGCAGCCTGTCAAAAAGCTTGGGGCATGCACATCATCAACACTGATTGCAAGATCTATGCCAAAATCCTAGTCACAAGACTGAACAGGGTTCTACCACAGCTGATCAACAATACACAAGTAGGCTTCCTGAAAGCACGTATGTCCCATGACAACACCACTGTCAAAAAGCTTGGCGCATGCACATCATCAACACGGATTGCAAGATCTATGCCAAAATCCTAGCCACAAGACTGAACACCGTTCTACCACAGCTGATCAACAATACACAAGTAGGCTTCCTGAAAGCACGTATGTCCCATGACAACACTAGACTACTCTGCCATGTTCAAGAGCAAACCTCCAAATCTAACAACCCAACGGTAGCAATCACGCTCGACGCAGAGAAAGCTTTTGATAGGGTGTCCTGGAAATTCCTAGAACAGGCCATGCGAGCTTATAACCTAGGAGAAAGTTACATTAGGAAGGTAATGGCAATGTATAAGGCACCCAAAGCACAGATAGCTATTAATGGTACGACCTCCCATCAATTCAATCTCCAACGAGGGACAAGGCAGGGATGCCTCTATCCCACGCACTGTTCCTCCGGGCACTTGAGCCCCTGATTAAAGATGTAATAACAGAAAGGAAGATAGCAGGAATCACAATCAAAGTGACAGCGAAAATTGCAGCGTGTGCAGATGACATACTCATAATTACAGAAGACCCAGAAAGCTTTATCACGGCCTTAATGGACACCATAGCACGATACTCGGCATTCTCAGGATATAAACTGAATAGGGACAAGTCGGAGTGTATGCCACTCAATGTACACACACATAAAGAGGTAATAGGAGATTCAGGACTAGCCTGGCAACCCGGATTCGTCAAATACCTGGGGAACCATTTCGGGAAGAGCCTAAAGGCCACTCTTGAACACAACGAGAAACTAACCCTAGCGAAGATCAAAGTACTACTAGAAACCTGGTCTCCCAAATATATGACATATGACATGGTGGGGGAGAATAGACACCGTAAAAATGATGGTCACCCCGGTGGTCAACTACCTGGCCAGCATGTTACCACTTACCCTATCGGACGTGTTCCACCGCAAGATAGAACAAATGATAAACATCTTCCTATGGCGGGGCAAGAAACCAAGAATAAGCCTACAAAAACTAAAATTAGAGAAGAAACTAGGGGGGCTAAACATGGCGGTCTTCAGGACATTCCAGACAGCTTTTATAGCCAGACAGGGTATGTACTGGATACTTAATAACCAGACGTACACGCCGGCATGGCTCACCCTTGAGAGGGCCATGCTAAATAATGCAGACTTAATAACTCTCCTCACCGCAAACAAACAGGCACAACCGAACAGCCCCATACTCAAAAACACTAGAATAGCGCTACTCAAGGTAGACCGGAAACTCGAACACAGTATTAAAAACTCAAACTGGGAATCGTTATGGTGTAACCCCAAGATAAAATCTAGAGGTAAGACCCTGGACATAGACCACTGGAAAAGACTAGGACTCTCGATCCCAGCCCAACTGGAAGACTGGGGCAACCCCAACACCTTCAACACTCTAAAAACAAAACATAACCTTCCGGACATAGAGCTTTATAACTTTCTCAAAATCAAAACAAACAGCCCTAGCATAATCTAAGATAACAAGACACAAGCCCTCGATTATCCAATACATGGAGAACTTAAACAAAGTGGGCCACATGGTATTCCACCTCTACATACTCCTACGACCCAAATCCTCACAACTGAACCACAAAGCTTGCATGTACTGGGAATCACAACTTGCCTCCACGCTCACTGAGTAGGAAAGGCATAACTTCTGGGCCTCACCATTGAAAAATATGATATCCCCGACCCTAGCGCAGACAAAATTCTGGCTATTGCACAAGATATATTGGACTCGAGCACGATTAGCAAAGTTGAGGCTGAGAGAGAATGACCACTGTTGGAACTGTGGTATAGAGAAAGGGGACTTGGCACATCTTATCTTCCAGTGCACTAAAGTTAAAAAAAATTGGGAAAGAGTACTAGCTTTCATTAATAAGACACTAGGATGCATACTCAAGGAGGAGTTTGCCACAATCCCCACGTCTCTTATAACAGCAAATGTAAACTCACAACAAGACAGATACCTCATTGATTTCCTACTAACAATAGCAACAAAAACGGTACTCTCCAATTGGAGGGACACAGCCAAAGCCACATTCAAGAGTTGGCTGAACTGGGTGACCTACCTTAGAGGGGCTGACATGCCAGCACTAAGAAACGCGCCCTGGAAGAACCCCATCAGAGGGATGTGGACAAACCTAGATAGAGCCCTAGATCTCTACGAACCCCCATGAACCAAAGAAAAAAGTATTAGACACAGAGTAAAAAAAAAAGCCGACACTGGGGACCCCACATGCACGATCATTAGGAGCTACTAAAACGAAGCAGAGTAGTGGAAAGAGAGAGGGTGGGGCAGAGACCAATCCCGTCCAACCAGACCAAGATGTACATCGACTCCAGAACTTATACCAGCAACGCATTAGAGGTTAACTGACGCACTACCTAAACCCATTAGGACCACCACACCATCTGTTTAGTGTTCTATGTTGCAACAGATATTAGCAAGGAAGCAATGCAAGTGTAATGTATAACTGTGTACTGATCCTCCAGCAGCCATCATTCGGAGGCTGGGGGCTTTGTATAAAAAAAAAAACCTGCGAAATGTATATGTTTTGTGTATATTGTGTATATGTGTACAAAACCCAATACAAATATTTTAAAAAAGATCTTGAAGAAGCTGTAAAATGTTTTTTGCCTTTGGTGCATTGAAGTGGTGTGCAGAACAGAGAGGAAGATGCTGAGATAACCCGGTCAATCTAGTCATCTTAATGTATTGCAATAAATGTAGGGTGATACACTTATTATAGGGATGAGGGTGTCTTTTGGTAGAGGGTGTTTTTGGTGTTATATATTTTGAAGTTCAATGTGTTGTTTAGCCTGGAAGGGGATCCTTTCATTTTCCAAATGATGCATTCTCCTGCAAGGTTGAAGTGTCTGATGAATTAGAGATGAGTTTGCTAAATGGATGCATATATATTATGAAATATGTGTTTTTTCTTATGAATTCTATGTGGGGCTCTGAGAGTGGGGGTAATTAGAGCGATTTCTACATCACATTTAAAGTGGCTGTCTGGGATGCTGAAAGCTGCAGGTGGAGAGCATGATTTCGTGAGAGTAGCTGGATGCAGGACCTCGTAAACTAGTTGATGCCTGCTAGTTCTTTGCGTGGCTTATATATGCATCAGTGTGGTCAGCACAGTATGTATAGCAGCCGGACCGGATGAGGAAGTCTAGGTTGTATATGCATTTGGATGTGAGCAATGCTTCCTTGACGAATAATGGAGTCAGGTTATTTTATGTGATATTTGCACATTTTGCAATTTGTGAAGAAAAAATTAATGTTTTTTAATAAGCTTGAGGACGAGGTTATGGGTGATGGTGGGGTATGTATAATTGGTAAGTAAACTGATAATAAGCATTTGTCAAGCAAGTATGTTGTAAGTACGTTTGTAGACTGACTGGGAATGTGGCATGGTGATAGTGGGTGAGGCTCATGATGACAGAGGTTCACCTGGGTACAGGTGTTTAGGTCGAAGGCCCTTCTTGGCCATAACTCGTCAAAACAGATTGTCTCTTCTGTGTAATGAGGTACCTGAGTTTCTAGCCCCTAGTACTTCCTGGAGCAGTAGTTGATAAGGTATTGTTTCTGTGGTCCAGCAAAGAATCACTGCTGAAGCTCGGGATTCCCGCCTAAGCAGTGTCTGCACAAAAATACAGAAGTAAATATACAGTGAGCAAATACACAACTTACCGAATATTTTAGTTAATTCACAAAGAAAAACATAAGTGAAATAAAAAATTGTAATTGTTTGCGCTTTTCAAAATTTAGTATAAATTCTAAATTTAGTTTAATTTCCAAAAGGTGAAGGAATATCAGTTCATCTTTTAGTATATCAGTTTCTATTTTCGTCCTAATGCGTACTCTGTTTTTGTCGGTGCATACAAGTGCTGCTTCAGTTGAGGTTACCAGTTCATATTGAATTCCTTTTGCTGTACTTCTGAACCTACGAATCAAGCAGTCACCCCTTACATTTACAGTTTCAAAATTCCTCCACATTTACAGCTACTATTAAATTTTGTAATCTGGCGCGGATTCCCAGAGGTCCACAGGCAACAGGTGAGTGAAGAACCATCGGCCTAGATTAAGACAGGACTGTCTGTTCTTGCTGCCTGGAAAGTCTAGGGCCCACATGGAGTTAGTTGGTCATCCAATTGGGTGTCAGCAGTATTGGCGTCAATAGGACATCAGTGGTAAAGCATAGTGCCCATGCACATTGTACTTCCCTTCAACTCTTGTCTGCTCCAGAATTCCAAAAAATGGCCTTCCAGTGTTAGGCATGAAAAAACTAAAAGGAGAGAAAAAGAAAACCTGGGTGTCTGATCTAGGACAGCCATGTCGAACAAGCTCTGTTTCCATGGGAAGCCTGTGTTTTGCAGAGAACATGGCGACACCCCCAAACTCATTCCTATTTCATGCCACCTAGGTTAGATCGCAGGGATAAATTCAACATTTGCAGTTCTTACATGTACAGAAAAAATAAGATAACCTAATTTTAATCAAGAAATGTGTCCCTTACTATTTTCAATCCTTAGTTCAAGACTGAGGGTTCTCTGATTTAGATGCGAGTATTTCCCTCGAGTTTATTGTGGATCAGATTTGTTTTGTATTACTCCAAAAGTAAATTTTAACTTGGTCTTTACTTGCCTGTTGAATCATCTCTAATGCACCTTATTGGCTTGTAATTCTTTTCGAGCCTGGGGGCTTTGTTCATTCATGGGCTATTCCGATCAGCTGTTAAACAGCCACCTGAGCTCTACCCAGGCAGTCCGATCAAGAGAGTAACATTTTTTAAAGGTGGAACAGGATCAAATGCATAACGTCCATCTCGTGCAGTAGGCTTTTTTTTTTTGCTCAGTGCTGAAGTGTGTCCTCCAGTACCACACATTGAGATTAGACATACCAATTTATTGGGGAGTGTGGTACCAAAGTCACCAGGAAGACATTTCTTTAAAGCCATCACGTTTAAGAATGAAAAAGTGGGTGCTTGAATCCTAGCAGATGCATTATGAAGAACTTCAGTCGGTCACTCTAATGGGTAATTCAAAGACTCGCCCTCACCTTTTGTTCTGTAAAGGCTATCCACTTCAGTTGTGGAAACGAAATCGTGTGATTCACTATTGGAAAGGCAATGAATAAGGGAGAATTATGGACATAGAGCCAAATTTTTATGTTGGTATGTGTACTCCTTTGCAGCGTTGCGGATCATAGGTTTGACTGCAACGGTGGCTACTCAATCACGGCCATAGCTGAGCCGTCGGAGCAATAGCTATATGTCCGTCCACCCAATCAAGATGGGCAGACAAACAGCCATTTTTAGGTCGAGCCTTGAGAGAGCGTGCATTCGCTGCTCTGCGAGGCATGATGTAATGTATATTGTGGCTTTAAAGCCCTCCTTTTTTTTTTTAATTGGTTCCGGTTTGTGCCTTTTAAAGATGCATGCTTCTGTTTCGTTCTCGTGTCTTATTACTCCCGCCTTTTGTTGAGCTAGATCCTCCCTGGCGACCGACCCAGCTACATGTGTATTTCCATGTTCTTCAATTAACGTGGATTTGTGCGCACTCCTTTTTTTTTTTTGCTTTGGGCAAGGGCTTGTTAAAGGAGGAATTGCTCCTCTTTGGCAGATGCATTGTTTATATTTTGCTTTAAGGCTAGACCTTGCGTTTACATTTTAACGAGGCATTGCTTTCCTGTCTCGGATGCTGCTTTTGCATTTTAGACCGCAGACTGCTTAATTATGGTAAGTTCACCCCAGCGCACCTCACAGGGTAAATGTATTTTTTTCTGTGGCTGAGGTTGAGTTTGCATTGCAAATAGCATTGCTTTCCTGTTCCGAACAGTTTCTGGAGGCCGCTCTGTTCCTCCGTTGTTGCCTATCAAGCTCTGCAGTCCAGGCAATTGGAGGAGGGGGCGGGGTAGGCAGGGGAGAGCCGAGGCCACTGCATCACCTTTGCCCTCGGAGATCCCATGGGAGTAAAAGCAGCTCAATCTGCTAACCCAACTGTGCTTACCCTTTTTTGGTCTCGCCTAGGCAGTGCACATTCGCTGCTCTAGGAGATGACCTTTAGAAATTGGTCAGCTCTTTTCAAGCAGTCGTGCTTGTGCTGGCATCCACCTTGTGGGAGCACCTGCGCCGATGTCAGCACAAGTGCTTGAAAAGAGCTGCTGTTTGCATTTGTCTGCTTTGGGTCATGTTCTTGTGCTGTACTTGAGCTCCATCTACTGACCATTGTCTGCAAGAGAGCAATCGGAGTCGGTTACACTAAAGGTCTCTGTATGTGCTGCATCAGAACTTGCTTAGCTTTTGAGAAAGTGGCTTTTAGCCACTTCTAAGCTAAATGGCACAGATGATAGCGACATATCCAGGAGGTTTTTCAAGCAGTTCAAATCTGTACAAGGAGGCAAGGAAAGCTCTTAGGCCAGAAAACGAGATCTGATTGACTGGCGTTCTGATACATTAGTGCTGAGAGGCAGGTGGGTTTTTCAGATGACTGCCAGTACAGCAAATCTGTGTTTCTCTCTCAAGCTGCTAAGACAGTGGGGAGAATAAGATGTCACTTTACAGCATCTTCCCCTTCTCTGCAGGACATCTTCCTCTTGCAGGGAGACTGGTGTGTGATAAAAAAGATTTCTGCTCGCCTCCAGAAAAATATGCCTGTCATAGGGTAGCTGGAAGGCCTGCTTCAGAGCAGAATGTTTTAATAAGCTAGCGAGCTGATAGCTCAATACACTCAAAGCTGAACTGCAGATAACATGACTGAGAGGCTGGCTTTCTGTAAATGAAGCTGCAAGGCCCAAATATTTTCCTATAAAGCTTGGAAGAAGAGTTGGAGGATAGAAAAGCAAGCCAGCCAGCCAACCACCCACGCAGTCAAAGTTATTGCCAGACTTTTTCTCCCGATCATGTTGTTTGAGGAGCGCACAGAGGTGTTTCATAGGCGATACCTCGTGTTCTCTGTATTGGGCTGGTATTTTAGATACTAGTCCATCAGTGGTTGGACACAACTACATTATTTCCTTCTTCTCCTACAATATATCTGTGGTAAAGTAGTCAAGGCCCTGCTAATGGAAGGTCGTTTGTGCATCTCAGCGAAGTGCATGACAGTGCATCTCGGGGAAGGTTTCATCTGACTCACAGAAGGTACAGTCAGCCTTGCCATCGGGTCATTATTACAAGTATGGAGTGTTTAGTTACTTAACAGTCGGAGGGGTTTTGTTTCAATGTTTAGAATGTTAACCACCAGTCAGCCCCAGAATAGCATGCGGTGCTAGGAAAGACATCAGGACTGACTGCATCCTACTGGCGTGTTACATCAAAAGAGGCCCAGATGGGTGTCCCCTGTTTTATATTCCGAAGGGGTCAGTCCTGACTACAGGAGGCCAAAATATTCAAGGAATCCCACTCCGTTTATCTACAAATAGAATGCCCCACACTGCACTCTTGATATTTTACACAACCCTTTACTACCTACCCTCAACTCACCATTAAACAACAATCTGCTGACATACATATTAAGGCCTACAGAAATGGGGTTAGGGCGGCCCAGGCCTCCTACTTCGCAGACCAAATAATGGCAGCAAAATCAAAACCCAAGGAAATTTTCCACCTGGTCAAAAAATGCATTACCGTCAACACTGCCCCCCCAGTCCCGAAAACGCTAGAACAATGCAATGAACTTGCAGACTTCTTCCATAACAAAGTCACTCAGATCTATTCCGCCTTCCCTACAGCTGCCAACAACTCAATAACACCCAATCAGACTTCTCTGACTAATTCCCCCTCCCCAGGACAGCCAACGCTGGACCACTTCCCCCCACTAAACCTGGAGACATTGCAACAACTGGCACGCCAAGTTAAATCTGGCTCTCCCCTTGACCCTGCCCCACCAGAAATATTGCTCCAAGCAAGCCAATCCATTCTTCCCGTGGCGCTAGAGCTCCTCAACTCATCCATATCCTCCTGCACAGTACCCACTGGATGGAAGAGAGCTATGGTACGGGCTCTGCTGAAAAAGCCCACCCTCAACCCAGAAGATCACTCCAGCTACCGCCCAATCTCACTACTTCCCTGGGTAAGTAAGGTGCTGGAGAAGTACATAAATACCCAACTGACACAATTTCTGGAAAGCCATGCACTCCTTGAACCATCCCAGACAGGATTCAGGCCCAAACACGGTACTGAAACCGCCTTGCTGGCAGTCACCGAAGAGTCCCGAAGGATACTAGACCAGGGAGGATCAGTGGCAGTGATCCTCCTTGATCTAAGCGCAGCCTTCGACACGGTCAGCCATGCCACCTTGCTGAACCGTCTGCGCAACATCGGTGTCGGAGGCGATGCTCTAAGATGGCTTGATTCATTCTTGCACAATAGATCCTTCCAGATCTTCGACGGGGACACAATATCAGCCAGGAAACCCCTGAACTGTGGAGTACCGCAGGGCTCTTCACTAAGCCCTGCGCTATTCAATGTCTATATGCAACCAACCACTGGCTGGGCTCGTCGAACCCTCGGGTATAAAAATTGTATCATATGCTGACGATACCCAGCTAGTGGTTTCAATGACTCAGGAAGGCGCCGGTCACACCTCAGGAAGTCTGATGAACTGCCTAGAAGACATTAAAAAGTGGATGACATGCTCCTCTTTGAAACTTAATGGAGACAAAACCGAGCTCATGCTCTTAGGCCCCGCATCACCCATGTCACTTCCCTCCATGTGGCCTGGGTGTCTGGGCACCCCTCCCACTCCCAAAGAAAGCGTAAAAAGCTTAGGAGTATGGCTGGACAAAAACCTCTCCTTCTCCACCCAGGCCACTAAACTATCCGCCATCTGTTTTGGCTTACTTAGAACTCTAAGGAAAGTCCTCCCCCTCCTCCCAATGGAAGCCAAACAAGTGGCAGTTCAGGGCCTGATTCAGTCCCGGCTGGATTCAAACAACGCCCTGTATGTGGGAGCCCCTGAGACGTCCATGCGAAAGCTACAGGTGGTCCAGAACTGCGCAGCCCGCGCCCTGCTGCAGTCTGCTAAACCCGCATTGAGCAGCCTACACTGGCTCCCAGTGAGACAGAGAGTGGCTTTCAAGGCACTATGTATTGCCCACCGAGCTTTCTGGAAGTCTGGTCCAGCGATCATTAACAAACTGGTCACTCAATACCACCCTAATAGACCCCTTCGGTCCACGGAGGCCTTTCTCGCCGTAGTCCCAAGAGTACGGAGAGCTAGGACCGGAGGAAGGATGTTTTCCTTAAAGGCTGCTAAAATGTGGAACTCCCTCCCACTACAAATTCGGTCCAACCCTAACCTACTCTCATTCCGCAAACAACTGAAAACCTTTCTGTTTGCCAGGCCCACTTAAATCTCAGTCTCCGCCACCCTCAGCTCTGCTCTCCATGCTTTAGCGCCTGGACGCCCATTGGGCAGCAATCGCGCTTTACAAATCACAATACAATACAATACGACCTTCCGGGCCTTTAAGTGGGCTGAAAAAAAGTAGCGGCATGTCCGATGTTTTTACAGCAGCAGCTTAAACACATTTCTGTGATTAACATAGTTTGACCTGCATTTCGGTGTCTCGGTGAGCTCTCTGTGATTGCATCCAGGTATATTAACGCAACAGCTGACATACACCTAAAACCAACCTGAACCACTGGCATAGTCATGGTTGTCTCTGTGTGCTCTGGTGAGAGGCCTGGGATGAGATGATCATGTATTCTGAACACCTTTTCGACCCAGCGACAGGCACTTTGAGAAACTCACACTGCTTTCAGTCTCAACTCCAGAGCTCTCAAAGGTTCTTTTACTAACACCTCCAGGTAACTCTGTTCTAAGCAAACACAATACAAGAGCAATATGCTACCCGAAATAAAAATACAAAAATGCAACATCCTGGGAACAGCTGAAACTCTAATGGAGTGAAAGATTCAATAAAAGATGTCAAACAAAAACAGGAACTAAATCACTGCCATGGATCACCCCGAATATTCACTACATTAATTGTTTAGGAATTGTCAGTGTTTATACCAGTAATGTTAAGGACCTGAATATAGGGCCCGATAGGGACCGTTTCAATGTCCGTTCTAAAATACTACCGGGTCTGAGACCCAGACAGACCCAGCTCACTTAAAGCCCTATAACCTGTCCCCTCTGCACCTCTACTTTTGCCGTCCACCATCAACCTGACAACCATCTAAGAACAACCACCTACACCACCCCGGGCCAGTTTTACACAGCACGCTTCGGAGCTTTGAAAATGTCACAACCAGATAGGTAATCTGCTGCTTTTTGTGCCAGATGTTTTGGTTTTCTCCCGCCAATATCTGGCCCACTAGAACGCATGTTTGGCAAGTGTGCAGCAAAGTGAATTTTGTTTTCCACAACGTCAAGGTTACATTGCCGACATGTTTGTTTTTCTCTTCTTGCCAAATTTGTCTGCACCGACTTGTTTCATTCTCTATCTGGTCTGGAGTCACCGATCTTTCACTTGGTCGTTGGTTGTCTCTGTTTGCTGGTATTCACTCTAATCGATTATTTTACAGGGCTGCCACTCGTGTCTAGTAATCTATCTTTTTTAGCCTTAACTTGGTGGGTGTGACTTTGTTTGCACTGCTAATAAATTGCTGCATTGGTGTGAAGAGAGGGGGATATGTGGCAGAAAGTCTTGGTATGCTTCAGACGTTTTACCTTGGAGGGATTATGTGTGCATTGCTGTGCATCATGCAGTGGTGCTCATTGGTGCAAGCGAGCCACACTGATCCTATTTATGAAAAGTTGTGGCTAGAAATTAAGTGGTTGTCTGAAACGCTTGCATCCCAATTAATTCTTCAGAGAAATGATCAAATACATATACTGAGTATTACCCCTCAAAAATACAACTGTCTACAGCAATCACATTGACCTTTAGTGTAAAGGTAGAAAAATGTATAAACAACTAACAAAGTTCACAATGACTCGTTTCAATGTCTAGACCTGAAGTGTATAACATTTGTAAATGACTTCCAGAGCCATAACAGATATTACAAATGACATCTGGCTCCATCTTTGTTATCCACACACATTTATTGTGCATACATGTGTCACGGGGATATCCGGAAAATCTTTCGGTTTCTGGCGAAGAGCGGGTTTGATCGCATGTTAAAATGAGCATTAGCATAGCGAATAGGTCTCGCCTTTGGGACCTTATAAGTGTTTAACCATGCAACAGTTCATGTTGTTGCACCAAGGATAACTAAATACTTATAAGGTCCCAACAGCGAGACCTATTGGCTATGCCAATGCTCGTTTTTTTCCTTGCAGATTTATATAGCTCGAATTCGACCCGAAGGTATTTGGAGCGCTTTACATGAACACCAGTTAGTTACACAAGGACACATTCATTTTTTGGTAGGAGCGGGGAGATTAAGTGATTTGCCCAGACTCACAGGATGTGGAGTCGATCCCGTGGCTCGAACCTTAGTTTTCCAGATCCAAAGTCGGCAATCTAGCCGTGAGACCACATCCACTTCCCTTCCTAACTTTCCATTAGAGTGAAAGGCAGACAGCCTCTCTGAGTCATTCTTGGTTACTGAGTGAGTCTCTTACATTTTTGTAACATTTCTTCCGTGAGCCAGTTTATTCATAAATGTATGGTGACAAGGGGCTTAGATAATATTCTTTCTGGTTGTTTTGCTAAGCCATAGGCCGGTCATTGGGGAGGGGGAAGGATAGAGCCGGAGCTGCCCTACCAGATGCTCACACCCTGCACAACTCAAGAAGCTTGCAAAATACTGCCATGGCTTAACAAGAGAAACCGAAAGAATCACCAAACATTTAAGAATAAACAGGCTCGCTGGAAGAAATGTTTCAAAAATGTAACAGACTCACTCAGTAACCAAGAATGACTCAGCGAGCCTGTCTGCCTTTGCCACGTCTGGAAAGTTAGGGAAGGATTGTGAGTGCGACGAGGCTGGTGTATTAATTCACCACTTAACTAGTCAGTCTCCTGCCCCTCCAGCCTCACTTAAGCCACAATTTGACACATTTGCTACTTTAAGGATTGTAAAAACATCTTTTTTGTATATTTTAGTCAATACAGATACTGAAAACTGCAAAACCGCAAGTACTAAAATGCAGAGTACAGGGGGCACGAGCCCTAAACAAAAATAAAAAGGTTTTAGAGGGGCAGGGTTTTAAATTAGCATAGGCAGTGTGCAGTAATGTCACAGAGAGGGACATTGCAAGTCTATTATGCCTCTCTCTAATGGCAATGAACCGTGATTCACCTAATTTAAGCATGCACATGAGCAATGTACACCCTCATGTACATAAATAGGGAAGGCTTAAATGTATTTTGGTACAACAATGTGGGAGTTTTAATGAAACATTGGGGAATATGTACACATGAACTTTTATTGGGCAGAGGAAGTTTCCAGTGGGAGAAAGCTAAAATATTTCAATGCATGATATTGAATTAATATAGTCCTCTCTGAATCGGACTTAAATATCTATGTACTTTTTTGACTGTATTGCACAGATATTCTACGCAGTAGTCTATTATTATTTTCATTTTGCATGATAACATGCATTACAATTAGCTTATAGATTCTACTTTTTTATCTCTATAATTCACTAATGGGGAGCATTTTTATTTTGATGCCAGTGCATATTCTCTATCGCAGTGTGACCGAGATAGTTGGCAGCCCACTAGCGATTCCTTTGATATTTGCTAAATTAAGCATAATTAAGCACATCATTTCCATTTTGTTACAGTTGGTGATTTTTAATATGTACATTTCAATTTTTTTTGTTTGCTAGACTCTCTTGC
Organism: Lissotriton helveticus; assembly: GCF_964261635.1. NCBI lineage: Eukaryota > Metazoa > Chordata > Amphibia > Caudata > Salamandridae > Lissotriton > Lissotriton helveticus. The sequence continues at coordinate 913,333,169 of NC_136059.1, read as the reverse complement.
TAGTGTCCAGCAGAAAGTTTTTGGAACGTGATGTAACAGTAGATGGTGTAGCACCCACGGTTATGTGCTGCATGACCAAATACTTATAAGGTTCCAAAATTGAGATCTATTGGCTATGCAAAGGCTTGTTACTGTCTGTAACCGCCAGGCAAACCCTGGCGGAGAGGGACAGTAAAATGCAAATACCCCCCCCCCCCCCCCCAACCCACCACCCCATATTAATTTGAGATGACTCCCTTGGCGAAAGGAGCGTTACTTTGATTTTCAAAAAGAAAATACTGTTTCAGGATTTAAAATTCCGTTTTGGGATTTTCTTTCTAAAAATAAAAGAAAATTGTTTGTTGCAGGGCTGCTTAATGCTGGCGCAGCCCTGCACCAAACAGCAAAACACATTGGCAGGATTATCCATGACAATTTTAATTAAGGCCCTGTAGTCAACAAAGAGCCGGATTTATAATTTGTCTGACGGTCCCTCCGTTGTGTGGACGGAATAGCGCATAATGGGTTGTCTGCCAAATTATAAATTAGGCCCTTAGTTCACTACAGGACCTAAATTAAAATGGAAGCATTTTGTTCAACTATATGCGCATGCATATTTTTGCAAACTAAGTCCAGTGACACTTTCAGAACTGTGATGGACCAAGGAAGACAAGTTAGAGGCTTGTATTTCGCGCTTTCTTTTAGCACATTGAAGATTGGCATTTCGCTGTGTCCTCCTTTTTTTGAGGCAGTCTGATATTACATTTGCCAAGTTCCTAAAGTAATGCTTAGTTCAAGGAATGCTTTACATTGACAGGTATGGCAACTGGAGCCTACTCTCTAAAGACGCTGAAGCCTTTTTCATAAGTGAATCATCATGCTCTCTCCATCTTATTAAAGACAAAATAAAGAGAAGCAAGACCTTGAACTCCAGCAATTTACACTGTACAAGAGTCAAACAAGGTTCTCAGGGAATAACGTGATCTAAATGAGGCAGTTTACCTCTGTCAATTGGTGGACATACAGTAATGTTTTGTACTATTTATCCAAACCAGCAAATGCCCTACGTTTCATTTATGTCAAGCCTTTTTATTCTTTGAAAAAACCCTCTTCTTTCTTCCAATTCACTAGTTCGATTTTCAGAGGCATTTTTGATTATTTGTATTACGGAATATGCTATTTAGCTTAATTATATGAAATGTGCTAAATTTCCTTTTGAAGATTTGCATTGTGTGAAAAAATATTGATAGCTGGTCCAATACTTTTACCAGCACAATACAAGAAGTATTTCTGAGTATTTATACTTGTAAATTTTGAATTTGACTTTGATCTGTCTTCTTGTTTTTTAGCAGCTTCTCGAATCAGTGATGCTCATCTGGCAGACACAATGATTGGTAAAGCAGTGGAGCATATGTTCGAAACAGAGGATGGATCCAAGGATGAGTGGCGGGGTATGGTCCTGGCTCGAGCACCTATAATGAACACCTGGTTTTATATCACATATGAGAAAGATCCAGTATTGTATATGTACCAGCTCCTAGATGATTACAAGGAAGGTGACCTTCGTATAATGCCGGATTCTAGTGAGTAGCTCTTTCAAGTTTATTGTGAAATTAATATTCTGTTCAAATACAATGAGTGTTTTATTCTGGCTTGTAATTCGAATTTAAAATTGAAGTAGGGAACAACGTTTTTTTGTATTGAATGTAACGTCTATGCATTAACATAATGTCGCTCGTAAAAGGAGGCTAGTGAAAAGCATATATTCTTTCCCCCTCCCCCCCCCCAAAACAAATAGCACTTTGTCAGAACTGCCAAGCAAAAGATTTAAGAGCAAGACAAAGCATTATTAAATCGTGCCGAAGCAAAAAGTGAATCTCTTTTTAAAAAACAAGTAATTTGGAAAGAAAATGCTCCCTGTGATCCACTGGTAGGGTTGCCACCTCAACCGTGTTTTTTTTGTCCTGGCCTTTGTTTTCTATGGAGGCCAGCAAAAAATGTGGGCACCCTACCCACTTGTCCCACAGTATCCTTAACATGTATGTTCCTTAGTCTCTATTATTGCTAGGCATTTTTATCGCCTTTTCACAGTATTTGTGACTTCCATCTCCCAAAATATACCGAAGCTTCCTGCCCTTAAACAGTTGTTACCCAACATGTCAACTTACCAAAATCAAAGGTGAGACTAACATAAGCAAGTTGGTAGGCAATCTTATTTTTACTTTCTCTATTTTAAAATATTGCTCATTCTGAACAAATTACTCGTCCCTTGTGCTTTCTGAAAGTTTTTTTTACCAATCGCAATTTTACTTTGTATCTGCCTAGTATTCGAATGTTGTTGATTCGGCCTTTTCTGGGAATGCCACTCGGGTGCATATGCATGTGAACCCCCCCCGTCTGCATTGCCTGTGCTGAACTGGTGCCATATAGAAGCCTTTTGGTACTACCTTACTCTGCTTTCCGACATTGCAGTGACTTCATATATTTTGTTTTCTTTGGTACTGTGGTCTGTTATTGTTTTAGTGCTGTGGTTAGGTGTTCTCTTTGACTACAGGAACTGTATGTGGCCTTGAAATCAGGCAGCATTAGCAGATGTCTGAACTGTCTCCCACCTCACTGTGGGTCTAATCCTGACCCTTCCCCATTAGCATCTTCACTGGTGACCTCCCTTACCACAGACTGACCTTCTCACCCTTTCTGTTCTGAAAATAACTAAAGACTCATCTTAACCATTAGTCTCCCCCCCCACCTGATTCTCCCCTCTTCCCCATCACCTTAACGTCAGACCAACATGCATCTCCCTATCCACTTGGTCCCATCTTATATTTACCCCTAGCTTCCATTTTACGAAGGTACTTGCTTCTCTTTATAATTTGTGTATTTGAAAGCAATGCTCTGTGTATCTATGTAAACTTTTGCAGCATTTATGCATAAATGCATGTATCCCTTCCCCATTTTATGTAAGTCTGCACCCTTGAAATATTCTTGTTGTAACTGCACACAAGGTTTGCTCCTAGATGGCTGTAGCCTGTACAGATGCAGTGTGCTTTTGATAATGCTTTTACACAATTTCATTACGTTTTTCACGTATACAATGAACCACCTCACAAGGCAGGTCAAAAGAGCATGAACTTGGCCAAACCAAATAATTTTTTATTATTGACAATAAGTTCACATTGTAACCTGGCCGGAGTATGATTTCAGGTTATAAAAATCAGATCTGTTGAATCATACAGTATGCAGTGGTAAAGAAAACAAAAAACATATTTCTCCTCTCACCTCCCTAAGCCATTTACAATGCACCTGTTATAAAGTTATCTAGTTGTCTTGTGTCAAACGCATAGAGTTTGCAGATGTGACCTCCTGGTATCATCGTCCCCTCATCTCCAGATAGGGAGATCACCAGAGTCATTGAGCACTCCTGTATCATTAAAGAGATTTAAAGTTGTAAGTCTGAGCGATCAGATGTACAGGGGATCCCCTTTCTGACATCCTGTCTAATGTATTGTCTTGTTACTTCTCCATTGTTAGTAGATTTTAGAGCTGAGAAAACCACAAGGTGATGGGACGAGGCTCTACCTCCTTTCAGTGTACCGCTATCTTGATTTTAGCCACTCCCAGGCAGTTCTCCATAATTAGTCCATGCATACTGGATTGACTTTGCAGCACTTGTGGTTATACCCCTAGCAGAGCTGTGAGTATGTCTAGGGGGATGGAATAGTACAAAATATTTTGGAGCACCTGTAAAACGTCTGTCCAAAATTCAGCAATTTACTGGCAGTCTCACCAAATGTGTTTGCCATTCCCTCCAGCACTCTGAGCTAACCCATGGTAGAATTTATGAAGGGTGGTCGGATCGTGGTACCAGTACAGTGTGACCTCGTGGTGCGCTCCTAAACCCAAGACACTGTGCACACTTCTATGACGATCCCTCCGTAGAGTAGGGAATCGTCAGTGTCAGCACTTTGCGTATTGGAGTTTCCAAAGCTGTACTTGCTTCAAGTCGTGTTAAGTTTAGACTGGAACCTGGGACTCCTGTATTTCTTCCCACCAATACCACTCCCAAATACCGCACCAGCAAGAGTTTTCAAGAATATCAGGTCCACCGGCCAAAGTCATTGGACTGGGCAAGGAGAGTTTGTTTTTTTCAAACTCCTGCATATGGGTATCTGTTTTCTGATTATGCTTTCCCTTCAGGAGGCCATTCTGTCACAGAAAATGGGCAAGGTGCTACAGTGACCCTACGCACGCTCCACCTTCATGCGTGGAGGTTGAGCAGCTATAGTTAAATGTTTTTTGGTTTGAGGCAGGTCACAGACCCAACTCCAGGGAAGTATTGCTTCGGTATCTATTCTGAGGTCTCTATCAGAAGGACAAGTTACTTAACTTTGATAATGTTTTTCTGCTAGAGACTCTAATCGCAGATTCCTCACCAACAGGTCGTGGCCCCTTGTTGGCGCCTATGCTCACCTTCTCCAAGTTCTGGCTTTGAGTCACCATCACTATTGTTCTGCAGCCCTGGCCACCGAGCTGCCACCACCGCACCACCCATCCTTCAAGTGTGCCTGTATTCAGGGTACTGAGTGTCAGATTGTATTAAGCAGCGTCTCTCAACCCACGGACCTGGGCCTCCGTGGCTCAGCAGTTCACTGCGCGTCACGTTTGCAGGCCGAGACAGATGTCTTCTACTAGTGATATCAGATAACACAGCTACGGCTGGTCTGCTCATGGTGTCAGGAGAGGTGTACGCGAGGTCCCGCTGGAGCCTCAGCACTGCGCATCCAACTTGGCTCGCGACCAGACCACACCTTCCAGGGACTTATGAGCGGAGATGGAGCTGCTGCGTTTGGATTGTGTGCACAAATCAGTTTTAGATCCCTGCGGAATATCTTATCAGGCATTTCATTCACATTTAACTGGCTTTAGTTAGCCTGCATGGTTTCATTTAGGTCCTAACTTTATTAGAGTCTCATTTTGCATATTTGATTGTATGAAGATGGTGTAGAACTTTGGTTCATGGTCTTCTGACCGCAAAACACAAGGGAAACCACAGAATGTATGCATGTTTGACACATTGTTTTTACAATGTATGTTGACACATTTGTTTCTGCATTGTATGTCTTCATTGATAGTCATAAATGCTTGAATAATTCTGCACTGACTGAGTGGACCCTGGTGCACTTTTATATGTGTATATATTGTCCATGAATATGAAAAAAGCAGGGTACCAGTGTCCATTTGGCCATCAGATGAACAGCACCCTTTAGGTGCCTATCAAAGGTGAAAGTTTTTCCTGGAGCTAATCTTCCACATTGAAAAATGTTGATTTGAGCCCCGCATTGCAGCATGTCTGTTCCGAAAAGGATTGAACATTGCTAATCTGAAGAAACCACTGTAGCCTGATAGGACAATGTTGAGAACTGTGGGAAACTGGGTACTGTCCCTGTAAAATTGCAGGAGCTTCCTCTAAATTTGATGCACTGTCTTGTCAGTTCTTTTTTCAGGCTCCTGTGAGTAGGATCTCAAAGCACAAGAGTTTTCACACCTGTTTTCTATAGTTATTTCTTTCTTTTTTGGGAATTCCATCTAGTGGGTGAAAATTTCTTTCCATCATCTGACAGATTTGTTACTGTCAGAATGCATTTTTCTCTTCTAGAAGTGCACCTCCTGTTGGGAGGAAGAAGGTGACCCCTACCCTCACAAATTCTGCATGGTTCGTCTCCCAGCTGCACTTTCTATGAAAACATGTGACATTCATCAGAAAATGTCCAAAATGATTTAAAAGTCCAGGAATGAATAAGACTCTGAGAGATGCTTCAAGACATGAGAGTTGAAGAGAAGAAAAATAAAGGGAGGCTCGAAGAAACCTATTTAATGCACCGTCTGAAAAGGATTGCCGAAAGGAGAGATCCAAGCAGAGACGGCTCCATGGTAAAGATTGTCACCACCACTCTTGACATCTCTGAAGAACGATGTCAAAATTAAACGTTAAGAGCCTTGTTGTCATACTGTTTGATATCTAAGACAGGCTGAGTGCCTTCTCTATATCGGCGCCATAGAGACTATGCCTCAAAGGTCAGGCATCATCTCCAAGTGCTGCATCACCGTCCACATCAAAGACACCCTCATACATAGACGTCAGTGTCACTGTTAAAGAGACACCCAACAATACTTCTGAGACTTGCATTGTGTTGACATGAAATTGATGTACCCCTAGACATCACTGAAATCTAGGTCAAAGATTGAAACATCCGGGTCATAGCCAGAATGTTTTGGACTCTGGGGTGTAGGACTATATTCTCCTAGGAGATCTCAACTTCCATCTGGAGAATAACAACGACAGCAACACCACCACCCTGCTGGACAACCTCACCAATCTCGGACGCAAACAATTGGTGAACACCCCCACCCACTACGCCGGACACACGCTCGACCCAATCTTCACCTCCAGGAAGCACATCTCCTTCAATCACGCCACGGGACTCCACTGGACTGACCACAGCTGCGTCCACTTCAGCTTCAGAAAGACCACGACCCACCACCACCCGCAACAAGTTCCCCGAAGATACTGGAATAAAATTACCACCGACCAGCTCACCACATCTCTAAACCAAAACCCTCCCGCCAGATCAACGGACCCAAACCAAGCAGCCATCAATCTCACACAATGGATCACCCACTGCTTTGACGAACTAGCACCCTTGAAAAACCCTCCCAACAAGCCAGGAAGCAAAAAAGCCCCTTGGTTCAACGACGACCTCAAGAACTCCAAAAAGAACTGCCGCACCCTCGAGAAAGCATGGCGAAGAAACCCAACCACAAACATGACCGCCCTCAAGAACGCCACCCGCAAACACCACCAGCTGATCCGCACCACCAAAAAATCAGCATTCAAGGAGCGACTAGACAACAACGCCCACAACAGCAAAGAACTCTTCAGCATTGTCAAAGAGCTTATCAACCCCAATGCCGGCAACAACGACATCACTCCCTTTCAAGACCTCTGCGATTCTCTTGCCTTATTCTTCCACAGCAAGATCGCTGACATGCATAACAGCTTCGGCGACCTGACCACTCCCCCAACCACAGAACAGAAGCTCCCCACCACCACCCTCCGCGCCTTGACCCCGATCAGCACCGAAGACACCATCCGCACGATGAACTCCATCCACTCCGGATCGCCAACCGACCCATGCCCCCATCACATCTTCAACAAGGCCGACTCCATCATCGCCCCCCAACTCTGGGACATCATCAACTGCTCCTTCAACACCGCCACCTTCCCGGAAAGCTGGAAACATGCCGAACTTAGTGCCCTCCTGAAGAAACCTACAGCGGACCCCACCAAGCTTAAGAACTACCGTCCCATCTTGCTCCTCCCATTCCCCGCCAAAGTCATAGAGAAGACCATCAACAGTCAGCTCGCCGCCTTCCTTGAATCTAACAATGCCCTAGACCCCTCACAATCCGGTTTCCGAGCCAACCACAGTACCGAGACCGCCCTCATTGCAGCCACAGACAACATCCGGACACTGCTCGACAACGGGGAAACAGTGGCCCTCATCCTCCTGGACCTCTCCGCAGCGTTCGACACAGTCTGCCACCGCACCCTTGTACAACGGCTCAGGAACGTCGGAATACAAGATAAGGCCTTGGACTGGATCATCTCATTCCTAGCCGGAAGAACCCAGAGAGTCCGCCTCCACCCTTTCAGATCAGACGCCACCGAAGTCATATGCGGTGTACCACAAGGATCTTCACTCAGCCCCACCCTCTTCAACGTCTACATGAGTCCCCTCGCATCCATCGCACGCCAACACAATCTCAACATCATCTTCTATGCAGACGACACCCAGCTGATCCTCTCCCTCACCAACGACCCAACCACCTCTCCCTCACCAACGACCCAACCACCGCCAAAACCAACCTACACGAAGGGATGAAAGACGTAGCCGAGTGGATGAAGAACAGCCGCCTAAAACTGAACTCCGACAAGATGGAAGTGCTTATCCTAGGATCATCCCCCTCTGCCTGGGACGACTCCTGGTGGCCCTCGGCCCTAGGCAGCGCACCCAAACCAACGGACCATGCTCGCAACTTGGGATTCATCCTAGACTCCTCCCTCTCGATGACCAGACAAGTCAACGCCATCTCATCATCATGTTTCAACATCCTACGCATGCTCCGAAAGATCTTCCGTTGGATCCCCACCGAAACAAGGAAGACGGTCACCCAAGCACTTGTCACAAGCCGTCTGGACTACGGAAACACCCTCTACGCCGGAACCACAGCCAAATTACAGAATAGACTTCAACGCATTCAGAACACTTCCGCCGGACTCCTCCTAGACATAACTCGCCACAACCACATATCTGATCACCTGAGAAACCTGCACTGGCTCCCCGTCAACAAGAGAATCACTTTCCGACTCCTCACCCACGCACACAAGGCCCTTTACGACCTAGGACCCAGATACCTCAACACTCGCCTGACCTTTTACACCCCCACCCGTCAACTACGATCGTCCAACCAAGCCCTCGCCACGATTCCACGCATCCGAAGAGCCACCATGGGAGGAAGATCCTTCTCCTACTTGGCGGCCAAGACCTGGAACTCCCTCCACACCCACCTCCGTCTCACACAGAACCACCTCTCCTTCAGAAAACAACTCAAGACCTGGCTGTTCGATCAGTAGCGAACCCCTCTTCCCTTAAGCGCCTTGAGACCCTCTGGGTGAATAGCGCGCTATACAAATTTATGACTTGACTTGACTAGGTGCAAAACCACACACCACAGTGTCCAGAATGGCTCAGTTGATTGGGAGCATCTGCAAAGGAGTAAAGGGTGACTTTGGCACATATATAGTGACCATAAATGATTTCAGAAGGTTTGCCTAAGTCTGAAGGTGGATGAGCACTGATCCGATCTCTTTCTCCCCCCCCCCCCCCCCCCCCCCCCCCCCACCTGATGAGGATGTGGAAATCAGCATCCTGCAGATCCAGCGCTACCATCCTTCCTCCAGAGCAGACAAGACCTGGGCCAGGATGAGCATCTTGAATTCGTTCTTCCACAGGAAGGAATTGAAAGGGCAAAGGTCTAAGATGAAATGGAGGCCTCCATATTTTCTCTTTTTTGCTGGAATAACATCCAACTTCTAGCCTATACGCCATCTCCATTGCCCCTTTAGACAAAACAGCTAGTTGTTAGTCAGTCTGAGGGTGGTGGAAGGTGCAGTGGGATTTGTCCGATCCTGCCTCCCGTCAGGGTGAGACTATTCTGTTAAGTACACGCTGAAGAGGCTTGGTGGAATCGGCAGCTGGAGGGTCAGAAACTAGGAGCCGCACTGTCTTTATTGTCCCACGTGGTCTGTGGGTGTTGCAGGCACGAAATGGCTGGAGAATTGCAGTCCTGGCGGCATCTGCTGGCAGTATTGAAAGCCCCTACTATAGTCACGGAGGGGGCTAAAGTGTTGATGCAGCTGGTATGAGCAGACTGGCCCAGTGAGCATGCTGCGGCCCTCTTATCTTAAAAGCATTGCAGGGTTCTTGTCTGCTTTATCTCAAAAATGTCAGGAACAGTCAAATGGTATGTTAGTGAGACTGACCTAGACATTGACCAAAAAGTTAGTGGACCGCATACAGGCATGCCTGCGGAGGGCCACACTGGTGTCTATTGAGAGTCCATGGTGTCCATCCCACAGGGATTGGTGAATTTAGCTGCATCACAGCTGTCCGGTATGGCATTAGAGAGGATCACAAAAGCTTCCTCAGGGACAATAGGTAATGCCTGGGTCACTGGTTCCCACAAAGTATGATTGTAGTGTCCTGAAAGGCAGTTGGCATTCACAAAGCAATTGGCCAAACTTGTGGACAAAAATACCCTTTTTCGAAAGATGTTTATCCTCTTTGGTTCCCGTTCAGGGGGACCAGATGGGAACAAATTTGGGTTGGCCTTGCTGGCTGAAGTCTGTACCACAAGGCTCTCAGGAGTGGGGTGCTAGGTCAGGAAGTCTGGGTCACCCAGAGCAGACACTTGGCCACCAATCAATGAAAAGGGAGACCTGAGCATGTCTCCGAAAGTAGCTCTAAGAGCCTTTTTAAAGGGAAGTACGGTCTCCGAACTTGATTTACCAGGCTGAAGCACACTGTTAAGTCACTGGTCTTAACTTCCTGAGTAAGGAGTTGAAGGTCAAGGACCTCTGCCACGCTTCTCACAACCATCGCAAAGGGGTCCCTTTCCTTTTGGCTTCGCCAAGAGGTGTAACCAATGTAGTGTCTGAGGATGTATCCAGACCACTGGCTTCTTGAGATCTTCATACCAATTGTGATCAGAATAGGTCTGGGCGAATTTCTCCCCAGCATCATAAACAAAAATATCCACGTCTGTGCCAAAAAAATCATGTAACCCATGAACCCTTCTGAGGTGCAAGGGCACTGTATAATAATCGGAGGGTTGGCCCATAGGCTGCGGTTCAGTTATAGCAGTATGCAGACTTGGTTGATGTTGGAGCGCAACCTTTTCAGCTTCGTACAGTACTATGGGTTGACATGCATGGGACGTGGTGACAGAGAGGGATCTGGTGTCGAACTTGGTACAAAGCCCAGTACAAACTTAGAGGGCCCAGCTGGTTCTTGGGGCAGACCTGTCGGTGGAGACCTCTTGGTTCTTTGGGGCCTGACTTCATGGAGTTATTCAATTTGCTGTGGCGCTGCCGACTGCCCCTATAACTCAGGTTACCTCAAGACAAGGGTCGGAATCAGCTCCAAAGGAGGACGACGCTGTCCAGATTGAGACCACGAGGCTTGTTGACGCCCTCATGCCTTCTCAAGAGATGGAGAGTAGCAGGAAGGAGCTTCAATCTCCTTGGATGTTTTGTTTCTTCTTCAACTTACATGAAGATTTGGACCATGGTGACGATCTGCCGCTGTAATGACGGGGCTGTAATGACTACAAGACCAGGAGCTCCCTTTGCACCTCGACCAGTCACAGCGTGGATTCTTGTAATGCTTTACTATGAACAGCTTTGCTTCCCAATCCTAGATGGCCTTGAAGTGCATCAAGGCACAGTCATGGCAGGCCTGAGATTTGTCGGCCAACCACAGGCAAAACACATGTGGATCTGCCATGAACCATGACTTTCCTTTGTTGTCCCCCTGTCGCCAACACCTGTTGGTAGAAGGCGGGGTTATATCTTCCACTGTGGCATGAAGTAGCCTTGCTTGAGTGGGTGTTGTTGGCCTTAGCCCAAGGATACTGCTAGGAGTTTTGCATCACCCCTCCAAATATTCTGCCTTGTCATCACACAATCCACAACAAACGTCTCCATCTCATTCTGAAAGAGGTCAAGGCACTTCTCCAAGTAGGATCTATAGTGATAATGTCAACCCTCACCAGAGACCAGGAGTGTTTGCTCTGTAATTTTTGATCCCCAAAAAGGACAAAGGCCTAGGACCAATATTGGATCTGGGAGAGTTTGCCTGCTGCATCGCCCCAAATACTTCTGGATGGTAACACTACAAGTCACTTTTCAAGAAGCCTCCCCCTACGGACTCCAGGAGACCATATGGCAACACCTACATTCACTTCCCTTTACATCAGGCATTTCAACAGTACCTGAAGTGAGTTCCATTATCAGTTCAAATTTGTTCCATTTGGGGGCAACTACAGCCCCAATAGTTTTCACAAAACATCTATTTGCAACAACAGCCTACCGATATTGCAGTCAAAATAATGTGTTTTCGTACCTAGACAACTGTTTGGTAAAGAGGCCTCGTCGCCCACAATGATCAACCACACTAAACAGATTTTCTTCCTGCACATATTAGGATTTACTATAAATACCAAAAAGTTACACCTGTGCACACAACAAACCAAGGGTTTCCTTGTGGTCGCACTCCCAGGGAAATCCTACCCCAGCAACAAGAATGTGGTGGCATTTCAGAGACTATCACTTCCACTAATACGAATAATGATGAAATGATGCAACTATGTATTGCTGTAGTTCCAAATGTAAGGGTAATGTTAAGCAAGCATCCTACCAGACATTGGTCACAAGCGACTGGGACTTGGGAAGATCTGGTGTTGGCATGGAGCCATTGTTCATCACACAGTACAGTGGCAAAAATGTGTTTCTGTAAAGTGGCAATAGGTAGGGAATAACAATAAAGCCCACTACTTAACTACATCTAAGGCCCTAAACCAGAACCGAGCCAAATTTTGCTGAAATACTACATGGCTGCCTATTATGTTTTGAAAAGACGCCTATTGGCCAATTATATACTGCCTTGTCATTGGTATACAGTGAAGTTACCATGTTATACTGCGGCTCAATATATAACTAAGTATTGTAACACTTATTACTTTAACACTACTTAAACCATTTACACCTGCTATCAAAAATTACCTTTTACATCCCATACTCTATATTCCTACCACATTACATTATGCCACTACACTCTACGCCACTGTAGGCTACGCTACCCCCGTACCCTATTTCACTGTACACTGTTAACCTACACTATTGCACTTTACGCCACTGCCCTCTACACCACTCCACTGTATGCTATTCCACTCAACACCACTCCACACCATTTCAGTTTGTGCCACTCCACTGTACCCCACTCTATGCCACTCCACTATGTGATATTCCACTGTACTCAATTATACTGTACGCTTTTTCATTCTACACCACTCCACATTACGCTATTAGACTCTGCCACTCCACTATACGCCAATCCAGTCTGCCCCACTCCACTGTACCCCAATCCAATCTACAGCCCTCCACTCTACATCACCCCACTGGATGTTATTCCAGCCTGCACCACTTCTCTTCTAGCCTCTCCATTGTATGCTGTTTCCCTGTGTGCCACGCCACTGTGAGCGACTCCGCTGTATGCCACTCCACTGTACAGCACTCCACTCCACAGCACTCAACTCTATGCCACTCCACTGTATGCTGTACACTCTTAAGCCACCCCATTGTACAATACTCCAGTCTATGCTATTTCACTATAGGCAACTCCACTTTACGTCACTATGCTCTATCCCAATCCACTGAATCCCACTCCATGCTACTCCACGGTTCACAAATACTCTACGGCACTCCACGCCACACCACTCCATAGTACCTCACTCCACTCTATGCCGCTCTAGTATATGCTGTTCCACTGTACACAACTTCTCTTTGCGCCACTCCACTTTGCCCCACTTCACTCTACATTACTGCACTACACGCTAGTCAACTGTATGCTACTACACTACGCCACTCCACTGTACGTTATTCCATTATTCCACTGTGCGGCACTCCACTCTACCCCATTCCACTGTACGCCACTCCACTGTACGCCACTCAAGTGTGTGCCACTCCACTGTACACAACTATTTAACGCCACTCCACCCCACTATACGCCACTACACCCTACTCCACTGTAGCCTACTCCACTGTACGCCTCTCTACTACTCTACTGTACCCTAGTTCACTCTACTCCATTCCACTGTATGCCAGCATTGCACTCTGCCACTCCAGTCAACTACACTGTACAACACTCCACTGTACATAACTGCACTCTACACCAATCCCCTTCATGCTATACCACTCCATGCCACTCCACTTACTATTCCACTATACACCAGTCCACACCACTCTACGGTACTCAATGCCAACCAACTCTATGCTACTCCAGTCTACTCAACTCGACTTCACACCTTTCCACTGTACTCCGGTCAACGACACTGCTCTACTCAGCGACAGTCTACGCCCCTCTACTCTACTACACTATACTCCGTCTTTAGCACTCAGCTGAACAACAATGTACTCCTGTCAATGTGAATCTACAGTGTTCTACTTTACTCTGAGCCACTGTACGGCACTCCCTGTGCGCCACTGCACCCCACTTTACCATAATCTTGTCTGAGACATTACTTTTCTCCAGGCTTGCACTCTACGCCACTCCACTGTATGCTGCTCTGTGCCATGGAAGTCAATGACAGTCTATGCCATTCCATTCCCCTCTACCATACTATGTCAGTCTACTGTACTCCATGCCACTCCACTATACAACACTGTAATCTACTCTGACACTCCACTCTTCGACAATTTCCAACACTCTACATCACGCAAATCTACTCTACTATACAATACAACACTCCACTCACTTTACTGTATTCTACACCAGTACACTCTACACCACTCAACTGCACTGCATAACACTTTCTCCCACTCTATGCCACTGTAAAACACTCCGCTCTACATCACTTCAGTCTACCACGCACTACACCACTCTTTACAACTCAACTACACTGTGCCTCTGTATCACACTACACTCCACTCTGCTCCTTTGCTACACTGTACGACCTTCTACTCTACTGGCTGCACTTACGCTCCACTGTACAACTTTCTACTTCACTCCGACACTTTACAAGATGCCAGTCCAATTTATTACACTTTACTCAACTCTACACCTCCGCTATTTACTGCACTCCACAACACTGTATTGTACAATACAACACTGCACTCCCCACTTTACTCCACTAAACGCTACACCACTCTATTCCACTCTACGACACTACACTGTACGGCACTCTCCTTTACTCGACTGTACAGCACTGCACTCTAGACACTAGACTCTGCGATTTCAAAGGCATTGTTATAAAAGTAAACTAATTCAAATAGACAACCAAAGGTTAAACTGTAAGTTCGAGGCATGTGGGCTGCTGAATTTATATCTATGCATAGATCGCCGCCTAGTGTTGGGTCCGGATGATTGCACATTGTTGTCCTGGAAGAGTCTTCGAAGTATCACGAGATAGGTGGCTCCTCCCCGGACTACAGTGCGCATGGGCATCCCCTCCATGCTCTCAATGTTTTTTTTCCGCCATTGGATTCGGATGTACTTCTTAACTCACGTTCGGAATCTGTAATAGTTACTCTTTTATCGAGGCCAAAAGGCCTTAGGGGCGTCGGCATTGTCTTTTGTTCGGTGCTCTCAGCTTTCCCGTACTTTTCAATCGACTTCGGAAGACTTTCTAGTCTTCGACGCCAAAGGCCCGTCGACGCTAGATGATGGAACGGAGCCCGTTCAAGCGATGCCCCGTCTGTAACTCGAAATATCCCCACATCGACGTGCACCCGGTGTGCAACAAATGTCTCTCACCAGACCACGACGAGGCCAGCTGTATGGCCTGTTCGAAGTTCAGGTCGAAGAAAACTCTCCGCCTTCGACGCACTGCCCGACAATCGGCGCGTGAATCGGCGCCAGACCGTGGAAACATCTTCGGGGGTGACGACAGCGCAGATGTGCAGGAAGACGACCCGGAACATTCGGACCCCGCTTCGGAGCATGACTCCACCTATAACGAGGACGAAGAACAACTCTACGCCCAAGATGAAGACATCATCGAGGTAGGAGACGACGCACTACCCCTTGGAGCCTTCGACGACGACTCAAGCGAGGAGCTAGGCCCAACCGCAGTAGCGGGGCCTCATACAGACTCTTCCACGGCTCAGGTCGAGGCATCGCCGGAAGGCCTTAGCCAAGATCTACAACCCCGTTCTCTAGTCCCGCATCAAGAACCGACTAAGAACATTTCAGAAGAGCCATCGGTCCAAAGACCACTCTTGGTGGAGAAAACGAAACCAAAAGCAAAAGACCCAAAATCGAAACCGAAACTGTTGGAAACAGCCTTCGGCTCGAAGACTTCGGAGCCGTCCAAGTCAATAAGGGTGCTCCACCCCTCGAAGTCGACAGGGGGTGTCGACCCAAAGATCGGAGCAACAAAAACTGTGTCTGCCATTAAACACGTCACACTCACGTCGATGTCGAAGCCCACCTCCAAAGATGGCGAACCTTCGAAAGCACTCAAGGCCAAAAAGGCCGTCGAGCCGAAGGTCCAGAAGCCGCAACTAGTCAAATCCTTCGAGCCGAGGACAACCAGCAGCTCAAAGGACCAGGCCTCCGACACCAGCACCGGCGTCCCCGCACCGCGGCAACGCGTCGAGTCGACGAAGTTTCACAAGCACGCGGACCAATCTGAGTCTGTCGGCTCGAAGTCCAAGTCTTCGACGCAAATTGGTCCGTCACCGATGCCTTCGACACCTATCCAGTTCGGACTCCCCCCCCCCCCCCACACAGCGAGACCTAAGGCTGTGCACCTCCAATCAACTACCGACTCATCCAAGTCTGCGTCAGTAGCTGCACCCAACCACCCTCGGACCGATCATGTTCAGTTTCAGCCTCAAAGCTACGACGAACAGTCAAAGTTGTACATTGATTCAGAATCAGGCAGGCTCACCGTTTACAAACGGAAAATAAGACCTGAAACACCTATGGAAGCATACAAAATACCACTCAAGAAAAAGAGAGACTCCACTACCTCTCCAATTCTTTTTGAGCCTATACACACTTATAGGCAAAGATATTCCTACTCACCCACTGCAGTCACTGAGGATGTCGAGGAAGGTGATAATGAGGAACAGTTTAACTACCCTATGGACACATATCAAGATGAGTCCCAGCCATGGGCTGACACTGTTGACCCTGATGAACCTCACACCACCCCTGACACTCAGTCATATGCGGTCAAAACTGCCCCTGCTGAGGACACTGCTGCGTTCCACGTACTCATTGAAAGGGCGGCGCATAACCATGACGTGGATATGCACGCTGACCCTGTGGAGGAGGACTTTCTTTTTGATACAATCTCCACATCTGAACGATCAGTAAAGACTCTACCTATGCTCAATGGTGTGCTCAAACATGCAAGTGACATTTTTAAAGAGCCCACTAAAGCACAGGTCGTGAACCCAAGAATTGAACGGAAGTATCGGCCTGCGCCTGTGGACCCTACTTACATCAAGGGCCAACTCCCACTGGACTCCTTAGTAGTGGCTAATGCTCGCAAGAGAGCGAACTCGCAAACAGGTGATGCTCCTCCTCCGGACAAAGAATCAAAAATCTTTGAAGCCTCTGGAAAACGTGTGGCTGCTCAAGCAGCCAATATTTAGAGGATCTCCAATACACAGGCCCTGTTAGCAAGATATGACCGGGCACATTACGACACTTTAGAGCAACTCCTTCAAAGCCTTCCAGATACTTATAAGGAGGGAGCTGAGATGCTTATACAAGAGGGCAAGTTATTCTCCAACGCGTCCATTAAGTGCGCGTTGGATGCTGCCGACACAGCAGCTAGGGCCATTAACACTAGCGTTATGCTAAGGAGGCATGCCTGGCTCCGCATCTCTGGATTGAAGTCAGAAATCCAAACTAGACTGCTCAATCAGCCAGTAAACCCTGACTTCCTTTTTGGTCCAGAAGTAGACACCACTCTGGAGAAGATTAAAAAAGACACTGAAACTGCGAAATCCATGGGGGCTCTGCAGTCTCAGCAGTTCAGGGGCGGTTCCTTTCGTTGCTCCGGTAACAGGGGAGCCTCAAGAGGACAAGCATCGCAACAAGCCCAATACAACAAGGGGGGCACACAATCCACCTATACCAAGACCAATAGAGGTGGATACCGTGGAAACGGCACCAAGGGCAGGGGTCGTGGAAACAATAATGCCAGATCCTCCGCCACTACCAAGCAGTGACGTCTTGTCACTGCCCCCCGCCCATACAACACCGGTTGGGGGGAGACTCCAGCAGTTCCTGCCAGTCTGGGAAAGCATAACAGACAGGTGGGTGAGACAAATTATACAGCACGGCTATTGTCTAGAGCTCACTTCCACTCCACCCAACATTCCCCCAAGGCACCGTCCTATGTCCGCAGGGCACATGCACTTATTGCAGCAGGAGGTCGTCTCCATGTTGCAAAAAGGGGCCATAGAGATCGTGCCCGTAGAACAGCAAGGTACAGGGGTGTACTCTCTGTACTTTTTAATCCCAAAAAAAGACGGATCCCTCAGGCCCATCCTAGACCTCAGGCCCCTAAACCAATATATCCTATCAGAACACTTTCACATGCTCACGTTACAGCAAGTTCTGCCGTTGCTCAGGCAAGGGGATTTCCTAGCAACCTTAGATCTGAGGGAGGCCTACTTCCACATTCCCATTCACCCCAGTCACAGGAAATATCTCCGGTTCACCATCAACAACCAGCATTACCAGTTCAAGGTCCTGCCTTTCAGGGTCACGACTGCCCCCAGAGTGTTTCGGGGTCACGACTGCCCCCAGAGTGTTTACAAAGTGTTTGGCGACAGTGGCCGCGCATCTTCGGAGACGGCACATCCACGTCTATCCGTATCTGGACGACTGGCTAGTACAAGCGAAGTCGGCCCAGCAGTGTGCCAACCACATGTCCCGTACAATACACCACCTACACAGTCTGGGTTTTTCTCTCAATTACCCAAAGTCTCATCTGTAGCCTGCACACGTACAGCAGTACCTAGGCGCAGAGATAAACACGCTCGCTGCCACAGCGCACCCCAACTTAGCGAGAGTCAACAGCATGCAGGTGCTGATTCAGAGATTCAGGCCACAACAATCACTCCCAGCACAGGTGTTCATGCAGCTAATCGACATGATGGCCTCCTGCATCTTTATAGTCCCTCACGCGAGGCTACACATGCGTCCGCTTCAGGAATGCTTAGCACGCCAGTGGAACCAGGCTCAAGGACAGCTAAAAGACCTAGTGTTGGTGACCGATCGTGGATACAACTCTCTGCATTGGTGGAACACACAAAACCTTTGCAGGGGACGACCGTTCCAAGAGCCTGTACCACAAATAGTGCTAACAACGGACGCATCTCTCCAGGGCTGGGGGGCGCATGTCCTCCATTATACAGTGCAGGGACTATGGACACCGCAACAGCAGAAAATGCACATCAACCTACTGGAACTGATGGCAATCTTCATGGCAATGAAGGCATACAAGTTGCATCTCTGCAACAAGGTTGTGCTGATCCGTACGGACAACATGACTGCGATGTATCACATCCAGAAGCAGGGGGGGGGGGACACACACTCTCCACAATTGTCACACCTAGCACAGTGCATGTGGAAGTGGGCCATTCAAAGGAACATGTTCCTCATGGCAAAACACCTCCCAGGCAGGGACAACCAGATGGCAGACCTGCGCAGCAGACACAGCCATCAAATGCACGAGTGGGAGATACACCCCTCGGTGCTCCAACCATACTTCCAGCGGTGGGGTCATCCGGAGATAGACCTATTCGCCACACAAGAAAACGCAAAATGCCGCACCTTCGCCGCCAGGTTCCCACACCCGCAGTCTCAGGGCAATGCGATATGGATGAACTGATCGAACAGATTTGCGTACGCCTTTCCTCCGGCTTCACTCATACCGCTAGTGGCACGCAAACTGAGACAACACTCCATGACGCTCATCCTGGTTGCTCCAACGTGGGCGAGGCAGGCGTGGTACACCACGTTCCTAGAGCGTTCCGTGGTTCCCCACGAGCGCCTCCAACTCACACCCAGTCTCCTCACTCAGAGCCATGGCGACATTCAGCACCCAGATCCGCAGCAGTTGAGCCTTGCAATATGGCACCTGAAGTCATAGTTTAGCTACTTAAACCTGCCCCCTGACTGCATGGACATCATAAAGGAGGCTAGGCGTCCTACCACAAGGGCCTGCTACGCGGCCAAATGGAAGCGTTTTGTGATCTATTGCTCCAATAATAACATAAATCCGCTTGATGCTTCCACGCAGAACATCATAGGTTACTTGCTGCACCTATACAAGTGTAATCTAGCGTATAGTTCCATCAGGATACATTTAGCGGCAATGGCAGCTTATCTTCAAAATAGGCAGCACCTATCCCTTTTCAGAGTGCCAGCCATTAAAGCTTTTATGGAAGGCCTAAAAGGGTCATTCCTCCAAGACACCCACCTGGAACCTCAACATAGTCCTCACCAGGCTCATGGGCCCACCATTTGAGCCTCTTCACTCTTGTGAGATACAATTTCTCACGTGGAAAGTGGCTTTTCTGGTGGCAATCACGTCGCTAAGACGAGTTAGCGAACTGCAAGCGCTCACTATTCAGGAGCCTTTCATACAAATACATGCTAATAGGATTGTGCTCCGCACCAACCCTAAATTCATGCCCAAGGTAGTGTCACAGTTCCACATCAACCAAACTATTGAACTACCTGTTTTCTTCCCAAATCCTGATTCAGTGGCAGATAGAGCACTGCACACACTGGATGTCAAGAGGGCTCTCTTGTATTACATAGACAGGACTAAAGATTTCAGGAAGACTAAACAACTGTTCGTTGCCTACTCTCCACAGCACAAGGGCAACCCAATTTCAAAATCAGGCATAGCCAGGTGGATTGTTAAATGCATCCAAATCTGTTATCAAAAGGCTAAACGCACGTTAACAGTTCCCCCCCAAATCACATTCCACACGCAAATTGGGGGCATCCATGGCTTTCCTAGGTAACATCCCTCTAGAGGACATATGTAGAGCAGCCACATGGACCACCATACACACATTCACCAAACACTACTGCGTGGATGTACACTCAAAACAGCAAGCTGCTGTAGGTCAGGCTGTTCTCAGAACTCTTTTTCAGACTGCTGCAGCTGGCACGGGCAACCGCCGCTAAGGAGGGTACTACTATTTATTCTATGCATAGATATAAATTCAGCAGCCCACATGCCTCAAACGGAATATGCTACTTACCAGTATGCATCTGTTCTTGGCATGTAGGGCTGCCTGCCCTCCTCCCCGGTGCCTGTCGCAGCTGTAGCATTCAAAATTAACATAATTAATCTCATGCATGGTCATCAATTACTATATCACACTCCATCTCTGCCACAATGGCGAAAAACAATCTGAGCATGGAGGGGATGCCCATGCGCACTGTAGTCCAGGGAGGAGCCACCTATCTCGTGATACTTCGAAGACTCTTCCAGGACAACAATGTGCAATCATCCGGACCCAACACTAGGCGGCGATCTATGCATAGATATAAATGTCACACAGGGAGGGTTAAACCCAGTGAAGTCAAGGGACCTGGGTAAATATGAGATACAAGGGAAAAGGGTCCCAGACAAAGAACAAGTGATTACAATTTTATGCACTTATTACAAAGAGACAAATTATTAAATGCAACAAGATTTATTTCAAAATTGCATTATTACCTTTCATTGGTTGGATTTCATCAACAATATTTGACATGAACATTGTTTTTGAAGCCATGATGAATACCTGTCACGAATGATTCTGACTATTCCCCTAATCCTACTTTATCCCTGACACTTTCCCTCACTTCACCCCCCTTCCTTGTTGTGTATGTGGGCACATATACATAAAGTTTGTTGAAATATTGTTGATGAAATCCAACCAATGAAAGGTAATAATGCAATTTTGAAATAAATCTTGTTGCATTTAATAATTTGTCTCTTTGTAATAAGTGCATAAAATTGTAATCCCTTGTTCTTTGTCTGGGACCCTTTTCCCTTGTACTAGATATAAATGTCAGCAGCCCTACATGCCAAGAACAGATGCATACTGGTAAGTAGCATATTCCTTACAGTTATTGTGTTGAGTTTTAACGGGGATCACCCAAATAAAACTACCCGACCTGGGTTATCAAAGCATTACGTTAGAGAAAAGGGTCGAGGTAGTTTGAGTATTAAAGAAATGTAACAAAAAATCCACCACAATAGAATTGCTTGTTGGGTTCATCAAAAGTATACATTTAATGAGTGACACATTCGTCAGAAGTTTTAGGTTGAAAACATAAATGAGAAATCATGTGTTTACTCCACATTGGTCATTGGTGTATGCACACATTAAATGCTTTTGTACTCAAAACATTTTGGCTTTTTTCTTGTGTTATAATATACAGTGCTCACAGTGAAGTGAAGGGAAAGTTTGGTAGGAGGAATGGGGGTGATTGGATGGGTGAGGGAAAAGGGTAAAGGTGTTGTGACAGGCACAATAGCAAGTATTTACAATAAAACCTTTACAGTCTTAGAAAGATTCACAAATTCTCCTTGTTATCATAGCACATAGGACATGTATAATTCATTGATTTAAATCCCAAGTGTTTGATGACCTGTAGAAGTCTACGTTTCGACCCCATGGATATTAAGGGCTGGTATGTCCTCATGTTGGGATCTTCATCAGGACAGAAGGTGTTGAGGAGCACTTGAAGGAAGCTCTATGATTGGGCCCTCCTTGGGTGGCAGCGAAGCCGCTCTGCAAAATCCTAGGTTCGTGGGTACTGGATCCCACGATGCGGAATATACAACGAACGGGTGTATGAGTCACCGCGAACTGGAGTTGCAAATCTCCCTTGTTAAGCCAAAATGTTTTGAGTACAAAAGCATTTAATGTGTGCATACACCAATGACCAATGTGGAGTAAACACATGATTTCTCATTAATTTTTTCAACCTAAAACTTCTGACGAATGTGTTATTCATTAAATGTATACTTTTGAGTAATTACAGTTAGAAAAACTTTATTTAATCTTTCCATACAAACCGAACTTAAACTCTGCATTGTAAAGTTATACTTATACTTTACATTTATAACTTACGCAACACCTTCAAATTATTATAACTCCCCTCCATACTTATTGTAGCCAACTTAGTAGCCACTCTGTATTAACTTTACCTTGAGCTTTCTTTGTACACTGCTTATACTCTTTCATATTACATCACTTACACCATATGAAATCATAGCATTTACAAAAATGCGTCACATAACAAATTGCATTGTTTGTGCGTACACCGTGCATA
Source organism: Lissotriton helveticus (assembly GCF_964261635.1). Classification (NCBI taxonomy): domain Eukaryota; kingdom Metazoa; phylum Chordata; class Amphibia; order Caudata; family Salamandridae; genus Lissotriton; species Lissotriton helveticus. Next base: position 913,310,481 of record NC_136059.1, on the reverse strand, counting down.
GTAGAGTGGCGAGCTATAGTTAATGCAGTGGGTCTTCTGAGTTACATACACTGTGTATCGAGGAGCATGAGTTATGAAAGTTTGAAGATGTTAAATAAATTATAAATTTATGGTATAAGTATAACTTTACAATTTGTAATTTTAGTCTAGTGTACTTTTGGTTTGTATGGAAAGAATAAAGTTATAGTAATTTAAAAGTAACGCGTAAATTATAACTATAAGGTAAAACTATAACTTATTTCTGATGTCTGTGTTTTGTTTGGTTTGGTAGAAAGAATAGAGTTTCCCCAACTATACCTACAGCTTAATCTTTTGTTTTGCCATTGAAATATGTGTGTTTGTGTATCTGTGTGTGTCACACACACACACACACACCCCACCCCCCACTGCAGGGAGCAGCGTTTTCTTTGCTGCTTCCTGCAGGCTAGAGCTATGTTGGCTCACTTGCGGAAGGGGGCAGGCTTTCCACATAGCCACCCACCATGGTGTGGTGAGTGCCCTGGGCACCCATCCTTTGTTGGCCGGGCCACGGGAGATAGTGTCACGAGGGCTGAAATCGACCAGGGTAGGAGGGCTGTGTACACCCTCTTAATTTTAAAAGGTGCTGGCCCCCGGTGGATAGGGTACCACGGGTTGAAAATGGCCTTGGTGTGGTGTGTGCCCCTCCTATCCCGATAGATATAGTGATGGGTCCCTGGTTTCAAACACTTCACAGAGAGGTAGGCCATGTACCCCCCCCCCCCCCCCCCCCAAGGGGGATCCGCAGGTTGGCTGCCTCTAGGGGGTGAGGCTGGCTGCATGTGGGGGGTTTAGCCTCAGGGGCAGGCTGCATGCTGTGCGTGGCGTGGCATTGACTGCACACGGGGGTTGGCTACGGCAATTGGATTAACGTATGGTAATTAAATATTACTTTATGTAAAAATAAATTCTAGAAATTCACTTTAAACAAAGGTTACAGGAAAGTTCTAGTTGGGTTCACATTTTACACACACAAAACACCATAGAAATTCAGCAGTTATAGGTAGAAGTAACTTATATAACTATAATTCATGCCCTAAGGTGATTATAACTCGCGCCCTCACCATGCACTGCTAATTACCCAACATATTACGTCACTCAAGACATTTTCTATTGGCATCATTGATAATATCACTGCAACATTTGCAGTGAATTTATTGATGAGAGAACTGTACATGGTGGGAGTGCGAGCTATAGTTACCTTAGGGCATGAGTTATAGTTACTTGAGCTAGCCATAACAGCAACATTTCTATGGTTTTGTATGTGTAAAATCTGAAACGAACTAGAACATTCCTGCAGCCTTTCTTTTTTTAGTGCATATATAATATATATAGCATAGATTATTTACGTAATTGATTTAATTATAAAATATTCAATCAATGTAGTAATAAATGTTACTTTTTTAATTCAAAACAGGTCATCACATTTTTTAACTAAATAATTATGCACTATTTTTATATTTGTTAGCATTGATTTATAATTATATATATTTGTAGCTATTTTAAGTAATATAATTTCCTATGGGGTTGAATTTTAAGTCCGTGCCTCAATTATTTTGTATGGGAGGGTGTAGCAGTACCAGCAATTGGTTGTATGTAGTGCTGGACTTAGTTACTACTCCACAGAGCGAAGGCTAAACACACTGCATTGAGAACTCTTATGTAGTCTATGCACATCATATGATGTACAGCTACACAGGCTGCCATGGGAAAAGGTTACACAGTCAATTGCAGTCTGTAGTGCTGCAGATTCACATGCACCTTACCTGGAAGCGAGCACATGTGAACTTTCTTTTCTTTATATATACTTGCCCCAGATTGTTTCTGTCCAGGACACAAACACCAGGCTTCACTTCTAGACACACACAAAGACACACACACACTTTCACTCTTTCTCTCCATCTCTTTCCCACACTCTTACCCGATTGGGAAAAATAGATTCTGGAGTGAAGTCTGTATTGGTGCATTCTTGTCTTCAGCGGTGATGCCACAAGTCACTTTAAAACATGACTCCGTGTGCTGTGAACTGCCAGATGATGAGCAGGTGTGCGAGATAAGCGTGGTGCTGGTCTTGATGGCTTTGTAAATGGTGCAGTTGGTTTTGAAGATTGTGCAGGCCAGCAAGGAGAGCCAGTGGACTTTCATGAGTATACGAGTAATATGATCATATTTATTAATGCTGTGGATTAGTGTAGGGTGCGTTTGAAGGTTACCAATATGGAGTCTGAGATGCCATGGAGTAGGGAGTTACACCATCTAAATGAGAGTATGAGGGCTTGAACAGCAGTTCTGAAACTGCTACCTGGATTAAATAATTTCACTGTCTTTAGTAGCTGGTGCCAGGTGGTCTTTAGTGTTTTTGCAGTGTGTTCCTTGAGAGTGAGGTTGGTGTCTGGCGAGTCCAAGTGACTAGGCATTCAGTGAAAGTTGGGGTTCGAATCTGTTAAAGTTCATGTCATTGAGACCGGTTTTATTGTTGCTTGTTCATTGTTCTTGGCAACAAACAGGAATTCTGTCTTGGTTGGGTTGAGCTTCAGCTAGGCGCTCAACCGCCAGGTCCAGATGGTGTACAGGCTGTGTTTGGTGAGTTGTGTGTCTGAAGCAGAGGTAGAGATGTGTAGCATCAGCATATAGGCCTTAAGCTTGTGGGCCTCTGGCTCGCAACCATTACTACTTAAACAGTTGGTGTGCTACTGCCATTCTTCTGTCATTCAAGCTGCCAGCTGCCCTTCAATAATCCACAGACACCAATCAACGAAGGCACAACAACAATCTAGGTACTATTACCCCATTCTGCTCTGTCCAAGGCAGCAAGGGCTAACAATCTGAACATAGCATACTCTTTGTACCAGAGTCCCAGCATCTATCAATGCACCACATACTTACCCAAATCTTTAGCCTGCGCTAGCTGGCAATTGCAGTTTTGAGTAGGAAGGCTCAGCTCTCCACAGTGCAGACCTTCACAAAATGGAACTTCTGTCTTCATCAGTTTGAATGCGGTAGGGAGGACGGTGGCAGTGTCTCCCCGACCCGCTGACGCTGAGTACTGTATGCTGCTGAAAGAGCATTTTTAATGTGATGACAGTAACTGTTTAATGCGATTTTAAAGAGCGCCGTATTTTATTATTTCACTGAATTTACCTTGTCTGCACTGAAGAGCGGGGGCGCTTAGGCGCATTGTGAAATTAAATTCTTGCACAGCCTGGGCTCGATCTCACGACCTGCCCGCCCCGGTCCGACTCGGCAACCAGTGCCGTTGAGCGGAGGGCAGGTCAGGCAGAGCCAGGTCACTTCCGCCCACATCGAGCGGTTAGCGCTCTAGCTGCAGCACGCAGAGGGGTATTTAGGCAGCGAGGAGCAGGCGGCGAACCACGGTAGGGAGGACGGTGGCAGTGTCTCCCCGACCCGCTGACGCTGAGTACTGTATGCTGCTGAATAGAGCATTTTAAATGTGATGACAGTAACGGTTTAATGCGATTTTAAAGAGCGCCGTATTTTATTATTTCACTGAATTTACCTTGTCTGCACTGAAGAGCGGGGGCGCTTAGGCGCATTGTGAAATTAAATTCTTGCACAGCCTGGGCTCGATCTCACGACCTGCCCGCCCCGATCCGACTCGGCAACCAGTGCCGTTGAGCGGAGGGCGGGTCAGGCAGAGCCAGGTCACTTCCGCCCACATCGAGCGGTTAGCGCTCTAGCTGCAGCACGCAGAGGGGTATTTAGCCCCCTCGTCGCAGTGAATGCGCAGCGGTCGCGCGCAGCGAAGCGCCTGAGACGCGCCAGAGAGAAGCCCGTCTGTGCCCGTCCGTGCCCAGACGGGACCAGGGGCCATGGCAGTAACATCTAATGGACCTAAGGTACCCAGGCTGACCTACTCTTCACAGGCTCTGATGCGTCTAAGAAACAATCTGCTCACACAATGTGAGGAAAAGCATCAGTGCTCATTGGAAGGGCCGTTTTCGTGCAGGATATGTCAACACCAATTTTTAATAGTAAGAAATGCATGCCCTCTACAACACATTAAACACAAACCTACTGTACTAATCCAGGGTGGGAAGAACCTGTTATGTAACATAAGGTCTTTAGCAAAGCGTTATATTGAGGTCTGGGATCTCATTTCCACACATAAAGCCGATCTGTGTTTCCTTACTGAGACATGGCTCAAACCCCATACCCTCCCGGCCATCACACTTGGTATCCCGGAAGGCTATAAAATCATTAGAATGGACAGACCCAAGAAAGCCGGTGGGGGAATAGCAATTGTTTACAAAGACAATATCTCTGTCTCGGTGCTAGACCAATGATGTAGTCCGGCCTTTGAAATGATGGTTTTTAAGATTGGTCTGTCAGCCAAACACAGTAGAAAGGGAGCTTTGATCTATCGCCCTCCAGGCCCCATAAAAGGTGCTTCTAAACAGTTCGTGGAAGCACTTGCCCCTCATGTTTGCCTAGATAAAGATTTTTTGTTGGTTGGTGATTTTAATATTCACTGTGAGATAGAAAATAATAGTGAGGCCCAATCCTTCCTGACTGATTTATCTTTAATAGGATTGAAACAGCGCTATAGTGGACCTACGCATGTGGCAGGTCACACTTTGGACTTGATTCTCTCTAATTTTTCTGGTATTGAATGCTCCATACCTAAACAGTGTAATTGGACAGATCATTTTGTGCTTGAGTTTTCGATGCCGGAGATGGTTACATGTTCAAATCTCCCTGTACAAATTCCGCTTAAACGAAGACAATGGCATAAATTAACTGATGAACATTTTAATAAAGCATATGTTTCTCCTTTTACCCTGGCTACTGATGATGTTAATACTGCACTTTCAAATCTGGACACAGCCATTAATATGGCGGTGCAGCAGATTGCCCCGTTAAAAACATTTAAAAAGTGTCTGGCTAGAAAACAGGAGGTCTGGTTTTCGGAAGAACTGCGAAACTTTAAGCGCATAGCTAGGAAAGCCGAAAAGAGATGGAGAAAATCGCACTTAGAGGAAGACAAAATCAATCATCTGAAGGCTACAAACATCTATCATAAAGCCATTCGGTCTGCACGTAAGAACTATGTTACCTCGCAATTAGAGGCAGCAGGCAATAATTCGAAAGTACTCTTCCAGATTGTAAACACTTTTAAAACCTGTGGCGTGCGAAAGTGCAGAGATGGCATCCCAACATCTCTGTGACAACATCTCGAGTTTCTTTACAAAAAAAATTGATGATATCTATGATAAGATAGAGGCACTTATCCTAGCTAGAACTAGCCAGGATGATCATGTACTGGTGCAAACTGTGTCCAATTCCAACACCTTCGATAACTTTCCTGAGATCTCCCTGTTAGAGGTTGAGAAGTTGCTTAATAGCATAAAAAGTGGGAGCCCGTCTGATTTAAATACCAGCCAGGCTAATGGGACCATTAGGGAGAACACTTGGTCCTGACATTCAGAGCCTGGTGAATCTCTCATTAACAACAGGAAGTGTTCCACGGGACTGGAAAAAGGCCTTAGTCAGACCGATTAGAAAGAACACCTCCTCCCCCTGGACCAACTTGTCTAACCTTAAGCCGATTTCCCTGCTACCTTTCCTGGGGAAAATCATCGAAAAGCATACAAATAAACATCTGTCCAACTTCCTGGAACAATCTGGAAGCCTTGATCCCTCACAGTCCGGTTTTAGGCCAAAATATAGTACCGAAACGGCCTTGCTGTCGATAACGGACGATCTCCGCATGTACCAGGACAGTGGTTATTCAGTTGTCCTGGTGCTGCTGGATTTATCGGCAGCGTTCGATACCATCTCACACAACATCTTGATCGAACGACTGACTGTGAAGGGAATCGGCGGTAGGGCACTGGGATGGATAAAGAGCTTTCTCCCCGACCGCACCCAATGTGTCACCATGGGTGAGTTTAAGTCGGAAGAGGTAAAGATCACCAAGGGGGTCCCTCAGGGATCTTGTTTGTGCCCGACTCTTTTTAACGCCTATGTGGCCCCCTTGGCAGATATAACCAGAGCCTTTGGTTTCTGTCCAGTGTCCTACGCTGACGATACTCCGCTGCTTTTCCCCTTCAAACAACTAACACCGGAGGTTATACAATCTTTCTCCGAGGGGATGACTGCAGTATCTCGCTGGATGTCTGCCAACTTTCTTCAATGTAACGTTGGTAAGACCGAGATGATGCTTTTTGGTGAAGCCAAGGTCCTATGGTCCCCTGATTGGTGGCCTCTGGACTTAGGCCCAATTCCTGAACCCAAGCTAATAATCAAGAACCTGGGAGTATGGCTGGAACCGGAGTTAACCATGAAACAACATAGTAACAGCATTGTGGGATCCTGTTTTCATATGATAGGTCTCCTTCGTAGGATTTTCCCTTTCCTTCCCAGACTCCTTTAGAAGAACTTTGGTTCAGGCTTTAGTAATCAGCCGTCTTGATTATTGTAATGGTCTTCTGGCAGGTGCAAATGAAGAGGTACTGGATCGTTTACCAGTGGTGCAGAACACAGCAGCCAGGCTTGTTCTTAATGCCCCCCCAAGATCGCAATCTAAACCCCTGTTGAATAAACTTCACTGGCTGTCCATACGTCAACGAGTGAAGTTTAAGACCTGCTGTATTATACATAAAGGTCTACATGACCTTGGACCGGACTATTTGGCCAAAATATTTATACCATATGTCCCTACCCGCTCCCTTAGGTCCAGTGAACAGCAGCTACTGAGTGTACCCAAGATCAGTAGAACCAGATTGGGCGGTAAGGCCCTGTCTGTGGTGGGTCCTACGTTGTGGAATGTGCTTCCTCTACTACTGAGGCAATGTCCGGACCATTTCCTTTTTAGGAAACAATTGAAAACTTTTCTGTTCGGCCAAAATTAGCTGAAGCAAGTTTTCTGTCTCCGAACTAAGTATTTGTCAGAGGGCTTTTATTTGTAATTTCAATGCTACTGTTTTTTAAGTTTACTTGCCGGCTGTCTCAAGCGCGGAGATACTTCTGCGGAAGTTTATTCCTAGCGCTATACAAACTTGCAAATAAATAAATAAAAATAAAATAAATGCACTGAGCTGCAGTGAAGGTCACATTAATGCACTACTGAGGGAGATTTGCATTTTTGTTTGTTTCTTTTTTTAATACGTATGGTTTTATTGCATTTTAACACCATGCATCACCACATTATATGCTACAGTGGAGATTGCTTCTTTTTCCAGTTCACACCCAGCACCACATCTTGGCCTCGTGCAGGCAAGCTCAGGCCCCGCAAAGCAGCTCCCTGCGGATCTCATGTCAATCTGGATTGCATTCGACAGCAAGGGAGCAAGCCCTTCCAGCCTTACTGTTAACAGCCTGACTTGGCCTTGGGAATCATCCCCCATTGGTAGGATTGATTGAAATATGTGTCCCTCGTCTGCAGCTTGGTGCCCACAGCCCCTGTAGGCCCGCACAAGACTTTCGGTCTTAGCATCCCTGGGGCAAGGATTATCTGATGCGGTATATTCGGGCATGGAAAATTCCTGATCCTTGTATTAAAAACACAAGGCGTCTCAGAATGACCCAATAAGGAATCCCACTGGGACACCACTCCTGGGCCATTAGTAGCTTGTGCATTTATCATATCCTATAAAATCCAAGAATTTGCATAGGAATTGTAAAGGATGTCCAAAGGTATGTGGGTAGTACCAAAGACATTTTGAACAAAGTATGTGATAAAATATATAGTGTGTGTTTTTTTACAGGTGATTGCGCAGATATATTGTAAACACGTTTTGTGATCTTGTACCTTTCGCAAAACAAATAATGCTCAACCTTTTTTTCTTGAACAGATGACTCTCCTCCAGCAGAGCGGGAACCGGGTGAAGTTGTAGACAGCTTGGTTGGCAAGCAAGTGGAGTATGCCAAAGAGGATGGCTCAAAAAGGACTGGCATGGTCATTCATCAAGTTGAAGCCAAACCTTCTGTCTATTTCATCAAGTTTGATGATGATTTCCATATTTACGTCTACGATTTGGTGAAAACATCCTAGATGTGACACATGAACTGCTGCCAAATTTGTGGAACTATGACAAGTGGAAAAAGATTTGTAGACACAAGAAAGAGACTTGACTGCTTTCCAGTTTAATGAAAGCATAAATGTCCCTGCGAACCCACAATCTCTGCCTGCAAATTCTGTACAATTCTGTCACAGTACAAGTCATTTTGTGTTACGGAATGCCTTTGACTGAAAGAAGACTGAAGCAGGCATCTGGGAGGAGGAGAAAGTCCAAGTGCAAAGAACAGCTGTGAAACACTAACTGTGCAACATAAACGAAGAAAAAAAACGGAGCAAGCAGTAGAGTCCTAAAAGCCTGACTATATTTCATGTTTTTGTCTGTTGCATTCTTGCCCCCATTATATGAAATTGTACTATCTAAGCCTCCTTCATGCCAGGTTTCATTTGCTGGTGATAATAGTTCATGGAGGCTTCACGCCTTTGTTCAGCAGTGGGTAATCGGGTCCTGGTAGGATTCAGCTGTGGAGACGAGAAAGGTTTTGTGCTCTTGAATTTGTGCTCTGGCGTGCTCACAATTAAACATCTCCTGAAGCATTAACACATTAAGTTACTCATCCATATTGCTTCTTTGAAACCATGAATTACGAAAGTGATTCACGTGTCCAATTTCTCGCGTCTTGTGGTCGATACACTGCACGGGTGCGTTATTACCGCTACCCATCTTCCTTTGTTGTCTAAAATCGCATAAACTATCCAGATGTTTGTGCGTGTGCAGTGAGTAAGTGCAAGATGCGTCACAGGTAGCTCCAGTTGCGTCTGAAAAGTCCCTTCAACATATCAATTTAGATGAAGAGTCACTCTATTGATTTGAATGCAGGTATATGTCCATACAGCTAAACTGCAATCTAAAATAACGTGTTTTTCTTTGTTGTGTACTGGCGACCCTGGTGGGGTATTCTGCAAATGCGAATCAATACTATGGAGCTTTGCCTGCCAGTGGAAGATTGTGTCATGAATGTGAGGTGATTTGATGCCCGGATATCTGGAAGATTGTGGATGTAAATAATACCAAGCACGGGAAGCAGAATGTATATAATAGCAGGCCATACGACCAGAACGTCTTCACAGTTTCAATGTTGAAGAGTAGTTATCAAGGGAGTTGTCAGATTAACTCAGTATGTCCGTATGAAGTCTACGTAAAAGGTCAGTTGAATGACAAAATTGTTATGTCACTCTGTTACTGCTTCACAGGTTTATTGGCACCTTTCACACGTTCTTTGGAAGCTGTACCATAATGCTGAGCAAAAGAGGGCTTTGATATCAAGTAATGCAAACTATTTAAATAAACGGTGAGCTATTAGGCTGTCGTTTTGATGCAGAGATGTTTGAGGCCACCTTGTCTTCTGGTGGTTTTCTGAAAGCTGAAGACTTTGTGGTTTTAATCCCTTTCAACCTTTTTTGCCTGGTTCATATTTTGGCCTTAAGGCTTGTGCCTCATTTTGCTGTTGAATTGTAACTAATACTCACCATATGCATACAGTACCTTAATTGTGTGCCCATTGCTATTGTTGCCGTTTGTCTAGAATTTCATCGCGACTAACTAGTGGCAGGCTAGTGTCTTTCATTTAATGGTTTCTCAATGCAGTCTTCATCGCAGTAAGTACCCGAATCGTTATTGTTACTTGTGTTTTGAACAAAGTAAGCAGATTTGCAACAGTGTTTTTCTCATCCTGCAGATCTGTATAGTGTACCAATTGACTCTTTGAGAGTCCTGCATGTAAATCTCAAACTGAGCCTGGCTCCATGAGCCCACATCAACAATTATGGCACACGAATGAGTGGGTGCACTGTACAGACGATATGTTCTTGATACAATACAGTGAATGTGGGTTACTCTGAGGGAACAACCTTACTTACGTTTTCTTTTCTCAAGGCACCCAACAAAACTGTTCACTATCAATGCACGTCCATTATGTATCATTCTTTTGAGTCAATTAAGCAGCGTGCACAGCATTGTGATGCCGCCATGCATACATCTTCCTCTGCAGCTCCAATGGGAGAAACCTGCTGGCTTGGCCCTGCAAGACTAGCCACAGCATGCCCAAAGTGCCCCAAGACAGTTTTTATTTTTTTATTTGTAAAGCAAACGTATACGTTTTCTAAGTTTAAACTTCTTCATACTAAACGTCCCTACATTTTGGGCTTTTTGTTTAGGCTCATATTTCAGATTTGCATGCAGTTTGTGTTACCCTTGAAACTAAATGTTGTTTCTCTATTTTAGAGGGTCAACATCGGCTTTCCAAAATTATCATGGGACTTGTGATTGCACAAGCTACAGATCGATTTGTAATATGTATGGCCTTTCTCATTTACCTGCTGTAGTATTGATGTACTTTGTGCGTGTGTATGTGTGAAGTCAGGCTGCCATGTAAAACCTTAAAACACAAGAAAGAATCTTAAATGCAGACCATCCTTTTTTGCATGCTTAAAGTATAGACCGTTCAGTGTATCAAAGTAAAGTTGCATGTTAGCCGTTTATTTTGTAACTCTGCTTATTGTGCTGTTCCAGTGGATGTTATTAGGTTTACATGCACTGGTGAGGTGAGCATAGTGCCAACGGACGGTAATATTCCAGTTGTATGTCCACATACAGCATTTTAAGGGACCATGTGCTTTAAAGAAAAAAGAATAAAGCCTCGCATCTCACACTTCGAATAAAATGTTTGTTTCTTGTTTTGAGTGCCAAACCCTTTAAAGATTTGCTTTGCAATCTGGTTGCCCCCTGTTAGCTATGAAATGCACTATATGCTCCTAGAGCATTGTCTTCAATCAAGTGAATTCACAAATTATGTCAAAACACAAACCGTTGTAATTTCAAAACCATTACCATGTTATCTACATGGTAGTTTGTGGTTCCTTACAAATGCTGTGCTTTTTTTGTATTTACATCATTGGTGCAATCTGGATGGATCTTGGTATGCGTAGAGTTAATAAACCTTCGTGTTCACGTTCTAAAATTAGGCAGTTGACCATCTTTAGCATTTGGTTTCCTTTTTATTATTTGAGCTATGTAGACCGTTATCTGTTCTCTGCATTTAGAAGTATAAACAATTTCATTCAATCTGTTAATTATGTAAGTAATTTTTATAATTATGATGTAACTCTATCCCTAAAACATTTAAAATAAACCCTTTATGTGCAATGTATGCCGTTAAGGTTTGTTCGCGTGAATATAACGTGAAGCAGAGTTGTTTCACTTATATCATCATCAGTAATAATTCTTCTGCAGTGGGGATTCTTAGATTATTGTGTTTGTTTGAACAGTTGCTGCCGTGTGAAGTAAGACTCATGGAATTTTCAGTTGCCGTTCTTTATGATCTAAATCGCAAACTTTACTTAATGAAGTAATGATTGCTAAAGAATTAAGCTATGCCCCCGATATGCCACAAATCCACCATATTCGTCTTTTTTCAATACACGGCCATCTGAGAGTCTCTGAACACTAAACCTGAAACTTCCAACAAATGTTTTTTTTTGTATTCTCTTTTAGCTCTTCGTGTTTTTGTGACACTAAGGAAATGCATTGCAGCATGTCTTCCGTTTGTAATTTCAAACTCTGCCCTTAACCTTGCCATGTAGATGTGGGTTAGGAAAATTGTTTGTTGGTTTTGTTAGGAAATGACTTTATTTCTGAAGCCCCAATATATTCAGAATCCGATACATTTATCTGCCATCAGGTCCACATTTAAGATCCAGCGTTCTTGTGGAACATAAAGAAAGCATCAAGAGTTTTCAATCAGCTGCATAAGAAAGCTGCACCTGGGAATTGGCATTAAATGGTATAGAAACAAATGAAATATTGCTGGTTCCCAAAGAGTAGCCCCTGCATTACCTAAGTGTAAACTATTGGGTTAGCTGTTGAGGGGTGAATGTACCCACCTCAAGTATTAATTAAAATCCTGGTGGGGTGAACCACTAAAGCCACTAAATAAACTTGAGCTCACCACCTTGTAGCTATGGCATTGAGTATATAGAATTTAAGCTGTACTAAATCAGGATTATGGTCGAAATGCATGACAATGAAATTCCCAAAACGAGTTAAAAACAGAGTAAAATTTAATAAATACAATTACACCAAAATGACAAAAAGGAAATTAGGAGAAGTGGAGGCACAAAGTGCCAATGATAGTCAATGGTTGCCGGAGGATAGAATCTAGGCGCAATTTCCAGCTGACTGTGATGGAGTACAAGTTGGATATAGTAACTAGGTTTGTCCTGGCCAAAGATTTTACTTTGTGATTTTAGCCCTTAAAATCCAGTTTTAGGCACTTTGAACCCCTCACAAATTCAGAGACAGAAGTCTGGTAGAACAGTGCTGAGCTTTCCGCAACTAAACTGTGGATACCCACAAATTGTTTTGGCATTCTGGTTCCCTCCTTTGATGTGTGACCTCAACATCATATGGAAAAAACCCAGGAGTGTTGTGAAGCTGGATCCGACACTAATGTCAACAAGAGGCCTATTGTGATGGAGGCTGGTTTGGCTGGATTACAAAAGTGTGCAGGCCTGGTTGTTAGCTACATCTGGTTGTGATATGCAAGTCCTCTGCAAAGTTAATCAAGTCCTTGGGCATAGCTCATAGTCCATACTATCAAGAGCATAACACCACCTCTCCACACACAAGGCCTGTTGTCCCTGTCCTAAGAGCAAGTTCACAACTCATTCATGTCCATTAAAATGCTAATTCCTGGCTGTCAGAAGGGCGAGAGTAAAATGCAAATGTGATCTGAGCCCTTAGAACCAGTTTCTGGTTTTGCACGGAGTCCAGTGCAGACTTTGAACCTGGCTTCAACACGTGTGTTGCTACCTTCCTTTTCAACCCTGCTGCTGAAGGTGCCATAAGAGGTTCCGGTGCCCAATCGTACGTATGATCCTGAACCACCTTTGTCTTGACCCGAACGAGAGTGCTGTGTCCCCACTGCTGCGGCAATAAATGATGGACGGAATGCTGAATGAATCAATCATTCATCCCCCAATCAAGAGATCTGGGTTTAATCTATCGTTCTTTTGCTTCCTACGCCCCCCTGTTTGGACCCAGCCATATACAACTAATACTTGACCCTGACCCTCATGGGAGAAATCCAGCCTGAACTACCAAGCCAGGGCCTCCCTAGACCGTAAACCAGCATCCAGGGACCAGTTGAAGGAAGTGACCAGTTGAAGGAAGTGACCCGTTGGGGCCACCCGGGTCACCAATGACCACCTCTCACCCTTCCATACCAACTGAAGAGTCGGTCAGACAGTAGAGAATACAAACCAATAACTGTTTATGCACTCGGAGTAGAGCCCCATCTGTACAGTCACTAGGAGTGCTACAGAGAGAAATTACATCAACAAGAGATACATTATGTACATTTCATAGCCGGGCAGAGAGTCGCCCACAGTGGAGTTTTCCAGGCAGATGCAGCTGAACAGTAAAATACAAAAAAAGGTTTCAACTCTCGTATCTTACACAAACTAACATAGTCCAAGGTTTTCCATCTTGGGCCTACCACCAGGAAAGTGGAAAAGGGCCTCTAGCTAGAGAGAAAGGTGTGTGCTAATATGAACAGTGTATTCATTACTGAAACAAAACCTAGCCCTTAAGAAACAAAAGTCAAGGGAGGGCATTTCTCAGAATTGGATGAGATCAGTTTCCAACAGCCTAAACTGGCGTCTGACAAGAAAATGGTGCGGCGAATGCTAACTTACATGGGGCACTGTTTAAGCATAAACAGTTTCTATTCTAACACTCTCCTTTGAGCATAAGCTAAAACATTTCCAACTGCAACAAAGGAAAACAGAACGACAAACAATGATAATGGATCACAGTAATAGACAGTCATGAGCACTCCATACCATCAGCATCGGACAGTGAAACAGCTAGGAGGGATGAATTTTTAAATATTCCCTCATCGATATTCATCAGATCCTCAACATCCTTTTGAAGCATTATGGCAGCATTTGTATCATGAATTGATATCTTCTTTGTAGGTGTGAGGATACTGGTACAATAAGAACAACAAAAGTGAAGACTGCACAAGAACACAGCAAAGTACTAATACCACAACAAGATAAATCGCCTTTTCTAGAATCCAGCCCCAACTACCGAAAAGAGACTAGCTCCAATTCCCACTGTCCATTCCTTTGATATTTTCGAGAATATCTAGAATGTGCTTGGTAATATTCTTTCCCATATTCTTGATCCCAACCACACACTGATCACCAACTACCGTGCATACACCACCACTCTTAGCTAGAATAAAGTCTACTGCATACCTTGTGTGTTCTGAATATATCCGCATACTCTCTGAGGGGTGATGTCGCGCAAAGCTGCTACTGTAGTATTAGATCAAATTTGCAGCTTACATCCAAAATATTCTCTAGCCTTTTCACCTCTTGCCATGGCAGTACCACCAAATGTAAATGTGGAAGAAAGGATGTATCCAAAAGTGATCCCACTACTATAATTGTTGACCTCTATATCGGTCACTCCCTCAAATAATTCTTTTATCTTGAAGAGACAATTAGTTATAGATTCCTTACCTTGTGAATTACCCCCAGGTGTCAGACTGGATCTGGAGAATTTTTCATCAGCATGACCCTTGCGCGTCAAAAGGTGGCGTCGGTCGGCTCTGTGTTCGTCGTCGTCGCCGTCATGGTTGCCGGGATGATGTTGCGGCAGCTACTTAGACGCCGCCCTTGCGTGCTGATGTCCATGCTTTATTTTTCTGCTCCAGCCAGCGCAGATCCACTTTTGACTGTGCGGCCAGGGGCCAGGGGCCGTTGTGGGTCTGGCGGCCAGCGAGCGGGACAGTCAACCACCATCCCCTCTGCAGAAGCCTCCAAACCCTCCTAGTGTGACCTTTCAGGGCCACCAAATCCCTAGTGGGTGGCAGGAATCGCCATCACCTCCCCTACTGGCGCACCATCACTTCGGACAGGTGGGTTTTGCAAATAGTCCAAAAGGACTACTCCCTCCCCTTCGAGATTACCCCCCAGCCATGCCACCTCAGTACCATCGCATGTCAGAGGATCATCTGGCCCTTCTCCAACAGGAAATTATGTCTCTCTTACCCATGGGAGCCATCGAGCGAGCTCCTGACCCAGAAGTAGGTTGTTTTTGGTATTCCCACTACTTTCTGATACCCAAGAAAGACAAAGGCCTGCGTCTTGTCTTGGATCCCAGTAACATCCCTGCTTCCTCCGGAAAGAAAAGTTAAAAATGTTGACGCTAGCTCAGGTCCTTGCTGCCTTCGACCTTGGAGACTGAATGGTAGCATTGGACTTACACAACGCCTATTTTCACATCCCCGTCCTGCCGGCCCACCTGCGCTAATTGCAGTTCACGGTAGGCCATGAGCACTTTCAGTTTATGGTGCTCCCCTTTGGCCTTACCAGCGCCCCTCAGCGGTTCACAAAGGTGATGGCGTTGGTCGCAGCTCATCTGCGCAGATCAGGGGTTCCAGTTTTCCCCTATGTCGTCGATGGGCTGTTAAAGGCGGGCTCGCCCCAGGCTGTCGTCTCCCACCTCCAGACTACGGCAGACCTCCTGCATTCCCTGGGGTTTTCTATCAATGTGCCGAAGTCACACCGGACTCCCTCTCAGAAGCTCCTCAGAATCTATCCCGGGTTTCGGTCAGGATGACCCTGCGGCTACTGGGCCTCATAGCCTCCTGCAACCTGCTGGTGGATCATGCCAGATGACATATGCAAGCTCTGCAGTGGGAACTGAAGTTCAAGTGGGCACATCATCAGGGGAACCTTCCGATTGCGTCCAGATCTCTGAGCGCATCGTACGCCAATTGCAATTGTGGCTAACGAACCTTCCCCAACCAGAGAGTGGTGACAGATACATCGCTTCTGGGATGGAGTGGCCACATGGGGAAGTGGGGATCAGAGGCCTCTGGTCTCCAGCGGAGTCCGGCCTCCACATCAACCTTCTGGGGCTTCGGGCGATTCATCTTGCACTCAAAGCATTCCTTCCCTCTGTCTGGGAAGAGTAGTGCAGGTGTTCACAGGCAACACCACCGCCAGGTGGTGCTGCAACAAACAGGGCGGGGTGGGGTTGTGGACCCTATGTCAAGAGGCTCTCCGTCTCTGGACATGGCTGGAACATCAGGTCATATCCCTGGTGGTTCAACACCTGGCAGGGTCTCTGAACGCCAATACGGACGAACTCAGCAGCAGTTGCATGATGGATCACAAATGACGTCTTCACTCTGAGGTGGCGCAAGGTCTCTTTCAGCAGTGGGGAGATACTTTGTTAGATCTATTCGCCACCGACTAGAACGTGCAATTTCAGCAGGTCTGTGCGTTGGAATTGCCAAGGCGGCACACACTAGGCGAGGCTATTTGTCGCAAGTGGAATTGCGGTCTTCTATACGCCTTTCCGCCTATACCACTTCTGCCCAGGGTGCTGAGAAGATTAAACGCGACCTGGCGCAAGTCATCTTGGTGCCTCTGGATTGGGCAAGAAGAGCTTAGTATCCCGAGCTATTACACATGGTCATGGATCCTCCGATCCGACTGCCTCGTCAGGAGGATCTTCTGTCGCAGCAGCAGGGGACGGTGCTCCACCCGAACCTGTCCTTTCTCCACCTCCTTGCATTGAGATTGAGCGGCGACAGTTGACAGCCTTCGATCTTCCTCTCGAAGTCTATGATGTTTTCTTGGCAGCCAGGTGTCCCTCCACTAAGATGGTATACTCCTGCTGATAGAATACATTTGTGGCATGGTGCACAGCAAAGGCTGTTTATCCCCTTCCTGCCCCTCTTTCTGAGGTTCTCTTGTTCTTCCTTTCTTTGGCCCAGCAGGGCTCTGCTCTGGGCCCTCGAAAGGGCTACCTCTCTGCCATTTCAGCCTTCCTTAGGCTTCCTGATCATCCTTCTCATCTTTTTCCTCCTGTTCCCTTCGTAATTCCCCAGTGGGACTTGAACTTAGTTCTAACTTATCTTATGTGTGCTCCCTTTGAACCGCCACATAACTGTCCTTTTAGGCTTCTGACCTTAAAGACTGCTCTTCTGGTTGCCATCACCTCTTCGCGCAGTGTGATTGAGCTCCATGCTTTTTCTTCAAAACCTCCTTCTCTGGCTGTTCATCCGGACAAGGTTGTCCTTCAAACCTGTCCATCCTTTCTTCCCAAAGTGGTTGCCTCTTTCCACATTGGTCAAACCATCACTTTGCCCACCTTCTGTCCGCCTCTGCATCCTTCTAAGGAGGAAGAGAGGCTCCACTATCTGGATCCAAAGCATACGCTTTCCCTTTACTTGGATCGCACAAAACAATTACGGATGGATGACCAGCTCTTTGTTGGCTACGTGGGTGCTAAAAAAGGTTGGGCCGTACACAAACTGATACAAAAGGGGATGATGGACGTAGCGTTTGAGCAAATCAAACACTCACCCCCAGTCAAATGATCTGGGTTTAATCCATCACCATTCTTTAGCTCACTCCGCCACCCCAGTTCAGACATGGCCATATGCAAATCAGTCTGACCTTGTACCTCATGGGAACAGTCCAGCCCGAACTGCCAAGCCATATCTTCCCTGGACCGGAAACAAGCATCCTGGGACCGGTTTCAGATTCATAATCCTCATCAGCCAGGCTATCTTGAATCCAGTGGCAAAGTGAGCAAGGGAATCACGTCTGAGCATACCCTGCCACACTTAGGGCGAACAAAGCAATACAAAAGGGGATGATGGACGGAGCGTTTGAGCAAATCAAACACTCACCCCCAGTCAAATGATCTGGGTTTAATCCATCACCATTCTTTAGCTCACTCCGCCACCCCAGTTCAGACATGGCCATATGCAAATCATTCTGACCCTGTGCCTCATGTGACTGGGTGTGAGTGTTTGATTGGTTCAGATGCTCCGTCCATCACCACCCCCTTTTGTACCGCTTTGGCCGCCATAAGTGTGGCAGGGTATGCTCAGATGTGAGTCCCTTGCTCACTTTGACACTGGATTCAAGCAAGCCGGGCTGAAGACGGCTGGAATGCCAGAAACCGGGCCTCGGAAGCTTGTTTCCGGTCCAGGGAAGGCATGGCTTGGCAGTTCGGGCTGGACTGTTCCCATGAGGCACATGGTCAGACTGATTTGCATATAGCCATGTCTGAACTGGGGTGGCTGAGTGGGCTAAAGAACGGTGATGGATCAAACCCAGATCTTTTGACTGGGTGTGAGTGTTTGATTGGTTCAGATGCTCCGTCCATCACCACCCCCTTTTGTACCGTACACAAACTGACCATCTCTCCATGGGTCATTTTGTGTATCAAAGTTTGATATTCTTTGCCAAAGAAGGAGCTTCCTGTGGGGCTATGTGCCCATTCCACCAGGGCGACAGCAGCTAACACTGCTTTGAGACGGGAAGTCCCCCTCAACGATATCTGTCAAGCAGCGACATGGGCATCGCTGCACACCTTCACGAAACACTACTGCCTGGACAGCCAAATCCAGAGAGACCGCTTTTTTGGGCCGTTCTGATCTCCAGGATTTTCTGGGGTTGGTATTGCTGAGGTATCTATTCACAAGGTAAGGAATTTATTACTAATTGTCTGTTTCAGATGAACAAGTTACTTACCTTCAGTAACAATATATCTGTAAGAGACCTAGATTAGTTATAGATTCCTTACCCCATCACCCATCCTCCCCGTTCTGCGAACTGACTACTAGGATTAAGGATTTCCTTTCAGGACCCTAGTTTTGTGCACCAGTGGTAAGTGTCTTACATGGCTCTGCGCTTTTGGAGTGGAAAGTTGTGTACAGAACTGACATCCGCACGGGAGGGCGGTGTCTAAGTAGCTGCAGTAACGTCATTGCGGCAACCACAACGCCGATGACGAACACAGAGCCGACCGACGCCACCTTTCGACGGGCAGGGGTACTGCTGATGAAAAATTCTCTGGGTCCAGTCTGATACCTGAGGGTAATTCACAAGGTAAGGAATCTATACCTAATCTATGTCTCTTACAGATATATCATTACTGAAGGTAACTTGTTCGTTAGTGTCCTTTTAACCTATGTAGTTTGAGGTTTAACATATTTACAGGGCACACCCAAAGACAAGGGCTACGTCGTCTGTACCATTGTGGACATTGGAATACGTCCCATTAGACAAAAAGAAAAACCCTGGGTGTGCATAAATCGGTCCCTCATAATCCACTGCTGCATACCTGGAGTTCCTTCTGAAAGTATTTGGATCCTTGTTATTCACCAAGGGGATTGTATTTTTTGTACAACACTGTGGTAAATATTTTAGTAATTTACCTTGATCTGAATTTCTAGACAATATCAATAAGTTCAAGTATGAAGAGCAGAGTCCGTGGTGGTTCCAATTCAGGGTCTTTATTCAGTAACTCGAGTTAAGGGAGAGCTCCGTCACCTGAGGAGGATCGGAAGAATCTCTAACTTTATTCTCAGAACATACAGTATATATAACAGAAAAAGAGGAAGGAGCTTCCCTTCAATGCATGCCCGGATCGTATGTTGAAATAGAACAGAAGTCATGTAGGCCCGGATCATATGTGGCAATAAAACAGAAGTCATGACCATAAAAGGAGGCAACGTCGTGAAAAGGGGGCACATGGTAGAAGAAATAAGGCTGAGTCATGATTCAGAATGATGAAGCACAAGAGAGGCAAATGTGTGAAGAAATAACGCTAGGCTGGTTCCTTAGATAAGAGAGAGAGGGTCGTGACAGGATGTCTGTTTGTCGTGTTTCAGCATTCGGGAGCTCTTCTTCTCGGAATTGGTTGTCGTGGTTTAACAGAACGGGGGCTATTTCTCGGAATAGGTCTGATTATAGGGAAATAGTTACAGATGGGGGGGTCTTGTTCTCGGCGTTGGCTTGACCACAGAAATGTATGGTTTAACTGAGGAAACTGGTTCTTGGAATCGCCCTGAGCATAAGGGTGTAATTTTGACCTGTTTGGGGAAGGAGAGTGCGTGTGCAACTTCGTGAAGTGCATGATCAGCGCGTGATTGGTTCGTGCTCGTGTGCTCGTGTTCTCGTGTGTTCGTGTTTTAGCAAGATGGGCTCGGGGACGTGACTGAAGAGGGTGTATGATGGGACATCATTGTACGATAAATAATCATTTTCCACATTCCCTCCTTGTCCCATAATATACCCTTCTAAAACTCTTTGCCTTTTCTAATCCACTTCTATACTCATTAGGCCGTTTACTTGTTCCTGCAACATGATTCTTTCCTTCTTTTTCTTTCTGGACTGGGTTTTTGGAATACAGGCAGTGGCACAGGAATTACAGAGTGCTGGACCGCACTGAATACAGAGGCAGCAGGTGAAGAGAATGGCTAGAGCGAGACCTATGACTGTAAGTGACTTCCATCCCCATGAGGACAGGAGGCCCCAGAGCCAACCTGTCAGGGACCAGGCACCAGTGTCTGCATCTAGTTTTCTGGAAAGTATATGAAGGCAGGAAATAGCAGAATACACTGAGGGTGCATTGTCTGGGATAAATACACAGCAGCTGGACCCGATCAGTTCACATACACCACCACGGTTAGCCAGTATGATATCGAAGACCGTACGGTTCTGTAACGTCATGAGTCTGTCAGCAGCCATCTCAGCGGTGATGTTACTTAATGCACCAGCTGTTACGTTTATGGCTCCCTGGACTACACAAGTCAGTTGTCTTATATGGTACACAAAAGTGAGCAACCCAATATACCCTTGAGGGTTTGGGCAATAGATATGTTATGGTAATTGGACCTTCAAGGGTTTTAATTGTCTTTATGTTTCAAATATTATTTTAATTATCTACAATCGTACGACCTGATATATTTGATGCCGTTAATGCACAACAACTGTGACAAATGTTTTTTAACAATTTCTGTTTGTCACTAAACAGTGATCTTTTTGAGACAAAAGAGAGCAAAAGAAAGGGTGTATGTGAAAGAGTATTCGGATTTAATATTTGTTACAAGGGTACATGATAGATATACAACGTTGTAAGAGAACATACAAATAAATTGATCTACAAAAAGTTGAACTGACTTGGAAGTGACGGGCTGCAGCAAATTAATTTCAGTTGTTGAGAGCTGACTGCGATAGACTCAACGTTGTAACTACAAACGCCAGAATAACACGATAGGAGATTTTCAAAATGTTCTTAGATATTTTATCTGCCCAATTCCTTTTCTATACATCTATGAAGTCAGGCGAATAAGGACTTCAAACAGGGTCTCCCAAGATATGATTTTTTATGTCCTGAGGATGGTCTCGGAAACGCAAGAATAGAGACCGAAACGTCGACGCTTGCTTTTTCTACCGGATAATAAATTAGATTGTAAATAGGTAGAAAAGCTCTTGCAATTGTTGTATAGAGAATTTTTGTAGATCAATTTATTTGTATGTTCTCTTACAACGTTGTATATCTATCATGTACCCTTGTAACAAATATTAAATCCGAATACTCTTTCACATACACCCTTTCTTTTGCTCTCTTTTGTCTCAAAAAGATCACTGTTTAGTGACAAACAGAAATTGACTTAAAAAACATTTGTCACAGTTGTTGTGCATTAACGGCATCAAATATATCAGGTCGTACGATTGTAGATAATTAAAATAATATTTGAAACATAAAGACAATTAAAACCCTTGAAGGTCCAATTACCATAACAGTTGTCTTATATGGCGGCTATTGATCATAGGCCCCCAGAATGGGATGATTCCTTTAAAGAAGTCGCTGGCCTCTTGGTCCGCTGTATCTTCAGCATCTATGGCCCCCCTTCGCCGTCTATTAATCACGGACGAAGGGTCACTGAGATGATAATCTGCTGGGGCGGTGTAGGTAGGGGGAAGGAGAAATGCAATGTAGCATTTTCCGGACCAGCCTTGAGGTAGCCAAGTGCGTGCGTGAGGTCCACAGATAAAGTATGTGTTGGGGGCAGTGGTCATCGTTGGGAAATTAGGATCAGGTAAGGTGTACGTCTTGTTACATTCACTATCTCCCATTTTCTGACCCTAGCCCTTTCCTCCTACACAGAATAGGCCCTTATGGGACACAGCCCATCCTCCCTGGTCCGCCTGTCTCGTCTGGGCTGAGAATGTTTCCCTAAAGGAGGTAGTATCATTAAAGAGGGAATAACTGGTGTTTTCATTATTGTCTGCTCGTCCCCATGTAGTGGTGTTATCATTCTTCCTACGGCACGTGCTGTCTTTGTCTTTATCTCATTCCAGGTACTAGTGTTCTTGATCTGGGTCTCAGGAATGTTTCTAACAGAGGTGGAGAATATCATAGAGAGTGCATAGGTAGATCCAGCATAGCCGAAAGGGAGAGGAATAAAAGGCATTCCTCCATGTACGGAGTGTGGCATTAGGCCGCAGACCCAACAATTGGTCTTGTTAATTACTAGTTGATGTTGATGGAGTGTGGTGATGAACGTGTTATTGAAGAATTAATTTCGTCTGCTCTTGAGGTGTGGAGGAAGATCTATGTATGAATGCATAGCAGTGTTGTTCAAAGGCATGGGGGAAGATGGTGGGAAAGCTAGAAGAAGAAACCAACCTACACAAGCCATGATGCAGAAAATGAGAATCAGGATGGAGAGCAGAAAAGAGATCTTGTTTTTAAACAAGTTTGCACAAAGAGTCTTTATCTTCATGATTTTGGCTGCTTAGTCTTTGAGAGGAAAAAATGCACCAGAATCCGGACTCTTCCCAGCAACCGCTTCACCAAGCGTCCGTCTTGGGCTTAAATAGCCACTGGCAGGCTGGATTCAGATGCAATGTCTCAAGTCTGTTTAGGGTAGGAACGCAGCTGCGATTTTTACTCTTCTTGGGGTAAAAGTTCAGGAAGGGGTAAAACAAAGTGTCGTTTCAGTGTCTTTAAAGTCTGGTTTTTCAGTGTCTCTGGTCTCAGGATCAGCAACAATGTCCGGAGTTGGACCGTAGAAGGGTTTGCAGTGGGAGACGTGGAGCCAGCCTTTTCGTCCCTCGACCTTGATAGCGGTCCTCGTCGTCAGCAGCACCAGCTTGGGGGACGTCCACCTTTTCTCCAGAGGGCTGGTTCGATCAAAATTTCTGACGAGCACCCATTGACCAGGCTGAAGGGAGTGCTCGTCGGGCGTGGTCTTGTCTGGAAAAGCTGCAGCCACCTGTGAACGGCAAGAACGTAGTGCAGACATCAAAGAAGCCAAGTAATCTGTCAGTACATTTGCATCAATGTCAATTATCTTTTTAGGAGATGGTACACCCCAGATATTCGGAGGCCTCCCAAAGGTGACCTCGTAGGGGGACAGGCCTGTCCGGGAATGTGCCACCATTCGCATATAGAAGAGGGCAACCGGAAGGGCTGTTACCCAGTCTATTTGCTTGTCAGCACAAATCTTCGCCAACTTCGTTTTTAATGTCTGGTTGTGTCGTTCAACTAAGCCTGCTGCTTGGGGATGCCTAACACAGTGGAACTTCCAAGTGTATCCTAGCAATAAGGAGACAGCCTCCATCAATTTGGAGGAGAATGGTTGTCCGTTGTCAGAGTATATAACTCTTGGCAACCCATATCGACGGAAAAATTCCCTTACCAATTGCTTGGCAGTCATCTGGTCACCATAGTCTGGGACAGGGTATGCTTCGGTCCATCGGGTTAAGGTACAGACTACTACGAGGACATACTTATATCCCCGACATCTCTCCATCTGTATGTAGTCCATTTGTAGGACTTCGAAGGGGTGATCTGGAGGATGGAACCCTCCTTGTTCAACTGAGATACTTTTCCCTGGATTGAACTGACAGCAAATCATACAGGTTCACACTTTTTGTTTGGCTGCTGCACGCAGATGCTTGTTGTGCCATATCAAATTCAGACTGTCTAACATTCCTTTTTCTCCTAGATGGGCGTGACCATGGGCAGTTTCTATCATTACGGGAACCATTAGGTCAGGGAGGAACCATTTGGACTTATCCTTTGTAACCCAACCTTGATCTGTGTGTGAACCTCCCTCCTCTTCCCATTTTTTCTTTTGGGTATCTGTGGCTTGGTTTTGGATGTCCACTACATCTCTGGTGGGGTCGACAACTGGACAGATAGTTCTGGTGGTGGTTTCGGTGTTTAGTGTTTTTGTCTGAGCAGCATGTTTAGCTGTGGCATCTGCTAGAGCATTACCTCTGGTGATAGAATCTGTGACCTTGGTGTGTGCTTTACATTTCAGTATGGCTACTTCTGTGGGTCTGTGTATTGATTCTAGTAGCTGGAGAATAAGATCTCCATGTTGGATTTTTGTTCCATGAGAGGTTAGGAAACCTCTCTCCAAAGGATGCCAAAATTATGAACTACCCCGAACGCATATTGTGAATCGGTGTAGATATTGACTCGTTTTCCTTTGGACCATTCACATGCTTGGGTAAGAGCTATTAGTTCTGCTGCTTGTGCTGAATGTACAGATATTCTGGCGGCTAAAAGGACTGAATTTTCAGTAGTGACAGCGTAGGCTGCTGAAAGTTCGCCTGATTGGAGGCGCATACAGGAACCGTCTACAAACAGTGTGTGTTCTGGTGTACTTAGAGGGACGTCTGTAAGATCAGACCGGGGTTTTGTGACTAGTTCGACTACCTCTAGGCAGTCATGAATCTGATTATCAACTGGGACAGCAGGTAGTAGCGTAGCTGGGTTGAGGATATTGCATCTTTCGATGATGATGTGGGGTTGGAACCGAGTGACTTCATAGCCTGTAAGGCGAGCTATGGTCAAGTGTTGTGTTTGTGTCCTATTCAAGAGTAATTCTACTGCATGGGGGACTTGTACTTCCAGAGAGTGTCCTAGTACTATGGAGTCACTTTGTCGTATTGCTAGAGCTGTAGCTGCGACAGATTTCAAACAGGCAGGCAAACCTGGTGCAACAGGGTCGAGAGTGCTAGAAAAATAAGCACAGGGACGATGTTTGTTGGCTTGTGTTTGTGTGAGTACTGACAAGGCTGTACCTTCCCGTTCTGTGACAAAGAGGACAAAAGGTTTGGCATAATCGGGTGTAGCTAGGACAGGTGCAGAGCATAATGCTTGTTTTAGGGTGTCAAAAGCAAAAGTATGATCAGGTGTCCATGGCAGTAGGGAAGAGGTTGTGGTTGTTAGCTGTATCGGAGGTTTGGCCAAGTATGCAAACTGGGGAATCCATTGACTACAGTAGGACGTGAGGCCAATAAAGGCACGGACTTCCTTCTGTGTCTTGGGTACAGGAATGTTAAAAATGAGTTGAATTCTTTCAGGTGTGAGTGCCCTACCCTCCTTTGACAGCAGGTGCCCTAGGTAGGCCACCTGCTGTAAACACAATTGTAATTTTGAGGGTGACACCTTGTGGCCATGCTGTGCAAGGAACATTAGGACAATTTGTGATGCTTGTTCACATTCCGGTTCGGAGCGTGCAGTGATCAGTAGGTCATCGACATATTATAATAATGTCGTATTGGTGGGCAGAACAATGTCGTCTAACTGTCTTTTAAGTGCCTGACTGTAGATACTGGGGCTTTCTGTATATCCTTGGGGAGCTCTTGTGAAACAGAAGCTACGACCTTGTAAGGAGAATCCGAATAGGTACTGACTGTCTTGGTGGATCGGTACACTGAAGAAAGCATTCTTCAGATCGATTACAGTGAAATGTGTAGCCTCGGGATCTATGGCTGTTAACAGAGTACTGATGTCTGAGACCACGGGGTATTGTGGTACTACACATTTGTTGAGTTCACGTAAGTCAACCACGAGTCTGTAGACTGGTGGCGCACCGTCATCAGCTTTCTTTCGGACTGGCAGAACTGGCGAGTTGCATATGTTGGAAGGTACTTCTCCGACTACTCCTTTTTGTATCAGATCATCAATAATTTGGATAAGGGTTTGTTCTGCATCTGGAGGTAATTTGTACTGACGGACACGGGTTAGGACAACGCCTTCTTTCAATGTCACTAGGTGTGGTGTAATATCCATAAATCCTACGTCTGTTGGATCAGTAGCCCACAATGTGACGGGAATGTCTTAGTCTTACATCTAGTTCTCTTGTGGTGAAATGGCCTTTAAAATCTCGGAGGAATAGTCGGACTCCTTCCGGGGAACAACATATTATAGCACCTAGTTCTTTTAGTGTCTGAATGCCAAGGAGATTCTCGGGACAGGATTTTGTAAGCACTAAGTCGGTGGAAGTTTTAAGAGGACCAACTTGAAGTGATATTGGTTCAGAAACTTGATTGATGACAGGTGTACCTGAAAAACCCAAGGAAATACTATTTGAGCCAGAGAGGGGTACCTTGGGAACTTCATTGTGTTGCACTGCCGTCCTACTAGCCCCGGTGTCGATCAGAAATTTTGCTTCTTTACCTAGGAGTTTAGCATGTACATAGGGACCCTCTTGGTCAACCGGGACCGGGATCAGTGGACGACTTATCGTGTTCCTCCCAGCTGTTTCATGAAATTGTGGGGAATTCAGGATAGGATGACACTGGATACTGATAGTTGGGTAGTAGGTTTTGTATCAGTTGGCGGAGCAGAAGGTCGAGGGGGATAGTTACGAGGTTGTGTCTTCCCAGTGGCAATATTATGTTGTAATACTGGACAGTCACGCACAAAATGACCTGGCTTTTTGCAATAGTTACAAGTAACTTTTTCCTGCGATACTTGGGGTTGTTTAGGAGTCTGTTGGATCGTATTAGTCTGTGCTACCAATACTTTCATTTTAGTATCCTTTGTCCTTTTCTTTTCTTGTTCTTGTTCGTCTCTAATTCTATTTTGATGATATTGGAGCATCTGAAGGGCTTGTGAAGGAGAGCTTGCTTGCCAAGTACTCTCTACCTTCAGTACTCTATTTCTAATCGTCGGTAAAGCATTTTCTACAAATTTGGAGACAAATAATCGACTATAGGCGTCTCCACCTGAGGAGAGACCACTGTTGATTAGAAAACATTTTTCCAATCTGGTATAATAGTCCCCTATATCCTCGTCTGGTTTCTGTTTGCATGCAGAGATAGCGTCCCAATCTTCCTTCTTAGTGGTTAGTAACTGAGATAGCATTTTAGGGAGACAGCGAGGGAGTTCCTGAACTAGGGGTCTTAAGCCTTGTCCAGGATTGCGAGTAATGTCTTCTTTCTCTAATTCCGTCCATGTTACCTTTTTCCCTTCAATCTCCCAGTCCTTTCCCTTTAGTTTGTCATACGTTCCCTGTGGTAATAGAACCTTGAGTAGAATATTGAGGTCCTTGTAAGTGAAGGAACCCATTTGGAGGATATCCTTGAGTTCCCTATGGAAACCCGAGGGATCCTTTTCATGAGAAGGGACCATTTTCTTCATTTCTAGTATCTCTAGTTTTGTCAGAGGGGTGTAAACAAACGTTTGTTGTAACTTTCCTGCGGAGTCTGCTACGGGGTGTACTTCTCGGAGAGGGAACTGTCCTTGGTCATATTGATGGGCATTTATATCATAACTGTCTGTAAAGCACTGAACATATCGCTGTCGTAGGTCAAGGAAAATATTTAGAAACTCTTGTCCCCTGGCCACCCATCTCCCTTCTAAACAGTCCCGTAAGAGAGAGTAACTTTTTAGGCGGGCAACCAGTGTCTTCGTACAATGTAATGAGGTGTTGACCCATATAGATGCTGGCTAGTCTTTGAGAAGTTAGAGGGATTGATAAAAACATTTGGGCAACTATATCAGGGCCATATATAGAGTATTGAGATACCCAATGTGTGCTTGATCTAGCGAGTTCTTTTTCTTGTGTGGTGAGTGGAGGCTCGTCGTCCATCCAATCATCTAGGGCTTCTTGTGTTCGTTGGAACAACTTATCTGTGGCGGCTGACAATTTCTTAGTTTTAAGTTTGAATTGTCCATTATTTTGAGAACGAGGGATACGGGAACGTCCTGCACCGTGAAAAGAAGTTCCTTCTTCCCTGTCTTCGTTTCTACTTTCATTCTCTGTTTCCTGGGTATGGGCATCTTTTTGATGGTAATCAGAAACCTTACTCGTGAAGAGAGGAGTAAAGAGATCTATTTATTTTATTTTATTATAATTTCCTGCGACTACTGCTTGATCTAGTTGTAACAAATCATCAGGAACTCCCTTTCCTGCGCTAGCTATCATTCTGATAAAACAAGTGATCGTGAGAGACTTTTTTATGTGCTATGGGTCTATTTTTAATAGCTTCCTGTAAGGTTTCTAAGTTTTCTCCTGTTCGGAGAGCCTCGTAAATTTTATTTAGGCAATTTGTGACATTTGGCACTTCTTGTAGACCTTCTAGAGTCTCTCGTAGGCGAAGAGAGATGTTTGCTTGTGACCCTTCCCCTGGGGTTGGGTCATAATCGCACTCTAACGTAGGTGGAGTTACGCTTGAGGTGTCAGGGGTGGGTTCGGTCTGGGCGACTATTTGTCTGGCTATTATCTGATTGGTATAAGCAGGAGGAGGTTCCATTAAGTAAGTAGTAATAAAATCATCGGTTACGGGAGAAACCTTAGGACGTGGAGGTGCTGTAGGGACACTAGAATCTGAGCTAACCTCGGACCCTATTTTCGGTGAGAGGACAGGGTATATACCTGTCGCAGAGGCCTAGGCCTCCCTTTTCTTTTGTTCAAAACTAATATCATCGTTCTGATCCTGTAACTTTTTCATCTTACCTTCTGACATTCTCTTTGCTTTCTCAACTTTCCCTTGCTTTCTCAACTTTCCCTTGCTTTTTCTGTTCCCTTCGATGTGCTTCTTTTCGCCATATCTCAACGCTTTCTAACATCGAAGGTCTTGCCTTCTTTTCCCAACAACTTTTTTCAACCGCCATAATACAATTCAAATCCCATGTGCCACTCTTTGGCCATCTGATCGCAACGTCTAAATCTTTAGTATAACCTTCCCAAAGATCCAAATACAAGATGGCACCAATCCCATGTTTAGTATACATAAAGTAACCAGGAGTATCCTTCGGGGGGACTGGTACAGATTGTTCCAGTAACCCCTTCCGGGTACCCAGTTTACACAGTTTAGAGAACAAGGGCATTGTATCAAACACAAACAAAGATTTTATACTTGGAAAAAAAACTCGATATACTCTAGTATCAGAGTACAAACATACCGTTTTCTAAAAACCTAGAACCCGTCTTTACCGTGCTCTGAAAAATCAGAACCAGTCTTTACCGTGCTCTGAAAACTCAGAACCCGTCTTTACCGTGCTCTGAAAACTCAGAACCCGTCTTTACCGTGCTCTGAAAAGATCAGAACCCGTCTTGATACACTCCCGGCAGTACTCACCAAGGTGCAGAGAACTTGAAGATCTTGAATATCTGGGCACTTGTTTACGCAGCGCTCATGGACAGGGACTGGTCGGGTTTCAGACGACCTCGGACTCGGCAATCTTCACAGGTTTCGGGCTCTGGGTCGAGACTTCCGATGTCGTCCTCACCGCCTCGTATGGATGGCTAGGCCGTGGCTCGGTCCCTCTTCGACACGAAGGAGTTCATGCAGGAACACCCTGCAGTGTGCACTTGGAAGTCCGTCGATGTTTTGAAGAGACCAGTCTAGGTCCGCATCAACGGCGTGTGGGGAGAAAGGGAAGTCCCTGTTTGGGCGCCAATTTGCTGTGGTAAATATGTTAGTAATTTACCTTGATCTGAATTTCTAGACAATATCAATAAGTTCAAGTATGAAGAGCAGAGTCCGTGGTGGTTCGAATTCAGGGTCTTTATTCAGTAACTCGAGTTAAGGGGGAGCTCCGTCACCTGAGGAGGATCGGAAGAATCTCTAACTTTATTCTCAGAACATACAGTATATATAACAGAAAAAGAGGAAGGAGCTTCCCTTCAATGCATGCCCGGATCGTATGTTGAAATAGAACAGAAGTCATGTAGGCCCGGATCATATGTGGCAATAAAACAGAAGTCATGACCATAAAAGGAGGCAACGTCGTGAAAAGGGGGCACATGGTAGAAGAAATAAGGCTGAGTCATGATTCAGAATGAGGAAGCACAAGAGAGGCAAAGGTGTGAAGAAATAACGCTAGGCTGGTTCCTTAGATAAGAGAGAGAGGGTCGTGACAGGATGTCTGTTTGTCGTGTTTCAGCATTCGGGAGCTCTTCTTCTCAGAATTGGTTGTCGTGGTTTAACAGAACGGGGGCTATTTCTCGGAATAGGTCTGATTATAGGGAAATAGTTACAGATGGGGGGGTCTTGTTCTCGGCGTTGACTTGACCACAGAAATGTACGGTTTAACTGAGGAAACTGGTTCTCGGAATCGCCCTGAGCATAAGGGTGTAATTTTGACCTGCAACTTCGTGAGGTGCATGATCAGCGCGTGATCGGTTTGTGCTCGTGTTTTCGTGTTTTAGCAAGATGGGCTCGGGGACGTGACTGAAGAGGGTGTATGATGGGACATAACTGTACGATAATAATCAATTTCCACAACACTATTCCTGAGCATTATATATAAAGCGAAGTGTTAGTGCTATTCACAATAAGACAACAAACAGGACAATAACTGGCCTCTCAGGGGATTGTCAACTCCTTGTAATGCCAACCCACTAATGTGACGTTCTGTTTTCCCTTATACAAATTGTCACAATATGTATTGTTATCGCAACCTGGATAACCCACCGCCAGTGGCTTTCTATGGTTTATAGACATGGCCCGGGATAACCAAAGCCAAACACTCCTTTCACTTATATAATCTGGAGCAGTAAAGTATAGGTATAATTTATAAGTGACAATGGATATGCAGCCCACAGACTGGTGGCAGGTTGGGTGGGATACCAAGCGGTCCCCTCACCAAAGAACCTCTTATTTGTTTCCAAGAACACCTTACTTGGGGCTGTTCTTTTATTTCTTTTCGGGGAAATAACCTTACCCTTGTTGCATAAAGGCACACTCTGATCATTTTCCAAAACCCATGACACCAAACACAATATTATTAGCAGGAGCAAGAAAACAACGCATGTTATTTTGCTTTTCCGTGTCCACATCATAT
The DNA here is from genome assembly GCF_964261635.1 of Lissotriton helveticus. Lineage (NCBI taxonomy): Eukaryota > Metazoa > Chordata > Amphibia > Caudata > Salamandridae > Lissotriton > Lissotriton helveticus. The sequence goes on along the minus strand of NC_136059.1, from coordinate 913,279,504 downwards.
TATGCTGTGCAACAAGAACCATTGGCTGCTCCTCTTCAACAACCTTTCTGCCAAAGGGATGCATAATGAATTAGAAGAGGCAAAAATGCAAGAGAATATACAAGTTCCCAGTGTCCGTGAGAGCCTCACTAGTACAAGCTCCATTTGTCCATCAATAAGTTGGCGCCCTTGAGCACCGACCGTGGAGCTAGCTCTGTCCTAAGCTCTTTTAATGTATCCTAAGTAGATAAAGGTGGTATACCCTCAAAGTACGAAAGTGATCAGGTCAGGCGTACTATTCCCCGGTGAATGTGCGGTGATTGAAACCATGAGGGGTTCCTTATCCAGATTAATAACGTCAGTATATCAATAGATGAAGCTGTAAACCATGTTTTTCAATACTTTACATCTTTATTTTTCACAAGATGTCAATCTTTGCTTAAGTTTCTTCAATCCAAAACAATGCATTGAACATCCAGTTCTATTCAATCCATAGATTTCACAAGCCAATGCACTTCGGGTCACTGCGTGAACCCTTCTTCAGGGGTTTAAAAAACAATAAATGAAATAATACAATATTCTAATCAGTCCATCCTTCTCTTTCAGAGCATCAAATATGCATATTTACAATGAAATAAGAACAGTGCAAACTATTGCGTTCCTAGCCTGCATATAGTTAAAGTTTAAACATCACAACTATATCTTTCATGCGTCCTCTAATGTTTAACCTAGTGGAATATATAATACCCTCAAAGTACACATAGTATACTTCTGCTCTCCCTAACTAATGTTCAAACAGCAAAGGCAAAGTAAGCATACCAGTTCTACTAAGTTCAATTAGTTTAGTTGGTACTGTTACCCAGCACTACCTGTCTTGCACAGTTCCCCTAATCTTTCTTCTCCTTAGACTCAGTAGCTCCCAGCCGAGGGCACAACTTGTACTTGTCAGCCCCAGACACTGTGTGATCAATGAACAAAGGCTTCTAAATAGCTCATATTTTAACAGTCTCTTTCAAAGCATCATCGTTCTTCTCATCTGTATGCACCCAAGTCAACTTGACTTCGCTGAAAGGAACAAACCTGTCCACCTGCTGACACTCTGTGTCACCGACACCTTCCTTGACACACTGATCATATGGCAATGGGTGGAATGTACCCAGTTCTTTCGACCAGCAACCTTTACAGCCGTCCGTATCACCAACAAAACCTGCTCAGGACCTTTACAGCATGGCTCCAAACTTTTCTAGCAAAACATAGTCACCAGGCTGGATGTCGTGGCTGGACCTCTCTGGTATAGAAGGTAGAGACTTCTGTAGCTGTTGGTGAATAGAACATAAACTTTCTGTTAAGTGGCCAAGATAATCAAGCAACACAGGATATTCAATATCTGATTATTTACGAGGACGTGGGATGCACAAAAGCCACAATATAAGGTGCCCATGTTTAATCTTGGTACCATGAGAGGTAAAAAACCCTCTCTCTGCTCACAGTTGCCCAAAATTGTGGGCGACCCCAAATGCGTACTGGTTGTAAGTATAAATATTTACAATCAGACCTTCACTCAATTCTCAAGCTCTGATAAGAGCAGCAAGCTTAGCAGCTTGAGACAACTGATAGGGGACCCAAGATGTCTTTACCACCGTATGTATGCAACGTAGTGATAGCATAAGCTGCAGTGGTAGTGCCATCTGGTAGTGTAGTGTAGTTCCTATTATCCCAATAGGCTCTGCGCATTGGAATAATACCTTCAATAGTATAGGCCTAGACCAGACGTTAACTAGGTCTACTACTGTCGATATTAGACTTAAAGTTTTGGGTTTGCCAGCTAGCTCAGAGTTCACTAGAAACTTTCTCGAATAGGCAAGGACGAGTTGAACCTCCCTGGATAGACCAGAAGGGATTTAGTTTCTGACAACTATAGAACATGACAACTTTGCTCTCCCCTAATCAAGAGTGTATCTCTAGAGTCGTGTGAACAAAAGGCAATTTATTTTACTCAGTCAGTACGTGCATTCTTAGTCTCACCAGATTGTAGAGAAAAGGAAGAGACGGGCGTGTTCAATAAAAGATGTTATTTATTGATCAGTCTCTTTTCTCATACAAGAGAAATGGATCAATATTATTGCAATACTTATGGTTAAGTAAAGTGCATACATTAAAAGCAGAAGTATAAAATAATACTGTAAAAACATTGATATGGTTTCTAAGCCATATGAAGGTTTAAAATGAATAAAATGAATTACATACACATATACATTTGACTAATCGTACTCAACTGGTGTTTCTAACTACGCCTACCCCGTGTACCTGACCTAAGCCTAATACGTGGGCGGGAATAGAAAGTTACAGTTTAAGTTAAGTTTGTTTTGCCAAGTGACTGACTAAAGAATTCTCTGCGAGGGATTATTCAGTTCTGTACCTGGAATCTAGGATGAATGAGGGATGGTATCTCTCGTCTCGATATTCCAGGCTGCCTGCGAGGGCTACCCGGAAGCGCCGGAGCTGGATTTCTCGGCAGGAGAAAAGGCAGCTACTCGTTCTCAGCGCGTCAGGAAGGCGGGGCTGCGCCAGCGGGGTCTGCTCTGCTCTGGGCTTCGGCAAGTCTGGCTGCTCCGATCTCGTCACCACCGCGTGTGTTTGCATAGGGCAATATCGGTAATATTTATACCTTTAAGGTGCCGAGATTGACGTAAGGATGGACATAGATACGTCAATAAGGATGTCATACGACTTGGTCGTTAGCACATTCTTTTGCTGAAGTTCTCGGTGAAATCAAAACAATGGCCGCAGGGTTTTTCCCAGGTCTGTCATAGGTTTGATTTGTTTTGAGAACTCCGTATGCCTTATCAGGGGCTGGAGGAATATCGCTTGTCTAATTAGATGGCAAGCGTTATGACCTAATCAGATAACACGTTCCTGTGCCGTAGTGTGGCTTTATCAGATAACGGTTCCTGCATCATGGGGGTTTTCTGCCTCATGGGATGGCTGCTAGTTAACTTGTTAACCAGAATAGGGTCAGGAATAGGGGGATCGATACAGAACCTATAGGAATACATCACACCCACTCCACGCTAACTATGGACATATTTACTAATCTATGCATAGTAAAACATACTGTAGAGTATCGTGTATACCTTACCACCCCAAAATACATAAATGCATTTTGAAATTATCAAATATACGGAAAAAACAAAGTCATATGTAATATATGCACTCAAGCTGTAGAATAATGCTAAAGTAATCACGCATATCTATACATTATCACTAATTTGTATATGAGAATTTACACATGAAATGGCTCTTAATACAGAAAAAAGGTTCGAGACCATTCCATCACAGAATAAAATAATTATGAACATACCAGCGGGCAGCTAATGTCTATAAGCTATCTAAAATTAGAAATTTTAGTTCTCTAAGAATAGTTCTTACTTTAAGCAGAAGATAGTGTCCCGAAAAAATTCGAAAAATATTTTGGGGCTGCTGAAAAAAAATTGCTGTCCGTGAACTGGAGGGAAAATTGTTCATGGTATTTTGCTTTTCTAGTTGAAGGTCAAATTCAGGGAACGCCGTGTACGAGCTTGCTCAAAAGTCTCTATTTATGCTCTGGTGAGAACATCATATCACTTAGACTCTCGAAAAAGTTGTCAACAGCTTCCTGGGAGAGTTCCACTAACTCGGAAATAGGTGTAACCATGCATTCGTGCGCAAGATTGTCTCCATTGACATTACGATTAATATTGCTGACAGAAGGTCGTACCTGATCGATGCCGCTTTCATCTTGAACTTCACTACCCCTTAATCGTAGTGGTGAAGCTTCCACGAATGCCGTCATCAGGATTGGTAGCCTTTGAGGGCAGCACAAAGCATGAGCCTCTATTGGACTCAACAATGTTTCTGCATCCATTGGCGCATCTGATTGTAGCGTCAGACAGGTGTCTAACACGCATTCTTCTCCGCATAGCAGGCACTTTAATACAGGTAAAACACATCGCTGCCACATTGGTCGAAATGAAAGAAACCAAGTCATGTTCAGGTCTCTAAGCCGGGATAGTCCCAGGATTTTTGATATCCGGTCCCGGTATCCAATGGCTAGGATTGTTTCTTCCCTTGTCGCAGGTGTTTTGTCTGTGACATGGTTTGCCATAACGAAATATAAGGACTAGGAATAGGATTCCTGCAATTAGTCCCAAAATGAGGGGAAGTCCGCCAAAAATCGAATGGACGAAATCTGGAAAAATACCCAGTATGGCTTTGAATGGTGTTAATGCCATCGAAAATACTGTCTTAAATACTTTTGAGACTCCACTGGTATCAGAAATATTTAAGATTTCATTCAGGATTTCTTCGAAATGTATGGGGGAATTAGTTGATAACAATGAATGTATCTCTGCAGTCGTCCTTGCGACTAGGAGATCATACGTTTCTTTTGATGACGTGAGCCTTGTCGGCGTCTGAAGAAGCACTGTTTTCATTCTGCTTAAAGTATCTATTCGAATAGAAGTAATTTTCAAGTTGGGCCATGCCCTTGCCTCCCTGTCTGGAAGGGAGCTGGGGAACAATAAGCGTCCACAGCACTTGACCTTCGCAGTCGTAGTTACGAGATAAGGAGTCCCGGGCATAAGACTACAGCATCTGCGGTCTACAATTAGAATGTAACTCCCATTATAGAGTCTTTGAAAGAATGGTTCTATCTCTGTAGCAGGTGTGCCTAGCTGGTGACATGAAAGGTTATTTGAGTTCCCTTCACAGGCTCCATGCAAACTAATTCCATTACACAGAAGTGTACCGCTTAGTGACTTCGCACAATTATTGCCACTAAGAAACACTTTCTGTCCTTTATTACTGACACATGCATGTGAATAGGGCAAGTTCCATGTTGTTTTAATGTACCCTTTTCCCAATTTTTCGTACATGCCAGCCTGTATATATTTTTGGCAGTATTGAAACCTGAAGGTTGATATTGGAATATTAATTATCCCATGTATTATCCATTCACTGACAGGTCGTTCTGACATTGTCACTGGTAATCTCTCGAGTTTCTCAATGCTCAGGATTGTATAATCAGCACCCTTTTGTGCCATACTGATTTGTTTATCAATAAGGTTAAAGATATTGAATAGTGACGTTGTGTTGATTAAACGCCAAGGCACATAGCCTGAACGCAGATTTTGTAACGTCCAACCAAGCTGTACAATAGAACGCAATTGGGACTGGCCGTGTTGTAACAACAGTAAGTCTTGCGATATTATGTCTATTGCTGAGGACACAATGCTGTCCTGAGAAAAAATTCTGGAGGACAGAGTCATTAACCCATTGTCCACTACAGAAAGTGATTTTTCCAAATTAATACGGTCAATTTCCCGTATACTTTCTGCTGTTTCAACTTGAGTCACCTTCCAGGCCTCGTTGTATGCTGCATATACAGAGGCTGCTATGAAACGTTTCTGACGCTGTTTGCGCGGTCCCATAATGAAATCACGCAAGTCAGCACCATCAGTAAGTAAAGTTAGGTGTTGCTTAATTTCTGCCAGTGTGGAAGTCTGTAGCCACTGAAGGCATAATTTGCCCACACTGTAGGTGGTTATTATTCCTGGGTGTTGTCTTTGGGAATATCTAGGGTCTGGCCTGGTCATTTTGAACCCCTGTGTTTTGTTCAGGAATCTGTCTTGACAGTTATTAGTATCTGTGGGCCAGATCAACCACTGTTTCCAATCTGGATGTGTTCTGTTTTGGTTTAATACATAATTTACGTCTATCTCTTCATCTGTAGAGCTATTGCTGTTCATTGTTGGTTTTGGAATAGACGGTTTATTTAAGTCTTTGATTTTGGCTAAGCCAAGACAGGTAGTTTGTTGAACAGTGTCATTTAAAAATATAATTTGTTCTGGGATCATGCAGGCTCTAAACAAAGATTCTATACCCTGTACTTGCCATTCTTTTGTACCCCAAACACTCTTTACTTCAACATTTTTGTCCCAATAATCAAAACCAAAAGTATTCATTTGTTCAAAGAATGAGTCTGAATATATCAATTTCGTGTTTGTTATCATGGTCTTTGTCCCTGTCTTATTTGACAATTTGAAATAAAATGTTTCAGCATTACTTATGTTAAAACCTGAAAAGTATGAATATTTGTCGTAAACGGTTCTTGAGCTTCCTTTTGGAGGTGTTGCACAATGTTCCCATTGATTATAATTTAAAACATTTCTAGGTTGTGCAGATCTATGTAGAAAATGGTTGACATAGTGGTTATAACAGTACCTACTATCATAATTTGTAGAACCCTGCAAATAATCATGTTTGGTAAATTTAGCAGACATTACTAAGTCAGACATCATATTATTTATACTTTCGAAGTCCCAATCATCAGCAAATGAGCTTGGTTTTACAAAGTCACTCAATGAGATCTTAATTTGGTGTGGATATTTCAGGATTTCAACTGGACCATAGATTTCGTAGTCAGTGTTGTCCCATGCTACCCCACCCGGTATAGGATTGGCTGTGAAGTTGACTGAAGAAAGTTCTCTTTTCTCGACGTGTGAAGATGTGTGTGGTTTGAGGATCAAGTTGATTTTCTGACTTGCTGTGTCCATTTTAGCATATTTTCCCTCAATGAAGCGTCCCAAAGTTAGTATCATGATGAGCCAAAGTATGAGGATAAATGCACCAAAACCCACCCAAAATTCAATCCATGGAGAAATCAGATATGTTTCTTTCAGTTGTTTCAAAAGTACTTTAACTTTATCTTTAAAGGTTTTTGTTGATGGCTGTGTTTTTGATTCAGTGAAGCCTTCAGAGGAATCATCGAAGTTTATGAAGTAGCCGGATGCAGTTCTGTCAATAGTTCCAATTGCTTCAGGATTGCTGTTTCTTGCATAGTTGTTTGTTACTTCATTATAGATTGGTGTATCTCTGCTAAATGTTTTTATTTGGGTTTTCAGAGGTCTAAGTTCCATTGCAGTGTTGCATAGTCCTTTTTGTAGTTCTGGAGGCGTTTCGAATGTGATTAGCCTCTTAGTTTGGACCTCAGTATTGGTAGAAAATCTTGGTGTTCTACTACTTATCGGGAGTCCACTTGGCCTACTATTTGTTATCGGCCACATGATTGTGGTTTTACCAGGTCGATGGATACAACTCGGTTCTCCTTTTTACCAGCAAGTGGCGGTAGTACAACTGATATTGTCCCGTTGATAGACAAGACAGGAACTGCTTTTCTGTAAGAAGGCCCAAATTCCTTCTTTACCGCGATTTTTTCTCTGACTAGATCTCCGACTTTTGGAATCCAGACAGGTCTTGCTGGGACAGGTGGTGGTTCTTCAGTGGTTGTTGGCTGCTGTTTCAACTTTATGTTGCTCAGGTCTTTTCTTGTTTCATTTAAGTCCTGCAAAATAGCCAAACGATCTTTGATATCAAAGCTTTTTTCCTTCACCACTGAAGTTTGACTATCGAGGTCTAAGACCAACATCCTAGTTCCAAATAATAATTCGTACGGACTGAGTCCCTTCAGAGAATTTCTTGGCAGGTTATTTAGACTACGTTGGACACTTATTAGATGTTTGACCCACCCAGCTCCCGAACCTAATATCCTTTCTGTTATAGATAGCTTTATGCCTTGGTTTTTTCTTTACACCATCCCGTATCCCTCAGGAAGGAAGTGAGAAGATTCCCGCTGTGCTATGCTCATTTGGCCATGTTTCCCCTCAGGCTGGAGGGCTAGAGTGAAAACAATGGTCAAACGTAGCATGCTCTTAGCGTATATGCCATTTAGACTCGCAAATCTTTGTATAACAGTCCAGACGTCAGCCGAGTGCTGGTGATCTACATTATAAGTGGAAACTAGCCTGTATATGTTAATCGGACGCTTTGCTTTTTACTGTTGATTCCTTCTGGATTGAAACGACACGGTATTACACCGTTTCTCTCACCACTGCGATTTCTGTTGCAGTTTGGGCAGTTTTTTACAAACATGGTGTGATGCAGGCTCATGCCTGGCCACCAGTACCTTGATTGTAATTCTTCCAGAGAATCTTTTAGTTTGAGGTGTCTAAGACCCTCACCCATATGCGCGTCTGCAATTAACAAGTTTCTCCTGTCCATGTTTGGAATCACTCTATCCCCCACTCCAGGGATTCGAGCAAAAGGGACGGAGTTTGCATCGATTATGTATGTATAATTGAGTGGATAGTTGATCGGTAGCGCTGAGCAGTCGCCTTTTGATGACGGTTTCACCGCCAGCACTGTTTCACCGTCAATATACTTCACTGTACGCTTTTTTCGAACTACGGAAGCCGATTTAGTTGCTACCGCTGTGGCTGTCTCAGCCAATGAATTCCCTGCAACGTGAACGCCATCACGCTGATGACTCAGTGAGTGTGTCACGTGAGTCTTTGGTAGTTCTTTTTGTAAAAGAGCGATTTGTTCCCAAAGCAGTTTCTGCTTTATTGTTGCATCTGTGTCATCTTTGTAACCGTTTTGAATCCATGTCTGCAAATCGTTGTTATATGATTTGACGCAGTAATATGAATCGGACACTATAAGCGTCGGGAATTCGCGATCCGCATTATCTAGCGCCATTTTCAATGCTATTATTTCAGTCTGTAGTTCTGAATTAGTTTCTACTGAGTGTGTTTTTGTTAATAGAGGTCTTAGTTTACCTCCGCGCCACACTTCTTTTGTAATCTCACATGTGGGGTTGTATGCTTGTTCTCCCCAAACGGAGGGTTGAGCATGTCCGTCTGTATAGATTACACAAGCGTATTGTCGTAAGGGCAGAATGTCGATTGGCAGAGGGAATGTTCTTTCATATTCTAGATTTTTCAGTTCCTCTAGTTCTGGATCAAAGTAGTAGTATACTTTGTCCGTTGTAATTGAATTCACCCATTGTATCCATTCCGGATTCAATGTTGTTGTTGGTAAATTACACGGTGTTGTTAATGCCTCAAAGGCTGATTCTGCTGTTTTGACTGTGATACGTCTACCGTCAGCTTGATCTTTTTCTCTAGCTATTGCGGTTTGAACTGCATGAACAATGTTTTCTTTGATGCTGAATTTCTTTTCAGCTTCTGTGTACAAGTGTGATTTGAATGCAATTGGTACCTTTTCTCCCTCATTAGAGGTCAGGTATGTGAATCCGCATCTTCCTGGGATGACTCGAATCACAAGATTGCGTGTGTTATCACGTGTTTCTAATTTTGTTTTAATTAACATGTCTGTTTGTAAGGATCTCAGAATTTCTGTGTGTATTTGAGTCCAATTGATTCTTTTAAAATCTGGTTTTATTAGATCATAAAGGGGTTTGACCCTTTCTGCGTAATTTGCAATGTATGTTCTTCCGAAATTTAGGAAGCCTAGAATTGACTGTAGGTTTTTTAGTGTTCTAGGTGCTTGGAGTACGGCACATTTCTCTAGGAAATTGTCAGCCAGGCTTTTGCCTTCACTTGATAATTCATATCCTAAGAACAGGACTGTCAGATGGGCAATTCTGGATTTTTTAAAGTTAAATTTGTAACCCTCTGCTGCGAACCCAAGTATTATGGTGTTCACTCACTTCAAGTGAGTCTCCAAGTCATCATCTGTTAAGTATATGTCGTCGACATACGATAATGCTTCGTCATCATATGTTTGTAGTAATTCTGTTACTCTCGCTGAGAATACCCCTGGGCTATTCTTGTACCCCTGGGCTAACCGACAGAATTGTTTTTGAGTGCCATTTATTGAGAACGCAGACAAATATCTGCTCTCTGGTGCTATGTTTTGACAAAAGAATCCATTAGAGATGTCTAATGTTGTTTTGTATTTTTTGCGCACTGTTATTCATTAGTGCAGCACTATGCGAGTTTTGCACTGCAAAAGTTTTGCAACATGAGTTAAGGTGTCGGTAATCCAAAACTAGACGATATGAATTGTCTGGTTTGGAGACCGGAAACAAAGGGTTGTTCATTTGTGAGGTGCAAGTTTCAATCACCCCCTGGTATTCTAATTGATCTAGGATTTCTTTTACCTGTTTTTTAGCTTCTTGCTTAATTGGGTACTGCCTTTGTGCAGTAGGTTGTGATTTTAACTGGATTTTGTGAGGAGGAGAGTCCTCATCCCATCCTACATGATTTTTATATAAAGCAGGAGCTAGAGCTACTGCCCACTTTCTGGCAAGTGTATATTTTTTATGAATTGGGATATGATTTGAGAAGGCAGGCATAATTATTTCTTCGCCATGAGGGCACTCCCTGACAAACTCTGGTGGCCAGTCTTTTTCAGCTAGAAGGATGTCATAGCCCTTGGAGAGATTATCCCAAAATAGTCCCCTTATTTTTCTAGTCTTATCCCCTTCTATACGTAAAGTTATTTCATATATTTTGTGAGGTTTGCTAACTCTGGTGTCTGCAGTTTCCACTTGAAGATATTCATTCGTGTCCACTGTCTCCAGATGATTCATAAGGACTTTGCGAGCTATGCTCACTTCTGCTGCGCTGTCTAGCATTGTCTGAGCCCATTCTCCGTTTTTCAGTTGTGTCCTCAGTATTCTCGGCATTGTTAACTACCTTGATACTGGCTACCTTCTTTTTTGGAAATATGTAGTTTCTTTTTTAGATGAGCAGGTTCCTTGTCTTTGGACTTGGCGTGCTCTTCTCTTTGTTCTGATCGTCCTCTTCTTTCCGATTTCTGCAAGGAAGTCTGAAAAGATTGAGAGGGACGTGTATCAATGTCTTGATATCTATCAGGCTTATTTATATTATCCCTATTTCTAAGGTTATATCTTTTCCCAGAGGGGTCACTCTGGGGTGACCTGTGTCTTTGGTTCGGAGATTTTTCTCTTCGCCTAGGAGACCTTCCTCTGGACTGGAATTTCTTTTCTTTAGGATTGGATTGTTTGTTTCCATCCCAGCTCTTTTTTTGTGATGTTGAATTATTATTAAAAAATATTTTTTCAGGACTTTCAATCAGTTGTGGTTTTACTGGTATTCCACCTAAACTACCCTACCTAGTTCCTCATAGGATTTTTCTATGATTCTGGCAATCTCAGCTGGTTGGTCTGCTATATCTGTCTCCTTTAACCTCTGGCGGATCGCCACGTTTGCTGCTTCTCCCTTTATGTTGGCTAATAATATAGCCGAGACCTGCTTGAAGTCTTTTAGTAATTTCATACCAAGAGTTAAAGCGGGTTCTGGACCGTATTCGTCTTGAATTTGTTTTAGCACATCTGGTATTACCGAAATGGATGGAACACCGTGCGTTTTTGTGTAGATGGAAGCAAAGACTGTACCCCAAGTGTCACAGTCCTCCACGTGTGGTGCGATTCCCATTGGAAGACAGATAGTCAGAATCCTGTGTTTTTCTAACGGGGTGGTGTCTGGAAACACCGCCTCTATTTGGGTGATTTTTTGTGCTAACCAGAATGGTATTTGTTCCCGTTTAGCTGGTACTTTACCTAGGCAGGATTGTATGTTCTGTATTGTAATTTTATTTGTGTTCCCCTGGTGAGGGGTCAGCTGTGGAATTTTAATTGCTGGTTGGATTGTTGAAGTCCGCATCACATATTGGACTAATTGTCTATGTATTTTTATTAATTGTTTTAGTTGTACTAAACGATCTGCTGCAGGCATTCTTTCGATGTCTGGATGTGGTGTATATCCGGCTAGTACCGGCCACGTTGCTCCTGGTCTACCTAAGGGACCGAGCCTGGTGATGTGATTATTATGTTTTAGGGCGCCATTAAATAAGAGCAGGTGCTCTTGAAATTTAAGTGGTACTTCCACCTCCTCGAAAGGAGTGTACTCCTCAGGAGGTTCCTCTGCTTTATAATAGTGGAAGTACTTAGTTACAGCATTTGCTGCTGGAAAATGTATCCATGAATAGTATACCTCTGTCTGCCGATATTCGTGTGCCTCAATTACGAATATGACTGTGCCACCTCTAGGTGTCAGTCCATTTTCTATAAGTTTTAAAGTTATAGATTTCCTTTTGATGACCGGGATGAGTATTATATCCGGGTCTGTTTCTTGTATAGCAGTATCAGCTGCTACTATTTCAGCTGCTAATCTAGCTGTCTCTCTTTCTTCATCACTGTCTACCATTTTACAGACAGGAAGGTTATTTTGTTTGTTTGCAGATCAGGTTTCTTATGGAATCAAAGATTAGATGCACAATATTTTGGAACGGTGTATCCTTCAACGTTGACTAAACCAAGAACCATACATAGGAGTTTCCTCCTGCGAGGTCTGGCGGATATTACCTTTTACCCACTCCAGACGTCTTTGGAGTATTATGGGAAAAAAGGGGTCTGAGTGAAAAAGCACGACTGAGTTACTCTAAATGTCTTACGTTAGTTTTATCGCCCTTCCAAACGAGTTGGGCGCCATGTAGTGTAGTTCCTATTATCCCAATAGGCTCTGCGCATTGGAATAATACCTTCAATAGTATAGGCCTAGACCAGACGTTAACTAGGTCTACTACTGTCGATATTAGACTTAAAGTTTTGGGTTTGCCAGCTAGCTCAGAGTTCACTAGAAACTTTCTCGAATAGGCAAGGAGGAGTTGAACCTCCCTGGATAGACAAGAAGGGATTTAGTTTCTGACAACCATAGAACATGACAACTTTGCTCTCCCCTAATCAAGAGTGTATCTCTAGAGTCGTGTGAACAAAAGGCAATTTATTTTACTCAGTCAGTACGTGCATTCTTAGTCTCACCAGATTGTAGAGAAAAGGAAGAGACGGGCGTGTTCAATAAAAGATGTTATTTATTGATCAGTCTCTTTTCTCATACAAGAGAAATGGATCGATATTATTGCAATACTTATGGTTAAGTAAAGTGCATACATTAAAAGCAGAAGTATAAAATAATACTGTAAAAACATTGATATGGTTTCTAAGCCATATGAAGGTTTAAAATGAATCAAATGAATTACATACACATATACATTTGACTAATCGTACTCAACTGGTGTTTCTAACTACGCCTACCCCGTGTACCTGACCAAAGCCTAATACGTGGGCGGGAATAGAAAGTTACAGTTTAAGTTTGTTTTGCCAAGTGACTGACTAAAGAATTCTCTGCGAGGGATTATTCAGTTCTGTACCTGGAATCTAGGATGAATGAGGGATGGTATCTCTCGTCTCTGGTCTCGATATTCCAGGCTGCCTGCGAGGGCTACCCGGAAGCGCCGGAGCTGGATTTCTCGGCAGGAGAAAAGGCAGCTTCTTGTTCTCAGCGCGTCAGGAAGGCGGGGCTGCGCCAGCGGGGTCTGCTCTGCTCTGGGCTTCGGCAAGTCTGGCTGCTCCGATCTCGTCACCACCGCGTGTGTTTGCATAGGGCAATATCGGTAATATTTATACCTTTAAGGTGCCGAGATTGACGTAAGGATGGACATAGATACGTCAATAAGGATGTCGTACGACTTGGTCGTTAGCACATTCTTTTGCTGAAGTTCTCGGTGAAATCAAAACAATGGCCGCAGGGTTTTTCCCAGGTCTGTCATAGGTTTGATTTGTTTTGAGAACTCCGTATGCCTTATCAGGGGCTGGAGGAATATCGCTTGTCTAATTAGATGGCAAGCGTTATGACCTAATCAGATAACACGTTCCTGTGCCGTAGTGTGGCTTTATCAGATAACGGTTCCTGCATCATGGGGGTTTTCTGCCTCATGGGATGGCTGCTAGTTAACTTGTTAACCAGAATAGGGTCAGGAATAGGGGGATCGATACAGAACCTATAGGAATACATCACAGTAGTTTAAAACAGGAGCCATCGACTTCTAGTTTCCCTTGGGATCAGATAAGAGAGCATTAGTCACGTCTACCCGTCCTTTTGTCTCCTCTTCTGTCTGAAAAATACAGTCATGTATGTCAACTGCATCATTCTCGGAAGGGAGGGGTAGTAACGTAGGTGGGTTCAGGGTGGCATATCTTTTAATCCTATGTTTAGCAAACTGTCTATTCATAACCAGTGAGACGCGCACTGGTGAGGTGCTGTGTCTTTGACGTATTCAAAAGTGTATCCACAGCCTGGGGTACCATAACTGAGGTCCGTATCAAGTAAAAGCCCAGCCAATTGTCTGATTGAAGTGGCCACAGCCGCGACCGCTCTGGCAGCCTGGTAGGGATCTTGCGAGACGATCAGGCACAGCCGAAAAGTAAGAACAAGGTCTGTGTGTCCCTAAACTTTTGTGTTAAGACAGAAAGTGCACACCAGCCATTTAATGAACGTAGAGCACAAACGGATTGTTATAATTTGCTGTGCAAAGCACCAGAGCCGAACAAAGCGCAGTTTTAACTGCTCAAAAGACTCCTGACATTCGGGCGTCAAAGGCAAAGGCTCATGCACTGCTTTCGTTGTTAATGCAAGCAAAGGTTTAATTAGTAACGAATAGTTTGGGATCCACTAGCGACAGTAGGAGGTAATACCTATACAAGCGCGTGCATCTTTTTGAGTGTGGGATGGGTTATTTTTACAATAGTACCGATACGCTCACGGGTCAACCTCCTACCCTTCGCCAGCAGGTGACCTAGATAGGTAACCGCCTGTTGAGAATACTGCAAACTGAAAAGAGAAACTTTATGTCCATGATGTGCCAGATGCAACAGCAATTTACCTGTACCCTTTCATATAACCTTGTTCCTTATCAGAAGCAATTAACGGATCAACATCCTGAACTAATACATTACCTGGAGAAAGCGATAGTGAATCCAACTGACTTTTTAATGCATGACTATAAATGCGAAGACTCTCTGAATAGCCCTGAGGCGCTCTAGAGAACCGAAAGCTTCTGCCAGCCAGTGTAAATCCAAACAAATACCTGCTGTCCGGGTGTATAGGAATACTGAAGAATGCATTTTTCAAATCAATAACAGAAAGGAACGTAGCAGTAGATGTAATCATTGTTCAAAGCGAAATGATATCAGGAACCACCTGAAACTGCAGAACTACTATTTAATTAACCTCACGCAAATCAATCACAAAACGAGAAACATCATCTAGGGTCTCAGAAGAACCCGAGGGTGCCTTCTTAAAGACCGTAAGAATAGGACTATTAAAAATATTGGCCGATGTTTCTTCAAATGCTCCCTTTCGTATCAAATCCTGAATAATCTGAAGAAGAGCCCGTTCTCCTGCCTGCGGTATTTTATACTGAGGAATGCAGGTCAGAATAGTATTCTCTTTACCATGTATAGAAACTGGTGGTATAAGCACCAGACCAATGTCTGGATCACCTGTGGCCCATAGCTGGGGCGGTACTTGAGCAAATTCAACTGGAAGGGGTGCATCCTGAGGCAAACACTCACATCCGGGCCCGTAGTAATATAAACACCAGCAGGTGAGTAATAAACAGTAGCATGCAGTTTCTTCAACCGATCCAAACCCATTAGATTTTCACCACAATTTGTTAACAAGAATGGAGATTCCACAGTAAAAGGACCAATAGTCAATGCAAGGGGTCGTGAAATGTGTCTGACAACCTGTACACCTGAAAAACCTACTGAAACATTATTATGGGCAGACAGAGCAGCCCTGGGGACCACATGTCGAGAAACAGAACTTTTTGTTGCACCTATGTTCACCAGAAATTCCTTAGTCGAGACTTGCAAATCCGCTGTGACATAAGGACCATGCTGATATACAGGCACCTGAACTAGTCCCTCACCCTGTCCAAGGCTGTCCTAACTATGGGACATACCTGTCACATCATCCATGTCATAATCGTCATGATGATACTGTCCATCTCTCGGATCATCAAAATGATTATTATCAGTACGGCACCCATTAGCAGCAGCATTCTGACTTCTATCAATCCCACGACCTCTACCACTAGAAACCCGTCCTCTAGGAGACACAGTCTTCTGTAAAAGCACAGGGCAGTTGCTACGCCAATGTCCTTCCTCCTTACAATACGCACACTGATTCTGCCCCACAGGTATTGTTGAAGGCTGCCTAGTACATGGAAGTTGTCGAAGGGCCTCCCTGCCCTCTAGTGCTACCCCGAAATGCCTGTTGCAACAACACCTTCATCTTCAAATCCTTATGCTTTTTATCAGTTTTCTCATCCTAATCTCGATGCTCATAATATTGAGCCATATTCAAAATAACAGAGGGAGAAGACGTAGACCAAGTACTTTCAGACGCCTGCAAATGAGTCCTATTTTCAGGAAGATTAGTAACAAGCCTATCAACAAACAAACAAACTGACTCCTCCCTCAGTGGACATATCCTGTCCACTGTAATCCAAAAATGTGTCTTCAAACCTTTTAAAAAAAATCAGATGCGCTCTCATCCTTCTGTCAACAAGCCATCAATCTGTCCTAACTTACCTTCCTAGGTGGAATTTCTTGTGTGCATTTATGTAATAATATGACCAGGCAAAGCAAGTATCTCAGTACGGAGCTTATCTCCTGGCTTCCTTTCCTGATCCCGTCCTTTAATCACATCTCATGTACCTCCCAACTCCGCTACATGAGCTTGAGGATGCTCCTGTCTCCAAATATCAACCGGAACAAGAAGGCCAAAAAACATTTCAATATCGGCAAGGGTCATTACAGTAGAAGAGGCAGTTTCTGTTAATTCCTTATAATAAGCAGTGGGTATTTTTTCTAGGATCAGAGAACATAGCCTTAAGGGCTTACACCTCACTTCTTTTCCATAGGGTAAAAACCTATTGCTCCTGGAAGCAGGCAGCTATGGCCGGTCTAGTAATCGCACCGTGCTGATCTGTCAACGCAGGTATTTCTGGATGATCTATCGGATGAACTTCAAGCATAGGGAACTGAGTAATTTTAGTGGGACTTATTATGCAATCGACCTCTATAAGATTCCATATTTGCTAGCACCTGCCCTGGGGCTAAATCAGCTACATAGACATGGTCTCTAATATCAAATAACACTTGAGGGGCCTCCATGTTGATGTGCATGCGCCAATGGTCTATCAATGTATTGGATGTGTTTGAGAACGTGCTGCTGCAGAAAAGGCTCAAGCTCACACACAGCTTGCCAATTAACCTCAGTGCTATAAACCACATTACTAGCTGACTTCATAGCCTGTCTTGCTAATACCCCTTTCTCGTCGTCACCTACTTCAGAACACACCAGCGGACCCACTCGCTCGCCCTAACATTTGCCCAATCCCTGTCCTCAAACCCTGTACAGGCGTTTGAACATCCAAAAATATCAGAAGATGAATAACCATAGGAGGAGAAGCGACAGAAGTAGTAGGTACGACTGTGGTTATTGTTTGCACCTGAGGAGAAAGAATAGAGGACAGCGGAGTTGGAACAGTAGGTGTACTAGAGGTCACAGTCGTAAAGGATAACTAGGACAAAGAAGGAGCTGGGGCGCCGTAGCCAAAGCTGTTGAACTAACAGCTGTAGATGTGGGGCAACTGGAGCAGATGAAACAGGCTGCTGTGACTGTCCAGGGACAGTTGGATATATCCTCTGCAGGGCATAAGGAGGCGGGGGTTGAGTATCTAACAACTCCTCTACAAATTTATCATTTTCCTCGTTGGCCAGATACGACTTATCAATGTGGAATCAAAATCTCCTATCCTCACATTCAATTCCGGTCTCCTGTTTTTCTCTATCATATGCTACAGCTATCTGCGTCAATGTCTGCATTCTTCCTTTCTGTGCCTCTGTCTCCATTGTTAACCATCTCTGCTTAGCCTCCTGCCAAGTTCGAAGAGAATCAAACATGGCTATCTACTTCGTCTCTTAAACAACTGTTCCTGTAAAAAAACAATCTTTTGTTCATCAAAGGTGCCCGTCAAAGGCCATTGCAACTCTGCATTGTCCCTCGTCTATTTGTGCCATAGTGTACTAAACATAATAGTCCCAAGGCCATGTTTATCATATATATCAAAATTAGGAATACCTTCAATAGGCGCCAGCTGAGGTTCTTCCAACTGATCATCTGCAGAACAACAGCTGCAACACAAACCCCAAAACATACTAAAGCCAGGCATTGCAAAAGAAAGAAAATCGTTATTTTTACCTGACAAAGTATTTGCAAACCCTTTTCACCAAAACAGTCCTTGGACCGTAACAAACTCAAAACACAATGGTACCATATCCACATAGAAACAAAACAAACTCACCTGATAGCAGTAGTACAAACGAACCAGTTCTCCACTGCCGACTCTTCAGACTAAACGGTCCAATTCAAGGGTTTCGCCATGCAGGAATCCAGTCGGCATGACCAGTGGGCGAGGCACCGTCCGACAGGACAGAAGGAGCAGCTGTGAGTAACAGACACTCTTCTTGCAGGGATCCCTGAGCCGTCAGTCTGACCTGATGATGTCCTCGGCCTCCCCTCCCTCTCCCTCCCGGCTGTGGAAAGGGTATGGATCAGTCACCTGAAGGAGTACCTGTTCGGGGCCAACTGAAGGAAGTGTCCCGTTTGGGGCACCCGAGCCACCAATGACCACTTCTCAGCCTTCTATACAAATGAAGTCTGTCAGACCGTGAAGTATACAAACCAGTAACTGTTTATTCATATGCACTCAGAGTGGAGCCCCATCTGTACAGTCACTAGGAGTGCTACAGAGAGGACTGACATCAACAAGCATAGAGATACATTATGTATATTTCATAGCCGGACAAAGACACACCCACAGTGGACTTTTCCAGGCAGATGCAGCTGAACAGTAAAATACAAAAAAAGGTTTCAACTCTCGTATCTTACTCAAACTAACACAGTCCAAGGTCGTTCCATCTTGGGCCCGCCACCAGGAAAGTGAGAGAGGGCCTCTATCTAGACAGAAAGGTATGCACTAATATGAACAGTGTATTCATTACTGAAACAAAACCTAGCCCTTAAGAAACGAAAGTCAAGGGAGGGCATTTCTCGGAATGGGATGAGATTAGTTTCGAAGAGCCTAAAATGGCGCCTGGAAAGAAAATGGTGCAGCGAATGCTAACTTACATAGGGCACTGCGTAAGCACAAACAGTTTATTTTTTAACACAGTTTCGGGGTAACACCCCTCGTCTTGAATCCAGCGGCAGAGCGAGCAAAGGACTACGGCTGTGCATACCTATCCCACTTAAAGCGGAGCCACATATAAGTGCCACTACTGCAGGCCAGTGTTGGTTCCTTTCTTTCCATGCCTTTGAATGCAGATCTGGAGCTCCGTTCCCAATCTTCTGTCTTTCAAGGACTTCCAAATAATAAATACAGTGGACAATGCACTGCCCAAAACTACGGCTTTCAAACCATACTTCAACTGCAGAAAACCGATTCTGGTCACAGACCTCAAGAGCGGTGTTTTTTGTGTTTGGGCTCGAGGCACGGCTCCAAGTCATGGAGTGTGCCTTCATACATTCAAAGGTGATCCAGGACCGTTAAGTGAAGCTGTCTGCCACTGAACACAGGAAGAAATCACTGACCTCGCATAAGTCTCTCTGTCTTCTCTGGTCAAGAGTGCCGGCCCATTCTGGAATCTTCTTTCACAAGAGGTTCTCATCGATGTCAAAGTAATTTGGTAAATTGAGGTCAAAATACAAGTAGAAGCATATCAATGACACTCCTCCAGTTCCTTCTGGATTGCCTTTGGACCCCCCAAAAATCCGCAGGGGCCTCCAGTCCGGTTACTGCCAGCAAATCTGTCCTCTGTGTTATCTGAGCCGTTGGAAACAATTTCTGGTTCCGCACTGACTCCAGTTTAGACTTCGATTCTGGCTCCAAAACGTGTGCTACTTTCTTCGTGTTCAACCCTGCTTCTGAAGATGCCATAGGAGGTTCCAGTGTTGACTCGTATGTATGACCCTGAACCACCTTTGTCTCAACCCGAACCCGTAGTACTCACTGCAGCGCACCCTATATCCACAAAGCCTGAGTCTGATCCTCTCCTTCCATTACCACGGAGGCATGCTCAGAGGCTTTGTCTATTCGGTTTCAGTTTTGACAAGTTTTGGAGCTTGCCACTAGCCGGAGAAGACTGTCGTAGCAATGGTGCTGATTTACCTTCGAACTATGATGGTGACAGTTTCTACATGGACTCACTGGAGGCTAGTGTGCTTGATACGTCCCTGATGCAGTGTTAAGTTAGCCTGTTGGGAGTCCTGTTGGGAGTCCTGAATAGATACTTCCTTTCCTGTACTGATTCAATGTGTTTCTGAGGTCCTGGACCTAGTACCTTCTAATAAAGTTAAGACAAATGTCCTTACATAAGATTTAAACCTGGCTTTGCTTCATTGAGCTCTTGCTCACTTTCAACGAAGCCCTCACTGACACCTTGATGGGTTCCTTGTCTAAGCCATCTTGCTTGCCATTGGATAGCCAGGTGGCCAGATGCCACAGATCGACACCTGGTGATGCTGATTTGCCTATGCAGTATCCTCCTTCAGAGAGCCTGGTGATTCAGGCTGACCAACTGCAAAGTAAACACCAATTCATTCTTTACAACCCCCGTTTTCCTACATCTCTCGGGTGACAGACTTACCTCATGGATATGCCTTTTGATGGTTCACTCCTATTCAGCGGTAAAGCTGATTCTGCCTTGGAATGCTTTAGGTAAAGTCTTGCACAGAAAGCTCTTCGGCCCCCTGACATACTGTTTCCTCATCCGTTTAGAGCCTTCGAAGGCTACTCCACGGGGTTGGCATACATACACCTTCAGTCTCCCTAGCCCCCACTGCAGTCCCCCTAGTCCTTTGGAGAAGCTGTATCTGGCAGGCAACACACAGGCCTCCATGCGCATCGGTCCTTCCAGTCCCACTGCCCTGCAGCAACAGGTTCCAAGCCACTTTAGTTTGTTCTTAGTGGTGCACAACTACCCTGTGGGAAGCAGGATTCAGTACTTTCTTCCAGGGTGGTGAACCATCACATCCGACGAATGGGTCCTCCAAATCATTCAGCATGGCCATTTCGTCCCATATGGTTTCCATGCTGCCCACATCACAAGAGCTGTCAGATGAATACCTTTCCATTCTCATGCAAGAGTTTCAAGCTTTAATCTTCAATGGAACCATCAAGAGGGTTCTGTACTCTAAAATAGGGACCTAGTGTTACTCTCGCTATTTCCTGGTGTGAAATAAGAAAGGATGGCTTAGGCTCATGTTGAAGATTTTCCCTCTGTGTTCCTACCTTTGAAAGGACGGATTTAAAATGCTCTCTTTATCCCATTTTCTGTCTCCTCTGGTATCCAGGCATTGGATTATAACCTTGTACCTACAGGACATTTATTTTTATATATCCATCCTGCAGTCCCACAGATGTTACCTTCAGTTTAGAGTTGGCCAAGAGCTTTTTTAGTTTGCCTTGCTCCCCTTTGACTTAACCAGTGACCCTCTGGTGTTCACCAAAATGAGGTTAGTGGTTGCCACTCATCTTCGAAAGTTGAGTATACTAGTTTTCCCCTTTCTGATGGATATGTCTTAGCTGCAGGTTTGTTACCTTTAGACTATTCTCCAGGCACCAGACTGGAACATGAAGTTTATACAGCTGTGTTGTAGGTGGCATTGTGTGGCTCCGCATTGACCACGTTCAACCTTGGATCTGATTGAGTGGCACCCCTGTGCATTGATGTCCATTTCTTACTTTCTGTGCCTTCGCACGAGGATCCGGAGCTCTGCTCATTTTATGTTGGTTGTCAGATTAGTTCCAAAATATTTTACAGTGTGCAAGGGAACAATGTCCCCACCGAAGACTACATGATTCGAATTGTCATGACTATCAGAAACAGATGTTGGTGATGTACCCTCACAAGGTGTGCCTCTGATTTGGAATCGACAGAAGAAAACCGGGGTATGCCCAAATGACCCTCCTATACCTGGGTAAAGGACATCAATTGGATGAATAAAAGGGAAGTACAGAGGGATAAATCACAAACTTATTTTCGACTAGGGCACAGTTAATTACCCTAACATTGTTATATTAAACAAAAATTACAAATGATTTAATTTCACACACATCCCATTGGACCAGTCTCCGGTCCACCGATTACTTAAAAATTAAATTGATCAAAAGACATACAATGATGTATACATAGACTTGCATAAACCATACAAATCTGCATATATATGGATAATAGGTCCTAACTATAACCACCTACTGGCGACCGCCAGTAGGTAGTTATAGCTAGGACCTATTATCCATAGGAAAACGGCAACATTCTATTGGCAATAACTTTGGCGTCAATTGATGAATCTTCTTGAAATTTGGCCAGCTCAGTTCTGCTCCTTACCTGAAAGTTTGGGGGTGATTGATGAAGCGGGGGCCGAGAAAAAAGGGGGGTCCCAAAACATGTTTTCCCCATGCAATTTCTCATGGGACATTTAGCCACGGCTACAGCTCGAACGGCTGAACGGAATTACCCTCAATTTGGCAGAGAGGTAGTCCTCCGTTCCGACTTGTGTCTTTGCCATATCTGGTGTCAATCTGTTCAGTAGTTTCTTTGAAAATTGTGGTTAAAGTCATTTATATATCTATGGGCGCGGAGGATCCGCGGATTGTGCGAGGATTGGCTCCATAGGATAAGCGCACCATCCCGATCACGCTCTCAATTCTAATTGACTGTCAAGCGGTTGTAAACATTCAAAACCAGGAACTGTTGGCAGCCTGGCTGATGAGGATTATGAATCCGAAACCGGTCCCAGGATGCTTGTTTCCGGTCCAGGGAAGACATGGCTTGGCAGTTCGGGCTGGACTGTTCCCATGAGGCACAGGGTCAGACTTATTTGCATATGGCCATGTCTGAACTGGGGTGGCTGAGTGAGCTAAAGAATGGTGATGGATTAAACCCAGATCAGTTGACTGGGGGTGAGTGTTTGATTTGCTCAAACGCTCCGTCCATCATCCCCTTTTGTATCGCTTTGTTCGCCCTAAGTGTGACAGGGTATGCTCAGACGTGAGTCCCTTGCTCACTTTGCCACTGGATTCAAGATAGCCTGGCTGATGAGGATTATGAATCCGAAACCGGTCCCAGGATGCTTGTTTCCGGTCCAGGGAAGGCAAGGCTTGGCAGTTCGGGCTGGACTGTTCCCATGAGGCACTGGGTCAGGCTGATTTGCCATGTCTGAACTGGGGTGGCTGAGTGAGCTAAAGAATGGTGATGGATTAAACCCAGGTCAGTTGACTGGGGGTGAGTGTTTGATTTGCTCAAACGCTCCGTCCATCATCCCCTTTTGTATCGCTTTGTACGGCAGCCATTTTGTGCCTCGGTAGAAGCGAGGGTGAAGAAGTCTGTGAAATATGTTGACAAAACGTGAACAGGGGCAGGTTAGACACACCCTGGCCCCTTAGGCCTGCTCAGGGGGTGACATAGGGACCCGTATGGCAAAAAAAAGTAAGAATTTTTTTTAACCAAAAAAGTCGCAAGATGCGCATAGGATCCGCGCATTTGGTCGCTGAAAAAAACGAAGCATGTGTTTTTGAGATATATATCAAGCTTATGTGTAAAGATGGTGGGTGGTTCTACAAAGAGCCCTTGTGTTTATTGAGAGATTTTAGTAATTACAAGTAAGTACCGATGCAGAGCCGAAAGTTCGGTTTCCTTCATCTGTAAAATGTACACTATCTCTTTAATAGATGCCATGCATATTGAAACGCAGATTGTTGTGGTACATAGACAATATTCTATAGTCTTGTAGAAAAGTAGAAAGATTTATTCACATGTTTATTCAGTCATCTGCGCAGATCAGGTGTTCCAGTCTTCCCCTATCTCGACGACTGGTTGTTGAAGGTGGGCTTGCCCCAGACAGTAGTCTCCCACCTCCAGACTACGGTTGACCTCTTGCACCTGCTGGGGTTGTCCATCAACGTGCCGGAGTCGCACCTGTGCCCCTCTCAGAAGCTCCTCTTCATCGGAGTGGTTCTGGACTCTGCGCAGTTTCGGGTTTTTCACTCCAAACAGTGGGTTCGGGATATTTAGGCTCTGATTCTTATCTTTCAGCTTTTATCCTGGGTCTCGGTCAGGTTGACGCTGCGGCTCCTGGGGCTGAAGGCCTCCTGCATCCTAGTGGTGCATTACGCAAGTTGGCATGTGAGTAAATATAAACATAGGCCACGCTGTTTGCGTCCCGTAATATACAAATTTCCGGGGGTGGTGGATCCCGGGGCTTGAGGGGCGTCGTTGAACCCCACATACTTGTAATGTTGTAGGGGGGGGTTGGATGCGAAAGTGGTGCAAGGGGGTTGTAAATCTGGTACACAGTGTTTTGTTTTACTTTGCTTTCCTTTCTGTGATGTAGAAGATCCTGGGTAAATTTAATGGTTTTTGTACAGCCAGTAACTTTTAACCCTACCCCAAACGGCTTTCTGCCTGTTACCATAGTAACAGTTCATGGAACACTTACGTGAGCACAGAGATTAAAAGTTCACCACACTATGTTGCTAATGAGTTAGCCTCAGAATTATACTTCAAATTATAAATATCATTTCTATTGATGACTGCTACCCACACAAAAAAAACAGACGTATGTACTTTTTTAATTAACTTTTATTAAAACAATAACTGGAACTATAACTAAAAGATAACAATACAATAAATAACTATAACTAACACAACAATATATTAAACCACATGTTATATGGAGTCCAAAAGAAGTATTGTAGTTCATCTGCAAAACAAAAAAGACAATTAGTGTTTAAAATTAGATTGATGTTACTAAATGAGGGCAAACATTAAAAATCAAAGTAACACTTGACGATATTTATATTTTTTTGAATGTTTGCAGTGTGTCTGCAACGGTTTCACTGACATGGTACATGCAGACTTTGGTCCACCCTTTTTTATCAATTTTTGCAGTTTGAGATATAACGTCCTACCTCTGTTATTCATCTCTTACTTTCTCCTTTCAAATTCTCTTGTAAAGACGTTAACAACAATTAAAGGGAACATTTTCTGCATATTTTTAATAAAGCATTTGACATGATGCATAGTGACACCGTATTTATTGAATGTTTTGAAATTAATTTTTACAAGTCTTAAAAATGGTTAATGCAAGAAAAGTTACTTGCCGCATATGCAAGACTGCTTTCAAGCGGAGACCCCAATAAAGAGGACTGGTGTGGAACTGCAAGTATGCGGAAGCACTTGCAGACTAAGAATCCGGTCAACTTTGCAAGGGAAGAGTTAAGGAGATTGAGAGAGGCTCCTCCCGCTTCATGAGGAGTCCCAAGTACCAGTGGAGCAACACCGTCAACGTCTACTGCACAACCTAATATTGGTCCCCAATTTGGAACCCTTAAAGAAAACAAGTAAGAAGGTTGGGATCTCTGTATGCCATTCTAATACCTAATCATCCTTTAGTTATACAGAGATCTACCCTGTATCAGACCTATCCGTACAAGTGTGAATTTGAGATCATCTGCCACCGAAAACCCCTCAAGTACTTGTATCCGATACTTTTTAACTTCGTCGAGTAGTCGTATTGTGAGTATTTACCTTAAAGTTGTCCATTAAAAATTTGTGAATCTCTCTGGCTTCATACAACTAGTTCATGCCATATTTGAGACATCAGTGAAATGAACTGGAACAGGAGGATATACTTTCTTTAATGTTGGTAACTTGCTGCTGACTTATGTAATATTGTGGTAACTGTAAAAGGAGTTAAAAATGTATATGTTGGGAGGAGCCAAGCCGGCATCGAAGATGGCCGCCCAGTCCCCCGGCTCCGTGTACCATCTCCTCCCGGAGGTGCCTTCGGCCTGATATCCTGTCTCACAAGGGGCACGCACGGGCGCAGGAGCGGCTCCGGTACTAGATGGAGCGTCCCCGGGGTTTCTACCACCTCCACACGGGGAGAAACGGACGGCGGCGTTTGCGGCCTGGGGCAGCTTTAAGACCGGGACCTCGTCTAACTGCGGGGCCGGCCATTACTTCAACAACAACGGCCACCAGCCACAGTGAGGGGCCGGTCGGCTCCGGATTGCTTCGGACCGGCCGATTTTCGGATCGCTTACTTCTCTGATTGGGGGCATGAGTTGGAGATTGCCCCCTCATGATTCCCCTGGGTCGTTTGTCCCCTTTTTTGGAACTTTCTCGCTTGCCGCCGAGGACCGTGGGCTTTCCTGTCCCGCTACTTGCGGGAGAATCCCGAATTTGAGCCCGACCGCGATTAATAACGCGGCCTCTCCCGGCAGCTGTGTTTTGGCCATGTCTCCACTGTTTGGGTGCCCGGCTGGTGCTACCATGACGCCTGATGCCCTGCTGCACGTGCCCCGGCCCCGGACTATGATGGTGCTCCCTCGGAACGTTGAGAGGAGGGCATAGTGCTGTATCCGTGCTGCTGAGTCCTGACCTGTTTTTCATCCTGTGGAGGACGGGAGCTTTAACAAAGAGGACATGGAGCGAAACTGCGTCTTGGTGATCTCCTGACTGCCCTAGCTGACCTACACGATACCTTGGGGCAGGAGGCCCGTCCACTGTGTGATAAGCTGGGTGATATTGACTTTGTGATGGAACTATTGAGCCCGAGTGGTTTGTGGGCGCACAGCGGTATGTTTCACTTCTTACCCAGACGTGACAATATGGCGCCTGCACTGATATCCTGAACTTCTGGACGCGGGCTCTCGAGAGAGCCCCAGTTTGTGACATTCGTGGTCTAGAACTATCCGTGGGCTCCTGCTTGGAACTGAGCACTGGAATTCTTTCCACACCATGCCGTTGGTGTCTTCGATTCTGCTCCAACCACGTTTTCATCCTGCGACACTCTTTCCCTGCTCTGCTTTGCTGATTGCGATGTGGCAGTCATGTTGTTGCGACAGGTTGGGTCCATCGCGCTGGCGGGAAGCGGGCTCGGATGGGGTCCGATCGCAGCGCAGCACCAGAGACTTGCTGCTATCTGGATTTGCTCTAATATTCCTCTTCCTCACGATTGCGGATTTGGAGTGGGACAACTTGGTGGGCCATCGTAGTATGTGCGGGACAGGACAAGGATAGACGATGTTTCCTCCGTTTCGATGCTTCCTGCTTGCGGATTCCTGTGGGATGTGTGACATTTTGTCTTATATTGTTGCCATGTTGGGCTGCTCCTGTGCCTAGTGCACTGTCCTATTGTATTGCTGTGGGCGAAGGTGTTTCACGTTCTGTCCCTATACGATATTTGCAGAGGGAGAGGCCGGGGGACTGTTAGAGGGCTCCCCTCCCGTTTTTTCTTTCTTTCTTTCCTTCCCTCGCTTGGGTTCTTTTTAGTCTGGACGGGTGGTTGTTTCTTTTCTCTTTCTTCTAAATCTCGGGTTCATACAGCGGGCGACAGGCACACTGCTGAGGGGGAGGCCGTAGCCGGAGGCAGGGGTGCAGGGTGGGGGGTATTCTCTGTTTTTCTTTTTCCTTTTTCAGTTTCTAGGGCCTCTTTTTCTCTCTTGCTTTGCTTGGGTTTCTTTTTCCTCTCTTTCTTTTCTTATTTTTGGGATTCCGAGTAGTAGGTAGTTTACCGGATGTTTTTATGTCTCAAGCCAGTATGGGGGATGTTATAATAGTTTCTCGTTTTCGGTACGGCGGGCATGTGCTGCATTGGAGGGCGTTATGTGCTGTTTGTTGTCTATCCTGTTTAGTGCGCGTTAGTGTCTGCGCCCCGCCTGCAGTGGTCCCAAATGTGCATATCCTGATTTGCGATGTCCCCTATCTCTGGTGCTGCTAGATTGTATGATGTCGGATCCTGCTCTATCTCTGAACCCTTAAAAACGAAAACAAAACCTCTCTTATCCTGGTGCCGCTATGGTGCAACAGTATCCTGGGTGTTGATGTGGACTTTAGGAGGCGGGAGGTATGTGTATCGACTTCTTGATTTGCATTGACCGTCTCTGTGATATTGGCCGGATGTGTTTTTGCTAGCCTGTAACTGTATCTACCTTATTCACATTAAAGGTTTTTCAAAAAAAAAGAAAAATGTATATGTTGTACATATGTCCAAGCTTCATTTTAATGTTCATAAAAACAATTGTTCTCAATAGGATTGGGGATGAAAAGTAATCATCAGAGGTTATATTTGGACAGCAAAATAGGAAATAGTATTGCATTATACAAATGTTAGGCCGAGATTTGTCACTCACTTCATTCACAAACTCCTGGGCTTGATCTGATAGAACCCTTTTTGGACTTCCATGATCTAGAAATTCAGAAATAAATAGCAAGGAAAATTAAAAGACAAGTTTACAAAACAACAAAAAAAAACATTTTTACTTTGTATGGGAAGTACAGGCTGAAAACGTGTAACGAGCATTAAAATGAGAAATGGGTTTCAGAAAGAAACGTCTATAAGACAATCACAATACAGATTTACATTTTATAAAAATATTTATAGAAGCAAGATAAATTATAACTCATACATTGTTCAATTTTAAATCACATATTTGGGCAATAAAATCGGGAGGACATGCTTTTTTTACGTTTGGTTGATTTCAGAATGCCTACGAATTCTAGTAAAACATGACAATAACACAGTTATCTGTCTGCAAACACATGAAGTACACAAGTGCTTATCTCAGAATGGTTTTCGATCATGAAATGTTGAAGACAAACCTTATAACTCCATTAGGTCCATTGCAATTTTCGGCTGATAACATATGGAGAGCAGTCAGTGGATCTGGTGTGTTGGGTTGTTCACCACCACGTGGTACAGTGTATGGGCAGGACAGCTTGTGGCAACCAGTACGTCTTATGGTTGAGATATCTGTATAATGAGATAGAACAGGGGGCAAATGAAGTTTAAGGTTATTAAAAAACATTGAGAGCATGCTAAAATGCAACATTGACCAATCAATTACTTGTGCAGTGCATGGGGAGGAAACAGCACGTGACGCACTACTTAAAAAATTATATGCGGCAGGATTTATTGATTTGCTCAGAAACATTGCCTACCGAGGCCAAATATTTAAGTTATAAGAGCTGGAAACTGTGCTAAAATACACTTTTGCCGAAAAAATTACTTTTGCAATGCATGGGGCACGTGACGCACTACTTACACGAGAAAAACTACATTGTATTCACTTGAACAGCACATAGCACACTGTTGTAGAAGCGGTCACGTGGCGCATGGCAAATTAAACAAATGCACCAGGATTAAGTGATTTGCACAGAAATAAAAGTTACGAAGTCAACTTTAACGATATAAAAAAGCAGGAAAGCGTCCTTAAAAACAACATTGCCAAATCGAACATAAATTTGCATTTACGCGGTATTTAAAGATTGTTCAGAATAATTGAATTACTCTTTAAAAAAAAAGTGCTCACCTACGAAGAAGTGGATACGAACACTCTCAATGGCTGTGACTGCAGAATAGGGAAAGTTCAAGAAGGTTGGCAGCTTATAAATGCTTTGCAGAAGGATGAGTGGTTGAGCATGATGTCACTGGGTGTGAGAGCTGTGATTGGGCATGTTGTAATTGAGCATGCTCAAATAAAATGAAATATTTTAGGGGTACATAGCCAGACGGTGGGACGTATTGTGTGCATGCGTAACATTAACACGCATGCGCTACCACAAACATGCATGTGCAAAGTGAAGGCAACTCCTACGGGGTACATACATAGATGGAGTGCGGGTGTCCCTGTGGTCTTGAAGTGGCTTCAGAAGGGGGGCTTTGCAGCCCTCCTCCATAAAATAATAATATATAACTAGCCATGCCCCAGGGGCTGGGGACCCCGGTGCCCGGAATTGGGCACGGGAGGGGGGCCACGCGACCCACTTCCCATAAACAAATTGAATACGTATACTCCGCTTATTTTCATCGTACCATAAGCACACCCTTCCGATCACGTGCTGAAGGCTAATTGGCTGTCAAGTGGTTGTCAACATTCGAAACTAAAAACTGTTGGCAGCCATTTTATGTCTCGGTGCTGAAGAAGCGTGTGAAATGTGTGTTTAAAACGTGAAAAGGGGGAGGGTAGACACACCATGATCCTCTAGGTTTCCTCAGGGGGGTCCCACAAGGTCTCCCAGGGCCCCTATTTTTTTTCTTTTTTGGGGAAAAATTGTAGGGTGCGCGTATGATCCGCGCATTCTAGCGATATTTAAAAAAAAAAAAAAGATGTGGGCTTCCGCGCGTCTTTGGTAATTTGCATTCTTTCAACTGTTTAGAGGAGATGCAGCAGTGCTGTATCCAGGATCCACCACTGAGTAAGAAAAGGTAACCATAACACTAATTACCTGCTAACTGAATCTCTACCCATAGGATAACAGTGATGTACTTTTTAAGAAAATTATTAAAATAATAACCTCAGATACTCTCTTGTTTTAATATTTATATTAAATATATATAAATACGTTTTTCAACATTGAAAAAATCGCGGAAGTCGCGCACACATTGCGTCTGATATGTATGATGTCACGCGCTCCCGCGCGTCCGCCATGTCGCGTTATACGTACATCTCGCGTATGTGCAAGTCATCGCGCACAAGTCGCATAGCAACCACGTGGGAAAAGTTGTACCCGTTGCACACCCTCCGCGGATCCTAGACAGCGACCCTAAAATGGCGGACACGTTTCGCGCAGTAAATGAGTAGGAAAAAATAATAAAAATAATGTAAGTATATTATAAACAATGTAAAATATTTTTATGTAAAATAAATTTAATAAAAAAATGTAATGTCATTTAAAAAATATCTAAAAATAAAAAGATTATAAAAGTGTAGGTAGAAAATATTAAAAAAACAATACAATTATTTACAAATTAGCATTTAAAAAATCTTTGAAATTCACTGAAAAAACCATAGGTTTAAGACATGTTATAGTTGGGAAGTAGCATTTAAAAAAACTTGGAAATTAACTGAAAAAAACGTAGGTTTCAGGGGTGTTATAGTTAGCTGGACATTTCACTTGAATAAAACCATTGAAATTCCCCTGTTATAGTTAGTTGTACTAACTATAACTCGCGCGCCCGCAATCCACTGCTGATGATGTCACATATTACATCATTCATGACATGGTCAGTGACATCACTGATGACATCATCCATGTGACAAGCTGATACTCCTGATCATACAGTAGCATTATCTTTTAGCACACATTATAAAATATGAAGTACCACATTTGAAATATTGACACACCAGTACACGTTTCTAAAAACCCACTCAGTGATCCTACATCTACACACACATCTAAACACTTACCTGTAGATTCACTCATACATGCTAACGAAGAGCAATAGAACACTATTAAATATACTTATATACCTACATCAACATTACACGCCAGTACATATCCTATTCCTTTATGCAGACATCCTACTCACTCATGCAAACAATTGATCATACTTACATTTACTTAGATATACACTTATACAAACACCACTTTATTTATTCCTATGTATAGTAACTCATACTTAGTGTGTTATTAAATCACTATTACAAGTATACAGTTATCCATACATCACTCATACAATCACTGAGTATTATGTATACTTATTTATATACAATCACTGCCTTTTATATTTTTAGTTTGTTGGCCATATATCATTGAGAAATATATTTACTCATCACCACACCCATAAAGAGATTCACTCACCCAAACAACTGTTTCCACATACAGTCTTAACCTCATATACTTACTAAATCAACTATTTACACATCTTTCCACAGTCACACACGTCCCACCCAACCACACACACATTCATTCACTATCCCATACAAATACTCATTTATCTAATTAATAAATAATGTAGACTTACACATAGGTAGTAACCAATTTATGTAGTAGTGTACACAACAAGAGATAGAGTGATACAGGTATTCATACAGTTTAATCACTATCCCATATATTTAGTGAGACACTTAAAATGACTCACTTAGACAGTCAATCACATTGGTACTAAATCCTCCGCTCACACACTTATACATCCACTCAGTCTTCAAGGCAGATTGCTATATATATATATAATACATATTTAAATAACGAACCAAACCCCTTTCACTGGATGATGTCATCAGTGATGTCATTTGAGATGTCATCAGTGATGTCACTGACCATGTCATGAATGATGTAATATGTGACATCATCAGCAGTGGATTGCGGGCGCGCGAGTTATAGTTAGTACAATTAACTATAACGGGGGAATTTCGATGGTTTTATATGAGTGAAATGTCCAGCTAACTAGAACACCCCTGAAATCTATGGTTTGTTTAGTGAATATATATATATTCACTGAAAAAACCATAGGTTATAGACCATATATAGTTAGGAATTAGCATTTACAAAACCTTGAAAATTCACTGAAAAAACCATAGGTTAGAGACCATATATAGTTAGCTGGACATTTTATTGACATAAAACCAATGAAATTCCATATATAGTTAGTTGCACTAACTATATATCGCGCACCCGCAATCCACTGCTGATGATGTCACATATTACATCATTCATGACATGGTCAGTGACATCACTGATGACATCACTGATGACATCTCAAATGACATCACTGATGACATCACTGATGACATCTCAAATGACATCACTGATGACTACATCCAGTGACTGTATAAGTCTGTAAAGTTAAAATATGTCTTACATATTGAAGAATTAGTGGATGTATAAGTGTCTGGACGAAGGATTTAGTAGGTGCATGACTGAATGTATGAGTGAGTGATTAAATGTGTCTCACTGAGTGCATGGGTTAGTGACTAAACTGTCTTAATTTGTGCATCATTATGTCTGTTGTTCTGTAAACTGCTGCATGTGTTGATCAGTAGCTATATGAGTAACTATATGGGTTATTGATTGATTGCCCAAGTATTTGTATGGGAGACTGAGTGTGTGTGTGGCTAGCTGGGAGGTGTGTGACTCTGTGCAGATCAATCTGTACTTGTATCAATGATTGTATAAGAAACTAAGTATGTGTTAGTACATGTTTGAAAATGTAAGGTGCTCTATGTTTAACTGTATAGACAAGAAAATGGAAGTCTCATTGATTCTTTACAGGACTGACTAGGTGTGTAAGTAACTCCATGGATGAGTGGCAGACTGTGAGTGTCTGTATAGGTGTATGAGTGCATATGATAGTGTTGTAAAGATGAGTGATTGTATGTATGAATGATTGTATGGGTGAATGAGTGAAGGTGTGTGTAGACGTAGCAATCAGTGAGTGGGTATGTAGTAACTAGTATTGGTGTGTCAATGGTTTCAAAAATTATACTCTTTTTAACACTGGGTGAAACAGAGGTTATATTAAAATGTGAGGAGATGCATTGTATTGTCACATGAATGATATCATCAGTGATGTGGTCATTGATGTCAAATGAGATGTCATCAGTGATGTCATCAGTGATGTCATTTGAGATGTCATCAGTGATGTCATCAGTGATGTCACTGACCATGTCATGAATGATGTAATATGTGACATCATCAGCAGTGGATTGCGGGTGCGCGATATATAGTTAGTGCAACTAACTATATATGGAATATCATTGGTTTTATGTCAATAAAATGTCCAGCTAACTATATATGGTCTCTAACCTATGGTTTTTTCAGTGAATTTTCAAGGTTTTGTAAATGCTAATTCCTAACTATATATGGTCTATAACCTATGGTTTTTTCAGTGAATTTTCAAGGTTTTGTAAATGCTAATTCCTAACTATATATGGTCTATAACCTATGGTTTTTTCAGTGAATTTCAATGGTTTTTTAATAGCAAATATCATAAGCTGTCGAATGTCAAGTACGTGGTAAGTAAAAACATTTTCGTGTTTATGCACACTGATCTGCTTTGAATGCCGCCCCCCACCCCTCATTTCTATTAGGAGTACTCTCTCTTTGCAGATAGTGAAGGGTAGTTAACGCAGCCCTTTGCCCCCTTTGTAATCCGTCGTGCCTGCTTCTCTCTCCATTTGATTGATTGTTCTCTTTGGTTCATTCTCTATTTACAAACAAGCACAGAGTCGCAATACTCTGTTTAGTCTTTGCAGATAGCGAAAAACCGTGTAAAAAAACAAAAGGAATCGAGCAAAATCAGTAGGCCACTAATGGGATCTCTTTTTGACCTCGCTAAAATAGAAACATTAGGAACAACCTGTTGAAAATAGCAATGCGTATGTACATAAGCGGCGTTCATTTGTGTTCACAGTACCCCTTGTTGATTGTTTGAATCGAGCATTGAATTGGTTCTCTTAAGGATCTTCTCTGCCTGCAAACGAGGAAGAATAGGAATATTCTCTCTCCCTTTGCAGATAGTGAAGGGTAGGTAACGCAAGCCTTTAACACGTCGTACCTATTTCATTCCTCATTGATTGATTGATTGTCCGAACATTGACTGTTTGGGAATTAGTTCTTTTTGGAGGTATTCCCTGTTTGCAAATAAACGTAGGAAAATCTTTGCAAGTAGTGAAAGGGTACGTAATGCGGACCTTTCTCCCCCGTTGTAATCTGTCATGCCTATCTACTCCCCACTGATTGATGCACCTGTTTCACCCGGACCATTTACTAGACATATGTCATCTGGCCCGACCAGAGAGCACCCCTAGTGAAAAGGACATATGCAATAATAACGAAGTGATCACTGTATCCTGTTAACAGAAACTTTAGCATGAAACAACCTGGAAAGAAAAGAATAGGAAAACGAAAATCAGTAGGCCACTGATGAACATGAACTTTTATTAAACAACGAACAAAGAAACGATAACATAACGTAATGATAAAACCTGTTAATGTCCTAGAAACAAGAAAACGTTAAAATATGCCATTGGTGAGAGACCAGAAAAACAGTAAGAGAAACCAAATCACCCCTCGCTGTCCCACCGCCTGCCACGCCAAAAAAATCGATAGACTAGGGAAAATGCAAGTCAGTAGAACATCCGCCCCCACTCTGGAAACTTCCAAGGTGGAGCAGGGTTCCGGCTACGCCCAGCCGGGAGCAGCCCATATAAGGCAGGTCCTGCTGCCACGCCTCGGCCAGGAGATCCTAACGTAGGGTGTAGCCGGAGGAGAGGCCGAGACCAGCGGGACCCGGCCAGGGGATTGCCTTTACAACGCTGAACAGTTGCAGGGGGGGGGGAAATGTCTCCTCGACCCTCCCCTCTCTCTCCCAGTCCGGCCGCGGTGGCCCTTGAGAGTTGCAGGTAGTCCCGCCACATGCTCTTCCGGTCCGGCCACCAACGGTCGGGGGGCCGAGGCCGACGGGATCCGGCTGCAGCCGATAAACCAAGAAACCCGTTCATGGGGCCAGAGCCAGGGGCGTCCGGCCGACATCTACCGGAAGCCCGGCCCGAAGACGGACGGGACACTTCTTCTTTCTTGTATAATTGCTGCAACAACCCTGGGGGGGGATGTCTTGCACATGCCTCCGACCCCCCCCCCCTCGTCCTCATCGCCTGGTCCGGCCATAACAAATATCAAGCGAGACGCCGTGGGGTGCACTGGGAGGGAGAGACGGTGCGAACAGGCCTCTCCCGCCTCCCCAGTGGAGGCTTCCCAGCTGCACCCTCAGCGCTCCAGGCGCCCGGAAAAGAGTTCTTCCACTGTGGCCATGCTGCAACGTCTCGCCCGGCAGGGTGGAGCCCGTCTGCTCATTTGACCCCGCGATCGCCAGTAGCTACCGAACTCTCAAAATGGCGGTCGACCTGGCAAGAGCGGGCCCAGCATAAAGAAATGGCCCGGTCACTGGTTGACTCCACCACCGTAATCCTCCACGACCTTGAAGATTCTAGAGGAGCCGCGGGAGTTTCCGACCCCCGATGGGGAATGACTGCCATGATCACCCGTGGAGTGACGAAACTGTATTCGCGGGACGTCGGCGCCAGCCTCACTTTGAATTACTAGAATCCTGCAGACCTCACTTCCGGTAAAAGCACAGTGTGACCCGGTAGGAAAAATTGTTGCACCCCCTCCCCTTTTTGACTGATAGTTCAAACCACCGATCCTTTCCTTTGCCCTTTTAACGGAACTTTGGACTGCCTCCCCCTCTTTTACATTTTCTAGAGAAAACAAAACATTAACCACTACATTAGCATAGCAGTTGACACCAGAACTGTTTTCAAATTGAAAACCAACAACATCTTCAACAGAATCCTTTTTGTTTCTGCTGTGACCCTGCTACAGCACAGGCATTGTCCCCAGCAGTAATTCTGCAATGCCGGTAAGAATAGCTGTGGTGCCTACTGGACTCACTCACCCCCGCGGCGCCCCACGCCGTTATGTGCTGGGCGGCAACTTGCTAGACATCACTTTAGTGCCATCTAGATTTCAGCGCGTTCTGCTGCCTTGGAACTATTCGCACAACAGACCGCTACTGACAAGAATATTTCATTATTGGTGCTGTCAATTTCAATAAATCTATTGGATAATTCAAAAGAAATTGCCACGGTCTCTTCGTTGTTTAAATGTTTTTACTGTTTTTGTTTTGTTGTATATATTTATATGTTATTAAAGTTTTATATTCCTACTACTTTGTTGGAGTGCTATATATTTTTAATGTGAGACATAATTGTAAAAACTTTGATGTACAAAGAGTCATTCCTGGAATCTTCCGCTTCAGGCTCGATCCCCTCCCCAATCACAATACAGGATAGTTTTCAGATAGTAGGAACACGTGTGGTGTGACGGATCTCATCGGGTGTGGGCCTTGATCTACTATAACTCCTTTGAAGAGGGGTGATTCTTTACAGCTGAGGCCATAAACTACATCTGCAGGGCTAGCTGATAGCCTGGACAATCGGACACAGAGGAAGAGGAGTGTCAGAGGGTGCGGTAGTGAATAGGGCGAAAGGGAGGTGTCGGGCGGGCACAGAGTGTGATTCTCAGGGAAGAGCAGCGCAGATGGGGGGAGGTTTATTGCCCATGCATAAGACAGAGAGCGGGGGTGACCAGTGCCTGGGGAAGATGCTTGCGAGGGTGAGGAGCCATGCTACGAATCGACAGCGTGCAGAGAGTGGGTCTGGTCAAGACATCTAAAATGGCTGCCGTGCACGACAAAAGTGTGGCATTTCAAAAAAGGCAAGATGGCGCAGACAATGTTTTTCAACACTTCCTCATTTCCTTCGAATCGAACGTTAACAGACGTTGGGGCATATTACCAAAGTTAAGCGATATTTATCGCTAACGATGCTTACCAACGAATTTTTTACCGCTAAGCATCGTCAGAAATTATCAAAGATAAACCTTGCTATTATCAAGGTTTATCACAAATGCGATAATAAACGGCCGCAATGCATGAATATCGCTAAAAACTCAGCGATATTCATACATTACCGAGCTAATGCTCTTAGCCATGTTATCCACCTCCCATTGGATAACATGGC
Organism: Lissotriton helveticus; assembly: GCF_964261635.1. Lineage (NCBI taxonomy): Eukaryota > Metazoa > Chordata > Amphibia > Caudata > Salamandridae > Lissotriton > Lissotriton helveticus. The sequence goes on along the minus strand of NC_136059.1, from coordinate 913,242,379 downwards.
TAAGAACTGCTCAGGGCAGGTGTTACTTTTTGGAGATATTCGCGCTTAGCGCGAATATCTCCAAAAGTTGGTAATAGGAGATAGATATCTTGCATGTTGTAATGCAAGTTATTGTGGTATATGGAACTCATACCATAATCTCTCAGGAAAGCAGAAACTGATCCTTTTGGGACCGCCTAAAAAGGCCTAGGGGGTGAGGAGTACTCTACTTTGCCCCCTTTTCACGTTCCGAACTATTTTATTTTACTCTCTTCTGTAATTACACAAAATAGCACCGATAAGATGCATCGGAGACACACAGTGAGAGAAAGGAGGCCGGAGATGAAGAAGAGATGTCAAATACACATTGGAGATAATATAGTGGCAGAAGGGAAGTAAATATGAGTAAACTTACCATGTAACATAAAAATGTTGCACTCTATACTTATCTCTCCCACACTACCGGTCCCCCTGGGCTTAAACGCCGAGATGGTAGGGACTGCATCCCGTGGAGATAGGCCGAGACGTCACTCAGCAGAAAAACAAGTCTATAAACATACAATAAGTTAAAAGTCAATCATTCTTCTTTCCTTGTAGTACGCTCCCCAGTCCACTTCCCGTTACGCTAACCGGGCGCACCCCACCAAAAAACTATTTTTTTTTTTTGCCCCTCCAAAAAGAACCAATTTTTGCACTCTATACTATAAGTCTCATTTTATACTACAATCACTTCGCTACAACCTCATAAATTAAAAATAAAAATGAATAATGTCTCAAACAATTTTTGATTTCTAAATATAAATTTATTCTTCAGAATTTTCTAAATTTGAAAGAACTAGTAACATGTCCTCATCAGCAATGTCCTCATGAAAAGTCTGCAATAATGATTCTTGTAACTCTATCGTCTCCAAACACTCGATAAATTCGCCATCAAGAGATTGATCAAAAAAATCATTCGTCATCTCCTCCTTCTGACAATATTTCATTATTGGTGCTGTCAATTTCAATCAATGTAGTGGAATCATTCAAGTCATCTCCTCGTGACAATATTTCATTATTGGTGCTCTCAATTTCAATCAATGTAGTGGAATCATTCAAGTCATCTCCTCCTTGTGACAATATTTCATTATTGGTGCTGTCCATTTCAATCAATCTAATGGAATCATACAAGTCATCTCCTCCTTGTGACAATATTTCATTATTGCTGCTCTCAATTTCAATCAACGTAGTGGAATCATTCAAGTCATCTCCTTGTGACAATATTTCATTCTTGGTGCTGTCCATTTCAATCAATCTAATGGAATCATACAAGTCATGTCCTCCTTGTGACAATGTTTCATTATTGGTGCTCTCAATTTCAATCAATGTAGTGGACAATTCAAAAGAAATTGCCACGGTCTCTTCATTGTGAGCCATTTTATTTTGAAATTGCTTGCTGTAAATTGCAGAAAAAAATAATCACTTTCATTTATCGTTTTTAGTAATACATAATATAAAACTAACTTTATCAAGTATTTAGTATAACAGAAGGACTGCAAATAAATAACAGAAAACATTTTTCAAATTATCTTCAAGTGTACAACATAGTTCCCCTTACAAATTAACAACTCACCTTTTCAAAAGTAGGAAAAGTGTTAGTACTGTGTAAATCAAACACCAGAAATTCACCACCAAAAATTCCTCACAAATGTACCTCAGACAGTAGTATCACAAAATGGCTGTGGTTTCCTCTCATTTGACATATATACATAACCAATTAACTTTCATCACACACAAATACAAAACCAAAGTAACATTTTAATTGGTTCTAAATTTCAACACTTTCAAATGTGTTTTCCCCATGCAATTTTCCATAGGACATTTACATACGTCTACAGCCTGAATGGCTGAACGGAATTACACCAAACTTGGCAAAATGGTACATCAAACCTAAGAGGTCAGGAAGGATCTACTATGCCCCCTTATGGTCATTTCCCCCTTCGCTTTGGCCTCCTCTTGTCTCTCAATCCTACCGAGAGACAAGATGGCGGCCGCTACGGACTGTTTGGAATGTTGACAGACGCCGGAGAACCAATCAGCTTCGCAAAGCTCCGTAACGCGAAAAGTACGCGAAGCGGAGCGCTGTTACAGATATATATCTTTTTTTGAACGTTAATTTCTCAAAATCCACTGGAGCACATATATTGAGACCTAGCAAAGGCACATCGGGCTACCAGTCCCTAATATTTTACCAAGTTTCGTGCAAATCCATTCAGCCGTTCGATTATTATTATTATTTTTTTTTTTTGCCCCGCGGGGCCCTTTTAAAACCTCCACATCAAACCTAGGGGGTCAGCGAGGATCTACTATTCCCCCTTATGGTCATTTGCCCCTTCGCTTTCGCCTCCTCTTGTCTCTCGATCCTACCGAGAGACAAGATGGCGGCCGCTACGGACTATTTGGAATGTTGACAGACGCCGGAGAACCAATCAGCTTCGCTTCACAAAGCTCCGTTGCGCGAAAAGTCCGCGTCCTGGGCCGCTGCCCAGTCCGCTGTTACAGATATATATCTTTTTTTAAACGTTAATTTCTCAAAATCCACTGCAGCACATATATTGAGACCTACAAAAGGCACATCGGGCTACCAGTCCCTACAATTTTGCCAAGTTTCGTGCAAATCCATTCAGCCGTTCGGGCTAAAAGTGAGGCCAACCGCCCTATGGAAATTAACATGGGAAAAATGCGTTTTGGGACCCCCCTTTTTTCTCGGCCCCCCCTTGACAAACCCCCCCAAAATTTTCAGGGGCTGCTCAGAAACAAAATGTGCCATTTTCCTGAAAATTTCAGCCAATTCCGTCCACAAACGCCAAAGTTATTAGACATAGAATTTTCAAAAAACCCATAGAGAAAAAATCCTAACTATATATACCTACTGGCGACCGCCAGTAGGTAATATATATATATATATATCTCGGAAACAAAAAGAAGCCACACTGCCGTCCCGGGTCCCCAGGAAGAACAGAAGACTCCACGATTCCAATATCAGGCAAAGGATTATTTATTAAGCAGCGCTTAACAAAAGTGAAAACTGACGCGTTTCGGGCGGATGCCCTTGATCACAGTCAATTGTAAACCCCTCACACCTGAACTTTTAAATTGCTTGTGCATACCATGTGACACCTATAGACACTGAAAACATACTGTAATTACGTATTTGATGGCATGAGTTCGGGATGAGGGGAAGAAAGACACATTATAATGACGTGACTTTAGTGTCCCTGACACACATAAAAATAAATATCTGAATCAATTCATGTAAATTTGTGACAAAATTCTGTCTGCATAAATGCTTAATGACACATATTTACAAATATTGAAAGGGCAACAGGATGACAATCTTCGTTTGTGCAAATACTTAATGAATAAGTTGGTTGTGTGATTACTGGCTATGTTATCGTCACATACTGAAATCTAAGCATAATCTAAATAATACATAAATACAGAACATAATCATTATATACACATAAATATATATATCACTCATGTATATACATAATATCATTGTCTGTTATTACTCTGAACATATGTTCTAGAGACCATATACCATATATACATATGCTGGAGACACTATATTCAGTAGATACCAACTTGATACTCAATAAATACTATACATATATACAAAAATACAAAAAAACCAATCTTTACCCTATTTACATATTTGTGGGGACATCTTTATGTGTCGATGGCAACCCCACCTGGGTGCACTCAATAAGGGGACATCTGAAATGCGATGGCAACCCCTAGTTTCCCGAACAAATTTCCTACGTCTAATAGTACATCTTCCTAAAATTGGATCGTGTGCCCAACATCTAGTGAGTAAATTATATGAATGAAACATTAACGAATGAATTCGTTAAATAATGTTTCATTTTAAATGTATTTTCTATATATATATAACCTGACTCATCCAAAAAGGATAATGGTAGGTTTAATTCAGAGTTCAAAACGTGAAATATATACATGGGGCAAGAATGAGGGAAAAGAAAACTTAATAATAAACAGAAAAGGGGGTGTGAAATAATTTAATTAAATTAAATTTACTAAGGAAATCAGTATGTTGACATAAGATGGGAGGCGGACTGAACTATAAACCAATAGACATATACTTGTACAAATCACAATAGATGTCAGATCAAGGCTGCTATATACATGATATAGTGGCTTATAAAAAATGGTATAGGTCCTCAGTGGTGTTCAGACCATTTGGGACCTTAGTGTCGAGTTCTAGTATCATTCTCGACTCCAGTTGGCGAAGTAACTTGTCTCTGTCTCCTCCTCTACGAGGACGGGGTACAGAGGTTAGAACATAGTAGCTGAGACAATCCAAGTTGTTACTATGCACATTTTTGAAATGTCTTGCCACCGGATAGGCATTGTCGTTATTGACAATTGCTCGGAGATGCTGCAAAATCCTGACGTGTACCGCGAGCCGAGTACTCCCAACGTACCTCAGGCCGCAAGTACACGCCAGGACATATACAGCAAATTCCGTTCTGCAATTGAAATTGCCTTTAATCTTGACAGGTATGGGACTGAAAGGTGTCATATAGGTGCTAGTATTTGCACCAAACTTACAGGCCCGGCAACTAGAGCATTTGAAGAAACCCTGACGCTGCGGGAACCAGGGTTTCTGTTTGAGGATCTCAGGAAATGCATTGGTAACATGATTGCGAAGAGTGGGCCCTCTCCTGAAAGTGATTCTGGGATTATCAGGAAGTTCAGGTGAGATAACATTATCTGTTTGTAAGATTGGCCAGCTCTTCGTGAGGATTGATCTAATTTTCCTACTCTGGCAGCTATACGGTGTAATAAATCTCAACTCTGGGGGGCGCTAGAGGGCGCACTGCGGAATGGCTGACTAGCTTGTCAGCTCCGCCGGACGGTCGCGTAACCAGCGGCCTTTAGCCCCTTGTAACCCCACAAAAATAAGCGGAGATGGCAGATTTGGGCATCGGAAGGTGAGGACATCGTCCCGAGAAACCGCTGTAAGGCGCTCTATGCGGTGAAAGGCAGAATCAGCCGAAAACTCGGACCCCGGGCTGCGACATCGCCAAAATGGCCGCTCCGGACACCTGGCGGATCGGTACCTACTGAGGCCCCAGAGGCAGGGCATCGAAGGTGCACGCCCAGCGCCACCTGATGTGTGGCCACTGACCACCAGCGCGACGACGGCGAAGCTTGTGAAGGCCCCCTGGACACCGCGCCGCAACAAACAAGCGTGCGTTCCACCACAGGCAAGATGGCGGCGCCCGTGAAACGCACCAGACTGGAGGCGACGGCGGACGCTCCCGCCGGACGACAACTCAAAGTAAGCAGCCTGCGCGGGACGCGAATGTGAACCGGAGATAAAGGGAGGCCCCCGGCGCTGACCTAAGCACCGGCGCTATCAGCGGGACCACGCAGGAGGACTTAACCTCGGAGGTGAGCGGACTGCCCGGGCAATACGCGGGGCGCCTGTGATCTATGCACAGCAGCAACTAAATTTCGACACAGCACGGGCCCCACCACCCACGTGGGGTCTGCCCCCCTACACACAGCGGGATGTGTGGCTAAGGAATACCGCCCTAGTAGTGCCTCAACAGCCCGGACAGCGACACCGCCGCCAGAGGGGGACGGAAGCGTCTGGGTTGGGCGCCAAATTACATCCAGGCGCTAGATGACCACCAGATCGACCAGAGGGGGGGCGGCGGTGTCAGTGCCTCGAGCTATCTCCGCTGCCAGCGCAACATCGGGCAGCAGCCCAAAATTAACTGAACTGCACCCGTCCAAACAGCACCCTGAAATGGGGAAACCTGACCGGAATCAAACCAAGATCCAGTTTGAAAAGCGGATCCAGGGCAAAAGTACCGCGACTGACCTGGAGGTGGAGGGGGGCCAGGACTCAACGGAGGGGGCAGGCATGGAGTCAGTTCTGCGAGCAATACAGCAAAGTTTGCAGGAAATGCACGGAAAACTCGACAGCGTGGTGCAAAGAGTCGACAACATGGCGGCGAAAATCGAACAACATGACGGACGCCTCACTGAGGCGGAGCAGCGGGTCTCGAAGCTGGAAGATGACCAGAGAACCACAACCAAGACCTGTGTTGGCCTGGAGAAGACAGTAGAACACCTGCGAGCGAGAGTTGAGGACCAGGAAGCCAGGTCCAGGCGGAACAACGTGCGGATTTCGGGCCTGCCGGAATCCACAAACACAGGGAAGATGGAGACCTATATAGAGACCCTGCTGAAAGAAATCTTTGGTGCCGACAAACTCTCTTCTGTTTTCCTGGTGGAAAGAGCGCATCGATCGCTGGCGCCTGTGCCGAAACCAGGAGCTACCCCGCGCATGGTTATTGCCCGCATGCTAAATTACAGGGACAGAGACACGGTCCTAAGGCTGGCACGAGAAATGGGGAAAATAACGCACCAGGGGAACACGCTAGAGTTTTACCCAGACCACACTATGGCGGTGCAGCTGGCCAGGAAGGAATTCGCTCCTGTCAAAAAGAAGCTCAGGGAACTTGGAATGGAGTACGCCATGCTATATCCGGCGAAGCTCAAAGTCATGACTGGCGGGAAACCAGTCGTACTACAAACGGTGCAAGCAGCACAGGACTTTGTCAAACAACAAGGCAAGAGGAGAAAACGGCACGACAGAACGGAACCAACCAGTGACGTGGAATGAGCGGGGAAGGACGCTAACCAGCAAGATGAAATTAAGGTCTTCGCCAATGCGTAGCGACTGACTAGAAACAGTTGGGCCTGCAGACATTCGCATGGACCATAGTGGCCACATTGGTGGCGCAGGTCGTGAGAGGTTGGCATTTGCGAACATACAGTAAGTGTGGCCCTGATGGCTGTAGAGCCGAGGACATGGCACGTCAACTGTGAGTATGCGAAACGACATTATTGCTATGGAGGATCGGGGTGGCCGGCTACCAGGATGTGGGGCAGCGAACGAGTAGCCATGACCATAGCCGACCTGGTGGCGCAACAGATCCCCATACAGGGGACATAACGCGCATTAAGCGGCATGGCCCATGTACACGCCGGAACTAGAGACATGGGGGAGTCTGGACCCATTGTGATGAATCACTGTAGGATGCCATTATGATTAGTGGGAGGCGGGGGGTTGGGGGAGGTCACAATCACGCTATACTCTAACACACACTTACGACCGTCCACATCCACTACGTGGGTGGAGATGTGTGAACCTGGTGACACCCCCAGGCGGGTGTACCCCGAACTCTGTTGGAGATATAAGTTACTGCTTAAGTTAAAGTTAAAGTTAACTCAGGGATGGCTTTGGCACAGTTTGGGCGCTGAAGTGGGTGGGGGGAGGGGGGGGGGATCAGAAGCTCACCGACTGCAACCTCTGTATCTAAGAAGCATGGCGAACTCCTTGGGGCTATGCTGGAATGTACTTACTGTTTGCAATCAGCGAAAAATGTTGTCATTGCTGCAAGAGGCACACCATGGCACCACACATGCGGGATATAACATGATGTCTGACCAACTGAAGTGTGCAAATCATCACCGAACACACGCTCATGTCACGTAGTAACGCGCTGAAATTCCTAACGTGGAATATTAGGGGCCTGGGAAACCCAAGGAAGATCCGACGACTATTTGCATATTTTGATAGAATGCACATTAACATTGTTTTCTTGCAGGAAACGCACCTAGACCGCAACGGCACTTCCACGCTGGGGGATAGGTGGGCTGAGACCGTGGTTCACTCTAACTACTCCACGTACTCACGGGGAGTGAGCATATTGATCAGGAGGGGGACGGGCTTTGAAGTCACAGATGTGCATAGAGACGCAGAAGGGCGGAGCGTTATGCTAGCGGGCAGACTTAGGAGACAGCAGATTTTATTGGTGAACACATACGGCCCAAATATAGATGACCCGGGGTTTTATAGCAAGGTCTGGCACAACATTGCTAACATGCAAGCACCGCAGGTACTGTGGGGAGGTGATTTTAATGTTACACTACAGGACACTCTAGACAGAGCAGCTCACACCTTAGAACAACATGGAAATGCCAGGGCTATGGTGAAAGAGGTGATGGAAGACATAAAGTTGGTAGATCTATGGCGAGTTCGTAACCCAGGAGTGGCAGTAGCGACGCACATAAACGCAGCAAACAACAGTTGGTCCAGGTTAGATTACTGGTTGGGCACACAAGCAATACTCCCATGGGTTGTGGATATCACACACTTGCCACGTACAATGTCAGACCACAGTCCGGTACTTTTGGAAGTCAACATCCCACACTACGACCCACCACCCTTCACCTGGCGATTTAATGCAGCCTCATTAAAAGACCCTGTATACGCATCCACCATACACAAGGCGATAGGGGACTACTTCGATCTAAACGGCCCAACCACGGAAGACCCAGGTCTGCTGTGGGAGGCCTTCAAGGCTACTATCCGGGGAGTCTGCCTCAGTACGGCCTCGGGCATCCTAAAGGATATCAGACGCCAATTGCACGCGAGGGAACAGGCCATTCAAACGCTAGAACAATCCTACACACAGACGGGAGACACCAAGCTACTAGGGGATATCCAGTCGCTATTGACGGAACATGCTGCATTTGCAACGGACGAACTTAACTACGTCACTAACCGAGCCACGGCAAGAAGGTACGGAGAGGGGGGTAGACCCGGCAGGGAACTGGCCGCAAAGATATGCGCAGGCAAAACACCACATACTGTCACGTCCATAACCACTAGCACCGGGGAGTTGGTCACGGACACTAAGGGTATACTGCGAGCATTCATGGACACATATGGCACACTATACGAGGCACGCCCCTCGCCGTCCCAACCTGACTTACTGGAATACATGGAAGACATTGAAATGGCGTGGTTAGCAGATGGGCATAGAAAATACCTAGAACGCCCCATAACGGTAGAGGAAGTCACGGACACCATCAGGCGCCTACCAAACAACAAAGCACCGGGTCCTGATGGATTTGTAGCGGAATTCTATAAGGCATACGTAGACCTCCTTGCGCCGCACTTAGTGCGAATGTACGGGATGGCACATGAGGCCCAGAAATTGCCAGCTTCACTGAGGGAAGCCCTGCTTATCACGCTGCTAAAACCGGGCAAAGACGCTACTAAATGCGACTCCTACCGTCCGTTATCTTTGTTAAATGTGGATACCAAAATTATAGCGAGTCTGCTGGCAGACAGGCTGAAGCCACTCATGCCTCTTTTGATTAGACCCGACCAGTCAGGGTTCATTCCAGACAGGGCCACCACACACAACACCCGGACGCTGTTCGCATTGGCACACTATCTGGCACCGGAAACGAAAGCTGTGGCAGTGCTCCTAGATGCTGCTAAGGCATTCGACACAATAGGCTGGCCCTTCATACACGCGGTGTTGGCGCGCATGGGGTTCCCCTGGATATTTCAAGGGTGGATAGCGATGCTCTACACAGACTTGACGGCACGCATCAGAGTGAACCGATACATATCAGAACCCATACAAATCTGCAGAGGTACCAGACAGGGGTGCCCACTCTCCCCGATGCTTTTCGCTCTAGTGCTAGAACCTCTAGCCTGCAAAATCCGACAACACTACCACCACTCAGCGATTCAAATGCCCTCACGACCCATACACATCTCATTATACGCAGATGACATGGTGTTATATGTTAAACACCCGGAACAACACCTCAATCCCCTACTGAGGGAATATATAAAATTTGGTCACCAAGCAGGCCTACAGATAAACTGGGATAAGTCTCTGGTGATAGCACTAACTGACAGCACGACACCGACCAAACTAGACTATCCATTGGAATGGCAAGACGAACCCACTAAATATTTGGGTATATGGTTCCACAGAGACCCAGAGGTGGTCATTAGGACGAACTACGGGAGGGCGATAGCAACCCTGGAGGATAAAATCAAGAAATGGAACAGACTGCCTCTCTCATTAGCGGACAGGGCAGCGATAATAAAAATGGTGCTCTTGCCGAAATTTCTTTATTTATTCAACAACATCCCAATAAAACCCCCGCCGCTGTCTTCCGCAATATCAAAACGCTAGTGCTTAATTTACTATGGGCGGGCAAGCAGGCGCGGATGGACCTGCACACCATGACATTGCCGTATGCCAGGGGGGGGTTTAGGGTACCAGACTTTTACCTCTATTACTTGTGCGCGCAAGCGCAATACGCACATTTTTGGTATCATGAAGTGCCCTTCCTGACTCATGTCGCGGTGGAGGCGGGCGACACGGACCCGATTCCATTGGCCAATATACTCACACACAAACGTACCAGGCTACACGATCGGGATATTAATACAGTCAACGCGACCACTGAGGCTTGGCGGCTAATAGGCAAGGAAGCAAGGTGCCTGCCACTGTACGCACCCGCGCTCCCACTAGCACATCATCCAGCCCTCTCGGTGACACAGGAAAGGGTTGGCATGGATCTACTCAGGCAGGCCGGCATAGACACAGTAGGGGACCTATACAAAGAGGGAGAATTCCAGACACTAGATAAACTGCATTACATCGTAAACCCATCTCCGCTGTTTACTTTTAACTTCTACAGGCTGCAGCGAGCAATACGAGAGCACTACCCAACATATCCAGAGGAGCCAACAACCCTGGTGCCCCTACAACTGCTCTTGACTACGCCCAAGGCATCACACATGGTGTCCAAACTGTATGCGTGTACACAAGGGGCGGTGGGAAACGATACACTAAAGGCCAGGGAAAGATGGAGTGCAGGGCTAGCAGAACCCCTGACAGAGGTAGAATGGGACACCGCATGCATGCTTACGGGTATGCTGACACCCAACGGCAATTTGAAAATTATACATTACAAATATCTACACCAGGTCTACCACACCCCCCAGAGGCTGCACAAGCATGGCCTGCGGGAAGATTCCAACTGCTGCCGGTGCGGACAAGCGGATGCGGACTTCATGCATCTAGCATGGCACTGCAGAAAGGTGGCGGGATATTGGGAACAAGTCATGCAGGTTTTGAATGAAATGTTGGGGGTTAACATGCCGTGTGAAGCAAAAATTTGTTTATTGGGTATAACTCCGAATTTGAAAGCCCTGAGGCGTAAATTCTGTGCTGTTGCCCTCCTGTTAGCTAAAAGGAGGGTGTCCATCCATTGGAATAGCAAAAGGGCACCTGAGGTGAAACGCTGGATTGAAGACATGGTATATTGCCGAGACACGCTCAACACGTACGAGGAGGAACTACCGATTGGCTCTAGGCCCAGAGACTACTGGGGGTACCTACGTGACTATTTACTCGAACATGGAAAATCAGATTCAGAATCGGAAGCGATGTAATTGGTCTTCTGATGGAGACAACATAGGACGAACGAATGTAAAGTGTTGGCACCTTGGAGGGAGGATGCTGTGATGCAGGGGGGAGGATGAAGGGAGGGTACTACAAGTTGGGGAATGTACAGTTAAGTTAAATATAAGTTTACAGGGAAAAAAAACTGGAAAAGTAAGATTATTGATGCAACAGACAGCGGCCATGGCACTGTCGTGCGACTGGACTCTTGCTAACAAGGCGCCGCCGGTCCTCTGGATGTCGGCTGATGGGCTGTGTGCATCTCACAATGTGGCTGTTGGTAGTGGTTGCTGAACGCCGGCCCATGAGGATGTAGGCAGGCAAGCTATTGTTGTTACCTGATTTGTCTTGTATGTAATGAACAAAAGTGCAATAAAATTCTTACACCAATAAAAAAAAAAAAAAAAAAAAAAATCTCAACTCTGATTTTTCAGGAGCAATTTCAGTTGATGGACTCCTGATAATTTGCTGGAGAAGGCAGTCTCTAGGCTTTTTATTAACTTTCTGAACTGCCCTTTTCAGAGTGTCAACATGATACCCTCTCCTTCTGAACCTACTCAACGCTTCAGTAGTGCATCTCTCTAGTTCATCCTCGCTGCTGCAAATTCTTTTAAGGCGGAGCAGTTCACCGTAGGGGATGTTTTCAATTGTGTGATGTGGGTGAGCACTGCTAGCGTGCAAGGTTGAATTGCCCGCCGTGGCTTTTCTGTGAAGGGTGGTCGCAATTTTGCCTGATTTGTGATAAACCTTCACATCCAAAAAATCAACTGATTGATCACTGATGTGGTGAGTGAATTTTAAATTATAATCATTATCATTGAGTTGATCAATAAAGGCAAGCGCACTGGATACATCCCCTCACCAAATTAAAAACACATCATCTATAAATCTTACCCACATCTGGACATTTTCCGTAAAGGTATTGTGATGTATTCCCATGAGGACCTGCCTCTCCCAAAACCCCACGTGAAGACACGCGTAGCTCGGGGAAAAGCAGGCCCCCATTGCCACCCCTCTCTGCTGTAGATAAATATCTTTGCCAAACATGAAAAAATTATGAGTGAGACTCCATGCTTTTAGTGCAATGAGCATTTTGCTATGGTTGTAGCATTCTACCGGCCTTGTACCTAGAAAAAATTCCAGGGCCTTCAAACCTTTCTGATGTTCTATGCTCGTATGCAGAGCCTCAATGTCTAGCGTAATTAGCAGAGAGTCATCTGTCCAGGTGGTATTGTGGATTTTGTTCAGGAAATGTCCCGTATCTTTGATGTATGTGGGTAATTTAACTACCAACGGTTGCAAAAAGTGGTATATATATTGAGAAAGGTGTTCACCCATACTGTCTATAGCTGAAATAATTGGCCGCCCAGGTACAGGTGTTACTTCCTTGTGGACTTTAGGTATTAGATAAAAACGCGCCATAATAGGCGACTCAACATGTAGGAATTTGAACTCTTGAGTAGAGATTAAACCCTCCCTTTTGTACTGGAGGAGGAGTTTTCTCAACTTTTCCCTTGCCACGTCGTACTGTTTGACATCTGTTTTAGTATAGCATGCAGGATCCGATAATTGTTTGGCAGCTTCAGCAATGTATTGTTCTTGTGGCCATATAACAATATTGCCGCCTTTATCAGAGCTGCAGACTATATTGCGGTGGTCATTTTTTAGTCTAGATACCAAGTCCCATATATATATATATATATATGTATCAGAAAAAAAGCCCCTCCATGCAAGAAGGACTCAGAGGCCAAAGGGGTTTTCAGGAAAGGCAGCACGCTTTATTTCATCCGTTACAGTGGCGGCGAATGCATTTCGGCACTCCAGCCTTCATCAGCGCCCAACACTGTCAAATGTCCTTCACCTGTAAGTTCCCACCTGTGTAAAGTACTTTCCAACACTCGATGCTCCTCCCCCTAATGAAGTCGTCACACCCGTACTAGTTCAGTGTCAATGGATGAACTACAACTCCCAGAAGGCTCTGTGTGGGCCAGTCCGGGGGGGTGGTGTGGAGGAGTGAAGCCAAACGATGGGTTAGTGCTGGTCTGCAGGCGGGTTGTGAAGTGTTCAACCCAGAGGAAAAATCACCGCCGTCTCCCCTGGTCCCCTCGTACCACAACAGCCAGCCTCACAGATCAACAGACAGGGCAGGGGCAGTCAATGTGGACTCCGCTCCAAATGCAGGTAAAGTACCTCAATTCTCCCATATTGTTCCGTAATTGCTGGCGGTCACCGGAAATGACGATACCTCGACCCCATGAAGCTGTAAACAGCTAGTTGCCAGTATTTCTTCCCGGGACCATTGGTGTTGCAGGGCCATCTGTTCTGCGTCCCTGGCAGGCGCAGTAATTGATCAGAAAAAAAGCCCCTCCATGCAAGAAGGACTCGGAGGGCAAAGGGGTTTTCAGGAAAGGCAGCACGCTTTATTTCATCCATTACAGTGGCGGCGAATGCATTTCGGCACTCCAGCCTTCATCAGCGCCCAACACTGTCAAATGTCCTTCACCTGTAAGTTCCCACCTGTGTAAAGTACTTTTCCACACTCGATGCTCCTCCCTCTAATGAAGTCGTCACACCCGTAGTAGTTCAGTGTCAATGGATGAACTACAACTCCCAGAAGGCTCTGTGTCGGCCAGTCCGGGGGGGTGGTGTGGAGGAGTGAAGCCAAACGATGGGTTAGTGCTGGTCTGCAGGCGGGTTGTGAAGTGTTCAACCCAGAGGAAAAATCACCGCCGTCTCCCCTGGTCCCCTCGTACCGCAACAGCCAGCCTCACAGAGCAACAGACAGGGCAGGGGCAGTCAATGTGGACTCAGCTCTATATATATATATACACAGCACAGTTTCTCTAACACCCTAACTAGAAATTTACAACACTTAGGGGCCCATTAGGATGACGGGCAGACTTTGTCCGCCCGTCATCCTGTCGTGTGGAGGGACCGCCCGCCATAAGGGCGGGGTTCCCGTTGGGGGCATTAGGATGCACCCGCCACAGTGGCGGGCGCATCCTGTATCTTTACCATTGCGGCGGGCGGTGCAGAATGCACTGCCCGCCGCAATGCTATAGATACATGTTGTGCATTACAAAGCACAACGTGACAGGCACCGCGTGGTGCCTGCCGCGTTGTACTTTGCAATGCTGGGGGGGTACCATAGGTACCCCCCATGTGCACCCCCTACCTCCGCGGAGTCCCTGGGGGCCCGCCACGGGCCCCTGCAGGGTGTCTCCGCATGCCTTTCTGTGGCGGCATTGCCGCCATGGAAAAGCTTTTGAAAATGCCCATGCTAATATGGCTGGCGGTGTCTGATAGACACCGCCACCATATTAAACCTTTTCTGCCCCGGCCGCAAGGCGACCGGGGCAGAAAAACGGCGGACGGTCTTTCCGTCTGCCGCGGTCACCCCCGCCATACTAATATGGCGGGAATGGTTCCGGGGAGGATGGTGGGCGGATCGCCCCCACCAGTCCGGCGGTGGCTACCGCCAGCCTGGCGGGGGCGATCCGCCGTCATCCTAATGGGCCCCTCAGTGTTCACTCATACTGTCTGAGTGATACACTTAGAGGTACCTGCTGGCACACGAGCTACAAAACCTCTATCTTTTCACAGGTGTGCTTACAAATAATTCAACACGCTTGCATTAATGGGACTCCTCTATCAAAAAAAGCTGTCATGATCTGTCTGATTTGGACTCGGGCATGATTCCAAGTCGTGTGAAGAATGTGCCCTCATGTCCCCTAAAGGCGATCCGGGACCATGAAGCAAAGCTATATGTTACCTAACACTGAAAGAAGTCCTCCAAGTTGAGGGCATGGGCTCATTCCCACCCTCGAGGCTGCGCCTGCAACAGGTACTGTTTGCGGTCAAGGTCATCCGGTAAGTCCAAGTTGAAACCTTAGAAGCAGCATAAGAAGTTGAAGCGGGACTCAACCCCATCCCGCCGCATTCTGTCCAAAGAGAAGTAGGGAGATCGTCAAGGAGCCAACCAATCTCATCCCCAATCACCTAGCCGATTCCTCCGCTGGTTCCCTTTTGCCATGTTGTGCACCTTCAGGTTCAAGGATTCGCAAGGACCTCCAGTTTGGTTATCCCTGGCCGCGGCACTGTTTGTGCTCCTCATACCTGATTCAAGTTCTGCACTGACTCCGGGGCTGGCTTCTGTTCCAGCTCCAAGATATGTGCCTTATCTGCCAATGCCAATCCTGACATGGCTGCTGGTAGACGTCTAGTCTCTGCTGATTTCAGAGTCTGACCTCGAGTCAAATCGACTTTGATCCACCCAAGGTCGTAATTTGACTCTACTCCATCGCATCTTGTTCCTCTTCTGTCCGATTCAGAGAAAACACCCTCTTCTACAAGGACTTCCTCAGAGGCTTCATCACCTTTTTGACTCAGACTCTGACGATGGGGTGATCTACTGCCACACTATGATAATGATGTCTACATGGACTTGCTGGAGGCCAGTGGACTGGATACATGCCCTGACATAGGATTGGTTTTGTTCCCTTGAACGCCAAACTGAGGATAGTGAATTATTTGCTGTGGTGATTAGATGAGCAGCTGAGGTCCTCTACATACAGCTGCCTTTTGCTGAAGTCAAAATAAATGTGCTCACTGATTTTGCACCCGGAGCCAGCCTCATCTTGAGTTTTTGCTTCCATTTGATGAAGTCCTAAAGGACATCATTATGGGTACTTGGGTGAAGCCTTTTTCTTGCCCACCAGCGAACAGACAGGTCTGCAGGCACTACAGAGGGGCACTAGACAACCTGGACTTTCTTTAGCAGCAGGCTGCTGCTGATAGTTTGGTGCTTCAAGCTTCCACCAGCAATCCATTCGACCCCTTCCGACAGTAGTCCTAAAGGATTGAGGCGTTAAGGAAGCTGATATTCTCTTACGCCAGCTCGACATTAAGTTCAGTCAGTGTGCTTGGCCTATTAGACCATTATAGGCACACCATGTGGTACATGGCCAGCGATATCTTATACTTGAATGGAACTCGCCTATTTAGGGACAAGGCTCTCAAGCATTTTAAGGAGAGCAGGGCTATCGCTTGCTGTCTGAGCCTCTCTCCCCTATCTCACCAACCACAAAAGTGCCACCACTGCTTTGGCTAGGTGTCCCTGACCGCCAGCCAGGCTAGCCTCCACACGGGACCCTGCAGTATCGTAGTCGGTGCTGAGGTGACTACCGCTGCTGGCAAGTTTAGCGTTCTGCCCAGTCTACCACTCCCCTCCTCCACCCCCCCCCCCTCCTCCCGCCTCCCACACACACAACTTCACCTGGCAAACCTATTTCGCTTTCCTTTACAGGAGGACAGCCATCCGGTGGGAGGCGAAATTCACCAATTCTTTCCCAGTTGGCAGGCAATAACATTGGACAGGTGGGTCCCATACATCAGTCACATGGGATATGCATTACCCTTCCTCTTATCTGCACCTTCCACTGTCCCCCAGCAATTGATGGAGGACCACCTCTCCATTTTGCTGCAGGACGTGCAAGCCCTTTTGGCCAAAGTGGCTATCGAGAGGGTGCCAGCACCAGAAAAACGGCGTGGTTGGTATTCCCACTACATTATGTTGCCCAAGAAGGACGGAGGCCTTGGGCCTATTCTAGATCGACACCCTCCACTCTTTCCTCCAGAAGGAGAAATTCAAGATGCTCACCCTGGCCCAGGACTGGTTTGCCCTCGACCCTGGAGACTGAATGAAGGTGTTGGCCCTGCAGGATCCATTGTCGGCCCATCAGCACAACCTTGAGAGCATTTTCATGCACTGTGCACCCCTTTGATCTTACCAGCGCCGGTCGAGTGTTCATGAAAGTGATGGTGGTGGTGGCAACAAACCTTCAGGGGTTGCAGTTTTCCCCAACCTCGATGACCGGCTGTTAAAGGTGGATTTGCCCCAGGCAGTTGTCAACCACCTCCAGACCCCAGCATACCTGTCATCTTTGGAGTTTACCATCAACGTGCCGAAGTCTCACCTAACTCCAGATGTTCCCCTTAATCAGAGCCATTCTGGTCACAGTTTGATTTTGTGCCTTTTTCTGGTAAAGAGTCCAGGGCATTCAGGCTATGTTGCCAGTCTTTCAGCACTACTCCTAATTTCTGTGAAGGTGACTGATGCTACTGGTACTTATGGCTTCCTATAGCCTGCTGATCGAGCATGTCAGGTGGCATATGCGGGCTCTGCAGTGGGATCTGAAGTCTCAATGGGCCCGACATGCAGGGGACTGCTCCGACCACATTCAGTTTTTGGAGGAGGCTGCAAAAGATCTCTAGTGGCAGTTGCTGGACCACATTTAGGTCAGGGGCAGATCCCTCTCCTTTTCCTACCAATAATTGACAGTGGTGACAGATGCATGGCTTCTGGTTTGGGGTATCCATGTGGGAGAAATGGAGAACATAGGCCTCTGATCTCTGGCAGAGTTCCGGCTCCACATCAGCCTTCTGGAGCGGAGGGCCATCCGATTGGCATTGAAAGCCTTCATTCCATCCATCAAGGGGAGGCTGGTTCAGTTGCTCACTGACCACACCACTTCCACGGGGTAATGCGACAAACCAATTGGGGTGAGTTCATGGACCCTGTGCCAGGATGTCTTGCGCCTTTGGAAATGGCTGGACTGCCAAACAAATTTTCCTGGTGGTCCGCCATCTGGCAGGATCCTTGGATGTCAGGGTGAATGAGCCCTGCCGTCGGTGCCTAGCAAATTATATAAATGGCAGTTACATTTGGAGGTGGCACAAGGCCTCTTCTGCAAAAGGGTAGAACCTTGGCTTAATCACTTCACCACCTCTGAGAATGCGCGATGCCAGCCCTTCCACATGTTGGAGTTTCCAAGGCATCTCTCACCCGGGGACATGGTCTGCCTCGGGTGGGACTGGGACCCTTGTATGCTAATCTGCGGATACCAACCCTGCACTGAGTTCTCAAAAAGATACCAAGCAGCCCCAAGTCCTCCTAGTGACTCTGGATTGGGCTTGGAGAATATGATGTATAGGACTCCAGGGCTTGAGAATATGTCCTCCGATGAGAGTACCCCCAGGAGGACCTGCTTTCAGTGCAGCAGGTCAGGGTCCTGCATCCGGGCCTTTGCAATCTCCCTTTCATGCTTGGAGATAGAGCGGCAAGAACTGAACATCTTTGACCTTCCTCTGGAGGTGGTTGATGTCATCTTGGCTGCCCGGCGTCCCTCAGACAAAAACTTTATACACCTGTATTTGGGATAACTATGTGGCGTGGTGCAGCACATGGTACATTGACCCCCCCCCAGGCATAGTTTTCTGACATTCTTTCTTATTGATACTCTATCCAACAGCAGATTCTTGACCAACCTTCCAGCTTCCCGGTCAGTGGAGTAGTCTCTTTATACCATCTAAAAAAGCCTTAAATTCGAGATGTGCACACTGGTACCTCCAATTGTTATGTGCTCCACTTCTGATGACTAGGAAATATTCAAGCAAGAAATTGATATCCTCGCATAGGGGTGGGGCTTATATGCGGTAGTGCTCTGTCCCTTCTGTGGTGGAATGAGGCCAACACGGAGCAGAGGCGCATGGGAGCACTTCTATGAAAAGTTTCTTGATCCAGTCTGGCAACTGGTGCATATTCTAAAGTTGATGAATCTGCAGTTGGGATAACTACCAAAAAAAAATACTGAACGTAAGCGACTTGTTTGTTACCTATAACCTTCGTTTTTAACTTCTTTCTGTTGTAGAACTTGTCAGCCTCCGATTTTCCGGACTATGGTAAGACTAGTATATCACACATAAGTACGTGTTAACTTTAATAGGGATAAAGCAACACAACACACTGGGGCAAAAACTGATTTGAGGCAACGTAGTGTCCCAACATGTTGTCTGCTTCAAGGTGATTAGTGAAGAAAACAATTAGCGATGGGTGGAATGCCTGAATTAAATTCACCCATTGAAAATTACTTTGGGCCGCATTCCAGTCCATCGTTTGTCGCATACTCTGCTACTCTAGAAAGAGGCCAGTCATATGCAATTAAAAAATGGTCTTGCTCAATAGATACCGTGCACCCCAACTTCCAGACCAGGTCCTTTATGGTAACACAAGCAACCCCAAACCAGTTGTGGGCTATTTAAACCTCTTCATTGAGGTTGAGCTTAATTCATATGGTCTAGAGAGCACGGGAATCATGTCAGTGCATACTTGTCGCACGGAGGAAAACAAAATGTGATGGATGGAATATTGGAATTAATCTTAGTCACTGGTAGTTACGAGGGGGGGGGGGTCACGTTCCAGTAAAACATTTCTTGTCTATCATGCCACTTAAGACAGAAAGGCCATATGCAAATCAGCCACTGTTCTACTCACTCGGAAGGTCTAGGCCGACCTCCAGGCCAGGCGCCCTCCTGAGATGAGTCATCCCAGTCACACCTGCTGCCCGGTTCAACAATTTTTAAAAGCCATCTTCTTATCGGAGACGAACACTTGATGGAAAGAGTATGCAGAGTATGTGCATCAACACAAATGAGTTGCACACACATGGAAGTTTCATTTTCTCCTAGGTGTGTTCATTTTATTTGTGCCACTTTCTCTATTATTTTATATTGTCCTTTGTCTTATTTTTACTGATTCATTCCAACGGAAAAAATAGCGTTAGAGGCATACCATTAACTACTGCTTTTAAGGCACATGTACCAGTAGGATGAAAGTGGCAGTGAATGGCCGGCATGACCCCTCAATTTGCTAATCAGGCACTAGGTCTGTATGCTGTTGAATACAAGTCTTTTTTCTTAATGGATTCGTGGTTCCAGAATCACAACCTAGATTTATGATGGGTGCATTTTTCCTGCAGATTTCTCACTATGAATTTTCATTCCTGGTGTCAGACTGGTCCAGAAAATCTTTTTGCTGGCAATATCCCTCCTACTCAGCGAGGCGGTGCCATGCAGCTTCAGGCACTACTCTGCCTTCTTAGTATATGAGGTACAGCTGTCCGCTATGGATTTTCTGTGACTCATTGACATGGGCCCTAAGCTTACACTCAGTGTCTCACTGACAAACTCCTTGGCATTTGGAAAAAAGTCAGATGTTTTCTCCAAAACGTTAGGTTTCAATCCTTGCTGCAAATGCCACAAGATGATGTCCCTTCTGGATCCACTTGGCAACTGAATACGGTGCCTCTGACTGAACTTGACACCATGGCCTGCAATTATTGTGCATGCAAAGGCCACCAGGGAGTGGGAGGCCACATTGTTTATGGCTAAGGTCAGCAGAGAGGCTCTTAAGCAGTTTCCTTAACCACCCATAAGTTACCAGTAAAGGAGCGATCTCTTTAAAGATGTTCCGATAAAAAAAACACAAAAGGCATCCTAGAAAGGTAAGTAATCTTCTTGTTTGAGTAAACTGTTCCACTCCTGGGACTACTTTTAGTCTCAGCTCCTTTCTAAGATGCTGAACTCTGTCATTGCCATAGGTTAAAAAGATATGTTTGTGTCAGTTGTGCTATGCTAAGTCTGTTCTGGATGGCTGTGATACCCTCTGGCAGCCTCATCGATGAGCATGTTGCTGCAGGCTTGGAGACTCCATCGGCTCATACCTGGACACTCACAGTTTGCCATGACTCTGTCCCCAGTTCAGTCGAAGCCTTCCAAGGAGGTGATAAAGACTTACACAAGCAGCTCTTTTCAGTTGTTACTATCTCAGGAGATTATCTGTGTGGTGATGGAAAAGTTAGAGTTAACTTTAATGATGTTCCATTCACCAAGCACCTTGGTGATTTGCTCGGATGGAGATTTTCAACTAGATCTTGAGGCCCTCATGATGCCTCAAAGACTAGGGTCATACGGAGCATGATGTTTTGGAGATTGATAATCTTCTTTCCAATTATAATACTGATGCTGGGTTATATTTGGAATTACAAAATGTGAGTGGCCTGGAGGCCTCACCAGAAAGGGACATCGCTTACACCTCTCATCCTGTTTCAGAGGAAGCTCCCTAAATTAGATTTGTACTACGAAAATCTGCTGAAGGAAAAAGGCTAACGCTAAGATCTTGCAATCTTTCTCCTCAGTGGTATTATATTGTATTCCTTTCAGTGAAACCCTACTGGATCCTCTCATGGATTCTGGGGAGAAACCCTCCAGTGGCCCGGCAGTGCCAGACAGCCATTCATAAGCCTGCTTGTCAAAAGGTGGTCCCCACTTTTTTGTCTTTTCACCTCTTAGAATGTCTGCTTACTCAAACAGCCTCGTCTAAGCAGAAATAACATGCCTTCCCTATGGCTCCTCCTGATAAAGAATTGTGGGAACTTGACTCTGTGTAACTAAAAGTTTTTTTTGCCAGAGCCCTTTACACTACTAATGCCACCTACCTTCGTGGCTATGTTCATGGCTTGTGGGAATTGATGAAATAGACACTGATCTGGGTGTGTGGCCACAAAAGCAAGCTATTTACAGACTTGATATATAAAGAAGTGGTTCTGCCTGGAGTGTGACAATTCCTTTGCTCAATGTATGGAATACACCATACATTTTTAATTTTTAATCTCAAATATTACAAACTTCATGTAAAAATTGAAGAAGATGGTTCAACTAAACTCTTCAAGAACCAAATTGGGATGAATGGAACACACCACAAAGGAAAGATTGTTTGTCAAAAAATGACTATTGTATTGTATACATGTTATATTTACTTGTCAATTCATACGGCTGTCAATAAGGCAATACAATACAAGTTGATAAAGTGAAAGAAGTGCAGGAAAGTGACTTATGGTGATAAGTAAAAAAGTGCTATAGTGCTATAGTGCTATACAAACAAATAACAGTTACGTTGAACTGTCCATTCCTGGATACTGAACCCAGATGTGACTTTATAATAGGGTCAGAGAAGCTGCATGGACTAGTGTGAGAGGTGGGTCTTCATCAGGACTGGGGGTTGAGAAGCAATTTTTACATGAAGTTTGTAATATTTGTGATTAAAAATAAAAGATTTATGGTGTATTACATACATTGAGCAAAATAATTGTTACACTCCCGACAGAGCCACTTCTTTATATATCATACATACCCAGGTTCTGAGGGACACAGGGTTACCCCAATAATATTAACTGTTTACAGACTTGGTCAGTGATGGACTGGATGCAGCCTAATAGATCTTAAAGTGCAGCTGCTCTCTCCACACACCATTGGTCAATCAATGGGCGCAGCGGTCTCTGGGCTCTTCCCTGGATCTCTTCCGAAACATTGGAACTACGTCTCATGCATTGTGCCTAACCTCCCAGCACTACATTTCCACTAACAATATGGAAAGATCAGAATGGTACAGTCCTAAAACAAAAACACATCTCAATATTTCCATGCACTCCAGAAGCTATACTGATTCTTTTCAAGTCAGGGGTGGGTTCGGGGGAGTCATTGTCAGCGCCGGAAGGAAATACGGTCTCTGACATCCTCTCCCGGCTCTAATGCATCTAAAATTCAGACTCCTTGCCTCCCCCATTTGAAGAACCGGGTTATTTAAGACCCGGCAGCGCCAGGGGCACGCCAAAAGTCTTCGGGTATCACCTGTCTTCAAAAACACAGAGACACGGAATCTTCTTTGTGACGTCAAAGATCGTATTTATTGGCTGCAGCCTGTAACAGAAGTCCTAGAAGTCAACACGGTATGAGTTCTCAGGAGACTGCTTAATTTTACAAAGCAAGCCATCCCTTTTATGCCAAAAATCACATTCCAGACAAATATCTTACATTTACAGACTGTCCAATCACATCCTTCCAGATCAGAGGTATCACATGACGGCAAAACCCACTTTTCAGTTGCCCAGCTCATGATCGATCATTGGTCAAACCCAACATTCTTCATCAGACAGGTCGAACGAACCCATAATAAAACCGGGCACATCCCCATCGTAAACAGGCCATAAAGAAAGGAGCAGAGACAGGTGTGAGTAAGATAAGACATAGTTGTGTGTAATAAAGGTTTATGATGTCCTGTGCCTTGATCCTCAATCTTGATCAGCTACTGGGAAAGGAACTGGTCTAACAAGTTTGGCTTCAGGCAAGAGGGTCCGTTCGTCCAGGTCATTCAGAAGTCAGCTAAAGTGTACGTGTGCTAAAGACTCGTTCGGCCGTTCTCATCGGCCTATGTGAGGGCAACCACAAAATGGCTGCCATACACAAAATGGAACCCAAGGGTTCTGAACGAATCCCTAAATACGTAGTGAATCCATCGGTGTAACGTGACGAAAATGCTCATGCTTGCCGTACTAACTGGTTACGGTTCGCTAATACCAAATTCGTAACGAAACCATGACCTTTGTGAAACGGGTTCAGGATTCACAGAACCTCACATTTCCCACCCCTGTAATCTTCCGGTGGGGTTAGAGGCTCCGGGCCCGATTCACAGAACTAACTTAAGACAAAATCCTAAACTTACTACCATTTTGGTATTCACAGAATGCACTTACTCATTTCGGTATTCACAGAAGTTAGGAGTCCTAACTTTAGGACTCTTAAATGCCTTCTGTGAATACCGAAAGTCTTAAAGTTAGGATTTTTCTCAATTTAGTAGTAGTAATTTAGGACTCCTAACTTTAGGACTCCTAAATGCCTTCTGTGAATACCGAAAGTCTTAAAATTAGGATTTTTCTCAATTTAGCAGTAGTAAAGTTAGGACTCCTAACTTTTGGACTCCTAAATGCCTTCTGTGAATACCAAAAGTCTTAAAATGTTTTTTTTTCTCAGTTTAGTAGTAGTATCCAATCCAATCCAATCAGAAATTTGTATAGCGCGCTACTCAACCAGAGGGTCTCAAGAAGCTTAGGGGAGGGGGGGTCCGCTATTGATCGAACAACCAGGTCTTGAGTTTCTTCCTGAAGGAGAGGTGGTCCTGGGTACGACAGAGGTGGGTGGGGAGGGAATTCCAGGTTTTGGCCGCCAGGTAGGAGAAGGATCTTCCTCCCATGGTGGCTTTTCGGATGCGGGGAATTGCGGTGAGGGCTTGGTTGGATGATCGCAGTTGGCGGGTGGGGGTGTAGAAGGTCAGGCGGTTGTTAAGGTAGCTGGGTCCTTGGTCGTGGAGGGCCTTGTGTGCGTGGGTGAGGAGACGGAACGTGATTCTCTTGCTGACGGGGAGCCAGTGCAGGTCTCTCAGGTGTCCGGAAATGTGGTTGTGTTGAGGTATGTCCAGGATGAGTCGTGCGGAGGCGTTCTGAATGCGTTGGAGTCTTTTTTGCAGTTTGGCTGTGGTTCCGGTGTAGAGGGTGTTTCCGTAGTCTAGCCGGCTGGTGACGAGTGCCTGGGTGACCGTTTTCCTGGTTTCGGTGGGGATCCATCGGAAAATCTTTCGGAGCATGCGTAGGATGTTAAAACATGATGATGAGACGGCGTTGACTTGTCTGGTCATCGAGAGGGAGGAGTCAAGGATGAATCCCAGGTTGCGTGCATGATCCGTTGGTTTGGGTGCGCTGCCTAGGGCCGGAGGCCACCAAGAGTCGTCCCAGGCAGAGGGGGATGATCCCAGGATGAGGACTTCTGAGTTAAGTTTTAGGCGGCTGTTCTTCATCCACTCTGCTACTTCTTTCATCTCTTCGTGTAGGTTGCTTCTGGCGGTGGTTGGGTCTTTGGTGAGGGAGAGGATCAAATGGGTTTCGTCGGCGTAGGAGATGATGTTGAGGTTGTGTTGGCGCGCGATGGCTGCGAGGGGGCTCATGTAGACGTTGAAGAGGGTGGGGCTGAGTGATGAACCTTGTGGTACGCCGCAGATGACTTCGGTGGCCTCTGATCTGAACGGGGGGAGGCGGACTCTCTGGGTTCTTCCGGCGAGGAACGAGGTGATCCACTCCAATGCCTTATCTTGTATTCCGATGTTGCTAAGGCGTTGTACTAGGGTGCGGTGGCAGACAGTGTCGAACGCTGCGGAGAGGTCCAGGAGGATGAGGGCTGTTGTTTCCCCGCTGTCGAGCAGGGTCCGGATGTCGTCTGTGGCTGCGATGATGGCGGTCTCGGTGCTGTGGTTGGCTCGGAAGCCGGACTGTGAGGGGTCGAGGGAACCGTTGGATTCGAGGAAGGCGGCAAGCTGACTGTTTACGGTCTTTTCGATGACTTTGGCGGGGAACGGGAGGAGCGAGATGGGGCGGTAGTTCTTCAGTTCGGTGGGGTCTGCTGACGGTTTCTTCAGGAGGGCGCTGAGCTCTGCATGCTTCCAGCTTTCTGGGAAGGTAGCGGTGTTGAAGGAGCAGTTGATGATGTCCCGGAGTTGGGGTGCGATGACGGAGTCGGCCATGTTGAAGATGTGGTGGGGGCATGGGTCAGTTGGCGATCCGGAGTGGATGGTGTTCATCGTGCGTATGGTGTCTTCGGTGCTGACCGGGGTCCAGGCGCGGAGGGTGGTGGTGGGCGGCTTCGGATCTGTGGTTGGGGGTGTGGTCGGGTCGCCGAAGCTGTTGTGTATGTCTGCGATCTTGCTGTGGAAGAACGAGGCGAGAGAGTCGCAGAGTTCTTGTGAGGGAGTGATGTCGTTGTTGCCGGCGCTGGGATTGGTGAGCTCTTTGATGATGCTGAAGAGTTCCTTGCTGTTGTGGGCATTGTTGTCTAGTCGATCCTTGAATGCAGATTTCTTGGTGGTGCGAATCAGCTGGTGGTGTTTGCGGGTGGCGTGTTTGAGGGCGGTCATGTTGTCTGTGGTCGAGTTTTTTCGCCAGGCTTTCTCGAGGGTGCGGCAGTTCTTCTAGGAGATCTTGAGGTCGTCGTTGAACCAAGAGGCTTTTTTGCTTCCTGGCTTGCTGGGATTGTTTTTCAGGGGTGCGAGGTCATCAGCGCAGTTGGAGATCCACTGTGCGAGATTGTTGGCTGCTTGATTGGGGTCCATTGATCTGGCAGGAGGGTTCTGGTTCAGTGATGAGGTGATCTGGTCGGTGGTAATCTTGTTCCAACTTCTGCGGGGAACCTGTTGCGGGTGGTGGTGGGTCATGGCCTTTTTGAAGCTGAAGTGGACGCAGCTGTGGTCTGTCCAGTGGAGTCCCGTGGAGTGGTTGAAGGAGATGTGCTTGCTGGAGGAGAAGATTGGGTCGAGCGTGTGTCCGGCATAGTGGGTGGGGGTGTTTACCAGTTGTTTGAGTCCGAGATTGGAGAGGTTGTCCAGCAGGGTGGTGGTGTTGTTGTCATGTTGTTCTCCAGGTGGAAGTTGAGGTCCCCTAGGAGGATATAGTCATCGGAGGAGGTGAGGGCATGTGGGCTGACAAAGTCAGCGATGTCTTCGCTGAATTGTGTGCGGGGTCCTGGGGTCTGTAAATGAGTGTGCCTCTGAGTGTGGTCTTGGGGTTGGTGTGTATCTGGAAGTGAAGATGTTTGGCGGCTGTGAGGGTGTCGTCGGAGCTGGTCGTGATGCGGATGGTGTTCTTGTGGACGATGGCGATGCCTCCTCCTATTTGGTTGATGCGGTCCCTTCGGATGATCTTGTATCCGTCCGGGATGGCTATGGCGATGTCGGGCGCTGATGAGGCGTTCATCCAGGTTTCCGTGAGGAAGGCGATGTCTGGAGTTTGTGGTGTCGAGTAGGTTCCATAGTTCCCACGGCGTGTCTGTGGACGGAGCAGGTGTTGAGCAGGATGCACTTCAGGTGGTTGAAGTTGGTGCTCTGCTTGGCGTCTGCGGGTGCAGTGTAGGTCCTGATGCAGCAGAACTTGCAGGATTGGCAGGTGAAGGGTCTTTGGATGTGTCCTGGGGCGGCTCGGTGGCAGTCGGGGAGTCGGCCAGTATTGAGTGCGGTGAGGGTGGCGGCGTCGTACCTCCGGCGGGTGGGATGGCCTCGGCGGGGGCCCGGGGGTCTGGCGCTGGGCGCGGTCCAGGCGCGGACGGGCGTAGACGGGCTTGCCTTTGGCGCGCCTTCGGCGCGCATGGGGCGCGCCCGCTGCACGTTTGCCACTCTGCCATAAGTAGAGAGTGGAGGGGGGCGGAGTGAGGGAGGAGCAGCTGGGAGGCGGGAGCGGGGTGGCGAGTGGGGAGGGGAACGTAGATGCTGGAGGGAACGGGGGTGGGGCCGGTGGGAGCAGCAGCAGGGAGCGGGGTGGGTCAGCAATAGAGACGGCGGTGGGGGCGCAGGGCGAGCAGGGGCACAACGTTGAAAAAATAAATAAACAGAGCACAGGCACAATGCAGGGGGCAGAAACAAACAGGGTCCAAGAGACGATAACGGGCACAATGCCGGGGACAAAGCAAGCTACAGCAGGGGCAGGGGCACAACAGAGGATAAAACAGCACAATAAATTACCGGCACAATTCTGGGGGCAGATACCCCTTTGGCAGCGGCAGCGGTGGTGGCAAGTAGAACCGGGCACACTCGAGGCGGGAGGAGCGAGCGGCTCTGACCAGGTCAGGTTGGGTCACAGCTCCCCGCCTCGCAAGCCTTGCCTTTTAGTTTCAGTGGGAGGGAGGAGCAGCTGGGAGGCGGGAGTGGGGTGGCGAGTGGAGAGGGGAACGTAGATGCTGGAGGGAACGGGGGTGGGGCCGCGGGGGAGCAGCGGCAGGGAGCGGGGTGGGTCAGCAATAGAGACGGCGGTGGGGGCGCAGGGCGAGCAGGGGCACAATGATGAAAAAATAAATAAACAGAGCACAGGCACAATGCAGGGGGCAGAAACAAACAGGGTCCAAGAGACGATAACGGGCACAATGCAGGGGGCAAAGCAAGCTACAGCAGGGGCAGGGGCACAACAGAGGATAAAACAGCACAATAAATTACCGGCACAATTCTGGGGGCAGATACCCACTTGGCAGCGGCAGCGGTGGTGGCAAGCGGAACCGGGCACACTCGAGGCGGGAGGAGCGACCGGCTCTGACCAGGTCAGGTCGGGTCACCTAGTAAAGTTAGGACTCCTAACTTTTGGACTCCTAAATGCCTTCTGTGAATACCGAAAGTCTTAAAATTGGTTTTTTTTCGGTTTAGTAGTAGTAGTAAAGTTAGGACTCCTTACTTTAGAACTCCTAAATGTCTGCTGTGAATACCGAAAATCTTAAAAGTAGGATGTTTCTCAATTTAGTATTAGTAAAGTTAGGACTCCTAACTTTCGGACTCCTAAATGCCTTCTCTGAATACCAAAAGTCTTAAAATTTGGATTTTTCTCAACCTTACTACTACTAAACTGAGAAAAATCCTAATTTAAATACTTTCAGTATTCAGAGAAGGCATTTAGGAGTCCTAAAGTTAGGAGTCCTAACTTTACTACTACTAAATTGAGAAAAATCCTAATTGTAAGACTTTCGGTGTTCACAGAAGGCATTTAGGAGTTCTATAGTAAAGAGTCTTAACTTTACTACTACTAAACTGAGAAAAAAACAAATTTTAAGACTTTCGGTATTCACAGAAGGCATTTAGGAGTCCAAAAGTTAGGAGTCCAAAAGTTAGGAGTCCTAACTTTACTACTACTAAACTGAGAAAAAAAACCATTTTAAGACTTTTGGTATTCACAGAAGGCATTTAGGAGTCCAAAAGTTAGGAGTCCTAACTTTACTACTACTAAATTGAGAAAAATCCTAATTTTAAGACTTTCGGTATTCACAGAAGGCATTTAGGAGTCCTAAAGTTAGGAGTCCTAACTTTACTACTACTAAATTGAGAAAAATCCTAACTTTAAGACTTTGGGTATTCACAAAAGGCATTTAAGAGTCCTAAAGTTAGGACTCCTAACTTCTGTGAATACCGAAATGAGTAAGTGCATTCTGTGAATACCAAAATGAATAAGTGCCTTCTGTGAATACCAAAATGGTAGTAAGTTTAGGATTTTGTCTTAAGTTAGTTCTGTGAATCAGGCCCTCCCATTTTTTGTTTTTTTTGTTTTTGTTTTGAAAGTTTTTATTGAAACAAAATCATAAACATTCATACAAACAAGATTTCCTTGTCTACAGTCTTTTCTGGGCATATTGTTTTTCAAAACGTTAAACGTTTAATATGAATTATATACCCTACAAACATATAAGCACTAGTTGGGGGATCTCCATTTGTGTGATCTTCTGTAGTGTTGTGTATCTGTTATGCTGGGGGAGATGCAGCATATCTTCTCTGTATTGGCCCACTGGGGGGCTGCAAAACTATAAGGCATTTTACCTAACCATTTCCTGCAGACAGGTGTCTGTCACATTATTGTGCCGCCGTGATGCCTGGGCCTGTGGAAGAGGGGAAAGTAGGTCCTCCAGGTGTCGGTTGGTGCTCAGCAGAGGAAACAAGGGAGGGCTGCTGTGCTTGCCGTAGGTAGCAACGATAAATGTGCCATATATCTTTGGGTCATGAGGTCGGTAGTTGAAGTGTTGCGTATATTCTGGTGTGCATATCACAGTAAGACAAGCTTCTGAACCTTGAATCCTTCGTGGGGCTATGTTTGGTTCACCAGTGCGACGAACCTGCTGCAGCACAGCTTTATCAAACTGACTATTCCCAACAGGGCCAATTTTGGAGAGCGATGGAGCGGTGTGGAAATCACATCAGAGATATTCTGAAATACCTCTGTCCAGTATGTAGCTATTCGGGGGCATGTCCAATTCATGTGGGCAAAATCTGATTCTAAAGTCTGGCATTTGGGGCAAGTGCATGGCTTGTTAGGATCGAATTTGGCCAGTTGTTTGCCGGGTGATGTGAACCCTATGTACAAACCTAAAGTGAAGGAGCTTATGTCTGTGGTTGGGAGATTCCCTTTGTATTTGTTCATGACAACAGGCCCATTCCTTATCAGTTAACGATTGACCCTGGTCTTCCTCCCATCGCTGTCTAACCCCCCTGTCCCGAACCCGCTTGAGTGCCATACATGCCCATTACAACTTAGTAAGGAAATGGTCTCCTTCGTTATTGATTATGAGTAGTGTGAGCGGTGTAAATTCCTGAAGCAGGGATGGGAATGTAGGGGTGGCAGAGCGGAGCGCCCCGAGCAGTCTGGTTGCTACAAATTTGTCCATGTATGTCAGTTCAGAGTGTGCTAATATTTCTGTCATAGTTATTGCTGTCTCGTTTGGGAAAAGGGAACCAAGGGTACGAAGCTGTTGAGAGTATGTTGTACCACCATTTCGGATGTGAGCAGTGCAATCAGAGCAATAAAATTGGCTGGGAGGCCAAGTTTGCGGAGTGTAGCAGTAAGAAATGGCCACTCCAGGGAGTCGAATGCCTTCTCTGCATCTAGAAGCACAATCGCTGCCAGGACACTAGGTTAAATTCTATTGATTACTGAGAAGACCGTTCGGAGGTTTAGAGCAGTAGACCTGTGCAGAATAAAACCAGATTGCACTGGCGAGAGTATCTGGTCTAATAACAATGATAATCTGGTGGAAAGTATTTTTGCAAGGATCTTATCAAAATTTATCAGGGAGATGGGACTGTAGGAGAAGCAGCTAGTAGGCTCTTTTCATGTTTTTTTTTTTTTGAAAACCTTTATTGACATCAAAAGGAGAGACAAGTCGAGGCCTACAACCAAGCCGGCCGGCCGCAATGTGCAAAATAATCATGAGTCAACAGGCAAATATCACATAATCAATCAGTACAAAGCAGAGGCCGTACAATCGTAGAAGGGGAGAAGAGATACAGAAACCAAAGGGCTAAAACACAGGAGTAAATAAGGCTTAATTTTATAATATGAGGAGAAGACGTATGACAGGCTCACTTTCAATACGGAGGCATCCGATATCCCAAACCAGCCTCAACATTAATAAGGGGGCATGGGGGCAACATATCGGGGGGACAATACAATGCATTCAAGAAAATCAGGATATGGGAGACACAATCAGCCCCTGAGCATTATCCTAGTAACATGCCCGCCACCCAAGACACTACCAAGCCAGAACAGAGGGATCGGAAAGACAATGCATCAAAACCAGCCCATCATAGTAACCTCTGGGACACAGGAAGGAAAAAGGGGGGGGGACGAAGTGGGGAAGGGGAGGAGGAAGGGAAAGGAAAATGGAGGCAAGACAAAATAAAACAATAAAAAGAGCATAAGAAAATATAAAAAACGAAAGGAAGAGGACACGCCGACACAGGCCCCCCGTGGCGGGAAGACAGGAGACAAAAGGAGTAGCGGCCCAAGTGGGGGTATGGCGATCGGGGAGAAAGACAGCCGAAACATAGCAGGAGGATTAACGACGCCACACCCCCCACCCGAAACACACCATAGGAGGTCGGGACAGACGCGGCCTCACGAAAAAGAGATACAAAAGGGCCATAGAACCAGAAGACAAACAAAAAATAGAGCCCAACCCACCCGTCCCACCCTGCACCCCTGTAGAAGGCTATGGCCCACCCTTCAAACAGCGTGCCTGTCGCCCTAAACCAGAACCCGAAATATAGCGAGAAGTAAGAAAGAAGAAAGAGACAAAAAGGCAACAAAAGCGGAGAAAAGAAGACAGGAGGGAGGAGCAGAATAACTATAATCCGAACGGGCGGCCGCAGCCCTCCGCCCAACCAGACAAGCACAGTCAAAAAACAGACCAGGACGACACCCATCACGCGCCACAAAACATGAGGAGAAGGGGACCTCCCACCTTTCTACGATTAAAAACAATTATGCTACTAAATCGTATACCGGGAATCAAACAGAAGTCGTACATTTCACCCCCAACCTTTTCGAGCGATAAACCCCACTCACCACATGGCAATGTAAAACCACATACTAAATACGAAATCAGCATATAATCGAGTGGAATGGTGACTAGCATAGTTACGTGGGGGGTAGATAGATCCACAAGGGATCAATAGTCCAAACAGAAAGTATAGATGCATCAAATATCGCAGCACGAGCAATGAAAAACAGGAGTTCAGTTGCGCCACTGGAGCGGGCGAGGTGGCCCCAATTATAGACACCGGCAAAGTCATCGAAGCAGGCACAGGAGGCAGTCCACCAATAGTTTCAGGCAACAATGTCGAACAGGGTCGTAGTACCGCATCCAGGTCCCCGGGGTCTGAACCTTGAAAAGCAGGGCGCCCCAAAGTCACCAACACACTACACGATCTTCGATCAGTGGCGGAGACACTCAAGTCAATCGAGGGGGGCGAGGCAATGAAGTCTTCGAAACAAGAGGGCGACAAGAAGAAGTGGCCGCCCAAAATGGCGGCAGATCGCGGCGGACCCACCGAGACGCCCAGGGTCAGGGAAGCGTGTAGGGATCTCAGGGCTTCCAGGATATCTCTGACCGTCGGCTCACGTCCACCAGATCCGCTCCCCACACCAATAGGCAACACGGGCCCGCCGCCACAGGGTGATTCTCGTTGCAGAGGGTCGGCCGCCATTTCGTGAATCAGCCCAATCGCCGCTCACCAAGACCCCCGGAAAGAACAGTTCGCAAATGTAGGACTTTACAAGCTCCGGGGGTCCCAGCAAGGGCGGCCTCGATGCCAAAAGGATGTCCGCCCCAAACGGGTCTCCACCAGCACCGGTGCCCCAAACAAGCGGAGTCCGGGCCCCGAGGACCAGGGCCGCCGGACAAAGCAGCGGCGGGGAGAGACCCCTTCACAGAATCAGGTCCCCAGGCCTCTCACCCACGTCGGCCGCGCGGCCATCAGGGCAGGCCCGGGTCAGGATCGCCGGGATCTTCGCACATCGGCTCCCAACACTGGTTCTCGCTCTCGGCCGGGGCCGAGAGCCGTCGGATCCCACCGGCCAGGTCCCGGTCCAAGTCTCGCAGAGGCCCCGATCTCTGGGAGGCCACAACTCCGGAGCCACTGCACACCGAGACCCCGGGGTCGGATGGTAAGTACAAACAAGCCGTTATGTTTCCAATGCCCCAAAAATGTGTCGTCCCCGAACAGGATAGAAGACAGGATAGGCAATCAGGACGGAGGGCTGCGGGAGCCGAGCTAAAGGGCGACCATTACGGCCGCGAGCTAGGCTCCTCCCCTCTCTTTTCATGGTTTTAACAAAAGGGAGATAGCCACCTCCCTCATGTAGGGGGGGGGGGAGCACACAATCCTCCAATGCTTCTGCATATACCTCGAGCAATTGAGGTGCGAGGTTTCTTAAAATGTTTTATAAAAAATCCCTAACAGTCCATCAAGTCCCGGTGCCTTCGCTCCACTCAGATCCTCTATTGCTAATGTGACCTCCTCCACACTGAAAGGGTCACTGAGAAATTTAGTTTAACCCTTAGTGAGCCACACCACTGCGATCTCCGTTAGGTAGGTTAAGTGCTGAGTAAAATCTTTAGGAAGTTTGGTTGCATACAGGGATCGATAGTATGTGACAAGTTCTGATAGTATTTCTGTGTCAGCAGTGGCTACCAAATTGGCTGCTCTTCTGATTGCTGCTATAATCCCGGCCCCCCTGGGATGGCGCACCAACCGTGCCAGGGTCCTACCTCTCCATAGTGACGCGCTGCCTGGTGTTTACCTAGCAAGTTTGCTTCACTGTCAGCATGTTCAATAAATTCTAATAAAGGGTATTACGCCTAATAAGGACACTCAGGGTAATTGGTGATGCGTCCAACAGTGACAGCTCCGCCTCAACCCGGGCAAGACTGCCTCGTAGTGAGCACAGTACTCCTGCTTGTTTGGATATGCATATACCCCGGATATATGTGCCTTAAAGGTGTCTCATAGGGTTGCATATTTAGTCACAGATCCTGTGTTCAGAGAGAAGTATTCAATAATTGCCTCTTGAAGCTCAGATTTAAATAGTGCATCCAGCTGGGCAGTGGCTGGAAAGGACCATTTTCGTTCCCACCTGATGGAATGTGGAATGTTTAAATGGAGGAGCACCAGGGCATGGTCCGATAACGTACGCAGTAGTGTGTCTATTCCCTTCGTCCATTGACATCCCAATGCATCAGTTAACCAGTAGTCTATTCGTGTTAGGGTAGAATGCGACGTTGAGTGAAAGGTGTAACCTGGGGTCTCCGGGTGGTACGTTGACCAAATATCATGTAGGTTCCAAGAATGTATTAGATCCCACAGTTCTTTGCGGGCATAGGGTTTTGCAGCATGTCCTAGGCACATTTAGGGGTCTAGCGATATGTTTAGGTCTCCACCAAGGAAGACTGTGTTCTAATCGTATCAATGTAGTAATGTGTGCATTTCAATGAAAAATGCAGGGTCGTCAATGTTAGGTGCGTAAATATTGAGAAATATAACTGTCCTGCCCATCAGTGTCCCCATCACCAGCAGGTATCTTCCTCGTTTATCAGCTACAGTGTCTCTGTGCGTAAAGGGGAAGAGTATGGTGAACAAGGATACACACTCCCCCGGGAATAGATGCTATAATTTGCAAAAATCCTATGGGGTCTCCATGAGGAGGCAAAAGGAGGGGTCTACTGTAAAGGAATATGGGTTTCTTGTAAAAATGCTATTTTAATATTATGTCTCCAGAGATATGCAAGTACCAATTTACATTTCCTAGGGGTGTTAAGCCCTCTCACGTTCCATGTGTTAAGTTTAGCTTCAACAGTGGGGTCTAATACCATATTCATAAGGTAAGGGAAATGTGTATGAATCTCCAGCAAGCAGGAGATTGAAGAGGAGAGGTTACATGGGAAAGAGACATAAGGACCATCAGAAACAAAGAAGGCAAAATCTCCTTTAGAAAAAACCCCAACCCCCACCCTCCTCCCACACCTGGGCTCAAAGGTCCAGTGAATACCCCCCCCCCCCTGTGAACGAAAAAGAAACCCCCCCAAAGCAAACAAATCGGAGTCATACATAGGAGGCGGGCAACGCCTCAGACGTCCAATGCCCGTTATTTATACAATTTTGTAATTTACCATGTTTCCACTCTAGGTCTTGTGTGAAATTTAAAAATTACATTTTAAACAGCGTAATCGCCGCAAATCTCACCCCATTAAAGGTACGACATTTCATTATATTTCGCAATAGCATGCTTGGCACGAACCTCGTCACTTTGTTTATTTTAGAACACACATAATCACTCCCCGTCCCTAGCCTCAACATCACTTGCTTGGTGCTTACTCCGCATTTATTAATTTCTTACCATTCTTTTTTACTTTTTTCTTTGACATTTGACTCAAAGTATTAACGAATGTGATATTGTGTCATTCTGTATTTTATAGCGTGGCAAACAGATTGGGCTATAAGGTTTAATGTACAACTCGATAAGAATAGACCTGTAGGTTTATTGTTGTGTATATTTTTCTTTGACAGTAATAAAAGCCCCCGAAGAAGGGCTAATGCCCGAAATGCATTGGGCTCTGTGAAACTATGGGTTATCAGAAACGATGTTTATAAGCAGGTGTGAAAACAACATTTAAAGAAATCTAAAGACTTCAATGGAAATTTGAATAAAACTTTATTGACAATCACGAAGATTAATGAAATTTCGTTTCATGAGTGCATTTGGTGACGTTACTCTCG
Organism: Lissotriton helveticus; assembly: GCF_964261635.1. Taxonomy (NCBI): domain Eukaryota; kingdom Metazoa; phylum Chordata; class Amphibia; order Caudata; family Salamandridae; genus Lissotriton; species Lissotriton helveticus. The sequence goes on along the minus strand of NC_136059.1, from coordinate 913,206,742 downwards.
ATTGGAATAACGCAACTGCATTAATTATTCATTTCCTCATACTCAGAAGGAAGTACCAAATAGCACCGACATACCTGAATTGAGTGTACATACCTCGATACCTACAACCAGAGTGCGACGGTTCTTTATTTTTTTCATTCACTCCGAAATTGGTCCCAGGATGCTTGTTTCCGGTCCATAGAAGACCTGGCTTGGTAGTTTGGGCTGGACTGTTCACTTGAGGCACAGGGTTAAGACTGATTTGCATATAGCTGGGTCTTAACTAGGGTGGTGAAGTGAGCTAAAGAACGCTGATGGATTCAACCGAGATCTGTGAATGTGGGTGAGTGTCTGAAAAGTTTCAGCGCTCCGTCCATCATCTTGTGTTTGCTTTGTTTGATCTAGAAGACTGCACAGCACTATACACTGATGACGTGCTCTTGTTCATGGGACGTCCCCGTGACAGGGAACCCCATTTGTTTCAATTACTGGAGCTATGTGGCGAGGCCTCAGGTCTCGGATTCCTGTTAACGGTGGATCAGAGGCTGTTACCTGGCAGTCCCTTCTTGATAGTTGATAGCTCAACTTCAAATACTTGGGAATCCACATACTCTTAGAGCTGGACTTGGATGGGAGGCTCAATCTCTTCCCCAGTACTTACCCACAATCTCACAGGCAGATGTTAATGGGTCAATCTACCACTCGACCACTTGGGCAGGGTTGCCCTTTTTAAAATGTTGGTCCTGCAGTTTCTCTAAATATTACAGAGTATTAATCAAATGATTCTCAGGGCCTGCTTTGTTAAACTACATGCTAAAATATACTTCTTTATATCGGCTGACCAACCCCCCATATATTGCATCTGACAAGCGTGCCCAATCCTCATATGATATCGGTATGGGGGGGGGGGGGTCTACATTTTTTTTTCATCGCTCTGTATTCTAATTTTTCAACATCAGTCTCTGTGTACAATATATTATATATAATGTACAGAGTTCAAGCTGTATAATCCCAATCCCCCAAAACGGCTCATTTGTGTGATATACTGTTATCCCGATACCTGTCCCAGATACTGGAAAGAATCAAACCACCATTCTAGTCTTGATGATGGGACTACACTGCGTTCCAGATCTGACAATGGGTGCAAGGGGAACTAACAGGACTTACTCTCATAATAATTTGGTGCAGAATAATCACCAAATTCATCCAATATGTCAATTACAACCATTAATGCCCGAAGGCTGTCTGATAGATAAATGAGGGCATCATCAGCATACAGCAAAATAATTTACCATCTGTCTGCCGCGTGAATGCCCCATGCTACCGCCTGACTTTTGAATAAGCATGCCAGTGGCTCCTTGGCTATGGCAAAGATGAAGGGCAACAGTGGGCACCCTTGCCTGGTCACCCTGTTTATGTAGAACTGTCTCAACATTCTCTGACCTGTGTGCACTCTTGCTACTGGGTGAGTATATAAAATTTACACCCACCTCTGATAGTACAGACCCATCAACATTTGTTGTAGTGCTTGCATCAGCATGACGACCCCAGGGTATTAAATGTTTTTTGTATGTCGAGGGAGATCACCACATGTTGGGTCTTACCCCTCCTAGCACCGTCTATCGTCACCGTCACCATCTAAACAAGTGTGGCAGATTCAAGAAGGTGTTCCTGCAAGGTACAATCCATTGTTATCTTCGCGAACCAAAAAATACACTATCTCCAGCAGCCTGTTCACAAGAATTTTCCCTAGAATTGTATAATCTATGTTGATCATTGCCAATGACTGATATGAGCAGACATCCCCATGGATTCCCTACCCTGCTTCAGTAGATTTACTATCAATGCTTCTCTCATGGTGCCCGATAGATGGCCAAAAAGGAACCAAAAACTTCATGAGTTTAATGTATGGTGCACCACTTCCTCATGCGAACTCCAAGCAACCAAAACTACTCTGGCCGAGTTGATGGCTCTCATACAGTGTTAAATTGTAAGGGGTTGTGCCATTGGAACTCATTTGCCATATGCTGACTAGGTGATTTCTGGCAAGGTACACAGATAAGAGTTTTGGACCCTCCAAATGGAATTCCATCTGCCGAATCACAATACTGTAACTATCTACAGCTCTGCCATGCTTTAAAGAGCAGCCCTCTCGAGGCCAAGATGACCCAGGGCTCCTTGGAGTCTGGCAGATTTTTGCATATGTATAATTTCTTAATCATAAATGCCCCCGTCATGTTTAAGGTCCAAAGGAGTGTTGGGAGGCTTTAGATGAAAGCGACTGGGGAGATGCTAAGATGGCCTCCAGGGAATTTGCTATCTTCTCGCGGATGTGCCTTATACAGCTCAAATATTTTTCTGTTGGTTATTTTACTCATAGAAAGCTGTGGAAAGCTGGTAGATATCCAATGCCCAAGTCGTTTTGGTATGATGATATGGACTTTGACTTCTTCAATATGGTGTGGCAATTTTCAGTGATAGCAAGCTATTGGTCTAAAAAATTTGCAGACCTGACTGAGAATATTGGTAGGCGACCAAAGTTAATAGGTATTGAGCACTTGATTGCAAATGAGACATGGCCCATTGCCTGAACTCGCCCATCTCCCCCCTCAGTCGCTGCCTGGAGGAGGATCATGGACAGATGTGTGAAAATGAAGGACCCTATTCATATAACTTGAGGCGGCCCTCAGAAGAACAATAAGATTGGGGGAAGGAGTGGGATTATTTCGTTTTAGTAGACCGCTATGCACATGTATGTGAATTGCTGTGTTGAACAATAAACTGTTGAGTTGTGATTGCTCTGTGCTTTTTGATTTGTTGGTATCGTATTCTGGTGTTAGTACAAATCTATATTCATGATCTGTAATGCAGAGACATAAGTTTTGCATATCCAGTTTTAAAAATTTACACACTACTCAAATGCCTCTTAGGTGGGTCTCTAAACGTTATAGTTTAAAGAGGTTTAAGGTCCGATGCACTTACTAGTTGTGCACAACTGTCCTGAGCGCTGTCTCCGATGTCTAAGACTCCTACTCCGATTCAGACGCACGCCCTGCTATGTGGCGGAAGAAATCAACGCATCTAGGCCGGCTATATAATCCTGTTGCGCCGCCGCCACATCGACCCAGCGCTTCTGGATTTTCGACACATCTCACCTGTGCTCCAAGTTCTTCATCAACATAACCCAGCAGTAAGGAACCACGGCACCGTGTCTTGTAATCGACGCTGGGCCTGGGCAGGGAACTGCGCCCCGTTCGCAGAGTTTGCGATATTTTTCGGACTCCACGCTCCATGGGGCTGGTGTCGTTCCGAAATACTCTGTTTTTTTCCCCGCTCGCACTTGCCAACAGTCAGTTGGTGAGCGCAAGTAAGGAAAATCTAATGCTAGACTGCTTCCCAGCAAGATATTTCAAGGAGGGTGGGTGCGGATTCTTGCTACCGCTCACAATAAGAAACCTTCCATTGGCATTGAGGAAGCTGCAGCTCGAATAAAACTTCTACTCCAGCAGCAGAAAAAACACTCGGCACTAAAAATCTGCGCCAATGGCCAAAATAACAGTCCAAGGAAAAAAAGATTCTACCAAAAAAAGTATGTGATTGCGTTTGGTCTGCACTCACTAGTTGTGTACACCATTCACTGTATATGAGCCACAAATGCAAGTCCAAAATCCTCACAGCTGACCACCAATGTTAGAACTGGGGGTCTCTAGTTGGTCGAGGTAGGTACTTTGACCAAATAGGGACCCTTGCTTCTAAGTCAGGGAAAGGGTATTACACTTCTGGATAACCCCTGCTCACCGCCTTCGTAGCTTGGCATGAGCAGACAGGCTTATCTCTGAGGTAGTGTGTTAAGCATTTGTGAACACATACAGTAATGCAGTGAAAACATTACAGATGGTAGCAGTAACTTAGTTCAAATTGATAATAAATGTGACACGTTTCTCACAACAGTACCTTGGATGCGTAACGCAAAACAAACAAAAGGACCGCAGGGAGGAAGATGCGTCGGTTCCTTGCTTCGGGGGAGGCGTTGCATCGCGCCTCAATGCTTGCGCAGAGTAGGGGATGAATCTGTTCCTTACAGGAGAGGAGGTGATGCATTGAGTCTCGTACTGCGTTCTGGTTACGATGCGGCAAGATGGCGCCTCAATGCGATGCGACAATCTGGTGTGATGCAATAAGATGGCGCCCTTGATACAATGCGATGACGTGAAGATGATGCATGCACGCCTGACGGCCGCGCGGCAATCTCTGTAACTTTGGAGCCACGACGCACTTCTCTGTTGATGCAACGGCGACCCTTGTGGTGGTGGCATGCTTCTCCAGTGATGCAACGGCAAACAGCTGCGACCAAGACACACTTCTCTGGTGATACAGCGGCAGCCTCTGTTGCGGCGACACGCTTTTCCGGCGATGCGACAGCAACAGCTGCGACACGCTTCTTCCCGTTGAGTCATCCTTCCAGCTCCCAGCGACACATAGGCTTCTGAAGTCAAAATTCCCAGCAAGTAAATTCAGAGGGGAGCTGGTGGTGAAGTCTTGTAGCACTGACACTTCAGTAGGAGGCAAGCACAAGTTCAAGCCCTTTGAAAAATATTCTGCAAGATGATGAAAGTTTCTTAAAAGTTCCTTCTCCTTTCCTTGGCAATGAAGACACCACTGCAGGCCAATCCAGAAAACAGCACACTGGCAGAGGGGCAGTCCAAACTCCTGCAGCTTCCTTGGTTCTTCTCCTTGACAAAGGTTCGTCTTGTTGTTCCAGGAGCGACCCATGACCCTGTTACCAGGCAGGTCGCTCCCCTCGCCGCACAGCACCACCTGTGTAACGCTGTCCTGAGCCCGCTGCTGCTGCTCGTTAAGGTTCATGGCCATGTACAGCCTTCTTTGTATCTCACTTATCCCTCCATTGTACCTCATTGTATTGCTTGTATTTTATTATATTTTCGCCTATTCCTCTGTGACTGTTTCTTTTCCCACATGATTGTACCCTTCTTTCCTTATGTACCCCCGCCTGATTCCCCCATCGTTCTTCCCGCAACTGAGCCCCCTGCAGCCCACCTCCCAGCTGCTTCTCCCTCCCACCTCCCCTCATATGGAGGCCGCTGTGCGGCTGATGGCATGCCGAAGGTGCACCTAAGGCAAGCCCGTCTGTGCCCGTCCACGCCTGGACCGGGCCTAGCGCCATAATGGCTGGCCCCCGTGAACGTCATGATGCCTGTCTCCGCTACGATGCCAGCACCCTCCACGCACTCAACACAGGATGCCCACACACCTGCTTCCTAGCCGCCGCGAAGCACACCCAAGGACCCTTCTCCTGACGGATTTGCAGCTTCACCAGCATCCGACCCGCCAACCCAACCACCAGAAAAGAACCCAACTGCCTCAGATGCATCCCGCTCAACACCCGCTCCACCCGCAAACACGCTGTTGAACTCTGAGACCTACTCGACTCAACCTCCCCAGACGTCGCCTTCCTGACGGAGACCTAGCTGAACCCCTCCTCGCCACCCGGATGGCTACAAGATCTCCTGCAAAGGCCGTATCAACGGAGTAGGAGGAAGCATCGCCATCGTCCACAGGAACACGCTCAGAGTCTCGACCAACACCGACGACACCCTCAGCACTGTTGAACACCTGCACTTCCAGATCCACAGCGATCCCAACACCACCCACAGAGGAACCCTCGTCTACAGAGCCCCCGGAAATTGACCACAGTTCAGTGACTCCATCGCCGACTTCGTCAGCACACACGCCCTCGCCGCCACAGACTACATCCTCCTCGGGACCTGAACTTCCACCTTGAGAAGAACAACAACACCATCTCCACCACCCTGATTGACAACCTCGCCAACCTCGGACTCAGACAACTTGTCACAACACCAACCCACTCCGCCGGCCACGCGCTTGACCCCATCTTCTCCGCAAGCTCCCACGTCTCCTTCAACCACATCAACGAACTCCACTGGACCAACTATCGCTGCATCCACTTCACCTTCCGGAAACCCACCACGCACCACCACACTCAACAGATTCCCCGCCGCTGCTGGAGCAAAGTCACCGAAGACCAGCTAACCACCACCCTCGCCCGGAGCCCACCCGCCGACCCCACCAACCCCAACAGCGCCGCCGGCAACCTCAGACAGTGGATTGATGACTGTGCCAACACCATCCCCTAGATCAAGAGACCCTGCATCAGTCTCACCAGCAAGAAAGCCAGCTGGTTCACTGAAGACCTCCAGGCCTCCAAGCACACCTGCTGAAAGCTAGAGAAGAAATGGCACCTTGAACGAACACCGGACAGCTACGCAGCCCACAAGAACGCCACCCGCAGACACCATCACCTCATCAAATCTGCCAAAAGGGCCTCCTTCAAAGACCTTCTAGACAACAACGCACACAACAGCACAGAGCTCTTCAACATCGTGAAGGAACTCTCCAACCCCGGCTCCAGCATCAACGACATCCCACCTTCGCAAGAACTGTGTGACTCCTTGGCCATTTCTTCAATTGCAAGATCGCAGACATCCACGACACCTTCAACGCCACGACCGCCCAAACAAGCATGAGACCCCCGCCCCCACAATCACCATCCGCACCAACCACCTGCTCTCCTGGACCAACATAAACGACGAAGACACCATCAAAATCATGAACAGCATCCACTCCGGATCTCCGTCAGACCCATGCCCACACCCCATCTTCAACAAAGCCAGCACCACTATCGCACCCCATCTCCGGAAAGCCATCAACATCTCCTTCAAGACAGCAACATTCCCGGAGAGCTGGAAGCACGCTTAGGTCAGCGTCCTACTAAAAAAAAAACAACGCGGGCCCCAAGGACCTCAAGAACTTCTGGCCCATCTCCCTGCTCCCGTTCCCGGCGAAGGTCATCGAGAAGACCGGCAACAAACAACTAGCCCACTACCTCGCGGAGAACAGCATCTTGGATCCAGCCCGTGTTCTGCAGTAACGACAGCACCGAAACTGCCCTCATCGCCGCAACCAATGACATCAGGGCCCTCCTAGACAACAGAGAAACCGCAGCCCTCATCCTCCCGGACCTGTCAGCCGCCTTCGACACGGTCTGCCACCACACCCTACGCACACTCCTCCACGACGCTGGGTTCCAAGAGAAGGCCCTGGACTGGACCACCTCCTTCCTCTCCGGCAGAACCCAGTGCATCTGCCTGCCCCCTTTCCGCTCCAAAGCCACCGAGTTCATCTGTGGCGTACCCGAGGGCTCATCCCTCAGCCCAACACTGTTTAACATCTACATGGCACCGCTCGCCCAAGTCACCCGACTACATGACCTCAACATCCTCTGCTACGCCGACGACACCCAGCTGATCCTCTCCCTCACCACGGCCCCCCACACACCCAAAACCAACCTCCACGAAGGAATGAAAGCCGTTGCTGAATGGATGATGAACAGCTGACTGAAGCAAACTCGATCCACCCCTTCGGCCTGGGATGACTCCTGATGACCGACCGCACTGGGAACAGCTCCAACACCCCCGACCACACACGCAACGTAGGGTTCATCCTCGACTCCACCCTCTCCATGACAAAGCAGGTCAACGCTGTCTCATCCTCCTGCTTCAACACCTTCCGCATGCTCTGCAAGATCTACAAATGTATCACCACAGAAACAAGAAGAACGGTCACCCAGGCTCTCGTCTGCAGCAGGTTGGACTACGGAAAAACCCTCTACGCAGGAGCCTCAGCCAAACTCCAGAAACAACTTCAACGCATTCAGAACGCCTCTGCACGCCTGATCCTCGACATCCTTCACCGCAGCCACATCACACCCCATCTGAGAGATCTGCACTGGCTCCCCATCTGCAAGAGGATAACCTTTACGCCCCTCACCCATGCACACAAAGCACTCCACAACACCGGACCAGTGTACCTCAACAGACGACTCAGTTTCTACACCCCCACCCGCCAGCTTCGCACCGCCAACCTCGCCCTTGCCACAGTCCACCGGATTCAAAGAGCGACCTCCGGCGGCAGATCGTTCTCCCACCTCGCCGCCAAGACCTGGAACACCCTCTTCATCCCCCTACGGAAGACCCAAGACCTGCTGACCTTCAGAAGACTCCTCAAGACCTAGCTTTTCGGGCAGTAGCAGCATTTCCCCCCCTCCCCCCAGTGCCTTGAGACCCTCATGGGTAAGTAGTGCGCTTTACAAATGTTCTGATTGATTGATTGATTGAAGTGATCTAAAGTCCTGGGGTATGGGCCCCAATATTTATATTGAAAAATCCTTTGTCCTCTGAAGGCAAAGGGTCCTGTATCTAGTCCAAACCTGTTCTGTGCAGTCCTGGAGCACTTTGTGTACAGGACTCCTTCTTTCCTTTGGTAGGGTGGGCCAGGGTCCTCAGACACACCACAGGAGGTGGAGCCAGCATTGTGGAAGGCAGGCACAGTCCTATTCAGGCCCAGATGCTACTCCTCCCACCACTCTACATGCAGATAGGTCTATTCAGCCCTGTGCTGACTCACCCTGTCTCCTGGAGCCCCCCAGACCCTGTCACTCACAAACCAGACATCCAATACACTAGCTAGCAGGGGCAGGCTGGGTGGTTAGGTAAGAAAATACAGACTTTCTAAAAATTGTATTTTCAAACACAGAATGTTAAAACCAACTGTACTAAAAGATGTATTTTATAATCTTGAGATCAGGCATACTAACTTCGAATTTCTACCATGTTTCCTGGGTCCTTTAGGATTATAAAATGTTATAATCAATCTGCTCATTCTGGCTTATGGGAACAGGTAGCCTTGCAAAAGTGAAAAACGAAAATAGCTGTAATTCACTGTTAGGACATGCCACACATATCAGGGCATGTCCTACCTCTTACATAGAATGCACCCTGACCTTGGGCCTACCTTAGGATTGTCTGATATGTAGAAAAGGGAGCTTTAGGGACTGGCAAGTGGGTGCACTTACCAAGTCGACATGGCAGTACTAGACTGCAGAAAGGCTCTGCAACGGCAGGCCTGGGACACACTTTACAAACTGCTTCTGTGGGTGGCAAAACCAGTGCTGCAAGCCCACCAGCAGCATTTGATTTACAGGCCCTGAACACAAATGGTGCACTGTTCTAGGGTCTGACAAGTAAATCAAATAAGCCAAGCATGGAGTCACTAATCCATTACATCAATTTAACATAGGGAGCACTTGCACTGTGGCACCGAATAGCAGTGGCTCAGTGCCCAAAGCATCTAAACCAGCAAAACATATCAAAAACAGAAGAGGCAGTCAGTGAAAAATGGAAAGGAGACTCACACCAATTGTACCAGGTCTAACAACTGTATTCTTCAACGAGTACCCTCTTTCTGTAAACTAGCTTTTCATCCTTGTTCTTAGCTTGTCACATTTGCTGTGCATTTAAAGACAGAGGTCAAATGTCAGGCTCTGACTTCCAGGGAGCTTGGTGTTTATTTTATTTTCTGTGACTTCAAATTGAGAGGATTTATGTGACAATAATCCCGGCTACAGGCGTGTGGTGGAGGACGGCTGTGTGCTGTTATTATTTCTAGCACACAACAAAATTTAAATGTCTGTAGGAAAGCACAAACAAAGCACATTTTTGGGTAATTCCAAACTGTGGGCCACTATATTCTACTCAGAAAAAGTATACACTATGCTACTCTACCATACATCATTGTACTCTATGTCACTGCACTCTATGCCACTCTATTCTACTCTGTACCACTTTATTCTAGGCCACTGCTCTCCATGCCACTCTACTCTGTACCACTCTACACCCCTGCACTCTATGCTAATGCAATCTGTGAACTCTACTGTACACTATTGCACTTAATGAAAGTCTTCTCTGGAACACTACGCTCTCTGCCACTGCACTCTATGCAGCTTTATTGAACTTTATACAACTTCACTTTACTCTGGAACAATCTACTCTATACCACTGCACTTCCCATCACTCTATTTCAATCTGGGCCACTGCACTCTACCCTGTGCCCCTCCACTCCACTCTACACCACTCTATTCTATGCCACTGCACTCTATGGCATTGCACATTACACCAAAACACTTTATACCACTTTACTCAAACCAATACGATCTATGCCACTGAACTCTATTCCAATCTACTCTGTACCAATGCACTGTATGTCACTGTACTCTACTCTGCAACACTCTATGCCACTGCACTCTATACCACTCTACTCTACACCATTGCACTCTACATCACTGAACTCTTCACCACTCTATTCTACTCTGCAACACTGTACTCGGCACCACTGCTCTCTATGCCACTCTACTCTGCGCCACTGTGCTCTATGCTACTACACTCTGCACCATTCAACTCTGCAACACTGCGCCCTCCACCACTGAACTCTGTGCCACTGTACTCTACTCTGTACCACTCTAGTCTATGCCAATGGACTCTACGCCACTATTTCTACACAGCTCTAATCTACTTTGTACCACTGCAGCCTATGCCACTTTACTCTTCTCTACACCACTTTACTCTATCCTAGTGCGCTTTACCCAACTCTACTCTACTATGCTGGACTCTTCTGCACTGGACTCTACACATCTCCAGTCTAGACCGTCCACTCTACTCTGCACCAGTCCACTCTATGCCACTACGTGCTACTCTACAACAGTGCACTCAATGCCACTGCACTCTACTCTGTACCACTCAACTCCATGCCCGTGCACTCTATTCCACTCCACTCTACCCTGGCCCTGTACCAATCAAATCTACTTCACTCTACTCTGACATAATCTACTCTACACCATGGCACTCTATGCCTCTGCACTTTATGCCACTCTACTCCACTTTTCACCACTACAAACTACACCACTGCAATCAACACTGCACCACTCTACTCTGCACCATTCTATTTTATGCCACTCTACTTTAAACTACTACACTCTACGCCATGTTACTCAAAACCAATGCACTGTATGCAACTGCCCACTACTCTGTACCACCACACTCTACTCTGCAATACTCTACTACTCTGCATTCTATGTCACTGCATGCTATGCCACTGAATGCTATGCCACTCTACACCTTGGCACTCTAGATCACATCACTCTACGCCGCTCTACTCTGCACCACTCAACTCTATGCCAATTCACTCTGCATCACTCCACTCTTCAACACTGCACTTTAAGCTACTCTATTCAACTATGCACCACTGCACTCTACGAAGTGTACTCTACACCCCTGCACTCTAGCCTGTACCACTCCACCCTGTACCACTCCACTCCACGCCACATCACTGTACTTTGAAACAATCACTGCTAAGCCACTGCGCTCTGCACTTCATCAGTCCACTCTACACCTCTCCACTCTTCAACACTCTACTCCACTGTATGCCACGCTACTCCATTCTATGCCACTTAACTCTATGACACTGTACTGAACTCTATAGCTTTCCACTCTATGACACTCTACTCCCTCCACAAAATTCTACCCCACTCCACTCAATGCCACTCCATGACACTCCACTTCACTCACCACAACTCAACTCAACACCACTCTATGGCACTCTGTGCCATTCTATGGCTCTCTACGCCACACCATAATACCCCACTCGACTCCTGACACTCCACTTTATGACACTCACTCCACGCCACTAGCTTTTAGCCATGCTAAACAGCAGCCACACTGGTGTACAATAAGACTAACAAATATTGGCAAAGCCAATAGCTCTTGCATAGGTGAGATGTATTGTATTTTCTAATGCTTGTTTTAATACCAACCTCCATAGTTTCCCCTAAGCGCCTCCTTTGATTTGTCCGCCCCGCCCAATCCTGCTTTTTTCCATTTTCCCACTCACCAAACTCCTCTATAACTCCTCCTCTTGACTCTCGCTACACAGCGTTTCCATCAACCCTACCCCTCCTGTCCTTTTTACGGTCGAGCCTGCGAGAGCATGCTCTAGCGCATATGCTAGCATATGAGTCTCACTTGCGAGACACTGTTGTATAATGACTTGGAGCCTGCCTATGCTTTCCATTTGTCTGGTTCTGCATCACTCTTCTTGGCCACCCTTTTGATTCGCTAGTGCAGCCAAAACGTCATTTCCGCCGATTGGTGTGGAGCACGGACCAAGCACAGATTGATTTAATTTTATCAATGCCTGTCCGCTGGTCCAGACGCAATTCACGTACTATTTTTGGGGGCTACTGATACATCACTTCTGACGCTTGTTTTTTTTCCATGCAATTGTAGCATTCAGTTACATTGCCCTCCCAAACACGTTTGCTTGTTTTTACTTGTGGACTGGTTTGGTCTTTTATGATGCAGTTGTGTTATTCCGATTGAGAGTAACGTCACCAAATGCACTCATAAAACAAAATTTCATTCATCTTCGTATTTGTCAATAAAGTTCTATTCAAAATTTCATTGAAGTCTTTGAATTTCTTTAAATGTTGTTTTCACATCTGTTTATAGACATAACCCATAATTCCACATAGCCCAATGCATTTCGGGTATTTGCCCTTCTTCGGGGGCTTTTTTTACTGCCAAAGAAAAATGCATGTTAAGTATACACAATATTAGACCAGCCGGTCTGTTCTTATCTAGTATTACATTAAACCTTATATCCCGATTTATTCGCAACACTGTAAAGTGAAGAATCACATAATATCACATTCGTTTGGTGCTTTTAGTCAAATGTAAAAAAAAAAGTAAAACGGATGGCAAAAAAGGAAAAATGCACAGTGAACATCGTGTAAGTGAGGTTGCAGTTAAGGGTAGGAGATAATTTGTGTGTGTTCTAAAACAAACGGAGTAACGAAGTTCGAGACAAGCATGCCGTGTCCGAACATATCGTACCTTTAATAGGGTGGGTTTTGCGGAGGTGACGCTTACTTCGTTACTCCGTTTGTTTTAGAACACACACAAATTATCTCCTACCCTTAACTGCAACCTCACTTACACGAGAACTGGGGGTCTCTAGTTGGTCGAGGTAGGTACTTTGACCAAATAGGGACCCTTGCTTCTAAGTCAGGGAAAGGGTATTACACTTCTGGATAACCCCTGCTCACCGCCTTCGTAGCTTGGCATGAGCAGACAGGCTTATCTCTGAGGTAGTGTGTTAAGCATTTGTGAACACATACAGTAATGCAGTGAAAACATTACAGATGGTAGCAGTAACTTAGTTCAAATTGATAATAAATGTGACACGTTTCTCACAACAGTACCTTGGATGCGTAACGCAAAACAAACAAAAGGACCGCAGGGAGGAAGATGCGTCGGTTCCTTGCTTCGGGGGAGGCGTTGCATCGCGCCTCAATGCTTGCGCAGAGTAGGGGATGAATCTGTTCCTTACAGGAGAGGAGGTGATGCATTGAGTCTCGTACTGCGTTCTGGTTACGATGCGGCAAGATGGCGCCTCAATGCGATGCGACAATCTGGTGTGATGCAATAAGATGGCGCCCTTGATACAATGCGATGACGTGAAGATGATGCATGCACGCCTGACGGCCGCGCGGCAATCTCTGTAACTTTGGAGCCACGATGCACTTCTCTGTTGATGCAACGACGACCCTTGTGGTGGTGGCATGCTTCTCCAGTGATGCAACGGCAAACAGCTGCGACCAAGACACACTTCTCTGGTGATACAGCGGCAGCCTCTGTTGCGGCGACACGCTTTTCCGGCGATGCGACAGCAACAGCTGCGACACGCTTCTTCCCGTTGAGTCATCCTTCCAGCTCCCAGCGACACATAGGCTTCTGAAGTCAAAATTCCCAGCAAGTAAATTCAGAGGGGAGCTGGTGGTGAAGTCTTGTAGCACTGACACTTCAGTAGGAGGCAAGCACAAGTTCAAGCCCTTTGAAAAATATTCTGCAAGATGATGAAAGTTTCTTAAAAGTTCCTTCTCCTTTCCTTGGCAATGAAGACACCACTGCAGGCCAATCCAGAAAACAGCACACTGGCAGAGGGGCAGTCCAAACTCCTGCAGCTTCCTTGGTTCTTCTCCTTGACAAAGGTTCGTCTTGTTGTTCCAGGAGCGACCCATGACCCTGTTACCAGGCAGGTCGCTCCCCTCGCCGCACAGCACCACCTGTGTAACGCTGTCCTGAGCCCGCTGCTGCTGCTCGTTAAGGTTCATGGCCATGTACAGCCTTCTTTGTATCTCACTTATCCCTCCATTGTACCTCATTGTATTGCTTGTATTTTATTATATTTTCGCCTATTCCTCTGTGACTGTTTCTTTTCCCACATGATTGTACCCTTCTTTCCTTATGTACCCCCGCCTGATTCCCCCATCGTTCTTCCCGCAACTGAGCCCCCTGCAGCCCACCTCCCAGCTGCTTCTCCCTCCCACCTCCCCTCATATGGAGGCCGCTGTGCGGCTGATGGCATGCCGAAGGTGCACCTAAGGCAAGCCCGTCTGTGCCCGTCCACGCCTGGACCGGGCCTAGCGCCATAATGGCTGGCCCCCGTGAACGTCATGATGCCTGTCTCCGCTACGATGCCAGCACCCTCCACGCACTCAACACAGGATGCCCACACACCTGCTTCCTAGCCGCCGCGAAGCACACCCAAGGACCCTTCTCCTGACGGATTTGCAGCTTCACCAGCATCCGACCCGCCAACCCAACCACCAGAAAAGAACCCAACTGCCTCAGATGCATCCCGCTCAACACCCGCTCCACCCGCAAACACGCTGTTGAACTCTGAGACCTACTCGACTCAACCTCCCCAGACGTCGCCTTCCTGACGGAGACCTAGCTGAACCCCTCCTCGCCACCCGGATGGCTACAAGATCTCCTGCAAAGGCCGTATCAACGGAGTAGGAGGAAGCATCGCCATCGTCCACAGGAACACGCTCAGAGTCTCGACCAACACCGACGACACCCTCAGCACTGTTGAACACCTGCACTTCCAGATCCACAGCGATCCCAACACCACCCACAGAGGAACCCTCGTCTACAGAGCCCCCGGAAATTGACCACAGTTCAGTGACTCCATCGCCGACTTCGTCAGCACACACGCCCTCGCCGCCACAGACTACATCCTCCTCGGGACCTGAACTTCCACCTTGAGAAGAACAACAACACAATCTCCACCACCCTGATTGACAACCTCGCCAACCTCGGACTCAGACAACTTGTCACAACACCAACCCACTCCGCCGGCCACGCGCTTGACCCCATCTTCTCCGCAAGCTCCCACGTCTCCTTCAACCACATCAACGAACTCCACTGGACCAACTATCGCTGCATCCACTTCACCTTCCGGAAACCCACCACGCACCACCACACTCAACAGATTCCCCGCCGCTGCTGGAGCAAAGTCACCGAAGACCAGCTAACCACCACCCTCGCCCGGAGCCCACCCGCCGACCCCACCAACCCCAACAGCGCCGCCGGCAACCTCAGACAGTGGATTGATGACTGTGCCAACACCATCCCCTAGATCAAGAGACCCTGCATCAGTCTCACCAGCAAGAAAGCCAGCTGGTTCACTGAAGACCTCCAGGCCTCCAAGCACACCTGCTGAAAGCTAGAGAAGAAATGGCACCTTGAACGAACACCGGACAGCTACGCAGCCCACAAGAACGCCACCCGCAGACACCATCACCTCATCAAATCTGCCAAAAGGGCCTCCTTCAAAGACCTTCTAGACAACAACGCACACAACAGCACAGAGCTCTTCAACATCGTGAAGGAACTCTCCAACCCCGGCTCCAGCATCAACAACATCCCACCTTCGCAAGAACTGTGTGACTCCTTGGCCATTTCTTCAATTGCAAGATCGCAGACATCCACGACACCTTCAACGCCACGACCGCCCAAACAAGCACTGAGACCCCCGCCCCCACAATCACCATCCGCACCAACCACCTGCTCTCCTGGACCAACATAAACGACGAAGACACCATCAAAATCATGAACAGCATCCACTCCGGATCTCCGTCAGACCCATGCCCACACCCCATCTTCAACAAAGCCAGCACCACTATCGCACCCCATCTCCGGAAAGCCATCAACATCTCCTTCAAGACAGCAACATTCCCGGAGAGCTGGAAGCACGCTTAGGTCAGCGTCCTACTAAAAAAAAACAACGCGGGCCCCAAGGACCTCAAGAACTTCTGGCCCATCTCCCTGCTCCCGTTCCCGGCGAAGGTCATCGAGAAGACCGGCAACAAACAACTAGCCCACTACCTCGCGGAGAACAGCATCTTGGATCCAGCCCGTGTTCTGCAGTAACGACAGCACCGAAACTGCCCTCATCGCCGCAACCAATGACATCAGGGCCCTCCTAGACAACAGAGAAACCGCAGCCCTCATCCTCCCGGACCTGTCAGCCGCCTTCGACACGGTCTGCCACCACACCCTACGCACACTCCTCCACGACGCTGGGATCCAAGAGAAGGCCCTGGACTGGACCACCTCCTTCCTCTCCGGCAGAACCCAGTGCATCTGCCTGCCCCCTTTCCGCTCCAAAGCCACCGAGTTCATCTGTGGCGTACCCGAGGGCTCATCCCTCAGCCCAACACTGTTTAACATCTACATGGCACCGCTCGCCCAAGTCACCCGACTACATGACCTCAACATCCTCTGCTACGCCGACGACACCCAGCTGATCCTCTCCCTCACCACGGCCCCCCACACACCCAAAACCAACCTCCACGAAGGAATGAAAGCCGTTGCTGAATGGATGATGAACAGCTGACTGAAGCAAACTCGATCCACCCCTTCGGCCTGGGATGACTCCTGATGACCGACCGCACTGGGAACAGCTCCAACACCCCCGACCACACACGCAACGTAGGGTTCATCCTCGACTCCACCCTCTCCATGACAAAGCAGGTCAACGCTGTCTCATCCTCCTGCTTCAACACCTTCCGCATGCTCTGCAAGATCTACAAATGTATCACCACAGAAACAAGAAGAACGGTCACCCAGGCTCTCGTCTGCAGCAGGTTGGACTACGGAAAAACCCTCTACGCAGGAGCCTCAGCCAAACTCCAGAAACAACTTCAACGCATTCAGAACGCCTCTGCACGCCTGATCCTCGACATCCTTCACCGCAGCCACATCACACCCCATCTGAGAGATCTGCACTGGCTCCCCATCTGCAAGAGGATAACCTTTACGCCCCTCACCCATGCACACAAAGCACTCCACAACACCGGACCAGTGTACCTCAACAGACGACTCAGTTTCTACACCCCCACCCGCCAGCTTCGCACCGCCAACCTCGCCCTTGCCACAGTCCACCGGATTCAAAGAGCGACCTCCGGCGGCAGATCGTTCTCCCACCTCGCCGCCAAGACCTGGAACACCCTCTTCATCCCCCTACGGAAGACCCAAGACCTGCTGACCTTCAGAAGACTCCTCAAGACCTAGCTTTTCGGGCAGTAGCAGCATTTCCCCCCCTCCCCCCAGTGCCTTGAGACCCTCATGGGTAAGTAGTGCGCTTTACAAATGTTCTGATTGATTGATTGATTGAAGTGATCTAAAGTCCTGGGGTATGGGCCCCAATATTTATATTGAAAAATCCTTTGTCCTCTGAAGGCAAAGGGTCCTGTATCTAGTCCAAACCTGTTCTGTGCAGTCCTGGAGCACTTTGTGTACAGGACTCCTTCTTTCCTTTGGTAGGGTGGGCCAGGGTCCTCAGACACACCACAGGAGGTGGAGCCAGCATTGTGGAAGGCAGGCACAGTCCTATTCAGGCCCAGATGCTACTCCTCCCACCACTCTACATGCAGATAGGTCTATTCAGCCCTGTGCTGACTCACCCTGTCTCCTGGAGCCCCCCAGCCCCTGTCACTCACAAACCAGACATCCAATACACTAGCTAGCAGGGGCAGGCTGGGTGGTTAGGTAAGAAAATACAGACTTTCTAAAAATTGTATTTTCAAACACAGAATGTTAAAACCAACTGTACTAAAAGATGTATTTTATAATCTTGAGATCAGGCATACTAACTTCGAATTTCTACCATGTTTCCTGGGTCCTTTAGGATTATAAAATGTTATAATCAATCTGCTCATTCTGGCTTATGGGAACAGGTAGCCTTGCAAAAGTGAAAAACGAAAATAGCTGTAATTCACTGTTAGGACATGCCACACATATCAGGGCATGTCCTACCTCTTACATAGAATGCACCCTGACCTTGGGCCTACCTTAGGATTGTCTGATATGTAGAAAAGGGAGCTTTAGGGACTGGCAAGTGGGTGCACTTACCAAGTCGACATGGCAGTACTAGACTGCAGAAAGGCTCTGCAACGGCAGGCCTGGGACACACTTTACAAACTGCTTCTGTGGGTGGCAAAACCAGTGCTGCAAGCCCACCAGCAGCATTTGATTTACAGGCCCTGAACACAAATGGTGCACTGTTCTAGGGTCTGCCAAGTAAATCAAATAAGCCAAGCATGGAGTCACTAATCCATTACATCAATTTAACATAGGGAGCACTTGCACTGTGGCACCGAATAGCAGTGGCTCAGTGCCCAAAGCATCTAAACCAGCAAAACATATCAAAAACAGAAGAGGCAGTCAGTGAAAAATGGAAAGGAGACTCACACCAATTGTACCAGGTCTAACAACTGTATTCTTCAACGAGTACCCTCTTTCTGTAAACTAGCTTTTCATCCTTGTTCTTAGCTTGTCACATTTGCTGTGCATTTAAAGACAGAGGTCAAATGTCAGGCTCTGACTTCCAGGGAGCTTGGTGTTTATTTTATTTTCTGTGACTTCAAATTGAGAGGATTTATGTGACAATAATCCCGGCTACAGGCGTGTGGTGGAGGACGGCTGTGTGCTGTTATTATTTCTAGCACACAACAAAATTTAAATGTCTGTAGGAAAGCACAAACAAAGCACATTTTTGGGTAATTCCAAACTGTGGGCCACTATATTCTACTCAGAAAAAGTATACACTATGCTACTCTACCATACATCATTGTACTCTATGTCACTGCACTCTATGCCACTCTATTCTACTCTGTACCACTTTATTCTAGGCCACTGCTCTCCATGCCACTCTACTCTGTACCACTCTACACCCCTGCACTCTATGCTAATGCAATCTGTGAACTCTACTGTACACTATTGCACTTAATGAAAGTCTTCTCTGGAACACTACGCTCTCTGCCACTGCACTCTATGCAGCTTTATTGAACTTTATACAACTTCACTTTACTCTGGAACAATCTACTCTATACCACTGCACTTCCCATCACTCTATTTCAATCTGGGCCACTGCACTCTACCCTGTGCCCCTCCACTCCACTCTACACCACTCTATTCTATGCCACTGCACTCTATGGCATTGCACATTACACCAAAACACTTTATACCACTTTACTCAAACCAATACGATCTATGCCACTGAACTCTATTCCAATCTACTCTGTACCAATGCACTGTATGTCACTGTACTCTACTCTGCAACACTCTATGCCACTGCACTCTATACCACTCTACTCTACACCATTGCACTCTACATCACTGAACTCTTCACCACTCTATTCTACTCTGCAACACTGTACTCGGCACCACTGCTCTCTATGCCACTCTACTCTGCGCCACTGTGCTCTATGCTACTACACTCTGCACCATTCAACTCTGCAACACTGCGCCCTCCACCACTGAACTCTGTGCCACTGTACTCTACTCTGTACCACTCTAGTCTATGCCAATGGACTCTACGCCACTATTTCTACACAGCTCTAATCTACTTTGTACCACTGCAGCCTATGCCACTTTACTCTTCTCTACACCACTTTACTCTATCCTAGTGCGCTTTACCCAACTCTACTCTACTATGCTGGACTCTTCTGCACTGGACTCTACACATCTCCAGTCTAGACCGTCCACTCTACTCTGCACCAGTCCACTCTATGCCACTACGTGCTACTCTACAACAGTGCACTCAATGCCACTGCACTCTACTCTGTACCACTCAACTCCATGCCCGTGCACTCTATTCCACTCCACTCTACCCTGGCCCTGTACCAATCAAATCTACTTCACTCTACTCTGACATAATCTACTCTACACCATGGCACTCTATGCCTCTGCACTTTATGCCACTCTACTCCACTTTTCACCACTACAAACTACACCACTGCAATCAACACTGCACCACTCTACTCTGCACCATTCTATTTTATGCCACTCTACTTTAAACTACTACACTCTACGCCATGTTACTCAAAACCAATGCACTGTATGCAACTGCCCACTACTCTGTACCACCACACTCTACTCTGCAATACTCTACTACTCTGCATTCTATGTCACTGCATGCTATGCCACTGAATGCTATGCCACTCTACACCTTGGCACTCTAGATCACATCACTCTACGCCGCTCTA
Source organism: Lissotriton helveticus (assembly GCF_964261635.1). Classification (NCBI taxonomy): domain Eukaryota; kingdom Metazoa; phylum Chordata; class Amphibia; order Caudata; family Salamandridae; genus Lissotriton; species Lissotriton helveticus. Next base: position 913,186,437 of record NC_136059.1, on the reverse strand, counting down.
CTCTGCACCACTCAACTCTATGCCAATTCACTCTGCATCACTCCACTCTTCAACACTGCACTTTAAGCTACTCTATTCAACTATGCACCACTGCACTCTACGAAGTGTACTCTACACCCCTGCACTCTAGCCTGTACCACTCCACCCTGTACCACTCCACTCCACGCCACATCACTGTACTTTGAAACAATCACTGCTAAGCCACTGCACTCTGCACTTCATCAGTCCACTCTACACCTCTCCACTCTTCAACACTCTACTCCACTGTATGCCACGCTACTCCATTCTATGCCACTTAACTCTATGACACTGTACTGAACTCTATAGCTTTCCACTCTATGACACTCTACTCCCTCCACAAAATTCTACCCCACTCCACTCAATGCCACTCCATGACACTCCACTTCACTCACCACAACTCAACTCAACACCACTCTATGGCACTCTGTGCCATTCTATGGCTCTCTACGCCACACCATAATACCCCACTCGACTCCTGACACTCCACTTTATGACACTCACTCCACGCCACTAGCTTTTAGCCATGCTAAACAGCAGCCACACTGGTGTACAATAAGACTAACAAATATTGGCAAAGCCAATAGCTCTTGCATAGGTGAGATGTATTGTATTTTCTAATGCTTGTTTTAATACCAACCTCCATAGTTTCCCCTAAGCGCCTCCTTTGATTTGTCCGCCCCGCCCAATCCTGCTTTTTTCCATTTTCCCACTCACCAAACTCCTCTATAACTCCTCCTCTTGACTCTCGCTACACAGCGTTTTCATCAACCCTACCCCTCCTGTCCTTTTTACGGTCGAGCCTGCGAGAGCATGCTCTAGCGCATATGCTAGCATATGAGTCTCACTTGCGAGACACTGTTGTATAATGACTTGGAGCCTGCCTATGCTTTCCATTTGTCTGGTTCTGCATCACTCTTCTTGGCCACACTTTTGATTCGCTAGTGCAGCCAAAACGTCATTTCCGCCGATTGGTGTGGAGCACGGACCAAGCACAGATTGATTTAATTTTATCAATGCCTGTCCGCTGGTCCAGACGCAATTCACGTACTATTTTTGGGGGCTACTGATACATCACTTCTGACGCTTGTTTTTTTTCCATGCAATTGTAGCATTCAGTTACATTGCCCTCCCAAACACGTTTGCTTGTTTTTACTTGTGGACTGGTTTGGTCTTTTATGATGCAGTTGTGTTATTCCGATTGAGAGTAACGTCACCAAATGCACTCATAAAACAAAATTTCATTCATCTTCGTATTTGTCAATAAAGTTCTATTCAAAATTTCATTGAAGTCTTTGAATTTCTTTAAATGTTGTTTTCACATCTGTTTATAGACATAACCCATAATTCCACATAGCCCAGTGCATTTCGGGTATTTGCCCTTCTTCGGGGGCTTTTTTTACTGCCAAAGAAAAATGCATGTTAAGTATACACAATATTAGACCAGCCGGTCTGTTCTTATCTAGTATTACATTAAACCGTATATCCCGATTTATTCGCAACACTGTAAAGTGAAGAATCACATAATATCACATTCGTTTGGTGCTTTTAGTCAAATGTAAAAAAAAAAGTAAAACGGATGGCAAAAAAGGAAAAATGCACAGTGAACATCGTGTAAGTGAGGTTGCAGTTAAGGGTAGGAGATAATTTGTGTGTGTTCTAAAACAAACGGAGTAACGAAGTTCGAGACAAGCATGCCGTGTCCGAACATATCGTACCTTTAATAGGGTGGGTTTTGCGGAGGTGACGCTTACTTCGTTACTCCGTTTGTTTTAGAACACACACAAATTATCTCCTACCCTTAACTGCAACCTCACTTACACGATGGTGTGATGCGACAGCAGCAGCGGCGACACCCTTCTTCAATGATGCGACAACAGCAACTGTGGCGGTGACACGCTACTCCGGTGATGAGACGGCATCTGCTGTGATGGCAAAACTCTTCTCCCGGGATGGGAGGCGCTTCTGTGATGCGATGCGGCAGCGGCGATACCCTTCTTCAGTGATGCAACGACAGCGGCTGTGGCGGGGTCACGCTTCTTCTTTATGAGTCGTGCTTCCAGCTCCTTGCGACACGTAGTCCCTCAGAAGGCCCAGCACAACAGCAGGCACTTCAAAAGAACTCAAAGGAAGTGGATGGTGAAGTCTGTTATCCCTGAGACTTCAGCAGGAGGCAAGCTCAATTTCCAAGCCCTTGGAGATCCTTTACTAGTTGATGAAAGTAGCACAAAGTTCCTTTCTCCTTTCTTTGGCTGTCAGGAGACCACTGCGGGCCAATCCCCCAAACTGCATTCAGTTTAGGGATAGTCTCCTTCTTTAGTTTCTCTCTGGTTCCTCTCCTCAGCAAAGTTTCTTCTTTTTCCCAAAAGTGATCTAAAGTTCTGGGGTCTGGGTCCCCTCTTTTATACACCAAAATCCTTTGTTTCTGAAGGCAGAGAGTGTCTGTACCTAGTCCAAACCAGTTCTGGTCAGTCCTGGAGCATTTTGTTGACAAGACTCCTTCTTTTCTTTGACAGTGTGGGCCAGGGACATTTGATGCACCACAGGAGGTGGAGCCAGCATTGCGGAAGACAGGCATAGCCCTATTCAGGTCCCATGTGCTCCCCTCACTCTACATGCAGATGGGTCTATTCAGCCATGTGCCTACTCACCCTGTCTCCTGGAATCCCCCAGCCCCTGTCACTTAAACCCCAGACAAAGAATACACAACCTAGCAGAGGCAGGCTTGGACAGTTAGGCAAGAAAATACCTACTTTCTAAAGGTGGTATTTTCAAACACAGAATGTTAAAACCAACTTCACTAAAAGATGTATTTTATGATTCTGAGTTCAGGCATATTAAACTCGAATTTCTACCTAATCAAACTGCCCATTCTGGCCTATGGGGAACAGGTAGCCTTGAAATAGTGAAAAACGAAAATGGCTGTAATTCACTATTAGGACATGCTAGACACATCAGGGCATGTCCTACCTTTTACCTACAATGCACCCTGCTCTTTGGACTGCCATAGGGGTGACTAATATGCAGGAAAGGGAAGGTTTAGGGACTGGCAAGTGGGTGCACTTACCCAGTCAACATGGCAGTATCAGATTGCACACAGGCTCTGCAAAGGCAGACCTGAGACACACTTTACAGGCTGCTTCTGTAGGTGGCACAACCAGTGCTGCAAGCCCACCAGCAGCATTTGATTTACAGCCCTGGGCACACTCAGTGCACTGTACTAGGGTCTGACAAGTACCACAATCATGGAGTCACTAATCAATACTTCAATTTACCATAGGGAGCACTTGCACTGTGGCACTGATTAGCAGTGGCACAGTGCTCAAAGAATCTATAACCAGCAAAAACACATGAGGTAACAGCAAAAAATGGAAAGGAGACCCACGCCAATGGTGCCAGGTCTAACACTTTGCATGTAATCTGGAGACATTCATTGTGTTTGATGATATCCTAGCCAATAATTAATCTCTGCTACTTTGAAATATTGTTTTGCCACAGGTCTATGTAAAGTAGATACCAATATGAAATGTTTGATACATTTAAAAATAATTCATAATTTATTTGTAACTATACCAGACTTGTCAATATTTGTACTCGCATACATTCAATTGTTGTACAATCTAATTTCATTCCTGTGAGTCAACTCATAATATGCATTATTTCAACCAATTTAGAGAGAGAGAGGTAGATGCCCAGCAGGACATACAAATTGCAAAAATGTAACTTTCTTTTATTTTGCCAAGTCTTCTTTTATCACGTTGGACTCATGTTTTCTTTTGTTTTTACTCGTGGGCACTGATCTCAAAAGATGAGGATTACTTTATTGCAAAGTGACATTGTTTCTTTCTTAAGTGCAATTTCTGAAATGATCCTTTAACACAAACGGGCTGATTATGATGTCGGGCGGAAGGGCATCTGAGGACCATTCCGAGGCAGACCATCCGACCGACTCGTTCTTGGATGAGGTTGTTCCGACTGACACATTATAATGCCCAAAATCCATTGCTTACGGACCGATGCGGTTACTCCGAATCCGACTGGATATTCTGCCTGGGAAACCATCAGAAACGCTGAATGGTGCAGTTCAGAGCCACTTCCGAATCAGAAACTGCCCGCCCCATTACGATTCGTATTTACAACACGCCAAATCACTCAGGCCAACCACCTCATCAGAGCAGGCAGAAGGGGAGTATTTTAACTCAGAAGCTCGTCACAACATGCCTCCTATGACCAAAGCTGTGCAGCTATGAAGTCCATCGCACATGCCATCCTTCTACTATACATCTACGATTAATATTACAACCCCAGCCGACACAGAATTCGGTGACGGTAAGTAAGACACTGACCCCTAGAGATTAGCGTAACTACCCAGCGAAAGTCAATACAGTAAAAAGTGTACCATAGCATGTTGTGTTTGGCAAATGAGGGAATGTTATCATCAGGTATGTACAGTGAGACCACCAAATACTGGGAGAAACACACATTTTACATTGGAACAGGAAAGTCCATTGCCACATATATGTATGAATAACAAAATGAATGCATGAGTACACCACAGTACACAACAAAACATCACAGGGCAACAGAACTACAATGCACTCACAAAAGTATGGTTCTGGGTTACCTGTGGTGTGGTTGTTGTGTGCATATTTGTTGCTATTTTTTTGTACTGTGGGACTCCCACTCTGACGACGGGCAGTGGTTCGGACATGTGAATCTATGGAAGATACCAATACTGGAGAACCACAGATTACAGCTAAGTAACTTTTGTTCTTCCCTTCTATCCCTCTGCATTCCCTCTCACTCCAAATAACTGACTAATATCCACCACTCAAATTACTTTCATATTTTCACCACTAATCCTTTTTGGGTTTCCGGAGTAGCGTGCTACTCACCCAAAAAAGTGCTTCAAGACCCCATCAGGAGTAAAAACCTCTATATAAATACAAACTTTTTTTCCTCCTCTATCCTTCTGCTATCTTTCCGAATCCAAATAACTGACTAACATATCCATCACTTAAAATTTCCTTGCATGTTTCACTATACTAATTCAACACTAATCCTCTATGGGTCCCGGAGTAGCGTGCTACTCTCCGAAAATCGCTTTGATGCCTTGTCAGGGGTAGTAAGCGCTATACAAATGCAATTACAATACAATACAATATGCACTGGCAGCATGCGCGCACCTACATGCATCATTTCCACTGGCAAAATCCAAATATCTGAAAAGCATAAAAAGACCATAACATCTCATATCATTGAAAGTCACATTGCCGGAAGGAACATCATTTACCGTAATTACATTGCTGTTTCCCAAACACCATAGCAAGAAGCACATTACCTCCTCTGTATAGCTTGAAATCATTTAACCAACAATATGTATAAACCACACAGAAAAATGAAGTCAAATCATGTGGCTGATCTACCAAGTACCAATACAATACATCCACTCAATCAGATGGAAAACCTAGGCCTAGCTTGTTTACTATATCACACCTCACATTACCTGGTGCACCAATTGTTGACATATCAATACATGTCTCTAAACAACAAATTGACTACTACATTCCAACCTGTCCTGTCGCTCCCCCATCAGCCCAATTCCGCAGTCCCATATCCTGTGTACCGATAAGTACAGCAGTGTCAGAGCAAGTATCCACCAAAGCCTACGTCCACAATTATCTCAGCCTCTCTGCATGGCACATAGCCAGGTCATCATAGAAAGTCACAACCAGAATGGGATGTTGGATATGTTAGGATTAACAACATGTGAAGGAACGAGCTCAGATCCAGAGCAGGACTCCGACAGATGAATCTCTTTCATCCAATCCCTAGCATGCACCCAGGTCTGCAAGCATGCACACCGTAATCAAATACATTGGGACACATAACTATCTTGCGGCCCCATATCCTTTGTCAGCCCAGCTTTACACACCCCTGGTTGATCTGTGCCATTTACTCACCACTGTTCACTGAGGCCAGCCAGCAGGCCATGAGATAGGATACCTACCTGTACAGTTAGGACATGGTATAAAAATGTCCCACTTGGAGTCAAAGCACTCAAAAAGGGACAAAGTGATAACAGTCCACACAGAGCAGGCATCAAATCAGCAGGTACATAAAGAATGGATCGTCATCCCATATCTTTGCAAAGGAAAACACGCATCTCAAATCAAAGACAATTTCTTGCAGACCAAAACCAGACACAGGGAACTGCATTTTCCTGGCATATGGCTCAATGCATGCCCCTGCACACAATTTACAAGACATTTAAACATCCACACTAAAACCTTACTACCAGCTCATTAACATGTCCTGGACACAAATTATAAATCATCTTTCATTAAGCAGGCAATGCAGTTACGGTCAGATGGGCATAATAAATATTCATCAATGACTCAAGCATACCAAACCAGGAGCATATGGCACAAAATCAAACAAAACGATAACCATAACAAGATAGAAGAGCACAGAGGGATCATGTGCATTTAGAAGGTCAGCAACCCACATACCTCACAGGCCACACATGGGGGTGTGGCCATGGCCTCTAGAACAATAGCCATTGTCAACAGTTGACATTGTAGCATATTTAAACTCTAAAAGACACCTCTGCTTGTGAACAAAGGAGGAAATCTCATGCAGTCTGCCTCACATGACAGAGCAACTGCCTCATCTATGGCACAAAGAGGGTACAAAGTTCCCCAACGTGAGTATGTAAATGTGCCTAGCGTGAAGAGAGAACCAGGAAAAAGGGAGGGGAATTTCCCTTTTTGGAACTAAAACCCTCACATGGGTTCTGCTCCTCGTCAGACTGGTGCTGCAATGTCTGAAGGGCACCCGCGAAGGGGCTCTTTATCGGAGATCTTTTGTTCCAGCCATATTGTGCATGCTTGTAAGATGATAGGTCCATGACTTCGTGTCTGTGACCTTCACCCTACAAAGTCCTACACCCATCCAATGGCTCTTCATGCAACAAATTGTCCTATAGCTTAGCTATTGCAATGTTGTGGAGGCACTCTACTTATTCCCTTTGCTACGCAGTAGCCTCAGCCATACAACATTAATAAGTTGCTGCGCACAAGTGTTGCAGTGTTGGGACTGCAGTGGCCTAACAATGGATGCAAATGTCTTGGCGTGTGATGAGCATTTACAAATCCATCCTTTCATTGGATAACTTTTAAAACATCATGGCCAGGTCTATCCCTCTCTGCATCCCTTCCAATGGAAGGAGGTTGAAGCAACCCTTTACTGGGCCAAGTACATCTGTAACTTAGGAACACAGGTTTGCAGCATACAGCCATGTCCAGAACATATATATCATATATAAAATAGGCGCATTACATTGTGTGCACAGAGGCCAGGACACAAACGTTCGTGGTCGGACAGCTGAGGTGAGACATGCCCTGTGCCAGATGTCAAATTGAATGGACTGTAGTTTGGCTTCATGAGATACTGTACATCGGTAGTGCCCAGTCTATTCTTGGTCCTCGCTCGTGGAGCACTCATAACGTATCAGTGTCACGAGTCTCCAAACTCCATCCATGACGTGCAGAGCATGAGTTAGGGGCGATGCGCCAATTTATTGTCTGTCACACTCCACATGTGTCCCATCTTAGCCATCAGTGTGCCAAATGTCAGGATCTTCTGGCAACTGGATAAAGGTAATGTGCTCCCAGACCCTGATTAGGTCCCCCACTGCTGTCGGTCCTTGCCAACAATGCTTTTATGGAAATGAGCCAGGACGTGCAGAATAAGAGACGGAGAGTATGGTATCATAACCCTCAGTAGCCACAGGCCCTAATACCCCACAAACACACTTTCACCAGGCTGTCAGCTCCACAGGGGAGCTGTGCTTCAGGGAGCAACATTGATTCCGCAGTCTCATGTGCCCTGCATTTTGAGAACATGCTCACTTTGTACAACTGTCTACTAAACAAACTTAACACTGGCCATTGCAGTGGTCCTGCCACATAACATTCTTTTTAAAATGCACAGCCTTGACAGCCTTCGCTCTGGCAAACACAGCCTCCACAGAGCCACACTTGTCATGACACTATTACAGATCAATCCTCCCAGCATGGTGTCAAACTCCTGGAGGTGGCACCAGGCACAGCCACTGCTAGGTGATGGCAAAAACACAAGATGCAGGGGAGCATTATCTTCTCAAAGTGAATTACATCCTTGCAAAAATATTAGCAATGCAAACACTTATGGAACTGGGTATAATGTTCCGGTGTCACATGTGTATTTTGTTAAAGTGCAATATTTTTCTAAGCACATCCAGAGATATCATTAGAATGTGTCTATCCCCCTTGGTGTCCCCATACCTCTGAGATTCAAAGTTAGAATGACATTAGTACCCATGTATGTGTAGTGTACTGAGAAGTGTGGGGATGCGTTTCAGGATTAGTCTGCCTCCAGGTGACCCACCAACACACATCCTGGACTTTTCACTTGGGGAGCTATGGCCCTCTAAGCAATGGACTGCCATTCAACATTTCTGCATCATGACAGTAAAATATGAGCACTCAACACCTCATCCCAGGGCAGGATCCAAGGGGAAGAATGAGCATGAAGAGTGATTAAAAAAACATCTGTGGATGTAATGAGGATATGGACCTGCTAAGATTCTCACAATGCGATTATTTGCATCGTCACAGTTGCAGATCAATAAGTACCAAAAAACGTTAAGTTCCCGCATCACACTCTGCTCATCCGCCATCACCTCTTGTGGAGGATAATCCACACAGAGGGCAAAAACACAACACTTGGCCCAGTTAACAAGCAGACTTGACACACCCTGCAAATCTGATTGCCTCACAGAAATGTCTGGAATGTCCCTGAAGATAGACTGAATATAGAGCAGCATTTCGTCTGCATCAATGGGTACTACATGTACCTCATCACCCAGTGGAACTCACCATTAACACCCCTGACACATCTATAAGATAGTGCCTACATTGTCAGGGCGAAGAGACGTGGAGAAAGGGGACAGCCCCGATGAGCCCCCCTACATAATCTAAAAGAGGCTGACACTTGACTTGGGCAGTGGCTTTGTATGAAAAAGACATATGTGTTGTTGCAGCTGCCCTGCAATGTCCAGTTTTGACAGAGTGGTAAACATGTATACACAATCAACTATATTGTATGCTTTCACCAATTCCAGCACTAAGCAGGCTACATAGGGACACCTCACATGTACCAGCTACAGCACCCTAGTTTGCATACGAATGTTGAACATCGTGGATCTATCTGGGATAGAATCTCTTTGGACACCGTGCATTTGATGCTATTGGTGTACAAGCAGGCGATGCACCACTACTGGACTAAGGATTAACAATTACTTGAAAGCAGGGACAAAAGATTTTGTGGCTATAAGTTCAGCTAGGTCACTGTTGTGTTTTAACAATGCAAACCAAAATGATTGCCACATGGATTGTGGGTGTCTCCAATCACTCAAGGTGGCCCGAGAGAGATACAGTCACCTGTGTGCAAGCACAAGCTCATTGGCATTATCGAGACTTGTCGGGAGGTTGTCCAGCAGATTAGTGGTCAACATGGCAGCGCGCAGAATCACTTTGAGTATCTCTTGTACCAGCCAACAGGTTGTTGATCACTGCACACACTGCCAGATCACGTACAGGTAGATTCAATCCAGTCAAGAATCAGGAAAAATCTACCTTGCATTCAGATTAAGGGGGAAAGTATAGGCCATAAAAATACACCGTGAAGGATTCACAGATTGTGCATCTGGGGCAGGTGATCCCTAATCAACATTTGAAGGGTTGTTGTTAAGCAACAGAGGAGGCAGAAAAGAAGTTGCCCTGACTTATCTCCCTCCATGTGCATTCCAGTTTGTCATGTAACAAAGTAAAAGCAACGCAGTTGCTCAATCAGATGGGTGTGGTGTGTTTGAACATCTGTCAATTTGGCTAACAGAACAGCCTACAACTGGACCACCGTCTATTGATGACCTAGTTATGCCTTTGTTTAAAGCAAAGCCTTGTGGATATAGGCACTAGACACCACCCAAGTCCCTAGCCCCAGCCACTCAGTACTGCTTTCCGTGCTTCCCGCTCCAACAACCTAGAAGTGGTTGTGTCCCAGTAGTCAGTGAAATATTTGGAGACGGAATTCCTCAGGAATGTGCAAAATGCATTAGCCAACAGCAATGTAGGATGCAGTCACCAGGTGTGGACTGAGGGCGCTGCACACTACACACAATGTGCATGTGTATTGGGTCATCTTCTGAGATTGTCAATCACAGCTCTTCTGCATCTAGCTCCTCAGGCAGTAGGGTGAGCTGCTAACAAATAATCTATCACAAATGTGCAGATTGTGTACTGCAGAGTAGTAAGAGTACTCATGCATCTCGGAACATATGATCCACTGACAGTGTTGGAGGGACCAGTGAGCAGTCCATTGTGTAATATAAGCTGCGAGCACTGTAGAGTGGATGCCGGGGGGGGGGGGGTCACCTAATCTGTGGCTCTTGGACACAATTGACATTGCCATCCTCATGTGCAGAATGAAGTCTGCTTTGTCAACATTTGGCAATGAAACACGGCCCCTGATCTTCGAAAACATCAAGTAGACCCTCCACAAAGACATATTGCCCTCCACCTCTGTGGTACTATTTAATGGGCTAAATGGGACGCCCATACACAAGGGCTGCCCTTGCCAAACCAGAGTCCAGGATGCAAAAATATTAGCAATGCAAACACTTATGGAACTGGGTATAATGTTCCGGTGTCACATGTGTATTTTGTTAAAGTGCAATATTTTTCTAAGCACACCCAGAGATATCATTAGAATGTGTCTATCCCCCTTGGTGTCCCCATACCTCTGAGATTCAAAGTTAGAATGACATGTATGTGTAGTGTACTGAGAAGTGTGGGGATGCGTTTCAGGATTAGTCTGCCTCCAGGTGACCCACCAACACACATCCTGGACTTTTTACTTGGGGAGCTATGGCCCTCTAAGCAATGGACTGCCATTCAATATTTCTGCATCATGACAGTAAAATATGAGCACTCAACACCTCCATCCCAGGGCAGGATCCAAGGGGAAGAATGAGCATTCAGTGACAACATGTTCCTACAAAGGGTAACTTCGCACTTCTGCCCACACACAACTCAGCCAAGGCAAGGCTATGTGGAGGCAACGTGTCCTGTGATGCCAATAGGTTTTGCCTATGCTAGTATTCTCCTAGCTGCCATTTCAACAATCTGTCATAAACAATTAGTGGCAGACTGCAAACTGCAGCTAACACATACCACATCCTAAAATTACATCTGTCAACTGTTCAATCAATCAGTGTTTTGTAAAGCACACTGCTCACCCGTTAGGTTCTCAATGCGCAGCTCCATTGGGGTCATTTGAAGAAAGGGTCTTGAGGTCTTTCCTGAATTGGTGCAGTGTTGGGCTTCGCTGGAGGTGGAGGAGAAGCTCGTTTCATGTCCTGGCTACAAGGTAGGAGAAGGACCTTCCACATGCTCTGTTCCTGTAGAAGCATGGGACAGTGGCTAGGGAGAGGTCGGCTGATCATAGGTTTCTCTTTGGTGCGTGAAAGGAGAGGCGGTTGTTGAGGTATTGAGGTCCGATGTTGTGGAGGACCTTGTATGCATGCGTGAGCAGCTTGAAAGTTATCCTTATTTCAATGGAGAGCCAGTGGCAGTCACAGAGGTGTTGGGTGATGTCATTGTGCCTTGGGATATCGAGGATTAGTCTGGCTGCGGTGTTCTGGATGGTCTGGAGTTTGCTGAGGAGTTTCTTGCTGATTCAGGTGTAGAGGGCATTGCCGTAGTTCAGTCTGCTGGTGATGAGGGCGTGAGTGGCCGTTTTCCTAAAGTCAGAGGTTATCCATTTAAATGTTTTACGGTGTTGAAGCATGCGGATGAGACGGCGTTGATCTGGCGATTCATTGTGAGCGATGAGTCCAGTATGATGCCGAGGTTACGTGCATGGTCTGCTGGGGTGGGTGAGTTTCTGAGGGGTGGGGCTACCAGGTGTTGTCCCATGCTGAGAGGGTGAGGCCGAGGATCGGGACTTCTGTTTTTTCCGAGTTAAGTTTCAGGCAGCTGTTCTACATCCAGGTTGAGGCAGCTTTCATCCCTTCTTGGAAGTTGTGCCCGGTGATGTCGGGTTCCTTGGTTAGAGAGCGGATGAGTTGGGTATCATCGGCGTAGGAGAAAATGTTGAGCCCATGGTTTCTGACGATGGTTGCGAGGGGGGGATGTAGACATTGAAGCGGGTGGGGCTGAGGGACGATCCTTTTGGAACTCCGCAAACGGGTCTCTGTTGGTTCAGAGAGAAATGGTAGGAGTCTTATTTTCTGTGTTCTTCTGGTGAGAAATTGGCATATCCAGTCTAGAGCCTTTCCTTGGATGCTGGTGTCGTGGAGTCTGGTGGCTAGTGTGTGGTGAGAGATGGTGTCGAAGGCTGCTGAAAGGTCCAGGAGGATGAAGGCTGCTGTTTGGCCTTGGTCAAGGAGAGCGTGGATGTCGTCTGTGGTGGGAATGAGGGCGGTCTTGATGCTGAGGTTATTGCAGTATCTGGATTGGGAGGTGTCTAGGATGTTGTTGGCTTCAATGAAGTGTGCTAGCTGGGTGTTGACGGCTTTCTTGATGACTTGGGCCTGAAATTCTTGAGGTCCCTTGGGTCTGCAGAGGGTTTCTTAAGGAGGGGATTGACTTCGGCGTGCTTCCAATCGTAGGGTAAAGAGGCAGTCTCGAGGGAGCAGTTGGTTGCCCAGTGTAGCTTGGGTGCGATGGCTGTGGCAGCCTTGTGGAAGATGTGAGGCGGGCAGTGGTCTGAAGGTGCTCTGGAGCGGATGCTCTTCATGGTCTTTCGGGTGTCTTCTGTCGTGAGTGGGGCCCACCTAAGTAGGGTCTGTTGGGCGGCGTCGCTTGGGTTGGGGTTTGGGTGGTGCAGAGGTCTTGGCCATCGAAGTTGTCGTAGAGCGTCTTGAGGTGAAAGAAGGAGCTGAGTCTGCTGCAGAGGTCTTGGGATGGAGGGACGTCTGTTGTTTCGCTGTAAAACTGTAAAACTGTAACTTATTGAGAGGTGTCCTGGACTCACACCAACCACATGATGTCCCCAGGCAAAATCAGGATGGAATGACTGACATCTCATTGTACAGGCCCTGTACAATACAGACCACAGACACCTTGACTAACAAGAATATCTGCCGAAAGTGGAGTTCGGAGAGGCAACAGGTTCAGGACACTGTCAGAATAATGCCTACCTTACACTAACCATGGGCACGGGAAATGTATCATATGGGTCCACAGCCTTGAAGGGTATTGGCCTACAGTGGCATACCACCTGTGGCAAGGTCGTCATTGCCAGTAGTCTACCAGATCTATAGAAGACAGGCACATGAGTCCACTTCTATCAAGTCACATACAACAATTCTATCATTACTTTGTGAACATTGGTGTGTCCTAACTCACTACCATGAAGTCCAAGTCCATATGTATCCAGGTATATTAATAAGACAGTTGTCTTCCTGCACATTACAAACATATGCAGCATGCTTCTCCTAAACTGTTGCACATTGCAACACTTTCACTATGTTGACATCTGAAAACATGAACTATGTGGAAGTGTGATTTTAAACCAAAAGGTGTGTGACTTCATGTCGCATTCATGGCCAAAACTAATGTTGACATTGACACCCAGCCATGTAGGAACCAAAATCTTGACTACATACTGACCAAGTGCTCATACTCAGTGGACCAGATGCAATCCATGCCATACTAACATCATTTTATACTTACACTACTAATTACACATGATTTGCAGTTAAATAGAAAACAATTTTGGGGATACAAAAATCTGTAAATGAAAATTTGAATATTCTTTATTCAGTATTACCTGTACATTTTATACATAGCAAAGGGCCAATGGCCAGTCCAAAGGTCTCTGACATATGGGCCAGAAGAGTCCTGCCCATCTACTCTTGCCTGCACATGTTCTGCAAAGGGACACCTCCCCTGGGAGGGGCATCTCGAGTGCCGACCAGGCACTAAAGGGACCAGACTATGGAGGACTGGGTTGGGTTTTGGGAGGGATGGAATTAGGAGGTGTGTGGTAAATAAATAAATTACCGGTACTATTTTTCTATGCATTAAATGAAAAGGATAGCTCAATGAATGAGAGGCAGAGTCCGTGGTATCTGAGTCATACGGGCTTTAATTAAGTGGCTCGAGCCAATGGATATCGGGTTCCATCACCTACTAAGATTCAGGAAGGGATATTCAACATTTCATTAACATCATACAATATATATAGTAAAACCGTACAGCTACATTGAATACAGTAGGCGTAACAAGTGAAAAAGAAAGATAAGAACATATGGGCGTGAAAGAAGGCGTGCACAGGGCGTGCACGAAGGTGTGTGATGTAGACGTCACAGAAGTGACATAGGTGGGTGGACACATGGAGGGGGTTTCATGGGCAGCTGGAACCTTTAACCTACTGGTGCGCACAAAACGAGTCATGACGTGTAACTGGGGAGAGCTGGGGGGCGCTGACTTCTAGCACTAGTAGAGGAGACTGAAGTCTGGGATGTCAGAACGACCTGTACCTATAATGTATCTGATATCTTGTGTTTGGAGAACATGTTGCTTGATTCTAAAAGTCATCAGAGCAAAGGCTACTTGTCACTAAAGGCTAGTGTATGCATATATTTCTTCATGTATTGCGTGGACTATGGATCTTCTATGGATACTAATTCAGTAAATCACTTGCATGGAGACAGAAAGACTAGACTGTAGACGGATATGTTTATGCTGTTCGTTAGCTAGGAATGTGAATCCGGGGAGCTAAACAGATAACTGTAGGCATAACATATTCTTGGCAGGCAGGCCAGGCCGAGCCGGGCACCGCGTTGCTTGGCAGGAAGTAAGGGAAGGGTCAGGGATGCAGGCGGGGCTGCTTCTCTCGTAGTGGTTCAGGAGGCTTGAGGCCTGGATCTCGTGTCCGGGCCCTGTGGGGCCTTAGAAACGGGTGCATCTCGATGATTTAACGTGCACCATGTAAAGACGGTGGCAACATAGGCCTGAAAGCCTAATCCAGGTTGCTTTCACGAAGGACTGGATAACTGACATACTAACGTTGGACGCAACTGTAAATGCGTCTTTATTATCAGCCATGGAGGGGAAATGCATAGAAATCATGCATATATATTACATGTTGGGGGACACGTAGGGACACATAACAGGGCATAATTCAATTTTCCTCATTCCCTCCTTGTTCCCTACGTTCCCTTCAGGAAACATCAATATTCATGAGACCATCTATCTGTTCATACAGCATCATTTGCTCGTCTTTCTTCATTCGGGTATGGGATTGTGGACGTGGAATACAAGCTGTAGCGCACAAGCCGCAAATCGCTGGGCCACATTGTAAACAGAGACAACAACTGAATATGATCATTACTATCACTCCCAGGAATGACAGTACTCTCCATCCCCATGCGGATATTATACTCCAGAGCCAACCGGACCAAGTCCAGGTGCCTGGATTCTGGTGTAGCTGATGAGCTATTTTATGAAGTCTAGTTATTGCTGAATACACAGACGGTGCGTTATTAGGAATGAAAACGCAACAACTAGATCCGATGACTCTACAAGCTCCGCCCCTATCGGCCAGAATGACGTCAAGGACAAGGCGGTTCTGAAGAACAACAAATCTCATAGCAGACTGCTCTTCTGTTAAGTTACCTAGAGTGGAAGTAGTCTCATTCACTACTGCTTCAAGGGTTCTGGTTAACCTGCGTATTAATTTACTATTCTGGACAGGACCTATGAAGAAAAAGAAACCTTTATTGAAATCCGTATACTGTTCCAATGCAGTTTCAGTCTGATCGACAATTGGGGACTCGATCTCCCTTCTATGTCTGACGTGTACTAGATGGGTATTTCGGTGATAATCGGATGGGGCTAGGAAAACTGGTGGCAGTAGGAATGCAATATAACATGTTCCATCCCAATCTAGGGGCAAACGTACATAAGCGGTCTGACCACATATAAAGTAGGAATGACGTGAAGCTTTGAAAGTAGACTTCCCACTGTCACTGTACTCGACCACAGTAGTACAATCACTGTGTCCTAGGTGTACTGAACCATTCTTTCTAACACATAATTCGCCTTTCACTGGTAGAACTGTTATAGAAGGCAAGTCTGGATTGGTCTCGGACTGAACATTCAAAACCATGAGGTTAGAGGAAAAATTACCTAGATCATATACTTCATTTTCTAGATCTATCCCTGTCCTATGGGAAAGACCGTCCTTGTCTGGGAAACAGGTTTTATTCATAACTGTATTCAGAAGGGAAACTGTGGACTTATCGTCTAAAGATGACGTCAATGTAAACCATGCTCCACACGAACCATTGTGTGAAAACGGATAGGGAAAGAGTGGCAGAGCTCCCTTCACTGTCTGGTAAGGGGGGAGTCGACCACATACCCAGCAATTAGTGGCATTGCTGGTCTGATGCGAATAGTGTAACATACGAATAAAAGTATTGTTGCGCATTGCAAGTCGATAGGATAACTCGTGAGGGGGTAGTTCACTAAATGTGTGCTCTACAGTATCATTAGAGGAAAAGTGTACATGTGAATCAAGAGGAGGGAAAAATACGTGTAACATACAACTTATACATGTGATAGTAAGACTCAGAAAAAACATAAACAATAATGTAACGATGCATCTGCTTCGGAGACTTTTACAATATTTCATTTTCTTGAAGTTTCGTCTATCTCTCTCACTATGTGGGTCTATCTCTTACATGTCAGAAACCTGTCTAACCGCTTCACCCGAGGGGGACTTAAACAATTAAACGCTGTCTGACTTACTAGACCTCAATTTGACTTTATACTCCTGTTGCGGAGTTTTCTCTAACAGGGGAAGTTTAGAGTCAGTATCGGGGCAGTCCTTGAAAAAAGTCTTTGGACACGGTCCATGGAAGCGCTTGATATGACTGGAATGGAGCCAGCCTTTTCTTCCTTCCAGCTTTACGGCGGTCCTTGTGGTCATCAGAACGAGTTTTGGCTCCTTCCAGCGGGGCTCCAGAGGGCTTGAACGATCAAAATTCCGAACCAAAACTAGATCTCCTGGAACGACCTCGTGCGGTTTCACCTGGGTGTTGTCCGGAAAGGCAGCCGCGACCTGTGAACGACAAGAGAGTAGTGCAGACATCAAGGAAGCCAGGTAATCTGTCAGCATGTTACTGTCAACATCGGTGATTTTACGAGGCATAGGTGTACCCCACATGTTAGGGGGACGACCAAAAACAATTTCGTAGGGTGACAAACCAGATCTGGAGTGAGCGACCATTCGCATATAGAAGAGGGCAACCGGCAGGGCTACCATCCAATCTACACCTTTTTCTGCACAGACCTTTGCTAATCGTATTTTCAGAGTTTGATTGTGTCGCTCGACGAGGCCAGCTGCCTCGGGGTGTCGTACGCAGTGGAATTTCCACTGGTACCCTAACAGAAGTGATACCTGTTTCATGAGTTCGGACGAGAATGGCTGTCCATTATCTGAATACACGACACGGGGCAAACCATATCGAGGGAAAAACTCACGTACCAGCTGCTTGGCAGTGGTCACGGCAGTATAATCTGAGACTGGATATGCTTCTGTCCATATGGACAGAGCGCATACAACTACGAGGACATACTTGAATCCTCGACATCGATCCATCTGGATATAATCCATCTGGAGGACTTCAAAAGGATGGTCAGGAGGATGAAATCCACCTTGTTCCACAGGAACACCTTTACCTGGATTGAACTGACAACAGATCATGCAGGTACGCACTTTCTGCTTCGCCGCTGCTCGTAAATGCTTGTTAAACCAGAGGTTCTGGATGCTGTCTAACATGGCTTTTTCTCCTAAGTGTGCTGGACTATGTGCTGTATTAATGATGGCTTGAACCATAGAGTCGGGGAGAAACCATGTGGCTTTTCCCTTCGTCAACCATCCCTGATCTGTTTGGACCCCTCCTTGTTCGGTCCATTTCTTGATTTCATCAGGAGTAGCATGTGTCTGTATGTCTAGTACATCTTGTGTAGGGTCCTTGACTGTCATACAAGTCGTCGGGACTGGAACGTCTGTCTTGGTCGTGTCAGCTGAAATGTCTGGAGTCTGAGCTGTAAGCTTGGCTGTTCGATCTGCCAGGTCGTTACCCTGGGAAATGGTGTCAGTGACTCTCGTATGTGCTTTGCACTTCATGACGGCTATAGCCGTAGGTAAATGTATTGCTTCTAACAGAGTTTGAATGAGGGGGCCATGCTGAATCTTGGCTCCATGAGAGGTCATAAAACCTCTTTCTTGCCAGAGGACTCCAAAGTCGTGAACGACTCCGAATGCATAACGTGAATCTGTATATATGTTTACTTTCAGGTTCTTGGCTCGTATGCAGGCTTGGGTCAGAGCGATGAGTTCTGCTGCTTGAGCAGACAGGGTGTCAATACGATGTGTTTCTATAACTTCAGTTTCAGTAGTTACTGCATATGCTGCCACTAACTCTCCTGTACTTGTTCTCATACATGAACCATCCACATAAAGTGTCAGGTCTGGGTCAGGTAATGCAATGTCCGTCAAGTCTTGTCTTGGCTTTGTTATGGTGTTAATAACTTCCACACAGTTATGTGTTGTAGGGTTTGAGGTAATCGAGGGTAACAGTGTAGCAGGATTTAATATATTACAACGTCTGATCTCTATGTGTGGTTGAAACAGTGTCAGTTCATATCCTGTCAATCGAGCTATAGTCAAGTGCTGAGTCTGTGTTCGGTTTAAAAGAACTTCCACGGAGTGTGGAACCTGTACTTTCAGGGGGTGTCCTAACACTATGGAATCACTCTGTCTGATAGCTAAGGCTGTGGCGGCAACTGATTTGAGGCACGCAGGCAAGGCCTGGGCTACTGGATCCAATGTGCTAGAAAAATAGGCACAAGGCTTGTGTTGTCCTGCTTGATCTTGTGTGAGAACAGATAATGCTGTACCTTCGCGTTCAGTGACAAAAAGTGTAAAAGGTTTACGGTAGTTTGGTGTCGCTAAAACAGGAGCTTGACATAAAGCTTTCTTTAAATCTTCAAAAACAAGTGTATGTTCCTGGGTCCAAGGGAGGACAGTCGATGTCGCTGCCTCCTGTGTTGTCAACTGTATCAGTGGCTTGGCTAGATATGCGTACTGAGGGATCCATTGTCTGCAGTAAGAGGTGAGGCCGATAAAAGCTCGTACCTCCTTCTGTGTCTTGGGCTGTGGAAGATGTGCAATTAACTGGATACGGTCAGGTGTCAGCTGTCTACCCCTCTTGGACAGCAAGTGTCCAAGGTATACCACTTGCTGGACACAGAATTGCAGTTTCGAAGGGGACACCTTGTGTCCCATTTCTGCCAGAAAATACAAGACTGTCAGTGACGCGCGTTCGCAGTCACGTTCTGTACGGGCTGTAATTAATAGGTCGTCAACGTACTGGAGCAGGGCAGTGTCAGTTGGCATGTGAATACTATCTAGTTGACGTTTCAGTGCTTGACTGTAAATACTAGGACTTTCTGTGAACCCTTGAGGTGCACGTGTAAATTTATAACTTCTTCCATTTAAACAGAATCCGAAAAGGAACTGGCTGTCCGGATGGATGGGTACACTAAAGAAAGCGTTCTTGAGATCGATAACAGTAAAGAACGCGGCTTCGGAATCAATGGCAGTTAATAGGGAAGAGATATCTGGAACCACTGGGTACTGGGGTATGATACATTTATTAAGTTCTCGAAGGTCAATTACTAGTCGATAAACTGGAGGTGCATTTGGGTCAGTACGTTTAAGAATCGGGATGATCGGAGAATTACATACATTGGAGTCAGTTTCTACAACCACTCCTTGAGCAATGAGCTTGTCAATAATTTTCGATAAGGCTGCTACAGCCTCAGGTGGCAGCTTGTATTGTCGGATTCGTGGTAGTACAACTCCTTGTTTCAGAGTGACACGGTATGGTGTAATGTGCATACAACCTACATCAGTTGGACCTTGCGCCCATAAATGCTGTGGTACATTCAGTAATCTTGGATCAAAATCTCTTAACACATAATGTCCTTTAAAATCACCTAAAAACAATCTCACTCCTTCCGGAGAACAACAAATCACTGCACCCAGTTCTTTCAATGTTTTAATGCCAAGTAAGTTTTCTGGACATGATTTCGTAAGTAACAAGTCTGTAGTTCGGGACAATGGACCAACTTCTAGGGAAACTGGTTTCGATATTTCATTAACAATAGGCTTTCCTGAAAATCCCAGGGAAACATTTCTTGAGCCTGAGAGAGGGGCCCCTGGAACCTCGTCATGACTGATGGTAGTCCTACTTGCCCCTGTATCAATCAGAAATTTTCTGTCTTTCCCTAATACCTGACTGTGTACATAGGGACCCTCTTGATCTACAGGAACCTCGATAAGAGGCAAGCCAACCTCTCTCTCCAGGCTGTTTCATGAATACTGCTGATATTCTGGATAATCTGACTGTGCGTACTGGTACATCTGCTGTGTAACTTGTTGTGTGGCAGCTATAGGCTGCGGTACTGTTACTGTCTGTTGTGCGTTCTGCGGTGGTTGCGTGTTTTGCGGAACATGTTCCTGTCTAGGAGGACGCGGTCTCTCTTTCGTCTTACCAGTAGCTATGTTGTGTTTCAGAACGGCACATTCGTTTATATAGTGACCTGGCTGTTTACAATAATTGCATGTCCCTTTTACGGGAGCCGCAGAATGACTAGTCTGATTCGTACCCCTCTTCTGACTATCCACCGGAACAGACTGTGCAACTAGTACTTTCATTTTCGTGTCTTTCATACGTCTTCTTTTGTGTTCTTGCTCTTCTCTGATTCGGTTCTGGTGGTACTGTAACATTTGTAACATTTGGGACAGGGTATTAGCTTGCCAGGTACTCTCAACTTTCAGTACTCGATTTTTAACTTGTGGTAAAGAATTCTCTACTAATTTGGTAACAAAAAGATGTGGATACGACTCACTACTCGTTTTCAAGCCGCTATTAATAATGAAACATTTCTCAAATCTGGAATAAAAATCACTAGTGTCTTCGTCTTGTTTCTGTTTACAGGCTGAGATGGCATCCCAGTCTTCCTTTTTCGTGGTTAGTAATCTTGGCAAGACTTGTATTAACAACTCGGGCAATGCTTTGGCTTTTTCCCCGAGACCAGTACCAGGAACCCGTGTTTTATCTTCGTCTTCTAATTCTGCCCAGTCTATCTTTTTCTCTCCCACCTCCCATTCTTTTTCTTTAAGTTTTTCATATATGCCCGCAGGCAACAGAACCTTTAACATTTTAATGATATCGGGATACGTGTATTCTCCCATGCGGAGCATGTCTTTTAATTCATGGTGGAACCCTGCTGGATCTTTATCGTGACAGGGCACTAACTTTTTCATTTCCAGTAGTTCTATTTTCGTTAAAGGGGTGTAAACAAATACGCGTTCGAGCGCACCTCCCCCTGTCCGAACAGGATGAACTTCTCGCAAGGGATTCTGTCTGTCTATGTAAAATGTCTTCCTTACTGGGGGTGGAACAGGAACAAAATGTGGAGTCAGGAACGTTCTGTATTTGTGGCGTTGTTCTAAAATGACATTAATCAAATCGGTACCTAGGCCTTTCCATCTGTTTAGGAATAACTCGTCCAATACATTATATAGGGGACCGGGATCAGAATGCTGATTTTCGTACAGTGTAATGAGGTGTTGGATCATGTACATACCCACCAGTCGCTGTTCGTCTGGGGAAAGTTTTAGAAACGTTTGAGCCACTACTTCGTCTGCAAATGTGCTAGAATCACTAGTCCATTGGACTGCTGATCGGGCTAGTTCCTGTTCATGCATGGTACTAAGCTCACTGTAACCTATTCGTTGTTTCAAAACTTTATCGGTAGCTTGGAATAAATGCTCGAGAGAACACTGTTCTGGTACGGGAGGAAGAAAGGTTTTCTTACATTCTAGGCGTGTGGCTCTGTCAAAAGGTCTCGCCCTACCTACGTACGCTATTCTATCTGGGTTCTCTATGTCCACATCTTCATCTGAAGTGTCATTCTCTTTCTCGGTTTCTCTCGTTGCTTTCTCCCTTTCGTGTATGCCTAGAATTTCCTTATGGATCTTTCTATACATGGATTCTATACAACCTTGTTTACTGTGTTTTCCTTCTGCTATGTTGTCACTCCATTTTATCAGGACTTTCATCTCGTCCTTGTTTTTACCTGGCTGGTCTTGTTCTCTTATTAAACAATTTATCAAAAACTGCAAGATCATATTTTGAGTCTATACTTTCCTGTGTGCCATAGCCTCGTGAATACTTTCTGGTCTTTCTCCTGTTCTGATGAAATGATATATTCTATCTAAATGTTCCCTCATTTCCGGTAAGATAGTCAAATAGTTTGTAACACGTCGTAGACGTATGGAATATAATATCATCTGATCTTCGCCTGGCACTGGGTCATATCTACAATCCGTAAGGTATTGTTTGAGGGCTGCGTATGTAGCTACTTTTGGCGTGCGCTGTAATGCTGCGTCTCTCAGCGTCATTCGTTTTACTTGAGGTGGGGTGATAGGGGTACCTCCCCCTGCTCCTCCTGAACTAGAATCGGCAACTAATACTGGATGTGCCGTTGCTGGTAAGGTGACTGGTAAAGTAGGCAAGCGTAATGTGGGTTGGTCCTGGGTTACTGGCGGATTAAAAGGATTCCCGGGACCAGTGGCTGGAGGAACAGTAATCACGTTATTAACAGGGTTTTGAGGTTGAGCAGGCGGAGTAGGATTCGGATTTGTATATTCTGGGGCAGTGTCGTCTAAATAGGAAGAAAGGAAAATTTCAGCTGCGGTCGGTTTATGACGTAGCTTAGTCGGGACCAATGGTGGCGGTAAATTACAGGGTATTTCCGGGGTCGCCTTCGGCAGGCCCTCGGCGAGAAGGGGATACATGCCTTTAATAAGGGCTTTTCTTTGTCTGTCTGACTGTTCTGCTCTAACTCGTTCACCTTCTTCTAGTAGTTCCCTTTCTTGGGCTTTTTCTGATGATTCCCTACTTAGTTCTGCTTTTCTGATTTCTTTTTCTGTTCTTTTATGCGATTCTTTACGCCACAATTCTATGGCATCTTTCTGGGATTGTCTGGCTTTCTTTTTCCATAATGCTTCCTCTACTCTCATGATGCACTCAGCATCCCAGGTTCCTGAAACAGGCCATCTATATTTCTCTTCCAGATGTTTGGTATAGTCTACCCATAAGTCTAAGTACAGTATGGCATCTAAGCCATGTTTATGATACATGAAATGTCCGGGACTGTCCCTAGGTGGGACAGGAACTGCTTCTTCGAGTATCCCTTTTCTGGTTCCTATCTGACGTAACTTTGAAAACAGAGGCATATTTGAACGTACAATGAACTTGAACACAATGAACACAGTAATGAATAGCAAAACAAATCATTCATACCACGACATCAAAACACATTAAAAACAGTTCGAACAGATACTACCTAGTACATTAAAAACATAATACTGGAAATCTCGAGAGACTATACTAGAAAACAGAATTACTAGAATTACTGGATGCACTGCTAAAACAGTACAGAACATACCGGTCTCATAAAGAGACACGTCATACCGTATCCACCTAGATGAACACGTCGGACCGGATCTGTGTACCCAGACCCGTCTGGACCGGGCACAAATTAATGAACCCGTCTAGATGCGTTCCCAGCAATGGTACTCACCGGGAAGCAATACTGAAGGCCTCGGACTGGACTGGACTGGACTGCTACGACGTCTGGTTACTGCTACGCACTACGCACTACGCATGCGCTTCGGGCTTCGGAAACAGGTGGGCCTCCGGATACCTCGGACCTTGCTCTCTCGGCTTGGGCTCTGGTCGGGACTCTCCGCATTCCTCACCGCCTCGTCTGGATGCTGGACCGCAGCCTCCGTCTCCTCCGTGGGCCTGAGGGAGTTTAGCAGGAAAACCTGCAGGTGCGCAGAAGGGGTCCGTCACGGCTGTAGAAGGGGTCAGGGGGCCTGCGTTACATCGCCGGCGCGTGGGGAAGGGGACTTCCCTGTTCGGGCGCCATTATGTGGTAAATAAATAAATTACCGGTACTATTTTTCTATGCATTAAATGAAAAGGATAGTTCAATGAATGAGAGGCAGAGTCCGTGGTATCTGAGTCATACGGGCTTTAATTAAGTGGCTCGAGCCAATGGATATCGGGTTCCATCACCTACTAAGGTTCAGGAAGGGACATTCAACATTTCATTAACATCATACAATATATATAGTAAAACCGTACAGCTACATTGAATACAGTAGGCGTAACAAGTGAAAAAGAAAGATAAGAACATATGGGCGTGAAAGAAGGCGTGCACAGGGCGTGCACGAAGGTGTGTGATGTAGACGTCACAGAAGTGTCATAGGTGGGTGGACACATGGAGGGGGTTTCATGGGCAGCTGGAACCTTTAACCTACTGGTGCGCACAAAACGAGTCATGACGTGTAACTGGGGAGAGCTGGGGGGCGCTGAATTCTAGCACTAGTAGAGGAGACTGAAGTCTGGGATGTCAGAACGACCTGTACCTATAATGTATCTGATATCTTGTGTTTGGAGAACATGTTGCTTGATTCTAAAAGTCATCAGAGCAAAGGCTACTTGTCACTAAAGGCTAGTGTATGCATATATTTCTTCATGTATTGCGTGGACTATGGATCTTCTATGGATACTAATTCAGTAAATCACTTGCATGGAGACAGAAAGACTAGACTGTAGACGGATATGTTTATGCTGTTCGTTAGCTAGGAATGTGAATCCGGGGAGCTGAACAGATAACTGTAGGCATAACATATTCTTGGCAGGCAGGCCAGGCCGAGCCGGGCACCGCGTTGCTTGGCAGGAAGTAAGGGAAGGGTCAGGGATGCAGGCGGGGCTGCTTCTCTCGGAGTGGTTCAGGAGGCTTGAGGCCTGGATCTCGTGTCCGGGCCCTGTGGGGCCTTAGAAACGGGTGCATCTCGATGATTTAACGTGCACCATGTAAAGACGGTGGCAACATAGGCCTGAAAGCCTAATCCAGGTTGCTTTCACGAAGGACTGGATAACTGACATACTAACGTTGGACGCAACTGTAAATGCGTCTTTATTATCAGCCATGGAGGGGAAATGCATAGAAATCATGCATATATATTACATGTTGGGGGACACGTAGGGACACATAACAGGGCATAATTCAATTTTCCTCAGGTGGGTGGGCCAACTGCAG
Organism: Lissotriton helveticus; assembly: GCF_964261635.1. Taxonomy (NCBI): domain Eukaryota; kingdom Metazoa; phylum Chordata; class Amphibia; order Caudata; family Salamandridae; genus Lissotriton; species Lissotriton helveticus. Next base: position 913,161,112 of record NC_136059.1, on the reverse strand, counting down.
TGTTAGAGTCAGATGGAGGGGGGTGGGTCAACTGCAGTGGTAGGGTCAGATGAAGGGGGTGGTGAGTTAACTGCAGTGGGAGGGCTTGATGGAGGGTGGGATGGGCTGGTCTTTACTAGTTTTGGGATCTTGTAATGGTTAATGGTATGAAAGGGAATAGGGAGGGCAGGTGAATTCTTGGAGCACGAGTTTTTGGGTGTGGAGGTACTGGGCTGGGATATGGAAGTATGGGTTTCTGGAGGAGGTTGTGGCTTTGAAGACCAGGGGGATTTTCTTTTGGTGAGTGATTTGAGTCTACTTCTTTTTCAGTGGGAAGGCGGGTTCGATGGAAATGGAAAGTGTGGGACAGTGGATTTCTTTTTCTTGGTAGGGGATTGGTCGGTTTGGGTAGGGAAGAGGTCAAGGGCAATGAGGTGGAGTTTCTTGGCAGAGTGGGTACGAAAAGAGGCAAGGGTAGGGGTTGTGGAGGCAGAGGGTTGTGTGGTCTGCTGCGTGTCTGTGGATACTGGTGTGTCTTGTGATATGTATGTGGTGGTGAGTGTGCTGTCTGTCTTGTGAGTTTACGTGTGTGTGTGTTTGTCCTTGTATCTGTGTGTTTGTACACTGCATGTGGCTGTGGAGGTGGATGCATGTGTATCTTTACGTGTGCTTGGGTCAGGGAGGGTAGTTGGGACTGTGGATGGGGAAGAGGCAGAAGAAGGGCGGGACAGCTGGATCTGGGATAATTCTGCCATCAGTGTGGAGGCCAGAGCCTGATTGGATCTCTGTAGGGCAGACATGTACGAATGAATGCCCTCCAGGAATTATACCATTTGTTTGAGAAGATTGGTATGCACCTGGAGGGAATTCAGCACTGCTGTCTGCCCTACAGAGATCTGCTTCAGGATGTCAATGGCCTCCACACGCAGGGCAGCAGGGGAGACAGAGGCAGGGGATGAGGTGCCTGGCACAAATCAGACACCTCCCCTTCTAGGGGAGCGCCTAGAGAAAATGTTCTTGGGAGCAGCTAGAAGGCTGGATATGTTAGGGATGGTGGTGGCCTCTGATGTAGAGGATTCATTCCCTGGGTCATCCACGGCCACACGGGAGTCCTGATTGGATATTGAGCTTGTCATAGAACCAACAGATGCTCCACCCAATATGCCCTCAGTGAGGCTCCCCTCACCCTCTGAGCCACTGGTTCCCTCTTGCTTGGACTCAGCACTAGAACCCGTCTGGCGAGCTGCTCCCCCTTGTTCCATGGTGCTGCCTCTTTCGATGGCCGGTTCTGATGCTGTGAATAAGAAGTCAAATGAATCACGAGTCGTCCATAAGTATTTGACACATAGGTACATTGCAAATTTTCACAGATTAACCAACTACATCAATTGGACTTATGCATTTATTTTTGATACTGTTCCATAAATACCACATGCTATTACGCAAGTTAACTTATGCACCATCACACATGATGTTGTCAGTGACATTGGGTGTAGCAATACCAAAATCCATAATGTCAGCTACCTCACTATGTACCAGCTGAGGTAATGTCTTTCGCTGCTGATGATCTTGTGTAATGACATACCTGTCTCATCTAATACAAGGGAGTTTAGACCTCACAATGGGAATAATAGGAGCCACACATTTGAATTGAGATATGGTATCCCTTCTGCAATCCCTTGTCATCAACTTGGGAACCATTGGGTCTAATATCACAGGTCATAGAACTTTATTATCATACATCAAGCTGGTGTAGTCCTTGCATAAATCATACCACAAAGATAACAGTGATTGTGCTCTTCTGTACTGTAGCTTTAGTTCTTTTCCGTCATGTCACACATCAAACTCTTATTGTGGAGACACCAAGGTAGTAGGCGTAGCTAGGATGAGAGGTACGTGGCCCACAGTTTTGTGTCATCTATGCACAGTGTTAGGAAGATGAATCAGAATGGTGTGCACATTGGTCAACACACTGCGCAGTCCAATGACTGCATCCTCACAATGCTTCAGGTGGATCACTATGCCACTGGTCCCTCTGGGTGCATCGTCTGTACAGACTATTAGCAATGAACATCTCGATTTAAAAATTTTAGTCAGCACTTTGTACCATTCTGTCCAGACTGCAGAAGTACACATTTGTAAAGGCCAAGTCTGAATGTACCTCACTTCTGTTTGCCATCATGCACACTTTGTACAGCTTAAATTGCTCTTGATTGCCATCTCGTTTTGTTAACGCACTTTAAAGTGATGCATATATGACATGTCTGAATCTAACAGTGATGCATCGAACACATGGTTTAAAAAGGCATCAAGTATAACCAGTGAAGAGCATTTACACACATGGGAACCATTGTGAATTTGTATCTAACAGCATCCCTTACAATCCCAGCCCTGTTTCCACCAGTGACCAACTTTGTTTACCACAGAATGGCATGTGCCATCACCAGTACAGAGTCAGACACATGGACTCACTCATTGGAATAGAGAGAATTGACTTTTCCACCCAATCATGTGAAAGGCCAGTGTGACAGGTGACCTGAGTTAGCAAACCTGTAATTAACCCATGGGATAGATTGGAATACACTGAGCACCAGGAATGGGACATAACATTGAGCACACTGACCAATCAATACTCACCAATGCCTCAACATAGACACCACCTCGTTCAAGTATAGCATGGGCGTTTACACTTGAGTGCTCCAACAACAACATACTTCACAGATTTGGTGTGACCACACATAGAACAGTTCACACATTAGTCAATTTGCTGACACATGTTGAGCAATCACAATATTTCAGAAGGTTATCTCCATGCACATGTTGATGCAATACTTCAGATCACATGAGCATGGCACTACTGTCACTACCCAGAACATATTATCCTCACATGTTCCAGGTGAAAGGGGCATATCAGGCATCTACTTATCCTTATGCATATGCATCTTTTAATACTGAACAGTGGTTTCGTGTGTCTTACAACCTTTAAAAGAGCCAGCAGGATAAGATACTTCAACATGCATGGTTAAAAAAGTTGTGCAAATAGGCACATACTCACCCTCTCCTTGCTGCTGTCTACCTCTCAACTTCCCATCCTGGTCAGGGAAGACCACTGCAAGGATGCGGAGCATGTGGCGGGGTCAGGGTTTGGTGCGCTCCCCTCTTGCCTGGAGGTGACAGGCCCAGCTGGACTCTCGCAATCTTCTTGGTCCAGCCTCTCAGATCCTGCCACTGTTTCCAACAATGGAGGATGTGCTGATCAGTGGCCACGGGGCGCACCTTCTCGGAATGGTCCTCCACAGTTTATCCTTCTGATGGGAGTCAACCTGAAAGGATGAGATGGTGACAGACCCTTAGTTCACATGCAACATGTACAGAGACAAAAACTGGTACACATAGGTCATGGTCAGACTGTCAACAGTGTCTAAAGGGTCGCCAAGTGACATTATGTGGAGGTCTCCTGTGTTCAATGATGACTCTATCCCATGAGAATAGTGATATGATGTTTACACAAGTATATAGACTTCTACAGCAGTCTACTTGCCCATACCAGTTATCTACACACTTTGAAACTTTTAAAAAGCAGTTTACATGCTTGTCTATGAGATTCCTAATGCCAGTAGTGCATGCTTATTGAACATGTCAAGTAACAAAGCTGTGCGATCATCACTCATCTGCTCCTCTGGTTTGCCATAGAGCTGCCCGAACAGAGGCAGGGAAGTGTCCAGCAGCATTTGTTTTTCCTCAGCTGTGAAGGCTAGGGCCCTGCGCTCTGTTCGTGCCATAGCAGCTCCCGGAGGATGTGAGCAGCAAAAGAGAGATGGGGAGGTGCAGGAATCAGGCAGTTAGTGCAGGCAAGTGAACTCTCTAGGGAACCGACAGACTTATATCTAAACCGCAGAGGCGGTCTTCAGTCCATGCGGCCAAAGCAATAGGTACGTGTCGGTCATATTTTCCAAATCAGTCCAATGCATTCCATTACTCACAGATGAAACGCCTACTGTGCGATTAAAAAATACCATCAGACCGCAAGTGATTAATTGGCAATGGGAGTGACCCACATCAGTTTCCACGCGATGCGGACATAATCCGAAACCCACATCTCTCACCCTAACAACTAACAGCTTATGGCTGTGTCCAATTTCGTTATGATGCGCCTACCGCATCCTTTGAAAAATCAGTGGGTAGGGCAGTCACTTTTGTAAATGTGATTTTGTGAAAATCCACAGCTGGGTGCAGCTTTTTCCTGGTGAAAAAGATATCTAAGTGAAACACTCACACCCCTATGCTGACCTAACCTTGAGGGGCACATGACACACTGATTGGGAGGCTAATACCAACTGGAAAACAAACAGCTCCATTTAGCCTTTTAGGATTGGTCACAGTCACAATGAGTTTTTTGGGCAATACAAGTATAGTCTTTACTTAGTCACCTCATTAACGGACAGTGTGACCCAGTATGCAATCCGTGTGCTGTGAGACTGGAAAGGTTTTTCAAGTCCTGGATAATGCATTTGCCAAGGAATGACGACACTTTGACATTAAGCAGCCACATGAGCTTAGGTTTGATTTGTGATTTACTTACTAGTGTAGCTTTGTGTCCCACACTTAGGTGAACGACAGCATTATATGGAACTCCTACATAGTTAATGGTTTGTTTATAAAATTGTTTGCGTAATGCAGACATGACAGTGTCCACCCTGTGAAAGTAATGTGCCTAATTCCCATTGTGAGACGCTGTGTGTATGTGGTGTCCCACCTATAAGGCATTACATGATCCTATTGTGAGTACATTTGAACCATATGATTGTTCTCACAAACCTAAATCTAGGTTACTTTGGTTATGAGCTATTGAGTATGTCATGCTTGCTTTACATGATCAGTGAGAGACACTAGTGGAGTTTATTCTACTACACTCTAATTGCTGTGTCACCATACCATGGAAACATTTCTAGAAAGGGTCAGAATGCTGTGATATGTATCTAGGGACAACCGTACTCATTGAAATGTGTATTTCTATTGACATCTAGGTTTAGGTATGGTCATTTTTGTTTACTCTTTGTCAAAGTGCATGTTGCTTGGTACATTGTGAACTAACACCAACTGTGTTTACACTCTACTCATAGGTATCGCAGACAGCCTCCAGTGTACAGGCCCTTTCCAGACCTACAAACATTGAAAGAACGGGACGTCACCAATAAATACTGTTTCACAAGGGCAGCAATTGATGAGTTGTGCCAGCAGCCGTCACCTCATTTGCAGGCTGGTCGCACTTATTCAACAGCACTAACCCCCAAGGTGAAGGTAATGGCTCATTGCATTTCTTTGCCATGGGAACATTCCAGTACACAGTGGTTACATCGGGTGGAATGTCCCAGCCCATGTTCAGCAATGTCCTTTGCAAAGTGTTGCAGGCATTGAATAGTTACCTGGACCACTATATAAAGTTTCCTAAAACAAGAGAGTTGTCTGACATCAAGACTGGTTCTACGCCTTAGGACGGATACCCCATGTAATTGGATCTATTGATGGCCCCCATGTTGAGTTGATCACACCACAGGTCAATGAACAAGTGTATCACAACAACAAAAATTATCACTCCATCAATGTCCAGGTGGTGTGTTCGGCTGACATGTTCATCTCACACATCTGTGCCTGTTTCCCTGGCTCAGCCCATGACGCACACATCCTGCAAAACAGCGCCATCCCACATTTGATGAGTCAACTGCAACCTAAATGGGCCTGGCTTGTTGGTAGGTGATGTTGTCTGTGTATGTTGCAGTGTGTGTTGGTTGTATGTCAGATAGGGATATGTTGAAGTCTTTTCTGTGTTCAATGTAGGACACTCCGGATACCCCAACCAGTCAGGGTTACTGACACCACTGTGCAACTGAGTCACCCCAGAAGAAGTGTGCTTTAATGAGACAGATTGTTGAGCGGACTTCTGGCCTTCTGAAAACACAATTCTGCTGTCTGGATAAGACAGGAGGGGCCCTACAATATGCCCCAGGAAAGGTGTGCTAGATCCTCGTGGCTTGCTGAATGCTACACACGTGGCAATATGTAAGGGCATGCCTCTGATAGTGGATGAAGGAGACCAGCAGGGGCCACCGATGGAGGATCCAGGACTGGGCCATGATGACAGTGGTGATGATGATGATGGAGTGGATTTCAGATAACAGCTTATCCACAACTTTTTCACTTGACTATAAGTATGCAATGAGAGGAGGTGACTAACCCCAATTGTTTGTTTTTGTGTTGCTGGTGGACAATGTGTATGTATGCTTGTGAGTATATGATTACTGTCAAGAGGTTTTTTCTAAGAGTGGTCATTGACATGGTCAGCTTTACATGTACAGTTTTTTGTGAAGTCTAGCTATTGTTAACAGTGACATTAGATGACATGATTCTGTGACTGGTGGTACCTTATTTCTGATTTCCAAAATCTGCTCTTTGTGCTTTTGTTACCAGGGTACTTTCCCATGTCATCTACAGAGTGGACTTGCAAGTTGTGACCTCACCAGAAACATGATGCTTTGACAGACTCCGACATGGAAATGTTCCTGAACTCCTTGGTACACACTTCCTTTAGCCCTGATAGTCTGTTCATTTTGTTTTTTATTGCCTTTCAGTACTGTGTGATGTGATTAAACTTTGTGTTCAGGCACCAGGTTGTATCACGAGAATAAACCTGTGTTCCACATTGAGGTGTGCCTTGTCTGATATTACACATCCAAAAAGCTTTCGAATCAAAGTTTGACCATGATGAACGGGTTTTCTAAAAATACTTTTTGATTGGGCTGGTAAATAGTGATAGTTGTGTGAACAATCGACTTCCAGTGAATATGTACCGTGTACTACGGTGTATGTATTAACCTGGTTGTGTATATCTATCATGCTGTGTCAAAGTTCATTTACTCACGGTCACTAAATTTACTATTTACAAGTAATTGGTTACCTATGTTGTTGACACTTTCATCATTGTGATGAGAAATTGATTCCAATATGTACATTTTGGATTTGAAGTCATGAAATGAGCAAGTATTGTGTAAAGTGGTTTATTTTGGTATAGACAGTGATAAAATGAAGCCACACAATGGTGGTGTTCTGAAAATAAATTTGGGGAGTTTATAGTGGTGTAGATTAAATTTACCAAAGACAAACCACAGGTATTTGAGTCTGAAGTTCAACTTTGACTCTCCATCTAATATGGGACAGTTATTTATGACAGTCAACAAAGTGAACACTTGGCACACACTGGAGGACATCAAGGGCAATTTTTCACTTCCTGGGGAGGTGCCTTGCCATCCAACTCTCATTGATGTTTCCACGGAAGCCCCTTCCCACGTTTGGGTGGGGGACCCACAGCTTCGCCCCTTCCCACGATGGGTCAGGCTCTTGTGGTGCTGGTGACTCTCTGCCAAAATCTACTTCCCTCCATATGGTTTGCACAGTTGTTGGAGCAACAGATTTTGTGAGCACCCTGGAGGTGCGGTGAGGTGATTGGCAATCTGGCGGAGGCTGGTACTGATATCCCGCAGCACTAGTCATGTAATCAATTTTGTTGTTGAATGTGTCCAGCCATTGGTCTTGGGCTGCCTGCAGCTGCTCGATTTTCCGGAGGATTCCTATTGCTTGGCCCACTTCTCCCTGGTAACCCTCGTAGGCATTGATCACCCGGGAAAGGTTTGGGTGATCATCATCGGCAGTACCAACTGCTTGACGGCGTGGATCCACATGGCCCCTCCCACCACTCCAACCCCCACGAGCAGCAACACATGTTGGTGGAGCAATCAACCCTGAGCCTCCTTCCTCATTGATAGGGTGTTGTTGCTGGTCAACTCCAGAGTGCCCTGTGTTGCTGTGCCGTTGGCCGGGCTGCTTAGTCCACCAGGGTAGGAGTCAGCTGGGTGTTGTTAGCTAAGGCAGGAGCTGTCACAGTGGATCCTACTGAAGCTGCTGGTGCTGTGTGCCGACCCAAACCGGATGGGCTAGGCTGATCCTCCTCGTCTGAGAATGTGTGAGAGTCTTCCAGGCTGGAGAGCTTTTGGTCGGCTGGAGTCTGGGACTGGCTTTCATCAATTTGGCTGGCGTGATCCCAGCTCGCCCTGTGGGTATAGAAATGACACAGTCATGGATGTGAATGCCCACTGCACCTCAAATTATACCCATTACATAAATGATTTGCTCTAAAATGTATTTTATGGAGACAATTTGGACACCTTCATCCATGATGATCACCTATGTTTTGAAGAACAATGCAAGTTTGAAAAGATGTTCATTGGTGATCATGTGCACCTATGTACATACATGGGTATGTTGTGTTTAATTCTCATGACATGTCCAAAGACATTGACTAGTACCTGACACTCTGTTGATGACACTGGTGGCTTAGTGTGCTCCACATCTGTGGGATGGCAGTGACATACGTAATCTTTAGATCATAATGTTGTAGTTTGTCGGGCCTGTGTACTTGGCTTAGTCCATGTCTCAGTAGTCACATTGGTGTGGTTGCCTACATACTCACATTCCTTTTCTTTCAGTGGAAATTTGTGGACATGGTGTGAATGCTGTGCTTATTATTCTCATCTCATGACACCAGAGTGAACGCCTGTAGGAAGCCAAATGTCTGCTTAGCTTTGTACCTTCACAGATCATGTATTTGGTAAATTGACTCCATAGTTGAGATCTCAAACTCTTGTTTTTGGCTAACTCATTTCATAAGCTGGGGTTTGTGTGCTGATGGTCTATTTGTGAAACTTACACTCCTCCTCCCATCCAGCCCAACCAGGCCACCAGGAAGAGTATTGACCAGACAATGACGGAAAGTGTACTTGCGAGATGGCTGTCTCTGGTGCCTGATGCAGTGTCATAATGAATCTTGAGGGGCCCCCCTGCAAAGTACATGGAGGGGGCCCCCCATTCTCCACATCAGTTATGAACTCTCAGGCCAATAACCTGCCATACTGCAGGGGCTCACCGCAGCCATAAAAAAGGATTCTGGTTCCTCCATTGGTCACATCGCCCTTTCATTGGGTGATTTACATACATCAGTAAATACTGCTGCTGCGCCCTCCAGCAAATTTACATAACACTGCCTCCAGCCGGCCCACCAAACAGATCCTCCTACTTGATGACCCACCTTCAAGCGAAAACCGCTCAGTTGACCACCTCCAAACACAGACCACTGCCTTCGTGCCTGCTACTAACGTATCCATGTGGAACTGACCCTTCCCCTACCTCTATTGGGCGATGGCTCAGCACTGATTCTCTGGGCACCGATGATGGTCCCACCGCGTCCCTGGCAACCCGGCATACTCCCCTTTCTCTTTCCATGCAGGACTCGAGTACGAGTGACGGCAACCCGGAAGCACCCGTCGCTGACCCCGGAAGTCCCGCCTACGATCCCGGACCGGAACACGGAAAAGGACGCCGCAGAGCAGGAGCAGAGTTCTTGACGGCGGACTCGTGGCAGGAGACAGCATACCAAGAACTGAAGGCGGTGGACGGAGATAGCGGAGACCTAGGAGAAGCGAAGAAGACCGGAGGCGAGGAGGAAGAGATCTGGAGCGAGGACTGGTGGAGTCCAGAGGAGGTGGCTGGAGAGCGGCCGCAACTCGGAGAAGAGTTGCGGCGGGGCATGTGAGTACCCTGTCTCCTGAACTGCAGGTCGACTTGTATGATAGTGTATATAAGCAATCCCCCTCACTGTATAGCACTCCTAGGGGCACTGTATATACGCGCACTTCCCGAGCCACTGTATATAGAGAATACCGCCACCGGACTCCTCACTGCTTTCACCCTTTGCCTTTTCCGCTTGTATTCCCTTCCGTCTTCGACCCTTCCGACCCCTCCTCACTCTCTCCTCTATCCCATCACAAACCGGGTGTTGGTGTCATCGGTCAGTACTCAACGTCGAGGACTAAACTGCCCTATTTTGTCTCTCTTTAACTCCGAGGGCCACCGGATCCCCAAGCCTGAAAGAAGAAGACGTACCGCACCAGCTCATCGCGGATCCCTCCTCCCTGACGACTGCCTTCCAGAGCCCTCTCTCTCCAATCCTTTGTTGTCTCTACCTCTACAAACTCAATATCTGTCTGTGTTAATAAAAAGAGCTAAAGATATAGCTCACTGCATACGGCCTCCACGCCTGTTATTCCGGTCCGCCCATACCCACAGCCCACAGGTGGTGTCAGAAGTGGGATACACCGGAAGCACGGAGGCTGCAGTAAAAAAGCTGGCCGAATCCCAGGAGCAGATGGGAAGGCTCATGGAACAATTCCTAAAGACTGCCGAAGAGGACCGTGGGCAATTACACGACGTCCTGAAGGGTCAAGGCACGGCCCAAGACCAAGCCCTAGGAAAACTGACTGATGTGTTGGGACAACAGAGGCCCGTTGCTTCCCTTCCGTCGGTAGTACTACAAAAGTATGTTCCAGGCGAAGACCCTGACTTTTTCTTTACAAACTTTGAACGCTTGGCCCACGCTGCTGCTTGGCCAGCCGACCGCTGGGGTCACTATTTGGGTCCTTTGCTTACCGGTGAGTTACAGGCTGCCTACCAGCAGGCCAACGTCCAGGGGCAGACCCCGTATGCTGATATAAAGACATGCATTCTGGAACGACTAGGAATCGACGAGGACACTTATAGGATCCGCCTCAGACAAGTGAAGGAAGGGCCACAAGAAAACCCCAGGGCTCTTTCCTTCCGTATCCAGGATTTGGCTAATCGTTGGCTGAAACCCGCCACCTCCTCCAAAGACGATATATTGGCTAAAATATATTTGGAGCAATTTTTGGCTTCCTTGCATCCCGCCACGCAGAAGTGGGTACGCCAGCACGCCCGCTTAACGCTAGAAACGGCCGTGGAAATCGCCAGCGCTTTCAATCGTGCCCAGGAGACACAAAGGATAAAGGATGAACACCCAACCCGAGGTCATCACCCCAATCACATTAGAGCCCAAAGACCTCCACTACCTAGAAAACCAGAACCAACCCCCCTTTTTCCTTACCCCGTCCTACCACGACCACCGAACCCCGGACCCCAGTGCTACCATTGTGGGGGTTACGGTCACATCGCCAGGGTTTGCCCCCAGAGAGAAGAACCCATGGAAGTGGGGCTGGTTAGGAATCTGGTATGTGACACCCCAGAGATGGAACCCCCTCGTTTTCACTGTCCAGTGAAGATTGACGGTCAACCATTAAGCGCTCTGGCTGATTCCGGTTGCCGGCAAAGCGTGTTGCGCCCTCAGGAACTGCCCACTCGCATAGGACCCGTGACCGGTACAGTCGCCATCCAGTGCGTACACGGCGACACCAAGACATATCCCACTGCCAGGGTGCGGGTACAACATCATGCAGACCAAGGAAGCCTTCTGAACGTAGGCTTGGTACCCACTTTACCGGAACAAATAATACTGGGCAGTGACTATAGCGGACTTCCGCACCTCCTCCAGAAAACCACTGACTCACTTGAGAAATGGTGGGCAGAAGCACCATTTCCCCAAACCAGTACTAATACGAACGTGCCGGACAAACCCTACAAAACCAAGAGCCAAAAGAAGAAGGAGAAAAGAAAGCACGCTACCGCATATCCCGTCCAAGTGAACGACCATCCTTGGGAGACTGATAGGGAGTTCAGGGCGGCCCAGCAAGAAGATCCCATGTTACAGAACGCCTGGAACCGGGCTCTGGATAATGAAGACCCCCTTCAAGTAGGTCCCTACTTCTATAAACGGAATGGACTTTTATACAGGAAGGGCAGCCCTCAGCAGGCCTCTCAGTTGTTAATCCCTGGCCCCTTTCAGGAGAAAGTGTTGTTCCTGGCCCACAGCCACCTATTAGGGGGACATTTTGGTGATGTAAAAACGGGACAATCCATCCTCGACCGGTTCTATTGGCCGGGGGTTTATCAGCAGATAAAACGCTACTGTCAAGAATGTCCCGTCTGCCAGAAAAACAGCCGATATCGCCCTCCCCGAGTACCCCTCCTGCCTATGCCCCTCATAGACGTACCCTTTAGTCGGGTTGGCATGGATCTTATCGGTCCTCTGCTTCCTTCCAGAAGTGGGTGTCGATATGCGCTGGTTTTGGTGGACTATGCCACTCGCTTTCCAGAAGCAGTGGCCTTAAGACAGCCTACCACCCAGAACATTGCAAAAGCACTTATTTCAATATTTTCACGAGTAGGTTTTCCCCGAGAGATCCTAACGGATCAAGGGACCCCCTTTGTTTCCTCCCTCATGAAACAGGTATGTTCACAGCTCGGTGTCAAACAGATAAGGACCTCTGCTTATCACCCCCAGACCGATGGCCTGGTTGAACGCTATATAATGCCACCCTAAAGACTACGTTAAAGAAACTACTGGCCCTCGAAAGCAAAAGGTGGGAAGAGATGTTACCCCTAGCCTTGTTTGCAATCCGATGCAAGGTCCAAAGAAGCACCGGTTTCTCCCCATACGAACTGTTGTATGGAAGGGCTCCCCGAACCCTGTTGGACATGGCAAAAGAAGCGTGGGAGGCCGAACCTGATCGCACCAAACCCCTCCCAGAATATGTTGCAAACCTAAAAACTCACCTGGGACAAATACGAGAAATTGTGCGTCAGAATCTGTTGACGGCACAGGCCTCTCAAAAACGTCAATATGACAAGGGTACTAGGGCCCGTTCATTCAGCCCAGGTGATCTGGTACTCCTCCTTCTGCCATCCTCCGACCATAAACTTCTGGGTCAGTGGCAGGGTCCTTTTGAAGTCCTACGTCAGGTAACCCCTGTGACCTATGAAATAGAGTTGGATCCTCAACGAGGGGTCTCCCAGATTTACCATATAAATCTCCTAAAACGGTGGGAAGGACCCCGACCTGTTCTGTCCAGTCTTGCTACCCCAACAGTCCTACCGTACGAGGTCTGTTTTGATCCCGACTTGCGGGAACCCCAAAGAGAAGACCTACGCACTGCCTTGAGCTCCCTTCAGCAGGTGTTTTCCTCCTTACCGGGCCATACCACGGTTATAGAACACTGTATTCGGACTGAACCTGGTAAAATCGTGAGACAACGGCCCTATCGAGTTCCAGAGGCTCGAAGGACGGTAATCAAGGAGGAGACAGACATGATGCTAAAAATGGGCATCATTGAACCGTCCATCAGTCACTGGAATTCCCCTATTGTTTTGGTACCGAAGCCGGATGGCTCGGTACGATTCTGCATTGACTTCCGGGAGGTCAACAAGATCTCCTGTTTTGATACATACCCGTTACCCAGGGTAGATGAAATGGTGGAACGCATAGGCAAGGCTAAGTTCATCAGTACCCTTGACCTCTGTAAAGGCTATTGGCAAATCCCACTCCGCGCAGAGGACAAAAAGAAAACAGCCTTTTCAACCCCGGATGGCCTGTTTCAATTCAAGGTGATGCCCTTTGGCCTTCACGGTGCCCCCGCCACCTTTCAAAGGGCCATGAATCAGGTCCTCCAACCTCATTCCCAATACGCCGGGGCATACCTGGATGACATTATCATCTACAGTGACTCTTGGACCCAACACCTACATCCCTTACAAGAAGTCATTTCCTCGCTGGGAAGCCATGGCTTTACCATCAATCCATCCAAGACCACACTGGCCGCTCAAACCGTGAAATATCTGGGGTTCCTCCTGGGCGAGGGAGTCATCAGACCTCAAAACAAAAAAATAGAAGCCATACAATCTATCCCCTTCCCACGAACACGGAAAGAATTAAGGGCTTTTCTGGGCCTCCTGGGTTACTACAGGAGGTTCATTCCCCGCTTCTCCCAAACAGCTGCTCCCTTAACAGATCTCCTCAAGAAGTCCACAAAAGCCGAGGAGGCCCTCTGCCATCCAACCCCGGAGTTGCTTCATGCCTTCAGCCAACTGAAGCAGTCTCTGGTTTCCGAACCAGTTCTAGTGAGTCCCGACTACACCCAGGCGTTTATCCTTCAAACGGATGCATCAGACCAAGGTATAGGGGCCGTGCTATCCCAAAAAGACAGGGACGGTAACGAGAGACCAATCCTCTACCTGAGTCGGAAACTCTTTCCCCGGGAGTGGAATTATGCAGTAATCGAAAAGGAGGCCTTGGCTATCAAATGGGCTGTAGAAAGCCTTCGTTACTACTTGGATGGTCGCGAATTCACCTTATATACGGACCATGCGCCATTAGAATGGATGGCAAGAAACAAAGGACACAATGACCGTGTTCTACGATGGTTCCTTACTCTTCAACCCTACCGATTTAAAACACTACACCGAAAAGGGGTGGAGCAGGGAAATGCCGACTACTTATCTCGTTACCCAACCCCAACAAACTCTAGTAGAAAGATGGCTAGGGGAAAGGGATGTGGAACTGACCCTTCCCCTACCTCTATTGGGCGATGGCTCAGCACTGATTCTCTGGGCACCGATGATGGTCCCACCGCGTCCCTGGCAACCCGGCATACTCCCCTTTCTCTTTCCATGCAGGACTCGAGTACGAGTGACGGCAACCCGGAAGCACCCGTCGCTGACCCCGGAAGTCCCGCCTACGATCCCGGACCGGAACACGGAAAAGGACGCCGCAGAGCAGGAGCAGAGTTCTTGACGGCGGACTCGTGGCAGGAGACAGCATACCAAGAACTGAAGGCGGTGGACGGAGATAGCGGAGACCTAGGAGAAGCGAAGAAGACCGGAGGCGAGGAGGAAGAGATCTGGAGCGAGGACTGGTGGAGTCCAGAGGAGGTGGCTGGAGAGCGGCCGCAACTCGGAGAAGAGTTGCGGCGGGGCATGTGAGTACCCTGTCTCCTGAACTGCAGGTCGACTTGTATGATAGTGTATATAAGCAATCCCCCTCACTGTATAGCACTCCTAGAGGCACTGTATATACGCGCACTTCCCGAGCCACTGTATATAGAGAATACCGCCACCGGACTCCTCACTGCTTTCACCCTTTGCCTTTTCCGCTTGTATTCCCTTCCGTCTTCGACCCTTCCGACCCCTCCTCACTCTCTCCTCTATCCCATCACAAACCGGGTGTTGGTGTCATCGGTCAGTACTCAACGTCGAGGACTAAACTGCCCTATTTTGTCTCTCTTTAACTCCGAGGGCCACCGGATCCCCAAGCCTGAAAGAAGAAGACGTACCGCACCAGCTCATCGCGGATCCCTCCTCCCTGACGACTGCCTTCCGGAGCCCTCTCTCTCCAATCCTTTGTTGTCTCTACCTCTACAAACTCAATATCTGTCTGTGTTAATAAAAAGAGCTAAAGATATAGCTCACTACATACGGCCTCCACGCCTGTTATTCCGGTCCGCCCATACCCACAGCCCACAATCCATTACACTCTACTCTCACCCGTACGAAACCTGCAGTTATGCTTTTCCGCTCACCTTTAAAACCACCCCTTGGATGTTAATATAAACCCGTGACTGCCGCCCACTGCTCCCCTGCCCACCACTGACAGAAAGATTGATGGCCGGTCCCCATCTAACCACTGCAATCCAGTAACGACAGAGCGTTTCAGCTGCTGCCCTCCCCAATGCCACTGTAGTAGTTTAAAACATGTTAAACAATTTCGTCAGCTGACCACCCCAAAACAGTTCTTCCTGCTAGCCTTTACGGCATCAAAGTCATTCCTGCTACTTTTCATCCTCTGCATGATGCACACAATATTATTAAATATACAAAGGGTCCCATTTTTGTTATCTCACACCAACATTAATTTACACTATGTACTAAGCATGGGCGTAAAATCCGTTACGCTCGCGGATTTTTCGTATTTTCGGAGAATCCGCAATCCGTGAACTCTCGCGGATGTGGCGAGAATACGCAAATCCGCGCGAAGCGGATTTTTTGTTTGTGTTCGCACTGCTCGCGGTCAATCTCGCAACAATCTCGAACTCGCGAAAGTACAAAAATTACAAGGGGAGGGGTAAAGGAAGTGGCCCAGTCTCCAACTTCCTGTTCCTGTCCAGCAAGCTCCTCCCATAGGGGTGGGGTGAAGGAAGTGCCCCAGTCTCCAACTTCCTGTTCCTGTCCAGCAAGCTCCTCCATTTCCTGGCCACTTTGATTTCGATCTTGACTGGGAAGGATTACTTTTTGTGGTTGCTGCTGGATATTTGGATTTGAGGCCTTTTGGATTACTTTTGGATTCGAAATTTGATTTCACAAACAAGTAAGTTGATGTTGTTTGTTTGTGGTGATTTTTGTGTGTGTTGCTTTTTTTTCGACTTTTTTGGGGGGAAAATCTGCAAGTTCGCGAGCTGAGGATGTTTTTGCTTGTGTTCGCACTGCTCGTGTCCCGCGCAGCAACAATCTCGCACTCGCGAAATTGTAAAAATTACAATTCTGCACATGAATTGAAAACCACCAGGCTTAGTTATGGGTGCATGCATGATACAACTGTTTTGTTGAATTTTTTTTTAACATGATTCTGGCCAGGGCATGGATGGCATTGGATTGTGGTGATCTTTGTGTGTTTTACGACTTTTTGGGGTGGTGTTGGGGGCTTGCTATGTGGGTGGGGGCCATTTTATTGCCTGGTCCCGTGTGGGTGGGGGTCTAGGGGCCATTTTTAAGCCAGTTTGTGTGCTTTGTGCCATAGGCCTGCACCCAGTGTGCTCTGATGTCATCCATTATGCCCAGGGGGCCCAGAATCGGTCTGTTCGCGGATTTTGCTGGTTTTTCGCCACGTTCGCGCCGTGAAGCAACAATCTCGCACTCGCGAAATTGTAAAAATTGCAATTTTGCACCGGAAAATCACCAGCAGGAAGCATAAGCCTTCTGAAACTTGATGGATGGCATTGGATTGTGGTGATTTGATTTGTGTTGGGTTTTTTCACTTTTTGGAGTAGGGGTTGGGGGCTGGCTATGTTGGTGGTGGCCATTTTGAGGCATGGTCCTGGCCATGTGGATGGGGGGGTCAAGCGGCCATTTTGAAGGCAGGCAGTGAGCTTTGAGACATAGGCCTGCACCCATTGTGCCTTGCTTTCACCCATTGTGCCCAGGCGGAGTCAGGGGTACATGAAAGTACAACCCTCTCTGTGTATGCTCTCTTGGATCAATGTTAAATTCCTGTTTCCCAAAAATTTAGCAAATCCTAATTTTGAAATTTCCATATTGTGTGGTGTGCACGTGTGTATTCATAAATGCCTACTTGCAAACTGTTTATTGAAGCGCTACATATGCAACATATATTTACTGATGTTCCTCTGTCTTCGTTTGCTTTTAGGTGCACAAAACTCCGCATCATCGTTGAGCATCAGTGCCAGGAAGAAGTCCTGCTGCGGCCTGTTGTTCTGACATCTGAAGAAGATGGCTCCAAAAAGAGGTGCCCGTAGGTCCTCTTGCAAGAAAGATGTCTCTACTAAGGAGAAGAAGAAGCAAGTGGCACCACTTACCAAGGAGACTGGTGGCTCAACCAATACATTTTTGGGGGAAAAACAAAAAAAAAAACAAAGGCCCACCATGAGTGCTGCACAGGTAGCCTGTTTAGTTGTTGAATCACCAACGACCAGTGATGTTGGTTCATCGCAAGAAAGTAGCAGCACACCATCAACACAGGTTGTAACTCATCTCACAAGTACTATTCAACAACCAAAGCCGCAACAACAACTGCATGGGCTACTAGTACAAGCAGAAGTACATGCGCAAGGAGCTGTCCGAGAAGGAGCTGTCCGAGAAGGAGCTGTCCGAGAAGGAGCTGGCTGTGAAGGAGCTGGCTGTGAAGGAGCTGGCCGAGAAGGAGCTGGCCGAGAAGGAGAAGGCCGAGAAGGAGAAGGCCGAGAAGGAGAAGGCCGAGAAGGAGAAGGACGAGAAGGAGATGGCCGAGAAGGAGAAGGCCGAGAAGGAGAAGACCGAGAAGGAGAGGTCCATGGAGACTTGCAAGTAGAGGTCAGTGAAGATGCCCATGTAGCGGCGCATGGAGCGGTGCAAGTTCCCACAATGGTTGTTCTTCCAGAAGTAGGGGCACAGGAGGAAATTGACTTTGGAGCCGGGGTATCATGTCAGGAAGACGAAGCCACTCCTCCTGATGATTCATTTTCTCCCAGCTCCCCAGCAAGGAAAAGATCAAGGAGGGTGTGTAGAAGTTCCTCTTCAAGCCCCGCTCCATCAGATGATGATCTGGATCTAGATTGGCAACCATCTCTGACGTCTGAGAGGGAGGCACACCATGAGCTGCGAAAGGTATCAAATGTTAAAAGGAAGGGCCCCGGAAAGCTCATACTTATGGATCCGAACGTCGGACTTGATGAAGTGGTGCATTCTGATGTTGTTGAACAGGATGACAGCAATGACCTAGTCATCACACATGTCAGTCCAGCCACACCGGCCATGCAGCAGACAGACATTTATACCCTATCCCGACGTCATGCTGAGCGTGACCCTGGCGACGTGCCACTGGTAGCACCACCAACGCAGTCAAGTAGTACAACAAGTTCAACAAAACCTACAGCTCCCATATTTTCTCCCCAGAGGGGGACTCCATCCAGCTCGACTCCCTCAAGTAAGGTTGCTGCAATAATTGCACAACCCAGTAGATGTCTGCAAGGCTCATCCACCACTGCTTCATCTGGCATTGGCAGCAGTATCACCTCGTGCGGCAAAACCAGAAGTTTCCAGTCCCCAGTTTGGAACTTTTTTAGTGTCCATGAAAAGTATGATAACATAGCCGTTTGTTGCATTTGTAAGACTAGCGTTAGCCGTGGTAAGACTGGTACCAACTATGGAACCGGAGGCCAGATAGGTCATCTTGAAAGAAAGCACGCTGTCGAATGGTTTCCGCACCTAGCAAACGTCAAGGGAAAGCGATCCCAAAGGGCAAGTGGCCAAAATATACCTATACTAGGTGTTTCATCTGAAGATGACGGGGAGGTAGAAGAAGCGTCAGACATGTGTCCGGTTGCACCCAGTACCCCTGGCAGCACCACACCCTCCGGAACACATAGAAGGCACACTGAGAGTCTGGGAGACACACCAATGCGGAAAATGTCAACACTGATCAGAAGTGGGTCGAAGAAGGCATCAGCATCATCCCGTAAATTTGTCCAGCGCACCATTTCAGCCATGTTCTCCTCAGATGTGCAATTTCAACGCAACCACCCAACTGTACGCCTGTATAACACTAAGCTGGCTGAAATGCTAGCGGTGGACCTTCTCCCTTTTTCGTTTGTCGAAGGTGTGGGTTTCCTTGAACTCGTGGCAACACTGGCCCCTAAATGGAAGGTTCCTAGCCGGTTCTATTTTGCCAGGGTTGCTGTTCCAGCACTACATAAAGAGGTGCTTGAGTTGGTGGGGGCAGCTTTGCAGAAGAGTGCTGTTCACAGTATACACCTGACAACAGACATGTGGACCAGTTGCCAAGCCCTTGATTACATGTGCATCACTGCACACTGGGTCTCTTTTTCAGGGGTTATAAAACAGATAAATGCAGGTGGTGACTTGGTCGAGATTTTTAAGGGTGCTCGTAAACATGTAACATTAGCCATGTTTGGCATGGAGAAAAGTCATACTGCAGTCAACATTTTGGCTGACTTTAACAAAAAGGTCTCGCAATGGCTGCCCCCAAGAAATTGCAAGGTTGGTTATGTTTCTACAGATAATGGCAGCAATGTAGTTAGGGCCATGGAGGACGGTTTCTATTTCAGAGTGCCGTGTTTGGCGCACTGTATCAACCTTGTTGTGCGAAATTTTTTGAAAAAAGAACTTGCAGTCGACAAAACACTGACCATCTGCAGAAGAATATGCACACATTTCAACCATTCTTTTAAGGCCCGGAAGGAGCTGAGGCGCAAGCAAAATGAACGTAGAATGCCAGTGAAAGCACTTATCCAGGAGGTGGCAACACGTTGGAACTCAACCTTCTACATGCTTGAGCGTTTGCATGAACTGTTTCCAGTAGTCAATGAGTATTTCTACAACCTGGGTGGTGATACGACAGAAATGATGCTAGCGGTGGAGCAATGGCAGCTAGTTAAAAGCCTGACAGACATGCTTCGTCCTTTTGAGGTCTTCACGCGTGACGTCAGCAGGGAGGACTGTTCTTTGAGCAAAGCTATCCCATTGTTGCTGAAGCTCGAGCACCAAGTCAAGGTGGTGTCTTCACAATTAAAGGACGTTGGAAAGAACGAAGCACATGAGTTGGCGCAGAGATTATTACAACGCCTAGTTAGCAATGAACGGCTTGTAAAAATCAAGAAACAACAGCACTACATTTGTGCTACTATTCTGGATCCACGTTACAAAAAGCCATTGTTTGGCAAAGTATTAATTCCTTTTGAAACATCGGATGTTACAGAGTACAAAGGTTGGCTAGCTCAGTCAGCCATTCGTTTTGAAAGAGAGCGGAAGGAAACTGTAGGAGAAGACAGTACTACTAGTGAATCAGCAGGCCATCAGGCGTCCCAAAAAAGCACTTCTGCATCTGTGCCTGTGGCAGAAGTGAGTGTCTTTTCCTCTGAGCCGTTAACCACACCAGCAACCGTATCATCTGCACCAGGCCCAGGCGATATGTCTGAAGCGGGTTGGCTAACTCAGCTAGGGTTTCCTTGTCCTAGAAAGGACACAGAAGTGCAAAGTACAGGAATCCGGGAGGACATTCTTTCAATGGTGCAGGCCTATCTGGATGACTCAACAGAGGTCAATATTACTGAGGACCCATTGGCGTATTGGCATGGGAAAAGAAAAATATGGCGAGAGCTCACCAACCTGGCTATCAATTACTTGTCTTGCCCACTCGCAAGCGTGTCCTCAGAACGTGTTTTTAGTTCTGCTGGTGGCATTGTGACTTCCAAAAGGTCCCGCCTCTTGCCCGCAAATGTGGAGCGGCTCACCTTGATAAAGATGAACCAGCACTTCATACCACCAGATTACAGAGTACGAGAATCCACGCAGTAAGAAGAGGACACCGACCTACCTGAGGAAAGTTCTCCTCAGTTACTAGAAGTAACCCCGACTGATGATTTAGCAGAGTATGAGGACGAGTTCTGCTTCCCTGACAACGAGTTCTGAAAATGAGCCAATCATTCATTAATTGTAAATTTAGTCCTCCTTATTCACTTTTATTCCTGTGTGTCTGTCTTTCTTTAGCAAGTGCTTCATCACATTCCCAACAAAACTGTAATCAACCAATAAAACAACAAGCCCATCAACAGAACTGTCTTGATTTTGATGCCGCAGCATTCCTCAGGTTCACAACAGTTAGTTGACAAGAACTCAGTCCTGGTCGTCTATCCTGAGTCCTCCTCCTCCAGACTCAC
Organism: Lissotriton helveticus; assembly: GCF_964261635.1. NCBI lineage: Eukaryota > Metazoa > Chordata > Amphibia > Caudata > Salamandridae > Lissotriton > Lissotriton helveticus. The sequence goes on along the minus strand of NC_136059.1, from coordinate 913,139,894 downwards.
CCTATCCATTACCCATAATGCTGATGCCTGGATTCTGCACAATGAAGAAACTTACGTTGACGAGTCCCCTAACGCCTTAGGACACTGTGAGTTCCAGGTGGAGCCAGCCCTCAAACACAAATTACAGGTAAGATAAGCGTTTGGATGGGAGGTAGTATAATGGAGTGTTCGGAGAGGCGAGAGAGTGACAGTGGTACTAGCAGTAAAGTCCTAGGGCTCTTGAATTAACAAACTCTGTGACAGGCATTTACTTTGGAAACCATTTGGCCTATTACACGTGAACGTTTAGGCGTTATTATTGCTCGCTTGCCTGTCTCAGGGGTGCTGTCTGTGGGGCTTCTAGGTTTTTGGGTTGTGTGAGCACCGCTGCCACATTTCTAATGTTGATTGCTTTTGTTTTGCAGAAAATCCACGCCGGGAAACTCCAGTTGGGGCCCTGCTGCAGAACGCCTTAGGACACTGTGAATTCCAGGTGGAGCCAGCCCTCAAACACAAATTACAGGTAAGATAAGCGTTTGGATGGGAGGTAGTATAATGGAGTGTTCGGAGAGGCGAGAGAGTGACAGTGGTACTAGCAGTAAAGTCCTAGGGCTCTTGAATTAACAAACTCTGTGACAGGCATTTACAACCAACACGATGACAGTGTTCAGTAAAACGAACTTACTGCAAAACCACCACCCACCAGGCTCAAAAGTAGTAAAAAACAAGTATGCTCAGATAAAGTTTGAAAAAGTAGGGAGGAGGAGCCAAGATGGCGATCGACACAGACGTGTAAGCTCCCGGCTCCGTATGCCTTTGAGCCCCGCATGACGATCCTGCGCACGATTTTGATATTACATGGTGGCGGGGCGGAGGTGAAGACGCGCTGATGCCGGCGGCGTGATTCCGGTGTCTCGCCCGGCCTCGCAGACGGATATATTGGTGGAGTTTCCCGACTGCCTTTCACGACCCTGTGCCCAGCCCCAGCCTGCCGAACATGGCCGGACGCTGACTCTTCGGCGGCAGCCGGCAGAACCTGGGCGGAGTTGGCCCGCCGGGACACAGCGGCTCCAGAGCGATTCTCCCTAAGAGTGCCCCGGCGGTCGTATGGTGCGGCTTGAGTGCGCCCTCGGCTTGGTGGCTCGGTGGCATTGTTCTTGGCTGCGGAATCCGGGAGGTGAGCTTTTTGGCTTTGTTTACTGCCCTGCCCGGTTATCATGGGACGTTCCCGTGTATAAGCCTGTGGTTGATTCGGGGCAGAGATGGCCATTACCGCTGATTGCTGTCTGGGTCCACATTTTGGAAGCCCTCGATACTCCAGCAACGGTCTACCCGGGCCGGTCTTCTCCCCACCCAGCCTTGGTTCTCCTTTCCAGCGGGGAGCGCCGGACGGGTGCCTGCACGGGATGGGGTATCACCCCTTGTCCACTGAGGTGCTAAGTGAGGTCCAGTGTGCGGCAACGAGTGACTCTTCGAGGTGGAGGCTCCAACCTGTGCTATCTAATAGCGACATCCTTGCCGCCCTGAATGACTCTAAGTCTGCTTGGAGTGATGGCTGCCGGGCGCTTGGTGAAAGGCTTGACGATCTTGGGGTCTCACTGGGAAAACTGCGTTCGGATGTTCACAAGTTTTGCAAGGGTTTGCCCCCACCTACGTTTGAGGAGGATACTGTGGTTTTGCCTGGATGCGGAGGGGAATGCACGATTCGGGACATTGTAGGTGTCTGGGACGGACTGCCTCCATGTTTCACTTGTTATGAAGATCGCCTTTCCCATCATTTGCCTTTGTCCCCGCCCGCTATAACACCACTGATGCCCCAGGAACTGGTTCCACTACTGTTGCCTCGTATGTCGGCCACCTCCTTCCTCACCCTTGTGTCTGTGCGGTGGTATGTTTTTTCGGACTTGGGACTGGGAGTGATCATCTATGCTGGAGGAGATTCTATCCGTGGCCGGCGGCATCCATTTTGTGCTAGCGAGTTGTGCCCAGGCCAGGTGTGGACATTTTGTCTTCCTTTGTCTACGGAAACGGCGTCTCCTTTGTGGACATGGCACGGGGGACTTACGAAAAAGGGCCAGGGCTAAGTGATTTCCGCTAATGTTTGAGGTCTGTGGGGCTGGGGGAGATACGGATTGGCAAGCTCCTGCGATATGCTTAATAGCACGCTACATGATATTTCGCCCCCGTTTTTTATGGTGCTAAGATGTTGTGGTAGTTTATTGTTTCCTTTGGGGTGGCGCTTACGCTCATGGTAGGGGAGTCCGGGAGCCTGTTGGGTTAGCCCTCCTCCGGTATTATATTACCTTCTTTTCTTTTCTCTTTTTCTCCTTTCTGACTCTAAATTTCGGGTTTCGTTTTCTTGGGCGACAGACACACTGCTAGGGGGGGGGGGGGGGGTAGGCCGTAGCCTCAGCATGCGTGTTGGGTGGGGGTTGGAGGGAGGGGTTTTTTGTTTTGTTTACGTTCCTATGGGCCTTATTTTTCTCCTTTCTTTCTTGGTACTTTTTTCTTTTCTTTTCTTTTCTGGGGTCAGCATGATGGCTAGGTGTAGCGCTGCGTATTGTTCCTGTTGGTTTTATTCTAACATGGGTTGCGATGTTCCACGTCCATGGGGCGGGCAATGACCAGTGGGTGCTGTGAATGTATGTTATTATCCTGATACCTGTCTTTTTATACTGATTTTTCGGTTGCCACTCTTTGTTTTGTCGACTATTGGCTGTGATCATTGCCCGCTATGTGCCTTCAACGGATTGACTGCGCCTGATCCTTCTCATTTAAAAACTTTTAAAATTAACCTATTTTGTATCCAGCGGTCCCTTTTCCCATATGTCGTGCTCTGATTGCTGTTTTCCGTCTCTGCGACTGCTGGACTGTTTCAATCCTGTGTTTTGTGCTATTAATCGATTTCGAGGCCGGCCAGAGTGGTTGTGGGCCCGTATCTGTATGCCTATGATACAAAATAAAGGTTTTAAAAAAAAAAAAAAAAAAAAAAAAAAAAGTATATTTATATCCCTAACAAAATAATCTCCCGCAAGACCCTCCCTAACCCCAAATAAATAGTCCATCAAAAGTCCCCAAAAAACCCAACTCCCAATTCCCACCCCCCAAAAGTCTCTAAAAAAGGGGCAAGGGACACTCTACGGATGCAGGTTGTTCACTTTGGCCTCCAGGGTATCATGCCTTAGGGCCAGGGCATCGTACTCCTCCCGGAGCATGGCGTGATCTAAGCGGAGGCCCTCCATCACCTTTTTGTACTCCTCCCATTTCTTGACCTCCGCCTCCAGGTTGGACACTCTGCGGAGTGCACGGCGCAAGCGAGCCTTTACAGTACTGTGAGGAGGTGCAGCCTTTGCTGCTCGGCGGTGGCGTCTTCCAGCACGGCTCTGGTTGGCTGGAGCACTGCGCTTACCGGCAGAACGTGGGGTCACGGAGGAGGATGCAGAAGATGTAACATTTGATGCACTTGAGTGCGTGTCGTCCCCCTCCATTTCCACCAGCCGGCGATATTGCGCAACAGTGGCATCCAGCCTCCGTTGCCGGGCCAGTACAGCCAGCATACTCCTGCTCGGTTTTGCAGTTTTAGTATTACCAACTATATGAAGAAAGAAAGACATAATCTGTAACGAATGCTCTTTAAAAATATGATTAACACAAAATGATTCAGCAGGAAGTTGTGTCACAGTACAACTAGCAACTAGCCAGCGCAGTACAAATCTATTCAGGCCAGTATCATGGGCGTCTGCATGGAGGGGCAAGGTGGGGCGCTTATGGTTTGGTGCTCTTTCATATGAAAGAGATCTGGCAGAAGTGAGTGACTTTTCCTCTGAGCCGTTAACCACACCAGCAACCGTATCATCTGCACCAGGCCCAGGCGATATGTCTGTTTCCCTCTCTCTCTCGCTCTCTCTGTCTCCCTCTTTCTGTCTCCCTGTGTCTCCCTCTACCTCGCTGTCTCTCTCTCTCTGTCTCCCTTCCTCACCCTCCCTCTGGCTCCCTCCCTCTCTCTCTCTCTCCTTCTGTCTTCCTCTCTCTCTGCTTCTATCTGTCTGTCGGTCCCAGCCTGCTGTAATTACCATATTGTAATTTGTCACTGGGCCAGCACTGGATACACATCATATGCTATCTAAGAGTCAGATAGTACCATGATCCAGCTTACCTGTACTCGCCACCACCACTGCCTGCTTCCTCACAGTCTGATTGTCCGCTGGCGCCGCATCCTCCACCGAGTAGTCCTCAGACTCGGAGTCGATCACGATCACGTCCGAGCTGGCCCCGCCACCAGATGTTCCACCTAAAAAATATATTTAAGACTGTTAGATTACACCACTCACTAGTATTTGGTTTAGGAAGGAAGAAATTTGAAAACAACAGAAAAAATAATTGACTGTCTACTCTAGTCTAAAGTAAAAATGTCCCTCCGTCCAGGGAAGGCTGTTGTCTTGCTGCTTTTTTTTGTCACAATTGATGAATGCTTGCTTAATTTTAACACACACCATTTTTCTCTGAACAGACAGACGCTGGACTTCTACGGACAAGAGCAACATCAACTAAACCAGGTGAAAGCTCGGCTCGACCACAAGAAATGTGTTCCAACTTCCATTACTCATCAACACAGCACCAAGCACTTTTCCTTTTCCAGCTAACTTTATTTTAATATATGTGTTTACTTTTACTTTTAATAAAGCTTTTAAACTTGAATAGACTCTGTGGTTTTTGGTCCTCCAGACTAGAGTGACTGAGCGAAAGGTTTTGTAATTTTTGCAAGGAGGAGTCCATGCCGCTGACAGTTGACACTACCAGGTTTATACAGTGTGCCAAACACACCACTCTGAAATATTATGACTCTGGTCTTTGGTGTCCATAGTTTGGTTTGTGGAGAATTGTCCCTGCAACAGTAGTATTATTGATTTTGCTCCTATCTAAACACTGTTTCGAAAAAATTACATTAGGAACGCTTGGACAACAATAGGTCCTCTATATTTAAATGAAAACTTACTGGGGCCAGCAAAGGAGCACTCGCCGCCCTGGCCTGCATCCTCCTCCTCCTTTGGAGCCACTGCATCCACTGTTTCTGTCCGCTTGCCCCTGGGCGGACCTGACGTACAACATGAAAGAAAGAACAGAAAAAATTGATGATTGCTGCGTGTCGATGTCCTTGTCAACCAAATCAAACATTTAGAAAGAACAAGAACCAACTATTTCAGCCAAAAAGAGGGCTACAAAGGAAGAACTGCACCTGAGCCTCTACTCTAGGGGCAGATTTACAAGCCCCTTGCAGCTCTTTTGCTCCGTTCTTGCGTCACTTTTGTGACGCAGCGCCACAACAAGAGAGGCGCCATGGTGTGGCGTATATTAACAACGTGACGCATATGGGAGATGCATCCCATTCTAAAGCCCTGCGCCATAAGGGAGCGTTCCAGCGCAAGGGAGGGCGTTCCTGCGCAGGAACGCATGCTAAAAGTGGCTATGGGGAATATATAAAATTTCAATCAGTCATTTAGGACAATGATGCGTCACTGAAACCCTGCGCCTGCATGAAGCAGACTTACGGCTTGACGCAGCATTGCTGGAGCTGCGCCATCGTTGCAACGCAACTCCATCAATGAGCCGCCTTTACGGCACCGATGCGTAACGCTTCGGTGACGTTTTGGCACCATGGCGTGCCGCATTGAAAATACGGCGCACCATGGGTGGTGCTGGCGTGCCTCACACTTTGCAGGGATGCGCAGGTAATTGCTAATCTGACACTTAGGGGCCTACTTACGAGTTCTGAGCTGGACACCTCCAGATGTGCACCAGAACAAATGCGTAACGCAAAACTAACCTTGCGTCACGGCAGATGCGCCGCAATTACAATGCGGCAAACCCTGGCGCAAGGGTAGGCAGATGCGTGACGCATCTCGGGACGAAAGAGGGGTGCATCTCTAGAGTCGCGTGGCAGGCGCGAAACAACTATAGCAATGCTCAGGGCTGCCCAATACTCAACATACCGCATCAGTCCTTACGCCTGCTTCAAGCAAGCAGGCATAAAGAATTGACGTAGCAGCGTCGCGGAAGTGCCTGCGTTAAATCTTGTAGATTTCACGCAGGCACTTTTGCGAGGCACACATCTGCCTGACCGCCATCCCCCCCCCTCCCCCTGCGTGGGAACGCTCCCATTGTGGCGCAGGCCCAGGTCTTAACGTGGCGCATCTCCCTAGATGCATCACGTACATGACTCGCAGGGATGCGCCACGTTTACGTCGCTGTGCGTCAGGTAAGGCAGCGTAAACGTGGCTCAAGGGGCTTGTAAATCTGCCCCTTTGTGTCTAGCATTACGCAGTTCTGTAAAGTACACTCATACATTACTCAGCCCAAATAAATGAACACAAAATAGAAAACAAATAAGCAGTGGCACTGCCACAGAGAAGGAGAGCAGTGCACCTGAAATGCACAGAAGATTTTGAAATATTAATTTACCTCTCCTATCAATGTAATCAGCAGCATTATTGCTCTTTGTAAAAAAGTTAAAGCAAACATTTGCAATATTATATAACACACAGAGCAGGAGAAAAAACAGAGTAGTGACGAGTGATGAAAAAATTGCTACTACTACTCACCAAGCCCGGGGACCTCCACTCCCAGCAGGTCGAGCAGGTCGTGCTCCCGGTCCAGGATATCGGTCCAGCGGTGGGTCACCTGATTATAGGTGCGCTGGACCCCCGTGATGTTAAAAAGGGCCCGGCACACCTGCCCCCACCGCTTCCGTCGCTCCTGGCTGTTGGTGTAACCGGCAGCGATCCTGCCGCCTGCCGCGATGGACCTGGGGAGACGGCGCTGCACATAATAAACCAGTGAGCCCACCTCCTCAGGACTGAAGATCTCCCGGGGCACCACCATTTCCGCCCTCAAGCGGCCACACGGGAGCCGGGCACGGGCTGCGGCGCCCGTCTTGGGCAGCTTGACTGCTGTCTTCACCATGTTCTGGGCAGGTAAGGAGACAAAATGAAAAAGAATAAGAGTAGAAAAGAAGGAAATAAAAGTTTAAAAAAGTAGTTGAAAAGTAAACAAAAGTAGACTAAAACACAAAAATATAGACCTAGAAAACAAGAGGGATAGAAAAAAAGTTTAATAGATCAAAAAAAAAATAAAACAAGCAAAGGATGGCAGAGATATACAGAGGATAGAAACACCATGCCCAGACACATAGGAATGAATGAAAAACAAGATGGCCGCCCGAACACGTGCATGTAAGTAAGTTCGCACGCGATTTCTCTCGCGAACTCGTGCAAACTTGTATTCGCAAGGCGCTCATCGCGCGAGATTACACATAGCGGGCGGAAACGGAAATACGTCACGCAAACAAAATGGCGGCGCCCATACTCAACCTTGGGGTAACTCGCACGAGTTCGCGGCTTCCACGGTCGATTTCGCACGACGCCGCGCCTCGCGAATAGGGCGAAATTACCGAAAAACGAGTTTTGCAAAAGCAAAACCAACGAGCAGGTGCAAAAGTTCGAGCTCATCATTTGTAACCATTTACCTGTAGTGCTTCCTGAAGGGGCCCTCCAGAATCCGGTTGCCTACTTGCAACTATTGTGTGACCCTGCTCTGACAGTCACAGAATAGTTACAAGTATGCCATTGCATCCTGTTAAAAAAATTTTACATTGCAACAAAAAGGAAAGGGAGCAGACAAGCAGGTGCCAGCCTTCATTAATGCCAGTTGAGGCAGGGCAGGTGTTGTTGCTTGCAAAACTTAAAGCACTTAGCAGGTGTGCTTTGCTTTGCCTCAATAATGTACACTCACTGGTCAATCAGAGGGTGTTGTGATGACACCGAGGGTGGCATGGGTGTGCCAGCCAGAGGGTGGCATGGGTGAACCAGAGTGCCAGTGTTGACAGAGGATGGCAGTGCTTTGCTTTGCCCCAATAATGTACAGAGGGTGCTGTGATGACACAGAGGGTAACATGGGTGAGCCAGAGGGTGGCATGGGTGACCAAAGAGAGTGCCAGTGGTGACAGAGGGTGGCAGTGATGAAGAAAGCCTTGCAAACAGGCTGGGCACGTAGAAACAACAAGTTCGCAAAACTGGCGACCCGACAAATAAGTTCGCAATTTGCGAAATTGTACAAAACCCTCGCGAACTTGCAGAAACCCGTGCGAACACACCCCCCCCAATCCGCAAATACGCAAATCCGCAAATTCGCGGATTGCGAATCTGCAAAATCCGCCCATGCTTACTATGTACCCCACTAAACCATACCTCTTGTCAAAGGCAAACCTGATCCTATGTGTAGCAACCAGTCAGCAAGTACCTCAAGGACAAACACCAGAGAGAATGCGCGATTCATGTAATTAAACCAACAGTGACTACGTAGCGTTTCGCCACCCACTGTCAGCCCAGCCAAGTCTGCAACTGCACAGTAGCCATCAATACCGGCAACATCTAAAGCGCATTTCCACAGCTCCAGATACATATACCTATGACTTATGGGCTGCATCTACCGCAGATCACAGCATTCTTTGTCTCCCTAAGACTAACCGAATGCTGTCGGTAAACCCTTCTCTTCCCCCATCTTTACTAATACTAATAACTAATGGAGGATAACGAAAAAAATATATAGTATTTTCTTATGCAAATAGCGTATCATGCACTTGCTGGCCACAGTCCTCACGAGATCCACACGTATCAATATTCTACTATTGCACCATCCTGTCAACCCTATTATTATCTGGAGATTTTTTTTATCCCTTCTGTGAACTGGGAAGAGCAATACCTTGCACAAAAACAATTCCCCTTTAAAACCTTTGCTACTTATACGGGCTCTCAAAGCACTTACTTGTTTTACTAACGGTCATTGTAAAGCAAACAGGTAACTCATTCTAGGATTAGAATTACTGCTTAGAAGTTAATACTGAGATGTAGGATCATTTTTTGCATGTCTGCCAGACACTCATTCTTCCATGCATGTGCACAGAATGCAAAAATACAATTTAGCTTAGCAAATTATTCAGAAATGTACGGGAAGGTAAAGAAACAGCCCATATTATTTCTACAAAGAAAAATAGACAAACATTCACTTTATACCCCATGACAGAAAAGCCTTAGCGTGCACAGCTTGTCCAAATTCATGCCACCTAATTCAGCCCTGCCAAAGATCACGCATCTGGCGTTAGACTAACGCATTTCAGTGTGGTGATCCGCATCACTGCACTGAAATGCAAAATCGGGCATAACAGGCATCCAGCCTCCCAGGGTACCAGTGCTGCTAATCAATGCTGGTGTTTTCTGGTGCTTCCCCTGCCTCCTAAACGCTATGCGGTAAATTTCGTTATACAGTACAGCTGCCTGTGTGGTAGTCTTGTAATGCATGTCCCTTTTCTATGCCCACAACATTTTGCCGTATTTCCGTAGTTTGTCCATAAAATTAGGTCTCGCGAGGATTTGTTGCAGGCGCGCGCAAGCGCCATGCACCGGCAGCCTTACGATGTTAGCCGCTTTGAGTGCGACATCTGTACGGACTGGTTCCTGAAGGGAGCTAGGGCTTGAGAAGGGCACCAGAGCTTGGAGTGGGTGATGTTGTGAACTGGGATAACCTCCACTTCCCTGCGGGGAGCGATGTGCAAAAACAGCCGCTCTGCATGGAGGAGCCGGGATCGAAGATTTCAACATAATGACACCACAACGCTAAGTGCCCAATTTCATTGCTGTTTTGTTGTTGGGGGAACAGAAATAACGATGAGTAAGTATTAAAGGAATAACATGCGGGAGTCTGTTTTAAGGCTGATTCCTAATTGTTTTCTTTGAAATTTTCACATAGCGCTAATAGCTAGTTTCAGCAGCAGACATACCGGAATGAAAAACAAAAACGTTAATAGTGAAGGTCCCGTAACTCCTGTGACCTAGGTGATTGGTAACTCTTACCTGTGTTAGAGCATTGATTTCTTCAGATGCAAGATAGATATATAGCTGCACTGATTAGGGGTGTTACATTGAGTAATTGCTAAATGTGTGACAGTCATTTCCGAAAGCGTTACTGTACCCAGGTGACATTGTATTAATACCTCACAATACACTCTCAGAGTGCATAGACATAACCTCCCCTCCCCTTACTTCCATGAATTATTGCTCCTCAGAGGGTTAGTGCCTCTAGTCATCTATCATAATTCCACTTGTTACTGTGGTCAGTCATCTCGCAGCCATCCAATGCCTGTTGGCCATCCCGCGGTCCTCAATGTGTTTCTTTTGACTAGAGTCCATCGGGAGGCATGCTTTAATAGTCTACTATATTGCATCATCCAGCCTCTCAAGTTCAGGCCTAACCCTGCTGGTTGTAGGCCCGTGAGGCCCAATTTACACACACACACAAGAGGCCTCAGTTCACCCTCAGTCCAGCAGATGTTTTATTAATGCACCTACAGACCTTGCTCCGCAGACGAGCTGATTGCGCCAAAGGTCTAGGTGTCTACCGTGGCACGGGGAGCTGTGACCTAACTCTAGTCTGGGGGCATCAGAGGCACCACTGCACATACTTCTTGAGGCTCGGATCTCCCCTCCTCCCACACTCCTGGCTAAATGGACGAAACACTTCACCCAGGCCAGTCTAGACCACATAGTCCTAAAATATGTTCGATCCCAGTTGCACCTTAACTCAGACAGAAGATCACGGATGAGGCACTAGAGGGTAGGTCACTGGATCTTACTGTGATTTTAACAACACAGAAATGGACTGATTACTCATAGATGAAAGCATCTCTTTTTGGAAGGTTTAATCTGACCACAGATTAGCATTTAAAAAAAACTTTGCAGCATTTCTACACAGAGTAACCAGACATTATGGGAGGCCTGATTGGACCTTGAAAGAACTGCCACTTTTAAAGTGCTGGAGGAAGTGTAACCTGGCGCAGGCAAACCTGATTTCTGCAGTCAAACTCCTATGTATTTATTTTGTAGAGTTGCATTAACATGTAGCTGATGGAAAACTGCTTGGCGCTTGCAAATTTGCAAAGACATCTGGCAGGCTGGTCACCATGAGGGTGCAGAGGAATAAACCTTAATTAGAGCACATTTTCACACTGATTCACTCATAGATGCCAAGGTTTCCGATTGGTAAGTGTGACGTTTTAATAATGTAACTGTAATAATGGGTGACATTCACGCAGTCAGTCTGACTCTGCTCAGTTTTCAGTAGCCTGCTGTTAGCACACTTTAGTTCAGTGACTTTATTAGAGTTTCTAGTTGCTCAAATGGGTGTAATTTCTGATATTTATATGTTTCCCTCCTCTTCATTGCTTGATTTTGCTCACAAGAAAGTGTCACTCATAGTCGTTGACATGTCACTCATAATTACACTGAAATGATCAAAATGTCACACATAGCAATCTGAAATCTTGGCAGCTATGCTAATCCTACCACACCCAGCACATTTGAACAACTCATAATTCCATGCCACACAATTCAACTATAAATAATTTACCCCTACAACATTCCATACAACATATTTACAATCCTAAACATTAAAAAATACAAAACTTAATATCACTCCAAAGCACATAATTACACTCCACACAACACAATTCAACCACACATAATTCCACTTTAACCTCTATAATTATACTTCACACAACATATTTACACTCAACTCCAAAACACATAATTACCCTCCACAAAATACAACTCTGCAACTTGCTGCATAATTCCGCTCCACACAATTATACACCACACCATGCCACATAATTCCACACATCACACAATTCCACAATTCATGCCCACACAATTCATCACACAACATATTTACACGCCACATAATACCACTCAGCACCACATAAATTAGCTACACATAATTATGCTCTACTCCATATTGCATAAATACACTCCATATAAATCCAGTCCATGCCATGTAGTAACATTCCACATAACTACACTTCACAACATGCCTCATAAGACCACTCAACACAATTTTCACTCAACAGCGCACACTTCCACGTCACACAAATTCAACTCTACACATTTCCATTCCACACCACACAATTCAACAACAAACTACATAATTCAAACCAACAACACAATTACACAACACACCTCATACATCCAATCTACAACCACAAAATTCCACATCATGCTACAATATTTAACAGCGCACCATATAAGTAAACTCCACTACATACCACTCTACACCACAAAATACCATTCCAGATAATCTCACTCCAAGACACATAATCCCACTCCATGACACACAAAATCCCACTCCACTTAATTCCAGTACACTCAATACCACACAATTACTATCCGCAAAATTACACTGCACGCCATGTCACATTATTTCACTACACAGATCCCATCCACACAACATAATTCCGCAACTAACAATTCCAATCCAAACCATATATGTCCACTTGACACCACACACATTCACTCCACTCCAAACAGAAAACGCATAGGTAAAATACATTGTCCTTTACAACATTAATAGAGCTAACTCTCACAAATGGAGACCAATTGCATTGCAAATGCTTGTTTACCTTCCATTGCGTCCCAGCAGATTATGTTCCTGGAGCTGCAATCCTCCTCCAGCCACTGTCAGCTCTGTGCTGCTTCATCACTTCTCAGAGGAAGAATTCTCTCTCTGAGGGCCCCCTCCCCCATCCTTATTCCTGGCCTGGCTCTGACTGAAGAGAAACAATGTAATTTGTTACTTTGTTTCTCTTCAGTCCTGGGTCAGCGAAGCGCTCAGAGCAGGCTGTACACTGCAGCTGCTTTAGAGCAAGCCTCTTACAGCTCTCTACAAATGAGCTGAGCGGGCCCCTTCACATACTGAAGACTGGGCTCCCGTACCACAGGGGCTGTGGGGGTGTTTGTTACGTCCCTGGCCTGTTTTCTGATTGGACCACAACACCCATCATGGCCTTGTGCTCCTAACACCAGTCCCCAGTGTCAGACATCTTGCTAGTCCATTTCCACTCACTGTCAGGTAAGCATAGTTCCAGGAGTGCTGTTTGTGCTGGTTGGGAAGAGGAGTGTTTGCACTGACTCCATCTCCCATTAGGCATTGTCCTACACACACCTTCCTACCCAGCACCAAAGCCTACCTAGGAACTCTGTTTTCCTGACAGTGAGTAGGAATATGCTAGCAAGATGTCTGACACTGGGGACTGGTGTTAGGCACAAGTGCTTGATGTGAGCTGGGGACAGGTGAAACCCCAGTCACCATTGTCAGGGATCCTGCTAGTAGATTTCGAACCTCTGTGGTTCCTGAAGGGTTGATTGGGCTGGATGGGAAGAGTGAATGTAGGTCAGGGCCTTTTGAAAGTTGTGGCCAAACCAAACACCAGTCCTCAGTGTCAGTCATCTTGAAAGATCATTTCCACTTACTGTCAGTAAAGCATAGTTCCAGGTAGGTGTTTGGTACTGGGTGGGAGGAGGAGTATTTACAATGGCCCTGTACTACACACACTCTGTCCATGCTGCCCAATGAGCACAAGGCTTCCATGAAAGTGAGTGGAAATGTACTTGCAAGATGGCTGACACTGGGCACTGGTGTTTTGTGCACACATCCTTGATGTGAGTTGGGGACATGTGAAACACCAAGATGTCTGACAGTGGTGCCTGTTGTCTGAGTTGACCTCAACTCCCATCATGGCTTTATGGTTTAAACAGCAGTCACCAGTGTCAGCCACCTTGAGAGTACATTTCTACTCACTGTCAGGTAAGCAGAGATTCAGGTTTGCTGTTTGGGCTGGGTGGGAAGAGTGTGTGTAGGAGAAGGCATGATGGGAAATGGAGTCAGTGTAAACACTACTCATCCCAAACAGCCCAACAAGCCCAGCAGGAGCTATGCTTACCTGAAAGCGTGGGGACGTGTACTATCAAGATGCCTCACAGTAATGCCTCTTGTTTGACTTGACCACAACTCCCATTATGGCCTTGTGCTACAAACAAGATTTCCCAGTGTCTCTGGAAGAGACTCTCCATGGAATTAAGTAACACCGGAAGAGACCCTCCGTGAAATTAAGTAACACCAACCGAGTCCCTCCGGGCTTAGCGATTGATGCTACTCTCAGCACAGTACTTCTAAGTTACGTCATGGCCAATTAAGTTGAACCATTACTTCTCACAGCAATTCAAGCTTCACATGGGACTTCTGGGGTTATGTGCCAATTGTTTCATTTTGTGGAATTGGAATTTCCTAGTCTGGTCCTATATGTTTGCACTGCCTGTGCAGCATCGTTATACTAAGGTTGCTCATTTTCTTGGTCGTGAGGAAGACCCCAGTTGAAGGAACTACTGGCCTTCCGTGATTCTCTGGGGTCGAAACATCTTTCACCTTGACCTGTACTTTAATTGATGCCCAGATGTGGACGATGAAATGCGTTTTGATAGCGTCTTGTTACTTGGGATTTTGATTAGTCAGCAATTCAATATTGATAGAAAAGTCTTTCCAATTCTGGTAAAAACTGTAAATATCTGCACCAATACCATTCTATTCCTGTCTCACCACGAGCACTTCCATGAGCACTTCTTTTCATTTCACGTTCACTGAAGCAACCATTGACATTGTTAAATATGAATGAATTGACAATATAAACATCAATAAAAAAACTTAAATGTCTACATTTTTGTGTATAAATGTATTAATGTTGTATTCAATGTTAGATATGTTTTTATTAAATATAGTGTTTAAAATAATATGTTTTAATTAAATATATATACAATTGTATTTTTTCTATTTACAACTATGTTATAAGTAAAATATTATACTACATTAGACTATATTACTTTGTTAAGGTTACAAATTAGTTCACACATATTTAAATTATTATTCCCACACCAGTTAGTATTAATTCAAAGTAGGTGTTGGACACTAAATTGAATTCATTTACTATTCCCACTCCAGTTAGCATTAAATCAGGGTAGGCGCTGGACACTAAACTTAATTAATTTACTATTCCCGCTCCAGTTAGCATTAAATCGGGATAGGGGATGGATGCTAAACTTCATTAATTTACTATTCCCACTCCAGTTAGCTATAATCCAGGGTAGGTGCTGGACACTAAACTTAATTCATTTACTATTCCCACTCCAGTTAACATTAATCTAGGGTAGATGCTGGACACTAAACTTAATATTTTACTATTCCCACAACCAGTTTCCATTAATAATAATAGGTGCTGGACACTAAACGTAATTAATTTACTATTCCTACTCCAGTTAGCATTAATCCAGGAAAGGTGTTGGACCCTAAACTTAATAATGTACTATTCCCACTCCAATTAACATTAAGGTAGGTGCTGGACCCTAAACTTAATTAATTCACTATTCCATTCCAGTTAGTATTAAGTCAGGGTAGGTGCTGGACTCTAAACTTAAATGTTTTACTATTCCCACTCCAGTTAGCATTAATCCACAGAAGGTGCTGGACACTAAAGGTAATTAATTTACTATTCCCACTCCAGGTAGTAGTAAGTCAGGGTAGGTGCTGGATTCTAAACTTAATTATTCACTAGTCCCACCCCAGTTTCTATGAATTAAAAGTAGGTGCTGGACACTAAACATAATATATTTACGATTCCCACTCCAGTTAGCATTAATCCAGGGTAGGTCATGGACACTACACCAAATTAATTTACTATGACCACTGCAGTCAGCTTTAATCCAGGGTAGGTGCTGGATACTAAACTTAATTAATTTACTATTCCCACTCCAGTTAACATTAATCTAGGGTAGGTGCAGGACACTAAACTTAATTATTTCACTATTCCCACTCCAGTTAGTATTAAGTCAGGGTAGGTGCTGGACTCTAAACTACTATTCCCACTCAAGCTAGCATTAAACCAGGGTAGGTGCTGGACACTAAACGTAATTAATTTACTATTCCCACTCCAGTTAGTAGTAAGTCTGGGTAGGTGCTGGACTCTAAACTTAATTATTTACTATTCCCACCCCAGTTTCCATTAAGTAAAAGTAGGTGTTGGCCACTAAAATTAATTATTTCACTATTCCCACTCAAGTTAGCATTAATCCAAGGTAGGTGCTAGACACTAAACTTAATTAATTTACTATTCCCACTCCAGTTAGTAGTAAGTCATGGTAGGTGCTGGACTCTAAACTTAATTATTCACTATTCCCACCTCAGTTTCCATGAATTAAAAGTAGGTGCTGGACACCTCACTTAATATATTTACTATTTCGAATCCAGTTAACATTAATCCAGGGTAGGTGCTGGACACTAGACTTATTTAATTTACTATTCCCACTCCAGTTTCCATTAATTAAAAGTAGGTGCTGGACACTAAACTTCATATATTTACTATTCCCCCTCCAGTTAACATTAATCTGGGGTAGGTGCTGGACACTAAATTTAATTAATTTACTATTCCCACTCCAGTTAGTATTAAGTCAGGGTAGGTACTGGACTCTAAACTCAATTAATTTACTATTCCCACTCCAGTTAGTATTAATCCAGGGTAGGCCCTGAACACTAAACTCAATTAATTTACTGTGCCCACTCCAGTTAATATTAAGTCAGGTTATGTGCTAGACTCTAAACTTAATTAATGTACTATTCCCATTCCACTTTCCATAAATCAAATAGTAGGTACTGGACACTAAACTTAATAAATGTACTATGCCCACTCCAGTTACCATTAATCCAGTGTAGGTGCTGGACAGTAAACGTAATTCATTTACTATTCTCACTCCAGTTAAAAATATTCTAGGATGGGTGCTGGACACTAAACTTCATTAATTTACTAATCCCACTCTAGTTAGATTTAAGTCAGTACAGTTGCTGGATTATAAACTTAATTAATTTACTATTCCCACTCCAGTTAGCATTAATACATGGTAGGTGCTGGACACTAAACTCAATTAATTTACTATTCACACTCCAGTAAGCATTAATTCAGGGTAGGTGCTTGACTCTAAACTTGATTAATTTACTATACCCACTCCAGTTAACCTTAAATCAGGGTAGGTGCTGGACACTAAACTTAAATAATTTACTATTACCACTTCAGTCAGCTTTAATCCAGGGTAGGTGATGGATACTAAACTTAATTAATTTACTATTCCCACTCCAGTAAACATTAATCTAGGGTAGGTGCTGGACACTACACTTAATTAATTCACTATTCCCACTCCAGTTAGTATTAAGTCAGGGTAGGTGCTGGACTTCAAACTTAATTAATTTACTATTACCACTCAAGTTAGCGTTAATCCTGGGTAGGTGCTGGACTCTAAACGTAATTAGTTACTATTCCCACTACAGTTAGCATTAATCTAGGGTAGGTGCTGGACACTAAACTTAATTAATTTACTATTCCCACTACAGTTAACATTAATCTAGTGTAGGTGCTGGACACTAAACTTAATTATTTACCTTTTCACTCTCCAGTTAGTATTAAATCAGGGAAGGTGCTGGACAATAAACTTAATTAATTTACTATTACCACTCCAGTCAGCTTTAATCCAGAGTAGGTGATGGATACTAAACTTAATTAATTTACTATTCCCACTCCAGTTAACACTAATCTAGGGTAGGTGCTGGACACTAAACTTAATTAATTCACCATTCTCACTCCAGTTAGTATTAAGTCAGGGTAGTTGCTGGACTCCAAACTTAATTAATTTACTATTACCTCTCAAGTTAGAGTTAATCCAGGGTAGGTGCTGGACACTAAACTTAATTAATTTACTATTCCCACTCCAGTTAACATTAATTCATGGTAGGTGCTGGGCACTAAACTTAATTCATTTACTATTCCCACTCCAGTTATTAGTAAGTCAATGTAGGTGCTGGACTCTAAACTTAATTATTTACTATTCCCACCCCAGTTTCCACAAATTAAAATTTGGACACTAAAATTAATTAATTTACTATTCCCACTCGAGTTATCATTAATCTAGGGTAGGTGCTGGACACTAAACTTAATTAATTTACTATTCCCACTCCAGTTAACTTTAATCTAGTGCAGGTGCTGGACACTAAACTTAATTAATTTACTATTACTACTCCAGTCAGCTTTAATCCAGGGTAGGTGCTGGATACTAAACTTAATTAATTTAATATTCCCACTCCAGTTAACATTAATCTAGGGTAGGTGCTGGACACTAAACTTAATTAACTCACTATTCCCACTCCAGTTAGTATTAAGTCAGGGTAGGTGCTGGACTCCAAACTTAATTAATTTACTAGTACCACTCAAGTTAGCATTAATCAAGGGTAGATGCTGGACACTAAATGGTATTAATTTACTATTCCCACTCCAGTTAGTAGTAAGTCAGGGTAGGTGCTGGACTCTAAACGTAATTAGTTACTATTCCCACCCCAGTTTCCATTAATTAAAAGTAGGTGCTGGAAAATAAACTTAATTTACTATTCCCACTCCAGTTAGCATTAATCTCGGGTAGGTGCTGGACACTAAACTTAATTAATTTACTATTCCCACTCGAGTTAACATTAATCTAGTGTAGGTGCCTGACACTAAAATTAATTAATTTACTATTCCCACTCCAGTTAACATTAATCTAGTGTAGGTGCTGGACACTAAACTTAATTATTTACCTTTTCACTCTACAGTTAGTATTAAATCAGGGAAGGTGCTGGACTCTAAACTTAATTAATTTACTATTACCACTCAAGTTAGCGTTAATCCAGGGTAGGTGCTGGACATTTTAATTTACTATTCCCACTCCAGTTAGTAGTAAGTCAGGGTAGGTGCTGGACTCTAAACGTAATTAGTTACTATTCCCACACCAGTGTCCATTAATTAAAAGTAGGTGCTGAAAACTAATCTTTATTAATTTACTATTCCCACTCCAGTTAGCATTAATCTAGGGCAGAGGTCTTCAATCTGTGGGGAGTGACCCCAGGGGGGTCGTGGAGTCCTTGGAAGGGGGTCGCAGATTCTGTCAGAGTATGCAGTTCCTGGCGGTGGGCTGATTGAGGGTGCTCACGGCGGATGCCTAATTCACACCGAGGGGTGAAAAATATCAAAGCCTCATTAACAAGTAAAAGGTCTTTTAAAGACCTGTGAAACACTCGGGTGTGGCTGTGTGTGTGTCCCTGAAGCTGTTTCAGCCGGGCTCACATACACAAGCTGGGGGAGGAGGCTGTAGTGTAGCTCTTTGAGTTCAATGGAAGTTGCGCGCCTGGAGCTGTGGGTCCCGAGACATGTCCCATAAATCATTGGTTCAAGTCCCAGGAGCCCTCATACCTGGCGCCTGTGCGGGGAAATGCGCCTGAGAGTCTGTTCTTCATGGTGAGATGTTGTTACAGCCTATCTGCCCCCTCTACCCCCCGCCCCCAGCAGGGAGGCACAGAGAAGCCCTCCCATGAGCGGGTAAAAAGAAGGAAGAAGACGCAGAGAGAAACTGACCCCCCCCCCATGAGAGAATCACAGAAAAGGTGGGTGGAGGAATGATGGGTGAATGGATGGATGAAAGGGTGGACTGATGAAGGATGGATGGATGTAAGGATGAAGGATGGATGGATGTGTGAAAAGGTGGGTGGATGAATGATGAGTGGATGAATGAAAGGGTGGATGGATGGATGGATGGAAGGATGAAAGGATAGATGGATGAAGGATGGATGTATGGATGGATAAAAGGTTGCATGGATGAATGATGGATGGATGGATGTGTGAAAAGATGGGTGGGTGAATGATGGCTGAATGGATGGATGAAAGGGTGGATGGAAGAAGGATGGATGTATGGATGGAAGGATGAAAGGGTGGATGGATGAAGGATAGATGTATGGATGGAAGGATGAAAGGGTGGATGGATGGATGAAAGGATGAATGGATGAAGGATGGATGTATGGATGGAAGAATGAAAGGGTGGATGGATGAAGGATAGATGGATGGATAGAAGGATAGAAGGATGAAAGGGTGGATGGATGGATGAAGGATGGATGTATGGATGGATAAAAGGTTGCATGGATGAATGATGCATGGATGGATGTGTGAAAAGGTGAGGGATGAATGATGGGTGGATGGATGGATGAAAGGGTGGCTGGATGTATGAATGTATGGATGAAAGTGTGGATGGATGAAGGATGGATGTATGGATGGATAAAAGGTTGCATGGATGAATGATGAATGGATGTGTGTAAAGGTGGGTGGATGAATGATGGGTGGATGCATGGAAGGGTGGATGGGTAAAGGATGGATGTATGGATGGAAGGATGAAAGGGTGGATGGATGAAGGATGGATGTATGGATGAAAGGATGAAAGGGTGGATGGATGAAGGATGGATGGATGTGTGAAAGTGTGGGTGGATGAATGATGGATGGATGGATGGATGTGATGAGGTCTATCAGGCGCATTTATGGTTGTAAAAAGTTGATGATGAGGAGTACCAGTTTCTAGAAACTTTTGTCGGAAGGGGGTCCTTCTGCCTAAAAAGGTTTTACAAGGAGGTCTCGGCATTAAAAAGTTTGAAGACCTCTGATCTAGGGTATGTGCTGGACACTCAACGCTTAATTCATTTACTATTCCCACTTCAGTTAACATTAATCTAGGGTAGGAGCTGGACACTAACATTTTTTTTTTTTTTTATAGATGTAAGTCGTTTATTGCACATTTTGCAAGTAAATACACAAGGTCACGCCTACAACCTCAACAGGCCGGCTGCTTACTTAGATAGCATGTGCTGGGTGCCGTTAGGTGTACACAGCCATTTAGCAGACATCCATAGGACCGGCGGCGCGGTAACAATCAACATGGACATGTTAATACAGTGCATCACATTCCTCAGTGCATATTCTTTCACTTACATTTTACTTTTCACCCTTATCCGGAACTTTAAGAACAGAAAACAAAACAAGAAACCATTTTAACTACCATCACTGTGTCACAGCAGTCTCCCTCCTTAGTCTAATGATGTCAAAACTTCGCACCCCTAAGGTATTTCGATTACAAATCATTCTATTGGTATCATTCGGCACTGGCCACCGATTGCGCCTGCAGGTAATCCCTCAGATACGTCCAGTAGTCTTTGGGACGTGACCCAGCCGGCAAGTCCTCTTCATAAGTAGCTAGTGTATCCCGACAATATGCTAAGTCTTCCAGCCAGTCTTTCACCCTCGGTCCCTTTTTCACGTTCCAATGCATTGAAATCCTTCTTTTAGCCATTAAAAGAGCTATCACACAAAACTTTCGCTTCTTCGCTCTGAGCTGCGGGACAAGGCCTAATAAACAGATTAGGATCGTGCACTCAAGCGTCTCTCCAAGCATCTTACTTATCGCTTGCACCACCCCCACCCAGTACTCTGCCACTAAATGGCACTGGCAGGCTAGATGTATGAAGTCTGCGTGTTCCTGCCTGCATCTCACACATCTCGAATCTTCACGCAAACCATATCTGTGGAGTCGCTCAGGCGTGTAGTACACCTGGTGTATGTACTTATAATGAATTATCCTAAGGTTTCCATTAGGTGTTAGCATACTGGTGAGTGAACATGCCGTCTCCCAGTCCTCCTCAGACAGCGTGTCATTCAATTGCGTGTTCCATTTACCCCTCATCTTTTCTGTGTTCCCCCTGTGTCTCTCTGCAAGCTTATGTATAGTCTGGACACCAGGTGTGTGGCCGTAGGAGCCGCCAGGAGCAGCTGCAGTGTGTCCAGAGTTTTGGGCTCCTCCGGGAAAGTAGTAAAGTGGTCCTTCACTGCTCTTTGTAGTCTGTAATAGTTAAAGCTGAATAACAGTGTTGGATGACTAATGTAGTGCAGCTTGTCTAGTGTTTGAAAAACCCCATCTTTGTACAAGTCCTCCATTGTGTCAATGCCAGCATGTCGCAGCAAGTCCATCCCCACCGGTTCCTGTGTGACCGACAGAGCTGGGTGATTTGCCAGTGGGAGCTTTGGTGCATAAATCGGTAATTTGCCAGCTGCCTTACCCATCAGCCTCCAGGCCTCAATGGTGGTGTTCACTGGATTTATGTCTTATGTGGCAATATGTTGACTAGTGGGATTGGGTCAGTATCACCTGTTTCCACCGCTACATGTGTTAGAAAAGGTATCTCGTGAAACCAGTAATGCGCGAATTGCGCCTGAGCGCAGAGATAATATAGATACATGTCAGGGACTTTAAAACCTCCCCTCTCATACGGCAGTGTCATTGTTTGTAATTCTATTCTAGCGTGCCTACCCGCCCAGAGTAAACTCAGTACCACTTTATTAATGTTGCGGAATACCTCTGTCGGGGGTCTAATGGGGATGTTGGCAAAGAGATATAGGAACTTGGGCAGTAGTACCATCTTCACAATCGCGGCTCTGTCCGCTAATGACAGTGGCAGTCTATTCCACCGTTTGATTTTATCTTCTAGCGACGATATCACTCTGCCGTAGTTAGTTCTAATTACTTGTTCTGGGTCCCTGTGAAACCATACTCCCAGGTATTTAGTAGGTTCTTCTTGCCACTCTAGTGGGTAATCCATTTTGAACGGGGCAGTGCTGTCAGTCAACGCCAAGACGAGGGACTTCGACCAGTTTATCTGTAGGCCAGAGTGGTGGCCGTATTTTATGTATTCCCGTATTAAGGGGTTGAGGTGCTGTTCTGGGTTTTTGACATAAACTACCATGTCGTCCGCATACAATGATATGTGGATTGAGCGTGTTGGGAGTTGTATTGCCGAATAGTGGTGATGTTGTCTAATTTTACAAGCCAGCGGCTCCAATACTAATGCAAAAAGCATCTGGGAGAGTGGGCATCCCTGTCTCGTCCCGCGACATATTGCAATTGGTCCTGAGACATGCTTGTTAACCCGAATACGGGCCGATAAGTTCGTGTACAGCATGGAGATCCACTGTGTAAATATAGGAGGAAATCCCATCCGCACCATTACTGTGTGTAAAAATTTCCAGTCTATCGTGTCGAACGCTTTGGCAGCGTCTAACAGCACCGCTACCGCTTTGACCTCCGACGCCAGATAGTGGGCTAGCGCAAAGAGTGTACGCGTGTTATGTGTGGTTGATCTGTCCGGTATGAAACCGGACTGGTCCGGTCTCACCAGTAATGGCATTAGTGGTTTAAGTCTCGCAGCCAGGAGGCTCGCTATTATTTTCGTGTCCACGTTTATGAGGGACAAGGGGCGGTAAGAGTCGCATTGCTCCCCATCTTTTCCCGGTTTGAGCAATGCAATTAGCATTGCTTCCCTCATAGACGCCGGCAGAGTTTGCGCCTCGTGCGCTGCACCGTACAGCCGGACCAGATGTGGGGCTAATAGATCCGCAAAAGTCTTGTAAAATTCTGTCGTGAATCCGTCAGGCCCTGGTGCCTTGCCGTTTGGTAAATGTTTGATAGTGTCTACAACGTCTTCCACTGTGACAGGGCGGGCTAAGTATTCCCTGTGGTTATCCGATAGCCACGCGATTTCTACGTCTGCCATGTATGTCAGCATGTCTTCCTGCGGCGGTGTGGGACGCGCTTCATACAGTTGACCATAAGAGGCCATGAATTCACCCAGAATCGCTTTGATGTCCCGCGTGACTGCTCCCTCTCGTGTTTTGATCGCTGTGACATGGTGTTGCGGTCTACCCTTGCATATTTTCTCGGCTAGTGCCCTGCCCGGTCTACCTCCCTCTCCATACACTCTGGCTGTCTTGCGTTTGGTTATGTAATTGAGTTCATCTATTGCAAATTGTTGATGTTCCTTCAGTAGTGTTTGAATATTCCCCAATAATGTTATGTCTCTCGTCTGGGCATATCGCTGTTCTAGGGCCTGTATAGCTGTTTCACGTGTGGTCAATTGCTGTCGTATGTCTTTCAGAATGCCCGTGGTAGTACTAATGCATACTCCTCTTATTGTAGCTTTGAAAGCTTCCCAAAGTAGGCATGGATCATCCGTCGTGGGGTAATTTAGATCGAAGTAGTCCATTATTGCCTTGTGGATAGTGTCAGTGTATATTGGGTCTCACAAAGCTCCAGCACTAAACCGCCATGTGAAGGGCGGAGGGTCATAGTGTGGTATTTGCAGCGCCAAAAGCACAGGACTGTGGTCCGATAGCGTTCTCGGCAAATGACTGACAGAGACGGTCCATGCCACTACCTCACGCGTGCCCAACCAGTAATCCAGCCTAGACCAACTATTGTGCGCCGCAGTGATATGTGTCGCAACTACCCCCCCTGGTCTCTGAACTTTCCATATGTCAGTCATCTGTAAGTCAGTGAGTGCATCTCGTAGAGTCATTCTCGCGCGCGTATGCGGTTCTATTGTGTTCTGTGATCTATCCAACCCATCTTGTAGTGCGATGTTAAAGTCACCACCCCATATTATGTGTTCGATCTGAAGAAGGGCTATGTTTTGCCATAATTTTGCAAAGAAACCCGGGTCATCCGTGTTGGGGCCATACGTGTTCACCAATGCAAGTTGTCGATGTCTCACCGT
This sequence comes from Lissotriton helveticus, assembly GCF_964261635.1. Lineage (NCBI taxonomy): Eukaryota > Metazoa > Chordata > Amphibia > Caudata > Salamandridae > Lissotriton > Lissotriton helveticus. The sequence continues at coordinate 913,115,549 of NC_136059.1, read as the reverse complement.
ACCAATGACAATAACGCTTCGCCCTTCGGCGTCCCTATGTACTGCCGAAATCTCAAAGTGTACCCCCTTCCGTATTAAAATGCTGACACCTCGAGAGTATGTGGAGTAGTGTGAGCTGGTAACAGATTCTGCCCATCTAGCTCCCAGGGTAGAGTCGGTGGTAGCAGCCAAGTGCGTCTCTTGAAGAAATGCAATGTCTACGTGTAATCTATCAAAGTAGGCGAAAATCTGACGTATCTTCTTTGGATTTCCCAGCCCCGAACGTTCCATGTGATGAATTTCAGTGCGGTGGAGTGTGTCATGTCAGAATGGTGGGAAGTTATCCTGGTGTTGTATGTGACAAAATGCGGTGGGTGTAGTGATTTGGTAACGCTCAAGTTTAGGTTGTAGAGTGCAGTGCTTTACAGTTTTCCTGGTAATGATGGAGGTCGCAATGCTTCTCAGACACAGTGACTTAGTTCGAACATCCCATAATCCCCCTCTCCTCCCCCCTCCCACTTTAGCACCCAAACTTTGCCAAAGCCATCCCCTGAAAAGAACAAAACAGTCAATAGAGCTGTAATAGGGGCGCACCCGCTTGGGGGTGTCGCCAGGTACACACTTCTCCATACACATAGTGGATGTGGACAGGTGCATATGCCGTTCTTAGATTTCGTGCATGACTAACCCGCACTTCCGCCTCCGACCGCCCTTGGTATCCCCCGTTGTAACACAAAACATTCAGCCTTCGGGCTCAGTGTATTGACAGTATGTCTCAGTGAACCTATCAGTGGAACGCACCCCGATCTCTTCCTCCCTCCATCACCCTTTGTCCTGGTCGGACCATGAGGTTACTCACTGTTCAAGTCGTGTGGGTGGTGCTAGAGCTCAGTGTGGGTCCGCATAGGGGGCCCCACTACACACAGTTCATGTAAGTCCAACACCTCACTTCGCTCGTCGTGTGCCACGTGTCTCAGTAGATTCAATTAGTCTTTGTCCACATCGACGCCCGGGTGGTGTCAGGGCTAGCATGGTGTAGTCCTTCACATGGGCGTTACGTTGAGCCCTCTGCCAATTCAGTCGTTGTCACTTCCTTGGTCCTCACGGTCTTGAGTTTTCGTCGTCTTCCCAGTTTTTTGACGTATTCATGCGCTGCTTGGACAGTGAGGAGGACAATGGGTTTACCTGCATTGGTGATCTTGAGTCTTGCTGGATATAGCATAGCGTATTCCACGCCTAGTTCTCGCAATTTCTTCTTTATCGGTGCAAATTCCTTCCTTTCTAATTGTACAGCCATGGTGTGGTCAGGGTAAAATTGTAGGGTGTTTCCCTGATGCGTGATGACACCCCGTTCCCTGGCCAGCTTAAGAACTGTGTCTCTGTCTCTGTAATTTAGCATGCGGGCGATTATCACACGTGGCTGTGCTCCTGGTTTTGGCGTGGGTGCTAAGGAGCGATGCGCTCGTTCCACAAGGAAGACTGATGATAAATATTCCGCGCCGAACAATTCCTTTAACAACTTCTCTACGTACTCTTCCATTTTGCCCGTGTTTGTGGACTCCGGCAGGCCCGCTATTCGGACGTTGTTGCGCCTGGATCTAGCTTCTTGATCCTCCACCTTGGCGCGCAGTAACTCCACAGTCTTTTCCATACCGCCACATACTTTGGTTGTAGTCGCAGACTCGTCTTCCACCCTTGATATCCGTTGCTCCGCCTCCACCAGTCGCTCGCCATGTTTATCAAGTTTGGCGGCCATGTTGTCCACGCGCAGCACCACATTATCCAATTTATTGTTCATTTCATGTAGGCTTTGTTGGATAGCTCGCAGGACCTTCTCCATACCTGTCCCATCGCATGCCTCACTGTCTCCCTCCGTATCCGACGTCCTTGCGGCGCTTTTTGGTTGCTTTTTCGCTTCAAACTGCGGCTTAGTTTGTTGCTTTTCTGGCTTTCCCATTGTGCAGGAGCGCGATGGGGCGCCTCGCCGTGCTTTTTCTGCAGTAACACTGTCCAAGTCTCGTGATGTTTGTGATTGACGGTTCCTTGGCGTATTCGTCCGTTGAAGACCTGTGTTATTCATCAGCCTCTCTACGTGTGCTTTGGGGTAATGCGACAGTTCGGTAGTAGAATCTCGTGATATGCCTCCGTGGAGTCGTGGCTCACTAGTTGCCCTCCTTCTGTGCGTGGTATGCTGGGGTGGAATACTTCAACACATGAGCACATGCACCGCTATGCTTTTCAGCGCAGGGGCCAGAGTGTAAGCCCTCTCATGCATATTTAACAAATGGCGTCACACATTCCCGTTGCGCTTCACTTGCATGCGTACGCTGTCTATTGTGGTGCACTCGCAGCAGGTCGTCGTGCTCGACGATCGGTGCAGCCTCACCTGCCGGGTCCTTGCCCAGGAATGGCCGCTCCACCTCCTCCGATAGTGTTACAGCAACAGCGTGGTTCGCCTGACGGATAGCAAAGTTCTTTAAGGGGCGCGTTGTGTTAAGCACCAACCAGCAGTCGCGTTTTCACCCATCAGTATTGGCCACATGCATCTGCTTGTGGGGTCCGCTACGTTGTGGAGACCCGGGGAAGTCCTGATTTGCAGTCCCGTATGCCCGTCAGGTCTTGCGTTCCACTGCAGCCGCCATCTTGTGGTTCTTGGAACGCAAACCGGTACCTCGTTTTTCCGACGTCCGTGGTTCCTCGTCGCAGCTGTGATAGGGTTCAGACTGGTCTCGTCACCTTGGGGCAGCTAGCGGTTCGGGTCCGTACCTTTGCCAGATCCTCCATGAACCACGGGAGTCAGTGGTTCGAAGCATCGGGATCCGCCATCTTGGCTCACATCGTTCTCCTGCGCGGTTTTTCGGGGATATTTTCGCCTCCTCTACCTTTTCTCCAGTTTTAGCCTCACCAGATGTTAGTTATCGCTTTCCCATGTAACTTGGCTACATTTTCGTAGTTCTGGCGGTGGTCTTCACGGGTGTAGGTCACTTTTTCATGCACCCGTCCGGCGGAGCTGACCCACGAGTCAACCATCCCGCTGTGCGCCCTCTAGCGCCCCCCGCTGGACACTAAAATTAATTAATTTACTATTTCCACTCCAGTTAACATTAATCTAGTGTAGGTGCTGGACACTAAACTTAATTATTTACCTTTTCACTCCCCAGTTAGTATTAAATCAGGGAAGGTGCTGGACTCTAAACTTAATTAATTTACTATTCTCACTCCAGTTAACATTAATTCATGGTAGGTGCTGGACACTAAACTTAATTCATTTACTATTCCCTCTCCAGTTAGTAGTAAGTCAGGGTAGGTGCTGAACTCTAAACTTAATTATTTACTATTCCCACCCCAGTTTCCATTAATTAAAAGTAGGTGTTGGACAGTAAAATTAATGATTTACTATTCCCACTCCAGTTAGCATTACTCTAGGGTAGGTGCTGGACACTAAACTTAATTAATTTACTAATCACACTCCATTTACCATTTAATCTGGGTAGCTGCTGGACTCTAAACTTAATTAATGTACTATTCCCACTCCAGTTATCATTAATACATGGTAGGTGCTGGACACTAAACTTAATTAATTTACCATTCCCACTCCAGTTAGTAGTAAGTCATGGTAAGTGCTGGACTCTAAAAGTAATTATTCACTATTCCCACCCCAGTTTCCATGAATTAAACGTAGGTGCTGGACACTAAACTTAATATATTTACTATTTCGAATCCAGTTAACATTAATCCAGGGTAGGTGCTGGACACTAAACTTATTTAATTTACTATTCCCACTCCGGTTTCCATTAATTAAAAGTAGGTGCTGGACAGTAAACTTAATATATTTACTATTCCCACTCCAGTTAACATTATTCTGGGGTAGGTGCTGGACACTAAACTTAATTAATTTACTATTCGCACTCCAGTTAACATTAATCTAATGTAGTTGCTGGACACTAAACTTAATTATTTACCTTTTCACTCACCAGTTAGTATTAAATCATGGTAGATGCTGGACTCTAAACTTAATTAATTTATTATTCCCACTCCAGTTAGCATTAATTCATGGTAGGTGCTGGACACTAAACTTAATTTATTTACTATTTCCACTGCAGTTAGTAGTAAGTCAGGGTAGGTGCTGGACTCTAAACTTAATTAATTACTATTCCCACCCCAATTTCAATTAATTAAAAGTAGGTGCCGTACACCAAACTAATTCATTTACTATTCCCACTCCAGTTAGCATTAATCTAGGGTAGGTGCTCGACACTACACTTAATTAATTTACTATTCCCACTCCAGTTAACATTAATCTAGTGTAGGTGCTGGACACTAAACTGTATTAATTAGGTGTTGGACACTAAAATTAATTAATTTACTATTCCCACTCCAGTTAGCATTAATCTAGGGTAGGTGCTGGACACTAAACTTAATTAATTTACTATTCCCACTCCAGTTAACATTAATCTAGTGTTGGTGCTGGACACTAAACTTAATTAATTTACTATTCCCACTCCATTTACTATTTAATCAGGGTAGGTGCTGGACTCTAAACTTAATTAATTTACTATTCCCACTCCAGTTAGCATTAAAACATGGTAGGTGCTGGACACTAAACTTAATTATTTCACTATTCCCACTCTAGTTTTCATGAATTAAATGTAGATGCTGGACACTAAACTTAATATATTTACTATTTCGAATCCAGTTAACATTAATCCAGGGTAGGTGCTGGACACTAAACTTATTTAATTTACTATTCCCACTCCAGTTTCCATTAATTAAAAGTAGGTGCTGGACACTAAACTTAATATATTCACTATTCCCACTCCAGTTAACATTATTCTGGGGTAGGTGCTGGACACTAAACTTAATTAATTTACTATTCCCACTCCAGTTATCATTAATTTATGGTAGGTGCTGGACACTAAACTTAATTTATTTACTATTTCCACTCCAGTTAGTAGTAAGTTAGGGTAGGTGCTGGACTCTAAACTTAATTATTTACTATTCCCACCCCAGTTTCCATTAATTAAAAGTAGGTGCCGGACACCAAAATTAATTCATTTACTGTTCCCACTCCAGTTAGCATTAATCTAGGTAAGGTGCTGGACACTACACTTAATTAATTTACTATTCACACTCCCGTTACTATTTAATCAGGGTAGGTGCTGGACTCTAAACTTAATTAATTTACTATTCCCAATCCAGTTAGCAATAATCCATAGTAGGTGCTGGACACTAAATTAATTAGGTGTTGGACACTAAAATTAATTAATTTACTATTCCCACTCCAGTTAGCACTAATCTAGGGTAGGTGCGGGACACTAAACTTCATTAATTTACTATTCCCACTCCAGTTAGTAGTAAGTCAGGGTAGGTGCTGGACTATACAACTTAATTATTTACCATTCCTACCCCAGTTTCCATTAAGTAGGTGCTGGACACCAAAATTAATTCATTTACTATTCCCACTCCAGTTAGCACTAATCTAGGGTAGGTGCGGGACACTAAACTTCATTAATTTACTATTCCCACTCCAGTTAACATTAATCTAGTGTAGGTGCTGGACACTAAACTTAATTATTTTACTATTCACACTCCAGTTACTATTTAATCAGGTAGGTGCTGGACTCTAAACTTAAATAATTTACTATTCTGACTCCAGTTAGCATTAATCCATGGTAGGTGCTGAACACTAAATTTAATAAATTTACTATTCCCACTCCAGTTAGTAATAAGTCATGGAAGGTGCTGGACTCTAAACTTAATTATTTACTATTCCCACCCCAGTTTCCGTTAATTAATAGTAGGTGCTGGACACTAAACGTAATATATTTACTGTTCCCACTCCAGTTAACATTAATATAGGGTAGGTGCTGGACACTAAACGTAATGAATTTACTATTCCCACCCCAGTTTCCAATAATTAAAAGTAGGTGCTGGACACTAAACTTAATATATTTACAATTCCCACTCCAGTTAACATTAATCTAGGGTAGGTGCCGGGCACTAAACTTAATTAGTTTACTATTCCCACTCCAGTTAGTACAAAGTCAGGGTAGGTGCTGGACTCTAAACTTGATATATTTACTAATCCCACTCCAGGTAACATTAATCGGGGTAGGTGCTGGGCACTAAATTTAATTAATTTACTGTTCCCACTCCAGTTAGCATTAATCTAGGGTAGGGCCTGGTCCCTAAACTCAATTAACTTACTATGCCCACTCCAGTTAATATCAGGTCAGGGTATGTGCTGGACTCTACACTTAATTAATGTACTATTCCCACCCCGCTTTCCATAAATTAATTAGTAGGTGATGGACACTAAATTGAATAAATTTACTATGCCCACTCGAGTTATCATTAATCCAGGGTAGGTGCTGGACACTAAACGTAATTCATTTACTACTCCCACTCCAGTTAAAAATAATCTAGGATAGGTGCTGAACACTAAACCTATTTAATTTACTTTTCCCATTCCAGTTAGATTTAAGTCAGGGTAGTTGCTGGATTCTAAACTTAATTAATGTACTATTCCCACTCTAGTTAGCATTAATACATGGTAGGTGCTGGACACTAAACTCAATTAATTTACTATTCCCACTCCAGTTAGTTTTAAGTCAGGGTAGTTGCTGAACAATAAAAGTAATACATTTACTATTCCCACTCCAGTTACCATTATTCCAGGGTAGGTGCTGGACACTAAATGTAATTAATTTGCTATTCCCACTCTCGTTAACATTAATCCAGTGTAGGTGCAGGACACTAAACCTAATTAATTTACTAATCCCACTCCAGTTAGTTTTAAGTCAGGGTTTTTGCTGGACAATAAACGTAATTAATTTACTATTCCCACTCCAGTTAGCATTAATCCAGGGTGGATGCTGGACACTAAATTTAATTAATTTGCTATTCCCACTCCAGTTAACATTAATCTAGGGTAGGTGCTGGACACTAAACTTAATTAGTTTACTATTCCAACTCCAGGTAGCATTAATTCAGGGTAGGTGCTGGACACTAAACTTAATTAATTTACTATTCCCACTCCAGTTAGCATTAATTCAGGGTAGGTGCTGGACAATACACTTAATTAATTTACTATTCCCACTCCAGTTAGCATTAATTCAGGGTATGTTCTGCACACTAACCTTAATTAATTTACTATTCCAACCCTAATTTCCTTTAATTAAAAGTAGGTGATGGACACTAAACTTAATTAATTTACTATTGACACTCCAGTTAGCCTTAATTCAAGGTAGGTGCTGGACACTAAACTTAATTAATTTAATATTCCCATCCCAGTTACCATTAAATAAAGGTAGATGCTAGACACTAAACACATGTAATTTACTATACCCACTGTAATTACTGTAAAATAAAAGTAGCTGCCAGACCGTAAACATATATATCTTTTTCCCCAATAAAATTAATATAATATCACTATTTATACTTTACATTAAAATTTAAATATTTGACAATACCTACAATAATTTAAAACACGAAATATTAGAAATAATTAAAATATTTGTAGACTTATTACATTAAATTATTACATTTTTAAATATAATTTTTAACATTAATACGTTTTTCATATTATTATATTTCACATATAAATAATATATTATCTACATAAAATAACTCAAGCTTAATATTACAATATTATAATTTAAATATTTTAATTAATTTGGGGGCTATTATGATGGGAGGTGGATCACCACTGTCGGGTCGGCAGTGGCGATCTGCCGCCATCTGTACCTGATTTATTCCCACCTTATTAGTAGGGTGGGGGTACCGCGGCGGACAGATAGACCGTCCGCCGCTTTTCCGCTGGCAGGCAATCGATTGCCTGTCATGCGGATCTGGGGCAAAATATGGTGGTGTTGCCGAGCAGGCACCGCCATCCATATTATGATGGTTGCGGTGGGCATGACTTTTCATGGCTGAGACTCCGCCATGGAAAGACATGTGAGAAATGACTATGGGGGCCCATTGTGGGCTCCCAGTGGGGTGGGGGGTTGCACTTGGGGGTACTTCATTGCCATGCACAAGGTGGCAGGCACCACGCCTGTCACGTTGTGCATGGCAATGCACAACATGCCTCTTTAGCATTGCGGCAGGTGCTGCTTACAACACCGCCCACTGCAATGTCAAAGATGCCGGACCGCCGAACCCTTGGGGGCCGGTCCCAGCACTGCTAGGGTGGCGGATGGACTAAAGTTCGCCTGCCATCCTAATGGGGCCCTTAATCTTTTCTATTAAATATTAAAAAAGAATACACATTCTATTACAATTATGTATATATATATATATATATTATGAAATATGTAATGTTTTTCATGAATAACATTACCTTTTCCAAGTTTTTAAAATGTATTTATTAATAATAAACAATTCAAAATAAATATTATGACATTTAAAATGTACACTATAAGCACATATTATTGAAAAAAAAATGTTTTCTTTTTCTTTATAAATATTGAAAGAAAATCTATGAAATACTAACCAACCTTATAGCCTATAAACACAACTCCAAAATGCAAAAACAATACTTTTTAATTAAAAAACAATTTTCCAAATTGAATATATAAACTTTTTTATTCAATCATTTTAAAACACTAACCACCCATATCCCCTATAAAACCAACATCCTTCTCCGAAATGAATAGTTTTTTAAATGCCAAAATATTATGTTTAAATTACAAATGTAATATTTACATTTATTAAAAATGTAATTCAATTATTTTTAAAAAACTTCGCACCCATATGCCCTGTAAACACAACATCCCACTCCTAAAACAATATTTTTTTCACTCGAAAATATATTTTCTAAAATATACTTTTACATTTTTTAAAAATTTGAATAAATTATTTTAAAACTCTCCCCACCCTTATCCCCTATAAACGAAACATCCAGCGCCTAAGGGTTTTTTTTGCAAATTAGAAAATATATTTTCATAATTTTAAATTTAAATTTTGAATTAATTATAAATTAAAATAAATTATTTTAAAACACTCCCCACCGTTATCCCCTAGAAACCCAACATCCCGCTCCTAATTTTTTTTATTAATTCAAAATTATATTTACTAAATTATTATTTTACATTTTGAATTCATTGTAAATTTTAAAATCAACTATTTTCAAACACTCCTCACCCTTATCCCCTTTAAACACTACATCCCGCTCCTAATTTTTTTTCTTCGAAATTCGAATATATTAAAAAAACCATTATATAAATTTCGAATTTATTATAAATTAACATTTTCAAACACTCCCTACCCTTATCCCCTAGAAACCCAACATCCCGCTCCTAAAATTTATTATAGAAGTTCTATTTTTCCTAACAATAACTAACTATTATTATACTCCAAACAAACTCTAAATACATAAAAATATAGTACAATAACGATATTTCAAACTTCAATATTTTTTACAATACTTAAAATCGATATTTTTAACATCGATATCCATAACATCGATATTTAATACTATTGATATACTAAACTCGATATTTAGGTACATCGATATTAAAAGTTCGATATTATGTCAAAGTATAGCAGTGACGGAATGAAAAAAGAGATTGCAATGGGAGATTCTGGATAAACACCACACCAGAGACAGGGGGTCCAAAATAAACTATATTTTTCATGTAGTAACGGGTGCACACTGGGAACTAAGGCATACTCAGTATTACAATTACATTTAGCTCACATCTGGCAGACACCAACACACTAGGCGCTTTTCACCTCAATAAAACGACTATTTCAATGTGCATAAATAACCACTAACAAATTGTCAGTTCATCCCTATGGCTTAGGGTGAAAAGTCTTGTAGAGGAGGGGCGGAGGTCGTTCTTAATCACCTGCGCAGATACGTTTTAAGGCTTTGCAAAGTGAACCCTGGCCCAGGGCCCCAGCCTAACAGGGGGCTCCCTGATAGAGGCAGATCTGATTACCCTAAATAATTCTTAAAAAGATTATTTTAAATATTGTTTACCTTTCCTTTAATTTTAATGAGGGTGATGTATGGGATTCTATTACATACATTTTGCCGATAAATGTTTGTTTGTTTTTCAACATCATACAACATCCATTAAAAAGGTTTCTTTTAGATCAAAACTGGACCTCACAGTTGAGAAATGGGAGGGGGGTCACAAAGATTATTGCAATAATATTGGTGAGCTGCTGCGGTATTATAACATTGAAAGCACACATCACTATCCCTCAATATTAGATGTAAATAGACAGTGTGCCTGTACACTGTCAGTGAACTGGCCAAAGAGGACATGAAACAGGTGAAATTGGATCATGAATTCAAACTTGATCTTAACTGGGGCTCCCAAAATATGTTTCGCCAAGGGCCACCAAAACCCTTAAGATAGCCTTGCTCCTGCAGTCCTAATTCCCTCCCCACACACCCTGTGGCCTAAGATTGTACAGTGGTTATTTATTAATGGCCTTAAATCAAACCTGAACGTCATCATGTCTCGATATTGCCGCTGCTATTTCCTCCTTTGCAAATCATCTGGTCTGAGTCTGAAGCCTAGATTCACAAAGGTTTAGTATTAGTATAGTTACTTTTGTAATGCTAATCCGACAGTAAACCTTCTTGGGGATTAACAAACCATCGCTTATTGGTATTAGTGTTGGTTTGTATAGGAAAGTAATGCAAAGTAGAGTGAAACGCTGCTTTGCATTACTATGGGGTCTATTAGGGTGGCGGTCGGGAAATCACTCTGACCGCCATGGTTGCCGGAAAACACTGCCTGCTAGGACCGCGGAAAAATCGCTGGTCCAATTAGTATGCTCTGGAGTCGAGATCCGACTGTCGTGCAGGCCACAGCCAGACCCGCTAGTGCAAGGGGTTCGCCCTTCTCTGCACGAAGTCCTCAGACCAGATTGAAAGAAGTTGGCACAGAAACTGGAAATAGAAAACGTAACATTTATTACACCTCATGAGGTGGTGCTACGGTTCAAACAGTACCCTTCGACACTGCAAGAAGTAGCACACCGAAGCTAGGGATGCATGGTTTATTTATACCCACACAGGGGCTCAAAAGAAGGCGTTACAAAGCACAAGAGCACATTTTATGTACATATAAGGTAATATCGAGAGGCACAATCGATCAGTGGGAGGAGCTAACAGTCTTGGGGGTATCGGCTAACACATTCCAATCTAAGGCTAATCACTAACAGATGTGAACCCTAACAGTCAGCGGCGAAACAAGGGGACGCTAATAATAGCCTGTTGCCGGGCAGATTCAAGTGTCATGGACAGGAAGATAGGACAGAGCACATGGTCGGCACGAGGTAGCATGTGCCATGAATACAAAAACAAGTCCGTTAAATGTCAAGATAACGGCTAGAACTAAGATGTCTTTCGCTAATGCTCAATCTAATCGCTGTTAAATTACAACACGACCATGGCGGTAGGATCGTGGCAATAAACATTGCGGTGGTTGCTGCTGCCAGCAGAACCACCGCAATGTCCAAAGAAGCATGTCCTGCATGTCCCTGCACTGCGTAGCAGGCACTGCAGGGTGCCTGCTACCTGGTACAGGGACACACACAGACCACACAGATTGCATTTCCTGAGGCGGAAGCCGGGAAACTGTTAAACTGACAACATTTTCAATTGTATTTTTTAAAACTGTCTTGCACTACCCTACCTACCTGCACTCTTGCACATTTCTCCCACTCAGCCGATTTACCGCTGACGCTGGAAACATAGAACTTGAGCTTTCCAGAGCCGCCATCTTGGGGAAAGTTTCGGGTTGAAGGTCCAGTTGTTTGGCCCCTCCTGCCCTCACGAGTACAAAATGACCACTCCTACCCGGTCGCGCAGCGGACGCGCGCAGCGGGCGCTCCGCTGGCGCGCCGAAGGTGCACCTGGGGCAAGCCCGTCTATGCCCGTCCGCGCTTGACCGGGACTAGGGGCCAGCTCCCCTGTCCATTTCATCACATATTCCCCGGAAACCCTGAGAAATCTCCACCAGGCAACCCACTCGCCCTGCTCCACCACCCTCGACCGCCTGATACATCTGGGTATTCTCCGAGACCCCACCAGTCAACTGGGACCCTTGCCCACCGCCCCTCGCCAGATCCAGCAGCCTACCCCAGCACAAGTTGGAGATCAAAAATTGTACATTTCCTACCTCAACACCCGCTCCCTAGTCAAGCACCAATTAGATATCTTCCTTTTCCTCTCATCTAACAAACCCGACATCTTTTTTGTCACTGAAACATGGCTCAATACTGAATCCTCCCTGGACAACTTGGCAGCCCTCCCAGACAACTATTACATCTTGCACGTCGACCGGGCCCCAGGGAAAGCAGGAGGGGGAGTAGCGGCCATCATTTACAAAAACCATGTCTTCACCAACATGTCGATATTCGACCTCCCTGCAGCAGATAATCTTATCATCAAACTCGAATCAAAAGCTGGACCACTAATATGTATATTAATATACAGACCCCCACAACACATGCCCCTTTTTCCTCTCTCATTTTTCAACCAACTGGCCGCCATGGTCACAGACTACACAAAAATCCTATTGATTGGCGACTTCAATTACTGGTGTAACAGTGATCTCGGTGGCCCTCAGGCCAGCGAACTAATGGAACTTCTCTCGGGCCTCAACTTCAGCCATCACATTACCTCCGCCACCCTCGTCAAGGGACATATATTGGACCAGGTGTGGAGCACCAACCTTACTATCTCCTCGCCCATTATATCCCCCTGCATATGGTCCGATCAACTTTTGATTAATTTTAGCATCTCCATCTCAATGCATAATAAGCCTATAAAAACCAAGGGGGGGTCTCATTAGAAAATGGGGCACCCTTGACAAACAAGCATTCCTGGAAAGTCTTGAGAACTCTATACCAGCCTGTAATGCAGACCTCGACCAGGCCAAGGCTAACATCTCAAACTGGCTCTTAGCAGTAAGTAATACACATGCCCCACTAAAAAAACTCAAAACCGTCTGTCGCTCGGACTTTCAAAAATGGTTTTCTCATGACCTTAGGGCCCAAAAACTAGACGTCCGCCAAAAAGAACGGAAATGCAGGAGGGCCTACGACCCTCAAGAAAAAAAACGCTATCTGGCCGCCGGAGCAGACTATATGAAAGCCATCACCCAAGCCAAAACCTCTTACTTCTCGGGCATATTAGAACACTCAGAAAACAAATTCAAGGACATTTTCGCTATTGTTAATAAGCTCTCCAACTCTGAAAGAATTCTGCCTAAGCCTTTGGTCACCCAGGACCTATGCAACTCTCTCAATACATACTTTCTCGAGAAAATCACCACCATCAAATCCAGCATCCCTGTCATGGACCCTTCACCTCTCTCCCCCGCTTGTGCCCCCAGCACCTTCTCCCTCAATCACTTCCCACCGCTCGACGCACTCTGCTTACAAGCCCTCCTGACCAGGGTAAAATCTGGCTCTCCTCGGGATTGTTGCCCTCCCTACATCCTACAAAAAGGTATTCTCTGTGCTATCCCCTCCGATCCTGACATTTCTCAATGCGTCATTATCCCAAGGCGTGGTCCCTATAATCTTCAAAGAAGCAGTCGTCGTACCCCTCTTTAAAAAAACAGGGGCCGACCCCTCTATTCTCTCCAATTACAGGCCAATCTCCCTCCTCCCCTACCTGGATACGGTATTGGAGGCTCATGTTACCACCCACCTCTCGAACTTCATTGAGCATTCCAAATTCCTGGACCTCTTTTAATCTGGATTCCAATCCGCCCATTCCACCGAGACAGTCATCACTGCCATCTTGGACTCTCTCCGCCACAATGCAGATAGAGGAATCCCCCAGGCCCTGGTCCTATTGGACCTCTCGGCAGCTTTTGACATGGTCGATCATAACATTCTTCTCGACCGTGTCAAACAGGCCGGCATCCGCAATTCAGCCTACAGTTGGATCAGGTCCTTCCTCAGTGACCGTACCCAAGCCGTCTGCCTGGCCCCCTTTTCAGCCCCTAAACTACACACTTCCTGCGGGGTCCCCCAAGGCTCCTCGCTGTCCCCCTTTTTGTTCAACCTCTATATGGTCCCCCTGATTCAGTACCTTAAAGCATTCAAAGCCGTCACATTCAACTATGCTGATGATCTTCAACTCATCTTCACTATTGACAGCTCCCCTGAATCCATCCAGGAGTTCCAGAGCACCATGCTACACATCCGCCAATGGATGGACTCCAATCAGCTGAAATTAAACCCCAGCAAGACCGAACAAGTCCTCAATGGCAAAAGTCAACTATTCTGGGGCCCACAGTATTGGCCACCAGAACTCAGCTCCCCTCCCATTCCCTCCACCTCGGTCAAAAGCCTGGGGGTGTCCATTGACAAAGATCTGTCACTAAAAACCCAAGTGAGCACGGTAGTGTCCACATGCTTCTTCCAGCTCCGTAAGATCAGGAAGATTAGTCAGATGCTAATGCTAACCCAGCCAGCCCTGATTCAGGTGGTGATAGCTCTCGTACTGTCATACCTGGATTACGCTAACTCTATCTATCTGGGTCTCCCTCTCGCTCTGAGTAAGCGTCTCCAGATGGCTCAAAACCAGGCCGCCAGATTGATTCATCGACTGCCACGCTGGCAGTCAGCAAGGCCGTTGCTAAAACAACTTCACTGGCTCCCCATTTCCCAACAAGTCACATTCAAAATGGCATGTATCATCTTCAAATCCCTCCACGCCCGCAGTCCCCAATTCATCAACAACCTTCTGCCTAGATACACTCCCTCCCGTAATCTCCGGTCTGCCAATCAAAATCTCCTGATCTCTCCCCCTTACAAGCTCCAACGCCAGGGAGGTCGCAGGTTTGCCACCCTTGCTTCCAAACTATGGAACTCACTCCCCTTGGAAATCCGTTCCTGCACCAATCTTCTGATATTCAGAAGACAGCTTAAAACCTGGCTGTTCACTCAGGATCATGCATAACTTTCTGACCACCAAAGCATCTGTCAGTCAGCGCCATGAAACCTCTGGGTGAACGAGCGCTATATAAAACCTTGTTAACGTAACATAACATAACGTAACATGCAGGGGGGTACCATGGCTTACCCTCCAGCGCACCCACATACACCCACAACACATAAGGGGCCTGCAATGGGCCCCCGGAGACATTCTCTGCATGCCTTTCCATGGCGGTCCCACCACTACAGAAAGGCTGGCTACCGCTGGCATCATGCTTGTGGAGCCTGGCCTTGCACTGGCACCATTGTGGCAGTCCAGTTCCGCTAGGCAGGCGTGCGGACTACTACGGGTGGAAAAGTGGGAGGCGGGAAATCTGACCACTGCGGTCGTCACCTCCTTGCAAATGAGACCGGCGGTTTCCTGGGTTGCGATTGCGGAGGGATGTGTGCCGCCAGTCCGGCCGTTGCTACCGCCGGCCCGGCGGCGGCCATCCGTCTGCCATCCTAATAGACCCCTTTGTGTCTAGGGGACATTACATGAGTGGTACATGGGTGTTACCATGCAACCAACCATGCTTTTTGATGGTAAATTCTATCTACTACTAACATTAGTAGACAGGGTTTAGAGCCAAAAATGTATGCAGTTGTAAAGCAGGAGTTAAAATGATAAATGTTTTCATTTCTCCTTTTATTTACCAGCTTTGCAAGCATGCTGCACTGTGCAGCACACATGCAAAGTAGGAAAAGCTTTGAAGTGTGTCTAGGCATAGTATTTTTGTACAGGAAGGGTAGCCTTCTTGTACAAAATCTATCTAGACTCAGGCACGCACACTAGCACTATAGAGTTAAGGTGTGTGCCTGGTGCACGGCAACTGAAATCAGTCCTGGTGCTAGGGAGAGGTGAGGAGAGTGCTATATCTCTGTGAATATGGTGCTCTCCTGCTCTATCCCTGTCACACAACACAGCGCAGTCGCTTGGGGGCTGCCCTGCATTCTGTGACAATTTTTAGAATCTGGGCCTAAGTATGCTATAGGTCATGCTGGAGTTGATTACTCATCTAGTTCCTGCCTCTATGTAACCCCAGTTATTCACAGTTATACTGCACATAGTTCTAAGATCTCCATTCCCTACTTTGAATCAATGGTGATCCTTTTCAAGAGGCTGGGGGTATTCTTACCAGTTCTTCCTTGCTGTGCGTCTGTGGATCTCATTCATCATTCTCCTCTTTTCTTTTTCCGCCCATTGCTGGGTTCTTTGGTGGGACATATTTCCTTGTCCTGGATCTCCTTTAGTTCCCTCCTGTGTTCCTTCTCAGCTGATTTCTGGCATTGGGTTCAACACCCTTGTTTTGACGACCCCTCTTCTATCTACTCCCACCCCGCAACAGATCTGGTAAAATGCCAAATTTTCCCCTTGAATATAATTTGTAGACATGCAGGCAATAACATCATTAATTTCATATCTTTTCCCCTGAGTATCAGTTTGAGTTCATCAAAGTGTCTTCTCTGTTTTTGAACTGTCAGGAGTAAGTCAGGGAACAGGCAAACATGAGTTTTCTCACTAAATTACACCCTGCCGTATTGCTGCTTATAATAATATGTCTCTGTCTTGAAAGTCAAACATTCTTGATACTATAGTTCTATGGGATGTTCGGGCCTGGGAATTGGCCCCCATGTAAGGTGGGCTCCATCTGCCTTGCTGAAGTTGGATACACCTTTTGACTTCGGTAAAGTTGCTGTCTAGTGTTCTACTAATAGTTTTGTGATGGAGCCTTTCGCCCATCCTGGCACACCCACAAGTCAGATATTGTTGTGCCTAGATATTTCCTTTGTGCTTTCTAGGTATAAGTTTAGTCTGTGTGGTCAGTTGTAGATTCAGGTGGTTTCACCTTTGCCCTTGAAGACAGAAGGGCAGGTTCTGTCTTGGCACTAATTTTCCTAAATTATATCGTAGGCGGTTAAGTTCAATGTTCATGGAGCCGCTCCTGTGATTTGTGTCATTTTCGTGTCTTTCATAGTTAGTAATTACTCATTTAGTGTTGTTTCCTGGTCCATGGACTGTGGTTCTGCTCATGTGGATTCTGCTGTGTTTCCTCTTCTTCCTCCTTTGATCTTCTGTGGAGGATGGCATAATTATCTAGCTGATTCTATTGCGTAGAACATGTTTTCTTGCTTGCTCCATCTCAATGTTCTGTGAGGTTGTGTAGGGTGGTCCTAAGTGTCTATCATTTTTATATCCTTAAGTCTTGTTCCAATTTCTTTCAAAGCATGGGGTACTGTCCACCTTTTGGAAACACCATTGCTGGAGGACGCCGGATTCACGGCCAGGCGGAACAGAAGGTCCCGATACTGTCGGACGACATTTGTGAAAATACAGAGAATAGTTTGGACTCACGGCAATTCTTACGAAACGGAGTGGCACTAGTCATTGTAACAAAAGGAGGTTCCTGTTCCGCCGAGCTTACTCATACGGCTCAGACTTATGCTTTAAATTTTTCTCACAGACACAAGTGAAATTCTCAAGCTACACAGTACTCAATGATACCCTTACCGGGTTGGAATTATCACCGGTCAAGCGGAATTACAACATACGCCTAGAACAAAAGGAAGCCCTGAAGAGTCAGAGCGACTTATACTCTGACGAAACACGTGTCGGCTGGCGCGTTGTAACTCGAGCAATAAAAGAAAAAATTGCTCATACAAGAAGAAGTGGACAATAACTTATTGTTGTACTGACCTGACCAATAATTGTATTACCCAGTATTAGAATTTAATTGTGTGTGCATCGGAATTTTTTTTCAAAGTATAGATGTTCTGTTGTAACATCTCTTAAGGGGTTGGGAGGGTCTCCCCTTTCCTGTGGCACCACTACCTGAAACTATTCAGCCCTACAGGCAATAATCAGAAAACCTAGCGGAGCGCAAATATTCCCTGTAAATAAAAATCCTTCACCGTTGTAAGTACTGTCCACCACCTGATGGTTGGTGGCAGAGGGTGTATGACTCATGGGTAACAATCTCGCAGGTTCTTTCATTCTGCCTCCATCTCATTTAAACCGGCCTGTCCATTTTCTCAAGTTCCGACTTCTAGTCACATTTTCAGTTTTAAATTATGGTAGGGAGGAAGCTTCCCCTTAATATTACTTTATGGGTTACAAAGAGTGATATGTGGTCATTCTTTCTGTTACAGTGGTGACTGTTAGAAAATGGGCTTCTGGTTGACAGAGGTATGCAACCTGTTCTAGCAGGAATCACAATCCTCAACAGGGAAAGTCAGATACACAACCTAAATTAACCTGTGCTCACTCTCTCAATGCTTGGCAAAGGACAGTCAGGATTAACTTAAGAGGCAATGTGTTAAGTATTTGTGCAGCACTTCAAACAGTAAAACTGTAAAAAAAAACACCATGCAAAAGATGTAACACATGGTTAGAAAAATAGAACTTAATTTAATAAAGAAAATAAGACCAAAACAACATAAATCCTAAAATTAAATCCTGAGACATGCAATTTTGAAGATGAAGTGCAAATAACACATTAAAGCGCAAATCGCCAACTGTGGTTATCTGATTGTGCCGTACCGGGACAAAGTCACATGTTCAGACCAACCGCGATGGAACATAGGCCAGCTACAGAGATCCCCTTGGGTCGTAGAACACAATACCTTAAATCCTGCTGCAGGGTTTAAACGGTGTGGCTTTGAGGGTTTGCGTCGTCTGGCGTAGGTTCCAAAAAGCTGTACGGTGAGCTTTGTGGGGCTTGGCATGGCTCTGCATTAATCCCAGGGAGCTGCTTTGCAAAGTTTTATGGGCTTGGCATTGATTTGCATTGATCTCGGTGAGCTGTGCGAGGAGGCATTGCAGGGCTTGGCACTGCCCAATTTTGACTCCGGTGAGGCTGGCAGCAGTGTGATGAGGCTTTGTTGGGCTTCACATTGCTTTGTGGTGGTTCCAATGAGAACCCCACAGGGCAGAGCACCTAAGGCCCACTCCCAAAGGTCCAGGACTGGAATGGGGTGGAACCACCTGGCAGAGCAGACTCAAAAATGTCTGTGTCCTGCTAAAGGAGCAGGTTTGTTGAAAGAATTTTGTGTTCCTGAGACTTCAGAAACCAGTAGACCAGTCAGGTTTGCAGAGATGCAGGTCCAGTCCTTCTCACTCCCAGGCAAGAGGGCAGCAGGCACAGGTCAGCACAGCAAAGCAGCAGTCCAACAGACTCAAGCGAAGTGGCAGTCCTTGTAGCAGCCCAGTAGTCCTTCTTCCTGGCAGGGTATCCACAGTTCCAGAAGTGTACTGAAGAAGGTAGTGTCTGAGGTCCAGTACTTATACCCAGTTGTGCCTTTGAAGTGGGGGGGGGGGGTAGAAGGAGAGGTTTCTGGAGTGCACAAAGTCCTTGCCCTTCCTGTCCTGGCTCCAGACTGACCACATTGGGGTATGCAGCCCTTTAAGTGGGGACAGGCACTCTATTCAGGTGTAAATGTCAGATCCTCCCTCCCATCATGCCCAGGATGGTCCATCAGGGTGTTGATGGCACATCAGTCACACCTAAGCTCCCTTTGTGTGTGGCTGTATTGAGGGAATGCACAAAGCCCAACTGTCACTCACCCCTGATGTGTATTCAGAGACAGGCAGAAGGTACAAAATTGTTAAAGTAAGAACATGTCAACTTTATAAAAGTGGCATTTTCAGACTTTCAACTTAAAATCCAACTTTACCTTAAGGATTTTAATTTGTGAGTCCAGAGACAGCAAACTTGAAAAGTCCATATTTTCCCAATAGGAAATTAAACTTATAAAATGCAATATGGTAATCTCAGTATTAACCTATGTGAGTGATAGGACTTGCAGAAGTGAGCAAAGAATTTCTGAGTTTTTCACTACCTGGACATGAAACTAAAAACTACAAGCACAACTTTTTAAATACACTGCACCCTGCCTTCCGTGCTGTCCAGGGCTTACCTTAGGGATGACTTATATGTATTAAAAAGTAAGGATTGGTCCTGACAATAGGATTAACTTGTTTAACACAAATGAAGCTACTCCTAACACAGTGACCGAAGGTACTCTAAATCTAAACTATGAGAGTTGGCATCTCACAAAAAGTGAAGGACTGCCCTCACACACCACCCGGTGTCATGATTCATCATCGGCAGTCCTCGCCCTCTAGAAACTCGGTTAGGTAGACAGGGAGGCAGTTCTAAAACTTAGTGGGGGCCCGTGATAAGTGAGTGAAGTTTAAAAACCATTACAGTTACCAGATTAAACTTTAATAGAAGAGGTAGCTATATGGTATTAAAACGATGTGGACTGTGAGAATGGGGAAATTATAGTTGCAGGTACTCTGTCATAAATGCTCCGTTTAGGGCTTCCCACTCCTCTGAGTTGTGACAGAGTACCTGCGGAAAAATACTGCACCAAGGGTGCTTATTGTTACAAATGAACCAAGGCTCTTCCTTAACAATAAAGCATTCCGCACCAACTGGTCGTGCATTGCATGTAAATGCACTCAAGACTGGCTAGTACTAATTATTAACACAGCCAGACAAGTAGCAGATGCTCTATTGATTGAGATACAGCAAAGTGAGAGCAGGTTAAAAACATCCGTGCAGATCTCTCTCTTTAAGAAGAAACTGGAATAGATTAACAATG
Organism: Lissotriton helveticus; assembly: GCF_964261635.1. Classification (NCBI taxonomy): domain Eukaryota; kingdom Metazoa; phylum Chordata; class Amphibia; order Caudata; family Salamandridae; genus Lissotriton; species Lissotriton helveticus. Next base: position 913,095,008 of record NC_136059.1, on the reverse strand, counting down.
ACCATTTTGAATACAAGGAATATCTCACCCAATCAAAATTTACAAAATTGAAAAAAGACGTATAAAGATTAAGGGGGTCATTATGATAACGTGCGGATCGCCACCACCCGACCGGCGGTGGCGAACTGCATGCCATAACTCCCAGCCCAACCACCATCTACCCCCACTATATTACCATGGCAGGGGTACAGCGGCCGACGAAAAGACCGTCCACCGCTTTTCCACTGGCAGGCAAACGTCACGATTGCCTGCCGGGCAGAAAAGGCCCACAAAATGGCGGTGCCATATTATGACTGTGGTGGGCTTGCCTTTCCATCGCGGAGACTCCGCCATGGAAAGACATGCAGAGATTGACTTTGGGGGCCCATTGGGAGTCCTCGGGGTGGGTGGCTGCACTGGGGGGTACCTGTGGTGCCCCCCTTCATTGCCATGCACAAGGTGGCAGGCACGGCATGATGCCTGTCACGTTGTGCATGGCAATGCACAACATGCCTCTTTGGCATTGGGGCGGGTGCTGCTTAAAGCACCGCCCTCTGCAATGTCAAAGATGTGGGATGCGACCGCCGGGGTGGCGGTTGCATCCTAATTCAATCAATCACATCATTTGTAAAGCGCACTACTCACCCGTGAGGGTCTCAAGTCGCTGGGGTGGGGAATGCTGCTACTGCTCGAAAAGCCAGGTCTTGAGGAGTTTTGTGAAGGTCAGCAGGTCTTGTGTCTGCCGTAGGTGGATGGGGAGGGTGTTCCAGGTCTTGGCGGCGAGGTGGGAGAAAGATCTGCCTGTGGCAAGGGTGAGGTCGGCAGAGCGAAGCTGGAGGGTGGGGGTGTAGAAGCTGACTCGTCTGTTGAGGTACGTTGGTCCGGTGTTGTGGAGTGCCTTGTGTGCGTGGGTGAGGAGCTTGAAGGTTATCCTCTTGTTGACCGGGAGCCAGTGCAGGTCGCTCAGGTGGGGTGTGATGTGGCTGCGGCGAGGGATGTCGAGGATCAGGCGTGCAGAGGGGTTCTGGATGCGTTGGAGCCGTCTCAGGAGTTTGGCTGAGGCTCCTGCGTAGAGGGCGTTTTCGTAGTCCAACCTGCTGCTGACGAGGGCCTGGGTGACCGTTCTTCTAGTTTCAGTGGGGATCCACTTGTAGATCCTGCGGAGCATGCGGAGGGTGTTGAAGCAGGAGGAGGAGACGGCGTTGACCTGTTTAGTCATTGAGAGGGTGGAGTCGAGGATGACCCCTAGGTTGTGTGCGTGGTTGGTGGGTGTTGGGGCGGTTCCCAGTGCGGTCGGCTACCTGGAGTTGTCCCAGGCCTAAGGGGTGGATCCGAGGATGAGGATCTCCCTCTTGTTCGAGTTCAGCTTTAGTCGGCTGTTCCTCATCCATTCAGCGATGGCCTTCATTAAGGTTTGTTTTGGCAGTGTGGGGGTCCTTGGTGAGGGAGAGGATCAGCTGGGTATCATCGGCTTAGGAAATGATGTTGAGGTCCTGCCGACGGGCGACGTGGGTGAGCGGTGCCATGTAGATGTTAAACAGAGTTGGGCTGAGGGATGAGCCCTGGGGTACGCTGCAGATGATCTCGGTGGCTTCGGAGCAGAAGGTAGGAAGGCGGACGCTCTGTGTTCTGCCAGAGAGGAAGAAGGTGGTCCGGTCCATGGCCTTCTCTTGGATCCTGGCGTTGTGGAGGAATGTTCATAGTGTGTGGTGGCAGACTGTGTCGAAGGCGGCTGACAGGTCCAGGAGGATGAGGGCCGGCATTTCTCCTTTGTCCAGCAGGGACTTGATGTCATCGGTGGCGGGGATGAGGGCAGTCTAGGTGCTGTGGTTGCTGCAGAACCCGTACTGGGAAGGGTCCAGGATGTTGTTCTCCTCGAGGTGGCGGGTCAGTTGTTCGTTGACGGTCTTCTCGATGACCTTTGCCGGGAACGGGAGCAGGGAGATGGGCCGGAAGTTCTTGAGGTCCTTGGGGTCTGCCTTGGGTTTCTTGAGTAAGGCGTTGATCTCGGCGTGCTTCCAGCCCTCCGAGAAGGTTGCTGTCTCGAAGGAGGTGTGGATGACTTTCCAGAGATGGGGTGCGATGGCTGTGCTGGCTTTGTTGAAGATGTGGTGTGGGCATGGGTCTGACGGAGATCCGGAGTGGATGGTGTTCATGATCATGATGGTGTTGTCGTCATTGATGTTATTTTTGAATAAAGTACAAAACATCATAAGAAAGAACTGGCATATCCTGAATGGTAAGCAGAAACAGTGGGCTCCTCCACTGTTTGCCTTTTAAATAAATAGGAGCCTATGTGATGAACTGGTTCACGCAAAAACACTACCTCCCAAAAGAGAGGAGCAGTCCACACTTTGGAATCACCAGAGACCAATTGGGCACTACCCATGCAGAGGGTGTGTGCCCACTGACCAACACTACGAAAGAGGAATAGGAACCAACAACCCATGGAAACTGAAGAACTTCAGCAACTGCAAGAATGTGGTGTATTTACTGACGTGTCCATGTGGCCTTATGTACGTGGGTATGACCACAAGCAAGATTAAGGTCCACATTAATGAGCATTGTAGTACCATTCGGTGGAAAAAAACTAATACAAAGCTGACGAGACACTTCCTGGAACAAAACCATAGAGATCCTGATCTCAAATGGGTGGTGCTGGAGGTCATGAGAAAGAAGCAAACAGAAATCACGAAGTCCCTTCACATCAGGAAACAACGATGGGTCTACCGTCTGCGATCATGGGACACAGGATTAAATGATGAAATCCTGTGGCTCCAGATGGGAAATGATGATCCAATATGAGAGTCTGGACTACACCAAACTCTAGTACCCATGTGCTGAATTACTCACTGTTTCAAAAGTTCCCCCCTTTTATGGGGGATTTGCTCTTACAGCGGCACAGGTGTAAACACAATGTTTTTTTGCCCTACAAGACATGGACACAACCGTGACCCACACATTATGTTCTCTGAACAATTTTTATATATATAAGCTAGGTAATCCAAGTTGTGAATGGCATTATCATCCTTTACTGTTATACATATTTATATATTTACACCATACTTATTGGAAGCGCGGCATAATTATTCTTCACTTTTCCGACTATCTGGGACGTAACATTAACAGAAACAACAGCACCTTTTCCAGTTGCGGTCCCATTGTAACCTAGCAATTGGTCACGTGGCTACCAGCAATTACCGCCATTGGTCTCCCATCCTCACACACGCGAGGGCCAGGCATTGCCTTTTCCTCGCACTGGGACCAAATACGTGGTACAATCTCCCCCTGGTCGTGAGCCACTTCACGATTGGCTCGCGGTTAGGCCACAGCCAGGCATTTGCCTGTCCAGCGATAACAACACACAATTCAGACACTGGATATCGCGCTCGGCCATTGCTTTACAAACAGCAATGCTACGAGCAGGTCAGGATTTTTGTTTTACAGAAGGCTGAGGCGTTTTTTGAGACACCAGAAATAGCGGGCTCATGGGCACTTCTGGTAATCACCTAGCAATTAACCCACTTTTGCCTTGTTAAGAGCACTATATACCACACTCCCCCCTCACTCAGTCACCTTCGGGGAGGACAGATGGACACAACTAGGTGCACCCATGAGAAATGCACCTTGAGGCAGGAAGGGCATGCATGAATGTGTGATTGCGCATGAATCTGTAATGGAGCACTTACAGGCTCCCGGTTTTTAATTGTAATTTTCTTTATACTTCTGCTGTCATTGTTTTATCTTCCCTCCAGGGTCGGACAACGAGGGTCTCTCCTCCATTCTCTTCCCATGGGGCATTTAGGGTAATTTCCAAGGGCTTGATGAGAGTCCTTTTCTCTGGTGGAGTGTGACAAAGGTCATCCCACCAAGTGGTACCTTCTCACCACTAATTTTGGTAAGAACGGAGCCCTTACATTGGTCCTGATAAATGACACAGACCCGTCCGGGTCAAATGGCAAAAACATGTTGACCACTTTCACTACGGTGAGGGGACAATAATCTCCCCATTCTCACTGTCCACAATATTTGAATACCATATAGCTACCTCTTCTATTAAAGTTTAATTTGGTAACTAATGGTTTTTAAACTTCACTCACTTATCATGGGCCCCCCACTTAGTTTTTAAAGTGCCTCCCTGTCTTCAGGTGAAGGCCCGCCCTCTACCAAACCGATTTTCTAGAGTGCAAGGACTGCCGATGATGAAACATGAGACCTGGTAGTGTGTGAGGACAGTGCTTCACTTTTTGTGAGTTGCCAACTCTCATAGTTTAGATTTAGAGTACCTTCGGTCACTGTGAAAGGAGCAGCTTCATTTGTGTTAAACATTTTATGTTGATGGCTGGCTTGCTCCCAGTGCCCCATGCCACTGGTTCCCTCCCCAAGGATCTCCCTGGGGTTAGTGTGATTTCAAGAGATTTAACTTGCCAAGTTGACATGTCAATTTAATGGAGGATGGGGACCAGGCCTGAGTTTGAACACTCACGCAGTCTTTATTGAGTAGCGGATGCTGTAAGCTGGTCCAGTACAACTTTTTGCATCACACTCCCTCCCTTAACTCTTTAGAGGATATCTCAGACACGGTCTGATCACTGACCCCAATGCGGATCTCCGGGAGCTGACTTTTTGGACCTGGCCTGGGGGTTGTCATGCAGTCCAGGTACTTTTGATCTGGTGGTGGGTGAACTCACTGGAGTTACTTCATTACAGGCCGTGGTCACACCACAATGCTGTTTATTGGAGTTCTTCGGAGACCTAAAGACCGCAAGATGGCATATAAATTCTTACAGCTGGTGCTGGTTCTTGCTAGGCGTAAAGTAGCCATCACCTGAATGGGTCAGCGCACCCCAGAAATAGCATATTGGCATAAAGATGAGGCAGAATTGATGCTTGCAGAAGAAATCCATATGAAACTCATCAGGAGGGATGATAATTTAGAAGATGATATTCTTGTGTGGCGGGATCTGGGTGACAGGTCTTGGTCCCAGATACTGACTGGGAAAGTCATGATAGCGGTGGCTCCAAATAGTTCTCATTTTTAGGATGGTGTCTCCTGATAGGATGTGGGTGGGGTTGTGGTTGGTTAGGGCGTACACCTGTTCTCTTTTTTGGGAGCTAAATGAGACTGACCACTGTATTGTGGGCACTTTTCCTACCTGCTGTGTACTGTGACTCTTACTGTTAACGCTGCAAAGTTGTTTTACACTGGGCACAAGTAGTGTAGAGCAAGACCTCTGACCTCCTGGTCAGAGTCACTGCTCTACCCCTGTGCAGCTCCACCGATTAAGCTCTGCTGTTAGCACCGCCTGAGTTCCTTGCTAGGTAGGTGTTCGAGGCTCTCCACCCACAGGCTCCTGCCTGTGCCTCATCCCTGGTGGCCTAGTGGAAGAGCACCCTGCTCGTCTGCTATTCCGCTCTGCTCTGTGTCCTTTTTTGCCTTTTTCTCTTCTTTGCCTTTCTGCTCTGTTCTGTGTCCTTTTTTATCCTTTATGCCTTTTTCTCTTGTTTGCCTTTTTTCCTTGCCTCTTTCTCTTTGCCTTTTCTCTTTTTTACTCCTTTCCCTTGCTTGCCGCACTCTCCCTGCAGCTGCTGCCCCCATGGCCCCTCCCCCCCAGCGTGTCGCTCCTGTCTCCCAGCTGATCACCCCCCTGAACCCTACTTAATGGCAGTCGCTACGTGGCCGCATAGCGGCCACCCCGCTGGCGAGCCACAGGCTAGCCTGTCTGCACCTGTCTGCACCAATCCGACCGCAACCAGTGCCAGGGACCCTGGTCCCCCACCACTTCGACCCCAGCACTCTCCATGCACTCTATCCCGAACGCAACAACAACTAACATCTCTCGACGTTCTCCTGCCAACACTGCCGCTGCACCTTCACCCACTTCTGGACCCCAGCAGCTACCCCCAAGCCAATAGACGCCACTGCGCAAAAAACACTGAGCTGCATCCTCCTCAATGTACGTTCCCTGCACAGGCATGCTGGGAAATCTGGGACCGCCTCAAAACCCACACGCCTGACATCGCCTTCCTCACAGAGACCTGGACTAATGTCAGCTCCGCATCCGACATCGCAACTGCCATCCCAGACAAATACAAGGTCCTGAGAAAAAACTTTGCTACTGCCCTGGAGAAGGCCTCGCCATCGTTCACAAAAGTTCCCTCCTCTTGACAACCACCAACTCGGATGATACCTCCTCCCCCATGGAACATATCCACTTTCAGATCCAGCCCAACAACAGAATGATGCTCTGCAGATCACTCACCTACAAGCCTCCTGGACCACGCACCCCCTTCACCAACATCATCTCCAACCACATTGCACACCACGCACTCGCCTCTATGGATTACATAGAGCTCGGAGACCTGAACTTCCACCTGGACAACCACAGCTATACCAACACCACCACCCTCCTGGAGAACCTCACCAACATAGTACTGAAGCAACTTGTCTCCACCCCCGCTCACACAGCAGGACACACCCTCAATCCCATCTTCACTGGAGGAAACAACTTTTTCAGCCATACCACGGTACTGCTCTGGTCTGACTACCACTGCATCCATTTCTCCTCTACGAAATCCACCGCACACAAGCACACTCAATGCCTCCCACGCAGAAGCTGCAACAAAGTCTCTGATGATTACCTCACCTGCACACCACCCCCAACTATGACAGACGCCAACACAGTGGCAAGCAACCTCCACCAATGGATTGCCAACTGCGCCAACACTCTCACCCCCTTCCAGAACACCATGAGACGACATAACAAGAAAGCAAACTGGTTCACCACAGAGCTCCGAGAATCAAATCACTCCTGCTGACGAATGGAAAAGACGTGGAGAAACAGCAAACCCCAGAAGCATACTCCGCCTACAAAAGAGCCATCACAGCACACCGCCAACTCATCAAATCTACAAAGAAAAACTTCATCTAAGGCAGAATCCTCACCAACGCCCCCAACTCCAAGGAACTCTTCACCCTCATACAGGAATTTGCCAAATCTAACAGAAAAACAACCGACGTCCCCCCTCCCAAGACCTCTGCAACAAACTCAGCTCCTTCTTTCCCTTCAAGATCAAGACACTCTACAACAACTTAGATGTACAAGATCAGGGCTTCGCCTCAACTCCCACGCTCAACAAAGCTACCCAACGGACCCTTCTCACCAGGAACCCTCTCACCACAGAAGACACCTTAAAGACAATGAAGAACATCCACTCCGGAGCACCTTCTGACCCCTGCCTGCTGCATATCTTCCACAGGGCCGCCACTGCCATCACACCCGAGCTACGCTGAACTATCAACTGCTCTCTTGACACAGCCACATTCCCCAACAACTGGTAGCATGCCAAAGTCAACCCCCTCCTAAAGAAGCCCTCCGCAGATCCGAGACCTCAAGAACTTCAGGCCCATCTCACTGCTTCCTTTTGCTGCCACAGTCAAGTCATCGAAAAGGCTGTCAACAACCAGCCAGTACACTTCATAGAAACCAACAACATCCTAGACACCTCTCAATCCGGATTAAGCAGCAATCACAGCACTGAGACCACCCTCCTTGCTGCCACCAACGACATCCGCTCCCTCCTCGATCAAGGGAACATGTCAGCTCTCATCATTCTAGACCTATCAGCAGCTTTTGACACCATCTCCCACTGCACTCCGGCATCCAAGGAAAGGCTTTAGACTGGACAGGATCTTTCCTCTCAGGCAAACACAGAGAATAAGACTCTCGACCTTCCTCTCAGAACCAACAGAGATCAGATGCGGAGTACCCCAAGGATCCTCCCTCAGCCCCATATTCTTCAACGTCTACATGGCCCCCCTCGCAAGCATCGTCAGAAACCACAGGCTCCACCGCATCTCCTATATGGATGACACCCAGCTCATCTTCTCCCTCAACAAGGAACCCAACATCACCAGGCACAACTTCCAAGAACGGATGAAAGCTGTTGCAACCTGGATGAGCAACAGATGCCTGAAACTCAGCTCAGAGAAAACAGAAGTCCTCATTATCGCCTCCACCCCCTCTGCATGGAATGACACCTGGCGGCCCCCCTCTCTTGGAAATCCACCCACACCAACGGACCATGCATGCAACCTCGGCATCATACTCGAGTCTTCACTTACCATGAATCTCCAGATCAATGCTGTATCCTCTGCATGCTTCAACACCCTCCTCATCCTTCGCAAGACGTTCAAGTGGATCCCCCCGACTGCAGGAAAACTGTCACCCATGCACTCATCGCCAGCAAACTGGACTACGGCAACCTGCTCTAGGCCAGAAACAACAAAAAACTCCTCAGCAAACTCCAGACCATCCATAATGTCCCAGCCAGACTTATCCTCGATATCCTACGACACAACTACATCACCCAACACCTCCATGACCTCCACTGGCTCCCCGTCGAAAGAAGAACAACCTTCAAGCTGCTCACCACACGCCTACAAAGCCGTCCACAACACCAGACTCCAATACCTCAAAGACCGAATCTCCTTCCAACCCCCAAGAGAAACCTCAGCTCAGCCGACTTCGCCCTAGCCACCATCCCACGTTAATATAGAACCAGAACAGGTGGAAGATCCATCTCCTACCTTGCAGCCAAGACCTGGACCAAACTCTCCTTTCACCTTTGACGGAGCCAGACACTGCACCAATTCAGAAAGGACCTCAATACCTGGCTCTTCGAATGACCCCAACGGAGCTGCTCACACCCCACTCCCATCGCCTTGAGACCCTCAGGGGTGAGTGGTGCGCTTCACAAAACCACGATTGATTGATTGCAGTGCACATTACTAGGGACTGATAAGTAAATTAAATATGTGGATTGTGGATAAGCCAAAGTTACCTCATTTTAGGGAGAGAGCACATTCACTTTAGCACTGGTTAGCACTGGTAAAGTGCCCAGAGCCCTAAAACTAACAAAAACGAACTCAACAAAAAGGAGGAGGAGGAAGGCAAAAGGTTTGGGGGTGACCCTGTAGAAAGGGCCGTTTTCAACACTTACCAAGGACTTTCCGACGGTCGGTGGCTTCCTTTTTTAATTGTATTGATCTTACTGCCTAAAAGGTCATGTCTGTCCCTTACTTGATCACCAAAGGGTGTAGGAGAGGGAAGAAGAACCACCCTGTTATCCTTGATATCTTCCCTGGGACCCGACTCCCCAGCAGGCTGGTTTTCTCCTCTGCATCTGCTGCAAACACTGCAGTGCCAATTTAGTAATGCGGTGTCCCTCCGACATTCACTTTGCACTCTCTCTCGCCGTCAGAGGTAAAGGGGACGGAGGTACCTAGGATGTGACAATCCCTCTTTTCAGCGCCGCCTTCTGAATAATTAGCACTTTCCCTCACTATTTAATGCCAAGCCATGTATTACCCCTGCATACTTCCAGGAACCTCTCAGACTTGCATTACGATATCAGCTCTTCAGCATTCTTAGCATTCTTTATACTTTTCTCCTCCTTGATTGTCTATTGAGAGAGAAGGGGAAGTAAGTTGCTGCCAATGTCTCGGGTAAACATATCTGAAAGGCAAGCAGTTGTATCAAAAACATCCTTCCTTCCTCATTAGCTCTGTGGTCAGCCCGACGACCTTGCAATATTGCGTGCTACAAGTAACCTTCTAAACATCAGAATGGAAGCCACCCACTTTTCTGATTTTTGTATTTTATTTTTGTTGGCGCTGCTCGTCAGCTTGTTTGCAGAACGGTGTGGCCATCTTGCACACTCTATTACAATTCAGAATATTAGTTTCACATATAATCTCTGAAAGATTAGTACAGTCATGCTTATCGTACATTTAGTCCTCATTTGTATGGAACATGCGCATGCCCTCATAAATAATGTAGCACATACGTCACTACCATACTCTAAATATCCCCTACAGGCTTTACTCTCAACTATTTGTTTTGAAATTACAAGAGCAGTTTTATGTTGCATAATACAGCTTTCCTGAAAAGAGCAGCTATTTTGTACTGAATACCTAAAAGTCTGCAGACCTAGTGAAATCCAGTTCCCTTGTTGCACTGAATCTCTTGTATATGATGAATTATACACTTCTGCTGCCAGGTGCTGTAATGCATTCCAGATTGAGGCGTGGCACCTTCTTTTTCCCGTCACAATCAGAAATATTGAAGAATAAACATAGTCTGAATACAGTTTAGCAGAGGGACAAATCCATGAAGAACGAAACAAACTGAATTGAGTGAACACTAATGGGGCCATTTAAAAATGTAAATGTACACGTGGGTAGATCTACATGTGTAAATTTACTCTTACACTTTGTAGTAAGTGTACTCTTTTGGCCATTCGCCATTTACAAATGTAAATGTACTACAAAATGTGAGCTTATATAGTGCCCACCCCCTAAATCTCATTAACATACATGGAAACAGAAACACATTTTTGCAGGAGGCTTTCCAGGAGAAATTATTGAAAAACGATGGTAACCAAAAACTCGTCGGTTTGCACCAAAATGGAGGGCAAACTTATGGCTGCAGATTTAATATGTATTTATTCAGAATAAGGCCCCGACCCGTGAAGGTGGCCTACAACTATGGAAGTTGTTCACTCATATAACTGGTGTAAAACAGAATTACTCATAGGAAAAGCTTTGTGATTGGAGCCCTTAGGGCCACGTTGCCTCCGATATCTACTAAATCCTCTCAGGAAGGGAATTACTAGGAACTGAGCACCTGTGCGCGTTTACTCTATTGTAAACAGGTGATTCATAGAGTTTAAGGGAAATCCCCAGTGTATAGCAATTTTAAAATGTGTCAATCCTATCGAAAATAAGGAACAAGTGAAAATAAAGGACACAGAATCTGAGCCTTTAGAAATCGAGGTGGAAATCAAGGGAGCTGCCATCCAATAGAAAATGAGTTCCTCCTGTAAATCGCATTTACCGAAATAGAGCTGCATACAAAAGGGCGCTACTTAATCCAGTCGTTATACCGACAGCGCTTTCAAAACAGACGTTTGCTCTCTGGTAAAACAACCGGAAAGTCATTCATGGCTGGGATTAATCTAGAAATAGAATCAATTTAATCCTACGACCTTTTTGGTTTCAGTCACAACATTTTCATACCCGAGAATAGAAAGAGTCCCTGTTGAAAAGTGCGTCACTCCAGAGTAAATAATAGGGCAGGTGCAACGGTAGCAGATGAGCGCATACTGGGCTTGGCTCTTATTGTTCTACTTTGAGGCAAACCATAGGAAAATTAAAGCCCTTGAGCCATGATCAACAGCGATGCGATTTGACGTCATCGCTATCTCTGGCGGTTTGTAGGTCCACATGAAGTGATTCGGCTGTCTCCAGCCCAGCCTAAAGAAACCAGCTGCTCGCAAATACCACAAAAAGCAACAAGCATTGGCAAAGCCAACAAGTCTCGCCTATGCAAGAGCTATTGGGGTTGCCAATATGTTTTAACCATGTTATACACCAGTGTGGCTGCTGTTTAGCATGGCTAAACGTTAATGGGGTTATGGGGAGTGGCATGGAGTGTTGTGTTGTAAAGTGAAGTAGAGTGGATTGAAGTGTTATGGAGTGACATACACAGGACTTGAGTGGCAGAGCATGACGTAGACTGGAGTGGAAGGGCTTGGAGTAGAATGAAGTGGAGAGTCATGGAGTGGCGTAGAGTGGAGTGTTGTGGAGTGTAATGGAGGGAGTAGAATTTTGTAGAGTGGAAGGGTGTAGAGGAGAGTAGAGTGAGTGGAGTAGATTGTCTAAGTGGAGTAGAGTGGTGTGGCATAGAGTTTTGTGGAGTGGCGTAGAACAGAGTGGAGTGATGTAAAGGGTGTTGCATAGAGTGGGGTAGAGTGTTGTAGGCTTTAAGCAGAGTAGATTATGATAGAGTGGAGTGGCATGGAGTAGCATAGCGTAGTTTAGGAGAGTGGAATGGCATAGAGTGGATTAGTGTTGTAAAGTTAAGTTGTGTAGAGTGGAGTGGCATAGAGTGTCAGAGTTGAACGGGATAGAGTTGAGCAGAAGAGCAGAGTGGTGTAGTGTGCCTTACAATAGAGTCAAGTAAAGTGGCATGAAGGGGCATAGAGGGAGTTGAGTAGAGCATCGTAGAGTGGAGTAGTGTTGTAGTGTGGCATAGACTGGGGTAGAGTTGTAGAGTGGAGTGGAGTAGAATTTAGTAGATTTTAAAGGAGTAGAGCATCATAGAGTGTGGTGTCGTAGAGTTGAGTGTGGCAGAGATAAGTAGAGAGGCCCAGAGGGAAGTGACATAAAGTACAGTGGTGCAGGGTAGATTGGCATTAATATAGCCTTATAGCCCGCCGTAGCGGGCTATCCCGGCTATTAAAGGCCCGCTGAATCGTTAAAGGCAAGAGCCGAAGGCGGGGGATTTTAACGAAACAGTGGGGCTTTAATAGCCTGTATAGCCCTGCTACGAAGGGCTATAAGGCTATTAGAACATTCTGCCACTAGAGGGCAGAAAGTTCTAACAAATTAAACAAAGGGTTCTCGAAGCTCGAGGGGATATAAATCCCCTCGAACTTCGAGAAGCCTTTGTAGACCATTGGAATGTTGCTCTGTGGGCCTTTACCGGCCCGTAGAAGCAGGGAGCACTCCATTGTCTGCAATGGAGCTCCCAACATTCCAATGTTCTAATAAATAATAAATCCGTATTCGTAAAGCACAAGCTACTCACCCTTAAGGGTCTCAAGGCGCTGGGGCCCGTCTTGGAAATTAAGTGAGCTATTGCCCAGAGTCACATGGTGCTGGGCTGGGCGGAGCTGCTGCCAGAGCCAGGGCTCCTACCGTGAACTCTGTGCTCCGAAGTTAGCTGCCCTAGCTGCTGCGCCACACCTCTCCACTGAGAGTACAGTGGCGTAGAGTGCATTAGTTTTGAGTAAAGTGGTGTATAGTGCAGTAACACAGAGTAGAGTGGTGCACAGTAGATTGCACAGGCATAGAGTGCAATGGTGTAGAGTGGGGTGGCGCAGGGTGGAATAGAGTGGCGTAGAATGCAGTGTTGTAGAATACAGTGGCATAAAGCAGAATATTTCAGAGTAGAGTGAACTGGCGTAGATTGGTCCAGGGTAGAGTGAAGTGGCACAAGGTAGAATGCAAAGGTGTAGAGTGGAATGGAGTGCAGTGGTGTTGAGTTGAATGGTGCAGAGGGCAGTGGTATGGAGTGCAGTGGTGCAGAATAGATTAGAGTGGCACAGAGTAGAGTGATGAAGAGTGCAGTGGCATAGCAAGCAGAGTAGAGTGCAGTGGCATAGAGTGTAGTGGTGTGGAGTAGAGTGGTGTAGAGTGGAGAGGTGCAGGGTAAAGTGCAATGGCATAGAGTGGAGTGATGCAGAGAAGAATGGCATAGAGCCACACACCCATACAGCCACTCACACATCCATACAGCCACTCACACACCTACTCACAGACCCACACACCTACTCAATCACCCATTCACTGACCCTCACAGCCACAAACACACCCACTCACACACCCATACAGTCATCCACACACCCACTCACAGTCCCACAAAACCTCTTACCCACCCACTAAGACCCACAGACACTCACACACCCACTTACACACCCACACACAGACCCACAAATCCACTCACAGACCCACACAGCCACTCACATGCCTGCTCATACATCCATACAGCCATTCATACACCCACTCACAGATCCACAAATCCACTCAAACTCCCACCCAGACCCAAAAACACTCACACACCAACTCACAGAACCCACACATCTATAAAACCACTCACACACCCACTCAGTTCCCTCTCACAGAGCTATATAGCCTTTCACCCACCCAAATAGCCAGTTAAGCTTATCAGAGGGTAGTGCTAAGCCTTTGTTGTACTCACAGAGGCAATAAATGACACACACACTCAAGAATACATTTGAGACCAATTTATAAAAATAAAGCTGATTTTTATGCAATTTTTAAGAGCAAGAACACAGTTCTAAAGAAAGTACTATCAGAGTTACGAATTTTCAAAGTTTGGAAGATATATCACTTTTGTGCGCAATTACGCACCATAGAAAGGTTCACAGACAGAATATTGATGTAAAAAATATAGAGGTAAAAAATATAGATGAAAAAATATAGGATGTCAAGATATCAACTCCCTTTACCTAAACAGAAAACTACAAAAATATCGAAAAAAAATATCGATGTTAAAAATATAGCTGTACAAAATATTGATTTTTATATATATATACACCCTTTGTTGCATAAACCCCAAAACCCACACCGGAAATTAATTACACAATTTCCATTATTCATTTTTAATCAATTAATTTATATAAATGTACAACTAATTAGTAATTAATCAAAAATAAATTACTTCCCACCCTTTACCCACTCTAAACCCCAGAACCCACAGCTAAAACAAATTATACAATTACCATAATGAATTATCAATTAATTAATATTAATTATCAACCAATTGATAATTAATTACAAATAAATTAGTTCCACAATTAACATTATAAAATCTCAATTAAATAAATATTAATAAATACAAGATAATCATTGATTTAGTATAATTAAATTACCTCCCACCCTATTTCCCTGTAAACCCACAACCCGCTATGGAACTAAAAATATGCAAAATGTAATTTAAATCAAATTGATAACTGTTAAAAATGTGATACATTATGACGAGGGGGGAAATCTGCATGATCCTTAAACCAGAGGGGGACAAGCTTGATCCCTCCGCATATCGTCCGATCACTATGATCAACACGGATGCAAAGATATTGACCAAGATATTGGCCACACGTCCGGCGCCACATATGGTGCACCTGGTTCACCCAGACCAATGTGGGTTTATTCCTGGGCGCAATACTGCCATGAATCTACGGCGCTTGAATCACATCAAACAGGAAGTCCAGGGTAATGAGGAGGTGGCAGTGCTGGTATCCGTCGACCTCGCCAAGGCGTTCGATACAGTTGACTGGGGCTACTTACAGGAGGTTCTTCGGGCGATGGGATTGGGCCCCAAATTCTGCCGTTGGGTCCGTATCTTATAAGATTTCCCCCCCCCCAGCTAGGGTACGGCTTGGAGCCGCGCGGTCAGAGGAGTGGCAGCTAGAACGGGGTACTCGACAGGGGTGTCCCTTCTCGCCACTGCTATTTGCTCTAGCTATAGATATCTTTGCTGTTCGGATCCGTACTGAGATGTCCCAATGGGGCATTCTGGTCGGAGACACGTGTAATGTCATATCTCTGTACGCAGATAACGCCTTGTTTTATTTGAAAGCCCAGAGGGAGGCGGTTCCGGTGCTGTTAAGCCATCTGGATCGGTTCGGTGAGGCGTCGGGACTGAGGCTTAACAGACACAAGTCCCTGATCTTCCCGTTGTCTTACTTTGAGTCAGTGACCCAGGAAGAATTGCCGGAGCTAGGACTACGCTAGGAAAGGGAGGGTTTTCACTATTTAGGTATTCAGGTGGCTCCAACGGATGCACAATTATTGACCCGTAACGTAGATCGGGTGATTAAGTCCCTGCAACAATCTGTGTCCTTCTGGAATACCCTGCCACTATCCCTTATGGGTCGGCTGGCCGTCGCTAAGATGGTGATGCTGCCAAGGACGCTTTAGGTCCTCCAAAATACGTTGTGTTCTCTCCCCCCAGGATCTTTCGCACCCTGAACATGCTACTTACGTCTCTGCTTTGAGCGGGACAGCGCAGTCGAGTGGCTCTTCAGACGGTTGTGCCTTCCTATGAGGAGGGTGGCCTAGAGGCCCCATGCTTTGATTTGTATTATTACGCGGCCCAGCTGCAACCGGCAGCCAGATGGTTTACTGACGTGGATGTTTGGGAAACGCGACTTTTAGCTGGTAGGGCAACGGTACAGGAGCTGCAGGTAGCTTTGGTGCGCGGTAGGGGGCAAATGATACGTTGACCCACGTTGTACGACACACGGCGAGCGTTTTGCAGCGCTTTTTTCGATAGAGTCCTGCGGAGGGCACCCTTCCATAGGGATCTGTCGATTTGGATCTTGGCCCCCACGGTAACAATGGAACAACATACGTCCTTTCGTGCCTGGCAAGAGGGAGGCTGTGAACTCATTGCAGATCTATACCCTACTGAGTCCTTCCTCACATATGAACAGGCGGAGGAGTCCTTTGGCCTCGGCAGAGGGAAATATTTACACTATCAGGGCCTGCAAGATGTTGTGCGGTCACTCTGGCCTCAATGCCCGGAGGCGCCCCCAATGACGCATACCTTACATGTGCTACTGACTTGTGGCAGGAGACGCAGACTCATTTCCTTACTATATGCGGCTATGTGGCGTGATTCTGCCCCGCCGGTGCCTCCGGCCTGGGCGGCCTGGGAAGCGGATTTAGATGTGCAGCTAGACCAAGGGCAGCGGAAGCGAATAGGGATGCTGACTCGGAAGGTTTCATGTAACGCACGCTTTAAGTTAATACACTTTAATTTCCTACTCCACACCTACCTCACTCCACTGCGTCTGGCACGATATTCAGTGGACAGAGGAGATGGCTGCCCCAGATGTGGCGCAGAGAGAGCGGGCTTGCTACACTTAAGTTGGGACTGCCCACTAGTTAGGTGTTTTTGGGTGAGCGTTGTGGAACATATCAAGACAGCTAGAGGCCTCCGCATCAAACACACGCCCTTGCACTGTCTGCTGGCGCTGGTTCCAAAGCTGAGAAAACAGAATCTTTCCTATAGATTATTGCAATTAATGTTAGTGCTGGCTAGGCGCAGGGTAGTCATATCCTGGATGGGACAGAGGGCCCCAGAGATACCCCAGTGGCTTAGAGACGTGGGAGAATGGGCCCTAGCCGAAGAATCTCATATGCAGCGCAGTAGAAGAGACGAGAAATTCCAAGAGGACCTACTTGCCTGGAGAGCCATGTGTATTTCGGGGTTGACTCTGAGTGGGCAATCTTCCCACAGTGATTCTGAAGGAACAATTGGAGAGCTATTCTTGACGCAGGCGTCGGGCTCTGAGGAGGAAGGCGGGGGAGTTACCTGAGGGGTGGTTACAACACTGTATGGTGTGGGGATCTAGTCTTTTTTCTCACAACATTATTTATTTGGCTATTTATATGTTTTCCTGTCATGTCGTAGAGGTCCATACAACTCCGGGTGAAGCTTATGGTCAGGATAAATAGGTACCATAATGAGTCTGTCGATAAGTATACATGTACTGTTCAGATGCCATTTGGGGGGGGTTCCTCAATGTTATTTAAAACTGGAAAATAAAGGTTTAAAAAAAAAACATAATACATTGATCTCATTTGGCCAAATTAAACGCAGATATAATATTCCTGCAATAAACTCATCTTACAGCTGATGAGTCATTAAAATTAAAAAAGGGTTGGGTGGGCGATTATTCTACTCTAGCGGTGATGGTAAACGCAATGGAGTTATGATGTTATGCCGTAAATCCCTTCACTTTAAATTTATTTCCCAAGATTCTGACGTAGATGGCCGCTGGCTTAATGTTAAGTTGTTGCTGAAGGACGTTCCAGTCTCTTTTTTCATTGTCTATGCCCCTACTGGTGGTGATACTTTCTTTTGGCTTTCCATAGTCAAGCAAATTACTCTTCACATGGAAGATAACTTTATCTTTGCAGGTGACTGTAATCAGGTTTTCGATCCTTTCATAGATCAAAATACTAAAGTGTCATTCATTCCTAACAAAACACATAAATCTTTTATTCACACGGTTGCACAACATAAACTTTTGGATGCCTGGAGATTATGTAATCCAACTACGAGGGAATACACCTTTTGTTCCCCAGTTCATCATTCTCAGTCACAACTTGATTATTTTTTTGTTTCGCATAACCTCTCGCAAACACTTACTTATGCAGAAATTGTCCCTATGTTGTTGTCAGATCATGCCCCTATTTCAATTGATTTGGACATCTTACCTAAAACTAGCGGTCCCAGGAGGTGGCAATTTAATAACTCTCTACTCTTAGATCCACAATTTTCCTCCTCTTTTAAAACCTTAATTGATGAATACTTTCTCCTAAACCAAACAGATTCCCCATCTCCTTCAATTGTTTGGGATGCTTTTAAAGCCTCCGCAAGAGACTTTATTATAACTCATGTGACAAAGAAGCGTACTATTGTCCGTAATTGTACACACTCTTTACTCGAAGAAATTAAGAGACTGGATCATTCTTTCTAGACGTCCAATTCAAAGGATGTTCTTAATTCCCTTATAAAAGCTAAGTTGCAGTTTAATAAGGAATCAACAGATAATGCTTCATTATATTTATTGAAATCGAGTGCTAAATTTTATGGTTTTAGGAACAAGACAGGAAAACTTCTAGCTAACCATTTAAAAACTAAACAGAACAAAGCAAATATTGATTCTATTTTTGATGACAGCTCTATTTTAAAATTTCAGGATATGGAAATCTTAAACGAGTTTGCTTTATTCTATAAAAAATTGTATTCCTCCAGGACAGATCCCACAGGCCATTTAGTCTCTCATTTCTTTTCATCCATACAAAAACCCCAACAGTTTTCTGATGATTTATCGTTATTGGAAACTTAGATAACACAACAAGAACTCTTGAATGCTCTTAACCGTTTAAAAAAAGATAAGGCTCCTGGGCCAGATGGATTCATTGTTGAATTCTTTCTTCATTTCTCCCATTTATTAATGCCCAAACTACACTCATTAATTGATTCCTTTCAGTCTCTGGGAAAATCTGGTGGTACATTTTCAGATGCTCACATATGTTTAATACCTAAAGAGGGAAAAGACCAGAAGTATTGTAAAAATGTCAGACCCATTTCACTTGTTAATATAGATTACAAGATATTCTCCAAAGCACTAGCACTCCGCTTAGACCATTATCTCCCAAACATATTAGCGAAGGAACAATCTGTTTTTGTGAAAGAGCGAGTCATACAAGATAATACCAGACTCTTTTTCAACATTTTATCTAAAGCTCCACATTTGAATCATCCCCTTGCAGCTATAGCACTAGATGCGGAAAAAGCATTCGATAGAGTTGAATGGCGCTACATGTTCTATACCCTTAAATGGTTTGATTTTGGCCCAAATTTTATTTCCCTAGTTTCACTATTATATTCTAACCCTTGTGCTGCCGTCTTTGCTAATGGTTTAATATCACCTTTCTTTGATCTTGGTAGGGGGTGCGTCAAGGTTGTCCCTTATCCCCCTTTCTTTTTAATTTAGCACTCGAACCCTTCCTCTCAAGAACCCGCCAAAACACATTAATAACAGGTTTTCAAACTTATACTACTAATGTCAAGCTTGCGGCGTATGTTGATGATATTTTGCTTTTTATTTCAAATCCCAGGTAAAAGGTACAATCACACTCTGCATGAATAAAAACATTCAAAGACTCACAGAGCTCACCAATAAATGGCATCCTCTTTATCTTTCTTGGTGGGGTCACCTGGATACTATTAAGATGATGCTATCCCCCATAGTTTTATATACCATCGCCAATATTCCAGTTTCCATTTCCACTAAGTTTTTCAAGTCCATCAACTCAGTGTTATCTTCCTTTTTATGGAATAAGAAGAAATCACGTATATCTATCTCTAAGTTATCACATCCTAAAGCAGAAGGTGGAGTCAACTATCCCAATTTTTTCGCTTATCACAAAGCATTTCATTTGTGGCAGGCTCAAAATTGGTTGTTTGACTCTAAGGAGGATTATCCCCTTTGGGCATTAGTTGAACTTTCGTTTTTTTCTCCCTTTTCATTTTGAGAATATCTCTCCTTTTCTCGTAAGCCGCAAACATTATCCACTCCGTTATTTAAGATCAATTCTAAATTATTGAGCCCTATATTCCCCTTACTTTATGACACTCTTGAATCCTTTTTAACCTCACCCATTTGGCATAATAAAACTATACTGATACGAAATAAACCCTTTTGTTGGAAAACGTGGAGAGAACGTGGCATAATATGGGTACACCAATTGTTCTCAAATAAATAATTTATTTCATTTTCTTCGCTACAACAGCTATATGCTTTACCCACCTCATTCATTTCCAAATTTCTGATACTTCGTAAAGCTGTGCTTGATGTGTATATGCAATTATCGACCAAAACCCTTACCACTCCTATCACCCCCAGGAACACGGAATTATCCAATCTTCTACACACTCATCCCAAGGCGTCAACCTTATATGCCTTTATGCAATCCTCTCCTATATTAAGACAGAAATCAAGCGTTGAGGATTTATGGAAGAAAGACTTTAACATGGTATGCCCTCTCACTTTATGGAACAATATATGGACTAAAATAAACAAATCTTCAAGATCATCTAGCCTAACACAAACTCCGTTTTACGTATATAATAGGCTTTTATTATCTCCTCAGATTTTGCATAAACGATTTCCTACTGTAGTGGACACCTGTTGGTCATGCACATCCCCAAATGCAGATCCATTCGATATGTTGGTTTCATGTCTTCCAGTTTATAGTTTTTGGAAACAGGTCTGGTCTCAAATGTATCTAATTTTTGGCTCACATTTACCGTTTTCTATAACAAACATCTTCCTAGGTAGCCTTTCCTCGATTTGGAATACTATCTCAACTAACTTTGAAATAGTTGATTTATTAATAGCAGTTGCTTTCCAACAAATAACAAGAAATTGGAAGGACTTCACAAATGTAAATAAATTGAATTTAAAACTGGTGGTATGATGTCTGCCACAATCACACACTCTACTACACCCACATACATCACTATGAAAAGGCGCCAGTTATGGCTACCAGTCACAACATTCTTTGACATTTTGACACTTGTGCCAAAACACATTCCTCACTGCCACCCTCTCAACAAGAAGTACTCAAACCTCCATAATTCCTCTAACCTTCCTTTTATTGACTTTGGAATATATTTATTATATTTTCCTTGTTAACTCATTGTAATGATTGTATCATTAGTTTTTATACAAGTATTTCTGCTGGAATATTAATGTATTTTGTTCTTTACTGATTACCTGTGTATATTACATATGACACCTCTTTACCCCTAAATAAAGTTATCTTTAAAAAAAAATGTAATACATATATTAGAAAACATGAACAATGCTTATACAAAAAATACGTCACATACATTTAGAATACAAACTAAAACATATAACACTAATTAAAAAAAATCGAAATTTTAAACAAATATATTTTTACAAACGATATTAATAACTTCTATATTTTTTTAAATGATATTTCTCACCTTAAATTCAATATTCTTGACCACGATATTCTTACTGTCGATATTTCTGTGTCACGATATTTTCAACTCGATATCTGTGCGATGCTTTCTCGAAGTTCACCGTCTCGTTTTAGGTCGATGTCAGGACCAGGTCAAAAGATCCAGTAGGGGAAGTTCGGGAGAGTCCCAAAACGGCTGGGAGAATAGTGCTGAGGGTCTTGGAAGCTGGTGTGCAAAGACAAAGGGGGCCAATTGAAAACACACTGAACAGGAGGACTTACAGGTACGTCCGGTGGGTCTCCTTGAAGGGAGGAGGTTGTTAGAGCTGGGGGACCACAGGAGCACAGGAGGTTAGTCAATGCCAGGGCCGGTGGGTCCAGGTGCACAGCGAACATGTCAGCCAGGTGCCGTGCATCTTAAAATTCTCACAGTCAGGAGCAGGCAACTTGGAGAGGGGATCACGGGACAGCTGGGCCACTCAGGAAGTGGGTCTCAGGTGTCTCAACATTCCTCAATGGTTTATTGCTTCTGGTGCTGTGGGAGTCCACTGTGTACTCTTCTTCTTTGTGTTTGCTATTGTGGATCCATTATCCCAGTTACTGGGGTGCCACAGCTTCAGTAGGCCCTGGTGGCTCTAAACGTGGGGTAGAATCAGATATGACCCTCTGGGCGGTTGTATCTTTTCTAGCTTCGGTGCTGTGCCGAGGTTGTCAGGGAGGAGGACGTTGACAAACCGTACTTCACTGGATTGGTGCCTGAGGTGTGCAGGGGAGTGATACCTTCTCTACAAGGGAGCTTTTTGGTGATTTCTCAAAGTCTGGAGATGCTCCGGAGCTCTTGGAGTCCTTTCAGGTTCAGGAAAACACAGTAGGCAGCAATTGTTGAGTCCTGGGGGAACAGTCAGGGTTTGGCCCCTTTTTCCTCCGCAGCAGGACGTCAGTTCTTGTGCAGTGGGTCTTCTTTGCCCTGGTCTTCTTTGGTCCATTGAATCTGATGTTCAGGACTCGGGTGCCACCTAATAAATGGAATTTACAGTCGTTATAAGGGGGAGACAGACAGTAACCAATGGGCTACTTACCTTTAGGGTGTTTACTTCCTCCAGTGACCACTTCCTGTGGGAAGGGGCACTACCCTAGCTCTGATATGTTGTTTTGCACCATCCCAACATGGTAGAATCTCAGATGAGAGACATACCTCGCCTGCTCCACCCTAGGGGTGTAACAGGATTAGTGGAGACCCACCTCCTATTCAAACTAATTTCCCGCCTTTCCTTCCACTAAAGTGGAGCAGGAAAGGGGGCTTACTATCCCCCTTCACTATCTGTAGGTTCCTAGGATTTAATTTAAAAGGCTTCACGGCCTTTGAGGGTTCCTGCTAAGAAAGGCCATCCTGTCCTGGAGGAGGTATGAAGCACCCCCGCCCAGAGCAGGCTTTGTTTCTGCCTCTGTGAGCACTGGCTCTCACCCCATGAGGTCAGAAACATGTCTGATGGTAGCAGTCTGGTGAAAACAAGTCAGAGACCACACCAGTGCTTGTTAGGTTTTCAGGGGACCGTCTAAAAGGGTCTCCTGTGTGAATTTATTAATAAATCCCACACTGCCTTCAGTGAGGATTTGTTGTGACAAGATGTTTGGTACCAAAGATCTCAGAAATCAGTGAAGCCATCATGGAGCTAGGAAACATTTTGTTGATAAATATGCAGCCTGTGTACTCTTTATGGCTTCTCTGTGCACTTACAACACCTCAGAATAGTCTGGAAATTGTTAGGGCATATCTGCTCTTACTGATATGCCCTCACATAGGATAAAGCACCCTGCCTTAGGGCTAAAAGCCTGCAGTAGGGGTGACTTACCTATATTTTATGCAGTGTATGGGTGGCATGGCATACAGGGCTGTGTGCCAGGTTGACTCTTCGGATTTCTCTGCACCAAGACAAGCAGCCTGCAATGGCAGAGTACATAGCCTTGGTGAGGGGTCTCAAGGGTGACGCAACCAGTGCGGAAGCCCTAGAGGAACATCTTCAGTACCCATGCACTAGGTTCCAGGGGTACACTTTACTAGGAACTTAGGGCCAGATGTAGGTAGCCAAATACCGGTCGGTAACGGCGTAATTACCGAATTTCGGCCGTTACGGACCGGTATTGGCCATTTGAGATGTAGGAGCCCAAAAAAGACCAATTCGGTAAATATGAATCGGTAATTTACCGATTCGGAATTTACCGATTCGAAATTTACCGAATTCGAATTTACCGATTCAGAATTTACCGAATTCTTTTTACCGAATTGGTAAATAAGAAATGGTAAAAAATGAGAATAGAGATGTAGGTAACTTCTAAAATACCGAATTTCATGAAATTCAGTATTTAAGAGTCGGTAATTACCATGGATTGACCAGGTGCAGGCTCTAAAAAAGGCCCCAAAATGCAACAGTGTGACCATGGCGGCATTCTACGTGATAGCAAGGCGGCTAAGGCTATAGGCAGCAGGAGAGAGGGTCTGGAGATGGGAGGAGCAAGTCTACAGACAGCGGATAACGCTCTTCCAACTCACTGAGGCAGAGATCTTGCAAAGGTACAGGCTATACCCCCACACCATCCTGGAATTGATTAGGGACCGGCACCCACTCCTGGAGCATCCAACACCAAGGGCGCAAGCCATCCCACCCCATGTGCAGGTGCTCTGTAGGCTACACTTGCTTGCATCTGGGAGTTACCAGGGGGTGATAGCTGCGGTAGGTGGGGTGTCACAGAGTTGCCTGTCCTGTTTCTTCCGGAAGTTCCTAGAGGCCATGATGCAGAGAATGCATCATTACATCAGCTTCCCTGACACACATGCGGAACTGCTAAAGACCAAGACTGACTTCTATCAACTGGCACAGTTCCCACACGTCATCGGCTGTATTGATGGCACCCACATCCCAATCTGCCCACCTGCTGCCACAGAGTACATTTACAGAAACAGAAAGTCAACCCACTCTATAAATGTGCAGGTAATCTGTGATGCTGCCAACATTATCACAGACATTGTGGCCAAATTCCCGGGATTCACCCACGACTCCTACATCTTTCAGAACAGTGGGATCTACACACGCCTGACAGCAGCAGAATTTGGAGAAGGATACCTGCTAGGTAAAACACTGACACACCCTGATAGATATTTCAGATGTATGTGTTGGTGTGCATGTGATTATTGGCTCTTTCATTTCCAAATAGGTGATAGCGCATATGCCGTCCGCTTGTTCATCCTGACACCCTACCTGAACCCATCAACCCCGAGCGAGAGACGATACAACGTGCACAAATCCACTAGGAACGTTGTGGAGCGCACGCTTGGGCTGTTAAAAAGCAGGTTCTGCTGCCTCCACAAAAGCGGAGGCGCACGGCAGTACTCACCACTCATGTGCTGTAAGATCATTGCAACTTGCGCAATGTTGCACAACCTTGCGACCAAGAAAGGTACAGAAGTGGAATTAAGTGATTATGAGGACCACGATGACGAATGTGCACAGCCTGAGCCCAACACACCAAGAGTGGCGCCAGCAACAGATGGGAGACAGAGACGGGCAGAGATCACACGCAACTACTTTTAAGCAAGTAAAGAGGCACAGCCCGTTGGAGTATGTACCCAACGTAGTTTAATTTTTGGCACTACGCAAGTACTGAAAGACACAAATGTGCAACACAAATGGTATCCATCAATAATGGGAGTCCTGGGTCACTTCCCCATTCAAGGTCCTGGAGTGTGGGCAGCATTAGTCATTTTCGGCCACGCCTACCGGTGCCAGATATAATTGGCTGGCTGTCCTCACTGGGTGTGTGGGCAGTGGGAGCACCATGGAGCCTGCTGCTCCTCCGTGTTCAGCAATAGGGGGGGTTGTCATGCTGCTCCTACTGGTGCTTTCCTCGCTCTCAGGTAAATCCAGAGCAGCAGTATGTGCTGACTGTGCATTAAGCTGCACCTCTACAGCACTCGTCACCCTTGCAAGGCCCCTGGACACCTCATTGCTGTTGTGTGCTAGCCCCCTTGCATGTTCACGCATCGCCTGCAAAGAAGGGAAGCGGCTGTGGCCAGGCAGTTGACTGCCTTAGTGTGTTGCTGTGGTTGCTGCCTGTCCTTCCGCCTTGTATTCTTGTCCTGGTCAAGTTTGGTGCACAAGAGCAGCATGGATTGTGACATGCCCTGCATCCCTGCAGCCATCTCCATCATGCCTGATGCCATCTCCCTGTTTTCATCCACCAATGCGCTGATGCCCTTTCCTATTGTTGCCATGTTTTCATTCAGGTGCCTCATCTGCCGTTGCACCGACTGGATGGCCTTCCCCTGCATACGTTCTATTTTCACCATGCTACCCTCCAGTCCACGAAAGACACTGGGACCCTCCACATGTTTTTAAGCACTGCTGTCTCTAGGCCTGCGGCGTCTGATACCTATGGGGGCACCCTAGGCGCTGGACTGCTGTATGGCGGTGCTTTCTTCACCAGCCAAGGTTGGTGTCTCATGCCCCACCGTGTCACCTGCTGATGGCTCCATTTGAACTAGTGTGGCAACTACATGCCTCTTGCTCTTTTGAACTGCAGGTGTTGTGTTAGGCGGTGACGCTGGCAGTTCAGGTGAGGACAGTAGTAGAGGGGAGCCAAAACGCATTGGGGAGGCCTGCAGCTGTGGTGACATTTTCAGGTCTTGGGAGGCTGGTTGTGCTGTTGGTGCCCAAAAAATCATTGGGGAGGGAAAAAGAAGAAGTCGTAGTTCATTCAGCTTCCTTGGACTAGAGCAAAAAATTAAGTAGGGGGAAATGAACCACTCGTCCTGTTTTCCCTGGGTCTATGATAACGTGCATTGGGTCATAATAGTAAAAACCCTCATATGCGAACACCAGCGTCAGGTGGTATATCTTGGTTGTCCGCCATTCAGTGCCGCAACAGAATTATCATTGGGTCTTTTCCTTTGTATGTTATGCTGACCTCCACATGGAGGAAGACCAACTGGAATGACAGTAGTGGCCAGAAATAAAAAGAGAGGGTGTCTTAATGCTCAAGTGAATGTGGTTTAAAATTCCGTATATCTAGTCTCAAGTGTTTTTTATTCTGTGGATCACTGGTATAGGAAGACTAA
Source organism: Lissotriton helveticus (assembly GCF_964261635.1). Lineage (NCBI taxonomy): Eukaryota > Metazoa > Chordata > Amphibia > Caudata > Salamandridae > Lissotriton > Lissotriton helveticus. The sequence continues at coordinate 913,068,759 of NC_136059.1, read as the reverse complement.
AAACAAATAAGTGCGTTTAAAGGATTAGTTACTAGCCTTTCGCACTAGTGAGAGCGGTCAACATGTTTCAGCCTGCTGGCATCTCTAGAGGCTTTCGTCAGGACCAGGTAATACACACGAGACCAAACACTGTCAAGAAGATGAACACACTCACGTCAGCATGGAACCTGACTCCAATTGTGGGACACTACCTTTGCGGTGGCTGCTCTGTATGTAAACTCACAAAAGTAACTAAGATTCTCCAACTCCTCCCCAATTTGAACTGGGAACTACGCAGCCATACAAACTGCAATACCACACAAGTAGTTTACATGATCTCTTGCCCCTGCGGCCTAAAATATATAGGAATGACCTGTCGCAAGGCTAAACAACGAACAATTGAACACAGGAGCAACATTTGGTGCCAAAAAGCCACCACGATGCTGAGCAGACACTTTATAGAGACCAACCACTCTACAGAAGACATTGATTAGGTGATCCTGGAAACCCTCACTGTCAAAAACTAAAATGAAGAACGAATACTGTATGAGAAAGAACAACGCTGGGTCCACCGTTTGAAGACCGATAAGGAAGGGCTAAATGATAACATTCCTTGGCACTCCCTTGCATGAGAACGATAAACTAGACAACTCATAGAAGAACATGATGTATTCCCTCGTTATAATCACCTCCTGTTTCCAAATATAACAGAACCAATATGATTAACAGACTCTGTAAGAATTATTAAACATCACCTACACATTACCGTGACGTTGACTATGAAAGGACCGAGACTATCTGACCTTCAAGAGACTCTGTAACGAACTTACAATATCTCATTAGTTGTCATAGACACATCACTGTATCCAATGGATCACGCGGTACCTCTTCTGCCAACCGCAATACCAATCATAAAGTATCTCCTCATTTTTGGAAGTCCCTCTTCCCAAAGTATGATAAAAAACTATACGAATGAAGAATCACAATATTCATGGTGAACACACAATATTCACCTAGAATTCTCCGTTAAAAACATCCAATATCATCTAGTGAAATACACCCAATATCATCTAGTGAAATACACAGTACTTCCATCTGCCAACCGCCATGCCAACCGAAAGTCTCTTTTTTCTTTCTTTTTTCTTTTTTCTTTTTACTTCTTACTTCCAATCTCAAATATGATATTTATTAAATAACCAACATTGTCATAGGTTTTCATGATGAACATGCCTAATTCATCTTTTTTCATTCCAAATCAAACTGACTTGCACAAAACATTCTTTTACTGTGCCATCTACACAGTCTCTCTTTACTTTCAACTTCTGTGACAATACAAAACTAGTCCAAAGCGGTTACGCGTCTCCCGAGGATTCAGAGTCAGAACAAGTCCTTGTAACTGCATCACCGGTAAGACTGTAAATGGCCGCCCGCCCGAAAACGAGAAGAAACTGTAAGTAGAACGGAAAAGACCTAATGATTTTCTTTTCCTAATACCAGCAACAGGTCTGCAGTACTCGCCGTATGCTTTGATGCCACCGCGAACACTTTGAACTAAGGTAAATGATGACAGACAATTGATTAATGACCTAGCGCAAATGCGAAGCACGCATTATTTAATAATCCTGCAGTGCGCCTCACAACTTGTTAGTCCTGCGAAGCGAATGGTGTAGTATTTGAATAAACACCGATACCCACCCAACAGAAAAAACAACAATATCGACCACGCACTTTGAGAGTATCCCTTACTCATACACGATGACAACGCTAAAGATAATTGTAACATTGCGTACGATGATATGAAGGTAGATAACGATAATTCCCCCTTTCCTGACCATCGGAATATGCGCAAATTTATGTTACTGCGGCAATTAATGTTTTTAAAGAAACCGTGATGATCAATACTGTACTAAAACACTCGTTTTGGTCAATCCACTCAGTGCTAAATTAATCATAACTATTTTTAACAACATAACTAATCATAATGGTTCTCTGTATATACTACATGTAGCTTTTACCTTGTCCTATACCCTGCACTTGGTCTTTCTTTAAACTTGCCAATAATTAATGTTAATACACGTGTCTTGCCAATCAGGTTTACAATAGGGCAATAAGAGTGCAGTTCACTACGACAGCGATATCACTAGAATATGTGACCACTGTGAAACCTCTCTTTTCCTTTCAGGTACAGATAAAATGTATCAACCTTATAAAACATTAAGGTGGCAAGTTCACCATCTTTCCAATTAGGAGTCAAGATACACTCCTATTACCTGGTCCTGACGAAAGCCTCTAGAGATGCCAGCAAGCTGAAACATGTTGACCGCTCTCACTAGTGCGAAAGGCTAGTAACTAATCCTTTAAACACACTTATTTGTTTTTAGTCTTTTTATACCAGTGATCCACAGAATAAAAAACACTTGAGACTAGATATACGGAATTTTAAACCACATTCACTTGAGCATTAAGACGCCCTCTCTTTTTATTTCTGGCCACTACTGTCATTCCAGTTGGTCTTCCTCCATGTGGAGGTCAGCAGAATATACAAAGGAAAAGGCCCAATGATAATGCTGTTGCGGCACTGAATGGCGGAGAACCAAGATATACCGCCTGACGCTGGTGTTCGCATATGAGGGTTTTTACTATTATGACCCAATGCACGTTATCATAGACCCCGGGAACACAGGACAAGTGGTTCATTCCCCCCCTACTTGATTTTGTGCTATTGGTGCACCACTGCCCTCTGTGGTATTCCCTGCACTTTTGCTTGCCTCCTGTGTGTCGTCCCTCTGTCGTGCACTGGCTTCCTTCTCCCTGGTATGCCTGCAAGATGTCTCGCCTGTCGACATAATAGTGTACATTAGCTCTGTGTTCCTGCAGCACTGCTTATACAATTACATTGTAATCACTGAAACACTGTAGCTATTGCCTCAGCTTGCTTATCACTGATGTGTGTCGCATGCCTTGTTGCTTGGTATGCTGTATGACCTGGTAGGTGTTTCAATGACTATAACTCATATAATGCATTGCTGGTGTATATTGCTACATCTACTGGAGTGGGGTTAACACTGCCACATAGGGGAAAGGGAAGGGGATGGGGTGGGGGTGATTGCTGTGCATGCTTCTTACCTTTTATAGTGGCAACTCTGGCTGAGCTGTCTGCATCTCCCAGTCCACAGACACTCTCTGGTTCAATGGTGGACTCCACCAGCTCCTCCAGCTCAGTCAGGGCAGGTGTCCTGTTCCTCCCTCCTCCAGTAAGGTTCGCCTGTTTGTGGAGCTCTGCAATCTTTCGCTTTGTTAAGCTCCTGAGGTCGTACCACCTCTTCTTCAGGTCGTCTATCTCCCATGGGGTCACTCCAACAGCATTTACCTTTGACTGTATTTCAAGCCAAATCTTCCTTTTGGCAAATTCTGCCACCGTCAGGGACTGCTTCCCAAACAATTTTTGGTGCTCCTTTACCACCTCCTCCACGAGGACCTGCAGCTCCATGGTGCTGAATTTGATTTTTCTCTTCCTCTCTGCACCTTCCTTCTCAGTGTTGTTTGCCATTTTTTTCACTTTCAAAAGCAGTAAAGTTTACTGTGGATCAGGGACTCTGCTCTGCTCTCACAGCCTCTCCAGAAGCTTCTGATTGCTTGCACCTGCCTGGGTGTAGCCACTTCCTGGTTGGGAGGAGGGTGGTTGCACCTGATTGGCTGACTCCTGGGTTTTTCTTTTTTTGAATAGCCGATTCGGTATTTACCGATTCAGTATTTACCGAATCGGTATTTACCGAATGGATGATACCGAATTTTACCGATTCGGTAATATTTACCAAATTTTTACCTACATCCCATTTTCCGATTCTAAAATACCGAATCGGTAAAATTTGGTATTTTAGAATTGGTAATTTTAAATTACCTACATCTGGCCCCTACAGAGGTAGCTGAAGTGGTGGCAATAATGATACATCTTTAGGGGAAGAACATTGGTACTGGAAACCCGTTTAGCAGGGACACAGTACACTCCAGTCAAAGTAGCATCAAAAACCAGGAAAAAGTGTGGAGGAGTACTGCAACAGATACCCAGCTTCTCATACACCAACTCACACCCATACAACCGCTCACATACCCACTTACAGACCCACATTTCTGCTCACAAACCAACTCACACACCAACACAGACATTCATACACCCACTCACAGACCCATAAAACCATTCACACACCCAGTCTTATAACGTCACAGACACTCACACACTGTCAGAAGTTGCTTCTTCCTCAGGATCGGCACGTCGGCCTTTGTGATCCACCTCCAGACAGTTCCAACTCTGTATGCTATTATAGTGCTTAAGATTAGAGAGGCCAGGCAGAGGAAAAGGTTTGGGAAGGGAAATGGATGGAAGGAGAAATATTACATAGACAAACACATATAATATCCTGCAGATTAACCAGCATCCACACACTTATTTTTTTATTTTTTTTGTATCACTGATTAAGGCTCAGTATCAGTATCTATGATTTATGTCTCAGAACCTTGTGATAGGCAAAAACACAATTGAATGATGAACTCACATTCATACTCTTATCCTTATAGGCTGGCAATAATAAGCATGAATGATGACTGCTCATTCGTGCGCTCTCACTTCTCAAGTGATCCATGAAATCAGAGCTTTATGAACGAGCTGTGAACTATCTGGAACACAGTGAAACGTCTCATAAATACACCAAATTGCTTATAATGTAGTGCACCAAGTTTAATCCTAATGCTGAGCGCAGAGCACTTCTCAACCTCTAAAAACATACAAATGCTTATACCATGAGGTTCCTTAATTTTGACTCCATCTTACATTTGTCGTCATTTTATGTTGCCTTTACACAGGCTGCATGATTCACAAAGTGTTTCTGCCCTTTGGACGGCAACATGTTGAAAACCCCCTCTGTCCTTGTTTTTGAAACCAATCTCAGACACCAGCTGGCCTAACTAATTCTTGTCTGGACCACCTAATCCCTGTATCAACTATCTGTTAGCCTTTAGTATTCTTCTCTTGTCGTATCTTATCCTTTGGCCTTCGCTGTTCTCTCCCTGTGTTTTCCTATTCCACAACCTTTTCCTTTGAAGCACGCAAACATGTCCTGCCATTACTGATTGACCTGTAGGTGGTGTAATTGATTGACTTATCGGGTTGGGCAAGAGCACGACTCAAGGGGGATGTGCTGGTCACATGATGCCTTGTTTTGAATGTTTTCCTATTCGCTAATATTTGGCAGATCTTGTATGTCCATACTAGGTATTTTGCATGTTGGCAAAAGCTAGGACTGCCCCTTTCTTTTATGCTGTGTTTGTAACCCTAAGCATATAAAAGGCCTCTGTGTTCTGTACTCTTCAGACTGCCTCATTCAGTTGCTAAGGCTCCCGTGTGACGTAGTCTCACTTAATTAAGTTTAATAAAGATGTCTTTTCATGTTTCAGCTTCTGTGCCAACTTCTTTATTATCAAGTACCCCTGAGAATGAAGATTTCAGTTTCTTCAAATGGCGTGGCCAACGTGGGCTTCATCAGAGAAGTGACTTTCTGAAGGAGTGATCTTGTCAGGAGACTTAAATCTACTGAGGAGGACAGGACGGGACTCTGCTACTCTGTGCACAAGGTTTCTGGAGATTCTCTGTCTCTGCAGCCCAGTATATTTCTGATCTTCCTGATTTTGATCCTCCAGATGATGTCACTCCTGACTGAGAACCATTTTGGCGTGAGAATTCTAACAAAAGACCGTTAGGTCATTTAGAACTTGGCAGTTAGAATTTGGATAACCTTTTGATTGGTAAGAGTAAGGTAGTTTAGTAACGCTTACTGTAGCTTTGGCATTTTGGAATTTGTGTTGGCCAACTTTGGATATGTATTTGATATGCAAATTGTGTAGACAGGTAATGAGGAGATTTTTCTCTATCTGGTTTTGTTGAACGGTGCACGTACGAAAAGTACATTAAGCACTACTTTGATTATAATACTTGCATTTTTCTGCAGTATTTTTGGCATGCCTGTTTTCAAGCTCACATTGAAGAATGTGTTGTTTTTATGTCAAGTAAATTAGCCGGCTCCCCTAAAGGGAATACTTAAATAGGTTTAAGTATACAAACATATTTCTTCCTTGGTGATTTTGTATCCCCAGGGAATTAAAATATGACATAATACAAAACAAGGATCCTTTGTTCTGTACAATTTTATGAATGAAGATATGCAGAACGATTGTTGGTGTTCTGCTAGCCAAAGCTAGTGAATTGAGTGTATTTTCGCTTCTTGGATATACATCAGTCTGTTGGGCTGTTTTTCAGTGTTTTGGAACACTATTGCGAAGCGCTTCTTGTAAATATGACTTACAACTAGTATTTACAAATGGTTTGGTTTAAGTGCAGTCTGTGGGCTGTCCTTTGATTTTGTCCTGAGTATTAATTTGTGGGTTAAATATGTGTTTAAATGTCTATGTGGTTTTCCCATTAGTGCAACTTCTGTAAGTGAATAGCGATGGCGCTATTCACGAAATAAAAGAGTAAAGCGCGCCGTATTGTATGTCCTAAGTGTTTGACCCCTTTCTGTTTATGTCTGAAATGAGCTCAATGTGTGTTCGTGTTTTTTTTTTATGTTTTCAGTCTATTAAGCAAAATGTCTAAATGCTTAAAAACTAAAATTGAAAATTCACATTCACTAGGAATAAAAAAGCCTAAAAAACGAATATTTTGTGTTATGTAGAAAAATAAACTTGTACAATTATACAATAATACAATTATTAGATATTAACAGGCAAATAGTTTAGCTGAAGTACATTTTTACTGAACTCAGACGCATATTATAGAACACGCATTGATGTGTCTTAGTTTGAAAAAGACTGCCACCGTGCTCATGTTAAAACTGAGAGGAGAACTTTTATTGCCGCTGAGCAAATAGCTGTTGTCTTTGTAGGTCACTAAATAGACAGGAATATTTACTCAAGCCAGGACTTCGCCCTCAGTTGCACGGGTGAATCTCGGCATTTCAGAATGTTGTTTTAAAAAGGTTCCAAAACTAAGGTTCATTATTTTGCATTACAGGAAGACATTTCAATTAAGGGCTTTCCTCTTTTTAAGCATTTCTGTAAGTATATTCTTGGTTCTGTTGCTAAATAAAAATTGTCCTTTCTAGAAAGCAAAAATGTGGCGCCAAATTTTGTCATGTTTCAAATTAATGATACCCAGTTCCTTGGGACTATTGGGTTGCCCTATCGTTGTTTAACATGTTTCAAATTAGGCTTCTGTGCTTCGACTTATAAATAAATGCGTCTAAAATGATAGGCAAGGGATGCAGCTTGCCTTTATATGTAAAATTATCAAAAAGTATTGGGTTTATTAAAAATAATTATTAGTTATGAAAAATAATTATTAAAAATAAGTGCTACAAAATTCGTTTTTTACTATTCATGAAGCTTAATACTTATACTGTGACCTCCTAGCATTATAATTTCATTTAAGTTGTGTTGCACTGCATAATGAGGACATTAGCATATGAAATTTCACTTAGCGCAGGCGTAAAAAACTAATTTTTCTAAGGATTTACATGAGATATGTCTAATGTCCAATCTTTGCAATTTGTAAAGTACATTCTGAGGATGATTAGTATATAACACAATTATAGGATATTTATTTTTAAGTGTCCCAAATATCAAAGTCGAATTTGGATGAAATGAGTACCATTGCAACAAGCATTTGCTCTAAAAACTGGTATGTGTGTTATTAGGTTCTGTGAATTATTCACAGTAAATGTTGTTTAACCCCTTCCATGCTCATGACGGAACGGTTCCGTCATGAGCGTCGGTTGAGCTGTGCTCATGACGGAACCGTTCCGTCATGGTTCCATAAGCCCAATGGAACGTTCAGCACAGCGCGGAAATTCGCGCCGCGCTGAAGCGGTTAATAATCTGAAAATAGAGATAATTTTTTTTAGCCCCTAAAAAGGAAAAATTATTTTTCAAAATAGAGTGAATTGTTGCAGGTTAGGAGGAATTAGGAAGGCCTTTTGTCTTTGACAGCCTAGGAGAGCTGCAGAGGCTGGCTCAAGTCGCGCTGAGGTGTTATCTTTAGTTTCCCTGTAAACAATGGAAACAGGCTGTCATGTCGACATCTGTGACCTCGTAAATTAGGGCCTTGTCTCTGCTAAGTGCAGAATGACCTTGCTAAATGGGCCTCTAAAAGGAAGGGTTTCTGGTTTCTCTATAAGAAGATCAATACATTAAAGAACTTAATTCCAAAGGGAAAATATGAAAAAAAGGGTTTCTTTGAAAGTCCCAACATCATGGTAAATGCTCTGCAAAAATAATACATTTGTATCCCTGCTCTGAAAAAATAATGTCCGCTGGTTGCTTTTATTTGACAAAAAAAGTGAGGTATTGCATTAAGTCTTACACAGAAAATAAGAGGAAGATCTTTATTAAAATTTTGAAGGCTACATGCCTAAGTGAGAACAATTTACCAATTAAGAATTATTTTTCACAGTGGAAATGGTGGCGCGAAGCTAACATGGAGTGTCAGTGAAACAATTTTACTTTTAGAAAGTTAAAATGGCTTAATGTTGCAAGCTGACTGACAAGATGGTAACAGTTAAGTAATGGAAATGTATTTTTACGTCTGTTAATGTGTATCATGTTTTGTCTTCCGATTACAAGTTATAAAGGATATTTGTTTGTTATATGAAATGTCTCTCTTTTGTGTGTTGTGTACTTTTTTTTTTTTGCTTCTGCCCACAGATCATTCATGGATTGTTCTGGGTGATTTTAAGGATGACAAGTCACGTGAGTTTGGTTGGTTGAAAAGAGATGTGCTTTTGCGTAACTCCTTTGGAAAGGAATGTTCAGGTGGTTTTTATGCTTGTGTATTTGGTCCTATCATGAATTGTTCTTGCTGGTCCTGTATGTCAGAAGTGACACAGTAGAGTGTATTGACAGCCGATCACTGACTAGTGACCAGCTGTCAAAAGGAGGGTAAGGAAAGTAAAAGAAAGTGTGAAGAAAGTAAAAGAAAGTGTGTAAAAGAAAGAGTAATTTTGATTTTAAACCTGCCAAATTAAGCAGGCCCGAATATTGGGTTTTGGGCTGCAGGTTCACAGTGCATAAAGTACATGACTTGAAGTGTGTGCGTCACCGCTCATTCACATATGCTATTGTTTTGTCTATGTTTGTTTGTGCTTGATATGCAGCAAGTATATCTGATGGCTTGACATGTGCGTTTTGTGCGTTTTATTTTTTATTTTATGCATGTTTTTGTTTTATGTTGTTGCTTTTGATATTATTACAAGTTTACCTGTGTTGTGAAGGGATATACATGACGATGCGTATCGCTGCACAACAGTTGGGTAGATTTGCTCTGATACTAAATTTCACAGATATGATATTTTTTCATACTGTAAACAAGACAGACAACACTACATTAGTGTATGTCAAATTTGGCTATAATGGTATTTGAAGAAAAATAAAAGAGATATACAGGATAAAAGTGTGTCACCTGCTGTTAGTCACGTTACTGCCTCCTTCCCTTAAGGAACAGGCAGCCCTAGATTTATGTATCCTAATTGGACGTAAGGATAAATTATAGATCTGTGACTCTTGAACATGGTGACCTAATTTCTATATTACATTAGTCAGTTTTGTTCCGCTTCCTAAGTAGTGTATGGCTTTGTACCATAAAGGAAACAAGGTTTCATTTTTTTTTCCTTGAAAAAGGAACTGGAACATTAGCTGAGATTACCGTATATGGTGTAGCGGCCAGCGGTAGAACTAACATTTGTGAACTATTTTTGATTTTTGTTCACCCAAGTAATTCCTTGTTCTTCCTATAGATTTTTCTTTTGTCGCTTCTCCCCTGACCGATGTCGCATCGTGCCTAGCTATTGGGGATTTTAGCTGTTACCTAGTCCCATTTCTCTTTTCCATATTCCATTCACTAGTCAGCTTGTATTATTGTTAGTGTATTGTTCAGGTTCATACTTCCAGATTGCAGTAATGTACTAGGAACCCCTATATTATGTATAATTCCCTTTTGTATGACTTGACTGGTTTTTAAGAATTTTCTTTAGGCCTACTTTGATGTTTTCCAGTCTGACTGTCATGGTAGTGATGGACTGGTTAACTGACTCAATACTATAGTAAGACAAGTTTTCCATCTCAATAGGAGATCCCTTACATTTTTTTTTTAACATGACAAACATTCAACGACTATTTTAATTTTGATTTTTATTCTTTTGTTCCTACTTCTTTAATTTTTGGTGGTATCAGATGTGTTCCAAATCATGGAAATACCAGGACTTTCTAGTTCTTGTCTTTTGTTTCCCCATTTGATCATTAGCCTGTGTATTGCCTAGTGCACCTGATGCAAAGTTATTAAAAGGGAGGTATCTACATGTCCCTGATAATCTGTATCATGTGATTTCACTTTTGAGGTGTTCTAGATAAGGAATTTAGGAACACTTAGACGTAATCATTGAAAAAGAAAAAAGAAATGTTTTCCCCATTAGACAATGTCACCATGTGTGAGGACATCCATTCAGATAGAATTCCCATGTCGCTATCTACCCTTAGATGGTAGAGGATATGCTCTCATATGGAAAACCAATTGAATAGGCTAGAGGCACTGTTTTGCCTACTGCCTTTGTCTTTGTATTGCCTTTGAGAATGACAGTGTATTCTAGACCAGAATTGTCCCATGGCATATGGCCACTCCTTTGAAGATTGCAGGCCGCCTGCTTACAGTCCCCTTGTGAAAAACAATAAACTGTTTTTGTACTAAATTGAAGGAAACTAACAACTGTGTCACATTTCCTACGTCACTAGGTTCTGCGGGATTAAGTCATAATAACCTGCAGAACTCACCCACAATACCATCAGTGACAGTTATAGATGAAAAGTCCCAGGACCCAGAAAAGAAGCAAGGCTGGATAGCGATCGCCAGCGCGCCATCAACGGTATCTCTAAAGCATCGCACTTGCTCCATCAGACGGCATTGGACATCACAGAACCAGAATTTCAGTGCAAAAGAGCAAAAGAGAAGGATTCTTGTTGTTTAAAGGCTTCAGTTTTCCACCTGTCATGTGCTGGTAACCTCTGACAGTGGCAGTCCCTTGAGCCCCTTGGCCTGAGTTTTGGCCACCCCCCCCCCCCTTTCCTTTGCTCCAACGGAAGTGCAGTGCACCGGAGGATCCAAGATTGGAAAAAGGCACTACATTATGGTGCCCATGAAAGAGCAGCCTGAGCGTTCTCTGACACTGAATAATGAGTGTTGGAGCCTGAGAATGTAGACCCGGGTCTGCACGAGATGATCTGTGCCCATGACCAACGAAGAGCACAATATCTGTAGTGTCTGCCGCAGAGGAGAGACACTGGTGCACTGCATTGAGACATTGAGACTGTCGAATGAGCTGTGAGTGTTTGCCAGGAGGGCACTCCAATGGATACTGAGAAGCACCATTTTCATGAAAGGCCTGAATGAAGAGGCCCATGCGGAAGAAAACAACAGAAGCAGATTTGATGGACAATAGAAGCCTGCCAGAGAGGCTTGGATGGACTCTGGGTATTTCCCGTGCGATTGCATAAAATGGGTGTTAGGAGATTGATTCTTGTTGTTTTGCTGGCCTTGTTTTAAAGTAGTATTCTGTTTAGTAAAAGCAGAATAAAGTCCATTCCCTGTGGAAGAGTATCCCTTTTCATCCGAGAACATTGATAAGGATCGCCACTGTTTCACCTGAATACATAATAAGTCACTGAAATACATAGGAGCCCTGAAAATGTTTGCTAAATAATTTTAGGATTTGTTTTTGCCTAGGGTTGTGAAAAAAAAATTATAATCCTGTTTGTAATAGTGGTCATTACTTTCTTCTGCTATCTGAATGTTAAATGTTTTGTTCTCTTTGTATTCCTGCTGATAGCTTACATATTTCTGCTTTTATGAAATGAGTAGAATGCTCACCTAGCAATGGATTAGGATTTGCCTGTGTAATGGCAAAAGGAGGGTCTGAGGTTCCTTAATTTTGACTCCATCTTACATTTGTCGTCATTTTATGTTGCCTTTACACAGGCTGCATGATTCACGAAGTGTTTCGGCCCTTTGGACTGCAACGTGTTAAAACCCCCCCTGTCCTTGTTTTTAAAACCAATCTCTGACACCAGCTGGCCTAACTAATTCTTGTCTGGACCACCTAATCCCTGTATCAACTATCTGTTAGCCTTTAGTATTCTTCTCTTGTCTTATCTTATCGTTTGGCCTTCGCTATTCTCTCCCTGTGTTTTCCTATTCCACAACCTTTTCATTTGAAGCACGCAAACATGTCCTGCCATTACTGATTGACCTGTAGGTGGTGTAATTGATTGACTTATTGGGTTGGGCAAGAGCACGACTCAAGGGGGATGTGCTGGTTACATGATGCCTTGTTTTGAATGTTTTCCTATTCGCTAATATTTGGCAGATCTTGTATGTGCATACTAGGTATTTTGCATGTTTGCAAAAGCTAGGACTGCCCCTTTCTTTTATGCTGAGTTTGTAACCCTAAGCATATAAAAGGCCTCTGTGTTCTGTACTCTTCAGACTGCCTCATTCAGTTGCTAAGGCTCCTGTGTGACGTAGTCTCACTTAATTAAGTTTAATAAAGATGTCTTTTCATTTTTCAGCTTCTGTGCAAACTTCTTTATTATCAAGTACCCCTGAGAATGAAGATTTCAATTTCTTCAACCATAGCAACATGAGTCATTCGACATGCACTCCACTTCTACCTCTTAGGTGCACATGTTAAATAGGATTGCCGCTATGGCGAAATATGCAGCAGATCTGACCATGCCGAAGAGACCGGGTGTAAACTGTAAAATGCTTGTCTGACCGTGAATGCCCATCTGGCCTTTTTTGCTTGAAAGACAGGGACTGTGGTACACTATTTTGCTCGAGACAGTATTTCTAACACCTGGAAACATCCTCTGCAGGTTAGGAGTCAGAATAGGAGCTGACTGTGCATTGGCGGTCAAGGACTAGGAAGCAATTTCCCCAGGATGGGACACGCCACTCCCAAGAAAGCCGCCGCTGAAGCTTCTGGGAAATGCATTCCCAGTGGTTGCTCTGCCTAATACAAGAGGAAATGAAGATCAACAGTGCATTACAAGGATGGGCCAGCACTGTAAGCGTAATGCATAGAAGACTATCCCTCAAATGGGACCTACATGTGCAGAGCGACCACCAGCATGCTACAATAGTGACCTCATGGGCTTTACCACAAGGCAGGCCTGTATTGGCATGAGACCAGGGGCATGGGGACAGGTATCTGTGTACTGAGCTGCCACTTGCTCCTGCCATGGGATTGGATGGGTGGTTCCTAGACTGTGCACTGCCACAAGCCTGACACACACTCATTCACATAAACATACAGTGACTCACACAGCTACTCAAAGACCCACACAGCCACTCACACACCCATATAGCCACTCACACACCCACTCACAGACTCACAACACCACTCACATACCCATAAAATTCTTCCACAGCTACTCATACACCCATACAACTACTCACATACACACATAACCACTCACAAACCCACTCACACACCCATACAGCCACTCATATATTCACTCCCAGATCCATAAAACTACTCATATTCTATATATTTATTCACAGAGCTACATTGCCACTCACACACTCACAGACCAACACTGCTACTCTCACTAACACACCTACACATCCACTCACACACCCACAGATAGACCTATACTGCTACTTATATACCCACTCACAGACCCACACAGCCGCTAACACACCTATACATGTTCTCACACAACTACTCATAACCCCATACAGACACTCACATACCCACTCACAGACCGACACAGCCACACACACCTATACAGCCACTCACACACCCAATCACAGACCCATACTACCAGTCACCTACTCACACAGCCATACAGTCCCTCACACACCCACTCAATAACACACAAAATCTCTCACAGACATGTACAGCCATGCACACCCACCCACACACCCATGCGTCCAGTCATACACCCACTCACAGACCCAAACAGCCACTTATATACCCAGTCACATACCCAACCATTTACACATCTATTCACACACCCATGCAGCTGCTCAAACATATACTTACACACCCACACAGACATTCATACACCAACACACACACACATACAGCTGCTCACACATAAACTCACAGACCCACCCACACATCCACTCACAGACCCATACATCCATTCACACACCCAACAGAGATTCACCCACCCACTCATGCATCCATATAGCCGCTCACACACCCATTCACACACCCACACAGACATTCACACACCCATTCACATACCCATACAGCTGCTCACACACCCACCCACAGACCCACAAAACCACTCACGCACCTACTCACAGATCTGCAATGCCACCAATGAAACAACTCACACACCCACTAAGACATTTACACACCCACTCACAGACCCACATAACCACTTGCATACTGATTCACACACCCATATAGCTACTTACACATCTACTCACAGACCTACAAAACCACTCATACACCTACTCAGACCCACACAAACACACACACCCCTATTCTTATACCCAAACAGCTACTAACACATCTACTCACAGACCTACAAAACGCTCACAGACCCACAACACTACTCACACACCCACTCGCACACCCATACAATCCCTCAGATACAGATTCATACATCTGTACAATCACTCACACATCCACTCTTAGACCCACAGAACCACTTACATACCCACTCAGAGACCCACACTGCTACCAATTAACACAATCACACACCCACACAGACATTCACACACCCACTCACAAACCCATAATCCCACTCACAGACCCTTACAGGTACTCACACAGGCACTCACACACCCAATCGCATACCCACACAGACACTCACACACCACTCACAGACCCCCACAGCCACTCACACCATTGTGTGAGTGGCTCACACACCCACACAACCACTCACACACCCATAAGGCCAATCACACAACTACTCAATCAACCACACAGGTATTCACATACCCACTGACAGGCCCATAAAACCACTCACACACCCATAACAGCCACTCACACACCCGCTCACATAACCACACAGACATTCACACCCACTGACAGACCCATAAACCCACTCACACACCCACTCATATACCCACACTGCCACTCTTGACCACTCTCACACACCCACACAGACATTCATATGCCCACTCACTGCCCCAGAAAATCACTCACACACCCAGTCACAGATCTGCACAGACGCTCATGCATTCACTCAAATATCCAAACAGTGACTCACACACTTACTGACCCACAAACCAATTCACCGCCCTATACAGCCACTCACACACTGATACAGCCACTCACACATCCCCTCTCATGCCCACAAAACCACTCACACACCCATAAAACCCTTTACACAGCCACTCACATAACCACTCAGTGACCCATACAGCCACTGACAGACCCACTCACACACCCACACAGCCACTCACACACCCATACAGCCATTGATACTTCCACTCACAGACCCACAAAACCACTCACAGAGCCACACAGCCACTCACACACCCATGTAGTCACTTACACACCCACTCACAAACCCTGAAAACCTCTCACACACCCACTGACAGACCCACACAGCCACTCACACAACCCATAAACTCTCTCTGACACAGCAACTCACATGCCCACTCACAGACTCACACAACCACTCACACACCCACTTACGCACCAACGAAGCCACTCACACATGTACTCAGAAATCCACACCCATGCAGTCACTCACATATATACTCACAGATCCACAAAAGCACTCACACACCCAGTCACAGACCCACACAGTCACACCCACTGTATTAAATGTGTTGTTGTTTTGTATTGAATGTTTGCTTTTGGCTGGGAATGAATACACAGATTTGTTGCAGATCCACCTGTAATATAGCAAGCAGACCCCATATTTGGCTGGTGAGCCACGTTGGATCCACAGATCTCAGTGATACATTAAAATAAAGGATTTTGAAAACATAAAGAATCAGTGTTTGGGAAAAGGGTTGGCGCTGAAAAGAGCCTTTGTGCTTATAGTGTGTATATAATAACTACACATAGAACAGGATGCAGTCTTTTAATTTGTTGAGGAACACCCTGTTGACTCCATCTTTGAAATCAACTTTATCTTTTTGATATATTCCGTCCACATCTAAGCATAAGTTGTTATGGTATATAAAGCCCATGCTGTGGTCTCGGAAAAATGGAGAAACAGTTTTATTGACATGTTTCCTGGATTGCTCTTTCTGTGAACAAAATTCATTTGAAAACTGCCATTTTGTCTTTGGCAAATGTTGAGGGGCACAAAGGCAGTATGTGTGAAAAGTGACAATAATTTACCAAAGGTATCCTTCATTAGGATTTCAAGTCCGGCCCTGGTAATTATAAGTAATGTCATCATACTGCACAATCAACAGGTCTTGAGTTTGACAATCTGCAATGCTTTCAACCAAAAGGTGCAATTGATGGAACTTTAACACTCTCTGTGCAACCCAAGTAATGTCTAAATTAGGTAAACCCTTTTCCCTGTCAATGGCACTCGTTATAGCACTCTCTCATCCCAAAACACAAACCTATGGCCCACAATTCAGACTATGGTTACCATGGAAACAGAGCTAAACGAGTGAAGGGTAAGGGAACAAAATAGACTGAAGTGTGAAACTGAAAAGCAGACTGGTGTACATAAATTGTTCAGCAGGAGTAGTATGTTTTTTGTAATTGGTAATATTTTAGAACATAAATCTAAATGCCAAGCATTAGCAGCAGAACGTTTTCAAGGGCTTCCATGTGGATCCACAGATCCGCCGTAAATTTACATTGTGGGCTGCACTGAGCGCTGTGGTGGATCCATGAATCCACATAAAAACTGCCAAAATGTACATCTTTACAGGAAACATGGAAAGGGTTAAAAAAAAAACAATGACCCATTAGGACTGATGTATTAAAATTAAAGATGAAAGGCACTCTTTGATTTGTAAGTACATGAGTGTGAGTGAGAGCACAGTGGGAAGGGTACCCATTATTCATACTTTTGTACTGAAAGTGGAAGAGAATTGAGTGATTTCTGACTTGAGATTCGCATTGGAAAAATATATTTTCAGATATTGACATAAAAGTTAAACAACAGCAAAGAGATTTTACAGGCCTGTTAATTAGGTTGCACTATAAGCAAATATATTAAAAAACTATGAGTGAATATAAGCTGAAAGAAATGTGTAGCTTGTGTACATTAAAGTAAAAGGCAAAATAGAAGGGAGGTTAGATGAGAACATTGACTAAGAATATAGCGAGCAGCAAAGGAGGAAGACGAATTCCTTTACTGAAAATGTAGTTATTTTATTGAGTAAAAATCAAGACTCTCTTGAAATTACCTAAAGGTTCACAAATGGCCTCTAGTCTCATGCACACCGCAACATCCAGTTATACAAAGGAGACATCAAATAATATAAAAATTTAAATTTAAAATAACGGACCCTATCCAACAATTATAATACACACGATGAACATCAAAGCTTTATAACAAAAATATATTTATTAAAAACATTTTAATTCTATTACTAGGATAATATTATAATCTAATCAAGGTTACAATCATATATTAAAAATCAAAATATCACATGTATTTTATCTGAGAGACAAAAAAAGTGTAAACATATTAATCACATCGTAAATTGTTTATTCCACAAGGAATCAATTTCATCAATCTGTTCAAATGTCCATCAATGAAATCAAATATTGGGCATGAACACATTCCTTGGATACAACCATATAATTTAAACAAATGTCTTGACGCGTTTCAGTCGCTACTTGATTATACACAACCACCTTCTTCAAGACACAAGTGATAGTTGTCTCTCTTATATTAAATGACTATAAAAATACCTATCCACTCATTTGGTGTGTTCTATAGCTGTATAACTTTTTTATAAACAGCGGAACCACTCAATGCTCAACAGGGACTCATGGAAATCTTCCTCACATCCCGTACTCCAACTTTCTGTGAGGTATTTTGGTCTCAAACGACCAACAATGGTGTTGGGTACCTATTTTTTTTATAGAAATGGCTCTAATCCCGGAATAACGTATCTAGAAGAATCACCCTTCCATGCTAATGATAAAACATGAAGAGGCACTCATGACAGTCCTTGTTCCTCCGGAGTAAGGGTAATGCCTCTAACCCAGTTATGAAAAAACGGTAAATAAACCTTGTTTTTAAAAACGGAGTTGGTCCCAAACGTCCTGTGCCATCGCTTTCGTGTGCAGCAGTCATGTTATTTTATTAAACCAGTATGAATGAATGTGTTTGAAATTAGATATGGGTGCTTTCTTACAATATGTAATTTAAAGTATATAATTTACACCCATTCACACAGTCAGTAACACATCTAGTAGCACTCCCACAAAACCACTCATGTACCACTACTCATTCAGCCGGTCAGGAATAGACACACTGAGTCACACATCCATAAAACCATTCACACACCCACTTACTCACATACACATTCACTAACATAGTTATTCACATAGCCATACAGGCACTGTTACACCCACTTACATACGTATGCCGCCAATCATGTACCCAGCAGTCAGACAATCAGTTACAAATGCAGTTAACCAATACACCCTATTATACACCAAGTCACCCGACCATACAGCCACTCAAATACCTATTTAAAATGCTATACAGTCACTCAGAGACCCATTCAGACAGTGATAGAGGCAGTTACACATTCACTTACACACCCACATAGTAGTTATGTTTGTACCACTAACAAAGCCACTTGCACACAGAGTTACACACCTTAACACTCACTAACCCAGTGGGTGCTTGCTTATAGTATGTAATGTTATAGTATATAATGTACACCCATTCACACAGTCAGTCAGGCAGTTACACACCTAGTAGCACTTCCACAAAGCCACTCGTGTACCACTACTCATTCAGCCAGACAGGGATAGACACACTGAGTCACACATCCATAAAACCATTCTCACACCAACGTACTCACATACACATCCACTTACATAGTTATACACATAGCCATACAGGCACTGTTATACCCACTTACACACTTATACAGCAATCATGTACCCATCAGTCAGACAATCAGTTACATACGTAGTTATGCACCCAAACACCCTACTATACACCAAGTCATCCATCCATACAGCCACTCACATACTCATTAAAAAAGTTATACAGTCACTCAGACACCCAGTCAGACAGTGATACAGGCAGTTACACATCTACCCACACACCTGTGGAAAAGTAAATTTTGCCATGTTCTGTGTCCCTACGCCTCATCCATCATATGTTATGTGTGCATGACCAATATGCATATGTTATTCCCCATGCCTGATTAATGACGCAATTCCAGTTGTGTCCACCTCTGGTATGTCATTTTCCAGTCCTCGTGAATACTACGAATATCAGGCCTATGTAAAGTAATGTTGCCACGTTTCCCAGTGTGCACGTTATTCCATTATAAAATCCCCGTTTCCAGGCCTCAAAAGGGCCCAGACCACAGATTCAGCTCCTGTCTCCTGAAAGCCTCGCTAAGGAGCGATACAGCCCCCACCTGTATCCTCGACCCTTCACTTACTTCCTGCCTCGCAGTGCCCGGTGCAGCTTGGCTCTGCCTCTGAGTCTGCCAAGCGTATGTTATGATTCCAGCTATCAGTTCAGTCCTCCTCTCTGCATTCCTAAGCTACTGAACTGCATCAATAGTTTCCGTCATTGTCTAGCCTACTCGTCTCCACGTTAGAGAAATACTGTATTTAATGGTCATTTAATATTCTTCATCACGCACTACATGTAGAATAATGCATGGTCCAGTCTTAGAATCAAGTTAGCTTTTCCCCTCATGACTTCTAGTTCATATCAACATGTTCCCTAAACATTAGATACCAGATAGGGTTTAGGTACATGTCGCTCCGACCCTCCAGACTCTAGTCTCTGCTCCTAGCACAGAGTTCATAGCCCCCAGCTTCTCCTAGTAACACGTCATTGCCAGCTTTCGCGCACCATTAGGTTAGAGGTCCCGGCTCCTTAGGTAGCCCCCTCCTATGTTTCCGCCCCATTCATGACATATTCTGTTACGTTTGCATCACATGTCTAAGTATACTCCCAGTTACACCCACTTTTACTGTTATCTCTCGCGACTGCTACGCGTCACGCCTTTCTGCTCCACCCACTGCTACGCCTACTGCAATGTAATGCTATGTGTTCGCGCTATGTATATATGACTGTGTTTTGTTATTGAATGTTAGCGCGCTCATCCCAGACCTAGCCCCAGCAGCTGCTGGGCCTCTTTTCCCCTGTTGGGCCCCAGTTGTCCTGCTGGGCCCTGTCATTCTGTTCCTATGCAGGTTGTCCTGATCCTGTCCTTATGCTGTAATAAACCTGCAGAAACTCCTACTACCTCGAATCTTGACTCTTATTTATTGAGCTATCTGTTATGCTATAAGTCTAGTCAAAAATAGGGTATTATTTATTTATTTACCACATAATGGCGCCCGAATAGGGACTTGCCCTTTCCCCACGCGTCGGTGAAGCCACGCCGACCCCCTGACCCTCTGCAGTCGTGACGGAACTCTTCTGCGCAGTGGCAGATATTTCTGCTCAAGTATCCCTCAGGCCCACGGAGGAGACGGAGGAGGCGGTCCAGCATCCGAACGAGACGGTGGAGGAACGCGGCGAGTCCCGACCAGAGCCCAAGCCGAGAGTCCAAGGTCCGAGGTATCCGGAGGCCCACCCGTAACTGAAGTCCGAAGTTCGTCGTCCGTCGTCCAGTCCAGTCCGAGGCCTTCCGTTCCGTGCTGCCCGGTGAGTACCATTGCTGGGGTAGTATCTAGACAGGACCAATCTAAATTGACTCCTGGTCCGTGGGTTGGTGGTGCCCAGACTCACAAACGAAGTGTTCACCTAGGTGGATACGGGTCTTGATGTGTCCCTTTATGGGACCGGTATGTTCCGTACTGTTACAGCAGTGCATCCAGTGACTCTAGTCTGTTCCGTTCTCGAGAAAATCTGTTCTATTTCTGTTCTCAGTATTCCAGGTAATATTCTGTTCGAACTGTTATTTATAATGTTCTTTATGTATTTTAATGTTGTGGTATGAGTGCGATGTGATTTCGTGTTTTTATTGTGTATCGTATTGTGTCCAGATTACAGTTCAGTCATGCCTATATTTTCCAAGTTACGTCAGTTAAAAACTAGAAAGGGTCTGTTAGAGGAAGCAGTTCCTGTCCCGCCTAGGGACAGTCCAGGTCACTTTATGTATCAGAAACATGGCATAAGCGCCATATTATATCTAGATTTATGGGTAGGGTATACCAAACAGTTAGAAGAAAAGTATAGATGGCCCGTATCGGGTACATGGGATGCCGAATGTATCATGCGAGTAGAAGAAGCATTATGGAAAAAGAAAGCCAGACAGTCACAGAAAGATGCCATCGAGTTATGGCGTAAAGAAGCGCATAGAAGAACGGAAAAGGAAGTCAGAAAGTCAGAGTTAAGTAGAGAATCCCAGGAACGAGCCCATGAAAGAGAATTAATCGAGATAGGTGAACGAGTCAAAGCCGAACAGTCAGACAGACAGAGGCATGCCCTCATTAAGGGTATGTATCCTCTCCTTGCCGAAGGTTTGCCAAAAGCGACCCCAGAGGCATCTAGTAATTTCCCGCCACCATTAATTCCGACCAAGCTACGTCACAAACCGACCGCAGCTGATATTTTTATTTCGTCCTATTTGGACGACACAGTCCCAGAATATGCAAATCCTGTTCGCGCTCCGCTAGTCCCTGTAAATCAGGCACTTCCCGCTCCTCTAGACACCGGAGTACCTGTTATGGTACCCCCGGTCCAGCCTACAGTTCCATTTCCCACTCTGCCAGGACGTAGAGCCTCAGTAGACGACTCCAGTCTAGGAGCCGCAGGAGGAGCTACTCCTCAAACCCCGCCGCCACACAAGCGTTTATCAGCACTCGAATTACATGCTCAAGCATCACAGCGTACTCCTAAAAGTAATAAGTCTGTTACAGAAATCAGGCAAGCCCTTAACGAATGTGTTTATGATCCAGTTCCAGGCGAATATACTATGGTTTTATATTCCTTACGTGTAAGGAGAGTGACCGAGTATCTAGTCACCTTACCGAATATGAAAGAAGATCTAGACAGAATATATCGTTTCATCCGTACAGGGGATGATCCAGAAAGTATTGGCGAAATTATGTCTCAAAGGAAAGCCGAGATTCAGCTCATGATATTAAAGTTCCTGATCAATTGTTTAATAAGAGAACAAGATTACCCGTCTAAAGATCCCGCCGAAATGAGAATCTTGACAAGGTGGAGTGATAATATAGCCGAGGGTAAGCACAAGACCGTCAGTGCCATGGAGAGTATGTACAAGAAAATTCGTAAAGAAATAATAAGGTTACACGACCAGCGTAAAGCAGCACAAGTAAGCGAGAAAGAAAGTATCTCTGATCCTGAAGAGGAAGAGAACGAGAATCCCGCCAGAATAGCGTATGTAGGAAAATCCAGATTTCCAGATCGCCATTTACGTCTAGAACCCAAGTCTATTTTTCAACATCTAGCACCAGAACAAGGTTCTCTAGAACAAGTATTTCAAGCTACCGATCACATTCTGAAATCACGAGTCGGTTACAGTGAACTAAGTACTATGCATGAACAAGAACTAGCCCGATCAGCAGTCCGATGGATTACTGATTCTACCACTTTTCCAGACGAAATAGTGGCACAAATGTTTCTGAAATTGCCCCCAGCCGAGCAGCGACTGGTGGGTATGTATATGATTCAGCACCTCATTACTCAGTATGAGGGTCAACATTCTGATCCAGGTCCGTTACACGATATCCTGAACGAGTTACTCCAGTATAGATGGAGAGGTCTAGGTACCGATTTAGTTAGTGTCATTCTAGAACAGCGTCACAAGTATAGAACGTTTTTGAACCCGCATTTTGTTCATGTCTCACCCCCAGAAAGTAAACCATTCTACATAGACAGACAGAATCCGTTACGAGAAGTCCACCCAGTCCAAGGGGCGGGTGGCGTAATGCAACGAGTGTTTGTATACACTCCGATTTCAAAGATGGAACTTCTTGAAATGAAGAAATTAATTCCCTGTCATGACAAAGATCCAGCAGGGTTCCATAGAGAATTAAAAGACATGCTCCGTATGGGAGAATACACTTACCCAGATATTATTAAAATGTTAAAGGTCCTGTTACCCGCAGGGGTGTATGAAAAGTTAAAGGAAAAAGAATGGGAGGTGGGAGAGAAAAAGATCGATTGGACAGCTCTAGAAGCTGAAGACAAGGCACGAGTACCAGGTACCGGTCTTGGAGATAAATGTAAAGAATTACCAGAATTACTGATTCAAGTTTTACCCAGATTATTGACAACTAGGAAAGAAGACTGGGATGCAATCTCAGCCTGTAAACAGAAACAAGATGAAGACATTAGTGATTTTTATTCTAGATTTGAAAAATGTTTCAGTATTAACAGTGGTCTCAAGACAAGTAGTGAGTCATACCCTCATCTTTTCGTTACCAAATTAGTCGAGAATTCAAGTCCACAAATTAAAAATCGAGTCTTGAAAGTCGAAAGCACCTGGCAAGCAAATACTCCGTCCCAGATGCTCCAGATGCTCCAGTACCACCAGAATAGAATCAGAGAAGAGCAAGAACACGAGAGAAAACGTATGAAAGACACGAAAATGAAAGTGCTAGTTGCACAATCTGTTCCTCAAGACAGTCAGAAGAAGGGTCCGAATCAAGCCAGTCATCCTGCAGCTCCCGTTAGAGGGAACTGCAATTATTGTAAACAGCCAGGTCATTTTATAAACGAGTGTGCAGTTCTGAAACACAACATAGCTACTGGTAAGACTAAAGAAAGACCACGTCCGCCGAGACAAGAACAAGTTTCACAGATTCCTCAGCCACAGAATGCACAACAGACAGTTTCCGCACCGCAGCCTATTGCTGCAACACAGCACGTTACATCACAGATGTACCAGTATGCACAGTCTGAGTATCCAGAGTACCAGTCATATTCATGAAACAGCCTAGAGAGGGAGGTAGGCTTGCCTCTCATCGAGATACCTGTAGATCAAGAAGGTCCCTATGTTCACAGTCAAGTATTAGGGAAAGATAGAAAGTTTTTGATCGATACAGGGGCAAGTAGGACCACAATTAGTCATGCCGAAGTTCCAGGGGCTCCGCTCTCAGGCTCAAGAAATGTTTCCCTTGGATTTTCAGGAAAACCAATAGTTAATGAGATATCTAAGCCAGTCACTCTAGAGGTAGGTCCATTGTCCCGTACTACTGATCTGTTACTTACTAAGTCATGTCCAGAAAATCTGTTAGGCATTAAGACACTGAAAGAATTAGGTGCAGTTATTTGCTGTTCCCCAGAGGGAATACGTCTGTTCCTACGTGACTTTAAGGGTCACTATGTATTACGAGATTTTGATTCAAGACTGTCTAATGTTCCACAGCATTTATGGGCGCAAGGTCCAACTGATGTAGGTTACATGCAAATCACACCCCATCGTGTGACTCTCAAGCCAGGTGTAGTGTTACCCCGAATCAGGCAGTATAGATTGCCACCTGAGGCTGTAGCAGCCTTATCCAAAATTATTGACGAGCTCATGGCTCAAGGAGTAGTTGTAGAAACTGACTCCAATGTATGTAATTCTCCGATCATTCCAGTCATGAAACGTACTGATCCAAATGCACCCCCAGTATATCGATTAGTGATTGATTTACGAGAGCTTAATAAATGTATTATTCCTCAGTACCCAGTTGTCCCAGATATTTCTTCCCTGTTAACAGCCATTGATTCTGAAGCCATGTTTTTCACTGTCATAGACCTTAAGAATGCATTTTTTAGTGTTCCAATTCATCCAGACAGTCAGTTTCTTTTCGGATTCTGTTTAAATGGAAGGAGCTATATGTTTACACGCGCTCCTCAAGGTTTCACAGAAAGCCCTAGTATTTACAGTCAAGCACTCAAGAGACAACTAGACAACATTCACATGCCAACTGACACTGCCCTGCTCCAGTATGTCGATGATCTACTGATCACAGCCCGTTCTGAACGTGCTTGCGAGCGAGCATCACTTACAGTTCTGTATTTTCTAGCCGAGATGGGGCACAAGGTGTCACCTTCGAAGCTTCAATTCTGTGTCCAGCAAGTGGTATACTTAGGACACTTGCTGTCCAAGAGGGGTAGGCAGTTGACACCCGACCGTATCCAGTTAATAGCGAGTCTTCCCCAGCCCAGAACCC
Source organism: Lissotriton helveticus (assembly GCF_964261635.1). Classification (NCBI taxonomy): domain Eukaryota; kingdom Metazoa; phylum Chordata; class Amphibia; order Caudata; family Salamandridae; genus Lissotriton; species Lissotriton helveticus. The sequence goes on along the minus strand of NC_136059.1, from coordinate 913,043,398 downwards.
AGAAGGAGGTACGTGCCTTCATCGGCCTTACTTCTTATTGTAGACAATGGATTCCCCAGTATGCATTTCTAGCCAAGCCACTGATACAGTTAACGACACAGGAGGCAGCCGTATCGACTGTCCTCCCTTGGACATCTGACCATACACTTAGTTTTAACGAGTTAAAGAAAGCCTTATGTCAAGCTCCAGTTCTAGCTACACCGAACTACAGTAAGCCTTTTACACTTTTCGTTACTGAACGGGAAGGTACAGCATTGTTATCAAGCAGCAGTGTTATCAAGACACACCGTATTGACACCCTGTCCGCTCAAGCAGCAGAGCTAGTCGCTCTGACACAAGCCTGTATACATGCCAAGAACCTGAAAGTTAATGTTTACACAGATTCACGTTACGCATTCGGAGTTGTACACGACTTCGGAGTGCTCTGGCAGGAGAGAGGTTTCATGACTTCTCATGGAAACAAGATTCAGCATGGTCTCCTTATTCAAGCCCTGTTAGATGCCATACATTTACCGACATCTATTGCTATCATGAAATGCAAAGCACATACGAAAGTCACTGACATTATTTCCCAAGGTAATGATCTAGCAGACCGCACAGCCAAGCTTACAGCACAGACTCCAGACATTCCAGTTAATATGACACATACTCCAGATCCGATTACATGCATGACAGTTAAGGACCCTACTCAAGATGTCATAGATATCCAGTTACATGCTACCCCCGATGAAATCAAGAAATGGTCTGAACAAGGAGGGGTCCAGACAGATCAAGGATGGTTAACGAAGGGTAGAGCCACATGGTTTCTCCCCGATTCTATGGTTCAAGTCATTATCAATACCGCACATAGTCCAGCACATTTAGGAGAAAAAGCTATGTTAGACAGTATCCAGAACATTTGGTTCAACAAGCATTTACGAGCTGCAGCCAAGCAGAAAGTCCGTACCTGTATGATATGTTGTCAGTTTAATCCAGGTAAAAGTGTCCCGGTGGAACAAGGTGGTTTCCAACCCCCTGACCACCCTTTTGAGGTCCTCCAGATGGATTATATTCAAATGGAGCGATGTCGAGGTTTCAAGTATGTCCTTGTAGTAGTATGCGCTTTGTCCAGGTGGACAGAAGCATATCCAGTCCCAGATTACACAGCCGCGACCACTGCCAAGCAGTTGGTTCGTGAATTTTTCCCTAGATACGGACTCCCTAGAGTCGTATATTCCGATAACGGCCAGCCATTCTCATCTGAACTCATGAAACACGTTTCCCTTTTGTTAGGGTACCAGTGGAAGTTCCATTGTGTACGCCATCCTGAAGCAGCCGGTCTCGTTGAGAGACATAACCAGACTCTGAAAATCCGTATTGCAAAAGTGTGTAAAGAGAAGGGTGTGGACTGGCTAGTAGCTCTGCCAGTTGCTCTATTTTACATGCGCATGGTCGCACATTCCAGATCAGGTCTGTCCCCGTATGAGGTCGTATTCGGCCGCCCCCCTAACATGTGGGGTACTCCTAGACCCCGAAGTATTACCGATGTTTCATGTAATATGCTGACAGATTACCTAGCTTCCTTGATGTCTGCCCTCAACTCATGTCGTTCACAGGTTGCCGCCGCATTTCCAGACAATACCGAGGTGGCACCGCACGAGATCGTTCCAGGCTCCCTTGTGATGATCAGAAATTTTGACAGATCAAGTCCGCTGGAACCACGTTGGAAGGAGCCACGTCAGGTCCTCTTGACCACCCGAACTGCCGTCAAGTTGGAAGGCAGAAAGGGGTGGGTCCACCTTTCTCATGTAAAACTTTTCAATGAATTGAAATCAGTCTCCAAGAACATTTCCAAGGATTGCCAGGATTCGAAAGACTGCCAGAACATTGTTTTAAAGGACTGTCCCGCACAAGACATTATTACAACCCCTCCCTTGTTAGAGAAAACTCCGCAACAGGAGTATAAGTTAAAGCTCAGGTCTAGTAAAATAAGTCAGTCAGTTTGATTGTATAAGTCCTCCCCTAGGTGAAACGGTTAGACTGTTTCTGACATGTATAAAATAGACCCCCATAGTGAGAGAGTCAGTCGAAGTTCACTTCAATGTATCGTTTTTCTGAGTTTCATATTGTTTCTCAGCATAATGATTTCCTGCACCAGCTACGCACTTTTCCTGTGTTTTCCAGTTCCTCATGTAAACATGTCTACTAATGCTACAGTAGAGCACACGTTTAGTGATCTGCCTCCTCACGAATATTCTTACCGCCTCGCTATGCGCAACAACACATTCATCCGTATGTTACATTATTCACACCAGACCAGCAATGCCACTAATTGTTGGGTGTGTGGTCGACTCCCCCCTTTCCAGACACCGAAGGGAGTTCTGCCACTGTTTCCTTATCCATTCTCACACAATGGTTCGTGTGGAGCATGGTCCACGTTAACGTCATCCTCAACAGATATGTCTTTTCTTAACAGTACATGTTTTCCAGACAAGCAAGGTTTCCCCCACAGAACAGGTTTAGATCTAGAAAATGAAGTTTATAATTTAGGTAATTATTCGTCGAATTTCATGGTCCTGAATGTTCAGTCTGATACTACTCCAGACTTACCTGCTATTTCAGTACTACCTGTCAAAGGCGAATTATGTGTCCGTAGTTATGGTTCTGTACATATAGGTCATAGTGAATGTACTACTGTTATCAAGTATAGTGACAGTGGGAAATCTGTTTTCAAAGCTTCACGTCATTCTTATTTTATTTGTGGTCAAACTGCATATGTCCGTCTGCCCCTCGATTGGGAGGGAACCTGTTACATTGCTTTCCTACTGCCACCTGTTTTTCTAGCCCCATCTGATTATCACAGAAACACACATCTAGTACACATTAGACATAGAAGGGAGTCCCCAATTGTCGATTATACTGAAACTACTCTAGAACAGTATACAGATTTCAATAAAGGTTTCTTCTTCTTTGTAGGACCTGTCCAGAATAGTAAACTGATCCGTAGGTTAACAAGAACCCTTGAAGCTGTAGTAAATGAGACTGCCTCTGCTCTAGGTAACCTAACCGAAGAACAATCTGCTATGAGATTTGTCGTTTTGCAAAATCGTCTCGTCCTTGACGTCATACTGGCCGATAGGGGCGGGGCCTGTAGAGTCATCGGATCTAGTTGCTGCATTTTCATTCCAAATAACGCGCCGTCTGTTTATTCAGCTATAACCAGACTCCATAAAATTGCCCATCTGTTGCATCAAGATCCAGGCACCTGGACATGGTCCGGTTGGTTCTGGAATATAATTTCCGCATGGGGATGGAAAGTCCTGTCCTTTCTAGGTATTGCAGTAGCGATCATATTTAGCTGCTGCCTCTGTATACAATGTGGCCCTGCGATTTGCAGCATGTGTGCTACCTCTTGTATTCCTAGTCCCAAGCCCCGTTCTAAATCCCGTTCCAAGACAATTCGAGACGAGCAAATGGTACTGTATGAAATGATAGATGGTATCATGAAAATTGATGTTTCCTGATGGAAACGTAGTGACAAGGAGGGAATGTGGAAAAGTAAATTTTGCCATGTTCTGTGTCCCTACGCCTCATCCATCATATGTTATGTGTGCATGACCAATATGCATATGTTATTCCCCATGCCTGATTAATGACGCAATTCCAGTTGTGTCCACCTCTGGTATGTCATTTTCCAGTCCTCGTGAATACTACGAATATCAGGCCTATGTAAAGTAATGTTGCCACGTTTCCCAGTGTGCACGTTATTCCATTATAAAATCCCCGTTTCCAGGCCTCAAAAGGGCCCAGACCACAGATTCAGCTCCTGTCTCCTGAAAGCCTCGCTAAGGAGCGATACAGCCCCCACCTGTATCCTCGACCCTTCACTTACTTCCTGCCTCGCAGTGCCCGGTGCAGCTTGGCTCTGCCTCTGAGTCTGCCAAGCGTATGTTATGATTCCAGCTATCAGTTCAGTCCTCCTCTCTGCATTCCTAAGCTACTGAACTGCATCAATAGTTTCCGTCATTGTCTAGCCTACTCGTCTCCACGTTAGAGAAATACTGTATTTAATGGTCATTTAATATTCTTCATCACGCACTACATGTAGAATAATGCATGGTCCAGTCTTAGAATCAAGTTAGCTTTTCCCCTCATGACTTCTAGTTCATATCAACATGTTCCCTAAACATTAGATACCAGATAGGGTTTAGGTACATGTCGCTCCGACCCTCCAGACTCTAGTCTCTGCTCCTAGCACAGAGTTCATAGCCCCCAGCTTCTCCTAGTAACACGTCATTGCCAGCTTTCGCGCACCATTAGGTTAGAGGTCCCGGCTCCTTAGGTAGCCCCCTCCTATGTTTCCGCCCCATTCATGACATATTCTGTTACGTTTGCATCACATGTCTAAGTATACTCCCAGTTACACCCACTTTTACTGTTATCTCTCGCGACTGCTACGCGTCACGCCTTTCTGCTCCACCCACTGCTACGCCTACTGCAATGTAATGCTATGTGTTCGCGCTATGTATATATGACTGTGTTTTGTTATTGAATGTTAGCGCGCTCATCCCAGACCTAGCCCCAGCAGCTGCTGGGCCTCTTTTCCCCTGTTGGGCCCCAGTTGTCCTGCTGGGCCCTGTCATTCTGTTCCTATGCAGGTTGTCCTGATCCTGTCCTTATGCTGTAATAAACCTGCAGAAACTCCTACTACCTCGAATCTTGACTCTTATTTATTGAGCTATCTGTTATGCTATAAGTCTAGTCAAAAATAGGGTATTATTTATTTATTTACCACACACCCACATAGTAGTTATGTATGTACTACTAACGAAGGCACTTGCACACAGAGTTACACACCCAAACACCCACTAACACAGTCAGTTACAAATAAATCCACCTACTTCTAAACTCCTTTAGACACCCATGTAGTCACTAACAAACTCAGTCACTTAACCACACAGCTACTTACCCATAGAGTGACACACCCACAGAGGCACTGATACACTTACTCAGATATCCACTCATACACCCAGTCACCCACCTGTACAGCAACTTATATACATATTTATACACCTGCACGTAGAAATTTAGCCTTTTTACAAACTGACATAACCACTTATGTAGCTACTGATTTGATTACAGTATGGAATCAAGTAGTATGGAATGTAATGTTAAATGTATTTTATATTTGCTTTTCTGATATTAACTTGTGTTCAAAGAGGAGGATTTGTAAGGCAGAAAAAAGATACAAAGGAGAAAAAGACTGGGGAAACTCTGCTATCTGCTGAAAAGTGAGAGTAAAAAAGCACATGATGTGGAGAATGTACTGGAAAAAAGAGATGCTGGTAAGAGAACTAAGGAGTTTGTTAAAACAGTATATGGGAAAATGCAAAATGGGGAAAAAGTTTCAAATAAAAAGATAGGTTTACTATCGACTACCAACGGAGAAGGAATAAGTCAGATTGAAAGTGGAAACTGGTATAAAAAAATCTATTTGGATAAGGAGGCAGAAACAAATCACAGAAATATGAATAAGAATGTTTAGAAGCAGGGTAAAACAGATTTTGGTACAAAACATGAAGCAGTATAAGAGAAGTGCAGCCCTAAACAAAAACAATATATTGAGAGTGTGTTTGATAAAGCATTTTCCCTGAAGTGCAAACAATTTGTCTTGATACTAAACAGAATGAGAACACTTGATAAAACAGTGTAGTGTTGCCTATGAAGAAACAAAGCCAAAAAAGGCTTATTAATAAAGGTAATTTTTCAACCGTTTCAAATGAGAATGTAACCATATGTATAGTACTGAGGCGTTCTTTAATGAAGACAGCTACTTACAACAGAATGAATGAGACAGCTACTTACAACAGAATAAATGAGTGCATACAGTTGAAACAAATGGCCAATGCTATGAGATAAAAGAAGGTATCCAATTGCAAAAGAGGAGCTGATTCCTAGAAATGTATAGAAAGAGATAGGTGAAGGTATAAGACAGGCGTATATAGGCCCCTGTATATAAACAAATCTGCAGTAGTATTTATTTAATAAATTAAGATATTTTTATGTCAACTTCCAAATAGAAGTGTGAAGTCGAAAATCGAAATGTTGCAAGCATTAGCTCCATGAAAAGAGAGGAAGTACACTAATTTACAAGGATACTCATTGGTATGTTTATAGAGGAAAGTGTGCATAAGCATCTTTCATCTTTTTCAAATGTTTGTTGTACATCATTCAAAAATGTGCAATTTAGTTAGAAGACTTTACTTTGCAAAAAGCCCTGCATTATGTTTAGAAGAAATTACCAAAGCACTTATGTATGGTGCCGTATCACAGGTTGAAAATGTTGGTGAAGATATTTATTTATGTTTCTTTTGTCCTGAAGTGAAGTCTGGCAAAAATGAGCAGTTGGTATGTCCAAGTGTAGAGAAAAAAACATACACATTAGTACTGAAAACTTTAGATGAGAGTAGCAAAGTTTAATGCAGTTTCTACAGAGAAACCAAACTATGTTTGTATTTGTTGTCGGTGTAATCCCTACAGAAGCCAAATTTGAATGTTTGCTTAGAAACTGAAAAAGAAAACAAAAAGTGGCTAGATTTTTCAGTGTATTTATTTTTGGAGGACCGTTTCATGTGAAAGTTTTGATATGACAAATTACAGGAGAACAAAATGCCTGACAGAGCAATATACAATACATTAGAGATGGTTGTAATTGCAGAGGAACTTCGACATCTGAATGTTTATGAAACAGTACTTAAACGATCTATATTCCCTGTTCAAGAAATAGTTTTTACGCAACCAAAGGCTGGGAAACTACCACCCACTGAGGTTCAGAAGGGGTTTAAAGGTAGAGTTGTGTATTTGCCTTTAGATTTTAAATGCAATATTTTACCAGTGGGTGTAGAGAGAGATTTGGAAGAACCACTTGTTGTTCTAGTGAATAGTGTGCCCACAAAAAAAATCTGTCTGGAACTAATGGATGTAAATAAGGCAGCTACATTGTATTTTGATGACAAAATGTGTACTATAAAGATGTAGATGCTGTACTTGGATGTTTCATGGAGGAAAGAATGCTGCCTTCAAGTGGACAGTTTGAAAAAGTGGATAGTATTAGTTCTGTAGAAATATATGAGCACAAGAGTATTCAGCCACTACATTCAATAGAGGTTGTGGAGGATGCCATTGAGCTGTATCAGATGGAACAAGTCAATGAGTGTGTGGGAGAAAAGTTTAGAGGCTCAATATTTTCCTCAACTATTTCCATCTGGAGTAGGTGGATGATATGATGACTGCACTGCGCAAATACCTCCAGCAGCATAAAGGTCAACAAGATTATATTCAGAGGACCTGAGTTTTCAACAAAGTATTCCATATATATTTCATCTCTTGATTGAAAGTAATTTGTCAACTCTGCCATATGCTGTTAACCATTTTCTTAAGACAGGAGTTAATGTACAAAATATGTCTGCAAGAGACTTAGGGGCATATTAGCCAGGGCATTGTCGCTACTTTAGCTGCACTTTTTGCCACTAAAGTGCGTTCTTTTTATATCGTCCTATCAGCAAGCTGTCGCTAATGGGCATTAGCGACAGCTTTCTGGTGGTAGCAGACGGTTTTCCTATTGCCTTGCATGCCAGTGATGATTATCGCTAATGACATGCAAGATAGGCGTTCCCAACTAGAAGCGACTGAAAACAGTCGCTAACACGACTTTCCCCTATTAGCATCGCAGGTAAAGCGATAAAAAAAGTTGCGCTAAGAGCGATTATCGCTAGTATTTATTTAACACCTGCTGAAAACCTGACTTTCCTGTATCCTAAATGGGAGGTTGATTTTCAGGCTAAGTCCACCATGGCGTTAATGCGTGAATATCGCTGGATTTCCAGCTATATACTGGCATTTCGCCGCTATCGCTGGATATTTTATCACAGTGGAGATAAACATTGCTAATAGCATGTTTTCTCTGCTAAAATATCCAGCGATAGGCTACGATAAAAATGAATACGCAAAGCGCGTTTTGCGATAAATATCGCAAGGTCTTGCTAATATCCCCCTTAGTTGTAAAAATTCATGGAAAAGATAAGAAGCTTGATTACAATTTGATACATTTGATGGCATGCCAATGTGGGGCCAATGAGTACTGGTATTGTCGTCATGGTGAGCTCAAGTGTATGTTGTGAAATTTAGATGTACTAACTTGGTTTGTAACACTGTGTTGTGCAGAGTATGCGTTGAATGATTTAGATGAGTTTTTGAGAGAACAACCTAACATTAAAGGTATCGAATTGGAGGGGAGGAGCTACGACAGCAACCAAGATGGCCACGTGAGCTCCCGGCTCCGTCGACCTCCGCCACGGGCTTAACTATCCTGTTGTATATCCTGATTTTGCGCCCGACCTCCGTGTGGCTGAGGAGTTGCAGATCCCAATGATGTATTTCTGAGACTTTTGCGGGCTCAAACTATGGAGTTACACCGTGCTTCATTTTTCAGCCTAGCCCAGCTGGGGAGCCGGGGCCTCGAGTACTGACCCAGCCGGGTTCCAGTTGAATACATCAGCCGTGGGACTTGGGCAGAGTCCGGTCTTTCGAAGTGGAAGTCATCCTTGCCCACTTCGGTTGGCGATCGAGTGGTATGTTTGATGATACTGGACTGGCGACACCAAAGGTCTGCAGCTGTGACGGGGGTCCCCTGCCCGGAGACTTTGCACCGCCGCCCGGGTTGACGGGCCGGGGTCCCCGCCAGCTGTGGCGGAGTAATAATGTCGGACCGATAGGTCGCCCTCCGTTGCCGTCCGCCCCGCTCTTGTCTGTCCCCCGGAGTTGTCCGGCCCCTCCGGGACAAATGATTTTGTCTGAGATCGAGCATGAGGAGATGGATTGGACGGACTGTGCTTTGTCGCTCAGTACTGTAATGGCCGCCATCGGGGCACTCCATCATCAAGTTGAAGATATCATCCACAAAATGACCGCAGTAGTCGCGACTACATGTTTGAGACCGGACTCTGACCCTTCATTAGCCTCGCCACGAGTAGCTCATCCTGCGGCGCAGATTCCAAACGATAAAGAGGTCCCCGTGCTGACAACAGATCTGGCGCCCTTAACCAACACCCGAGTAATAGCTTGCGAGCTCAAGATCTTTGGAACTTTCGTGTTTTCACCGAAACTGCTGCTTGCGATGGAACCACTTGATTTTTCATGGCTGAATGACTCTTTTGCTACTTTTTGGATTGACTTTGCACCTCTTTTCCCCCTTTTGACCTTATCATGTTCATCGAGTAAGCGTCGTCGAGATTCTCCGTCGATGGGAGAATACTTCAGTGGGATTGCTGCATTTCAAGTCTCCATATTCTTTATTTATTTCTGCTGTAATCGTTTGAACTTCCCTATACATTTTGACTTTCCTGTCTACACGGTGGTTCTAGCGGTGGGAGCTCGCTCTAAGGATCGTAAGGGCCAGGGATGAGCTTGAGTGTTTGGTACGAAATTGAGACTTTACTGACCATGGGATTCTGCTGCCTTAGCCGATGAGGTAGGTTGGGCGGATGTTATGACGTTCCCTATATAGTTTTGATAATGGTTGCTTTTAATAATTTTAGTCGTAGGGGTCTTCGCTTTTGGCGGGGGGAGGGGGAGACCGGGAGCATGCATGACAAACTCCTCCTCCAAGTGTTCCATGCTTGATGGGGCGAAGGGCACATTGCTAGTTGGGGTTGGGCGGAAGCCATATGCAGGGGTGCAGGGAGGGGGGGGGGTGTTTGTTGTATGTCTTGGTGTGTTTTTATGTCCCAAACTCCTATTCCAATCCTGGTGGTAGATGCCTTCCCGTGGGGCTCACCTGTTTGGTGGGCGGACGGGTCCTGAGGTGCCGGTGTTGCTTTCAACTTCTCAAATTGTTTTCCTCTTAATATCTGAAAATGGGTAATGATCGTAGTTTCGTTTATTGTTTTCCATTGGGTTGTCTCTGACAACCACTCGATTATCCTGTACTTAATATCCTGTTTCAACGAGTTGTGGAAGATTTAATAATGTCGATAAATTGTATTGATGCCTATTGTGTACTGTGGATCGCACGCCATTTTAGCTCGAGCTCCGGCTCCACCGTCTGGACTCTCCGCTCCTTGTATATTCTTTACTTGTATTTAAGACCTACTTATTCCGTTATGTAAGGCGTCTACTATTGTATCTTCTGCTTTGTTTTATTATTATCAATAAAAAGAATTTTTAAAAAAAAGGTATCGAATTGAAGACAGCAGGGGAACTTTGCCCTTTGGATACTGCAAATGTTTACAGGTACATTAGCCACAGATTTCAAGCTATGCAGTCCTTCATCTGCAACAAAAAAGTTCCACCTCTTGGAAACAATTCTGCTTTCTTTTGGCAAAAAGAGTACCAAGCAAGTGGTGCTCCTCATATTCATATCCCTTTGTGGGTAAAACATGCACCTAAATTTGGAACAGACACAGATAAGTCTGTTCTTTCTTTTATAGAACAGTATTGCATGTAGCATTCCAAAAGACACTGGAAAAAGGCCTAAAGCAGAAAGTACTCTGTTTCCAATCACATAGATGTAGAAAGTACTGTCAGCGAAAATGCAGAGCAAAGGGAAACATTTACACAAAATGTCATTGATACTCTTACTGGTAAATCACCAAAAAACACCACCAATCTCAAGAGAAGAGAGGCTTCAAAATATATTTTTGACTACAATCCTGTGATTTTGAAAATGTGGAAGGCCAATATGGCTATTCAATTTGTGGCAGACAATCCTATAGCTGTTGCTGGTTATGTTACTTCATGTGAAACAAGTTCTGAGAAGACAGAGATAAAAGGTGAATGGGAATAGATCTCTGCTGAAAAGCCCCTAACAGAGAAATTGAACAACGTCAGTTTGAAGTTGCTTTCACACAGTGAAATTTGATCCTAGGAGTGTTGTCATTTGAGTTCTGGAATTATTTGAGTGAGTCTAGGCCTGGCATCAACTCGAAACATAGTTTTGAAGTCTTTTCCAGAAATTCAATATGTTGCAGAATTTGAGCCTGTCAGTACAGATATTGTAAAAGCAAACATGTTGGACACTGAGGGCATCATTTTAATGCCAGTGGGACCGCCACTGACAGGCCGCCGGTGGCGGTCCCACCGACAGACAGCCCTTTGGGCTGACCAACACATTACAATGCAGGTGGACGGACCCTTGACTGTCGGGGGACGGGCCACTGCCTCTGACAGGATTTACTGACCCCACTAGGGTGGCAGTCGGGATCCTGATGTTGAATGAAGGAGGGGCCTGGCCAGGCACCACCGCCAGGATCATGATGTTCCTTTCTGACTGCCTATTCATAGCAGTCCCACCGCGTGAAAAGGTAGCCATAAAGGGACATTGGGGGGTCAAGCAGTGCCCCTGTGAGCCACTGTAATTTGGCTCTAGTACCCCCACGTGCATTCATGCACCCGGTGCCAGGCACTATGTGGTGCCTAGCACACTGTGCACGAATGTGCACAAAATGCTCAATAACAATGTAGGCTTCTGCTGCGCCCCTTTTTCAGGGCCGCAGCGAAAGCTGAAGTGTTAATGAGCACTTTTCCGCACAACAGACACATTGTAATTGGTCGGTGGCTCTCATCCAACTGCCATCATAACGTGCCTCTTAGTATCCAGAAAGGAGTGTACATCATGAAAATATCTATATGAAGCACTCCAGTACTACACATATAGAAACAATGTGACAAAAAAGAAGATGAAGGTACATTTTCAGTAGTTGATTGCAATGGTTGCAATGGGTGTCTGGTGCAACATAGTGAAGGCCGTCTAATTAACCATAGTTGCCAGACTGCTGAAGAAAGAGAAATACGCCTGCAGATTGCACAGAGTAGGCTCTGTGGAAGATGCATCACTCATCACTTAACCCTAAACCAGATCACAGATGTAAACAGTATGTACCCACCAAGCCCACATCATCTAGCAGCGTGCTGCTGCTGCAGCCTAACATGGGGAGTGCAAGCACTCTGGCTGAGTACTGATATTTAATCCGCAAGTCACACAGGAGCATGTGCTTATGACCACCAAGCACAGGGATGCAGTGAAAACCATTTAATATATACCTTAATCTGCCTGTACCTGGATATAATACTCACCCACCAGGCCCTACATCAGCTAATAGCGTTCTGCGTTCATGACCTATTTCAAGCAGGAAGAGCACTGATTATTTGACCGCCGATCACTAAGCCAGTTTAAGGCAGTTTAGCTCTATGCATCAGATGTACTGCAAAATCGAATCCATCATTGATGCACAGAAGCAATACTTACTACCTGTAATACCTGCACTACTTACACTATCTATTACCTGGTCGCCCGGCAAGTGAGATCTCCAAGGTCTCAAGTGTGGCTTTCAAGCATTACCACTGATCCTTAACAGAGATAGTGTGGGAGCAGAGACGTGCCGCTCTTTGCGGCTGCTGACCGCTCAGTATTATCTCTTTGTCACAATGATGGAACAATTGGACTGAACCACCAACAGAACCAATTGAGTGTGCTAGTAGAGGGAAACTTAAGTGCACCAGATAACCCAGGGCCATCTCCTAGGGGTTCAGCCACTCTCTATCAGACGACACAAAGAAACAGTGCCTAGGACATCTTTCTGAAATTACACTCCAGTCTGTTTCACTCCACAAGACACAGGGCAGACCAGAAAAAGCCTAAAACTTCACAATCTATTCCTATACATCCTACAATTCCAGAGCTTTACTAGCATCTTTTCCAAGTACACCCAATAAGATACAAACCACCTGCATATCCTTCTAATTCGTTCTAGGTTTAAACTAGACCGAAGTGGGTGGTAATCTTCTCCCATATCTGACTCCCACCTGTCTGTATTGCTCTCAACTGGTTGTGAGGTGCACATGTGATACCTATACTGGTGCTAAACCTCCATGTTTGAGCCACAAAGTTTCCATTCCTACAACCTTAACCCTTTCCATGCGTCGGGCGGCCCCCGGCCGTCCGATGTCACGTTGGGCGCGTGCGTCAGACAGCCGAGGTCCGTCCGAATCACGCACGCGTGGAATTCGCCCGCACCGTGGGGGAATTCCATGCGTGTTCAAGAGGTTAAAGAATGCGCAAAATCGTGCACTCCTTCACCTTTAGTTGAAGCATAGGTATATATACATGGGCGTGTCCCCTCAGTTCAGACAGTCTCTGAATCCTCACACAAGTTCAGACAGTCTCTGGATCCCTGCACAAGATTATAGCACCATCACCAAGTAAGGACCAAAGGGATTTCCACCGACCTTAATACACAGAGAGGTCCATCACAGATTACCTCACATCTGTGCCAAAGCCAACATACCCAATTCTGGTCTGTTGGACATGTCCATACTCCTACGATGGCCGACAAAAACGATCTCAGAGACGGGAAGGAGCATAAAGACAGGAAAGAACAAAAAGCGTCCCTTAAAAGGGCCAATCAAGACACTCCTGTCATCGAGTCACCAGTCAAGCCAAAGCAAGCCCTAGATCTCAATGAAAAAATTGACCTAATCCTGCGCAATTTCTCCTCTCTACAAGAACTGGCCCAAAGTACCAAGGTGAACACCAATCTTATACAAATAGAGATCTCAGCCAGGTGGAACAACCTTAAATCATTCTCTGCACATACATAAAAAGCCAGGTGGAACAACCTTAAATCATTCTCTGCACATACATAAAAAGCAGCCCCTCACTCTGGTCATTTCGTAAGCAGTTAAAGACCTGGCTGTTCACCCAGTAACTTCAGATCCTCCCTTCCAGCAGGAGAATTTATTCGCAGATATCTTAGCGCCGAGACGCCCACGGGCATTTGTTCGCGCTCAATAAATGTTATTAATAAATAAATAAATACTACTGAAGCCGAATCAAGACTGAGCATGCTAGAAGACGAAGGCTGCAAAGACAAAAAATCCAAACAGGCTATAACAAAGCAAATAAGCACCCTCTCCAGAACCATAACAGACCTAGAAAATAGGAATAGAAGAGGAAACCTACGAATCTCTGGTCTGCCTGAAGGAAATAAGAATCACTCTCCCTTGTGTGTTTTTTTTCTAGAAAGATGGATTCCACATACTATGGATAACAAATTTAAAAGACCACTCAAAATCTAGAGTGAATAAAAAAGTAACAACCAGACTAAGCCTGGGCTCCAAAACTCCCAGACCTCTCATCTTCAGACCGCTCAGATTCCAGCACTCAGAGACTATCTTATTTACACATGAGGAAAATCAAATCGCTATCTTGGAATGACAACAAGATCAAAATCTTCCAGGACTTCACCTAAGACACTGTGTTTAGGAGGAAAGGTGTGGTAGCCCTGTGGAACTCTCTCACAGCCATAAACATTATCTTCTTCTTCATTGGTCCTGACATATTTAAGTTCACTAATATGGGAAAACTTTGATTTTTGAGGTCTCCTAACAACAATCGTACATTAAAAGTCAGAATCAACAAGAAATGATCTTCTGATCAACCAGCTCGGCGATTATTCAGAATCTACTAATGATGTCTCATTTTCCAGACAGATAAGAGCCAGTTTCATCAAACCATAGATTAGTCAATATCTTATATACCATATGTGTTAATATCTTACTTTTATTGATATGTCGATCTACTGTTGCCTGATCTGCTACTGTGTTGATCTCTTACTCAAGGTAACAATTTCATAATCCACATAAGTTGATCATGAATCAACTTTTAAACTGACCTTCACCCCGATACATGTAGCTACGTACATAATGATCCTCTGGCTACATACTCATACCACCTCCTGCCCTGCATCCCCCCTCTTGGGTAGATTCATTCATAGATCTCTAAGCAAGAGCGTTTCGCTCTTGCACTCAGGTACCCATTACATACTCTCCTATACCATACCTCACCTTGCACATACTTCGCCAATCATACAGACGTAATATCATTCCACTCCTGTGCAGACACTCCTGCCTGTATTATGACATTAGGACCAAAACCCTACACAATCTCGTTCAATGGCACTCCCCATGCTGACTAGCCTAATTAACTTCTCTTCTACTCACAAGGACTCATAACACATCAGTCACTCCCCACAAAACTGAGAGTGAGTGCACATATAATTGATCAACCGTGCGTAAGGAGCGACCCTTAACCCTCTTCTCAGGCAGGTCGCTGCCCATGCTGCACAGCACCACCTGTGTGTTGCTGCCCCGGAGCCCACTGCTGCCGCTTACGTGTAGTTCGAGGCCCACCTCCATCCACAGGCTACCACCTGCACCTCACCCCTGGTGGCCAGCGGTAGGCTGTTTAGCTCTCTGCGCTCTCTGCCCCTTTTTTTTCTCTGTCAGCCTTGCTGTATTTGTGCTTCTGCTCCTGTATTGTGAATTGTTGTATTTCGCCTCTTGTTCCTTTTTTGCACTGTTAGACTGGTTGTACCCTTTTTTGACTTCTGTACCCCCACCCGCTCTTCCCTCCCGTTTTCCAGTGGCTGCGGCCCCTGCGGCCCTGCCCCCCTGCTCACCCATTAGCCGCCCGCTCCCGCCACCCAGCTGCTCCTCCCTCCCACCTCCTCTTATATGGCGGCCCCTGTGCGGGCATACCACTGGCGTGCCGCAGGTGCGCCTAAGGCCAGACCCCCTGGCCCCCAAGAACGCCACACCGAACGCCACCACCACTCTGCCAGCACCCTCCACGCACTCAACACCAGTTGACCGCACACCTGCTTCCTGGCCGCCCCGAAGCACACCAAAGGACCCTCATTCTGCCGGAGCTGCAGCTTCACCAGCCTTCGAGCCGCCAAGCCGCCCACTGCGACAGGACGTAACTACCCCAGATGCTTACTACTGAACACCTGCACCGCACGCAAACACACTGTCGAAGTTTGTGACCTGCTTAACACATCCTCCCCGGATGTCACCTTCATGACAGAGACCTGGATGAACGACTCCTCAGCACTCGACATCACCATAGACATCCCGGGCAGCTGCAAGATCACTCGCAGGGACCGCACCAACGGAGTAGGAGGTGGAATCACCATCGTCCACAAGAATACCCTCAGGGTCACGACCAGCACCGACGACACCCTCAGCACCGCCGAACACCTGCACTTCCGGATTCACACTGATCCCAACACCACACTCAGCGGAACTCTCGTCTACAGATCCTCCGGACCCCGGCCTCAGTTCAGTGACTTGGCTCCACAGAATACATCCTCCTCAGTGACCTGAACTTCCACCTCAAGAACAACAATGACACCAACTCCACCACCCTGATTGACAACCACGCCAACCTTGGTCTCAGACGGCTCTTCACAACACCCACCCACTCCGCCTGCCACACGCAGGACACCATCTTCTCCGCAAGTTCTCACATCACCTTCAGCCACAGCAGCGAACTCCACTGGACCGACCATCGCTCCATCCACTTCACCTTCCAGAAACCCACCACGCACCACCAACATACGCACTAACAAGAAAGCCAGCTGCTTCACCGCGGATCTCCAGGCCTCCAAGCAAACCCGCTAAAAACTAGAGAAGAAATGGCACCGCGAACTGACGCCGGACAGCTATGCAGCCCATGAGAACGCCACCCGCAGATACCATCGCCTCTTCAGATCAACTGAAAGGGCATCCTTCAAGGAGCACCGCGACAACAACTCAAACAACAGCAAAGAGTTCTTCAACATTGTGAAGGAACTCTCCAACCCTAGCTCCAACATCAACGACATGCCACCATCGCAAGACCTGTGCGACTCCCTTGCCACCTTCTTCCATCAAGATCGCAGACATCCATGACAGATTTACCAAACTGACCACCTCAACAGCCACCAACACTTAAAATCCCACGGCCAACACCCACAGCAATCCCCTGCTCACCTGGACCAACATAAACGACGACGACACCATCAAAATCATGAACACCATCCACTCTGGCACTCCGTTAGACCCATGCCTGCACCACATCTTCAACAAAGCTAGTGCATCCATCGCACCCCATCTACGCAAGGCCATCAACATCTCCTTTGAGACTGCGACCTTCCCGGAGAGCTGGAAGCATTCCGAGATCAACCCATTACGCAAGAAAGCCATGGCGGGTCCGAGGGACCTCAAGAACTTCCAGCCTAGCTCCCGTTTCCCGGCCGAAGGTCATCGAGAAAACCGTCAACAGACAGCTGACCTACTACCTCGAGGAGAACATCCTGGACCCGTCCCAGTCCGGGTTCCGCAGCAACCACAGTACCAAAACTGCCCTCATCGCCGCCACTGATGACATCAGGGCCCTGCTGGACAACGGCGAAACCGCTGCCCTCATCCACCTGGATCAGCCGCCTTCGACACTGTCTGTCATCGCACCCTACGCACACGCCTCCACAATGCAGGGATCCGAGACAAGGCTCTGGAATGGACCACCTCCTTCTTCTCTAGCAGAACCCAGAGCGTCCGCCTCCTCCCTTTCAGTTCTAAAGCATCCAAGATCATCTGCGGCATAACCCAAGGATCATCCCTCAGCCCAACATTTTTCAACATCTACATGGCTCCGCTCACCCACGTCGCCCGACTGCACGACCTCAACATCATCTCTTACGCCGACAACACCCAGCTGATCCTCTCCCTCACCAAGGACCCCCTCACCGCTAAAACCAACCTCCACAAGAGAATTAAAGCCGTCGCCAAATGGATGAAGAGCAGTCATCTGAAGCTGAACTCAGACAAAACGGAGGTCCTCATCCTCGGCCCCACCCCCTCAGCCTGGGAAGACTCCTGGTGGCCAATGCAATGGGAGCAGCACCAACACCCACCGACAACGCACTCAACCTGTGGTTTATCCTCGACTCAACACTCTCCATGGCCAAGCAAGTCAACGCCGTCTCATCATTCTGCTTCAACACCCTCTGCATGCTCAACAAGATCTACAGCTGGATCCCCACCGAAACAAGAAAACGGTCACCCAGGCCCTCGTCAGCAGCAGGCTGGACTACGGAAACGCCCTCTACGGAGGAGCCTCGGCCAAACTCCTGAAACGACTACAACGCATACAGAACGCCTCTGTACGCCTGATCCTCGACATCCCTCACCACAGCCACATCACACACCACATGAAAGACCTGCACTGGCTTCCCATCAACAAGAGAATCACCTTCAAACTCCTCACCCACACACACAAGGCACTCCACGACAGCGGACCAGCATACCTCAACAGATAACTCACCTTCTACACCCTGAACCGCCAGCTCTTCTCCGCCAAACTCGCCCTTGCCACCGTCCCCCACATCCGAAGAGCGACCACCTGCAGCAGATCGTTCACCCACCTCGCCGCCAAGACCTAGAACACCCTCCCCATCATCCTACAACAGACCCATAACCTACTAACCTTCAGGAGGCTGCTCAAGACCTGGCTATTCGAGCAGTTGCAGCACCCCTCCACCCCAGAGCCTTGAAACCCTCACAGGTGAGTAGCGCGCTCTACAAATTCTTGATTGATTGATCAACATTTGTTTAATGACTGTCCAATTTTAACTGAACACCTTCAGATGCTTTTAAGATTAATTAAGGTTTATTATGAATGTTCCAAGACCATTTCTAACAGTTAGCCATACATGATGTCTCTCCTGATACGCCCATAACTGCAAGTTCTACTTCCTCCACACCAATGATGGCTGATGGTTGAACTAGCTGACGCACACAAGCCAAAGCTAAGCGTTATTAAGGAGAACTGTTATTAAGGATACTATATTTTAATGAACTTTTTTCAAGCTTTTCCCTCTCCTACTCTAATACTCACCCTGGATTCTTAAATGTTTGCCAACCCCTCGGTTATATACAGATACCTGATCACACAGTCCGCCTAGACACCCAGACTACCTTCTAATATATGGCAACCTAATAGCTACCTACCACTTGATCACTCTCCAACCCCTGCCTCTGCCCCCGGCTGCCATATTTCCTTTTCTCTTGCAGCTCCCACAAGGCGACTCTGTGTTTATCATCGACTCCACTTTCTGTCTTGGGGTGGGAAATTGGGATTTCTATTTCTGTATCTTTTTTGCTTTCTTTCTCACTCTCCTTTACCTCTTTTTCTCTCTTACCCTACCTCTTTTCCCAATGTGATATCCCAAGTATAAAAGTCTGGTTACTGCCAATCCTCAGTGACTCATAATGTCCAGCTTTAGGGCATTTATCTGTTGCTCCACAGACACTTCCAAAAATTAACCAAGTATCACACATCACATACCATGCCCAGTAACACTCTCAAGATATTATCACTTAACTCAAAGAAGCTCAACCACCCAGTCAAAAGATGACAATTAGAGAATATTGTCATAAGCTGAGAGAGAATATTCTCCTTCTTCAAGAGACCACATTAGCTAAGGATATTGCCCTAAACCTCCTCAACAACTGGTACTTGGAACTGCCTTGCTTCCTTGACTACAAGAAAAAGACCTGAGTTGTTACTGTCTTTACCAGACACACAGGCATTAAAGTAATTCAGAACATACATGACACAGAAGGCCGATAGGTAATTTTACAAATCTTCAAGGATAACCAGAAGATCTATATCATCAACATTTATTTATTTATTTTAAAAAAAAAGTTTTATTGGGTTTACAATGCGTGAAACATTATAGTCAAACAAACCCCACTCCCACCCATCCGACTTTGGTCGCAAATACTGTCCGGACAATAATGTAACATTTCCCTCTCAGGTGAGTACACAGCCATTTAGCCAACAACCCATAGCTTGGCAGGCGCCGATTTTAAAGTGCCATACGAAGTGAACGCCGATGAGTTACACCACACCCCTCACTCAGTAAGTAACCATATCTCATAGTGTAAAATGTATCTCTGCCATGCACACCAATGCATCGTCCCCCACCACCCGGTGGCAATCTAATGGCCCTGTTCATCCTCCGTGATGTGAGTGTCTCTTTTACTATTCAGGTATGTCTGGTATAACCCTCAGAAGTTTTTAGGACGACTAGTGGGAGGCAGCAACTCGCTGTAATTCTCGGACTGTGTACAGCAATATAACATATTGTGTGCCCAGCGTTTAGGTGTAGGCACGGGAGCCTCTCATCCAACAGCATGCCACCACCCTACGGGCCATGAGCAGTCCCATGTCTACCAATCGCCGTGTGGCTTTGGGTAGCTTCTTAGTGTACCCTAGGAGCGCTAGCGTGGGATCAGGTGTGAGATCTATTTCTACTGTGTTGCTTATATCAGTGAAGATCTTGTCCCAGAAGTCCCATACACCTGGGCATTGCCATGCCAGGTGTAGAAAGCGTGCAACTGGGGCGCGACATCTCTCACTACCCCGCTGTGTCACGAAGGCCATACCTGTGCAGTCGTGCCGGTGTGTAATACACCCTGTTGAGGAACTTAAAGTGTACTAGCCTATGTCTGCCATTCAACAATAGTTTCCTAGTGTTAGTACAGCAGTATCTCCACATGTCGTCATCGATAACTATCTGTAGGTCAGTTTGCCATGCCAGCCGTGCTTTCATGTACGTGTGCTCCCTATGTGCCTGGGACAGCTTATATAGGTTAGACAGTAGTTTTTGGGGGGTCTCAGCTTTTATCACATACGTGAGTTCCGGAACTTCAGGTGGTTCAGCCATATCCTCACCCAGCAGCTCTGTAAGAGCACAGCGCACCCTGTGGAACTGGAAGCGGGTCAATAAAGTAGTGTCCTCACTATTTGTTGTTGCTTGCTCCCATTTTTTGGCCACCCCGTCCTGGAACAGGTCTCCTGCAACTTTAACGTTAAGCTTTTGTACTACAAGGATCACCCCTTTCTCTTTGATGGGAGGCAGCCATTGAGCCCAGTCTATCGGCATTATTGGAGAGTATAGTAGTGCACCACCCTGCAGCTGCAAAAGACTGTGCCATGCATGATTTGCTGCGACGATTGAGTCCAATATGCCAGTCCTTCAATCTACCGGTTGGAAAATCGTGGACGGGAGCGAGAGAGGGCTAGCAAAGAGTGTTTCCATGCGGACATGCGGAATACAGCCATCGCCGTGGAGCCAGGTGTGCAGATGAGCGGCCTGGGCTACTCTATAATAAAGCTCCAAGTTGGGTTCACCGAGCCCACCCATGCTCCAAGGCAATGTGAGTAGCGTCCACTTGGCTCGGGGTTGTTTCCCTGCCCATGCCAATTTAACCATGAGTTGAGTTAGTCGTTGGAAAAAGGACTTGGGAAGCACAATTGAAATTGTCATAAATAGGAACAGTAATCTAGGCAGCATGACCATTTTCATTATGGATATCCGTCCCAGAAGGGAGAGTGGGAGCCTACACCAGGCTTCAACATCGTCCTCAAGCTTGCTGAAGGCAGTGCCATAGTTTGCCCTAAATAGAATTTCAGCATCAGTGTGGAGTTGTACACCAGGTACCTGACTGTGTCTGTAGTCCACTGCAGTGGATATTCCATTTAGATATTCTGCGTTTTTGGGGTTAAGGGGAAAGCCAGTGACTTCGACCAGTTGACCTTCAGGCCCGATAGGGCTCCGAAGCGGGCCACCTCTCAGTACCGAGGTTAGATTGTTGTCTGGGTCGCGGACGTACAGCAAAGTGTCGTCAGCGTACATGGACAGCACTATCTTGTATGTGGGGAAGCCTATGCCTTCATTGCCATGGTATTCTCGTAGCGCACAGGCTAATGGTTCAGCAACCAGGGCGTACAGGAGGGGCGAAAGCGGGCACCCCTGTCTGGTGCCTCTACTGTTGGGAAGGAGTCAGTGACCAGGCTGCCGAGTCAAAGCCTGGCCCGTGGGCAGTTATACAGGGCCCCTAACATCTGGAGGAATGGCAGCCCTAGGCCCAATCGCTGCAGTACTAGTCTCATAAAAGGCTATTCCACTGAGTCGAAGGCCTTTTCCATGTCAAGGAACACTGCTAGTGCCTTCCTATCCTGTCGAACATGTTGTATCGTGCCTAGAACCGTCCGAATGTTGTATATCAAGTTTCTGCTGGGGATGAAGCCAGCCTGTTCAGGCGCAACCAACCGAGGCGCTAAAAGCGCCAGGCAGTTGGCCAGAACTTTAGCAAACAGTTTAGTGTCAACGTTTAATAGTGAAAGGGGTCTATACGAGCTACACTCATCTCGTGGCTTTCCTGGCTTTAGTATCGTGACCAGTAGAGCCTCCCTCGTGGATTGCGGCATACTGCCCTCTACGCAGATGTCATCGAAGAGCGCACAGAGGTGTGGGAGTAATTTGTCCTGAAATGCCTTGTAAAACCCTACTGTGAGGCCATCTGCTCCCAGTGCGCTGCCAGCTCGCATACTCGCCAGAGCTACCGCTATTTCATCCTTCTCTATCGGGAGCATCAGGAATTCCCTGTGTGTGTTAGTTAATGTAGGTATATTGATGTATTCAAGGTAGTCGGTGATATTGTCCTCAAGGTCTCCACTTTTGGACGAGTATAGTTCAGTATAGAAGGCCTTGAAGGCTCGCGCTATGTCTGCTCCTTCTGTTAGAACCTCCCCGTATCCAAACTTTATTTCCGAGACTTGTTGTCGTCTCCTTTTCCCGCTTAAGATTCTAGCCAGGACTGAGCTGGGTCTCTCTCCCTCCCCATATGTTCTAGCCGTTGCATATTTTCCCAGGTGCTTCACTTCCCTGTCCGCTTCATCATGATATTCAGCGAAAAGTGACTTGATCTTCTCTCCTATCGTGCTGTCCGTTTGTCTGCTCTGTCTATCCTCTAAGGTGGCCAGTTGATGCTCAAGGTCAGCCAGTCTCTGTCTGATGGACTTGAGTACTCCCGAGTGTTTAGACATTGCTCTGCTCCTGATATATACTTTGAATGCTTCCCATACAACCTGGAAGCTGTCTACAGAGCCTACGTTGGTCTCAAAGAACACGTCAATGGCCTCCGCCAGTTCTCCTCTAAATGCCGGGTCTAGGAGGGAATAAGGAGGGAGTCTCCATGTGAAGGGCAGAATGACCTTACCCGGAATGTCCAGCACCAAGAGCACCGGCGAGTGGTCAGACAATGTCCTAGGAAGCACCTTACAGTCACTAATCTGTCCCAACCTGGAGGCGGATGCCAACCAGTAGTCTATTCTGGTATGGATATCATGGTAGGCGGAGTAGTGAGTGTACCCGCCCCGCTCTGGGTTTCTGATCCACCATACATCCTCCAGACCCATACTGGTGATTACACTCCTCATTGCCAAGGCAGCCATCGAGGGTCTGCGAAGAGAACCAGCAGATCTATCCAGTGTAGGATCCAGAACCAGGTTAAAGTACCCTCCCCACAGTATACCATAAATGTCATATTGCCTGGCCACGGCAGCTAGGGCTTGAAAGAAATCGGGAGAGTCATAATTTGGGCCATAAGCGTTAATTATCACAAAGTCTATACCAGGTCCACTGCATTTGGAGATGTCAAATCTGCCGGCCGTGTCTGCCCGCAGAGTTTGTAAGGATAGTTTGATTTCGGGTTAACCCAGGTGAGCACTCCCCTCGCGTGCGACGTGAAGCCTGCCGCTGTTATATTGGCCTCTAGGCCCCTGCTGTCTAGCATTTTACTGGTATTAGGAAGATGGGTTTCCTGCAGCAGAGCTACGTCTATATGTTGGCGCTGTAGGTAGCTAATGACCTTTCTAACTTTCCGGTGGTCATTCAGTCCGCGCACGTTCTATGTAAGTGCCCTGAGTTTGGGTGCGCATGTAGTGTTGCTACTGCTAGCAGTGTCAGCCATTGATGTAAACTAAGTGGATCATAAGAGTGAATGTCCTGCTTGTGTCCAAAATCTTTAGCATGCCAAAAGTCAGATACAATACCCCAGTAGCCCCCCTCCCACAGCAGACCATCCCCAACAAGGCCTCCCATGAGTGACCCCCTCCCGCTCTCCAACTTTATCCCCAACTGTTGAATCCCCCTTTGGGCATTCAAGATGCATTGCGCGCGGGGGCCAAGGTTGCCTGGAAGCAAACAAGTGGTTTGTTTACAATGCTTGCCAATTACTCGCTGCACCATACTATTACATCAGCTAAAATGTAGGTTCTGACACCAGTTATCAAGTTTACTGCACTAGCCACAGGGATATATTCTAGACATCAACTCTCGCCCTCCACGCGCTTCCAGCCATTGCCTGGGCCGGCTATCAATTAACAACCCCGCTAGGCAACCAAGGTACATGACTCATGCATCAGATTTATCTCACCCACAGACAGTTCCGTCGGGTCGTCAGGGCTCTGTTGAGAAGTCCTTGCCAGCCCGCTGACTCAGGGACATAGAGGATGCCAGCTTCAATATCTCCCCTGGAAGAGGCCCTGTCTATATGTACGTTGTATATCTGTATAACCTCTCGTCCCCACAAGCAGGCAAGAGGGCAATGTCATTCTTGCTCGTCTAGTTGACTTCGCAGATCTTCGCCATCTGCCTGGCTGTTGGTTTCCCTGCGGTGTTCCTTGGACCACCCCTTTAGGGCCTGCTGTAGTGCTTTAGGGTCTGTGAAGAGGTGGGAATGCCCCTGCCGGTTAACTCGCAGTTTTGCAGGATACAGCACGGCATAATCCAGTCCAAGTTCCCGAAGCTGTCTCTTAAACGGGGCGAAGTGCCTACGTGCCTCCTGCACCCTAGCAGTGAAGTCAGGATATAGTGAGATTTCCGAGCCTTCGAACTGCAATGACTTCTTATCTCTGGCCAGCCGGAGGGCCACATCCCTGTCCCTGTAATTTAGGAGCTTGGCGACATTGGGACGCGGCGGGGCACCCGGGCGTGGACGAGGGCCAAGCAAACGGTGTGGGCGCTCTACTATGAACATTGGTGAAAACACGGTCTCACCCAGCAATGTGACAAGGAGCTTCTCAAACAACTTTTCCATGGTGCCAGTCTGTGTTGTTTCCGGTACCCCCGTGATGCGTATGTTAGAGCGTCGCGAACGGGCCTCCAAATCCTCATTCTTCTCTTGGAGTGATTGCATAAGTTTTTCTATTTTCTTGTGATCAGTGTCCAATTCGGTTTGTGCCTCCTCAACCTCCGTGAGGCGTCTTTCGGACATGTCTAAGCGTTCCGCGTGTTTGTCGACGCGTTCCGTCATGCGGTCCATTCGGTAGGTGAGGGCATCTATCTTGGTGCCGATTGATGACATACTGTCTTGCAGGCCTTTTTCCATGGCTAAGAGCATGGTTTTAATGTCAGAATAATCAATATGTCCCTCTCCATTCGTCGAGATAGCTTTATCTGCCTCTTGGGATTCCGAGGTCTTGCTGCGATGTTGCTCAAATGGGAGTTTGCTCTGGGTCTTGTCGCCCTTCCCCATTTTGCCGATGGGGGAGGTGGGGGGGGGGGCCGACAGCACAGGCCGTGCTCAGGCGTTATCCCACGACCTTCGCCAAGTTGGGCGCGTGGTGTATGGCTCGGGACCTTCCAATCTTCCCCCGTCTAGTTGTATCAAAGTCTTGTTGTGTAGTTTTCCCGGGGTAGCCAATTTACGTAATGGCGCCAAGCAGGTCTGGCATTCAGTGGGCAGCACCGTCGCTGTAGGCCCCCTAGACGTGGGGTATCAACACATCGCAAGATCACTCCTAAGCGCTCTGGGCAGTCTATGTTCCTCAGCACAATTGCTTGTCAGCGAGGCCCGCCCCAGGTTTAAAGGTGGCAGTAGCATCGTCGCAGTATTTCTCTGGGCGCGCTATCTCACTAGGCATACCCTGGGATCCACTGTACGAGAACGGCCCCAGAACGGCTCGATTTCGTGGCTACAGGCTAGTGTCCCTCTGGATGTAGCGCCGTTTCCGTCCCTGACCCTTATGCTAGGCTTCAACCTGTCTGGTAGAGCGTAAAACTACTAGGTTGTCGCCACTCTATGCTTTATCATCAACATTTATGCTCCAACCACAGACTATTCCACATTCTGGATAGACCTAAATAAAAGGCCTAATGAAATCACAAATGGTTCAAACATTCTTATGGGTGGGGACTTTAACCTCCCAATGGACTTAGTGCTAGATAGATTGCCACCTGGCAAACTTAGACCAGGAAAACTCCAAACACAAATGAAAAACCTATGCACTGCTCACAAACTTACCAATAAAATCAGGAAAGCTCCTGGGCCTCATGGCTTGATAGGCCTCTTTTACAGACCTTTTAAACCACTACTAATCCCACACCTAAAATCTCTCCCTGACCTTTATGCCTCTACAGACATATCTGGCCCAAACTTTACAGAGGCTATAACAACAGTTATCAACAAAGACAATAAAGACTCTCTAGACACATAAAGATTATAGACCAATTTCCCCACTCAATGTCAATTGTAAATTATATGCAAAACTTCTAGCCACAAGAATGGAAAAATTACTCCCAGTAGTAATACATTCCTCGAAACCGGCTTTATAAATGGAACACTGGCCTCCGATAACATACGGCTCTTTATGCATGTTATAGAAAAAGCTCCCCTTCCCCACTCCCCGCTAATGGCCATTGCCTTAGGCATTGAAAAGGTCTTTGACAAGGTGTCTTGGCCCTTCCGAAGATCGATAATCTGTACATTCAACCTAGGCCTCCCGTTTGAGAAGATGGTTTTCGTACTATATGACATCCTCTCTGCCAGATTTAGAGTAAATGGTTCCCTCGCTGAGAATTTCATACTATCCCAAGGTATGAGGCAAAGTTGTCCCCTCTCACAGTTACTCTTTTTCTTAGCCATAGAACCCCCTTCTCTCCAAATTGTGACACAAACCTACCATCAAAGGCATCCCATTTGGCTTCACAACTCACAAGGTGGCAAGAAGATGTCCTCATCTTTTCATAGGATGGAGAATGTGGTATTCTTTAACTCCTGGATCAAATAAATATCTACTCTAAAGCTTTGGGCTACTCATTTAACATAGACAAAACACAGGTATTCTCTTTCAATCCTATGTGTACCCCTACATCTCTTGGAAACTTCAACCTCAAATAGCAAAACCACCACCTTAAAAACCTGAGTCTACAACTAGGCAAATCACTGCCCAAATCTCGTACATACATTGAGAACACGCTCTTCGAAAAAATACAAGACATCATAGAGACTTGGTCGCCCCAAATATATGGCTTAGTAGGAGAGATTATAATGTACCAAAATGCTAATAGCCCCACAGGTGAACATCATAATCAGCATGTTTCTTCTACATCTCCCCAATACATTTTCTAAACTTCTGAACAAGTCCATTACCCAATTTACTTGGCACTGTAAAAGACCCTCAATCGCAAGTGAGTTCTTATTACTAAACAAAGAGAAAGGAGGAGTGGGCCTCCCCAACTTTAGCAAACTTCAAATGGCATTCCTTCTCAAACAATCCATACATTGGTTCCACCCAAATCCACTACTCCCCCTACCCATATTGACAGACATTGGGAAAGATCTCTTCCTACCTTTCACCCCCTTGGCCGCTATTTTGGTGAATCACTTCAAACCCTTACACTCTGCCAATATACTCAGGGACACGATACTAGCAGTGAAACATTTAGACAACAAATACACAGTCAAACTCAAACATTGTTCCTATGCATCACTCTGGCACAACCCTTTAATAAACATTTGATGGTAATCCCCTTCACTGGCAATGCTGGCCATCACTTAATATCATATATATCAAAGATGTGATTGATAGAACAAACACCATTCCGTTTTCTTTTCTATAAACAGCCTTTGTTCTACCCAACAAGGCATTCTACAACTTCCTCAAACTCAAAGTTGCAATTAATCATAACCAATCCATTTGGAACCCTCAAAACCCAAGTATTCTAAAGAAACTCACCGTATTTGCATCACAAGACCACCAAGCTTAAAAAATCTACAAAACTCTCATAACATACTCCCAGCCCTATACAGAAATAACAACATATCTTAGAGATGGCTACACTCACTTAAACGAGTATCACTGGTCATTAATCTGGAAACATGTTTCCAAACTTAAGATCTCCCTTGTTATACTACATTGTGAGTACTGGCTACTTCACAGATCCTTCTGGAACCCTGTAAAACTAGGCAAACTGGTGTTACTTGACTCAAGCAAGTTCTGAAATTGCTCCCCCGTCATTGTCGACCTCAAAAACATGATTTGTTTCCTGTACGCATGCTTCACTCCTATTGGAAGGATATTTTGCAAAACCATAAACATTGTCTTCCACTTTAAAGTTACTCTGGATCTCGTGTTAATCGGCCCCGGGATTCTCCCCAGTCCTCCACTACTCAACAAAACTCAACAAAACAGAACTCTTACTATTTGACTTACTCCTTATTAAACAATCCTTTGCTATTGAAAAGATTTCAAATACATTTCTTACCACACATGGTGGGCCTGGTTCTGCTTCCTCGGAAGTGCGGATAATACTATCCTCAATCAAAACTTCAACCTTAATAAATCCAGATTGCTTTGGCTCCCCCTGGATGCTTACACACAACACAATCAGTTAAGGCTGCTGACCCCTGAATCTCCATCCAACGTAACCTTTTTTCTCTTCACTGGAAACTTGAGATATCCCATCCCCCACCCATCCCACATCACTCTGTCTTTCTCCTTCTCTCCGTTTCTCTTTCTGATCCTCTTTTAATGAGAGGTAGACCCCCTTATGTTAATCTTAGCTAATGTGACAGATTTAATTACCAGGTTTGTCGACGTCCTGTCACACTTAATGAATTTCTACTGTCCTTCTGTACTTTGTCGTCACACCTTATGGTATGAAGCTTATAAATGGAGTCTTCATTGGACTCAATGATAACATACACAATTCATTTTACTGACTTTGCTTCTCATCTGTACTACTTTATTCTTCTTATTTTTGTTTCGTAATCCTATATTTTCTATTTCAAAATTTGCAATATAATGTTTTCTTTTAAAACAGCAAAGTAACACTGTTGCGTGATAAAGGTAGAAGTTCTTTGGGAAGTATTGGAAATGTGAATATTTGGTTACATTTTGAATACAAAGAATCAATCAGGAATATCCAACGATTATCTGATACTGAATATGGTAATATTTTGAAAGATATGAGAGTATGTATTCTTTCAAAAGAGGGAAGGTGTGTTCTACAAAATCATCTTCTTAAAAAACTTTATATACAACAATGAGGATAGCAGCAGATCCAATTGCGGTATTATACAAGCTGGTAAACATATTTTGTGTTCAATGCCTACATTGGAGAACTGTGCCCCTTGCAACAATGAATTGCTGGAATTGGAGAAAGCAGACATTCTGCAACTGAAGGCAATAGATAAAATGGAGCACAAGTGTGTCACTGTATTTCTAAATGAAGTGTTACAAGGAAAACTGGATTTGTTAGAGAAGTCTTTTACATGAATTGAAGGACTAGAGAAATGTTTCAGTCTATGCAAAAACTTCAGGGTGATTTTGCACTAACATTTAAATGTTGAAAAAGGTTTGGTAAATGGTGCTATAGATAAAGTTGTTAATTTTATTAAGACTTTTCCTATACTGTGTGCCTTATATAACCAGAAGTGTTACTGTAGCACTTCTTATGATGAAGTGCTCATTTTCAGCATATGTTTCTTGGGTTAGAACTGCAACTATAGATAATATGAGCTTTTAAAAAAATGTAGTGTGTGCAATGCGCTTAGTTGCTTATTTGTAGTGACATATGGTGCAGTTGTTTTTTTATACAGTCTACATGTTTGTTTTTTCCCAATGTCCAAGGGTGATTTTTTATAAAGTACATCATTGGTGTTGTATAACTATAAAGTATGAGAACAGTAAGAAAGGGGAATTGAAATGTTTGATTTTTATCATAACACAGCATTAGAGCATGGGAAATGTGTAGTTATTTATTGCTTGGTTAAGCTCAATTTATAATTTTATAAATTGCAATACTTGTTTGTTTTTCTTTCGTATACAGATGGATGGCACCATCTATTGAAGAAATGTGGTTTACAAATTAGTTCTTCCAGTGCTGTTGTATTAAATTACATTGTGAGGGTGTCTCAGACTGCAGTTAAAAACATACACTCACTTACACAGTCAGACTCCCACTTATAGATGATTCATACAGCCACCCATTCATCCACTTACACACATATAGGGACACTCACTTGTCACATACCTACAGTCATTCAAAGACCCAATTACACACCGATACATACGCTCAAACAGCTACTCACACACCCATACAGTAACTCACATACCCACTCATACCTATGTAGCCACTTACACACTGACTCATACTCACACACCCACTGACATACCCACACAGACATTTATATCCCCTCTAACACAGTCACAGAGTCACCCACATAGCTACTTACCTATACAACCACTCAGATACCCACATGCACACCCATACATGAATTTGAATTTAAAAAGCTTATATAGCGCATCATACACCGTTACGGTTTCTTGGCGCTTTTGACGGCATGCAATAAAAACAGAGAAGGGCCATTTAGTGTGGAAAGGCCTGAGCAAACAAAAAAGTTTTCAGACCCTTGCGGAAAAGGGAATATTGTTTTAAGGCTCGAAAGTGGTCAGGCAGGGAATTCCAGAATACCGGAGCTAGGAAGGAGAAGTTGGAACCTCCCCATTTTTTCCTGGTGAAACGAGGGACTTGCAATAAGGACCGATCAGACGAACGAAGATGTCTGACGGGGACATAGTTGGTTAGAAGGGAAGAAATGAAAACCGGGGCCGTTCCCTGTCGTGCCTGAAAGACCATGCACCCCATCTTAAAAAGCGATCGTTGCCGGACAGGCAGCCAGTGCAGTTCCTTCAACAGAGGTGTAGAATGATGGAACCGGGGAAGGCCATACACCAGCCGGGCTGCTTGGTTCTGCACAAGCTGGAGTTTGCGTAGGCTGTATGCCGGAATGCCGTTGTAAAGGGCATTGGCATAGTCTAGCCGGGAGATGACCAAGGCAGACATAATAAGTTTAAGTGCCAAAGGGGAAAAGAAACGGGAAACAGTACGAATAGTTCGAAGCATAAGAAAACAAGAAGAAACAACAGCACCAACCTGTGAATGAAGAGTGAGCTGGTTATTAATTTTTATACCCAATGTTTTAACCGTAGAAGAAGGAAGGGGGGGGGGCAAGAGTGAGGGGCCAAAAAGAAGAATTCCAGGGACTGGAGGAGCCACCAGTAAGCACCAGCTCGGTTTTATCCGGATTGAGCTTCAAATGATTGTGGCTCATCCAGTCCCTGATAAAAATCATAATAGACTGAAAATTGGAGATAGCGTGAGGGGAGGGAGAGAGGTCAAAGACCAGCTGGAGGTCATCCGCATAGTTATACACGGCGACCTCCAGCTGCTGAAGTGCAAAGATAAGAGGATAGATGTAGAGATTAAACAATAAAGGAGAAAGAGAGGAACCTTGGGGAACACCACAGGTGATCTTCAAAGGGTCTGCCATGAACTCTCCCAGCCGGACCGCCTGTGTGCGATCCCGCAGGAAGGACGAGAGCCACACTAGTGCTGACCCCCCGATTCCCGCCGCTCCGATACGTGAAAGCAAGATGGAATGGTCCACCGTATCGAAAGCGGCGGAGAGGTCGAGGAGCACTAGGGCTTGATGTTTATTTTGGTCCAGACCCTCCCTGAGGGTGTTTAGGACCGACATCCACTCTCACATCCACTGAGAGGCCAACAGAGCCACTCACACACCCATTCACACACCCATTCCTATACCCAGTCCCACGCCCACAAAACCACTACTGCAGCTTCCTCACAGTCTCATACAACTACTCATACACCCACTCACATAACCATTCAGAATCACACATCTGCTTACACACCCATTAACATGCTAATACATCCAGTCACACACCCACAAAATCACCTCCACACAGACCCACAGAGACACTAATCACCCACTGACACACCCATTTACACACTCAGAGTTCCACCGGCACCCCCATTTACAAACACATACACCCCCTCACACCCACATAACCACTAATGCACACAGACACACCTACACAGCCACTTACACACCCAGTTATATACCCATTCACACACTCACACACCTACTCATGCCTTCACATAACTACTACAACACCCACTGATAGACCCACACAGCCACTTACACATCCACTCACACACCCATTTACACAGTCAGACTCCTACACACACACACATTCAGAAACTAACACACCTACTCCCACACCCATTCACACATGCACTCACTCATCCAGAAAATCACTACTGTATTTCCTCACACACCAACTCAGACAATCACTCACACATCTATTGATAAACTCACACGCCTATTAATAGACTGACACATCCACTAACACACCCATTCACATGCTGACACACTCATTCACGCTCCCTTACATATGCACACAAACACACACACATACACAAACACACACACGCACACACACACTCTCTCACACATACACATTAACTCATACAACTACAAAACCAGGACCGCACCTCCCGGAGAGACTGACACAGTCACTCACATACCCACACACACATCCATTTACACACTTACATGCCTACTAACAGACCCAGAAACCACTATTTCATCCACTGACAGACCCACAGAGCCATTCACACAACCACTATCACACCCATACAAACACTAACATACCCACTAAGAGTGACACATATGTAGACTAGACATATGGCAGCTGGCAGTCAGACATTGACAAACAAACATATAACATATAGTTTTGTTTTATCATAAGCGGTTCTAAAAAAATAAAGAAATTGTGTTTTTTTCTTTATTTTTAAAACAAACTGTAACTATAAAAAATGAAGTTCAGAAATGCACAGAACTTGTGCAACGGTATTCTTTAAAAAATAAAATCACATTTGTGGGTCATATCAGCCTGAATAAATGCTATTCGCCACAGAAATTGTTTTATTGCACACGGTGCACTACAATGCAATCTTTACCATCTGTCGGCCAACTGCCCGAATATTAGCAATAACAGCTGCATGAACAGGCTCTCCAGGTTCAAGAGGTGGGGTCGAACTTGATGTAGATGCCTGCACTCCATCCCTTTGGATTTCTGTTCTTGCCAGGTGACAGGGCTGGATAGAACTGACTTGTTTATGCATGCTGCTTGTTCCATGCAAATATTTCTTATTTGTCCCGCTAGACAGTTGTTTCTTGCAAAGGTTGCATTGCACAATCTTTGCGATGACTGTTTTTTTCTCTATTTGGGATGGAGAAGAAGCTCAAAGCAATGGATTCTGTTTTCTAGGAAGCTCTTTTTCTTCTTCTCCCTCCTTATCTTTCACCTGTTCTCTCTCTTTTCCCGATCCCATTTTCCAAACTAGTCTAGAAAAAACACAAAGAAAAAGAGTTCCACCAGTGCTGGAGAACAGTGATGACTGAGGAGACACACCCGAGGAAGACGAAATTGGATGGAACTTCCTTTAGAAGAGTTTGGCAAGTATTTTAACGAATCAAATGTATTTGTTGCCCTGTCATATGAGATTCACAGATCTGTTGCGGCAGCGCCACGACATCACAGCAAATCTGAAAATATGACTGTGTAAGCTAGAATTACTTCTTATAATCTAAGTTTATGTGTTATTTTACTAAATCCTTAACCTCAAACATGAATTTAATAGTGTCCATTTATGTTTTTAAGTGCTGTTAGAAATCACCTTGGATCCGCGATTCCCCCGCGGAACTCGGAACAGGATGTATACATGGGTTGGGCTTGTGTCAGATTCATGAGTCCAAACAAACGCTTAAAAAAATTATATCATTTTTGGTTTTAAAAGAAGTTAAGTTATGTAATTTAACATTTTTACATTATTTTTTTTGTGCCAAAAACACTTCTACAATACAATCCCTCAAAGAATAAAGGAATGTTTTTGTTAGGTGTGTTTCATTAATATATGTTTTTTTAAATTAAAAAAGTAGAAATTTACTCCCAAAAAAACAAGGTTATAGGGACATTATAGTTAAGCTTAGATTTTACACTGACAAAACCATAGAAATGTAGCAGTTATAGTTACCTGAGCTAACTATAACTCACGCCCGCGCAGTGCACTGCTTGTGACCTCACATATTACACTACTCATGAAATGGTCAGTGACATAATTGTTGACATCACTGATGACATCTCAAATTAACCCCACATTATTAATTAGCCACACCCCAGGGGATGGAATCCCGGGCTGATATTGGCCTGAGGAAGGGGGCTGCCCCCTACCTATTTGAAAAGATTAAGGACCTCATGGGATGGGGTCTGTGAAACCAGAAATTGGTCCTGGGAGGGGAGGGCTGCATGCCCTCCTCAAAATAAATTGAGCAGTGGGCCACAGGGGATGGGGTCCCAGGGCCAGAAAAGGCCCAGGAAGGGGGGCCACATACCCTTCTACCCAAAAGGATTATGGAGGGCCTGGTGATAGGTATGCTCTGCAAGCCCCCCTCTTGGGTTCACTGTCTTTGGGCAGTTTGCCATTGGGCCTGGCCACAGGCCAGACACTGCAGCCGGCCTCACACTGCACATGGCCAAATACAATGCACAGCTTGGGGTTGCCTGCAGGCACTACAGCAACTGTGTGAGGTGGCGGTTTCACAAAAAAAAGATAAACGTTACGGACATGTTATTGTTAGGAAATAGAATTATAAAAACCTTAGAAATTCACAAAAAAGGTTACAGGGACGTTATAGTTATGTTCAGACTTCAAACACACAAAACCATAGAAATTCAGCTGTTATTGTTACACTCATCTCAAGATACTATTACTCGTGACCAAAGGTAACTATAACTCAAACACTCGCCATGCACTGCTAATTACCGCACATATTACTTCAGTCATTTAAAAAAACAAAACATTTTATTAGCCAGTTTAAATGTACCCCTGCAAGAATGCTCATTTGTATTGTGTAGATAATGTTGTCAAGAACCACCATACATAGAAGTTCAGTTCTGTTGTGAGATACATTCCTTCTACGTCCTACAGTGTACATTGATTAGGGTTACATCTTCACATTGTGAGTGTCCGCTATGGCCCTGGCTGTTAATTAAGTATATAACAAAGTCATTAAAGCAAAAAAAAAATGATTATCCTGACGGGTGCAGCTTAGTAGCACAGTGCTAGAGGACCAACATGTACTGGGTTTATGTTGTGATGAATTACGGTGCATTGATGAGATTGGGGGTGGGGGGTCACGGGGGTCTGGGTTCACTGATTTGGGCTATCGGCCAATATGTAAGTGTTTAAATCAGTGAAAAAAGTGCACTAGGTTAAGGTAGGTAGTGTCAGGACTAATGTGGTGTCCTTATCTTGCCTAGGGTGGTTCAAAGGCATCTAATATCATTATGTTTGAGAACTGAATGTATCTGATGCTTTAAAGGATTCTAATAATAGGTACCAGTGAATTGCCATGGGCTTCTTCCGAAGTCCCATGAAATCCTCTCTACACAGGGCTTCACTATGCCACTCCACACAATTGAACTTCTTCCTTCCATGTCTGAATCCTGGGGGGATTGTTGATTTCCACTTTCTAGTAATGCATCTCTTCTCTAAAATAAGTGCTAAGTCTGTGAATTTGGCCAGCGCTTCTCATCCTTTCTGCCGTATATAGAGACCTAGTATACATGTTTCGGCCGAATGCTATCCCATGTCGCCCACTACCTCCTTCAGTGTTGCTGTGACCATGCCCCAGTAATTACATAAGCCATTACAGGTAATGTGTATTAAATCTGCATCTTGCTCAGTGCATCTGTGGCAGGCTGCCGTAATGGTGGGGAAGATGTAGTGAAGTTTGTGTGGCATTAAGTAGACGCGTTGTGTTAACATATACTGTATAAACTTGAAAAGTGTGCTGCGGAATACTTGTTTAGGATATTCCAGTATTGTCTTCCATTCCTTATCCATGAGTTGTCTCTTTATATCCCTTTTCCATTTGTGGCATACCACTACTGAGGGGGATGGTTTGTCTGCCCGGATTCATCGATAGGACCATCGGATCAAGTGTCTTCCTGTTCCCTTGAGATACAATAAATGTACAAGTTTGTTTGTGGCCGGTTCTGTCCCCTAGGGTGCCTAGTGCCTTTTATTATAGTGCACCAGATTGTGAGCAGAAGAAAAGTGCCCCTGTGGGATCCTGGTCATTTACAAAATCTGCATGTGTCAATGGCATCCCGAATCTAAAAGATTCACCTATTTCCGACACCCCTGCTTGTAACTATGGGGAGAGTCTATTTTTTTGTAAGGGTCCCTACAGTGGTTGGTATACCTAACATTGGTATTTTGGAAGTGTACGCAGGAGTGAGTGCTGTGTATTTTAATGCCTGCTTTCAGTAATTGAGTGCAATCTTGAGTAGCATGGGAGCTGATGTTGGGGCCGTGCCCCCCGGCACAACAGCGCATGCAGTGTACCCCAGTCAAGCATCTGGCATGTGTACTCCATTTAATTCAAGTTTTGGCCCGGTCACCAATAGGAAAGCCGCTGCAATTGGCCTGCTGAGCAGTAGGTGTAAAAGTCAGCTGCCGCCATTCCATCAGCGTCCGATGGGAGCTGTAGCTTCGCAAGACGAATTCGTCGGCAGCCTGAGCCCCATATTGAGTCAGTTAGTAGTGTGTTTAGCATCTTAAAAACGGATCTGGGAATCACCGCTGGCAGATAGATAAAAAAGTAAAGGAGCCGTGGTAGCATCACCATTTTAGAGATTGCCTGATGACCAGCAATCTAAAGGGGTAGTGACGTTCAGAAAGTGACCTGGGCACACAAGGATCTTATTGCATGTATATTCCCTCCAATGAGGTCCTGGGTATTTCTATAAATGTGTATACTTAAATAACAAAAAGAGGTCGGAGCCACTGTTATGTTTCGATCCCCAAAGGGGATAATTTGCCTATTTAAGTCAGTTCCAAAGGGAAATGCATATGATTTCTTGTAGTTGATGGCAAGCCCTGCGATGGATTCGTATTAAGTAAAAACTTGAGCTACCTTGCACAAATTCTCCCGTAGTTCTTTGGAATAAAGGATGATATCACCTGGGTAAAGGGTTATCGCATGGAGTGTATGATTAATAGTAATTCCCCAGTTGATGGAAACAGTGTGCAATCCATGGGCAAGGGGGTTTAAGTGCAAGCACAAACAGCATGGGTGAGAGGGGACAGCCCTATCTTGTGCTCCTTTGTATTTGATATGCTGGTGATATGTGTGTGCTCCTGTGCATACCCTGTCCGTGGGGAAATAATAGCGTGTCCGAGTCCATTATATGTATTCGGAAGGGATACCAAATCTTTGTAGGGCAGCTAGCAACCCAGTGTACCAAATGCTTGACAGATGTCGAGTGATATACATCCCGCTTGAACCACATCTTCAGAGCAGGCAAACATATCATTGATGGCCTGTGTATATTGAGAGATGAATTCTGTACCGGTATAAATCCGAACTGGTCGATGCTTAGTATTTAATATTCTGTATTTAGTAAAGAAAGCGGGCGATAGGCAGATAGGTTAGTGTGGTCGCTGCCGGGTTTGGGCATTGATGTTATTAGGGTCTGCACTGTGTTTTTTAGTCTAGTGGCCAATAATTGGGAGTAATTGGCGTACAGTTCCACCAGTCACCCAACTATGCCTGGTGTTGTGTTTTTGGGGAGATCTTCAATTGCTGTGTGTATTTCAGCAGTAGTGATTGGTGCAGCTAATATCTTCTGTGCATCTGCTGAAATCTGCAGTAGACAAACTGAGCCCAGGAAGTCTTTAAGCTCCCGTGGATCCACTCTTCGTTGGGCAGTGTACAGTGCTTTATAATAATTGTAAAAGGCATTGTTAATCTTCCTCTGAATGCTCTGTTGTGGAGGTATTATTTCTATTATCAGTGTTGATTGGAGGCATTTTAAAATAGGCGTGCCAACAGTGTGCCTGGTCTATCCGCTTCCGTGTGTACTTTCTGCGTGTAATCTTTTATTCATTTCATGTTGGCTTGGATGGTGTTTTACAAATCCAAAGCTGTAACACTGTGCCAGGAGTGGTAAAAGGCTTTGGCCATTTTACAGCTCTGCATGGATAGCACTGTGTTAATCCTATGCTTAAAACTTTGCTGTAGAAATGACAAAAAACTTTGTCCCTTTCTATCTCGGTATGGATAGCAGTGTGCTAATCCTATGCTTAAAGACTTTTGAAAGAAATGCAGACATTGGATGAGAGCAAATTTAGAGTGTTATTGGTGTTGAGGGTGCTCTATACAGGAGCTGCTTTCCACCTAATCTTGAGAACTATCCAGCGTTACCTGCTTCTTTTTTGCATATATATATATATATATATATATATATATAACCTTTCCACCTCCTCGATTCACCGGGACACATTCCAGGGTCTGAGGTTACCCTGTGTAAAATCGTTTTCCTCCACACGATCAGGTACGCAATGCACTCCTCTCAATAAATTCATGAGTCCAAGAAGCTTGAAAGATTTATTCACACATCAAGCCAACGCAAACCCTACGCGTTTTGGCGGAAAACCGCCTTGGTCACGGGTGAATTTATTGCGAGGAGTGCATTGCGTACCTGATCGTGCGGAGGAAAACGATATATACATATATATATACATATATATGACGCTCAGCTCCAGAGAATCCCCCTCCGAAGAACCGCACTCGTGAAACCAAAAGTTTTCGGTGCTCACACCATCATCATTTTATTTACAGAGCTAACAGACGCGTTTCAGCATCAAGCCTTCGTCAGTGTTAGTTACGCTTTGCACGTTATGCTGGGTATTAATGCAGTCACATTTTACTAAACATAGTTGGTGGACTGAATGTTTCACTACTGGGCGCCATCTTTGAGCGTGTAAACACATTATTAAATCAATTTCTTTGTTTTATATCGCGCTCGCTCAACATTAGCGTAAACAAAGTAAAAATATCGCCGTGTATCGGCATAGCTCCCCGCATAACAACATTGCGGGGAGGTAAGGGAGCGCAAAGCCTCGCAACTCCTATTTCCGGTATCACCAGTCCATCAGGCCATGTATTGGCAAGTCACTCTGTCAGTTACATACAAATAAGGCATTTTTGTGCATATTACTATTTACATTTTCTCTACA
Source organism: Lissotriton helveticus (assembly GCF_964261635.1). Classification (NCBI taxonomy): domain Eukaryota; kingdom Metazoa; phylum Chordata; class Amphibia; order Caudata; family Salamandridae; genus Lissotriton; species Lissotriton helveticus. Next base: position 913,004,450 of record NC_136059.1, on the reverse strand, counting down.
GCCAAAGTAATCAATTCTACACATTATTTCATATATTTCTGTCTCAAGTTTTTCAATCCCCGGTTACAATCCCAGCTCTCACCCTCCCAATCACTTCAAACCCCTCTTCTTACATTTCTTATAATTATATACAACTATACCAATTGATTAGGATATAGGGTGAATTATGTGGATAAGTAGGATGGAAGCGAACGAAAGGGAGGAGCACGGTGAGATAGCAAAAAGGGAAAGAAAAGAAAAGAAAAGAGAAGAAAAGAAGAGAAAATCCAATAGAATGAAACAAATCAAATCAAGTCAAGTTATTTTGGAGGGAGTAGTTCATTTCTGATCAGAATCATCTTTCTAATTCAATATATCTATCAGAATTCCTAGATATTTCTCGAGGGACGATCAGCCAGCAGCTCTGGGACCAGGAGACAGTTCTCTTAATTTCATAGTCTCATCTATTATTTATTTTCCTAGATGGACAGCCAGTTCCTCCCCGCTATTCAACCCCCGTGGTGTCTTTGTCATCAGGTCTATAATGTACCTGGATTCCAGGCATCTCAGCTTTTTAAGCCTATCTCCTCCTCTCACACTTTCGGGCACAAAATCTAGGCCGAAGTATTGCAATTTACTCCTGTCCCTTCCATGTATCTGTTGGTGCGGGTACCCACTACCGCATACCGCACCCACCCGCGAGTGCCTTGACCTTCAGTGGGACAGGGAGCATATATATATATATATATATATATTCACTGAAAAAACCATAGGTTATAGACCATATATAGTTAGGAATTAGCATTTACAAAACCTTGAAAATTCACTGAAAAAACCATAGGTTATAGACCATATATAGTTAGGAATTAGCATTTAAAAAACCTTATTTTACTCACACAAAACCATTGAAATTCCATATATAGTTAGTTGTACTAACTTTATATCGCGCACCCGCAATCCACTGCTGATCATGTCACATATTACATCATTCATGACATGGTCAGTGACATCACTGATGACATCACTGATGACATCTCAAATGACATCACTGATGACATCACTGATGACATCTCAAATGACATCACTGATGACATCACTGATGACAACATCCAGTGACTGTATGTTTCTGTAAAGTTAAAATATGTCTTACATATTGAAGAATGAGTGGATGTATAAGTGTCTGGATGAAGGATTTAGTAGGGGCATGACTGACTGTATGAGTGACTGATTAAATGTGTCTCACTGAGTGCATGGGTTAGTGGCTAAACTGTCTTAATTTGTGCATCATTATGTCTGTTGTTCTGTAAACTGCTGCATGTGTTGATCAGTAGCTATATGATTAACTATATGGGTTATTGATTGGTTGCCCAAGCATTTGTATGGGAGACTGAGTGTGTGTGTGGGTGGCTGGGAGGTGTATGACTCTGTGCAAAGATGTGTGAGCAGTTGATTCACTAGATGTATGGTTTCAAAAGTGCATGTGGAAACAGCTGTATGGGCGGTTGACTGTGTGCATGAGTGTATTGGTGAGTGAATGGATATCTCAGTGCTACATGTCAAAGTAAGTACATATGTAAAATACAGTACATGTGAGAGTTGACATATATAAATAACTGTGCATAAGAGCCAGTGAATGTGTGAGTGGCTGTATGGATCATTGTGAACTTGTATCCAGGATTGTATAAGTGAGTAAATATGTTTTAGTATATGTTTGAATAAGTAAGGTGTGTATAACTGTATAGTTGAGGAAATGGAGGTGTGATTGATTCTTTGCATGACTGACTAGGTGTGTGAGTAACTCCATGGATGAGTGACAGTCTGTGAGTGTATGTTTATACTGAGTGTATCTAAGGTTATATAAGAGTCTGAAGAGGTTCATCATAATATCACATGAATGATGTCATCAGTGATGTGATCAGTAATGTCAAATGAGATGTCATCAGTGATGTCATTTGAGATGTCATTTGAGATGTCATCAGTGATGTCATCAGTGATGTCATTAGTGATGTCATTTGAGATGACATCAGTGATGTCATCAGTGATGTCATCAGTGATGTCATTTGAGATGTCATCAGTGATGTCATCAGTGATGTCATTTGAGATGTCATCAGTGATGTCATCAGTGATGTCACTGACCATGTCATGAAGGATGTAATATGTGACATGATCAGCAGTGGATTGCGGGTGCGCGATATATAGTTAGTACAACTAACTATATATGGAATTTCAATGGTTTTGTGTGAGTAAAATAAGGTTTTTTAAATGCTAATTCCTAACTATATATGGTCTATAACCTATGGTTTTTTCAGTGAATTTTCAAGGTTATGTAAATGCTAATTCCTAACTATATATGGTCTATAACCTATGGTTTTTTCAGTGAATTTCATTGGTTTTTTAAAAGCTAATATCTGTAGCTGTAAAATGTATTCTTCTTTAAATCCAAAAATATATTGTATATGTTTATTAATAAAAAATAATTTTAATATTTTTTTTTCTTCGCTCCCGGTTCGCGAACCGGGAAGCTTCCCGTTAGCTCAATTTGATGCCGCGACCCGGTCCGCGAACCGGTAAACGTTCCGTTTGCGCAACTGCCGCGTTAGAAATCAACATCGTGACGCGTCGCGGAAGCGCGACGTATCACGTTGTCGCGTAATGCGTCTTATGATGCGCCGCGTTAGCGCACCCGGAAGTGCTCCGGTACGCGAACTGAGACGCGAAGCGCAGCTCCCCGGAAGCGATCCGGGGCGCGTCGCGAAAGCGCGACGTATCGCGTTGCCGCGTAATGCGTCTTATGACGCGCCGCGTTAGCGCACCCGGAAGTGCTCCAGAGCGCGAAACGAGGCGCGAAGCGCAGCGACCCGGAAGCGATCCGGGGCGCGTTCCGCAGCGCGTAACATAAGCGTAACAGGTCATGTGACTTGTTAATAAAACTTTTCATTGGTTCATTTCACTTTTGGTTTCATAATGATGTAAGGCTAGGTCAGGTGACCTAAAAATAACACTTTTCATTGGTTTAGAACTATTGTTTTTCCCAAATGATGAAAACCCTTCCTTCTTTCCTCACTCTGACTTTCATCTTTGTGAGAGGAAGACCTTTTTTGATATTTGAGCAATGGCTTCATTGGTAGCTTCAGCTGGTGGACCCCCACCACCACCACCACCTCCTCATGGGAAGAGAGGACCACCTCCCCGGTTCATCAGCAACACAGAGGAGGAAGAGGATGAACAAGAGGAAGAGGAGACAGAAGGACCACAGTTTTTACAAGAGCAGCCCCGGGTTTCTCATCGGAAAACCAGTTTTATTTGGCAGTTTTTTTCAATCCCTGAAGGGCAGAAGAAAGTTAATGCTAGATATGTCACCTGCCTCATATGTAAAGAGAAGTTATCTAGAGGCACCTTAAAAAAGTATAGCTTCGGTAACTACACCATGCATCGTCACATGAGCAGGTGGCATCCATTAAACTACAGCCGGGCAGAGATGCGTGACCTGCAGGACAACCCACCAACTCCTGTGGCCAGGTCATCATCACAGATATCTTTGACAGGAGCAGAGGCACGGGAAACCGTGCCAAACATTCAGGACAACTTTGTCCATATGAAGTTTACCTGTTTGTATTGCGGTGCATTACTGTCATGTGGCAATATGAGCATTTCCTTAATCAACCGAGCTTATGAAAATCACAATTGCCCTAAACGCCCCAGACAGTAAATTTTTTTTTTGCTCCTGTTGAGCCCTTTCCAATGCCTGTTTTTTGTTGTTTCCCCTCCATCAAAAACAAAAAAAAACATAAAACTGTTCAAAAAATACAAAAAAACCAAAAAATGTTCAGAAAAATAAAAAAAAATATAAAACAACAAAAACATAAAAAAAAGTTATTTTCAGAACTACCTCCCCTTTCAAAAAAAATTGCTAGAATGTTTAGCACTCTGGCAAGCTCTATTTCTTTTGGTTCGCTTCCCCGTTCGCTTCCCAGTTCGCGAACCGGGAGCGAACCAAAAAAAAAAAAAAAAAAAAAAAAGAAGAGTAAGTATAAGGGAAGTAAACAGAGAGTAATGTTAAAAGAAAGACAGCTATAGGGAGTAAACCAGAGATACTGTTTAATAGATCTATTTACCGAAGAAAAGATGGAAGAGGGTATAATTGTGAAAAACAAAATAGATAAGGAAGTGAAAGAAAAAAAAGAGAGTAGAACAATAACAAAGAAGAGTTTCTTGGAGAATGTGAGTGAATGTTCAAAATAAGATTAAAACATGTGGAATAACAGAGAGAAAAAACAGAAAACAGAAAAGAAAAAATAACAGAAAAAGATGAATTGAAACAGCAAAGAAATGTAAATAACATAGAGCCATATCATCAACATAGCCAATAAAAGTTTTGCAGCTTTTATCGGCAGAAATGTGCCGCTAAAGCCGCTTTTGCAGCAGAAAACTGCAGCTAAAACCACTTTTGCAGCAGTTTTCTGCCAATAAAAACAGCAATAATTTTATTGGCTGTGTTCATAATATACCCCTTAGTGTGCTTCAACTACACAGAGAAAGCATTATGAACAAGTAGTGAAAGAGTGATCAGTCAAAGACACTAAGAGTAATAGAGACGGAGTGAGTGAACAAGAGTGAGGAACTATGAGAAGAGAGGGACTGAGAAAAAGAGTGGAAGGAGTTGAGTAAGTAGGTAATAGAGAAAGGAATGAGGAAAGTAGCAAAGGCAGGACACTGAGGGTTAAAGAAATGAAGCTGTGGAACTAATAGTAGGTGAATGTGATAGAAATGTAACGAAAAGAGTACAAAACATTTACCTTATAATTGTCGTTAACTTACTCACTTTTTATTTTTATACTTTCAATCTGTGAAAGAGAGAACAAACATTTGAAAAATATTAAAACATGTATTTAAAAATTAGAAAAGACAAGGGAAAAGATTGAAGGACAAACAGTTTTTCAACAACTTTGACACTTACAGAAGCTTCTGCTTCTCCAGGCCCCCTACACAGTCCTAAAGATATACATTTTAAACTAACAGTATCTTGATGCAGATGAAGTGAGGCCTATCTTAAAACATGGTGCATCTTTTGCACTGCTGTTGTCTCACAAAAGTGTCGCAAGACACTAACATTTTAAATGATTGTTTCAGGATGCCAATAAGATGTGTCCTATCCAGAGGTTTGTTTGAGGTGAGGCCTACTCAGGGTTCCAAATGAAATTTCGAGTTGTTGAAGAGAACAGAGGACATAATACATGTGAAGGCCTACCAATGAAGTAAGTCATGTCCACTTCACTCTTGAACAAAGGCCAGACCTCTTCTGTGTCCGTGGACAGACCTAAACTTCATCTGCACAATGTCATTCATAAACTTAGGAAACACAAGTGATGTAATTGAAAAATGTGGAGTTTCTTTTCCTCATTTCACAATCACATCACCTGTGTTGCCTTTGGTTAGGTATCTCATAGTGCAGATGGAGTCTAGCATATCAAAGAGTACATAGAAGTTGAGCAGTATATACAACAATTTTGACATTTACAGAAGACTTAGCTTCTTATCTTGTTGGAGATGAAGTCAGGCCTGTCTTGCAACATGGTGCATCTTTTGCATCACTGCTGCATCGGTTTCATGTGGCACGGGTTTTTTACAGCATGACACATCTGCCTAGATGCATCAATTTGTAATTTTGTCGCCTCATAGCAAATCTTTTGCACCGCCGCTGCATCACAAAAGTGACGCACAGTGGCGCAAAAGAGGCATACACCTATCATAAATCTGTCCCTAACATTTGAAATGATTGATTCAGGATGACGATAAGGTGTGGCCTCTCCAGAGGTTTGTTTAAGGTGAGGCCTACTCAGGATTGCATATCAAATTTATGCTTGTTGAAGAATACAGAGGAGATAATACATGTGAAGGCCTACCAATGAAGTAAGTCATGTCCACTTCACTCTTGAACAAAGGCCAGACCTCTTCTGTGTCCGTGGACAGACCTAAACTTCATCTGCACAATGTCATTCGTAAACTTAGGAAACACAGGTGATGTAATTGAAAAATGTGGAGTTTCTTTTCCTCATTTCACAATCACATCACCTGTGTTGCCTTTGCTTAGGTATCTCATAGTGCAGATGTAGTCCAGCATATGAAACAGTACCCAGAAGTGCAGCACTGCATGCAACAACTTTGACACTTACAAAAGCTTCAGCTTCTGCATGCCCCCATACACAGTGCTAATTATATACATTTTAAACTGATGGTATCTTGCTGGAGATGAACTGAAACCTATCTTGCAACATGGTGCATCTTTTACACAAAAGTGACCCACAGCGGAGCAAAAGAGGCGCACGGCCATCATAAATCTGACCCTAACATTTTAAATGATTGTTTCAAGATGTCGATAAGGTGTAACCTATCCACAGATTTGTTTCAGGTAACTCCTACTCAGAGTTGCAGATGAAATTTAGGTTTGTTGAAGAATACAGAGGAGATAATACATGTGCAGGCCTACCAACGAAGTGAGTCATGTCCACTGCACTCTTGAACAAATGTCAGACCTCCTCTGTCTCCAGGAACAGGCCTAAACCTCATCTACACAATGTGATGTGTAATGTTAGGAAACACAGGTAATATAATTGAAAAACGTGCAATTTTTTTTGCTCATTCCACAATCATATCACCTGTGTTTCCTTTGCTTAGGTATCTCATTGTGGAAATGTAGTCTATCATATGAAAGACTACGTAGAATATGAGCACTGTATGCAACAACTTTGACACTTACAGAAGCCTCACCTTCTCCATGCCTCCTACACAGTTCTACATGTACATCATAAATGCAAACAGTACAGAATTAATTATACATGTTAAATGGTTTATTTTTGCTGTTCTCAGAATGTATCAAATTTCACTAAAAACAGTGACTTGAAGGTATTCATCATATAACAGCGGGGAAAAAAAACACAATCAAAATGATTGTGTTTAAAAAACCCATACAACATAACAAATCAGAATTCAGAACTCCTTAAAGTTAACTTACTTTCCATGACGTCGAAGGATGTCCTATGAACAGCTTACACTCTGTTGTGCTGTTATTACTTTCAGCCCGCCACTTTCTGAAAGAAAACCTCCATCGTTTTGAAAAATATGTTACATACAATAAATGACTTCTCGCTCTCTACCACACGTTTCCACAAGGCCAAATCATGTCAGAGCCATTTATAACTCTTGGAATTCTTGTAAGCCAATCCCGTCATGTTGTATTTCCGCAACTTTCAGAATTAAAATGTTGAAGATCATTTTCACAATCCTGGACTACTAATATCTTACCCTTCTTGCTCACTCATGTTCTACATTTCCTATGACACTGATACTGCTTACTATGAAGCAGACTTACACTACCTCTATGACTACTACAATTATTTAATTCTCTACATCACTTTTAATCACAAAGCAATATAAAACAGTAGACAGCATTGCAGACTTACATTCCCTCTACTCCATGTTTTGATTGGCTGCTTGAATTAGCTTATAAAAAGAAATAGTTTTTCTGAACTCATTCAAAGTGCAGTTATTTTTCCATGACGTCCAGTGTTATGGTAAGAAGTTATGTCTCTGTACTACACTTATCCTCAAGGCCAAATCGTGTAGGAGCCATTAGAACTTCTTGAAATTCCTCAGAGCACATCCCGAGATTCTTTCCCTAAAATTTTGGTTTTAAAAACACCAGGTAAGAATTTTTAAGGTCATACGGCAATTTTTTTGTGAAAATTAAAACAGAATCGTTGCAGAATGACCAGCCATTTCTAGACTTTAAATAAGCTGTGTAATGTCCTGATGTTATTGAAGGACCGTCATGATATATAATTGCTACAGTTACAAAAGTCCTTCCTGATATTGACAACTGTGAAGCCACAAAATTTTTAATTAAAGTTGTCAATTTTGTTCCATCAGGCCTACATCGTTGGAACATTAAAATGACATACTGGCCATATGTTCGTATAAATAATGTTGACATCATTTCAGATTTACATTGGCTACATTCCATGTTGTGATCAGCTGCTTTTACTAGCTTATTAAAAGAGACTGATTTACTGTCTGGCAAAGTTAAATATATAAATCTTTCTGAGTCTACACTAGTAGTACTTGATACCCTACAGTTCTCGCAGTCATGCTGCCATTGATAAGAAAGCCCAAACAGGTGATCTACATCTACACCTTCAGCATGCAATACATCAAGCATATACATTAAAAACTCCTGACAATCTTGCTGAATATTTTGAGAGAATTGTGTTTGACCTGAACATCTGTCTAACAGATGTCGAATTTCAGACACACTTTCTATTTTTGTTCTATCAGTGCTACATTTCTCTAACACAGAATTTAACAAACTGCAAAATCTTTGATCAGAATTGACCACAATCTCTTCTTTTACATTTTCTAGAGAAAACAAAACATTAACCACTACATTAGCATAGCAGTTGACACCAGAACTTTTTTCAAATTGAAAACCAACAACATCTTCAACAGAATCCTTTTTGTTTCTGCTTATAATTTCAGGTTCATCGACTTTTCGTCTTTTTGCTACAACCTCCCTAGTATTGGTCACATTTGTTCGTTTCCGGCCTACCACACGTTTCTCAAACAAAGGATATTGAGGCAAATGTGGCGCATACTCTCTTCTTAACCTATTGTATTCCTTAACACAATCTAGATCCGCACAAATGTTTGTGACATCACACTCAATCAAGTACAATCCCGATAAAGTTCTAACTCGTGACAATTAAACTGAATATGGCCTGGTGCCTGAAGACCACCAGGACTCCAGCACGCACAACAAATTAAATACTCCTTTTGTCCATATAATGCATTTTATATCTTATATCTTGTCAGAAAAGTTCATAACATTACAATCATCATATGCTGTTAATCAATAAATCACAAGAAAAACATTCGAAGTTTGCATTTTCATCAAGAACACAAATTATATCAGTCGGTCTCAAAATTGTTAAAAACAAATCAATAACACCCAATGCATTTCGGGGCCAAGCCCCTTCGTCAGGGGTCTATTGGAGAGAAAGAAAAAAGAAAGAAAGAAGAAACCTTATTACTCTTGATGCCAAGGAGGGTGAATATGTATATGCTAAAAAACTCTCGCGCTGCATGTGGCTTACCTAGTTATTGCAATTTGTTTGCTGTCACTACAAGATATAGTGCTTATGTCTGTTATTGTCTTCTGCTCGCTATGTCTGTAAGGAGATGGTTTAAATTACTCATTTTGAATTCTCCACTAGTTAAAGAGTGAATCACGAAAACCTAAGTTGATTTGAAAGGCTCACCTGTACTTGTGGCCTCAGTCCGTTCGCTCTAAAAAATGCGAATAAGCGAATTTTAGTCACACATATTCAATGTGTATGCAAGACTGTATTCGTGTTATAAAAGAGGGGTGAGGTGTCTTTTACCTGTATAGTTTGTCGTTGTTACAAAACTATATCCTTTCAGAATTTTACGAGATTACCTGCAAATAATGAATGAAAATATGGGCTTAGCTAATTTGCCGAAAAAGTGTTCAAAAAATTACCAACTGGGTAAAGCGCATCCGCTTACCTGCGGGTTTGGTAGATGAATCGGTCCCGCTTGGCGTTTCAAGATTAGCAATAATTCTGTGTACAGAAAAGTGGTGTTAAGCACACTCTCTATGCAGATAGTAAACCTCCTCGTTAGATATTAAAAAACGAAGATGCTGTCCCTTACCGGTAGCAAATTTAGTCCTTCGAGCAGGAAAGAAAAAGCTCACGCATCCGCGTTTCGTTCGAGCTTTGTGATTAAGTTAGTCCCTTATCATTGTTCACTAGTTAGGTGAACATAGACGCCGGACTAGAAAAAAAATGTCGGCCATTTCTGAATGGTGTTTTTATCAGTATTGATAAATTTCATTGTTTAATCCCTATACCTATCCGGAATTGCAGTTTGAGTACTCTTTATCATAAAAGGAAGAGTATTTGGGGAAATAAATGATACGGAGAAAATAATAAGGCAAAAGTAATGTGAAAGTAGAGAGAATAAACGAGTTGCATTGTACAATCCATACAAAACGTTATCTACAATTTTACACAACAAAACATTTTTACTCAAAGAGTTTTTCAATGAATTCAAGACCTTCTCGGTATTTTTTACATACTGAGCATTGTTGCGTAAAGAAGGTTTCTGTAAATATCATTATGGTAGCCTCATAAGAATATACCAAAAGTATAAATGTATATATCTGACAAAGTGTGTGAGTCTCCTAGGGGTTGCTATATATCTGGTGTCAGTATATGTTATTTAATCATCCTACAAAAAACATGCCATGTCCAATTTGTCGTTTAACCCTGTGGGGGTCAATGATTGCAGTTTACGAATCCAGAAGGCCTCCCTTTGTAGTAGGATTTTGGAGTTGTTAAGGCCCAATCGTTGTGGAAGTAGTTCAATGACTTGAAATCTCAGTTGTGCGATGGTGTGGCCAACTTCCCACCAGTGTTTTGCGAGTGGTGATGTTAAATTTTTGTTTCTGATACGGCTCTTGTGTTCAGAAAGTCGTAGTTTCAGCTTACGTTCGGTCTTGCCGACATATATCAAGCTGCACGGGCATTTGATGGAATAGATCACAAATTCTGAGTTGCAGGTTGTGTTATGTCTCAATTTAATTTTTTCACCTGTCCGTGGGTGTAGTAGGATGTTGCCTGGTATTACGTTATTACAATTTTTGCAATTATAGCAGCGTAAAGTACCTTTGTATTCTGCGGGTTGTTGAATAATGTCTGTAAATTGTCTGGGTTTGTTCAATTGTTCTTTTAAGTTCTGAGCTCTCTTGTAAGCGAACATAGGTGTGTCACTGAATAGAGTGCCAAAGTCTTTCTCAACTTGTATAATCTCCCATCTTTTAAGAATGATACGTTTTATATCTCTGGAAGCTGTAGAATATTTAGATACAAATACCATCCTTTTGTTCTCAATTCTTGTTCTTTTTTTCAAGAGATCTGCCCTTGGTATTGTTTTTATCTTGTCCACATGAGCTTCTAGTAGTTTTCTTGGGTATCCTCTATCCAGGTAGCGTTGTTTTTGTGTTTCCATGTGTTTGTCGCAACTTGCCTTATCCGAAAAAATACCGAGAAGGTCTTGAATTCATTGAAAAACTCTTCGAGTAAAAATGTTTTGTTGTGTAAAATTGTAGATAACGTTTTGTATGGATTGTACAATGCAACTCGTTTATTCTCTCTACTTTCACATTACTTTTGCCTTATTATTTTCTCCGTATCATTTATTTCCCCAAATACTCTTCCTTTTATGATAAAGAGTACTCAAACTGCAATTCCGGATAGGTATAGGGATTAAACAATGAAATTTATCAATACTGATAAAAACACCATTCAGAAATGGCAGACACTTTTTTTCTAGTCCGGCGTCTATGTTCACCTAACTAGTGAACAATGATAAGGGACTAACTTAATCACAAAGCTCGAACGAAACGCGGATGCGTGAGCTTTTTCTTTCCTGCTCGAAGGACTAAATTTGCTACCGGTAAGGGACAGCATCTTCGTTTTTTAATATCTAACGAGGAGGTTTACTATCTGCATAGAGAGTGTGCTTAACACCACTTTTCTGTACACAGAATTATTGCTAATCTTGAAACGCCAAGCGGGACCGATTCATCTACCAAACCCGCAGGTAAGCGGATGCGCTTTACCCAGTTGGTAATTTTTTGAAGACTTTTTCGGCAAATTAGCTAAGCCCATATTTTCATTCATTATTTGCAGGTAATCTCGTAAAATTCTGAAAGGATATAGTTTTGTAACAACGACAAACTATACAGGTAAAAGACACCTCACCCCTCTTTTATAACACGAATACAGTCTTGCATACACATTGAATATGTGTGACTAAAATTCGCTTATTCGCATTTTTTTTAGAGAGAACGGACTGAGGCCACAAGTACAGGTGAGCCTTTCAAATCAACTTAGGTTTTCGTGATTCACTCTTTAACTAGTGGAGAATTCAAAATGAGTAATTTAAACCATCTCCTTACAGACATAGCGAGCAGAAGACAATAACAGACATAAGCACTATATCTTGTAGTGACAGCAAACAAATTGCAATAACTAGGTAAGCCACATGCAGCGCGAGAGTTTTTTAGCATATACATATTCACCCTCCTTGGCATCAAGAGTAATAAGGTTTCTTCTTTCTTTCTTTTTTCTTTCTCTCCAATAGACCCCTGACGAAGGGGCTTGGCCCTGAAATGCATTGGGTGTTATTGATTTGTTTTTAACAATTTTGAGACCGACTGATATAATTTGTGTTCTTGATGAAAATGCAAACTTCGAATGTTTTTCTTGTGATTTATTGATTAACAGCATATGATGATTGTAATGTTATGAACTTTTCTGACAAGATATAAGATATAAAATGCATTATATGGACAAAAGGAGTATTTAATTTGTTGTGTGTGCTGGAGTCCTGGTGGTCTTCAGGCACCAGGCCATATTCAGTTTATTTGTCATAGTATTCAGGCACTAATCCAACACAGCACACACATCGGTTTAAGAATCAACTTAAGTGTTATTAGATTGAGTGCAGCACCCTCTCATACATATTGTCTAGTTTAAACTGCCACACGGGAGCTCGCACCACTGAACAATGTCGTTTGAATCTATAGCTGGAATTACGGATAACAGGGCGAATATTAAAGGATATTCTGCTGAAGAAGCTTCACAAATATATAAGCTAATTAAAGAAACGAAGACTTTTGATACTCAAGGAGGATCCATCACACAACAACTTAAACAACTTGAATATTTGACAAGACGCGAATTAAACCAGCGGCTTCACGCATCCACACTAATACAGTATCATCGTGTGAGACGTATTCCTAGGGGACTACGACTAGCAATAAGACCTATGCTATATAGACTGAATAATAACCCCCAGTTCATGGAGAAATGGTTCGAAATACTAAATAAGTGTTCATTGGATCTTATATTGCTTTTGATTGAGGAACTGGCCAGGACCATCCAAGATCTTGAAGAGGAGATCTTCAATGTCAAAAGAGATCTATCAAAGAGAATAGAAGAAGAGCCATGGAGCAAATTTTTGGAGGACCTTGAAATAAAACTTGATAAATATGGTAAGGAACTGCAAGAGACCAAACTACGCAAGTTCAAGCGGGACACTATAGACTACAAGTTGAATGAAGCATATACTTGGGCAGAAATATATGCGAAAAGGCGATACACTACTAGGAAACAGCAAACAGCATCATCAGAAGAAAGTGGGGTATCAGACAGCGACACTAGTGTTACCAGACAACCTATGAACAAGCAACAATTTCCTAAACCTAAACAACAAGATTCAACTGCAGTAACTATAGACATAACAGCTTCAACATCTGACTCTTTTTTAGAGAAGGATCATGCTCAACACAAACCTCCAGACATAACACCTGCAGCGAGCGACAAAAGACGTGACGAGGACAAGGAAAAGGAAAAGGAAAAGGAAGTGGAGAAGAAAAAACCGGGCTTAAGGAGTCAGACCAAGACCTTGTGATTAATATCTCTAGTTATCAACTCACCAAATCTGAGCAATGTTTACTGAACAAAGGAACAACCTTCGTTGGTACTTACCATACAAATCAACTTGAAACAGAAATAGCCCTTTTCAAGTTCATGAGGGTTTTAAGACTGAGACATTTTTTCACTGTTCTCAATCCCATAGAGAACGAAGACAACACTTCTGTTAAATTTAAGCCAAAAAGTACCTTCATGGCTCCTGTCTCCCACAAAAGTTTGGACACGTTCGAGTTACTTGTGAAAACTGACTTGAGCAAAATTCAATATAAGAGAAAAAACAACAACTTGACACGAGCTGAACGTAGTACTCTTCATGCACTAATTAAGAATGAAAAAATCAAAATACAAAAAGCTGACAAAGGAGGAGGCCTTGTCGTAATGGATCTAGACTTCTACGTAAGCAAAGGATTTGAACACGTGCATGATGCAAAAACGTATGCCAGATTGGATGGAGATCCCACAAATGCCATCACTAAGAATTTGGACGCAATACTGGATAAATCGGAAGAATTGGGCTGGCTAAACACCACAACTAAGAGATACTTGAGGCAAATTTATCCTAGAAGACCTAGGATATATTTCCTGCCTAAAATACATAAGGATCTCAAAAATCCCCCGTTCAGGCCGATAGTATCGGGATGCGCATCCATTTTCGAGAATTTGGGAATCTTTATTGACGCCCACATGCAGTCGTTCATTCGCAACTGGCATACTTACTTGGAAGACACATCAGACTTCTTACGAAGTCTGTCAACTATCGACACCACAGAAGCAACGGATTGGACTCTATGCACAATTGATGTGACAGCATTGTATACATCCATCCCTCACAGACAAGGCCTGGAAGCAATAGAGTGGGCTCTTCTTCGTGACGACAAACCAGAGGAATTAAAGTGCCTAATATTGCAGCTACTAGAATTCTGCCTGTTAAACAGCTATTTCACATGGGAGAAGGAGTATTACATGCAGCTCACGGGAACAGCCATGGGTTTTCCTGGGGCCTGCGTGTATGCAAACATCTTCATGGCCAAGTTCGAACTGGACTACATCTTGGAAGACTCAACCTGGCAAGATGGTCTAGTATACTACAAGAGATATATAGACGATGTTTTCTTAATATGGAAACGGCCAGTCGCTGACCTGATTCGGAACATCAAGAGTTTAAATCTTGCTAACTCCAGAATACAATTCACACACAATGTTAGTAATGATGCACTACCGTTTTTGGATGTCTGGGTTGAACTTCGAGGGAACTCCATCAATACAACGCTTTACAAAAAGCCTACTGACAAGAATACCGCACTTCTGTATGGAAGCTTTCATCCTCCAAACCTCATTAATAACCTACCGGTGTCTCAATTTATGAGGATTAAAAGAATATCTTCGGATAAGGCAAGTTGCGACAAACACATGGAAACACAAAAACAACGCTACCTGGATAGAGGATACCCAAGAAAACTACTAGAAGCTCATGTGGACAAGATAAAAACAATACCAAGGGCAGATCTCTTGAAAAAAAGAACAAAAATTGAGAACAAAAGGATGGTATTTGTATCTAAATATTCTACAGCTTCCAGAGATATAAAACGTATCATTCTTAAAAGATGGGAGATTATACAAGTTGAGAAAGACTTTGGCACTCTATTCAGTGACACACCTATGTTCGCTCACAAGAGAGCTCAGAACTTAAAAGAACAATTGAACAAACCCAGACAATTTACAGACATTATTCAACAACCCGAAGAATACAAAGGTACTTTACGCTGCTATAATTGCAAAAATTGTAATAACGTAATACCAGGCAACATCCTACTACACCCACGGACAGGTGAAAAAATTAAATTGAGACATAACACAACCTGCAACTCAGAATTTGTGATCTATTCCATCAAATGCCCGTGCGGCTTGATATATGTCGGCAAGACCGAACGTAAGCTGAAACTACGACTTTCTGAACACAAGAGCCGTATCAGAAACAAAAATTTAACATCACCACTCGCAAAACACTGGTGGGAAGTTGGCCACACCATCGCACAACTGAGATTTCAAGTCATTGAACTACTTCCACAACGATTGGGCCTTAACAACTCCAAAATCCTACTACAAAGGGAGGCCTTCTGGATTCGTAAACTGCGATCATTGACCCCCACAGGGTTAAACGACAAATTGGACATGGCATGTTTTTTGTAGGATGATTAAATAACATATACTGACACCAGATATATAGCAACCCCTAGGAGACTCACACACTTTGTCAGATATATACATTTATACTTTTGGTATATTCTTATGAGGCTACCATAATGATATTTACAGAAACCTTCTTTACGCAACAATGCTCAGTATGTAAAAAATACCGAGAAGGTCTTGAATTCATTGAAAAACTCTTCGAGTAAAAATGTTTTGTTGTGTAAAATTGTAGATAACGTTTTGTATGGATTGTACAATGCAACTCGTTTATTCTCTCTACTTTCACATTACTTTTGCCTTATTATTTTCTCCGTATCATTTATTTCCCCAAATACTCTTCCTTTTATGATAAAGAGTACTCAAACTGCAATTCCGGATAGGTATAGGGATTAAACAATGAAATTTATCAATACTGATAAAAACACCATTCAGAAATGGCCGACACTTTTTTTCTAGTCCGGCGTCTATGTTCACCTAACTAGTGAACAATGATAAGGGACTAACTTAATCACAAAGCTCGAACGAAACGCGGATGCGTGAGCTTTTTCTTTCCTGCTCGAAGGACTAAATTTGCTACCGGTAAGGGACAGCATCTTCGTTTTTTAATATCTAACGAGGAGGTTTACTATCTGCATAGAGAGTGTGCTTAACACCACTTTTCTGTACACAGAATTATTGCTAATCTTGAAACGCCAAGCGGGACCGATTCATCTACCAAACCCGCAGGTAAGTGGATGCGCTTTACCCAGGTGGTAATTTTTTTAACACTTTTTCGGCAAATTAGCTAAGCCCATATTTTCATTCATTATTTGCAGGTAATCTCGTAAAATTCTGAAAGGATATAGTTTTGTAACAACGACAAACTATACAGGTAAAAGACACCTCACCCCTCTTTTATAACACTAATACAGTCTTGCATACACATTGAATATGTGTGACTAAAATTCGCTTATTCGCATTTTTTTAGAGAGAACGGACTGAGGCCACAAGTACAGGTGAGCCTTTCAAATCAACTTAGGTTTTCGTGATTCACTCTTTAACTAGTGGAGAATTCAAAATGAGTAATTTAAACCATCTCCTTACAGACATAGCGAGCAGAAGACAATAACAGACATAAGCACTATATCTTGTAGTGACAGCAAACAAATTGCAATAACTAGGTAAGCCACATGCAGCGCGAGAGTTTTTTAGCATATACATATTCACCCTCCTTGGCATCAAGAGTAATAAGGTTTCTTCTTTCTTTCTTTTTTCTTTCTCTCCAATAGACCCCTGACGAAGGGGCTTGGCCCCGAAATGCATTGGGTGTTATTGATTTGTTTTTAACAATTTTGAGACCGACTGATATAATTTGTGTTCTTGATGAAAATGCAAACTTCGAATGTTTTTCTTGTGATTTATTGATTAACAGCATATGATGATTGTAATGTTATGAACTTTTCTGACAAGATATAAGATATAAAATGCATTATATGGACAAAAGGAGTATTTAATTTGTTGTGCGTGCTGGAGTCCTGGTGGTCTTCAGGCACCAGGCCATATTCAGTTTATTTGTCATAGTATTCAGGCACTAATCCAACACAGCACACACATCGGTTTAAGAATCAACTTAAGTGTTATTAGATTGAGTGCAGCACCCTCTCATACATATTGTCTAGTTTAAACTGCCACACGGGAGCTCGCACCACTGAACAATGTCGTTTGAATCTATAGCTGGAATTACGGATAACAGGGCGAATATTAAAGGATATTCTGCTGAAGAAGCTTTACAAATATATAAGCTAATTAAAGAAACGAAGACTTTTGATACTCAAGGAGGATCCATCACACAACAACTTAAACAACTTGAATATTTGACAAGACGCGAATTAAACCAGCGGCTTCACGCGTCCACACTAATACAGTATCATTGTGTGAGACGTATTCCTAGGGGACTACGACTAGCAATAAGACCTATGCTATATAGACTGAATAATAACCCCCAGTTCATGGAGAAATGGTTCGAAATACTAAATAAGTGTTCATTGGATCTTATATTGCTTTTGATTGAGGAACTGGCCAGGACCATCCAAGATCTTGAAGAGGAGATCTTCAATGTCAAAAGAGATCTATCAAAGAGAATAGAAGAAGAGCCATGGAGCAAATTTTTGGAGGACCTTGAAATAAAACTTGATAAATATGGTAAGGAACTGCAAGAGACCAAACTACGCAAGTTCAAGCGGGACACTATAGACTACAAGTTGAATGAAGCATATACTTGGGCAGAAATATATGCGAAAAGGCGATACACTACTAGGAAACAGCAAACAGCATCATCAGAAGAAAGTGGGGTATCAGACAGCGACACTAGTGTTACCAGACAACCTATGAACAAGCAACAATTTCCTAAACCTAAACAACAAGATTCAACTGCAGTAACTATAGACATAACAGCTTCAACATCTGACTCTTTTTTAGAGAAGGATCATGCTCAACACAAACCTCCAGACATAACACCTGCAGCGAGCGACAAAAGACGTGACGAGGACAAGGAAAAGGAAAAGGAAAAGGAAGTGGAGAAGAAAAAACCGGGCTTAAGGAGTCAGACCAAGACCTTGTGATTAATATCTCTAGTTATCAACTCACCAAATCTGAGCAATGTTTACTGAACAAAGGAACAACCTTCGTTGGTACTTACCATACAAATCAACTTGAAACAGAAATAGCCCTTTTCAAGTTCATGAGGGTTTTAAGACTGAGACATTTTTTCACTGTTCTCAATCCCATAGAGAACGAAGACAACACTTCTGTTAAATTTAAGCCAAAAAGTACCTTCATGGCTCCAGTCTCCCACAAAAGTTTGGACACGTTCGAGTTACTTGTGAAAACTGACTTGAGCAAAATTCAATATAAGAGAAAAAACAACAACTTGACACGAGCTGAACGTAGTACTCTTCATGCACTAATTAAGAATGAAAAAATCAAAATACAAAAAGCTGACAAAGGAGGAGGCCTTGTCGTAATGGATCTAGACTTCTACGTAAGCAAAGGATTTGAACACGTGCATGATGCAAAAACGTATGCCAGATTGGATGGAGATCCCACAAATGCCATCACTAAGAATTTGGACGCAATACTGGATAAATCGGAAGAATTGGGCTGGCTAAACACCACAACTAAGAGATACTTGAGGCAAATTTATCCTAGAAGACCTAGGATATATTTGCTGCCTAAAATACATAAGGATCTCAAAAATCCCCCGTTCAGGCCGATAGTATCGGGATGCGCATCCATTTTCGAGAATTTGGGAATCTTTATTGACGCCCACATGCAGTCGTTCATTCGCAACTGGCATACTTACTTGGAAGACACATCAGACTTCTTACGAAGTCTGTCAACTATCGACACCACAGAAGCAACGGATTGGACTCTATGCACAATTAATGTGACAGCATTGTATACATCCATCCCTCACAGACAAGGCCTGGAAGCAATAGAGTGGGCTCTTCTTCGTGACGACAAACCAGAGGAATTAAAGTGCCTAATATTGCAGCTACTAGAATTCTGCCTGTTAAACAGCTATTTCACATGGGAGAAGGAGTATTACATGCAGCTCACGGGAACAGCCATGGGTTTTCCTGGGGCCTGCGTGTATGCAAACATCTTCATGGCCAAGTTCGAACTGGACTACATCTTGGAAGACTCAACCTGGCAAGATGGTCTAGTATACTACAAGAGATATATAGACAATGTTTTCTTAATATGGAAACGGCCAGTCGCTGACCTGATTCGGAACATCAAGAGTTTAAATCTTGCTAACTCCAGAATACAATTCACACACAATGTTAGTAATGATGCACTACCGTTTTTGGATGTCTGGGTTGAACTTCGAGGGAACTCCATCAATACAACGCTTTACAAAAAGCCTACTGACAAGAATACCGCACTTCTGTATGGAAGCTTTCATCCTCCAAACCTCATTAATAACCTACCGGTGTCTCAATTTATGAGGATTAAAAGAATATCTTCGGATAAGGCAAGTTGCGACAAACACATGGAAACACAAAAACAACGCTACCTGGATAGAGGATACCCAAGAAAACTACTAGAAGCTCATGTGGACAAGATAAAAACAGTACCAAGGGCAGATCTCTTGAAAAAAAGAACAAAAATTGAGAACAAAAGGATGGTATTTGTATCTAAATATTCTACAGCTTCCAGAGATATAAAACGTATCATTCTTAAAAGATGGGAGATTATACAAGTTGAGAAAGACTTTGGCACTCTATTCAGTGACACACCTATGTTCGCTCACAAGAGAGCTCAGAACTTAAAAGAACAATTGAACAAACCCAGACAATTTACAGACATTATTCAACAACCCGAAGAATACAAAGGTACTTTACGCTGCTATAATTGCAAAAATTGTAATAACGTAATACCAGGCAACATCCTACTACACCCACGGACAGGTGAAAAAATTAAATTGAGACATAACACAACCTGCAACTCAGAATTTGTGATCTATTCCATCAAATGCCCGTGCGGCTTGATATATGTCGGCAAGACCGAACGTAAGCTGAAACTACGACTTTCTGAACACAAGAGCCGTATCAGAAACAAAAATTTAACATCACCACTCGCAAAACACTGGTGGGAAGTTGGCCACACCATCGCACAACTGAGATTTCAAGTCATTGAACTACTAGCACAACGATTGGGCCTTAACAACTCCAAACTCCTACTACAAAGGGAGGCCTTCTGGATTCGTAAACTGCAATCATTGACCCCCAAAGGGTTAAACGACAAATTGGACATGGCATGTTTTTTGTAGGATGATTAAATAACATATACTGACACCAGATATATAGCAACCCCTAGGAGACTCACACACTTTGTCAGATATATACATTTATACTTTTGGTATATTCTTATGAGGCTACCATAATGATATTTACAGAAACCTTCTTTACGCAACAATGCTCAGTATGTACAAAATACCGAGAAGGTCTTGAATTCATTGAAAAACTCTTCGAGTAAAAATGTTTTGTTGTGTAAAATTGTAGATAACGTTTTGTATGGATTGTACAATGCAACTCGTTTATTCTCTCTACTTTCACATTACTTTTGCCTTATTATTTTCTCCGTATCATTTATTTCCCCAAATACTCTTCCTTTTATGATAAAGAGTACTCAAACTGCAATTCCGGATAGGTATAGGGATTAAACAATGAAATTTATCAATACTGATAAAAACACCATTCAGAAATGGCCGACACTTTTTTTCTAGTCCGGCGTCTATGTTCACCTAACTAGTGAACAATGATAAGGGACTAACTTAATCACAAAGCTCGAACGAAACGCGGATGCGTGAGCTTTTTCTTTCCTGCTCGAAGGACTAAATTTGCTACCGGTAAGGGACAGCATCTTCGTTTTTTAATATCTAACGAGGAGGTTTACTATCTGCATAGAGAGTGTGCTTAACACCACTTTTCTGTACACAGAATTATTGCTAATCTTGAAACGCCAAGCGGGACCGATTCATCTACCAAACCAGCAGGTAAGTGGATGCGCTTTACCCAGTTGGTAATTTTTTTAACACTTTTTCGGCAAATTAGCTAAGCCCATATTTTCATTCATTATTTGCAGGTAATCTCGTAAAATTCTGAAAGGATATAGTTTTGTAACAACGACAAACTATACAGGTAAAAGACACCTCACCCCTCTTTTATAACACTAATACAGTCTTGCATACACATTGAATATGTGTGACTAAAATTCGCTTATTCGCATTTTTTTAGAGAGAACGGACTGAGGCCACAAGTACAGGTGAGCCTTTCAAATCAACTTAGGTTTTCGTGATTCACTCTTTAACTAGTGGAGAATTCAAAATGAGTAATTTAAACCATCTCCTTACAGACATAGCGAGCAGAAGACAATAACAGACATAAGCACTATATCTTGTAGTGACAGCAAACAAATTGCAATAACTAGGTAAGCCACATGCAGCGCGAGAGTTTTTTAGCATATACATATTCACCCTCCTTGGCATCAAGAGTAATAAGGTTTCTTCTTTCTTTCTTTTTTCTTTCTCTCCAATAGACCCCTGACGAAGGGGCTTGGCCCCGAAATGCATTGGGTGTTATTGATTTGTTTTTAACAATTTTGAGACCGACTGATATAATTTGTGTTCTTGATGAAAATGCAAACTTCGAATGTTTTTCTTGTGATTTATTGATTAACAGCATATGATGATTGTAATGTTATGAACTTTTCTGACAAGATATAAGATATAAAATGCATTATATGGACAAAAAGAGTATTTAATTTGTTGTGCGTGCTGGAGTCCTGGTGGTCTTCAGGCACCAGGCCATATTCAGTTTATTTGTCATAGTGTGCAGGCACTAATCCAACACAGCACACACATCGGTTTAAGAATCAACTTAAGTGTTATTAGATTGAGTGCAGCACCCTCTCATACATACTAACTCGTGACAATGCCACATATGCCATACCCTCCTTGAACACTTAAACCTTGCGATTTATGGATTGTCACCGCATATGCCAAGCAAACAGGAAACTGCTTACGGCGAACATATAAGTCTTTTACAAGCAAAAATCTAGCAGAACAACGACCAATTAGCTGTACTTCCTCAATGCCATCAAATTTAATTTTTAAAAATTCAATTCCATCTCTATTTCTGTATTTCACAAAATCAACAACATTACCCATTGATCCATTTACCAGACCTCTTTCAACATGTAAATTCCTTCTTAAAATGATACGGCAGTTCAAGCACACATTCAGAGTCTTTTCAAAACCTGCAGTTTTAGATATAGTCTTCTCTAATGAATCCAATTTTGTTTTCAAATTCTCAGACAAAATAATTGTTGATCCCATATGCTCTACTCTGTCAATAGCTTCCAGTTTCACAATCTCTTGCTTTTCTAAATGCAACATTTTGTTGTTGAAGATGGCACATTCTGCAAGAGTTGGCATCAAACATATTCCAGATTTCTTCTCAGTAATTTTCTGAAAAATATTCTCAGGCACAACATCTTGTTCTGGATATAAATTTGACAGTAATCGTGCATGTAAAGCTTCTTTCCCATGCTCGGTCACTTTTCCAATTCTAACATCTTGTAGAATATTCTTGTAAACTTCATCCTTCGCCTGACGCATATTTTCATGCAGTTCAGCATAATTGAAGTTTAACCATATATTGACGTTGCCAATGCTCCCTAGGCACTTCCTGGTATCTTCATGCGTGAGCATTTTGAACACAGGATGCCCTTTCACTGGTGTCAGCTGCAGAAGATCTCCGAAAACAATGATGTGTTTGCCACCAAATAACACATCATACTCTGTTTTGAGAACTTCTTGCATTCTCAAATGCACAAAGGCAAGCATGACATTGGAAACCATGCTTACTTCGTCAATGATAAGAAGTTTCATTTTCCTCAAGATTCTTGAAACTTCACAACAAGCATCTCCAGATAGCTTGTGATATTGTAATTTGTTGTCATGCTCCACTGGCAGCATCAGTAAACGATGTAAAGTAATCCCTTTAATGTTATGTGCTGCCAGTCCAGTTGGAGCGGTGACAACACAAGACAGCGATGACTCAGTCCTTTCCTGCAAATAACATGAAATTGCTTTAATGAGGAAACTTTTTCCAGTTACCGCTTCTCCACTCACGTACAGTCGGACAGGCTTCAACTACGTACATGAGCACTCTTTCTTCTCATGACTTAATCCATGATCAATTTGCTTGGTAACTTCGTCATATATTTTCCTCTGCTCAACGTTGAGTTGTCTTTCCAACTCTTCTAAGTTAACCGCATCCTCCTGAGCATGTGCCATGGCTCTTTCCACTTCATTCATGGCAGTGGCAGCTTCATTTTCGATAACAGGTCCTCCTAGTGGATCCTGACTCAATGAAGCAGAACTCTGACTGTCCTGAGAACTGTCTCTGGCAATCTCGGCTGCAATCGTTGCTTCCTGCTCGATTTCCGCATTCAACATTTCTACATATTTGGGAAAAGCAGGACATTCTATGGTCTCCTTGGCGGCAGTGAAAGAGTCTTCGTAACAGAGGAAATCTCCAAGCAGTTCCTCTTCTGCACGCCAAGGCTTGAAAAGTTGCAAAAGTGCTAAATAGAAAAACTCCTTTTTTTCAGGAGATTCGCCACTCAATTTTCGATGGTTTACCAAGTGGCATTTTCTTTGCTTGACCAGACATCCCTCACTTCCAATTACAGCATACACTCATTTCTCAGTATCTTCTTTGATGTTCCTCTTGAATATGTAATTTTGTAGAACCTCATACAGACAAACATTCTCGAGGTGACTGCTTCGATTTGGATAATATGTATCCAACATGTTGGTCTTCAAAATGTCGGTACTGTTTGGCTCCTTTTCCGCCAAATACTCAATTTCCCGCACAGGTTTCAGAACTCGATTACGTGTTGCAGCAAGACCAAGACTCGCCCAAACGATACTCCTAGATTTGGCATAGAGACTTGCTGAAGACAACCGGTCAGAACATTCGTAAGCTCCGATTTCTCGATGCGACAACATCTTCAGACTGAAACTGTACAACTTCTTACTGAGGCTCTTTTCATGGGAAATGTCCTCCCACATATCCTTCAATTCTGTCTTCTCTTTTTTGGTGATGTAAGATGTCACATACCGAGCCACAGCCATACAGTTATCAGCCACAAACTGTATATCCATGTTAGCATTCCACATGGACAAAATCACCGGGTTGTAGTCGTTGATGTACTTGGACTCTTCGTTCCTCTTCAAATTGTATATGTTTTTAGGTGATTTCTTCATCACATTATGTCGCAGCGAAGACATCAAACTGTTTACTCTTCCTTTAGAAATCACCGGTCGTGGAAAGCCGAAACGACATTTGGTGTAGAACTTGTCCTTGTTTCGGAATTTACGACGACAGTACTTTCCACAACGATGGCTTTGAAAACGTAGAACTTTTTCTCTTAGGCTTTTCTTCTCCTTTGCGTTTGGAACAGCACACCTAGAATACTGTTGTATGAAACTCATCACTGAGTCTTCTGGATCTGTTCCAAATTTAGGTGCATCCTTGATCCATCCTTGATCCACAACAGCATATGTATGTGAGGAGCACCTCTTGCTTGGTACTCCTTTCTCCAGAAGAAATCCGACACCTCTCCAAGAGGTGGATTCTTCTTATTCATGATGAAAGACATCATAGCTTCAAATCTATGATTGAAGTACCGGCATACATTGACTGGATCCAAAGAGCACAGTTCTCCGGGTGTCTTGAATTCGATGTTTTCGATGTTTCCATTTGCCTCTCGGAGAAATTCAAGTAAGTCTTCCCAGCCATACTCAGCACAGCTCAGAGTGAGGAACCATGTGGGAGTTCCTAAGTTCCTCTGCATACATTTTAAATCACCATGACGACGGTACCAGTACTCATTAGTACCACGCTGACACGCCATGAGATTAATCAGGTGAGAATCCAAAATACTGTCTTGGACATTGACTTTATCCATAAAGTCACTTGCCGAGATGTTTTGCATGTGTATACCACTTTTCAAGATGTGGTTCACTGCATATGACAGTCCAGACAGATCGCTTTCAAACAGGAGATGAAACAAATAGGGAATACATTGTCGAAACCTAGCATCTCCTGCATACAATCGCAAAGTCCGGTATTCAGAAGCAGGAATTTGATGAGGTCGCTCATCATATCTTCCTCCCTGACCTGTTGGAAAAAGCTGTGGGAAACACCGAGCTTCCAAACGTTCCTCCCAAACACTAATGGGACTCCCTTTGGCTTGTTTCATTTGAAACAACTCAATAGCATTCCCCATGACTTCCTTGGAATGCAAAGGATCAACACTATAATGTTCATATATTTCTTCACTAGTAGAGGGTTCTACTTTCTCAATTTGACCAGCACACAAATCGCTATCCTCTTCCTCACTTACTTCCTCTTCTGCAACATATATATTCTTATAGTACTTATTATTTTTTTTCAAGTACAATGTTGCCTTTTTGACTTTCCTAACATCCACTAAATCTTGCCATATTTTCTTATTCTTTGTCGGAACCCCATTAACTAAGATAACCAGAGGGTCCTCTTCCACTTTTTCTACTCCAATTGTGTTAATGTTTTTCTTCAAATCTAGAGGCAAATAAACAACTCTTCCCTTTAATCCTCTCTGTAAATCTGATGGAGGCAATTTCCCTGTCTTTGGCTCCATTCTTACAATAGCCTGAAAGGGATGGATACTTTGAATCAAAATAGATTCATAAGTATTTAAATCCTTCAATTCAGAAGGAATCTCAACCAATTCCAGATTATTATGAACTGCTCTAGCAGGCATCTGGTTTTGATTTAATTTGCTACAACAATAAGTACACACACGTTGATCCGATCCCAAATCAAAACAATTTTCTACCATCAAATATGTTGTGAAATCCTTCCATTCACTATTATTTTCCCTTTCACTTTTTGCATATAAATCCACTAACTTAGTCTGATTCTTATAATAAGTGCGTCGACAACACACACAAGTGAAATTAGGCCTCTCACTTGATTTCACCTGAAACGTCGCAATTTCCCTCTGAAAATTATCTGTACTGGAAACCTGTACACTATCTTCCACATTACCCTCTTCTTCTTGGTCAATTTCAACATTCTCCTCTTTACTTCCAAAGTAACAAAACTCAATTTCTTCACAAATATTCTTCACATCTATTTCAGAACCATGCAAAAGAGCAGCGCATAATTGTTTAAGCATAATTGCTGGACTCTTAGCATAATACAACATTCTAACTAATTTCCTCACTTTATTATGATGCACTGCTAGCATCCTGAAATGATGAAAAACACTCTGGCATACTCTCCTGGAAAGACAAGCCAGTGAATGACCATGCAAACCTGTCACTTCTCTCACTCTGCAAGGATCTAATTCTTGCAACAACTTCATTTTCTGCTTCAAACTTTTCTTATTAAATGTCCGTACAAAATCACAAAGCAAATTGATGGAATCCTGTCGCACACTGCAAATACTACTACACTTCCAGGTGTACACAGGACCCTTAGGACGTCTTCCTAAAACCTCATTACCTAACACCTCTTCTGTCTCTGTTGTCACAAGTTTTTCTTTTTCAACTGGACAACCATCTTTCACTGCATAAGCTCGACCACTGGTGTCAACTGCATGCACCAAATCATTATCCTGGAAATAACTCTACTCATTAAAAAATGCCTCACAACTTGAACTATGCATCCATTCTCCGGAAAAAACTTCACAAAAATTACTACGATTAACTATTCTCTTCCATCTACTATTTCTTTTGAAATCATAAATTGCCTTGTTTAGCTTCCTAATTCTATTGATTATCAAAATAAATAACTTACGTTTAATTTCAAATGCCTGATCAATAACTTTCTCAACTTTTTTTTTTCTCTTATAAAAAACCACTTTCTGTTGACCTTTCTTAATATTTTTTAACAAATTGCCAATTATCCTGTTGCGGAACATTCGTTTACGAATGTCCCTAAACTGTTGTTTCCTTCTACTATCATGCACAGAGTTATCTCTTGCTCTAGCAGTAACATTTTTGATTGACCTTTCCTTTCCGTTTAAAATGCTTCTCTTTTTCAGGACTGAAACATTTTCTGTAGTAATATTTTTTTTACTACAAATATTTCTTATAAATGTTTTTGTGCTCTTACCCGGTGCTTTCTTGGTGACTTGACAAATTCTTTTGTTAGAGGACTGCTGCATTATTTCATGGACCTGCTGTCTTTGACGTTTTGCAGCCTTTCTAAGTCTATCCTTGGTTGGCATGGTGAAATCTTGAAATGATATGCAGTTGAATCTGTGGTAAAATATAATAAAAATTTTTATTAACCACTATCACCAAACAGTAAATCAATAACAGTCATCAAAAACTTAACACACTACTTCACATTTTTGCATAGAATATTTTTTAGTGCTTGGCAAATTTAGAATACAGAAATAGCAGAAAAGAAATGGAATTCATATTCATTTTACCTGTGCTATTTTATATGTGAATCTGATCTAATTTTATGAGCATATTTTAATATTTTATTGAAGACACTACACATAACCTGTTTTTGAAGGTGTCTTTATTTTTAAATGAAACGGTTTACATTTTTACTTTTCATTTATTATAAATTTTTATATGTTTATAGTTCCATAGGCTCAAGCACGTCAGCTTCCCAGCCTATATCATACAATTCTGACAAATCGGCATCCTCATCATTTTCTTCATCATCCTCAGAATTTAAATCATCCAAGGGATCTACTTCCACTGATGTTTCAATTACAAGTTCAATGATAATGTCATATTCAACTGATTGCTGATTGTCACTCATGGTTGATGTTGTCGTTATCTTTAAAGAAAGAGAACAACAATGAGATGTTGCAGAGTAAGAGACAAATCTCAGAGATTATAATAGTAAAATTGTTTAACAAGAGTAACATTTTGCAGCTATTATTTAGCCATGTCCAGCGATGCTGAGGAAGTGAAGCCTATGTCCAAGTTTTCAGTGAACATGACTCATCTCTTCTTAACCTTGGATAAGCCTCACCGACTCTGTGTCCCCTGCTCATACTTAAATGTACAGGGGCAGATTTATGCTAAATGGCGCATCCCCACGGATGCGCCAGTTAATGTGCACCGATGCTCTGCCAGCCATAGTGTGCCGAATTTACAATGTGGAGCACCATTGAGCAAAAACAGCACAGATGCGTCACACATCTGTGCCACAAAAGCAGCACATTGCAGGAATCACATCATAAGCGCGACATGTCTACTGCAATGCACAGGAGGAACCCTCACATTGCATGGTGCATCACTTCTTATGCCTGTTTCAAACAGGCATAAGGATTTCATTCAGCAATGCTATAAAGCTGACTCAGTGAAATCTTCTAAATTACACTGTGTTAGTTTTACAGGGCTTTCTTGCAAATTAATGCATACCTTGCAACAAAACACCTATATGAAAACTGACGCAGGTTTCATGTGGCACAGGACTTTACAGCATGACACATCTGCCTAGATGCATAAATTTTTAAATATGTCGCCACATAGCAAATCTTTTGCACCACCGCTGCGTCACAAAAGTGACGCACAGCAGCGCAAAAGAGGCACACACCTATCATAAATCTGTCCCTAACATGTTAAATGATTGATTCAGGATGACGATAAGGTGTGGCCTATCCAGAGGTTTGTTTAAGGTGAGGTCTACTCAGGGTTGCAGATCAAATTTACGCTTGTTGAAGAATACAGAGGAGATAATACATGTGAAGGCCTACTAATGAAGTAAGTCATGTGCACTTCACTCTTGAACAAAGGCCAGACCTCTTTTTTGTCCGTGGACAGACCTTAACTTCATCTGCACAATGTCATTCGTAAACTTAAGAAACACAGGTGATGTAATTGAAAAATGTGGAGTTTCTTTTCCTCATTTTACAATTACATCACCTGTGTTTCCTTTGCTTAGCTACCTCATAGTGCAGATGGAGTCTAGCATATCAAAGAGTACACAGAAGTTGAGCAGTGTATACAACAATTTTCACATTTACAGAAGACTCAGCTTCTTATCTTGTTGGAGATGAAGTGAGGCCTGTCTTGCAACATGGTGCATCTTTTGCATCACTGCTGCATCGGTTTCATGTGGCACAGGTTTTTTACAGCATGACACATCTGCCTAGATGCATCAATTTGTAATTTTGTCGCCACATAGCAAATCTTTTGCACCGCCACTGCGTCACAAAAGTGACGCACAGTGGCGCAAAAGAGGCATACACCTATCATAAATCTGTCCCTAGCATTTTAAATGATTGATTCAGGATGACGATAAGGTGTGGCCTATCCAGAGGTTTGTTTAAGGTGAGGTCTACTCAGGATTGCAGATCAAATTTACGCTTGTTGAAGAATACAGAGGATATAATACATGTGAAGGCCTACCAATGAAGTAAGTCATGTGCACTTCACTCTTGAACAAAGGCCAGACCTCTTTTGTGTCCGTGGACAGACCTTAACTTCATCTGCACAATGTCATTCGTAAACTTAAGAAACACAGGTGATGTAATTGAAAAATGTGGAGTTTCTTTTCCTCATTTTACAATTACATCACCTGTGTTTCCTTTGCTTAGCTACCTCATAGTGCAGATGGAGTCTAGCATATCAAAGAGTACACAGAAGTTGAGCAGTGTATACAACAATTTTCACATTTACAGAAGACTCAGCTTCTTATCTTGTTGGAGATGAAGTGAGGCCTGTCTTGCAACATGGTGCATCTTTTGCATCACTGCTGCATCGGTTTCATGTGGCACAGGTTTTTTACAGCATGACACATCTGCCTAGATGCATCAATTTGTAATTTTGTCACCACATAGCAAATCTTTTGCACCGCCACTGCGTCACAAAAGTGACGCACAGTGGCGCAAAAGAGGCATACACCTATCATACATCTGTCCCTAGCATTTTAAATGATTAATTCAGGATGACGATAAGGTGTAGCCTATCCAGAGGTTTGTTTAAGGTGCATGAAGCTCTAGCAGTACATATCCAGAAATGTAATTGATTTCAAAAAACGTTTTTAAACACAACATATAAATCAATTGTATACCTACATTCATGGGGAAATGACTTAAAATGAAATTAAAATCGTTTGTGAGGAAAAGGAATGCTTTTAAAATTTATGACAAGGAAATAATGGTGTCTGCTTCTTCATTTCATTTCTCTTCAGCATTTTTGGGTCACTTTTAACATGGCTATGTAACTCAAAGACTCAAAATCTAAATTTGCCAAGCACAGGTGCGAGCATATTTACAAGGAATTTGCCCCACGGGGAAAGGTCTTTTAATTTAAAATGGGAAAAATAACATCAGAGACACTCAAATGCCTTATAAAGAAGCAGACACCATTATGTCCTTGTCATAAATTTTAAAAGCATTCCTTTACCTCAAAAACGATTTTCAAGTCATAATTTGAAAACACTGCACATGGGGAAATGACTTAAAATGTCCTTAAGACACATGAAAGCGTTTTTTGATTGCCTTTGCAGCATTTTTGGGTCACTTTTAACATGGCTATGTAACTCAAACAATCAAAATCTAAATTTGCCAAGCACAGGTGGGAGCATATTTACAAGGAATTTGCACCACGGGGAAAGGTCTTACATTAAAATGAGAAAAATAACATCAGAGACACTCAAATGCCTTATAAAGAAGCATACACCATTATGTCCTTGTCATAAATTTAAAATGCATTCCTTTTCCTCAAAAACGATTTTCAAGTCATAATTTCAAAACACTGCACATGGGGAAATGACTTAAAATGTCCTTAAGACACATGGAAGCGTTTTTTGATTGCCTTTGCAGCATTTTTGGGTCACTTTTAACATGGCTATATAACTCAAACAATCAAAATCTAAATTTGCCAAGCACAGGTGGGAGCATATTTACAAGGAATTTGCACCACGGGGAAAGGTCTTACATTAAAATGGGAAAAATAACATCAGAGACACTCAAATGCCTTATAAAGAAGCAGACACCATTATGTCCTTGTCATACATTTTAAAAGCATTCCTTTTCCTCAAAAACGATTTTCAAGTCATAATTTGAAAACACTGCACAGCTCCTATGCACAAAAACACCCTGTCAGTACTAATACTTCACATTTTCTCCAATTACAATTTCTCAAAGAAACATAATCTATTTGTAAAACACTTGAGACAAAGCAACATTTTAAAAACACAACTTTCTTCATAATTTTCTCCTTAAAGCACACTATTCTCTATCTAAATTAAATAAATCTTTTCTCACCTTAGCAAATACTTTATGAGTTTCAAAACAGTCTCAGAAATACACCAATTTGTCTTCAGCAGAACAAAGGGTATGCACTCCAGAGGCTGCAGCTATAGAAAGCACAGAAATGCTGTGATTCTTCACACATATCTCTCATGTCACCGAATCAAAACTCTTCCCTCACTTTTTTCAAATCAAAACCCTTCCCCCCTCTGCCCTCTCTGCCTTTTTTTGCATAGCAACCACCTCCTGGAAGACCTCTGGTGTTTGCAAGGTCACACAACAATGTTTCAATTGAACTCTGAACTCTCAGTGCACCTGCATATCCAGTGCAATCTTTCATTTAATGATTTTTTATTGACCATTCAAAATACATCTTTCAAAGAACTCATCCATGCACCCTAACTTTCTGTTTTCAGCAATCAAAATCCACCAATCACTGTTATTGCTTCATTAACACAGAAACTCCACAGTTTTTTTCATTTTAAACTCTTATTTTTTCAACTGCCATTTCATTGCCACACTTCATCTGACTGCAGCAGAACCTTCTCTCACCATGTTTTCTGTCTGGATTGTTGGACATAGTTACATCTATTGGGCTCAGAGGTATGCTGAGAACAGAAATTTACCTAACCTCAATTTACAAGATGTGGAAATTAAGTGGTTTGGCCACAGAGGATTAAAATGTCACCAATTGATACCATTGGTGAAAACCTTTATGCATTTGCCAAAACCTGACCTGTTAATTGTGCACTGTGGAGGTAATGATTTGGGCACTTTGACTGGGGTAGGTCTGGAAATGCTTTTAAAGGACACCTTTGAGCAATTAATGGCACTTTTTCCTCAAACTGCCTTGGTATATTCAAATATATGCCAAAGACAGAAATGGAGGTGGTCGAACCAATTTTGTCCACAAATTGAGAAATCGAGGAAGCATGTAAACAAATCTGTTTCAGCTTACATGAGAGACCATGGAATGGGCTCCGTGTACAACAATAACTTGCGTTACTACATGCAAGATATCTACAGAGGAGATGGAGTTCACTTCTCAGATGAGGGCAACAGAATTTTCATTCTGAATTTAAGACTGTGCATTGGTACCTACTTATAAGTACCTAAATGTACCATAAACCCAAAAGCTCTTCTCAGAGCTACCCTACATCTGATCACTCACAATTATTATTTTACTCTAACTTTTTTCACTAATTTTCAACAAAGTACGCTCTCCGGGGCGCTACCCGGTACGCGAACCGGAAGCTAACCTCGCGAAATTTTTTAAAAAAATGTTTTTTTTCGCACATATGGGCCTCCTCAGCCACCCTCAGAAAACCTAGGGGGTCAAGATAAGTCTACCGTGCCCCCTTCTACCCATTCTGAACATTATTTGCCCTCCATCTTGTATCTTAATTCGACCGAAACACAAAATGGTGGACTCCCGTAACGCTTCAGGTTCGCGTACCGGGGCGCTCGCCAGTTCGCGTACGGGGGCGCTCCCCGGGAAGCGCTCCATCAAAAAAGGTGGGAAAGTAATTTACAGAAAAACGACTGGAGACACTTTCACCAAATATAGATTAGCTCATACTACATACCAATCCCTACCATTTTCACAAATTTGATTGAAATTCCATTTAGCCATTTAGCCTGTAGACCTTTCTAAATACCGTGAGGTAAATTACTTCACAGAACACATCTGAAGTGTTGGAATTGACAACCAATGAAAATGTTACTTTCATTTTCTACTTTTTTTACCTGACATTTGATTTGTTATATACCTGAATATATTTAAAGGAAGAGAAGGGAACACAGCCATTTTGACTACTACTTCCTGGTGTACATTTCAATTGGATTTTCACTAATCACTTCAACTTCTTTGTAAAGGTAAGTTGTTATTTTAAAAACTGAAGTATATTGTGCACTATCAGTTAATATGGTAAACTTTTTCTGATAGTTATATACTATCCCTCTGTAGTAGTTATTGATTTAGATAGACTTCTCTGTTATAGTTATGGATGGAGTTAGGTTTCTCTTGTATAATTATGAATTTACTTACGTTAAATCACATACACTTTTTTATATTCCTACTTCCACTCTGATACTATACACTGCCCAAAGATAAATTCACTGATGAAAACTGCCTATCTAAAATTAATCCCAACAGTGCCCTATCTCTACTAATATATTTTTTTTTATCCAAATTTCAGGCAACATGGAAGGCGAACAGAAAGTTTCATTTCAAATTGTCCTGCAAGAGAGCAGCCAAGAATTAATTGATCCAAATTATATAGAATTTATGGATGAAACTTGGGACCAAGAACTACTGCAATGTGTGCAAGCAGTAGATGACCTCCTTCAAAATGAGGACATTTTACACACTCAGAGATTACAAGCTATGTTCAATGAAAATAACGACATTTCAGACAGTGAAATGTTAGAAATGTTATTAAATTTT
The DNA here is from genome assembly GCF_964261635.1 of Lissotriton helveticus. NCBI lineage: Eukaryota > Metazoa > Chordata > Amphibia > Caudata > Salamandridae > Lissotriton > Lissotriton helveticus. Next base: position 912,970,430 of record NC_136059.1, on the reverse strand, counting down.
GAAACACAATCACAATAATAAATAATTGCTTAAAAAATAAAGAAATTAAAAAATAATCAACAAAACCAACAATCAATTAACATACAGTATTTGAAAAGTCTATCATTCTTTTTTCCTTATAGTACGCTCCCCAGAACGCTTCCCGGTTCGCGGACCGGGCGCTCCCCACGCAAAAAAAAAAGCCTCCACATCAAACCTAGGGGGTCAGGGAGGATCTACTATGCCCCCTTATGGTCATTTCCCCCTTTGTTTTGGCCTCCTCTTGTCTCTCGATCCTACCGAGAGACAAGATGGCGGCCGCTCCGGACTGTTTAGAATGTTGACAGACACCGGAAAGCCAATCAGCTTTGCTACGCGAAGTTCCGTTACGCGTCAAGTACGCGAACCGGAGCGCTGCCTGGAGCGCGCTTACAGATATACATCTTTTTTTGAACGTTAATTTCTCAAAATCCACTGGAGCACATATATTGAGACCTAGCAAAGGCACATCGGGCTAACAGTCCCTACAATTTTGCCAAGTTTCGTGCAAATCCATTCAGCCGTTCGGCCTAAAAGTGAGGCCAACCGCCCTATGGAAATTAACATGGGAAAAACACGTTTTGGGACCCCCCTTTTTTCTCGGCCCCCCCTTGACGAACCCCCCCCAAATTTCCAGGGGCTGGTCAGAAACAAAATGTTCCATTTTCCTGAAAATTTCAGCCAATTCCGTCAACAAACGCCAAAGTTATTAGACATAGAATTTTCAAAAATCCCATAGGGAAAAAATCCTAACTATATATACCTACTGGCGACCGCCAGTAGGTAATATATATATATATATGTATATATATATATATATATATATATATATATATATATATATATATATATATATATATATATATATATATATATATATATATATATATATATATATAAATATATATATACATATATATAAATATAAATATATATATATATATATATATATATATATATATATATATATATATATATATATATATATAGATATATAGATAGATATATAGATAGATAGATAGATATAGATATAGATATAAATATATATGAAGTGAACAAGGCGGACTTGTCCGCCGAAACGCGTCTGATCGTATGTATTGGTGAATAAAACCTTTGATTTGACCCACGGAGTCGGTGCCTGTTCTTCTGAAGCCTAAGTCAGGATTGGGAAAATATAGAAATAGATATAAATATATATTCCATATGAAGAGCACCCACAATTGGAGACCCACACACAGCGTGTCTTCAATACTTTATTCCGCCAGGCAGTGCTGCAAGAACACTCGTTGACACCGCTGAATTCTGCCATAGATTTCCTACATGTTTCTGGCTGTCTCCGGCCCTTGCTCATAGAGATGGCTGTTAGGGAGAGGCAGTGCACAAGTGGCTTTTTAAGTTGTTCACAATCCCCACCTCCAGGGCTTGTCCGAGCATTGAGTTCTAGTACTGGTAGTTTCGGGATTTAGTATCCTACCAAAAAGGCACTTGTGCACTGTCTCTCCATAACAGCCATCCTGTGAGCAAGGGCAAGGGCCGGAGACAGCCAAGAACTGAAAAATGACACCTCTGTGGCCATCAAACAAGCAGATACAGTTAGAGCAGTAGTTGTCTGGTCCAAAGAGAAATATATTGCCGAAGCTAGGAAACATTTGGAGAATCAAAATTGGTATTGCAACATAACTTATGACCCCACAAATGAGATCAAAGAAGAATTTCTTTTGACGAAGACATCTTAGGGCCGAAGGAATTTGACTATCTGAAGAAAATAAATCCCAGGATCACCGTCATCAATTTCAACAAAACTGCAAAGCGTGTGCATGTGTTTGAATATTGATTGCTGCACTTGCACTTTTGTTCTGAATCAAGCTACTTTTAGAATTTTAATCCGTTTTAAATACCTTTTTTAATACCTTTGTGGAAACATGACCACGGTGCCCGCCTGTAAGAGCGGGTCTGTAAGCTTAGGTCAGCATTCAGGTGACTAGCCGCTCCCTGCCCATAAAACCCGGGAAGTTCTGACCGCACAGTGGGTAACGTGTGTGTGTGTTTGAATATTGATAGCTGCACTTGCACTTTTGTTCTGAATCAAGCTACATTTAGAATTTTAATCCATTTTAAATACCTTTGTGGAAACGCGACCACAGTGCCCACCTGTAAGAGCGGGCCCGTAAGCTCAGGTCAATGTTCTAGTGATTAGCCGCTCCCCGCCCATAAAACCCGGATTGTGTCGACCGCGCAGCGGGTAACGTGTGCTTGTGTTTGAATATTGATTGCTGCACTTGCACTTTTGTTCTAAATCAACTTTTAGAATTGTAATCCATTTTAAATACCTTTGTGGAAAGGCAACCCTGGGGCCCGCCTGTAAGAGTGGGCCCAGAAGCTCAGGTCAGCATTCTAGTGATTAGCTGCTCCCCAATGGGATGTGCCGACCGTGCAGCGGGTAACGCGTGCGTGTGTTTGAATATTGATTGCTGCACTTGCACTTCTGTTCTGAATCAAATGCGACCACAGGGCCTGCCTGTTAGAGTGGACCTGTAAGCTCAGGTGGGCGTTCTAGTGATTAGCCGCTCCCCGCCCATAAAACCCGGATGTGCCGACTACGCGCCACTTGTGTGCCAAGAGCACGCCATAGGCAAGCCTGTGTGTGCCCGTCCGCGTCCCGGAGACAGCCGGCGCCGGACCGGCCCCAAGAGATGCTCCTGAGGATGGTAAGCCCCTTCACTATAGCAGGCAACGACTTAGAGAGTGAAATGCCGCTCCCCCCACCCATGCCCAGAGAATGTCATAGATTGGTCTTTGATCTCTGCGGCTGGGTCCCCTCTAAGTTAGACACCAGTGAGCCTCTGGAAAGAGGCTTCAAAAAGACTAAGACTGAAAGGGAGGATGGTCATCTGAAGGCCATGCTTTTAAATACATGTTCTTTAAATAAACATGCCCTCGAAATCTTTGATTTACTTATGGAAAAGAGACCTGACCTCCTTTTTTTAACTGAGACATGGCTCAGAGAAACATCTAACCCCACCATCGCCATGGCCATTCCCCCTGGTTACTTGATGCCCAGGAGGGATCGGGCGACAGGTATTGGTGGTGGTATTGCCATAATTTTTAAACACCACTTTTCCTGCACTTTGGCCCCTACACCTGACATAGCGGGTGGTGAAAGTTTGGGATTCCACATAAGGGTGTCAGCGCAACAATCCGTGGGAGGCATTTTGATCTATAGACCCCCTAGTCCTGTCGGACAGTTTCTCGACTCTATCAGTAATGCCGTTGCCTCTCTAGTTGTCAATTTTAAACACTGCCTGGTTTCAGGGGATTTTAACATTCACATGGATAATTCCACTGAAAAGGAGACCATTAAACTATGTGACTCACTAGCTCTTTCTAAAATGTTACTGTATGTCCTTCATGCGACTCATGATAGAGGACATATCTTGGGCCAGATTTTTTCCACTGATTCTATAGTGACCTAAGATCTGATAGTATGGTCTGATCAGTCTTTGATTGATTTTACAATAGAGAGGCTGCCTAATCCCTGCAAACTCCAGGGTTAACCACCCCCTCGTAGTTTCAGACCTTTTGGCCTAATTACAGTAGAGGCTGTTACCACTGCTCTCAGCCATTATCCGATCACCTTCCAGTGGAATGTGGATGAGGATGCAGAAGATCTGGACAATTGGCTTCAATCGCGGGTTGACGAGCTTGCGCCTTTTCTCAGTGCGACCAGTTAAGGCCTCGCGTGCCTTGGCACCATGGTTTACGGTCGCCCTCAGGAAAAGCAATTGTGAGTGTAAACGCCTCGAAAGAGCTTGGCGAAAAAACTTTGACCCCAATGATAAAATAACATACAAACAGGCACTGAAGGTGCACTATATAAAAGTATTAGAATAGAAAAAACTCTTCCTCTCTTCCAAAATAGCACAGTCTGCAAACCATAGTAAAGAAATGTTTAAGACAGTTAAGGAGTTCTTATCCCCAAGCGCGGTCGCACGGCCTTTTACTCTGACTGAAGCATGGACGAGCCTTTTAGCCTCCTACTTCCATGAGAAAGTTAAATCTATCCGAGACACTTTTTCTATGCTGCCTAAGGTTGAGGGTGGAAATCAAGTGTTTCCCACCCCGACTAAGCAGACAAGGGGCCTGCAACTTATGCATTTCCCCCAAATATCCTTGGACAACTCGCAATATATTATGAAGGCCCTTAAATCAGACACTCCATTTGACCCATGTCCAGCCAAGACGCTGGCATCACTAGCCGAGACAATTAACCCGGCACTTAACCGGATTTTTAACACCTCTTTGGAATCTGGACGGGTTCCAGACAGGTGGAAGAAGGCCAAAATAATTCCCCTTCTGAAAAAACCAAAGGCAGACCCTAAGGTAGCCACCAATTATAGGCCAATATCCCTGCTCCCTTTTTTCTCAACAGTTTTGGAAAAATATGTAAATGGTATTATCACAACATATGCTGAAACAAATAAAATATTTCATCAGAGTGAGTGTAGCTTCAGGTCAAATTTTAGTACAGAAACCGCGCTTCTAGAAGTCTCTAAGGCCATCAAGGAGCCCTTAGATCAAGGTGGGAAGGCCGTGCTGATTCTTTTGGATGTATCAGCAGCCTTCGAAACCGTACCCCATGATCAGCTTCTTTTGAGACTTCAGGAATGCGGTAGTGGGGACACGGTACTCTGATGGATCGTATCGTTTCTGGAGAACCGCCAACAAACGGTTTGGTCTCCTCCTTTCGCAGCGCCCATTCACGCCTTAAAGGTGGGGCTTCCGCAGGGCTCAATCCTTAGTCCCACTCTTTTTAACCTTTACATGACCCCCTTGGTGCATCTGGCCGAAGCCCATGGAGCCAAAATTGTATCGTACGCAGACGATACACAATTGCTATTCACTTGTAATAAGAAGTCAGACTTCAGAGGAGAAGCAATAAATATCTGCCTCGCGTAGGTATTTTCATGGTCCAATTACACCAACTCAAATGTAATTCCGATAAATCAGTGATTATCCTCTTTGGACTCCCTCTAGACAATGTGTGGAGAAATTGGTGGCCACAGGACGTCTCCCCCCATCGCCTCGGTCAAGACTGTCAAAAACTTGGGTGTCAGGATGGAGGACAACTTATCCATGAACTCTCAAGTACAAGCTGTAGTGGGCTCCTGTTGAGGTACCAGAATCGATTCCTGATCACGTAGTATTGATAATCGATATGTTAGGATTAGCATGGTGTCACTAAACTCACACTGTAGACATGCATAATTAGTATTTACGGTATTTACTTTCACTTAGCTTCATGCCACGTTACGCTATATGAATACCATACTATGGCCTTCTTAATATCATACATGCACAGGCCTTATTCTCCCTTAGCTCTAAAAGCCCTGCTCCTGGGAAAGAAACCAACTGTTGCAGAAACTGCTGTTTCAGCTCGGTAGGCTCGGCAAGGTCGTAGTTAGCCGAGGAAGGGCCGATAAGCACATTCCGGGAGGGGTGCAGGGTGGTTTGTCTCTGAGAAGACAGAAGGGAGTCACCCGTCTGACCTTGCTGCCTGAGCGAAATCAGGAGCTCTTTGTGTGCCTTATATGGGTTTTCCTATTACTGTACTAGCTTGTACCAATTTGTATTTTTCCATGTTAGGCCATGCCGGTGCCAACGCAATTGTATATATGTGATGTGCTGAAAATGTGCCAGCAGTCTTCTTGGCGGACCTTTTGGGTTAGGTCGCAAGGAGCTCCTCTGGCAGAGTTTTGTGTTTGTCTAATAAACGCTTGAACCTTCTACACTGCCGACCGACTGCTTATTGGTAATGGTAAGGGGGTTTGGTAATGTAATGATTATTGTTGGGAGGGGATCATATAATTTTCGGTACTTCAGTTGGCGACTCCGCCGGGACTCCGCGTTGGGGTCGTCCCTGTGTAGCCACAGGTGACATCGAAAGGGGTCCTCTTGATCGGGAGAGTTGCAGACCAGACGCATAAGAAAATGGGGTTTTGTTCTGCCCTCCCGGTCCGGAGGGCCTCAGCTGCTAGTAACCCCACGCCGGAGTCCTTCGGGTGCAACCCGAGAACCTGCAGCGCTGATACGGGGCAAACGTCGGCAGTGAAGAACGTTCCGGCAAACCTGCGTGCACCAGGTGAGTGTTGTGTCTCGTTATATGTTGAATTGCATATGCAGATTTAAATAGCGGGATTTAAGCATTTGGTGGCCCATGGTCACGGAGGAACTCTGACTTTGCATTAGTTGTCACAGAGAGGATTTGGTCGGAGGTTCGACAGGGGCAGTGTGGAACTGCATGTGCGAACGCTCTGGGTACACTAAAGATAAGGATTATACGCCTAGGGGAACTGCGGTTCCTGCTCGGCCGGACTGTTCTCGGGAAAGCCGATGGTTGAGATTGGGTAGCACCCGGACAAATCTGGAGCGGCGCTGAAACGCGGGCTTAGCCAGAACAGTTCGGGAGGTGAACCATGAATGCTGTCGGATGGCCTGTAGACCGGTCTGTGGTTTAAAACCTGTGTAACTATCTTTAGGCAGTCTGAGGACGAGACTGTTGTTGGTCGTGTTTTTGCAGCCTTTTTGAATAAAATTAGCAGAAGAGTTCTCCACAAGTGGGAGCCGACGGGCTCCACTTTTTCGATTGCAATTGCTGGAACTTATGTGTCACGTTTTACGTTTGTCTGATGTATAAGGAAAATACGGATGTGAGGATGATGGGTGTCATGGCCATGAGAATGAAAGCGTAAGGATAACGTGATATTTAATTTTGTTGAATTTGTACTAACGGAGAAATTCCTTTTCAGCCAGAAACGAGATAATACGATATGCCGTGCCTTAGCAAATTGTGTTTTGGTTGTGTCCATAGTGAGGAAGGGAGGTTAGACGAGAGTCAGCCGAACCCCCCAGAGGGGACACCTAGCCACTTTATGTATTGTAAGCATGGTATTGGCCCCCTCATCTTTAACTCTCTGTGGCATAAATACACTAAAGACAATATAGAATTACAGTGGCCTAAAACAGGGTCTTTCGATGAACAAAAACTGGCATATTTACAAGAACGTCTTTTTATTAAACGCAGCCGGCAGTCGATGTTCGACACCCTTAACAAATGGCAGAAAGAAGCAAAGAGACGACGCATTCGATCTGAAAAATTGATGAAGATAGAGCAGGGACAGACTATTACCCAGAAGGCTATCGCATATGATAAAAATAAGGTAGAACAAAATATTGAAATTGCAGACAGGAGGTTTAAACTTCAGGTAGACCAATGTTATGTAGCCAGAGAAGGGGCGGAAGATGAGATTGAGGAATTGTTAAATGCAAGGCCTCCCCCACCATATGCCCCGGAGCGTATATACCCTGCAATACCTGTCCAGCCAGAAATTAGACCACGGGCATCTGCGCCCGAGGAACGGAGCTCCGTTACCAATGAACAAAATAACGATGTTTCCTCTCCTCAAGGTGGGGCCTTGGCTACGCTTGTCCCCGAGTCTACACAACTGATCACTTCCCCTCAGACGCACTTGAGTCTCCCTATGCCGGAGATATCCTCCCCCCGAGTTTGTATTACACCCAGAGGGTTTGACCCGACCCCGAAGGGAGCTGTAGGGGGCCTAGATAGCAAGCGATTGTTCACTAGAGCATCTGTAGAATATGGCGAAAAAGAAGCATTAGGAGACCAGGCTATCAAGTGGGTACGGAATGAAGTATATACCCTGATTGACATATGGAGTACTGTGAAGGATTTAGAGCCGGTCATGCAACAACATGTGCTATACGAGATGTCCAATTCGCTCATTGGATCTTGGGAAATAAACTTTAGGGACGGGACAGCCCCCCAGATCCTGTATACTATCAGAGATTGGGCCCATAAATTTAGCCTAACACCGGAAGAAGTATTTAAGAATGTAGACACTTTGGTACAATATCGCGACAGATTATTCTTGAAAAGTCCACAATGGACTACGCAACACCCTATGCGAGAAGTACACCCAATCTATCATCCCGAAATCCCCGAACAACGAGATGGTAATCAGGCGATCATACGACAAGGGGTGGCGGCTCGGTTCCAGGAACAGTGGGTTTATACCCCATGGAAAAGAAGTGAAGTACTGGCGTTGAAATCTCAGCTGCCAGATCCCCGAAAGAATCCTACTGCGTATTACAAAGAATTGACCGAAGCAGCTGCGTCCGCTGTAATGACTTTAGCCGATGTTGAATTGTTCTTCGGACTACTAGTACCGGTTGATATATGGCGACAGGTGCACGATTCTAATCATGCTGAATTTGGTGGCACGTGGGAGGAGTTAAGGGGCTGGGACCAGGATCGCAAACCAGGGGACAAACCAAGAGTGGAAATAACTTCTCTTCCAGCGAAAATAATAACTTTTATGCATACTCTGATCCCACCCCGAAAAGTCGATTGGGATAAACTGTCCGCCTGTAGACAAAAGAAGGACGAAAGTGTGTCCGACTTCTTTACCAGGTTCGAAGAGGTTTTTATTGATTTTAGTGGGCAAGATTTGGCCACAGAAGGGGGCACAAGGTTGTTCGTTAACAGGTTCGTTACGAACCTGGCTCCGGAAATTTCAGCACGACTGGAGGCGGCAGAGAGTACCTGGACTACCTCTTCCCCGTCTGTAATCCTCAGCATGGCCCAGTACTACGAGCATAGAGAAAATGAAAATAAGGATAAGGTGGATAAAAAGGTTAAGGATCTGAAGACTCGAGTACTGTTACAGCAAGTGGTTCGAGGGCAAGGAGGAGGTAGAGGTGGTCGGGGCCCAATGACGAGAGGGGCGGGGACAGGAAGGGGTTCAGGAGGAGCCCCGTCAATCGGCATCAACCAATGTTCCTATTGTAAAGAGGAGGGACACTGGAAGGCTCAGTGTCCATACTTGGCCGCCCAGAACGCAGCGATTCGCGGACGAGGTAGAGGACGAGGGGGCCCCGACCGAGGTGATATGCATAGAGACGAGTACAGAGACGTTCAACAAGACAGGTCAGAAAGGAATAATTTTGATAACACCCAACGCAGACAATACTACCATGGTGACTATGCCGAAGGGAATGATGATGAATATGCCCCAGCATAGGATAGCCAGGGACAGAGGGGGGGCCATGTGTCAATTCCGGTCAATCAGAGGGGACCCTACATCAGAGGGGAAGTGTTGGGGACATCTGAAAATTTTCTAATTGACACAGGAGCAATGAACAGTTCCGTTGCTCGATCATTGGTTCCAGGGGCAGCTCTGTCCGGGCAAAACAATGTTTCGGTGGGTTTTTCCGGAGTCCCCGTTGTAAGCCCCATCTCTAAACCTATCCCCTTTACGATTGGTCCAGCCACTATGGACACTCCTTTCTTATTGACATCGAATTGTGGAGAGAATCTGTTGGGATTGGATATGCTGAAAAAATTGAATGCTACTATACATTGTTCTGCGGATGGGGTCTATTTAACTATACGTCCCTCTGTAACACCTGTTAAACAATGTTTTACGAAAAATGAACGACTCCCACCGGAGTTCGATGGCGTCCCAACCTCCCTTTGGGCGATAGGGGACGCGGATGTGGGTGTACTGGACATACCCCCAGTTCACATCACGTTGAAGCACGGCGCTAAACTACCACGCATACCACAGTACAAAATAGCATCGGCGGGGGAACGGGCTTTATTGCACATCATCCAGGAACTGATTGACAAAGGGGTTGTAGAAGAAACAAACGCCAATATTTGCAATAGCCCGATCCTCCCGATTTTGAAGAGGAACCATGACCAAGGGGAGATGGGTGCTGCCTATCGTTTTGTGATTGATTTGCGAGCCGTTAACAAAATTGTGGTACCACAGTATCCTGTGGTGACCGATATCACTACCATTCTCACCATGATTCCTCCGACTGCACAGTACTTTTCGGTCATTGACCTGAAAAATGCTTTCTTCAGCATTCCTATCCACCCTGATAGCAGACAGATCTTCGGATTTTCAATATCCGGACGCAGCTTCCGCTTCTGTCGCGCTCCTCAAGGCTACACTGAAAGTCCGAGTATATATAGCCAGGCTCTGAAGGCTCTGTTGGATGACTTAGAATTGCCGGATGGCAATGTCCTCTTGCAATATGTAGATGACTTACTAATTGCATCTGACACAGAGGATGGATGTAAAAAAGCTACGGTGAAATTGTTGCACCATTTGGCTGTCAAGGGGAACAAGGTATCCTTATCTAAATTTCAGTATTGTCGAAAGGAGGTGACCTACTTAGGTCATCTCTTATCGAAGGAGGGTAGACGACTAACACCTGAACGTATTGCTACCATTTCTAACATGTCTGTACCTTGCACGCAGCGTGAAGTCCGCGCTTTTCTTGGCATCACATCTTACTGTCGCCAATGGATACCTAATTTTTCACTTCTGGCTAAACCTTTGTTGCATTTGACTACCAAAGATGTGCATGAACCCCTACCCTGGACGGATGAATGTCAGCTCTCTTTTGACTCTCTAAAAACTGCTTTATGCTCTGCCCCTGTTCTGGGTACTCCAGATTATCGTAAACCTTTTGTACTATATGTACACGAGGTCGACGGTTGTTCATTGTCTGTTTTAACGCAGGCCTTTGGAGGTAAGCAAAGACCGTGCGCCTATTTGTCAGCGACATTGGATAATGTTGCAAGAGCACTTCCTAGCTGTCTGAGGGCTACGGCTGCAGTAGCAGTGGCCATCCGACAATCAGAAGGACTCGTTTTAAATTCCAATTTGACTGTAATGGTGCCGCATGCAGTAGACACCTTGCTAAATAAAACAAAAACGCAGCATCTTACGAGTGCACGCCTTACTGGGTATGAGCTGACCTTATTTGCACCACATATTACGATTACTCGATGTGCAACACTGAACCCAGCCACATTGTTACCACTCCATACGAGTGAACAGGACACTAATTTACATGATTGCATATATCGCACAGAGGAAGAGACCAAGGGTAGAATTGACCTCACAGACACACCCTTAGATCAACCCCAGGGAGAGCTATATGTGGATGGTTCCTGTTTCAAACTAACAGATGGCACAACGACAGCTGCATATGCGATCACGACCCTGAAAACAGTTGTTGAAACACTTAGACTACCCCACCGATCAGCCCAAGCCGCTGAACTTATGGCCTTGTTACGAGCCTGTGAGCTGAGTGAGGGACTAGAGGTCAACATTTACACGGACAGCCAATACGCCTTTGGCGTAGCCCATAGTTTTGGGCGGCTGTGGAAAGAAAGGGGCTTCCTTACTTCACACGGTCAGAAAATACAGAATGGGCAGCTGGTTTTGAGGTTGTTGGATGCTCTCACTCTCCCCAAGAAAGTGGCTATTATCAAATGCAGTGCTCACAAAGTGATTGTGGATGAGGTAGGAGAAGGCAATGCTTTTGCAGACCAGGTGGCCAAGCAGACAGCACAGTCGCTGATGTCACCCATGTACGTCCATTCCTCTACTAGATGGGTGGGGGGAGACTGTGGATTATTTGATAATACTATGGAAAGTGTGAGAATACTACAGAAGGAAGCCACCTCAGCGGAACTAGAGAAATGGGAACAAGAGATAGGGAGATTGGATGAAAATAATTGTTGGATCGACTTGACTGAAAAGCAAAGATGGCTACTGCCCAATGCATTAGTACAGGCTGTGGTAACAATGGCACACGGACCAGCACACATAGGAGCAAAAGGTATCTGTGGGATCTTAGATCCAGTTTGGAATAACCCGAATATCCAACGGACGGCTGTCCGTTTGGTCCAATATTGCATGGTCTGCTTACAGCATAATCCAGGAAAAGGAGAAACTGTTTTGGCCGGGAATTTCGCACCACCTGCATTGCCTTTTGAAGTGCTCCAAATGGATTATATTCATATGGACCGCGTCAATAATCTCAAATATGTACTGGTTGTAGTCTGTGCATTTAGCAAATGGGTTGAGGCATACCCTACTAAAGAGAACACAGCATTGGCAACTGCAAAAGCTCTCCTGAAAGAGTTTGTGCCTCGCTTCGGATTGCCTCGCTTGATCTGGTCGGACAACGGGCAACATTTCCATGGGGCCCTTGTGCGGCATATCTGCGAGGGCTTACACATACAACAAAAGTTCCATGCTGCCCGACACCCCCAATCAGCAGGGCTCGTGGAAAAGTACAATGGCATTCTAAAATTAAAAATGGCAAAAATAAAGGAGAGCACGGGGTTGAACTGGCCTGACACTTTACCTCTAGCCCTTATGTCTTTACGTGTCACCCCGCACTCACGTTCGGGTCTCTCTCCATATGAGATACTGTTTGGGAGACCTGCTAACGTGTGGGGGGTACCTCGACCTCGTTCTTTTGCAGATATTGAATATCCTATGTTGATTGATTACCTGTATGCTTTGACTAAAGACCCTCGTTCTGTTCATCAGCAGGTAGCTTCTGTACTGCAGCCACTGCCAGAGGGCCCCGGTCATCGTTTACAGCCCGGCCAGTGGGTCCTGGTCAAAAAGTTTGAGCGAGACACCAGCTTGGCTCCTAGATGGTCTGAGCCACGGCAGATTTTGTTGGCCACCCGGACGGCGGTTAAAGTGGATGGCCGAAAACATTGGATACATGTTTCGCATCTGAAACGGCTACCACTTCCACTCCCTGGTGAGCGGTCACGTCCAGGGGAAATTCTAACACAGGAAACTGAAAGAGCTGATGCATTTGTGCCCTTTTCTGACGCCTGCGAGATTGAGCGGAGGCTACAGGAAGGATCGGCGAGATCAGATGACTTGGTCTCCACTGAAGTTGCAAGTGAGCATGCAATAGCGTTGAATTCTGTTTCAAGTACCCCAGACGACCAAACGTCACCAGTACGGAAAGCCCCGGGTGTGCTCTTTTCTGACCCTGAAGTGTTGGGTCGTGAGCGATACAATCTTCGGCCCAGAAGGCCGACACACGGCGCCTCAGACCACATTGTCAGGAGATAGGGAAGGACTTCATTGCATAAGATAGGGTTTGTTAGACTACCGGTCTGAGCGCTGAGCAAGACACTGGACTGAACTCGTTGAGAGCTGGAACTTTTCAATCATTGTGCTCTGTTCAGAAAGAAGATTCTGTTCAAACGGATATGGCTTCTACCTTGGAATAGGGATACGAGTCTGCCTGTGAGACTCTGACGGACGCAGGAACGAAGAAACCCTCTGGCAGGTCGGACTGCTAGGCCTATTTCTGGACTTTTAGCTAGCAATGTACCCTTTTGGTCGTGTAATCCTAGAAGAAGAGTTTCCTATTGCGCCTAGACGCATACCTTTTTATGAGCCAATGTTTTCCACATGGACCACGAAGGTCAAAATAGCTTTTGTTGTAACTATAACTGTTATAGTAGCTGTGTTCATGAGTCTGTTTGTATACCTAGAACATAAATACCCATTACAAAAGTTTTTGCCCACAACTGCCGCACCTCCCGAGCATTTCCTGTTTACCCTAGCGCCCCACAAAGAAAGACATCGCCAAAAATATGCTAAAAATGTATTCATAGAAATGTTGCATCAGACGCACAATGTTACTAACGCCACGGATTGTTGGGTTTGTGGACTCCTGCCTACTGTAGTGCGCAATCATGATCTATTTCTCTCCCGCCCTCTGTCTTATCTAGGTAGTTGTGAAGCATGGTACAAACTGTTTCTGGCGATATACCGGCATGGGAGTGAGCATTTCAGGGATCTAGATGTCAATGAGCACAATATTATTCTTGATTATGTTCGAACGCACTATGCTTATAATAGAACAGGACATGGGGATGAGGTGATAATTGACCCACAAGGTTGTATACAGCTGTATTTAGCGGCAATGAACAAAACTTGGTTACAAGATGAACTGTATGATTTTAAAGACTTTAATGCCACTCAATACTTTCAGATTTTCATCGAACGAAATGTTACCAGAGACCGCACTGTCCCCATCCCTATTTTGAATGTTTCTGCAAGATTTTGTGTGCAAGGGATAGGTAAGGTACAAATGGGGAATAGCATCTGCAATTATACCTATCGACTGCGAAAACGTATTAGCCCTCCTTTGATTACTCCCCACAATGTGTACTTCGTGTGTGGGGAACATGCATACACTTGGCTACCACGAAACTGGGGGGGACGCTGTTATCTGTCCTTTCTGTTTCCCCCTGTTTATGTGGCTCCCTCCAACTATCATAAAACGCATCAGTTATACCCGATGCGGTCGTATCATGGGAATACAGCCGCTCCAATCACAAGCACACCGATAGCAAGCTTCACCGAGGTGACCTCGAGCCATTCCCGTAGTACACTCTTACACAGAGCACGTAGACAGCTCGATATGACTGAAGTTGATCAGACAGATACTTCATTGCAGCAATTTACGGATTTCAGCAAGGGTCTGGTACCCTTTTGGGGGCCTATTTTCAATAGTAGGGAAATTAGGAGACTGTCTAGAATAGTGGAGAATGTCATTAATATCACTACTGATATTTTAACAAACCTAACGGTGGAGATTCAGGCTACTCGCCTTGTAGCGCTTCAAAATCGAATGGTTCTAGACGTTATCTTAGCTGATCGGGGTGGGGCATGCCGCGTCATCGGCAGTTCTTGTTGTGTATATATTCCTGACTCCGCCCCCTCCGTCCATCTAGCCATCCAGAAACTGCATCGCATTGCCTCCGAAATGCATGTTGACAATGGGTCTTGGTCATTGTCAGGTTGGTTTTGGGGACTTCTGGCCACATGGGGATGGAAGATAATGTTAATTTTAGGAGGAGCTGCTGCCATCATTTTTACGTGCTGTGTCTTGATGCACTGTGGTCCAGCCTGCTGTTCTTATTGTGCTTCCCGTATCACCACTGTGTGTGTCCCATCCCCTATCGCTGTTAAAGCCCAAATGCTGCAGAAAGAGGTACATGATATGATGGTCATCGATGAAGAAATATTCGAGGAGTAGATGTCTGTTGTCATTTAGCGCCACCACGCTAAAAGGAGGGTTTGAGGTACCAGAATCGATTCCTGATCACGTAGTATTGATAATCGATATGTTAGGATTAGCATGGTGTCACTAAACTCACACTATAGACATGCATAATTAGTATTTACGGTATTTACTTTCACTTAGCTTCATGCCACGTTACGCTATATGAATACCATACTATGGCCTTCTTAATATCATACATGCACAGGCCTTATTCTCCCTTAGCTCTAAAAGCCCTGCTCCTGGGAAAGAAACCAACTGTTGCAGAAACTGCTGTTTCAGCTCGGTAGGCTCGGCAAGGTCGTAGTTAGCCGAGGAAGGGCCGATAAGCACATTCCGGGAGGGGTGCAGGGTGGTTTGTCTCTGAGAAGACAGAAGGGAGTCACCCGTCTGACCTTGCTGCCTGAGCAAAATCAGGAGCTCTTTGTGTGCCTTATATGGGTTTTCCTATTACTGTACTAGCTTGTACCAATTTGTATTTTTCCATGTTAGGCCATGCCGGTGCCAACGCAATTGTATATATGTGATGTGCTGAAAATGTGCCAGCAGTCTTCTTGGCGGACCTTTTGGGTTAGGTCGCAAGGAGCTCCTCTGGCAGAGTTTTGTGTTTGTCTAATAAACGCTTGAACCTTCTACACTGCCGACCGACTGCTTATTGGTAATGGTAAGGGGGTTTGGTAATGTAATGATTATTGTTGGGAGGGGATCATATAATTTTCGGTACTTCACTGTTTTGGAGTGCTTAAGATGCTAAAGCAGTTCTTGCCCCTTTTGTCGACAGCACATAGAAAAACTGTTGTCCAGGCGCTGGTGTTATGCAGGCTTGACTACATAAACAGCCTTTACTTGGGAATCCCCGAATACCTGCTGTCACGCCTACAGGTGGGTCAGAATGCTGCGGCAAAGGCAATATTGATGCTCGGTTCCAGAACACGAATGCCTACCCACCTGAGAGCCATACACTGGCTGCCGATCCGTAAGAGGATAATATTTAAGGCCTTGGTCCTGACCTTTAAATCTCTCCCTGGGTCAGGAGCCCCATACCATAGGAAGAGAGTGCACTTCTATTATCCATACCGTGCCCTAAGGTTCACTGCACTTCAGTCAGCTTGCATACCCAAATTCTTCAATGCTTGAATCGGTGGTCACTCATTCCAGATACAAGCAGTCCAACTTTGTAACAAGCTTCCCCTGGAACTTAGACAGATGCAAGATCTTCTCCCTTTCAGGAAGCTATTGAAAACCTGGTTATTCCAGCTATAGTGTAAACTAGCCAGCCTGAGCTCACTGTTAGCCCCACCCAGATGGTCTAGCGTCGGGACACTTTATTGAGTAGCCGCGTGTTTATAAATCTCTAATAACATAGCATAACATAACACAGAGATGCCAATACCAGCCCGGGCCGCCTCATCGTGTTCGGATGTGACTCGGTCCTTGAACCGATAGCACAGTACATTTATGTGTGTTCCTGAAACCGTTCCTTAAGGATGTTCCATCATACATGCAAGACACTATGGACTTAATAAATAAAATTAAAGCCCAACCAAACACCACGAATGACTATAGGCTGGTGTCATTCGATGTACTTTTGTTATATACTCAAGCTCCCCAGGACGACGGGCTTGAAGCAATAGACCCTACAGACCCTACAGAGTTCCCACCACGTTCATACTTAAATTGGCTTCATTGGCACTAAAAAGGAATTATTTCAAATTCGAAAATGAATTCTATATCCAGGTGAAAGGGACTGCCATGGGTTGTCCCTTCGCGCTGGAAATGGCGGTCCTTTACATGGTACATTTGAGAAAAATTTCATTGAAAACAATAATCCCTTCGCTGAACAGATTGCCCAATGGCTCAGATACATTGACGATGTGTGGTGCCTGTAGAGGGGAAATGAAGAACAACTCGCTTGCTTCCATAACTGGTTGAATAATGGATGCCCGGACATACAATTCAACATGACGAAGAGCAAGTCCACCTTGACTTTTCTGGATGTAGAAACATGTGCATGCAACTACACCCTGTACTCAACTCTGTTCAGGAAACCGACAGACAAAAATAAATTATTACATTATCGAAGTTTCCATCCAAGAAACTTGAGAGACAATTTGCCATATGGGCAATTTCTGCGCATACTCAGGAATTGCACAAGAAAAGATTACTTCCTTCATGCCAAGATGCTACAAGAAAAAGTAAAACAAAGAGGTTACCCACGAAAGTTATTGAGAAGATCAATGAAGAGAGACAGGTTTACCCTGCGTGAGAGCCACCTTCAGAAAAATACAAATAAAAACCTAGCACCAACTTGGGGGTCAATTAGGATGGCGGATGGACAAAGTCCGTCCGCCATCCTGTCTGAGGACGGGACCGTCCGTGATATTAGGATGCACCCGCCGCAGTGTTAAAAATGCATGTTGTACGTTTCAAAGCACAACATGACAGGCAACGCGCGGTGCCTGCCATGTTGTATTTTGAAATGCATGGGGGGTACCATAGGTACCCCCCATGTGCACTCCCCACCCCCCTTCACCCTGGGAGCCAGCAATGGGCCCCCAAAGCAAGGACCGTATGCCTTTTTGTGGCGGCATTGCCACCACTGAAAGGCATAGCCCCCAGCACATCCTAATATGGCTGGCGGTGTCTGATAGACACCGCCACCATATTAGAGCTTTTCCGCCGCAGTTGCAAGGCGACCGTGGCGGAAAAGCGGCGGACGGTCTTCCCGTCCGCCACGGTCCCCCCCGCTATTGTAATATGGCGGGGGAAATAGGTGGCGGACGGGCTAGGATGGCAGGCGGATCGCCACAGCCTGCATGGCGGTGGCGATCCGTCCGCCATCCTAATTGACCCCATGGTTTGTGTTTCCACATATTGCCCGCATACAAGTTTTTAGAAAATCATACGTAATAACTGGCACTTGATAAAAAACTATGAATGTGGATTTGACCTGCCCATGTTCACTTTGAAAAAAAGCTCAATTGTTGAATTACAAATAGTGAGGACAAGTCTAACCCAATCAAAGAGGGGCAGTGACTTATTAGCAGCTTGGAATATAAAGCCAGTACAGGGCCACCACAAATGCGGACAATGCATTGTCTGCAACCAGACAATTGAAGGACGCATCTTCACAGATGGAAAAAAATAATTGGACACATTATGGGGTATATTCACAAGAAGGTGTGATAACTACCGCAAGAGTAGCGTAACGCAACTTTGAACAACGCAGCCTATCGCAGGAAAATAACCCCTTGTCAAAGAGGAATTCACAAAGCGGCGGCAGCATGCGATAGACACCAGATAACGTGGCAAATGTCAGCATGAAAATCAACGCCACGCCGCTAAAATGTGATACGCGAACGCAAAAAAACATGCGATGAGGGCAAACGGGATACAAAAAGTGGCAAAAACCAGCCACAATTCAACAACTCAAAAATTTGGAATTCACCATGCGTCGAGAATTAAACCAAAGATTACACGCCTCAACATTAATTCAATACCATAAACATCAACGTATCCCAAGAGGCTTAAGACTAGCGATTAAACCCTTTCTCTTCCGCCTACAACACAATAAAAAAATTATGGACAAATGGTATGCAGTGCTCAATAAATGCTCTTTAGATCTTATTTTACTCATAGTGGAAGAACTATCTAAAACTATTAAGGAGCTAGAAGAAGAGATTTTTAATATTCAAAGAGATTTATCCGCTAGAATGGAAGAAGAAGAGTTGGCGAACAATCTGGAAACCATCAATAACAGATTGGCAAGTTATGAAAACGATTTGCCAGAAAGAAAGTTAAGGAAATTCAAACGCGATACCATTGATTATCGTTTGAATGAAGTGTACACATGGGCAGAAATGTACGCGCAACGCCGCCCCACAACTAAAAAACTATTTACTTCATCTGAAGAAAGTGTTGTTTCAGATGGAGATATATCAACATCTAGAATACCCATTCAAAGCAAGGTAACAACTGAGGCATCGCAGGATCCAACATCTGTGATAACACAACAAGCCACAACATCCACGGAATCTTTTTTGGAAGAAGGCCATCAACCCACACGACCACCGGATCCAAAAACAAAACAAAGTGGAAATCAACAACAACAACCTCAAAAACGAGGAGAGGAAAAAGAAAAAGAAAAAACCAAACCCAATCTAAGGAGCACGAGAACATAGTGATTAACATTTCATCTATACAACTCACCAAACAAAAGATGAAAGTACTCAATAAAGGAACATCATTTGTCTCGACATATCATTCCAGCCAGGCAGAAACAGAAATTGCCATCTATAAATTTATGAGAAACATCAGATTAAGACATTTCTTTACCAACGTGATCACTGATACCAATCCACCAGAACCGAAAGAATATGTTGAATTAAAACCCAAAAGCACATTTGTTGCCCCAACATCGCATAAAACCATTGATTTATTTGAAAAACTTGTTCTACTGGACATCCAAAAACTAGATTTTTCATCGAAAATGAAATCCAATATGTCTAAACACGAAAAACAAACATTACAACAACTCGCTAACAAAAAAGAATTAACCTTTCAACAAGCAGATAAAGGGGGAGCCCTTATCATTATGGACACGGCTTACTACATCAAAAAAGTTAAAGAACATTTAGCTGATGAAACCACTTATCTACTTTTCGATAAGGATCCAACACAAGAGATCTTGAAAACTCTTGAAAAAATTCTACACCATGCACGTACAATGGATTGGATATCAAGCAAAACAGAACAATTTCTAATTAAACAGAATCCAAAACGGCCACATATATACATGTTACCGAAGGTACATAAACATCTGTACGACCCACCCTTTAGACCCATAGTCTCAGGGGTAGGATCGTTATTTGAACCCCTTGGTAAATACATAGATCTATTTCTACAAAAATTTGTCAATGAGTGGAAAACTAACATTAAAGACACCACTGATTTTCTTAATCATTTAAACAGACTTGACATGAATCAGAGTCAACAGTGGATGATGTGTACGATCGACGTCACCGCCCTATATACGTCAATTCCGCTGAAAGAAGGCTTAGAAGCAACTGAGTGGGCTCTACTACAAATAGAGGATTTGGGCGCCAACAAAATTATCATATTAGAGTTGTTAACATTTTGCCTCCAACACAGCTATTTCAGATTCGAGGAAGAGTATTATTTGCAAATCAGTGGTACCAGTATGGGCTTTGGGGGAGCTCCTACCTACGCTAACATCTTTATGGCCCAGTTTGAAGAACAACACATCCTATCTGACACTAAATGGTGTCAAGATCTTCTTATGTATCGGAGATTCATAGATGACATCTTCCTAATCTGGAAGGGCACCCGGTGTACATTGCAGCAGAACATCAAGGAGCTGAATGAAAAAAATCCTCGTATAAAATTCACACACCAAATCAGCAACGAAGCAATATCATTTCTGGATGTAAAGATAACCAAAAAAGAATCCAAAGTGCACACCCAAACATTCGTGAAGACCACAGACCGGAATAACACACTTTTATACCAGAGCTTCCACTCACCAAAGTTGATTGAAAATCTTCCGTTCTCACAAATGCTGAGAAGCAAAAGGATTTGTTCCACAGAAGAGACACATGAGCAAGATCTTGAGCGGTTAAAGAAAAAATTTAAAGAGAGGGGATATCCTACCAAATGCATTGAAAAAGCTGAAGCACGTATCAAAACCATCCATCGAGATACGCTACTTAAAAGTAAAAAGAAACTCACCACCTCTACCCGCAACGTCTTTGTCTCTAAATACTCAACGAGAGCGATCAACATAAGAAAAAGAATCTTAAAAAGATGGGAACTTCTTCAAAACGATGAAGACTTCAACAATATCTTTCAGACCAAACCAATCTTTGCTTACACCAGAAGCCGAAATTTACAAGAACAACTGAAACCAAGAACAATATTCGATAATAGCAGTCACAAGGGAATGAGGAAATGTAATAACTGTACTCACTGCAATAATGTAATGCAACAAGATTTTGTAACTCATCCAAGAACCGGCGCAAAACTAAAATTAAGATTTACAGCTGACTGTAATTCGAATTTCGTGATTTACTGCATAAAATGTCCCTGTGGACTTATGTACATAGGGAAAACAGAAAGGAAACTGAAAATAAGAATTGGGGAACACAAGAGTATGATGCGCAACAAGAACATCGAATCTAATCTGGCGTTACACTGGATTACGCATAACCATAACATATCCAAAGTACGATACATGGTTATTGAAAAGATTGAAAACAGAGAAGGGATAGATAGTCGTAAAATCTTATCCCAAAGGGAAGTGATGTTAATTAAGAAATTTCAAACAATGGAACCTATGGGTTTAAATGACAAGCTCAATTTAGGATGCTTTTTGTAAAAGATGTAATGCTATATACTGAATATCTGCACCACTGTTGGTTTTTGTTATTAACATGTAAACATTAATCACCTATTCTGCATTTGACATGTGTCACTTAGAACTTATTGTTTATCTGCACCACTGTTGTTTTTGGTATTAACATGCAAACATTATTATCTTATTCGGTACTCAGAACCCACAGTCTTTCATCAGTAAGGAACACCCACATCTCAGACATTCATTGCGTTCACCACCTAAGAGGTTCACTTTCTCTGTATACAATGATGTCTTTTACAATTTATTCATTAGCTGTTCCTTTAGTTTTGGTATTCTCAGTTCACGCTATATATTGCAGCATTCTCACTTCATGCAGGTCTAGACTAAATATTCTCGGTTATATCATTTTTATTTTTCGGTAGATCACACAGACGCTTGTTTTTTTCGTTCACTACATACACCATTCATACCCACTACATCCCGTTACGTTTGCGCCAGTTCAACATGGCCGACAAGGTAGTTGCACTCTGGGCGAAGCCTTCCTTTAGGCTTTTCTACTTCCGGCTCACCTCAGTTAAAGACTCGAAATATCCGGGGCACCTGACCCACAACCAAACGTGCCTCGTACCACGCTGCCACAGTATTACCGAAGGTAAGCTCATTTATGAAGCAAAACCGGCTTCGGTTCTATACAGTTAAGCACTATACCGTTTCGCTTAACAGACTTCCTGACGTTATGCTTTTCATTTTTTCAGATAATTTTTTCCTAACTTCTACATTTTAAGGTACGTCGAGACCTCTTCATATTGCGGTTTACTTTGAAATGCTTACTTCAATTATAGCGTCTCTCGTGTTATTCTCGCTTACACCACCCTTATTCTTTTGTTTATAGACATTAACCTGGCGTTCAGCTATTTCGACATGATTGAGTAAGAGGATTCATTAGAAACACACTTGTGAGTGTTCACTTTTCAACAATGTTTTTATATTCTCGCAACATGTCCGTGTCTTCGCATAGCTTGTAGATCAGTATACCAGTGTATATTACCCCATTGCTCAGCATAGTATCCGACATTGAGTTTCAAGTACATATTTTTAAGTCTCGCTATTATAACCTTTCACTTGCATTGAACTAAAACTCAACTTGGCACTCATCTAGAGAAGTAGGTT
Organism: Lissotriton helveticus; assembly: GCF_964261635.1. Lineage (NCBI taxonomy): Eukaryota > Metazoa > Chordata > Amphibia > Caudata > Salamandridae > Lissotriton > Lissotriton helveticus. The sequence goes on along the minus strand of NC_136059.1, from coordinate 912,947,881 downwards.
TGTTACATATGAGTATGTAATGTCAGTATCGTATAGATATCACCATGGTGGTGAATTCAAAATTTAAAGCGGCAATTTCTAAGGAAAATGAAAGAATAATTATCAGATTGATGTATTGTTCAGAGATATTTACGTTTAAAACATTTTTCAACAGAGGCCCCTGAAGAAGCGACAATGGTCCCGAAATGCATCGGGCCAACCTGCTCAGCAATCGCCCCAAAAGAAATTTGTGTCGTGATCTTTCTGTAATGTCTGTATGATATACAATACAATACATTAGAAAAATTAGCTGTGGAATGTCAAAATGAAAATGATTATTATTTCAGAAATATGTTCATGAATTCGAAAACTATAATGAAAATAGCAAAATAAATATCAAGACTTTGCAAAATCTCATATCAAGTTTGAGAAATATTATTTTCATAGCAAGAATAGAAGAAAAAGAGTGCACACAGCTGTGCGTTCGGTAAGGTTATGATATTGTATCACTAACCACGTGCATTAAAAAACCAGCCACAGGCCTGCAAATCCCATGGGTCTGCAGGACAATGCACCATAAAAACCACAGAAAAAATACACCAGAAGCAAGCCAAAGCACTTAGCAACATGGATGCACCCTGACCCAGCACAGAGGCCAACTCGAACCCCTCAACCCCCTCAGACCACCAGCTAGGAACAACTGGGTCGGCGAAGGCCAAGGAGAAGAGGGAGAGGAAGACGGGGTGCAGACCGCAGGAAAACAAGACCAGCGTCACAGAGGTGACAGAACACTACCAGTAACTGACCAAGTAGCAGACCACCTGGATTGCAGTCGGAGTGCCGAGGAGGCCAATCCAGGAGGCCAATAGGCGACGGCATTACTTGACTACCTAAACCAGGTATAAACCCCTTGCCAACAGCTAGGCAGCAACGGCGACAGGAGGTGGCACTCCAGCACCACCGGAGGAGCTGGAGGAAACCCAGGCCACAGTCATCAGTGTGGAGACGGTGCAAGGAGTGGGGAGTACGGACACAGCTCGAGAGGACCTGACACAACATCAACAGGGAGTGCAACGAACAGGGACTGGGGGGACTGGGGGAGATGGGCACAATGGCATACATGCACAATGAGGTGTAGCATGCTTCACACCATATGTCTATCCGATGTACACAGCACAATGTAATGTCGTATGGCCCAGGGCCCACCAGCATACTACAAGACCACAGGGACACACCCAGATATCATGTTGAACTGGCCACGGGTACATGTGCCCGGCCCCTTTATTGGCAGGGCCACATGTACAGTGATGCCTGTGCTGGATGTGTGTGGGGTGAGTGTAAGCCATTCCGCATGGAATGGCTAGTGCTGGCAACCACTTGAACATTAGACCCCAGTGCAACAGAAACAGAAAACACATGCAATACAGAGTCAACTGCTGAGCACTGTGGAGTGAGCCGGAGAAAGTCCAGAGGTCAGCCAACATGCAAACAGAAGTCTCCGTGCATTGCATTGCACTGGGCTTTGGACACTAGAGATGAGCGAGCTCATGTGAAGAAAACCTCTCGGATTGTGTCCCTTCGATATATTCCTGATGCAGATGCAGTGGGGTGTGTTAGACCTGCATCACCTTCCCCATCAACGTCTCAGGGCACCCACACTGTTTGAGGTGACATACCTGCGCAACCGCTCCACAATACAAACCACAATCAGCAACGGACAATGGCCTGGGGTGCACTGAGTCACTGGCACCTGAAGTTCTGAGCAGGGCATCAGGCCGATGATGGCGTCCACGACAGGCTTGAGCAACTCTGTGAGTCTGTTAGGACCACCATTTCAACTCTGGCAGATGGAGGTTGGAGGTTGTCCTTGCGGTGGGGGCGTGTGCCTCCTGCAGTGATGCATCGTCCGGGCCGGTCTGGACTTGTTTTGGTGTGTGAGCCCTGGTGGGATGCATTCGAGCCCGAAGTCTGCGTACAGCGCAAGGCCACAGAGAAATGGTGTTGACGACTCCAAGGCCTACGCTTCAGGGCCCATCCTATATCTCCGGAGAAGGGGTCCCGGACTTGACCAGCACAGAATTAGTGGCCCCGGATGCACTGCGGCCGGCACAGGCACCCAGCCAGAGGCTGGTGTCTTGCGGTGCAGTTAGATGGGTCATGCAACCTGAGCTGGTCACCATCTATGTCTGAGGTGTATGTTGTGGAGGGTTTCGGGGGACAGTGGAAGATGTCCTCCAGGGCAAGACACCAAAAGGTTTGATTTTATCCCGAAGCAGCAAATGGAGGAGTGGAATGCGGCAGCTTCGTTGCCACCACCAATTCGGTATCAGCTACATGAGGATGAAAACTGCCCCCTAGTCCATAGACTCAGACGCCACCAAAGTTTTACCAACGAGTGTCCATGAATGTCGGAGAACAGGTTTGGTTGCACCGGGGATGAGTGGGGATGCAGTCTGCGATGATGCCGGTACACTGATATGAACTCCGCCCTTGCTGAATCATGACTCTGTGACCTACTGGACCACAGTGTAGGCTGGAGTCAGCGCTTAGCAGTGGCCATCAGCCATGTGTTGTTGGCTTGCGATGCAGTTGTCGGTATTGTACGAACACCTCCGTAATGAGGATCCTTTTCTCTCCGCCAAGATGCAAGGCGTCAACCTCTTATGACTCTCCTTGCGTGCAATGATTTGTAATCTGACATTGCAACACTCGATGTTCAGTTTTGAATCTGTGACCTACTCGAGCACGGCCTAGACCGAGAGCAGTGTAGGCCAGAGGCAGCGGTCAGCACGGGCCATTCACTGAGTGTCACCGGCATAGGTTGGTGGCCCCACCAGCCTGCGTATTTCAGGTTCAGTGGCACTACGTGTTCGGTCACCTCCGTGACTGTGACCCATCTTTTGTCCAGACTGAGCCGCATCTTCCTCTTACTCCTCTCCGTGAGACCACTGGTGTGGACTCTGCCATTCATGAATCACGATTAGGTGCTGGATGTGAGACCTACTGGTCCGCAGGGTAGTTCTGGTCCCTCATCCAAGTGTCGGCAGCTGGCGTTGAACAGGGTTTGTGGCAGCACGTGTCGCCGGCTGGCGATGAACAGGGTTTGTGGCAACACGTGTCGCTGGCTGGTGTTGAACAGGGTTTGTGGCAGCACGTGTCCCCGGCAGGCACTGAACAGGGTTTGTGGCAGCACATGTCACTGGCTGGCGTTGAACAGGGTAAGTGGCAGCCTGTGTTGCTGACTGGCGTTGAACAGGGTTTGTGACACAACGTGTCGGCGGCTGGCGTTGAACAGGGTTAGTGGCACCATGTGTCGCAAGATGCCCATATAGAACTATGCCTCATGGATCGAAGGGAGGCAGGTGCTGTGGCCGCAGGCGCGGATTTGGGGTCACTGCCATTCAGGAGCCAGGACACAGTTTCGTATATGGGACCCACTGGGCCGCAGAGGACGCCGGTAGAATATGTCAACGAGGAAGGAGTAATGTGTGCCAGCGTCGGGGGACAGCGGTGGTCTGAAAGGCTGGCTGGGTCACGGGCCTCAGGCTTGGAGCTTGCACTGGCATGTGGTGGGCCCTCCTTGACACACACCGGTGTCGGCTGCTGATCAGTGTGGCCTGGCTGTGTAGGGTCAGGCCTGACGGGTTTGTGGTCCAGCGGGTCGGTGTACGGCAGGCGCACAGGATTTCAGGCAACTCAGCTGACAAGGACGGCGTCGGCCTCGTGGCGGGGTGGGAGGTGCCGCCCTGGCAGAGATGTTGGGCTTTCTGGAAGAGGACCACACCCAGGGCTACGTGCTTTTTATTCACACCCATACGCCGGCCCATCCCACTCTGTTCACGCTTCCAGGGGGGAGGGGCGTAACAGGCAACATTTCCGCAAGGACCCTCACTGGCTGGGGTGACATGGTTGCGTCCACTGTCCACTACACTCCATACACTAGAGGTGTATGTCACCATGGATATGGCTGTGTTCTTCATACTGCGGTCTGTCCAACACTTCGCTGCTACTATTGGCATTGTGTACTTTCCCTCTACTGCATCCTTCAAACCTGCCTGGTTGCCTCCTCTCCCCACATTCGTCTATTGTGTGGCTGAGGTGCCATGCCGTTGATTGGTCATGTTCACGGCTTGCCCAGTTTACCATTATAAGTTGTTATATCATGTCTGCTGGGTGGGCATGTTGTTCTGCATGTTGGTTGTGAAACTTGAGACGTGTGCATTGCCAGAGTTGTGGATTGCATGGTTGTGGAGTTGAGGTGAGTGGGGTGTTAATTGGGAAATTGCCAAGGGGCTGTGCATTTCCCTAGGTGCCATCCTGGGACAGCTGGTTGCTGATGGAATGGTGGAGGGTGAAAGGATCATGCACATTGGCTGTGTATTTGGAGGTGACATTGTTGTAGGTCCCACGGTGCTCTGATGTTGCCTACACATTGATGTGTGACGTGTTCTTCCTATTGTGCTGATTGTGTTCTGTGTCACCAGGGGGCACAGGTGGGACATGTGTGCAGTGGATTGCCTCCAACACATGCGTGAATCCGGCTATGACGTATGGTCCTTGCCTGGTCTCGAGCGGTTCCTGCGCATTGTGTTGGATGTATGGGGCCTGGGTGCCAGGGTGATGGTGATGTCCAGGATAGGTGTGGGGGACTTGGATGTGGCTGGCTGTGAGACTCTGCCGACTCTGGCAGGTGTTGGTTGGGGTGTACATCAAAAAAATCCGAAGTGTTAGTTGGGGTGTGCCAGGGGCCAACAGGTGCAGCACAGCCAGCAGTTTGGTGTGGGGTGGGATGTTGGTTGTCCGCTGTGTTGGTACCGTTGGCCAGTTAGGCGATGACGTCCAGTATGCGTAGGATGGTTGTCCCTTTCAGCCTGTAGTGGAGAGTGACATTGTGAGGCATGTGCGTTTCCTGGGGGGCCGCTGTCTTTGTCTGCGCTGCCTATGTGGTGGTCCGGGTGGAGGGGGTGTGCCGGGTGGGTGTTGTGGCCCTCTTGGGTGTCTGGGCTGCATGTTCAGTTGCTCCATGGCATCTGTTGCCCTTCCGATGACACCCTGGGCTGGGCTGCCTATTGTGGTGCAGGCTGCCGTCCGACTTTACACCAAGTCAGAGCAGGTGTAAATTTTCTGCTGCTAACGCGCCTTATCGCATGTTTTGTGTTCTTATCTCTGATCTGTCTGGTTGTTGTGAATGTTGAGGTGTGGTGTTGTCACGGCTCTGTGCACGGGAACGCCTACTCTGCATATCATTAGCGATAGTTGAGGGGTCCTCTGTGGCGATGTTTTTTGCGGCTGCTATCGCAGGAAAAATGGTGCTGTGGGCTGCTAGCACCAGCTTGTGAATGGTGGAGTAAATTTATCACGACTTTGGCTGTTATGATGTGCCGTTAATTCGGCGATAGCTCCTTGTGAATATGCCTCAATGAGTTTTCAAATTGTAGAACCAAAAATGTAGTATATGCTGTAGCCCATGTAACAAGATCTACATCGGAAAGACCAACCAAGAAGTAAAACATTGCATTGTTCAACACAGATCAAGATTAAAAATGAACACCATCCCAGCACCCATGGTGAATCATTTCCAACAAATGGGACATTCAGAAAAAGATTTTCATTGGACCGTGCTAAGTGTGATTAAAGCCGATCCCATGGGAGGCGATGTTGAAAACAAACTAATGTACAAAGAGGCTTATCTAATCTTAAAATTTAACACAGCAAGAAGAGGCCTCGATCACAAGTTGCAATAGAAAGTAATGAATTACTGCCTTAACTTTGTACGCACTACAACTCCCACAATCCTTTGTGCTAGAATCTGGCGCTTGACTGAGCATGCCTGAGTATATATATTCTTCTAAGGTTGGCTGCCATCTTGATGCTGAAGCAGGAAGAAGCCATGTCAGAGAGACACGACGTCTGCATTCATTTGCATACTAAGTGCTAATTCTGTTCATATGCTCAGATTCAAGCGTGTTTCTCTTCATAAACACTGACAGGAAGGTAGCCAGCCCCTTCTCAGTGACGCCCTGTTCTAAATTCAACGCTACTATGTAATCTATGTTGTAAAAGTGGCTCATGTAACCCGTCCCCCTCCGATCGCGTCGACCGGAGTCACAATTGCAACAGTAAGCTCTGCAACAATGAATCAAGAACATGTTTCATATGCGACAGAAAGAAGCGATTAGCAGCTTCCCCTGCACGCGCCTTTCAGTCAACTCCAGCCCTGCAACAAGGTAACTAAATCCAAGGTCGAAAACAGAAACTCCATGCGGCCCACACAGCTGAACGATTAGTTGCCTCCTCAACCATAGAGCACGCGTGCCAGAATGTATTCTGCAACAATGTTGCAACAACCTTAGACCTTGCGCTTGTACAACACGCCGAAGGGTTTCAGTTTCCTGCCGCGATAAACTAAATCTCTTTAGCGAGAATGTAACAAAGGCAACAGAGGCTCACACCAAACAGTTTAAGTTTCTTTTATCGCATTTCTACAATAACGGAGCCTCCTCCTTCTCTTCTAGCTTGAGAACATTCTGTTCCCAAAGAGGATTCAACTATTCTATATGCTGAAGCAACAACGCCGTGAAATAACGTGTTCGTGTTTAAGGTAAAGGCCTGTATGACAATGTGTGGGTTTCCTTGACTGGCAATAACAACTTTAGCCCGAAATCTATGAGGACGTATATTTTTCCATTTTTAGTCCTATATCAAGAATTCTTGGCTTTATAAATATGGATTCTTCTTTTTCAAAAAACTGACCGGCCCGCAGAGAAATCGCCTAATGTAAATCCTACTCAGTCGTTTAAAGGTAAAATTCTACTCAATGCATATATGAATGCTGGAGTTTTTGCAGCGTGCTTCTCAAAATATTCATTATTAAAAGTAAAAAGCACCTCCCATTTTCTTTGTTCACTTTCAGAAATTACCCAACCCTTGTGCTGAGGGGAACCCTAAAATAAATTGGGTTTGAAACGCGTAGACCATCTAATAATGGGTTATCTGTGTATAACGCACATCAACACGGAGGACTATAATTCATTTTTGTTGTAATGGTTGCCTCATAGCCCATATTAGATGATTGCGGACCCCCATACTGTGCAACAAGAGTGTTTTCTGGCAAGTTTACGTTCTGGCCCTCGTTGTACATGCATTGCTAATTGTTTTTGTTAGTTTTATATTGTGCACAATGCTTTAAAATTTGTGTATTGCGAAATTGATGGTTGGTATTATCATCTGCTTTGAAATGAAAATGAAACTTGAAAAATGATGTATTAATGTGTCAAAGAAAATTTGAGGTTTTGTTTACTGAGTAAAACGATCTTTGATACATTTCTAAACTACACATCCACCAGTCGTTTTAATGTTTGTATCTTCCATGTACAGAGCATCTCAGTTTGGGAAAAGGAATACAATCTTCCTTTATTTTTAGTGTTAGCTTCCAGGAAAACATCCTATACAATTCCCACAGTAAACCCATCAGGACTGGGGTCTTTATTTGATTTTATACTCTCAAAAAGCAATCGGTATTTACTCCTCTCCTTTTGGGGAACCAAAGTCCTCTGTCTGTTCTTCCAATATCTTGGGGGACCCCTGGTTCGTTAAAAAAAAGCCCTCTCAGAGAAGTTGACCATAAGTACCTGATACCTATCACTACTTTAAGATCTGTTCTAGAGCTCATAGTGTTGTGTTTATCCTCTACTACTTCCAAGTCCACTCCTAGACTACACTGCACCAGAGATCCATTTTAGAGGATTTTGACGAGGCTGTCAAACCACCAGTATTTACCACCTTCAAGGTGTTCCTGCATACCTCTGTAGGTGTAGCAGGCAAATTGTTTGATTCCATAAATTCATCCATGGCTTTGGAAATGTTTGCCTAGTCCATGGCACCTTGCAGTGCTCAGCATCCAAAGTCTTTCCCTATGATATGGGAGCCATCTGTCTGCGTTTTACGCAAACCAGAGTGTGGTCATATACCTTAGTCATGCTTATGTCTGCCTCTCTAACAACTATGTTTTAATAAGGCAACCATATTTACTCTAGAATATGTTTGGTGCACAGAGGTATATAAGGAGACATCTCTATCTGATTGCTGTTTTGTTCTCCATATGTTTGCCAGGCATAAATGCCTGAGTATTTCATTCACTTACCAGGAGACCAGTATGGTAGGCTCTTTTGTCACACATAATTTATATAAATATTCCAAAATCACCCAAAATTAGGCAGCCTTCAGTGAATCTCCCCACTTTATCTAGTTCTTTCTAGGAATCGATTTGTTTTGATCCATCCTGTTTATGTGCATAAAGAGTGACTATGGTGGATATTTCCTCATATATAATGCCCTTGACTATTACATACCTCCCTACCTTACACAGCAATGTTTCTGCTATCATGCTCCTAAAGGGGACTCAAAATTCTGCAGCACACATAGAAAGAGGAAAACGCCTCTAGTGATTGTGTTTGTGCAGGAAGGTTTCCCCTACTGCACAAAAACAATCATCCCTGAATTTTTCTGCTCTGCCCTGCCCTTTTCTTTTGACGCAAGACAGTGCAGCAAAATTCCTTGCAGAGCTGCCCTGTGCCAAAACCTCATAAATTAGGTCATTTGTGTCTGCAACTTAAGCCCAATTAACCCCTTACCTGTTTATTCCAGAACCACGCCATCATGAGCAACGGGCAGCGTGTGCTCATGACCGCGTGGCTCAGTCATGCGGCTGCTGCTCCGCTCATGAGGCATTAATTCCCCACCTGTGCGCGCGAATTAATGAGCGGACGGGGCCGTGACGGAACCACGCCCTCATGAGCACACGCCGCCCGTGACTCATGATGGTGTGGTTCTGTCACGAGCACCGCAGCGCCGTGCTCACCCCCTAGCCCCTCGCGCCCCTGAAAAATTTGTGCCGCGGCGAAGGGGTGAAGACTCCAGCAACTCTCCATGTGATCACTTGGCAAATCTCGCAGAGAAGATTCCTTCTAGCTAAAGAAGGAAAGGTTAAACCTGCAGCTAATGGCCATACCGCCCAAACAGGTCACTCGCTGTACTGGATGTCACTGTTCATGTTCATAGATGGCCTCCACCTCATATTCTGTGTAGCACAAATCTTGCACAACAAGCTGTGTTCTGCTCTGCCGCACTATCCACTGGCGTCCATCCACTCAGCACTGTGTTGACCCTTCGTTTTGTGTCCCAGGAGAGGAGGAGAGCACTGTTCTAGCCCCCACTGTGCCCCAATAATGCCTCCCAGACCACCAGGGGCTGTTGGGGACCCAGTGCAAGCTTATTCTTACACCTCGACCATCTTGACCTGGTGACAGACACCATCTTAAGTCTCACACTACTGATTGACAAGTCAAAAAGGTGTGAGGGTCTTCCTCAAAATCTGCCCCACTCATTTCTTACAGTAATATTCCATAAATCTCGTTTTCTCAAACCCCAGTCACTTCCCCAACCTCTGTCAGGTGGAGGACATTGTGTTCACCCGTTCCAACCTCCGACAAGTCTCCCATGTTGGGCTAATAAAGCTCAGACTTACAAGAATGCGACCTCCTTGTTAGCACTATGCACATTTGTTAGCAGCAGCCTTGCATCCTTTTGCCAATTCATATAAGCCATGATGCATTGTGGCGTACTATAGTAAGATCAAATTGTCTCCCTCAAGTGCTCTTTCACATTGAATTTGATAGCTATGCCTAACTGCACTCCTTCGGCAGCAACTCTGATAACGTATTTCCCCAATCCAATCATATTTGGTCCACATAACTGAGTTTTTATGTGAATTACACTCCTCTTTTCTAAAAACAGTGTCATACCCCACGTTATGAATTGGCTCTCGAAATCAAAGTGTAACCATTTCAAACCACCTCAGTTTGGGAATTCACTACCTTCTCGTATTCCAACTAAGGTCAGAACTAACACATAAACATCTCCAAAGTGGGTTTAAAAACATTTTAAGACTTGGTGAAGGATGGCATTGAAGTTCAAAAGGAACAATATCATTTACCTTTGGCAAACAGCCTTTGAACAAATAAAGTAATCGTAACAGGTTGGCGCACTCAACTGAAACCTATTTAAACTAAAATATAGTGTCTGAAAACAAACGAATTCTTTAAGTGACAATAACCGTACACTTTGTTCCAAGGTTAATAGTTATCAAAGGCAACTTTACAAGGCATTCTAGAGGCCCTCCAAGAAGAGGGAATTTTAGTGATTTAGTAGCAAATGGTCCATAAGTTGAGTAGATGCCTCCTTCTAAGTGTTTAGGCTTCAAGGATAAATACCCATCTCAAGAAGCTTTACAAACATTACAGCACAATGCTACTTTTGAAAATAGATAACACCCAACTCATTGACCAAAAGATAATGGGTTTCAAATACCACTTGAAATGTGGGTGTGTGTTTCACACAAAAAAGTCTTTTAAAGTAGTATTTCTTTTAAAAGTACATTTCATACAGCACACTTTTATAATAACTTTGCACTTAATTGTTTCAATGTGCAGTTCTCATTATCAGGAGCTTTGTGTAGTGATCCAGGGGATCCAAGTAAGAGTTTGTATGACCAGACCTCACAGGCAAGAGATTCATTTTGGTGCCTGCATTGGGGAATCACAATTTCCTAAGATTAATATGCAAGGCACTTATAACTCAAGGCAGGTGTAACCGATTTGCCCCACTCCATTGTACAGGGATCATACCTCCCCTTAGATTTGATGTCAGTGCCCCAGCCATAGCAGAAGGTATTTTATAGGCTACTGGATTAACCAAGCATAAAACTCCAGAGAAGAAGGAAACAGACACCTAAATAAATAGGAAAGCATTTCCAACACAAGACAGCTAATGATTCCACCAATCCTGAACCCTAGAAGGAAGAAACATACTGCATTTATCTCAGAAAACCCCCCGTCTTTCTAAACTGCTGCAACCTGCTTCTATGCTCAAAGACCCAAGCACAGGTACACCTAAGGTGCCCTGATTCACTGCACCAATGATCTACCAGCAATACGATGAGATAATACAATGCTGATCATTGAAGTCATAGGCATTGTGAAAAATCCAAACATCACACAAAGACCGAGTGTAGCAAACGTATTCAGCAAGGCAGTGGTAAGGGTGCAGAGTGTAGCAGTAATGCTTTTTTGGAGAACACTTAAAAATATTTTACCAAAGGATGGTAGTGCAGTATCATTTACAGGCAGGACATTTTCCATTGACATGGCTAATAAATTTACTCAGACGTACAGTTTTGTAGTGATAAAAAAGTGCACAAACAATGTGTGGCGATTCGGTTTCTGAAAATAGGTAAATCTTTATTTTTTTATCCTATTCAAATCTTTGTTTCCATCACACTTCAAAATTGCAAAAACGTGCTTCATTTGTACTGTCTGAACTGCTGATATTGTCTGAAGTGTTCATAAAGGTCATTTACATTCAGCGGCGTCACTAGGGTTGGTGTCACCCAGTGCGTAACTCATGGTGCCACCCCCTCACTACTTACCCCATGATGGACATTGGCACATGGAGACAAAGTAAATATTTAGTAGGAAGAAGCGCCTGAAGAGTGTGTGTTTATATTTGTCAGATAGCATAATAATTCAGACTTGTTTTATGAAGCGTGTTTGACTGCCTCGTACTTATATTGCACTTGCGGGAAAGGTGTGCACCAACTACTAGGGAATAAATCTATTTTTAAGGAAGGTGTGATGGATTGGCACAACCCTCATCGAGTTCCATGTCGAATTTAGCTGACAGGAGTAGCAGACACATGATGTTCTGAAGTAAATGGAGTATGAATGCAGTTCCACACAAATTATAACTTTATTTGCAATTTACTATTTAAACGCTTTCTAGGCGCTCGACATAGAAATAATAATAGCTTGCGTTTTTATATCAAACCATATACCACCTCGGCTGTTTCTTAGCGCTGTAAATAACAGGTGTTATTGACTATATTTACCCGTAGATAACTTACACTACTTTTTGGGGAGGAAAGGATGGGCTGACCTTGCTAGGATTCGAACTCACATGCAGCACTGCGCAGGTGTCAGCAGCGAGTGTTTAGCTCACCAGACAATGTTTCTAGGCTAATGGTATACGTGGTGACCAGTGCTCATTTGAATACAATGAAAAAAACAGTAATACTTTAGCTCTGGCTTCCCAAGCTAAGAAGAACGCCGAAACATCTGTCAGGACAAAGGCCGGGGAAACATCTGGTTCAGAACCATCCTGATTGGAAGGCAGATGGTGCTGGTGGTTTGAGGTCAGTCAATCCAATCGTTCCATATCTGACAGCGTAACCACAAAGTACCAGCCTACCCCTGGGAGGGTGGCTTGGTTTTCCGGGATTCCAGTATGAGAGTTGTGTTTTACAGATAACTTTTAGTCAGTTCCAGTTAATGCTCTAAGTGGGATGAAAAAAGCAGGGAAGGGGTCACTAAACAGGAGGTGCCAAAGGTAATTGGATATTGCATCCAAGAGGCATGGCCGACGTGATTAAGTAGCGTAAGCAGGTGAACCAGAAGAATCCATTGATTGCATCATATGCCACACGACCAGTATTTGAGTGTCTGTTCTTTTAAAAAATGTTAGTTCTGCATTTAGACACGTCACAAAAAAATTAATATACGCATAAACTGCTTTGCCAATCCCTTATACCAGTATTAGATTAACGATAACCATAAAGGTGTTGGAAATAATTCAAATTGAAAATGTTTCAATCCATAAAATATTTGAAATAAACAGGTCATTCCCTTTTGTTCTAAGTGCAGCGTGAGATGAGCTTCTCCAGTCACGCTGCCTTCTTTGTTGACGGTTCAAGTTTGCAACGTTCACTGGCCGCCCCCGAGGTGTCATGCTACTGCAGCGTGTGTGTGCGAACTTTTGCAGCGCGCACACACGTCCGCGGTTCAGACAAAGCTGGCCTCACGGAGGTGTCACGGTGTCACCCCATGTGATGGTGTCACCCGGTGCGGTCCGCACCCCCCGCACCCCCCTAGTGACGCCACTGTTTACATTTATTTACATTTTATAATGTTTTAGAAAAAATTACATCTACAGTACTCCTGCAAGGTTGCCACATAGTTCACTTTACACTATGGTCTCACTTTGCAGCTAAAGTAAGCATTAATCTCCATGTTAAAAGAATAGCAGCCATTTGCCAGAAGTTAGTGCCTGTCATTAGACCTCTGTTCCAAAAGTGCATAAATGATACCAGATAAAACAAAATGTAAAGGCGTCTTTATTGCTCATTGATCTATTTCGGGATCGTGCAGCACCCCCAATACCCCTACTACCAGAACCTATGATACTTGACACCAGTTGAGGTTCTGTAAAATCTGCCTTGTCCTGTGATATTATGGTTCCATCACGATTTTGGTGATGTTGTACCGTATTTAGCGAGTACGACTAATGTGGAGTGAATTCATCATGTTAATTAGCGAGTTCATTACGTATTCAGAGACTTTGTTTCGAATATGGGTTCCATTTTGTCTTTACCTCCATTTTGTGTTGCCCTCACGTAGGCCTGTGGAAGTAACCAAACGAACAAAGTTGCATGGGCTTCATTGTTCATTCACTTATTAACTAAGCCTTTTCTTGACTCTAAGGTGCATTGTAAGGAATTGACCTCTTTATCTGAAACTGACCCTTTGCTAGGCCAATTTCCTTAGTTGATCCTTGTCTGAGATTGCGAGTCAAAGTTCAGGACACCGTTAATTTTTAGCTTTTCTACACATGCTTTATCTTGCTTGTTATCTATCATCGTTTCCTTTTTATGTTCCTTCGTTATATGCATTGTGCTTTCAATTATGGGTTTGTCCGGCTTTTGGTAATTGAATTTGGGACGATCCTAATAATTAACTTGTGGGGTTGGTACAATGTAAAGTGAGCCTTTTGGAATGTGATAATGTATAGAAATGTGTTTCTATTGGTCAGAATTTGCTGCAGTGGGTGTCCATTTGTAATGTGAATATTGTGTATAAATACTGAAGTCTTGCTCTACAAGAATTGAACAGTTTCTTGAGTTGTACACCGTGTTGTATCGCTGGGATTACTGTTACTAGCTGCAGCTAATAAATTTGATCTCTGACGCCACCTAGAAGTATTCCGTGCCTCTGTATACCAAGGCAAGGGAACCCAGAGGGCTTCCGGCGTGTCCCTGGCGCTGCTGGGTACTTGAAATCCCAGTTTTTCAGCGGCCAACGTGGGGCGACTTCAGTGATACCGGTCCAAGCCCGAAGATTGCGAGGAGCCACGTGAGGAAACTCTGGAGGAGGGCCCCCACTTCATCGACCCCTGCATGTCGATGTGGACCGAAGGTCTTTTCTGTGAGGCTTCCCGCTTTCCAACGGCTACGAAGGACTGCTGCCCTGACTGTCGCCTTGTCTTGGACCCTCCGATTGATGTTTGTAAAGCGAGACGATAGACGGTCTTCTGGTGGCGTGACAGATATTTGGTTAAGTATAAGTGGGTCGCTCCCACGACTTTGTTTGGTTCCTTGGTTTTGATTTGGTTGCTGCAGTACCCAAAGGTGAAGAGCTTGTATATTTACGAGTGTATCATTTTTTGATTCCCTTTGAAGTTTGAAACCAGACTAGTGAGTAAGATGCCTGGTCTTGGTAAATTTGGTAATTGGTTTGTTTGTGGTAGTAACAGGGATTCCCGATTGGAGGATTTGTGTCCGATACCTCCGGTTGGAACTCCGACTTATGAGCTCTATTCAAAACACGGAGTGGGCCCTATTACTTATAATGAAGTATGGGTCCGCTACACTAAAAAAGATGGTGTCTTACGATGGCCCCAATATGGTAGTTTCGAATCAAATATTTTAGATAATCTGGAAGTTGTGCTGTTCAAGAAGAAAGCCCGGCTGGCAATGTTTGACTCTTTCCGCCTTTGGCATAAGGAAGCCAAACAGAGAGAAATTAAACAAGCAAAAAGAGATAGGAAAGATAAGAATATGTCAGTATTACAAGCTGCTAGGCAGTTTAAGGAAGATGGAGAAGAGCGTGTGAATGAAGTCTCAGATATGCAGCGTTGTATGGCCATAGATAAATGTTATCCGGCCTTGCCGTCTTCTCCTCCAAAAGTGATTGAAGACCTTGAAAAAGATCCTTTGATCTCTCATTTACTGAGATTGCCACCTCCCTATGTACAGGGTGCTACTGCACCTCCATTACCCCCGGTTGTTCCAACCTTTATTGTTCAACCTCCTGCTGTTGTTCAGCCACCCGGTGCTCCACAGATGGCTTTGCCTCCTCCTGCGCAACCCATTCTAGGGTCGCCAGCCTTGCTACCAGCTTTGCCTCAAACTCCTTTGCCTTCTGCCTCTTCGACTTCTACTGTTCTTGTCCCTACACCTTCTTTGCCTCAGAATACTTATTCTCCTGTTCTTATGTCTACTTCTTCCCCTTCTGCTCGAAAACGAATGACCGAGACTGTTGTTAATCTGTTGTCACCATTGTTTGGGTCACTGAATATGACCCCTGTTTCGGAACGTAAGCAGAGTCGTAGTCAGCTTCCTAGTTCTGAAGAACGGACAGTGTTGGATTTGTTGGCTCGTAGGTGGATTTTAAATGCTCCGAGGTATGATTTGCCAGCAGTTATGGATGTTTTCTTTCAGTGGGAACCGCCTAAGCAAGGTATGTTTTTGATGTAATGTGTACTTTTCTTCGTTAGGAATGGGAAGATAATGAGTTGGGTCCGATTCCACAGGATGTGCTCGATGTTCAGTCAGATTTTGCTAAAGGGATGATAGTGGAATCTGATGTTACAGATGCCGTAGAGACTATACTTGCTTTCAGATCAAGACTTCGCCTCAGACATTGTATGAACCTGATTCTTCTGTTAGGAGGAAAGTGAAACAGTATCCTATGAGAGAAGTTCCTCCTGTATGGAAAGAAGCAGTTCAGGCTAATGTAAATTTGGGTATTCAGGCCGCTCCGGCTCATTTTCAGCGAGTATGGGTACATGTCCCTTGGAAGAGAGCAAAGGTCTTGGCTCTTAAGCAGACCTTACCTGACCCTCGTAAGAATTGTGCTGGTTATTACAAGGAGTTGTCCCAGACAGTTGAAGCGTGTATTATGAATTTAGCTGACATCGATATGTTGATGGGTAATGTAGTCCCCCAACCCTTGTGGGCGAAGATTCGTCATGAGAATCATGCTGCTGAATTAGGTGATACCTGGGCGAATATTGTTGCCGCATATGGTAGACAGGAGGGAGGTGCTAAACCAGAACCTCTAGTTTCAGAATTACCAGGTAGAATTATTAATTTGATGAAAACGATGATGCCCGCTTTACGAGTGAATTGGGATAAGTTAGCAGCATGTAAGCAGAAGAAAGACGAGAGTGTATCTGATTTCTTCACTAGGTTTGAAGAGACGTTTATTGATCATAGTGGTCAGGATATGAGTACGGAAGGTGGTCAAAGGTTGTTTGTGGATAAATTTGTCTTTAATTTGCTTCCTGAACTTTCTAATAAGTTAAAGGACTCTGAGAGTTCATGGGCTGTCTCTTCGTCTGCCCAGATATTGGCTATTGCACAATATTACAAGAATAGGGATAAAGATGAGAAGGATAAAGTGGAGAAGAAAACTAAAGAGTTAAAGACGAAAGTTCTTTTGCAGCAAGCTTATCCGACTCGTCAGAATCAGCCTCAGTTTCAGCAACCTCCACAATTTCAGAGATTGTTACAGAAGCCTGAGCCTTATGCTCCGCGATTCTTTCCTGGTCCTAATCAGTGTGCTTATTGCAGAGAGGAAGGTCATTACAAGAATAGTTGCCCGGCTTTGTTACAGCGTGCGAATGGTGTATCTGGTCAGAGAGGTCGTGGTAGTTTTCAGCAAGCTCCTAGGGGTAGGGGACGTGGTGTGATCCCTCAGAATGAGCGTTCCTCTTCCCTACAGAATTCTGCGAATTATTTTGACAGACAGAATGTTCCGAGTGGTCAGTCCGCCCAGTATTATGTTGAGGATTACTATGTCGAAGGTGAGAGTTCTGGTTATAATGATAATTAGGACAGCCAAGGACAAAGTGAGGGAGTAGTGTCAGTTCCAGTAGATCAGAGTGGACCTTATGTTGAAGTGATTACATCAGGTGTGGTAGAACCATTTCTTTTGGATACTGGTGCGATGAAGAGTTCTATTATGCACTCTAAACTTCCTGGTGCACCTTTGTCTGGCTTGACCAATGTTTCAGTAGGATTTTCATGCACCCCAGTTTGTAATCCGGTTTCTAGTCCTTTGTCCCTTACCATTGGCCCTTGTGAATTGGAAGCTCTACTAATTTTAACGACTGGTTGTGGTGAGAATCTGTTGGGTTTGGACTTGCTAAAAAGATTGTATGCGGCATTGCATTGTTCTCCTTCAGGAGTACAACTTACCCTCAGTAAGAAAGTGATTTCTCCAATGTATTTGTCTAAGGATTGTTTGCCACTGGAATTGCGTTCGCTTCCTGATACACTTTGGGCCACAGGTCCAAATGATGTTGGTCTTTTACAGATTCCTCCGTATGTTGTTACCCTTAAGTCGAATGCTAGGCTACCTCATATTCCACAATACAAGATTTCGAGCGATGGTAAGAGAGCTCTATTAGCAATTGTCTATGATCTGGTTGAGAAGGGTGTAGTTGAGGAAATGAGAGGTAATGTGTGTAACAGTCCTGTTTTGCCTATCCTTAAACGTACTGATGCTTCTCAGCCACCTGTGTACAGGTTTGTGATCGACCTTCAAGAGGTCAATAAGATAGTCGTGCCACAGTTTCTGTGGTACCTGATATCACTGCTTTGTTGACTTTGATTCCTGCTTCGGCAGCTTGGTTTTCTGTCATCGATTTGAAGAATGCTTTCTTCAGTATTCCTATTGCTGAGGAGAGCAGGGATATTTTTGGCTTCTCATTAGGAGGCCGAAGCTTCCGGTTTAAGAGAGCTCCCCAAGGTTATTGTGAAAGTCCCTCCATCTATAGTCAGGCGTTGAAAACTCAGCTTGACGGTTTTGTGTTACCTGTTGGTGCTACTCTTATTCAGTACGTCGATGATTTGTTGATTACTGCTGATGATGAAAAGATTTGTAAAGAGGCTACTCTTTCTTTGTTGCGGTATTTGTCTGACCTTCATCATAAAGTGTCACCTTCAAAGTTGCAATATTGTCGCCAAGAAGTGACCTACTTAGGTCATCTCTTGTCGAAGGAGGAAAGGAGATTGACCCCAGAACGTATCTAGGCATTTGCACGTATGTCTGTGCCATCCACACAAAGAGAGGTGCGTGCCTTTTTAGGTATTACATCGTATTGTAGACAGTGGATTCCAAATTTTTCCTTGCTAGCAAAAACACTGTTGGCATTGACTCTGAAAGATACTACGAATGTCAGAAAAGTTTTTCTGAACTACGCGATGCATTGTGTTCGGCTCCTGTGTTGGGTACTCCAGACTATAGTAAGCCTTTCACGTTGTACGTGCCCGAGAGAGAAGGTTGTGCGTTGTCAGTGTGACACAACCATTTGGGGACAAGCAGCATCCATGTGCGTATTTTCAGCAACGTTAGACCCAGTTGCTAAGGCGTTGCCGAGTTGTCTGAGAGCTACAGCTGCAGCGGCTGTTTCTATGCGACAGTCTGCTGGTTTGGTATTGGATAATACGTTGATTGTGATGGTCCCACATGCAGTAGATACCTTATTAAACAGGACTAAGACACAGCACATTACTAGTACACGTCTGTCAGGTTACGAGTTGACATTGTTGGCTAGTCATGTTCACATTAAAAGATGTAATGTGCTGAATCCAGCTACGTTGTTACCGATCTCTACAGAGACGGATCCTCAGGAACAGCATGATTGTTTTCTTCGTACAGAGGAAGAAACAAAAGCTAGAGTTGACCTGAGGGATACTTCCCTTACGGATGTTGATGGTACCCTATGGGTAGATGGTTCGTGTTTTAAGTTTCCGAATGGTGAAACGACTGCAGCGTATGCTATTACGACTTTACATACAGTTGTTGAGACAGCACGCATACCACAGAATTCTGCACAAGTAGCAGAGTTGATTGCACTGACTAGAGCGTGCGTGTTGTCAGAAGGAAAGCGAGTGAATGTTTACACCGATAGCCAGTATGCGTTTGGTGTTGCCCATAGTTTTGGGCGTTTGTGGAGAGAGCGTGGGTTCCTTACTTCGCATGGGACAAAAATACAGCATGGGCAGTTGGTGAATGAACTTTTGGAATCTCTCACTCTCCCAAAGCAGATTGCAATTGTGAAGTGTAGTGCGCATAAGAAAGTTGTGGACGATGTTGATCGAGGGAATGCGTTTGTGGATGAAGTTGCGAAGGAAACGGCGAAAGACATGATGAGCAGTATGTATGTTGCAGGCCCAGCTAATTGGGTTATGGCTGGTGGAATATGTGAAGACACAATAGAAAGTGTGAAAATGATTCAGGCTGAAGCGACTGAGAAAGAAGTGAGTGTTTGGAGAGAAACTACGGGTATGTTGGATTCGACAGGTTGTTGGGTTGAGTTGTCAGAACACCAGCGATGGCTGTTGCCAGATGCGTATGTGCTCCCAGTGGTTACTATGGCTCATGGAATGGCTCACATAAGTTCGAAGGGAATATGCAAGTTGTTGGCTCCAGTTTGGCAGAATGCTGGAATTCCGAAATGTACAGAGAACGTGGTGAAACATTGTATGATTTGTCTGAAGTATAATCCTGGTAAGGGAACTCCAACTACAGCTGGTCATTTTGCTCCTCCGACGTATCCGTTTGAGGTGATACAGCAAGATTATATACATATGGAGAGATGCAATAATTTGAAGTATGTCCTTGTGGTGGTTTGTGGCTTTTCCAGGTGGATAGAGGCTTACCCCCTAAAGGATAATACTGATTTGTCTACAGCCAAGGTTTTGCTGAAAAAATATTTCCCTAGGTATGGTTTGCCCAGAATTGTATGGTCGGACAATGGGAGTGAATCTGTTGGTCAAATCATGAAGAAAGTATGCTCTGGTTTGGGGATAAATTAGAAGTTCCATGCAGCGAATCACCTCCAGTCTGCTGGACTTGTTGAATGTTACAATGGTACCTTGAAGCTGAACTTAGCTAAGGTACAAGCGAGCACTGGTGTTACATGGCCGGATGCATTGCCGTTGACTCTTTTGTCAACAAGGACGACTGTGCATTCTCGAGTGGGACTTAGTCCGTATGAAATTGTGTTTGGTCGTCCTGCGAATGTTTGGGGTGTGCCTCGTCCTAAAGAATACAGCAGTATTGAGTACCCAATGTTGGTGGATTACTTACATGACTTGACTGCTAAATTACGTGTTCTCCACCAACAGGTCTATGATAGTTTGCCGACAGCTACTACAGATCCAGGACATTCAATCCAACCTGGTCAATGCGTCCTTGTCAAGAACTTTCAGCGTACCAAGAACTTGGAACCTAGATGGACTGGTCCTTACTTAGTCCTTTTGGTTACTAGAACCACTGTTAGAGTAGCTGGCAAAAAGAACTGGGTGCATGCCACCCACTGTAAAAAAGTTCCTTTGCCTTTACCGTATGATCAGTGGGTGAGGGATGGTATAGCTGACACAGATTGCGAGAAAGTCACCAGATTCGTGCCCTTTAGTGATGCTCATTTGACATGGACACGGTCAGAACGCGAGGATGATGATGTTCTGCAAGCTGCTGTGCCTCCTCATCCAAAGATTGACACCACCAATCCGGAACTTTTATTTAAGGATCCAACTGTACCTGATAAAGAACGCTACGATTTCAGACCAAGAAAGCTTGTACATATGGACAAATAAAGTGAAACTGAAATATTTTTTTAGATAGTGAATTTACACTTTGGCAGATCAAGAAACTTTTTTTGCTTTTTCCTTTTTCGAGTCACCATCCGGACTCCGCTACAGGGTCACGGTAGGAAGTTCTTAAGGGGTGAACCGCGCAGTGGCACAAGGTCCGTGGTCCAGGGTCGTTAGTACAATCTTGGCACACACTTAAGTGAAGAAGGTAACGACCATAAGCAGCACGTTAGAGGATGGAGTTTTTTGATGCTGACCAGAGTGTTAGGAAAGTGGATTCTAAAGTCCGAATATGTATATTGATTCGTAGCAAATGTTTTTTAATAATGTGTTTTCTTATGCTTGTGAATATTACATTAGCTTGTGTGGGTTGGATTTTCTATGTCACACAATTGCTGCTCACATCTACCTCCCAACCTACTCTTTCTTTTTCTACTGTTTCTCCACATGAGTTTCATACGTTACCTGAACATGAACAGACACGAAGATCAGAATTTGTGAACAATTCGTTTATACAGATGTTGCATCAGCATCAGCTAGTCATAAATACCACGAATTGTTGGGTGTGTGGTCTTATGCCACATACTACAGACAAGGGAATGCAATATTTGGTTTTGCCCTTTTCACCTAATGGGTCAGTTTTGGCACTCCAATCGAAGTTTATCTATGCGAACGAAGCCTCTCCATTGCGTTCTGTTAACGATAACGTGAGCAAGAATGCTTTGATACGGGGAATAGTCGATATGATTAGAGATATTGACGCGTATAATGCGATCCCTAAAGATGAGGTACGAGCATATGTCGGTTGGAAAACGACGACATATAGTGTTAGCTTGACTGAGAAAGAAAGCCAGCGAAGGTCTCCTCCTATTTGGATTGTACCCCACCGAGGTCATCTTTGTTTGCAAGGTAATGGTCGGAATCCGAGAGCTCAGCTTGGTAAGAGTGTGTGTGTTTACACATACGTTTATACGCCCCAGAAATCTCCTCCGTTCGTGCCAGCTAAAGGCACGTATTTTGTTTGTCATAGAGCATACACATGGTTGCTATCTGATTTTTCCGGCACATGTTACGTGGCATTTTTGCTTCCCCCTACATACACTGCTGTTTCCGATTACCATAAGACAAGATATGGTAGAGGTGTAATCGATGCGAAAGATACTGTCGCACAAGAAGTTGGAGACTTCTTTAAGGGTTTCCTACCCTTTTGGGGTCCTATGGCTAATAGTAGGAACATTCGTCAGCTTACGAGAGTGGTTGAGGCCACTATAAATGAGACTGCAGGTGCCCTTAGCAATATTACAGCTGAGCTTCAAGCGGATCGCCTTATGACATTACAAAACCGCTTTGTTTTAGATATTATACTTGCAGATAGAGGTGGGGTATGCAAATTGATTAGATCTAGTTGCTGCGTTTTCATACCAGATAATGCCCCGACAGTGTACCAAGCCATCTCTAGACTACATAAGATCTCTGAGTCTATTCATGTGGACGAAGGTAACTGGTCGTTGATGGGATGGTTTTGGGAATTGTTGTCCAAATGGGAAAGGAAGGTTCTGATGTTCCTTGGTATGGCGTTAGCTATCCTTTTCTCGTGTTGCTTATGCATCCAGTGTGGTCCCGCCATTTGTAGTCTTTGTGCTACAATCTGTGTGAGAAGACCCGTCCCGAGAGAAGTGAAGGATAATAAGATGATGTTACAGCAACATCTTGATGACCTGATGAGAATAGATATAGACCTAGATTCAGATTGCCGTGAGTTTATGTTCCTTTGTTATATGCATTGTGCTTTCAATTATGGGTTTGTCCGGCTTTTGGTAACTGAATTTGGGACGATCCTAATAATTAACTTGTGGGGTTGGTACAATGTAAAGTGAGCCTTTTGGAATGTGATAATGTATAGAAATGTGTTTCTACTGGTCAGAATTTGCTGCAGTGGGTGTCCATTTGTAATGTGAATATTGTGTATAAATACTGAAGTCTTGCTCTACAAGAATTGAACAGTTTCTTGAGTTGTACACCGTGTTGTATCACTGGGATTACTGTTACTAGCTGCAGCTAATACATTTGATCTCTGACGCCACCTAGAAGTATTCCGTGTCTCTGTATACCAAGGCAAGGGAACCCAGAGGACTTCGGGCGTGTCCCTGACGCCGCTGGGTACTTGAAATCCCAGTTCTTCACAGTGAGCAAACATTAAGGGGCATATTCACATGCCCCTATCGCCACGTGAACGTCAATTTGTTAGACGTTCCTGTGGCCATAGAGGCTTCGCCTTATTTACAAGCCAGCATTAGCCACTTAAAGGGGCTTAGCTTTGCCTTGTAAATAAGACCCCCTTTCATGCTATACTTAGCATGAATGGGAAAGGCAATGGGTGTTGATGTGGGTGTTCCACCACAACACTAATTGATTTTGACGCTGCCCCATATTTACAAGGAGAGGGTAAATATGGGGCAGCGCTAAAATTAAGACAGAAAAAACCTGGTCTTACCCATGCGCAATGAGGAGAAATGTTTAATTTCTCCTCATGTTGCTGTTTTCATGTGTGCGGCATTGTGCAGCTCACATGGAAACAGCAAATCGCCAATGATTGTTTATGCATAGGAAGGTCCCCCTTCCTGCAAACAAAAAACAATCCTTGTTCAAAAAAATGCTGTTTTGCAACTTCTATGTGTGCTGCATTAACCAGCACACGAAGAAGTTACAAAACAGTATTTTAAGATTGTTTATGTACAGGAAAGTCCCCCTTCCTGCACATTCACTATCATAGGCGTTTTGCTGTTTCCATGCACTACGGTGCAATGGTGCCTGCGTTGGTGCTAGGCTGCTATGTTTAGCACCAGCGCAGAAGGAAATGCCGGGCTGCACCATATTCTTGTGGCGGAGCGCAGTGCTAAGCCAGGAAGGCTAACGCCTCATTCCGCCACTCCCCTTTTAAATATGCCCTTAATCTCAAGGATCTAAATTAAGCAGAGTAGCTCCTTTCTCTGCACCAAATGATCTGCAGCAGCAAGCACCTAAGCCATCTGTGTCTGCACTAGCCACCAAGCAGTACACAGAGCCTCCAAAATGCAATAGCTATACTTAGGACGATACATGCAAGCACAAACTGCCAAGCAGTACCCAGTGGTCCGTCATCTATTCTCAGTTGTTAGGACAATATATTCGAATATCCTAAGTGTGCTAAAGCTGTGAGGCATCACCAATGATTCTTGGAACGCTGACTGTGGAAGCAGCATCTAAGAAATTACACTCGAACACTGGTATTCAACACTGTACTAGCTGCCAAACAACCTATGCTTCCTGGATTGACGCAAAAAGCACATAACACACTGCTCCCCGGCTTCTAAATGATGGAAGCTGCTGCTATGCAGTACTCAAGTGTCCTAGAACAATTGAATAGCAGACAGACACTGTTCCTCAGCTCTGAACATGTATACAAGGCGTCACACAGCACCCAGCACAACAATTGGGTCACTGCACTTTAAAGGCACAAGAAAGCGCAAAGCCAACCCCTACTTCCCATCTCCTCCACATAACTTATTGTGGTTTCTGCCAGGGTGCCCACATTTTCGCATCTAGCATCCACAGAGGGAATACACTTTGATGATTTAAAGAAAGGACTGGGGGTGGTGCCTTTACAGTTGCTTTCTTGAGTAAGCTGAAAACCAACTACTGTTCCTTACACCACTTTAATTTGACCCCCTCTTTTAAAAGGGTATACTGAGAGGACTGATACCCCATGGACAATAGTGGAATTGTACTCACACCATCCCAAATATGACCTGGACTGATAGATCAATATCAAGCTTTATTTCGGCTAATTCCATAAAGGCACATACAAATTAAAATCACACGGACAAAGGAAATCACATTTATTAAAATAAAACATATTCAGATTATAAAAGGCAATCTAAAAGAATAAAATACATGTCTATAAAACCTTTATAAAATCATGCATACTTCAGGAGTCCCATGAATTAACTAGGCCAATGGCCGGTGTGTGGAGTGACGTAATTAAGGCAGATTTTGCACAGTACATACAACTGTGCTACCTTAGATCTCTACAGAGGTGCCCATTTTGTGTCTAAGTCTCCAAATTGACATCAGATTTTGGGAGCGTGCGAAAACCATCAGTTTATTAGACTCGGAGTTCTTAATTCTGAAGATCACCTTGTGTTCTCTGACACTAAGATTGCACCCAGTTTTTGAAAGATTGAGGCAACAGACGACAAGTCGATTGGCATTGTGAGATGTTAGAAAGCAACACCTCGGGTAGTGAATGTAGCTGAGTCTCTACGGCTAGGGAGATGTTCAATTTTATTCTATGCCATTAAGGAATTTGTATGCTGCCTTTCCTTAAAAAGAAACACTGGCACTGCCAAACAATCTTTTTATGAAGCAATGTAACTGAAGGAAGCCTTGTCAATAATTGCCTATCCTTATCCTTGTTTCCCTACAAAAGATTCTCCTTTTTAGGTCGAGCATCAGCGTGTATGCGCTATCTGCAAGACCTGTTGTACTTACTATACTGAGTG
The DNA here is from genome assembly GCF_964261635.1 of Lissotriton helveticus. Taxonomy (NCBI): domain Eukaryota; kingdom Metazoa; phylum Chordata; class Amphibia; order Caudata; family Salamandridae; genus Lissotriton; species Lissotriton helveticus. The sequence goes on along the minus strand of NC_136059.1, from coordinate 912,922,588 downwards.
CAATCTCGCCTGCTGTTTTCCATAGATGCACTCTTACATACGTCCTATTTGCTAGCTCCTCATTGGTTGGTGCTCCAGAGACAACACTTCACTTTTCTGCTTGGGAGCATTGGCCCACTACAGTTTCATTACGCTGTCGATGTGTGTTTTGTCCTTTGGGGACTACTTTGTATATTTTCGGCACTCACAATGCTGCACTTAAAAACTTGGCTGCTGGGGGGAAGGGGGCGCGCACAGCGCCCCGGTGCTCATGACGAGCTGAGCTCGTCATGAGCCACGGTTCTCGTGTGCTCATGACGAGCTGAGCTCGTCATGACCACACCCGTTTCATTAGAACGCTCGCACAGCAGGGGAATTTGCCCAGCCTGCGATCGTTCTAACAGTCATGACGAGCTTAGCTCGTCATGAGCATACGAGAACCGTGGCTCATGACGAGCTGAGCTCGTCATGAGCGTGGGAGGGGTTAATCTGTAAGTATGGTGGCCCGCCTTTATTTTGATTTGCAAGAGGTGGCTTGCACCCCTTGGTGTGCCCTGCAGCAATCTTTGCCACATTCAAACCAGCAACTTTTACTTGCTGCTCACATTTTTATTTAGGGATCACTTATGATTTAAGTTTTCATATTTAAAAAAGGCTGCTAGGCACAGACAATAATAACATGCAATGGAGGGTTTTACCAAAGTACCAGCAGGTGGTATTGGTTAATTTTTTTTTCAGATTGGATAATTGATATTTTATTTACAGTAATATCAATGTAATTCAAATAAAAAAAGCTTATTTCTGACCCTTTACTTGGACCTTTTGAGTTTCTTTTCTCATTACTTAAGCAGGGTTCTTGTTGTTTCCCCTGCAAAGAAAACATCCTACGAGGGGGCCGCGATACTATGGTAATTCTCGATGCAAGTTCAAATGACCCTACCTCCCTCCCTCACGGACCCTCCTCCGACTCATTCCAGTTCTTTATGGGTCAGGAGCGCAGGCTTTTCGGGTGCCGGCCTCCCAACTGCAACACTAACCTTTTTGCTCGGAAAGCCCCTTTCCACCCTCTACCCCTTCGGATGCTTTACAACTACTTGGTGAACTCTGTATGGCTCAGTGAGTTATTCACACACCTGCATGTTTATTTCTATTCTTCCTGGTAAATGTCTCCCCTGCCTGGCTCGCAATTTCCCATGGCTTGCTGCGAGTACAGCAGATGGAGCACACCTCTATTTACATGTGTTTCGTTCCTTTTTACCTTGTTTAACACCAGTTAAACACTCGTGGCCTCAGCATGTCTGTTTTTGACTCAGAGCTGCACACATCATGTTTGTAAGCTGTATTGTGTTGTTGTGGGTTGCGTGGAAGGCAGCCCAATTCAATAATGTAAGTGTAGACCCCTGTCCTAAACAAATATATAGGACATATCGTAACAGAAGACAGTAACAGAGAAAAAAAGCCAACATCAATAGCTCTAAATCTAAAAAAAGAGACCTATTGCATTGCAATACTTTTTTTAAAAGCAGTGCTACACAGCATCTGGAATGCTGTACAGCGGAGCTCAAAACGTTAGCAAAGCCAATAAGGTCCAGGGGCAAGATATATTGGCTTTGCCATGAGTTGTTTTTGTAGAGATGATGAACTTCCCCTCCCTGAAATCTGAGACCGGCCCATTCATCTCTGAAATGTCGCACTCATCAGCAAATCTCACATTGAGGCGTAACCTGAAGTTTTTTGGTGTGACAATCACTTTAAAGTATTCTCTCTGGGAATTTGTTTAACACACATGTTGCTGATACTGGGGAAGCTTTCAGTTTCTATGTATCACTTTACAGTTGTTTTTACTACATCCTGGGATTTGTTTCACATGTTCGCATTGGTGGTAACTTGAACAGATAGCAGCAGAATGCGTAAATCAGTAGTCTAAAGCATATAATATTTAATGAGGACACTGAAATATGATGAACAACAGGTAGCCACACCCACATAATTACTCTAATCAATACCACATAAATGCACACCACATAAAACCACTCTGTGCAACGTTGCATCATTCCATATAAATGCACCATGCAACATAATTCCTATCAGCATAATTGCACTCAATGTCACACAGTTCCACGCCACACAATTCAGCTCCATACATTTCCATTCAACACCACATAATTTGACAACAAACCACATAATTCAACTCAATTTACTAGCACAACACACCACATGCATCCACACCACAAAATTCCACATCATGCCACAAAATTCAACAGCACTCCACATAATTAAACTCCACTACATACCACAACACAAAATACCAATCCACATAATTACATCCTGTAACACACAATCCCATTCTACATAATTCCAGTGCACTCAATACCACATAATTACAATCCACATAATTCCACTGTGCACCATGCCACATAATTCTAATACACAAATCCACTCCAGACCACACTATCCCATGCCACACAATTCCACAACTAACCATTTCAATCCAACCCACATAATTCCACTCCACATACATCCACTCCATAAACATAAGTAAAAGACATTATTTACAACACCAACACCTCTAACTTTCACAAATCCGAGACCTATTGCAAACCTGCACAGACTTACCAGACTTACTAGAACACGTGCAGGGTGTGCCGACCCAGTACTGGGCTTGGGTCTGTGCACACTGCGGTAACTTTATCAATGGCCCACAATTCTGTGTAGGTTTGCAGATCCTGAGCTAGGGTTTGCAAACCCACCAGGAGGTCCAACAAGGGTCCAAGAGCCCTTGGTTCATGAGCCTTAGGGGTTCACTGCGGGTCCACAAACCTGCCATTGGAAACTTCTTTTTTAATATTTGAATCTACTGGGCATTCCTTTGTCCTATCTTTGCATAAGAAGCTCCGGGCCGCAGCAACATTGTCATGGTTTTCTGGGCATTAAGGAAAATGATTAAGCCTGGGCAAAGCACTACGCTACACTTGCTTAGTTTGCGAAGTTTGCACTACTTTGCTGTACGCAAATTGCATGTATGACAGTGCAAACACGCGTAGCGTAGTGCAGCAGTCATTTTTTGCTTGCGGTCCTCAACGTCAAGTTGGCAGCCGCGAGCAAGCAAAATGACATCCGGGCAAGACTTTTTATTTGTTCGCGATCAGCAACATCAAGTTGCTGATCGCGAGTGTGGAAAATAAACCTCCCTTTGAGCTTCTCAACGCGGGGGTGGGTCAGGTTTCTCATCGCGATGAGAAACTACCAGTCCGTGTTGAGAAAGCTGCAGCTTGAATAAAAATCTACTCGAGCGGCAGTAAAAGACAGCTCGCCCTATGCAAGATGCCGTTTTCAATGATTGCACAGTTTGCACAAGCATCCGGCACTGTGCAATCATCGCGAACAGCGCACTACGCAGTTCGCGTAGTGCTACGCTTATCTATCATAGTGCGAAGTGCACTTTGCCTAGCTACGCATAGCGCTACTTCGCGAACTACTCCCAGGGTTAGAAATTATACCCAGATTTCCAAGATAGCTGCTGCATCTCAAGACTACATGAGAGTTCAAGCCTGCTGGGAAATTTACTTTATTGTTGGGATGCTGTTGCATAGTGCCTTCTCTGTGAACACAAGGTCTCAGTACAGACATTGCTGACACTCTACACGGACTGCCAGGCTTTCCTTTTCTGGGAGATTTAGCATGCGTGGGTTTGGAACATTACTGCCCCACTCCCTCACACTCAAGGTCCAATCTGTAAGCAATGTCTCTAGCTGTGCTTCTTGACACTCTCCTTCCTTATGTGGCCTTTGTAATAAAAAATCAGGGCAGGGGGGGGTCAGACCCTGCAAACTGTAATAGAAGCCACAAGAAATGTTTATCTTAAGTTGTGTAATCAGTGACACCCACACCCGCACTAACAGACTCTCTCTCTCACACATACACAAACTCTCTTTTGATGGATGTGTACATAAACCTAACTATAACTACACAGTTGCTGTTGCCAATTGTAATCTTTACTATAATGTTATGATGTTTTTCCCCCTAAAACTTTTTCAGGAAGGAAACTTGTCTATCAAACCCAATGAAGCATCTACTTTTATTTCCCCCGCTCACTGCTGGTTGTGCATACAAAAGCAGAGCTTGCAGAAATAAATGGATTATTCGCCATTAAAAAAAAAAAAAATGCTTCCGTGCAGAGTGCACGCGCAATCTTCTCTTAGTGAGGCATCCCGTACCTGGAAGAGTACACTTAAAACCTCTGAGAGGACTTGTCTCCCATGACTGGGCCTCCATGTTGTGTGAGGATATTGGGAAAAGAGGGTGGTGAGGCTGATGTATGTTCTGTAGCTCCATGGCTCACCTGCTCACCCTTTTATGCTTTAGGAAACCCTGGGTGAGGCAAATGAAGCTGCTTCTGGGCTGCTCCTCGTTCTGAAGCAAAGGTTTTGTTGATCTCCCTGTAGGAAGAGGCTCAGCTGGCTGAACAGAGCAGCTGCATACACCCGCTCACTACGACTGACCCAGGGGGGGAGAAGGAGTAAGAGGCTACGCCCCAGAGCTGCTGAAAGGCCTCTGGAGGGCGATCATGGGTCACAAGAAAAAGAACAGTTCATCTGGGGCTATGCTGACACTCCTCTTTCTTGAACTGCTGTGGTCCTCGGGGATTAAATTAGGCCTGGTTGTCATCATTTCTTAGTAAACAGCACAGTCTGTGAGCTAAACCCTGTATGCAGTGCATTCCAGTAGCGGCGTACAGAAGACAACCACCGGGATCTGTTTACATATCAACCGATAGGAGAACCGGAAGAATTATCCGACAGCGCCTCGAGAACCTCACTGGTGAAGCAGCGGCGCTTTACAAATCCTGATTGATGGATTGATTTCACGAAACACTATTGTGAAAGCTAGCAATGAAACCTTAATAAAACATCGGAAGGGTGTTATTAATTAATTTTGTACTTAGTTAATATGAGTCTTATACAGCGCTGGCTTGGATTTACTCTGCAAATGACTTGATTACCCCACCACAAACCTATTTATTGTTATGTTAGTAGGCCTTTTCTTGCCCAATGGTATAAAAATTCGGAATGTAGCTGGGACCCTTATGAAAAAAAATAGATGCAAAGATTCCAGATGCGCATTCATAGACGAAAAGTCAATGTTCGTGCTCTAGAAATGTCAAAAGTGCAATCACACAGACGAACGTCAACCTGGCAGGAGATAAGAACTTAAGTACGGTCGGTATTATGGAAAATGCTCAACTGCCTTTTCGTGGCATTGTTCAGTCTGCTCTCGTGCTGTCATTTTTAGTTGTGAAGCTTGTCCAATTAAAATTACTCAAAATACCATTGTAACCGAGAATTAATTTGTGCATATTTACAAAAGCGCCTGCTTGCATGTTGAGGCACTCCAGGCATTGGCTGCTTCCAGTCACGTTTTAAATATCGGCTTTTTCTCCATCTCTGACACGCATTTATCCACACTGTCACGCAGCAGAGCACCTGTGCGCAGGTGCTTCCGTGCGCCTGCACGTCTCTCCCCCTAGAGAGCAGAGACGTATTTATAGCCGTAGGCGCCAATGCCAGGGTGTCCCTTAGAGATGCTCCTGCAGGCCTTCGGGAAGAAGGGGCGTGTCAGCTCCATAATGACATTGGCTTTGAGGAGACTCTTGCTAATGACGACGGCCTATATTCGAAATGCTACAAGCTAAAGCGCCCGATCACGGACGACGCAAGTCAATTAAAAGTATTAGGCGGGAATAGGGAGCGAAATATGTGTTTATTACGTTTATTCATGAAACTCGATAAAAGCAAATTCATCTTGCAAGCGCACCTGGTCCTTTGTGAATAATCCTGCCGGAAAGCTATGATGCAAACCCTAACCGAATGCACGGCTTAATTTATAATAAAATAAGTACCGGGGCCCTCGTCATGAGGCTACTACAGCTGGCACCACCCATTGCCTCTGTCAGAGCTGCCAAAACAAAACAATTAACCATCGCACCCTTAAAAGTGCGACAAGTCAGACAATACCAGGCCCCCACAGCTGTAAGAATCTCTTGGGCGGCAGGTATTAGTAATTTTTCATGTATAATTATTAACAAACATCTGTTGCTGTGCTCATTTCTCAATTGGACAGCATGTGGCAGACTTTCTATGGACCCATGCTGACAATTACGTGTCGGTTCGGAGCAACGGAAACCACCTGCTCAACTTAAGCACTGCTTAAACCTGCGTCCCCCGCAATTCCTTTAGCTTTGAGGAAATGGAATAATCTGAACTTTCGCACTTGCAGGCAACAGAGATAGTTAGTAGCTGTTTTAGCACGGCCATTGGCAGCAATGCCAGGGGCAATGGGTGGTGCAGCTGAAGTGCCCTTCTGGTCAGGGCCCTGCCACTTCTAATTTTACAAATTAAGCACTGGACTGGGCTGATGTGTTGCCCCCATGCTGTATGATGTGGTGGGCAGAATTGATACGTGAATTCAACTTGAACAGTCCAATAGATGAAGAGGGCTGACCCAAAAATCATCATGTATAAATGTATATATTTTTATTATGTAAACGAGGTCTGCGATGTTGCTGAAGTTGCCTCAAGGCTAGGTCTAACATGAAATATGCACAAGATGCTGCTAAGTGGCATGTCACGATTTTGGAAGGTGTGACATTGGAAGAAAAACCAATTGCCCTCTGCTTAATTTCTTTGTATTGCTGGTAAACCTATGAACCCAACGGCCCCAAAGTAATAGCAACTAAAAGAAGAACTGACCTCAAATGGACAACCCTCTTGCTGGGAGTACATATGTCGAGGTTGGAGGGTAGCAAGCTGTACAGTAAGTCCCAGGCCTTTAAGTGGGCCGGGTCTCACCGGTGCTGAGCACCAGCATTTTTTAAAGGGGTCCTCGAAACGGGTCTCTATTGGGCTCTGTTTTGTGCCCTGGCACAGTGGTCTGTTTTATTCAGGACTGAAGTGAGAGCAGGCACATCAATGTGAGCATGTTCATTTTTCTCACTTTTCACTAGCGGAAAAGTTATGGGATGACGTCACACCAGGTGAGCTTTTTTAGCAGGCCTGGGTGTAGTTCACGGACTATGTTCCAGGAGTGGCGGAGTGCAGTGTGAACTGCAGTTTGGGCTGATATTCCTGCTACTTGAGTAGAAATTCTACTCGAGCAGCAGCTAGCGCACTTACCGTTCGCACATCACGAAGCAGAGTTTTCTGCACTATGCAACCTCTGCGAAGTGCAAAAAACTCAGCGAAAGGAGCAAAGTTAACCGCCCAGGCCTACTTTTTACGGGAAGGGAAATCCTTTAAAGACTCATATTCTCTCTGGATTTCCCTTCTCTTTTTGAAATGCAGGAGCATCAACACCATCGTGGTATCACCGGGGCTTCAAGTGGAAGTTTTTTAACCCCTTCGCTGCTAGACCACCCCCACCACCCCCCCCCCCTGTGCTAAGTCTTTTTTTGGCTATTTCGGGTAGTTTGCGCTTAGGCCCCTGTAACTTTTTGACCACATAAGGTATCAACGACAAATTTGCGTCCTTTTCTTCCAACATCATGGGGATTTTAAAGGTACCCAGGCTTTGTTGATTCCCTGGAGAGGACCCAGAAATTAGCCAAAATATGGCAACGTTTTTTTTTTTTAAATGGGGGAAAAAAGGGCTACAGATGAAAGCGTCTGTTTTTTTCCCTGCAAATGTTATCAACAAAGGGGTTGTGGTGATGAAATCATCATCTTTCCAGATTTCAGGGACAAGCAGACTTTTGTCAGGAAACCAACATTTTTTATAGAGTTTTGATATTTTTCTGGGACATAGCCTATTTTTGCTATTTTTTTGTGATTTCAACTTCCTTCCAGTTAATGGTAAAAGTGGGTATGAAAGCAATGATGGATCCTGGAAAGGTATTCAATTCTTAAAAGTAGACAACATTTTGAATTCAGCAAGGGGTCATTTGTGTAGATCCTTCAAAGTTTTCGAATAGAAACTAACAGTTGAAAATAGAAAAAATTGAAAATGAGTTGAAAAAACAGGCATTTGTGCAAACGTTTTCACCAGTAACTTCTACTAAGTATAATATATGTTTAAAAGCAATATACTGTTACATCCGCTGGACCCTTCTGGTTGTGGGTACATATAGGACTTGTAAGTTCACCCAGAACCCGAGGAATCCAGAGCCAATAACTGAGCAGCATCTTGCGATGGTTTCACATTGTGTACCGGGTATATAGCAAATCTTTTGAGAAAATATAAACAGGCAAAAATCAGTATGAAAGTCACCTATGTATTTCTGAAATGGGAACAAAATATAGAGTTTAGAAACAGTAGCTTTTTGCACATCTCCAAAATTGTGGGTACCCATACTAGCATGTGAATTATAGGTAATTTTTCAAAATGACTTCTTTTTTACACATTGTCTCACATTTGGAAGGCAGAAATGCATTGAAAGTCAATAGGTAATAACAGTTACTCTACAATTATGTGTTTCCCTAAGCCTTCCGATAAATATGGTACCTCACTTGTGTGGGTAGGCCTAGTGCCCGTGACGGGAAACGGCCCAAAACACAACATGGACACACCACATTTTCACAGTTGAAAACAGACCCTTCTTTTTACAAAGTATTTAGCTGTAGATTTTGAACCCTAGCTCAGCCGGCACCTAGGGAAATCTAGCAAACCTATATATTGTTGAAAACTAGACACCCAGAGTAATCTAGGATGGGGTGACCTGTCTGGCTCTCACCAGGTTCTGTTACCCAGAATCCCTTGCAAACCTCAACATTTGTAAAACAAAACACATTTTCCTCACATTTCTGTGGTGGAAAGTTCTGGAATATGCATGGATCCACACAATTCTACCCAACCTGTATTTCCCAAAGTTTTCGAGGAAAAATGGTACCTCACTTGTGTGGGTAGGCTTAGTGCCTGCGACAGGAAGCTACCCAAAACTCAACTTGGACCCACCACATTTTTTTTACAAAGTGCCTAGCTGTAGAATTTGAATGCGCCCTCTGCAAACCTATAGATTTTTGAAAACTAGGCACCCGGGGAAATCCAGGATGGTGTGACTTGTCTGGCTCTCACCAGGTTCTGTTACCCGGAATCCCTTGCAAACCTCAAAACTTTTAAAAAACATATTTCCCTCACATTTCTGTGGTGGAAAGTTTTTGAATCTGCGTGGATGCACAAAATTACACCCACCCCGCATTCCCCAAAGTCTTAAGAGAAAAATGGTAGCTCACATGTGTGGGTATGTCTAGTGTTCACGACAGGAAACAGGCCAAAATACAACGTGGACACACCACATTTTCAGACTGAAAATGGACCCTTTTTTTTACAAAGTGCCTAGTTGTAGATTTTGAACCCTAGCTCTGCCGGTGTGGAATTTTAGTTCGTGTACTGAACATCATCTACGCCATCTTGCAGACTCACGTATGAACATACACGACAGCCATTTTAGGTACCATGGTCTCCCTGTTCACGATCACCCGTCAGCACACTTCCCTGAACCTTGCGAGCCTCCCCCACGCACCCTGGCTGTCCCCGCTCTCACATGCACAAGGCATAAGCTCTCCCCTCCCGCATGACTCTGTCTCTGAGAATCACACCCCGCGCCTGACCAACACCTTCTTTCCGTCCATGAATACCCCTCCTTTGATGACCCCTTCCTCTGAGCCCGTTTGCCTGTACGAACCGCTGGTCATCCCTTAGCCTGAGGATACAGTTTATTGCCCACTACTGTATGCACTCGCCTCTCTTGAAAGGAGCCACTATTGATCATGACCTCCCCACCCCCTGAGATTCGATCAGGCGCACACATTCCAAAGGAATCGGCAGAACACTCAGCTACGTGATAGCCCCCTCCCATTGTATGAGGGGTAAGGGCCTCTACTGTTGTCATGTGTTGGAATGGGCCGGAACTGGGGGGGGGTGCCGGGGATGTCATCCTCATACTTTACAATGTCTTTGTTGTAATAAAGAACGTTCACATGTCTTAAACCAGTGTATAAAAGACCAGGCCCCAGAGAGGCTGGGAGAGCACCTCGAGACGATGCCTTGTTGTCCGATCTGACGTGTTCTGATCCGTCGGAATAAAACTTGTTTCCTGTCTTCCTGTCTCCAGCGCCTGCCTCTTTATTGGATAACTTCGTATGGTATTAGAGGCGTTTAACGCCGGGCAAATTTAACTTAGAAAACATCAACTAAATCGCCTGACCATTTTGAATTGATCCTTATCAATTGGCGTCCCAAACGCGGGGCCCATCAGCGACACGTGGATCCAGTGGGCGAGGTCCCGACGACAGAGTGAACGACTGCAACGATCGGGAGAGCTCCTGTCCGATAGACCCTCGTCTGACAGCCGATCATCTGAACTTCACTGATTCCGAGCAGACCTCTCCCGAGTGATCTACGGTCCTGACTGGGAACCACCAGGAGTGCCGCGATAGCAACAGAGAGTAGAGGACGATCGGGCGCTGGAAGCGGAAGACGAGAAACTGTCCATGCGGTCCGGGTAAGGTCGTGACACACGACAAATTGCGAAATTGATTGTTTGATTGTTTGAAAATACTAGTATTACTCATTTTATTGTCTCTGAGAGATTCTCTATTTGCAAACAAGCACAGAGTCGCCATACTCTGTTTAGTCTTTGCAGATAGTGAAGGGTAGGTAACGCGGACTTTTGTCCCCCATTGTAATCTGCCGTGCCTATTTTTCTCCCCATTGATTGATTGTTTGAATCGAGCATTGAGTTGTTCGAAGTTGGTTCTCTTAAGGATCTTCTCTGCTTACAAACGGGGAAGAATAGGAATATTCTCTCTCCCTTTGTAGAAAGTGAAGGGTAGGTAACGCAGGCTTTTGCCCCCATTGTAACCCGTCGTGCCTATTTCATTCCTCATTGATTGATTGTTTATCCAAACATTGACTGTTTGGAATTGGTTCCTTCTGGAGGTATTCTCTGTTTGCAAACAGCGTAGAATAGAATATTCTGTCCAGTCTTTGCAAGTAGTGAAAAGATAGGTAGTGCAGGCTTTTGCCCCCCATTGTAATCCGTCATGCCTATCTTCTCCCCATTGGTTAGTAGTTGGGTCAACCCGGACCGCTTATTAGAGATGAACCATCCAGCTCCATTGGAAGGCACCCCTAATAAGGACATGTTTACTAAGCAAGGACTAGTCGCTATAGCTTATAGTAAGTTATGGCATAAATATACAAAAAAGAATCCCGAAAGTCAGTGGCCACTGATAGGTTCTTTTGATGAAAATAAAATAAAAACGTTAGAAGCAGCTGTAAAAATAAATAAGGCAACGCCCACTATGCTCGATAGTATTGGCATGTGGCGCAAAGAAGCAGAACAGCGAAGGAAAAGAGAAGAAGCAAAAATAGTGAAAGAGTTACGAAAAGCAGCCCATCTGGCCGCAAAAGAACTAGATGAAGAAATAAGAAGAAGAGAGGAAGTTAAACAAACACAAGAATCAGGACTGGTAGGCCAATGCCCTGTCAGGACCCCCCCTAAGCTCTACCCGGAGATGCCCTCCAAACAGCGGGCAAATGACGAGTTACTGCTCGGTCCTCCAATTATCTACATGCCCCCTCCTTATGCTCCCTGCCAGCCTCTAGCACAACACTCACCAGTTCAGAGTGCAGTCGAGGGTAACCCTAGCGCTAGTGCCCCGACTCTTAAGGCCTTCGCACCGGCCGCATTGGTAACAACACCAGATGAACTCGAGACTGACAAACAGCTAACAGCCAGACCAAATAGGTTGAGCAAAGATGAGCGGGATGGAATCGACAAGATAGCAAAAACATTGGTAGAACGGAAGGAGAGCGAAGAATATACGATGAATATGCACAACTCACATGCCGGTAGTCACAGACGGCATTTCATTCTGCGGTTCAGCTACCACACCCTGAACGCATATGAGGATAGGTACCAGAATAAGGGTCCTGCAAAACTGACGACTCTATATAGAAGGGTCGATGTTGGAGATGGGACTGAGAGCGATGTGACGGACCTCTTCATGCAAACACTTGAGGTCTTCCGCCACCTCGCGGAACAGAAACCAGAGGTCAAGATCACAGTCCCTGAGACGATTGAGCCCTCATTAGAAGCAGCCAACACTATGATGCCTATCAGAGAAGCCGCCCCCTACTGGGTTCCCCCAAGAGGTCAGGGAACAAACGATGATATCAACCACGCAGATGCAAAGGGGAGGGTTGTGTATAATTGGGTTTACCAACCAGGGGATCGGCAAGATATTTTAACTTTTAGGCAAACCCTGCCCGATTTAAGAAAGAACCCTACAGCATTTTATACCGAACTAGGCACAGCCTTGGGCTCAACTATAATGACTCTATCGGACATTGATTTGTTTTTCGGGTTGTGTATGCCGGCCGATGTGTGGAAGCAAATCCGGAAAGCCGACCACACAGATCTGTTCGGACACACCTGGAAACAACTCAATGAACTAGATGGGCAGCGAGAGCCCGGAAAGAAACCTGTAAAAGACATACTGGAACTCCCGGACAAAATAGTGCAGAAGCTAAAGACGTTGATCCCAGAGAAGAAGGTAGACTGGTCGGTAGTCACGGCTTGCCGTCACAAAACCCCAGGAAGACGTATCAGAATATTTCTCCCGATTTGAAATGGTGTTCTCCGACTACAGTGGCCAAGACATGACCACCGCAACCGGACAACACCTATTCGTGCAAAACTACGTAAAGGGGCTATCGTAAGAGGTCTCCCAAAAGTTACAGACGAGCGAGAGTAGTTGGGGAGCCTCCAAACCTGCAGCTATCCTTCAGATGGCTCAGTATTACGAACACCAAAAGAACGAGAACGAGAGGGCGACTGAGAGAAAGAAAAAGGACTTAAAGGAACGAGTGATGATTGCTCAATTGCAGGGAGTGACTACAGGAAGGGAACGGTATAGGGGAAACTACCAGTCGAATGCCCCTAGGAATCCGCCCCTTAGAGACCGCAACCCCACACCCGGCGCTCCACGAACCGACCTCGATGAGAACCACTGTGCATTTTGCAAAGAATTTGGACATTGGAAGTCTCAATGCCTGGCCCTTCGGGAAATGATTAAAAATAAAGAGACAAGGGACATGACAAATGGCCCCAAAACTGGAGGGCAGGGGCGAGGGCAGGCCCACGACACCATCAATGACCGACCTGGCAGACCAAACACATTTGACCGCCCCCGACAGAATCAGTGCCAACAGTCCGACTGCAACAATGCTCACAACTCTGCATAGGACTGCCAGGGGCAAGGGAGGGATCCAGTCGAGCTCTGTGTTGACCAGCAAGGTCCTTACGTCACTGCTAAGGTCCTGGGTACAAAGTCTCCATTCTTGGTAGACACTGGAGCGACACGTAGTGTATTATCAAAGCGACTGATTCCAAGGGCACCCTTGTCTGGCTCACACATTACATCGATAGGTTTCGATGGAACGCCCTCCACTAATCCCCTGTCTGTACCTATCTCCTTTGACCTAGGAAACAATCCCACTGACACAACATTTCTGCTCTCCTCCAACTCCCCTGGCGCCATTATGGGTATTGATTTACTGAAACATTTCCGAGCTACTATTAGGTGTTCCCCGGATGGAGTCCGAGTCATCCTGTACGACAACCCAAGCATGTCCAGACCCTACCCCACACGACATATGTACGCCATAACAGATGCTGACCTATCCTCGCTCGATACCCTACCCCTGTACCTATGGGCCAGAAACGACTCGGATGTAGGACGAATGATGATCGATCCTGTACATATAACTGTTCGACCAGATGCAATACTCCCGAAACTCCCACAGTACCGGATATCGCCCGAAGGCGAGAAGGCATTGGTAGCGATTATTCAGTCCTTGGTAGATGCAGGAGTGGTAGAGGAAGTGGTTAGTAATGTCTACAATAGCCCTATCCTACCCATTGTTAAAAAGCAAGGTGAGGGAGATGAGAAAGCGTACCGCTTCATCATCGACCTGCAAGAAGTCAACAAAGTGGTGGTACCACAGTACCCCGTGGTCTCAGACATCGCCACCATTCTGACTCTCATCCCGTCCACCGCCACCACCTTCACCGTTATTGATCTTAAAAATGCATTTTTCTCTATCCCCATCCATCCAGACAGCCGTTATCTCTTCGGCTTCACTTTAAAAAACCGTTCATACCGATTTTGTAGAGCTCCCCAGGGCTACACTGAAAGTCCCAGCATTTACAGCCAGGCCCTCAAAAGACAGCTGGACGCCGTCCAGCTACCAGATGGAGTGGTGTTGATCCAATATGTCGATGATATCCTTTTGGCGGCCGACACCACTCCACTTGCAATCACAGCCACTATCCAACTCTTGCACTTTCTTGCGGAGAATGGCCACAAAGTCTCCAAAAAGAAACTACAGTTCTGCCAGACCTAAGTGACATACCTAGGCCATCTCCTGTCCAAAGAAGGGAGGAAACTTACGCCCGACCGAATCCAAACCATCCTAGACACCCCCATCCCAAAAACACAGAAACAAGTCCGTTCATTGGTGGGCCTTACCTCTTTCTGCCGACAATGGTTACCGAATTTCAGTCTCATCATAAAACCCCTACATTCCCTGTTGGCCAAAGATGTCCCTTTCCCACTCCCTTGGACCCCCGAATGCCAAGCGTCCTTTAAGGAGCTGCGGGATGCCCTTTGCTCGGCACCCGTTCTAGGAACACCAGATTACTCCAAGCCCTTCTCCCTCTTCACTCACGAAAGGGAGGGATGCGCATTGTCTGTTCTAACTCAGCCCATCGGCGCCAAACAACGCCCTTGTGCCTATTTCTCTGCCACTCTTGATCCAGTCACCAGAGCTCTACCTGCCTGCCTTCGAGCAGTAGCCGCTGCTGCTGTCTCTATCCGCCAGAGTGAGGAAATTGTACTTTCGAACTCTCTCACGGTATTAGTACCCCATGCAGTTGACACCCTTTTGAACCAGACCAAGACTCAACACCTGACTAGTGCACGACTGACAGGGTACGAATTGACTCTACTTGCACCCCACATCACCCTGAAGAGATGCACGACATTGAATCCTGCTACACTGTTGCCCTTGCCCGAAAATGACCCCGATGTGCCCCCTATACACGACTGTGTGACCCTCACGGACGAACAGACCAAGAGTAGAATTGACCTCCGAGACGTTGCTTTTACAGACCCTGATGGAGAACTATGGGTAAATGGCTCTTGTATCAAACTCCCAGACGGCACCACTTCTGCTGCCTATGCGGTGACGACAGCTCGAACAGTAGTTGAAACAGCTCGCATCACACAACGATCCGCACAGGCAGCAGAGCTAATTGCCCTCACACGAGCATGTATCATAGCAGCAGGAACCACGGCGAACATTTACACAGACAGCCAGTATGCCTTCGGGGTGGTTCATCATTTTGGGCTCTTGTGGAGGGAAAGGGGATTCCTGACGTCCCACGGCACGCCCATCCTTCATGGAGATCTAGTCTCCGCCCTAATTGAAGCAGTTCTTCTCCCCAAACAATTAGCAGTGATCAAATGCCAGGCACACAAGAAGGTGACAGATTTAGTCGGACAGGGAAACGCACTAGCCGACATCACTGCCCGAACCACAGCTGAGAATAGGACAACGACACGCATGTATATGACCAGGTCAAAAGCAGAAAAATGGACCGACGCTAGGGAAACAATCAGGGACATCCAATCGGCCAGCACACCACACGAACTGACTGAGTGGGCGCGGGTGGGTCTAAGGGACGATGAAGGCTGCTGGCGGACAAAAGACACGAACAAATGGTTGCTGCCTGATGCATACTTGATCCCCATACTGACAATGGCACACTCCCCTGCACACATAGGTTCTGCCCCCATGATTGAACTCATTTCCAAAGTCTGGCACAACAACAAGATCCCCGACTCGGCCAAACGCCTAGTCCAGCAGTGCCTTATCTGCTTACAACACAACCCCGGGAAAGGAACTGTGGTACCCCGGGGAGGGTTTGGGATCCCCGACCACCCCTTTGAGGTCCTCCAGATGGATTACATCCAACTAGAGGGGTGCCAAGGCTTGAAGTACGTATTAGTCATTGTATGTGCCTTCAGCAAATGGGTAGAAGCCTATCCGACCCGTGATAACACTGCCATGACTACTGCCAAAGTACTACTGAAAGAGTTTTTCCCTCGCTACGGCCTTTGTCGAATTTTATGGAGCGACAATGGCCCCCACTTCATAGCTGAAGTTATCCAACTAATCCTGAAGGGGTTGGGGGTAAAACAGAGGTTCCATGCAGTCTTCCACCCCCAATCCGCTGGCCTGGTTGAGCGACACAACTCTACACTGAAACTGAAACTGTCAAAGATAGTGGCCACCACAGGACTTAAGTGGCCAGATGCCCTCCCACTGGCATTACTATCGATGCGCTCCACTCCCACTAAGCACCACTTGACCCCCTACGAGGTTGTGTTTGGGCGACCAATGAACCTCTGGACTGCCCCCAAGCCGACCTCCATTCACGACGTCCCCAATGTCCTGCTGTCAGATTATTTATACAAGTTAACTAAAACGTTGTCTGTCATTCATCAACAGGTGCAGCAGGCCATCCCCGATGCTTCCAGGGGTCCCGGTCACGATATCCAACCGGGAGAGTATGTCCTAGTCCGGAATTTTCAACGGGCAAAGAGTCTGGAACCCCGGTGGACGGGCCCCTGGCAAGTACTGATCACCACTCGGACGGCTCTTCGAGTGGAGGGGAAAAAGCACTGGCTGCACGCACACCACTGCAAGAAGGTCTCCTCGACCCTGGCCACGACAGACAACGTCAGCACCCAGGAAGAGCTCCTGAACAAAGACCGACCATCACTGAACTGCTATCCTGATACCGAGGCACTTGAACTTGCAAAACACTCTGATCCCACTGTGCCATCCCGAGAAGGGTATTTCCTGCGTCGAAAGGAGGGAGCTTCGGCTAAGTAGGCCACTGACTAAGTTAAAAATCTCAGAACGGTGACCCAAAGCAACCAAGGGTTACCCGGAGAGAAGCTAAACAACGTCTGTGGTTCTGCCCACTACCGAGCACCTTGAAGATGAAGATGATGGAAGCGCCAGATAAGAAGATGATGGAAGCACCAGATAAGAAAACGTCGGAAGCAACAGGAAATACCCACTACAGGAACCCAAAGACTGATAATTTGCACAAATCAAAGACAATCGCTTTCTTCATTGTCTTCCTCTTTTGCCTCCTCCTCATGACTTCCTTCTGGATCTTGGAGGAAAGCACACCCGCTCACCAGATGTTGCCGACCACTGTACAGCCAACCACCATGAAAGAGCACCACCTGATCACCCTTTCACCTCAGCTCCGAGAAAGGCGTGAGGAGTTCTGGAACAATTCCTTCGTGCAACTGTTGCACCAGCACAACCTTGCTGCAAATGCCACGAACTGCTGGATCTGCGGGTTGCTCCCGCATGCTACCGGACACTCCATCCCCTTCATCCCTTCTCCTTTCTCAGTTCACGGCTCCTGCCTCGCCTGGTTGATCCTCTTGCAGGAAAGCCACAAGGACAACGCCGCTTCTGGTCAAACAGTATCGCACTTCTACTATGGGTTCTGGCTGAACAAAACAGGAAAGACGTCTGCCCCCTTTTGTCCTGTGCTTTCAGGTTCAGCCTTCCTTGCGAACATCCCGGCCAAAGAAAGAGTCGAAATGCAAGTGCTCCACAATCCAGCCAGACCCACCTTCTCTCACCTGCGGAAACAAACGGCTGCCACCCTGACCGTGGCCCTGTCTGTCATCAATGTCACAGGACTCGTATGCCTCGAAGGCCAGGGAACGCAGCTGGTGGGTCATAGTTCCTGTCGCATCACCAAAACATTGGTCTCAGCTGACCCCCCCTCCTTTGTTGCTTCCCCGAATATGTACTTTGTTTGTGGCACCAAAGCTTACACTTGGCTCCCAAAAGGCTGGAGGGGTACGTGCTACATCGCCTTCATTCTTCCTCCCACATACGTGGCCCCAGCCTACCATCACCGGCAAAAGCGCGCCGGAGACATTGGACAAGCCGACTCTACCGGAGCACAGTTCCTGGATGCGGCAAAGGGACTTGTTCCTCTGTGGGGCCCAATGGCAAATTGCCGCGCTATCCCACACCTGACACAGGCAGTAGAAACAACCATTAACATCACCGCTGGCATCCTTGCTAACAACACGGCTGAGCTTCAGGCAGTCCGCCTGGTGGCCCTTCAAAATCGCCTTGTTCTAGATGTGGTTCTGGCCGACCGTGGAGGTGCATGCCGCATCACCGGCTCCAGCTGTTGCACCTACGTGCCAGATAACTCGCCTTCAGTCTACAAGGCAATCGAACACCTTCACAGACTGTCCTCAGAGGTTCACCAGGAGCAGGAAGGATGGTCACTTGGAGGCTAGTTCTGGGACACTTTGAAGGACTGGGGATGGAGATTGTTCACGTTTATATTGATACCAATCATGATACTGTGTGGGTGTTGCTTAGGTATTCAATGTTTACCATCTTTGTGTGCACTCATTTCCAACTGTATGTGCCCTAAGACTTTGGACTTTAAAAACTGAGCACATGAGTCCCCTATACGAGATAGAGGTACGGGGTCTCATGGGGATCGATCCAAACTGACAAGCTGGCGAGACATGTTAAAAGGGAGGACTGTGGAATTTTAGTTAGTGTACTGAACATCATCTACGCCATCTTGCAGACTCACGTATGAACATACACGACAGCCATTTTAGGTACCATGGTCTCCCTGTTCACGATCACCCGTCAGCACACTTCCCTGAACCTTGCGAGCCTCCCCCACGCAGCCTGGCTGTCCCCGCTCTCACATGCACAAGGCATAAGCTCTCCCCTCCCGCATGACTCTGTCTCTGAGAATCACACCCCGCGCCTGACCAACACCTTCTTTCCGTCCATGAATACCCCTCCTTTGATGACCCCTTCCTCTGAGCCCGTTTGCCTGTACGAACCGCTGGTCATCCCTTAGCCTGAGGATACAGTTTATTGCCCACTACTGTATGCACTCGCCTCTCTTGAAAGGAGCCACTATTGATCATGACCTCCCCACCCCCTGAGATTCGATCAGGCGCACACATTCCAAAGGAATTGGCAGAACACTCAGCTACGTGATAGCCCCCTCCCATTGTATGAGGGGTAAGGGCCTCTACTGTTGTCATGTGTTGGAATGGGCCGGAACTGGGGGGGGTGCCGGGGATGTCATCCTCATACTTCACAATGTCTTTGTTGTAATAAAGAACGTTCACATGTCTTAAACCAGTGTATAAAAGACCAGGCCCCAGAGAGGCTGGGAGAGCACCTCGAGACGATGCCTTGTTGTCCGATCTGACGTGTTCTGATCCGTTGGAATAAAACTTGTTTCCTGTCTTCCTGTTTCCAGCGCCTGCCTCTTTATTGGATAACTTCGTATGGTATTAGAGGCGTTTAACGCCGGGCAAATTTAACTTAGGAAACATCAACTAAATCGCCTGACCATTTTGAATTGATCTTTATCACCGGGCCCTAGGGAAATCTAGCAAACCTATACGTTTTTGAAAAATAGACACCCAGGGGAATCCAGGATGGGGTGACTTGTCTGGCTCTCACCAGGTTCTGTTACCCAGAATCCTTTGCAAACCTAAAAATGTGTCCAAAAAACATTTCCCTCACATTTCTGTGTTGGAAAGTTCTGGAATCTGTGTGGATCCACACAATTCTACCCACCCCACATTCTACAAAGCCTTCCGAGAAAAATGGTACCTCACTTGTGTGAGTAGGCCTAGTGCCCGCGACAGGCAAGGGCCCAAAACATATTGAGGAGACATCAAAATTGCCTATCACAAAATGACCTGGTTTTGCAAGGGGGGTCTCCTGGGTTTTTGGCCTCGGGCTTGGCGGCCATCGTGGGAAACCTACCAAACCCACACATTTCTGAAACCAAGACTCCAGGGGAAGTTCAGCAAGGTATGTCTTGTGTGGACCCCTCATCGTTTTCCTACCCAGAATCCCCTGCAAACCTCAAATTTAGCTGAGAAAAATCTAATTTTTCTCAAATTTCTGTGGGAAAGTTCAGGAATCTGCATGGATCCACAATTTCCTAACACCCAGCATTCCCCCAGGCCTCCCGATGAAAATGGTACCTCTTTTGCGTGGGTGGGTCAAGTAAGCAACAGGCAAGGGCCCAAAATGTTTTGAGGAGACATCCAAATTACCGATCACAAAACAACCTTGTTTTGCAAAGGGGGATCACTTGGGTTTTTGGCTCCGGGCTCTGATTTTTTCAGCAAAAGTTGAGGTTTGCAGTGTATTCTGGGTAGGAAAATGTTGGGGGATCCACAAAAGCCATACCTCATTAGACTCTCCAGGGTGTCTAGTTTTCAGAAATATGTGGGTTTGGTAGTTTTCCTAGATGGCCGCCGAGCCAGGGGCCAAAAAATCATGTGCCCCCCCCCTGCAAAAGCAGATAGTTTTGTGATAGGTAATTTTGAAGTTTCCACAGTACGATTAATTTGAGGTTTGCAGGGGATTCTGGGTAGGGAAATGTTGGGGGATCCGCGTAAGCCATGCCTCATTTGACTCCCCAGGGTGTCTACTTTTCATAAATGTGTAGGTTTGGTAGGTTTACCATGATGGCCGCCGAGCCTGGGGCCAAAAACTCAGGTGACCACCCCCCTTGCAAAACTAGGTCCTTTCAAAATAAGTAATTTTGATGTCTCCGCAATACATTTTGAGTCATTCCCTGCCACGGGAACTTGGTCCACCCACACAAGTGAGGTACTGTTTCTATCAGGATACTTGGGGAAATGCTGGGTGGTAGGTAATTTGTTGTTTCTTTGCGAAGCGTGTACATTTTGGCACAGTAATGCAAGGAAAATGTGACAGTAACATTTTGAGGTTTGCAGGACATTGTGGGTAAGATAACTTGTTGGGATCCACAAGAGAGACATCACCATGTACTCCCATGGGTGTTTAGTTTACGACAATATCTACAGTTGGTAGGTTTTTCTTAGATGGAATGTACACCTTTGTAGAGAGACAAAAAAGACAAATATTACTGCCCAACTATCTATTCCTCAAGCACGCACACATACTGATTGGATTTGGCATAAAAACAAGCCAGCCAAGCGCCAGTCCACGCACACCACCTGCCAAGCGCCAGTCCATGCATACCGCCAGCCAAGAGCCAGTCCACGCACACCACCAGCCAAGCGCCAGTCCACACACACTGCCAGCCAAGCGCCAGCCTACACATACTGGCAGTCAAGCGCCAGTCCATTCACACCACTTGCCAAGCGCCAATCTATTCACACCACCAGCCAAGCGCCAGTCCACGCACACCGCCAGCCAAGCGCCAGTCCACGCACACCACCAGCCAAGCGCTGGCCTACACACATCACCATCATTTAGGGTTTCTTTTTATACTAAAAAGAAAACGCAAACAAATTGTAACTAGATACAAATCTACTAACACAAAATCTGAAACTAAATACATTGCACAAATGGCAACCTTGAAACTGACAAAAAATATAAAACAATACAGACCAGGCAGTTCACTTTACCACTCATGGATTCTCCCAAAAATACTTATGCTTGTGATACATTCTAAAACAAGCAGGCACACATAGCACAGGGTTAGATGGACACTCAGGGCAGTACATACAAGTCTCCTTCCGTGTACCTCTTCGCCAACAGACTCTACATCTCCTACTGAGAAAGTATTTTGAGGGCGTGGGAGGAATGTGATCAGGATAGAGGCGATCTTTCAATCTAGCCACATCCTCCACCACTATAAATCTAGAAATACTTGCCTGTTCTACTACAATAAGACTGCCTATTACAGACTCCTGATACTTAGCAAAAGTCAACTTTGACTCAGGTTAACAATCCTTAAATACAACAAAAGCATTAAAGGTTGCCAAGTGGAAAAGATCGATAGCCAACTTCTTATACCAAATGTAAGCCTTACGAAGACCAGTGTAAGGTTCCAACTGCTGATCTATTCTATCAACAGTTTTCCACACGCTGCCCGTCCAGAGCACAGAGATACCCCTTCGGGGATCGATTCTGGTGCTTTATAAATAAATAAACACCACCCATGTGCCTATTATAGTCTAAAATGCACACAGGTTTGCGCGCTTCAGCAACCTGACCCCAAACAGTCACAGGTGAACTGCTTTCATCATGGATGGTAGTCAGCATGGAGACATCTCTTCTGTCTGAAAACTTCACAGCTAGAAGTTTCTCACTACGCAACGCACTGCACTGCCCCGCACAAGCTTTTGACAAACAAGTTCTTTTGGGAAACCTTTATGGTAAGAGCGGATTTTGCCACAAGCAAGTGTCCACTATGTCCAATTCCCTGAACAACTGCACACCAGTATAGAAGTTATCTACATATAATTGGTGACCTTTCTTAAAAAGTCCTCTACCAAGTTCCCGCCCAATTTTCTCAGTCACTCCAAAAGTTGACGGACAACCAGAGGGGTCAATCCTGGAATACCTACCGGTGTACAACCTGAAATTAGAGACATATACAGTCCTACTGTCACACAGCATTTACATCTTAATTCCAAAGCATGCCCTCTTACCAGGAATGTATTGCCTAAAAACAAAGGGGCCCTTGAACAAGACCAAAGACTCATCCACTGCTATTTCTTTCCCTGGAGCATAGTTCTCAGAAAATCGATCTACTAAGTGATCAATGACTGGCCGAATCTTAAATTGACGGTCACAATCAAACCATTGTCGACAAAATGAAGCATCTGAAGCAGAAGCAAATACCTATCACGGCTCATGACTGCCGGAAATATAGCTGTTGCCATTAAGGGACTAGTAGACCAATATGAAGACATGGATGGCTCCCTTAGCAAGCCCATCAAAAAAGTTAAACCCTAGAACTTCTTTAACTCTTCTAGATTTGTGGGAGTCCACCTGGTAGCTCTAGACTGGGGCTTAAGGCTGACACTGTGGTCTCCCAAATACTGTTCAGCATACAAATTAATCTGCTCAACAATCTCTGCCCAAAAATCATTATTCATAAACATCAGAAAAAAATGTATTGGCAAACAGTTTTCAGTATCTACTCTACACCTTGGAACACCAGTAAAGTCTGGCAATGCCGGCTGCACCATGCCTGGGGCAACCCAGAGGTCAGCACTTCCAATGGGAAGCCCTGCAGCCCCAGGCGGCAGTCCAGATGCCCCTTCCTGCATTATCGGCACATTAATGTCCTCCTCTAAAACAGGCACTTCATCCACATTAAGAGTAGCTTCATCCTCACTGAGAGTAGCTTCAACATCCGATGATTCCTCGTAGACAGAAAATACACTGCTTGAATCTTCCACTTCCTCCTCTGCCTCAGATGCAGAGTCAGTCTCAGAACCATGGTCAGAGGAAGACTCAAAAAGCATACCAACAACCTGCTGATCAGTAATCCTGAGACTAGCCATAATCCTCACTAAGAAAGGAGACTTCACAAACAAGTCAACAACAACTAACACTGTGCAAAATAAGTAATAAACAAAGTGTGGCTTTAGCACAAAGATCTATATACTCAAAAACAATATGACTCTCTTGCCAAAGATAGCTACACTCACCAGCACCTACTCTGCAGACACACAACAAAAAGCAACAATATCCTACTAGAAAGAAAAAACAAAACCAATTACTCACAAGACAACAAAGTACACATCAAGCACTAATGCAAAAAGATTTTGACACTCTAAAAACAGAAGCCAAACATACTGCTATTATTACACCATTTGCAAAAAATACATTCATGGAGGGAAATTAAACTCATTTAGAGTAAATAGTACAAAAACAGATGCAACTACACAAACGGCCGAACCACCAGTAACGAAAACGCAACTTGGAACAGTCTAAAGAGCAAAAGCCTTGAACTAACTAGAATAAAATAGAGAAATAAAAAATTACAATTACAAGTCACAAGAAATAAAAGAATTACAATTATAACACACTATGTCACTACCCAAATGGTCAATCTGCCAGATGGGACCTTAAAGAGGGCTGAGAAAAATGGGGATTAGGTGCGGTTTTCTGCCAGGCCAATCTGTCTCCCAGGTGGGGCAGAAACCAAAACAGCAGACAGAAATGTGTCCCCTTGCAAAAAAAAGAAATCCCTTGTGCCTAGTATGGTTTTCTGCCTTCCGCCTAGGGCAGAAAAGCCAAAAAAAAGGGGCAGATATGTTCCCAGGGGTCAAAAAATACATGAGCATAATTTAACACCCTTGGAAGTGACCCTTGGCCAAGTGGTCACTTCCATTACCTATAAAAGAAAATCCCTGGTGTCTAGTGGGATTTTCTGCCCCCTCCACCAGAAAAATGGCCGATCTGCCCCCAGGGAGGGTGGGCAGAAAAAACATCCACAAATTATGACCCCTTTTGGAAGCGAACCTTGCACAAGAGGTCGCTTCCACACACTAAAAAACACAATCCCTGGTGCCTAGTGGGTAATGGGGGCCGAAAGGCCAAAAACATGGGCTGATCTGGCCTTAGGGGGGGGGGCAGAAAAAACATGCACAAAACATGACCGCATTTGGAAGCGACTCTTGCCCAAGGGGTCACTTCCATTAAAAAAAATATATAATCTCTGGTGTCTAGTGGGGTTTTCTACCCCCCCCCCCCACCCCCCTCCGGGGACAGCAAAGTCAAAAAAATGGGCAGATAAACGTGGCAGACGTTTGAGCCCCTTTGGAAGCGACCCATGCCCAAGAGGTCACTTCCATTTTAAAATAAATACCATCCCTAGTGCCTAGTGAAGTTTTCTGGCAGAAAGGCCCAAAAAACAGGCCGATCCGCTCCCCCTGGGGGGTGGGGGACAGAAAAAATATGCACAAATGTTAAGCCCCTTTGGAAGCGACCCTTGCCCAAGGGGGCCACTTCCATTTAAATTAATACATCCCTGTTTAATCCCTGGTGGCCAGTGGGGTTTTCTGACCCCCTTGGGGGCAGAACGGCCAGAAAACCAGCCAATATGCCCCCAGGGAAGGGGACAGAAAAAACATCCATGCAGTTTGCGACCCTTGCCCAAGAGGGCGGTTCCATTTAAACAAAATTAATCCCTGACGCCTAGTGGGGGCATTTCTGCTGTACGATCGTGACGCTGTGCGTGATCGTGAAGCAGAAATGCCATGCAAAGAAACATCAGGCATTGATGCAAGGAGGAAATCTCCCCAGGAACAAGGAAACCTACCTTGTTCGTCGGACGCCTGGAAGCAAATGGCTTCCAGAGCGTCAGGAACTTCCTGCCGACGTCAGCATGCGCTGTGCGCGCTGATGTCATGGGATTCCCATGGGAGTGAGGGGGTCTGTGGTGGCAGCGGTAACTCTTCCGCTGCCATCCCTGTCTGTGAGGGCTAGATGGGCTGCTCATAGGGGGAGCACCAGCGCTTCCCCCATGCGTGGGTGCCATGACAAAGCGGTGCCTTCATGAGCACACGCCCACGGTGACTCAAGACGGAACTGCTCTGTCAAGATCATAGAAAGGGTTAATAATATATACAACAAACCACAGTTGCTGCTTATTTTTTGTATGCAACTAACAACCATTAACAAAGCCAATAGACATGACTTCTTGTAGGTATGATGTTACCTGTATTATATATCTGCAGGTAAATGGATTGATAACATCCTATTTTATGGAAGATATATCGACGACATATTTCTTATATGGAAGGGCAGTAGTGAAGAGCTAAATGCATAACCTCAGTACTTGAATGCCACTAGCTTTAATGTCCGATAAAAAGTTCCAAGCGGGTGATAGATTTTTTTGATCTCCGCTTGTATGCTGATTAAGATATTATACACAGTGATATCTTTAGAAAGCCTACGGCAAGCAATAATGTTCTCCATGCAACCAGTTGTCATCCCAAAACACAATTTCTGCTATCCCATTCGGTGAAATAAGAGATCGTCGAAATTGTATTGAAGAACACAATTTTATGAAAAATGTGAAAACAATTAAGAACAATTTCAGTAAAAGAGGTTATGACCAAGATTGCTTAGAAAAGGCAGAGAATAAAATCAAGATGACTGATCGTAAAACTACCCTTCTGAAAAAGAATTGTAAAAAAAATTATATTCATTGTACTGATGTGACTTTTGTAACTGAATACAATATCTATAGTGTCCATGTTTTTAACATCTTGAGAAAGAACTGGCATCTCTTGAAGTCAAACTCGTTACCTTTTGATGTAGTTCCATGAAAACCAAAAGTGGTATACAGAAAGGGAAGGACTATAAAAAATCTGATATGCCCTAGTTTTATTAAATGACCATGTCAAGCATCCTCAACATGGATACCTGAAAAACCTTTTGGATTTTTCATATGTGGGAATTGTTGCGTATATAAACGAGGAGAAAACAAAACTGTAAATTTCAAGAACAACAACTCAAGGGAATTCAGAATGGAGTCATTTATCAATTGCAACACAACCCACACTGTGTATTTGATTAGATGTTCATGTAAAAAGGCCTATGTGGGTAGTAGTGTGCGTAGTTTAAAAACATGCATACAAGAGCACGTTCGTGCTATTAAAAACAAAGATGACAGATATTCGGCCTCTGTCCACATACAGTCAGAACATCCAGAAAATACAAAAATAACATTTCATGCCACTGGTCATATACTTGGCAATGAAAGAGGAGGAGATAGAACTAACCATCTAAGACAGGTCAAAGCACGTTGGATTTGCCGACTGAGATCTGTGATGTTCGGCCTGAACATTAATAATGAGCTGCACCATTTTCTTTAAAACATCAAAGAAATTAAAAATGCATGGTTCTTTCTTAAAATTGACTCCTGATTTAAAATAAAAGACCAGTACATAGTACATCTATGTCTGGTTCTATTTTTCATTAATCGAAGAACAGTATGATTAATAGCAGGCTGCTCTTTAAGAACATTGATCACTTTGCTAATTGCTAAAACTTTTTGTACTGCTATATGTGTCTTTTTATTTTTGGCTATGTGCACTGTTATATGTGTCCTTATATTCTTGGGTAAATGCACTGTCAAAAATATGCAACATGTGCTTTCTAACAGATTTTTTATTGTGATATATTGCACTTAATTATGTGCCTATGAGCATGTTAAGACTGCGAACATGTTTGTATTGTTTGTTCAAAATGTTTGCGATTTTTCACTAATGATTAATCATGATTTTGAGTTATTTTGTTAGTGAACAAAATGCTTTGAGAGCTTGAACTTATACGGATTAGATGCCTAATGAATACATTTTAAAATGTCTGATGTAGTCTTTGACATTTACAGAAAAGGGAGCGCACTGTGGTCAATGCCTTTTTTTACCTTGTGCGTAATGAATTAGGAGTTTGAAGAAACAAATCAATATAAGAAAGCGTGATGACTAAAAAGGGTATATATGCTATCCCCAAAACCTAATCAAATTAGAGTATCAACCATGGAAATAATGCAAAAAATAAACATCAATACTTTTCTAAATTTAATGAATTAGTTATATAGTAAACCCACTTCAAAATGGCCGACCGTTTTTACAGATGATAGTTGCAATTATAATATGCCATCTTCAATGTTTGTTGCCCAATGAGTAAACTGAGGTACAAGCTATCACAGATCCGAATACAATCATATGGCCAAAAAACGAAATTATCTTTGTTTGTTATATGTGCTATTTTCTGAAAAATTATATGACCAAAACACAAAATTCTTTTTGTTTGTTATATGTTTTATTTTTTTAAAATATACAAATCATAGAATTAAATGTAATTTCTCATAAATTAAATAAATCACATGTACTAATGTGAATGTAAGGTAAAAAACATTAATACCTTATACATATATATATATATCAGGTGCTTAGCGAACATACTTCAAAATAGCCAACCGTTTTATCTGGTGTTTGTCGATATTACAACACACCATCGTCGATGTTTGCTGTCTTACAAGTAAACCCAGGTGCAAGCTATCAGGGATACAAGTATAAAAACATGGCCAAAACACGAAACCGATTCTGTTCGTTTACCCGATAGATTTGGATATCATACTGAACGTCTCGTCCTGCACATCACAGTAAATTAACAAGACTAGAGGGTTAATCAAATGGGCTCGTTACTGAGTGATTTTAACTTTGCTCCTTTTTCTCTTTCTTAACTTGATCGTATATGCTTAAATGCCCTATATATTTATTTAGTTATGCTCTTTAGTGAAAAATCTTCTTCTTTCTTTAAATATTACCATGCACGTTTTGGGTGCATTTGAAGTTAATATTTCAAAAGCGGTGTTTTGAATGGTAGACTTGTTCCACATGCACACGCCAATATGGCGGCAACTTTGGAGCGATGATCGCTAAGGCTTTGAACTTTAGCTCCGAAAGCCAAATCGTGTTGTCTCTGTGCACATCATAGTTAAACATGTTTTTGACATAAAATGTTTTGTGTACAATTTAGTGCGATCAAAATTTATTATTAAGCGCGCACTGTGGTTGGATATTCCTCAAATGTATATGCTAACATGATGCTTGTGCTTTTCACGGTTATTTTAGTCCAAGATTTTGGGTTTATACTGCGTAATTTAATTTTTATACATACCCCAATATGGCGGCTATTTTGTAGCGATGATCGCTAAGGTTTTGAACTTTAGCTCTGAAAACCAAATCATGTTGTCTCGGTGTACATCGTAGCCAACATGTTTTACACACGAAAAGTCCTATGTACAATTTAGTGTGATCAAAAATGTTTTCATTAAGTGCATACTGTGGTTGGATATTCCACACATGTACATGCCATTGGGGCGCTTGTGCTCTTCACGTTTATCTATGACCTAGATTTTGGGTCTAAATTGCGGAATTTCATTTGTTTTTTCTAAAGTACATATTTTCTGACTGCATACAAAGTCTGATAATTTTACCAATACTAATAAGTCTGATCATCAAAGACATTTATGAATGTCAAAAAGAGAGTGGATAACCTTTTGCACTCATATGATTCTCGGCAGCTATTGTGTGCACATGCCTTTTGTACTGTTTGTATATATAATGCCATCATGCATAAGCGGGCATTTTTTAAACCTAAAGACAACAAATGTTTTTCTATGTTAGATATGTACAATCTCTGTCACTGTGATACATGTGAGATGAACAGAGTAAAAATATGAAAACATATCCTTTTTTTTTGCAGATTACGGGCAACCTTACCGCCTTGGAAGAACATTTATAAATTAATAATAAGTCCAACAAAGGAAAATAATGGGGTGCTTTTGATGACACAGTATGTAAATTTTAACTAGTACAGCCGTACATACCGCTGCTCTGTGAATTATAATAATTGCGTAGAACTGCATTTGTGGTGGGTAATTACAACTTGGTATATATTTTTTGTTTCAGATTTTTCTTTTAATAGGAACATCTCATTTAACCATCGGAGATTTTAGCTTTTTGAACTTGATTTGGCTTCGATTAAAAAATAAATAAAAACGCAAAGAGGTATGCATTGCCCTTTTTTATTATTGCATATTAATTTAGGATAATGGGAACTTTGTATTACTAGACTAAGGCCAATGGATTAATATGATTGCACTGTTTGTATTCTTGAACTATCTAGGCCACAGCGCTACATTTATAATGTGATTGATTGTCCCTGCCTGTGTGTAGTTGTTGCTACACAAATGATGTCTTATCACAACTGTTCGAATTTGAGGTTATATTTTCTTTATATCTATAGTTTTTTCATTCCTATTGGCTTACACAAAATGATAATAAATCCCTGTGAAACTTGTGTTTTCTCATCGTGAAATGTGTTGCTAAATAGTGTGCTGTATATAAACTATCGTATGGACATCATGCTTTCAGGTCTCCTTGTATGTATTAGCATCAAAACAAATCTATGACAAGCCTGTGATCTATACATACATTTGTTGATATGATAATCTCCCTTTATAATGGAAGCTGTTATTAATGAATGAATTAGTATAATTTTAAGTGTTGTAGAAAATTTTATGTATATATATTGGATAACATCTGTTTTATATATGTATATTCTTATAGCGTGAAGAAGTCTCGTGGAGACGAAACGCGCCGCATCGACAATGATGGCTCTGATTCTGTACTGTGTTTTTTAAATAATCGAATGAATGATAATCTATCAAATATCAAATAAAGAAGAAAAAAGCATTTCATAAAGCATTTGGAGTTTCTAATAACATTTTTGGGGGGGATTAATTTTTCTGATCTTGAATGATTTTGATTTTGAGAATGATCAATTCTGTTACACTTCCAATGTCAAGGTAATATATGGGTATGTGCTGAACCTTTCTGAACCCTGTATTATATATCTGGATGCAATGACAAAAACAGCAAAGTACAAGTTGTGCGGCACACTATGCTAAACACAGATCTATAGCTTACGAATTTTAAGCCACGCTTTTAATTACATTGGCCACGCCCCTTTGAGAGACCACCACGTTTTTTCATCCCACTTAAAGCCCTGGAAAGCACATGAGCCCACTGCAGCCAGGACCTCCCGCACGGCTACGGCATAGGCTGCTATAGATTTTTGTCATTTGTAATCGGGCATTCAGAGCACACAGAGCAGAGATACAACAACATGAGGACAACACAAGTGAAAAGTGTTTGGTCTGCCATTGGGCTGAAGCCCACTAATCAGCAACATATGATGACATGGACCTCTTCTGGCTTGGGAAGCATTGCAACAGAAGATGGCCAATGAACTGCAGCAGGCATAAGGGATCTTGGTGTCCATATTTGAACTCGTTACGCAATAAGGTTCTTATCACGTGATGGATGATGCAAATTTAAACCACAGTGACATTGGAGCTCTGCTGCAACTTATAAACTGTTTTGAATGTTAGTGTGTGCTTTCTTTATATGTGCAGATTTAAAACTAGTTTGCAAACGAATGTGTTATATAACTGTCAATATAAAGATGGTATCAGTGGCTTACCAAGTTTAGGGTTACACAGATCAAAAGTGGCAACAATCTGAAAATGCTGAAGTCGAATCTACGGGTGTGGCCTTTCTATTGCATTTTCAAGAAGTAGATTTATAGTTACTAAGGGAATGGTTGCCTGAATGGTGTGAGGGGGAGAGGGAACGAAGTGCTGCTGGAAAAAGTGTAGCACATATGCAGTGGCAGGAACCATGCAGGGAGTTTGCAGAGGATGTCTCTCTGCTCACACCTCTCTCTAGAGTAACAGGGATGCACAGTACTTTCTGTAAAGGGAGTGTCCTGCCCGCTAACAAATCTCTCCAGGGCGACAGGTGTCTGTAGTACTCTGTGAGAAAAAACTCTCTGCTCATACCACTGCCCATGCTGACAGGTATTCATAGTAGGCTGTGGAGACAAAGTGCCTTATTTACTAACACATCTCTCTTGGACGATAAGTCTGTGGAGTAGAATGTAGAAAGACACTAGCCCCTCTCCTGTGGCCTGTCACTTAGATGATGGGGTTCAATGTAGGATGTGAAAAGAAGCTTACCTCTCTGGTAATGGGTCTCACCAAGATGACAGGTATGGAGAAGAATTTACCTCTATGCTAAGATGTCTATCTTGAATAGCAACTATAGAGACTAGGGTATGGAGACACACTGTCCTGTCAAGTCAGACATCTCCCCAGATTAACACATTTGCAAAGTAGGTTGTGGGTAGAGACTGCTCTCTCTGCTCACACCTTTCTTTATGGTGATGAATGTCCTTAGTAGGGTATAAAATGGAGTAGCCTCTCTACTGAGAACTGTCTCTTGGACACCTGGTGTGTATATTTAAATGTGAGGACACACACATCTTTCCCTCAAACATCTTGTTATGAGGACAGGTATGTGAAGTAGGGTGTACACAGAGATGGACATCTCCACTGAAACGTCTCTCCATAGTTCCAAGCAGATACAGTAACATGAGCAAAAGAAATCCCCTCTCCATTATCACATCTGCAACAACTGTTAGCAGTGTGTGGTAGTGTATGAAGATGCACTAGCCCCTGTGCCAAAACCTCTCTCTTGTATGAGAGGTCCCTATACTACACTGTGGACAAAAACTGATCTCTCTACTGAGGCCTCATTGTTGCATGACAAGTCAACATAGTAGGGTATTCAAATAGATGACTTTTTCATTACCAACTCTGTCGCATACAAGATGTGCATAGTACCTTATAGATACATATTCATGCAGGAGCTCTTCCGCATTCCCCGAAGCTGAATCTGGCAGTGTTACTAAACATTACATTACTTTAATAATATGAACCCTATCACAACTATAAAAAAAAAAGTAGTAACTTTAAACTTTTTTTATTGCAATACCTGTTAGAAATGTGAGTTTCAGTTTGTCAGAGGTTTGCAACTTGTCAAATGTAAATGTAAATGTTTGTATTTTATATAGCGCACTTCTACCCGGAGGCCTCGTAGCGCTGTATTCATACCGCTGCGGAACCCATCCTGGCTTTCCTGTGAAATGTCCACTCCTGGGCACCCCCAAGGTGAAGCCAGGCATCCACAGCGCTGCTGGGGCCGTTGTGGAGATTAAGCAAGCTATTGCCCAGAGTCACAGAGTGGGACCCATGATTAGACTAGGCACCGAGGCGAGAATTATCAGGTCCGGGGAAATTGAGCCCAAGACCCGCCGAGGCGGGAATCGAACCCTGGTCCCGGGCCAGACCTCTGCATCAGGGTCTGCCGCTCTAACCATTGACTTTTAAACAACAAGGGACCCCAATTAAGTCAGGCAGGGACCTCGGGGAGCAATTTTATGGAAACAACAGTGGTCCCATGCTTACGAAATATAACAAAACAAATAAATATAGACGAAAATGCTTCTATATTTTCAGAAGGACATGTCCAGCCGGACAGAGGTCTTCCAGGTTTACTCAATAAACACAATTCTTCAAACAATAGATGCAAAGAATACCTTCCACGATACCCCTATGCGGTACACAAGCCTGTGCCCAACACTAACGGGGTGATCACAGTTGAAGAAAAGTAGGAAAGGTTTAAGGCAAAACAAACGTTTTTCTGTTTTCATATAAATTGTACAGAAAATATCAAGCTGCACCATTACATATAATCAAACAATCAGATTCGTATCGGGTGCATAAGCAAGTCGACAGCGTTTCGGTTCCGTCAAGAAATCATAGGAACCATCATCAGGACAATTTAAATACTTTGCCTTTACAATAAACCTCAATTTTGCCGAGGCATAGGCATAGAGCGTATAGGTACAGAAAGTAAATACTTCT
The DNA here is from genome assembly GCF_964261635.1 of Lissotriton helveticus. Classification (NCBI taxonomy): domain Eukaryota; kingdom Metazoa; phylum Chordata; class Amphibia; order Caudata; family Salamandridae; genus Lissotriton; species Lissotriton helveticus. Next base: position 912,889,362 of record NC_136059.1, on the reverse strand, counting down.
TTAATGCCTGGACCAGTCACCCACAATCGAGCGTCATGTATGGCCAGTTTACGCGATAGTAACTGGACGACGCCAGGGCAAGCCAATTGCTTTGGTCATGGAGTGTGTCCCTAGCATTTTCGTCTATATTTATTTGTTTTGTTATATTTCGTAAGCATGGGACCACTGCTCTAACCATTGAGCCACACTTCTCCACTCTGCCGCTCTAACCATTGAGCCACACTTCTCCACAAAGTAGGGACCCTTGCTTCTAGTCAGGATAAGGGAGTTACACACTTTAGATAACCCCTCCTAAACCCCTTGTAGCTTGGCACGAGCAGACAGGCTTATCCCCCAAAAAAGTATTTGCAACCAGATATACAGTAATATAGTGAACATTACAAATGGACACCACACCCATTTAGAAAAATAAACTATCTTTATCTAAACCAAACAAGACCAAAATGACAAATATCCAATATATACAATTCAAAATATGACTTTTACAAGGTTTCAAGCAATTCTGTCTATAGAAAACTAAGGATGCGTGATTCTTACACAAACTACCTCAAATGCATCAAAATTCGCAAGGCCAAACAGGGGAACAACCTTTACAACGAAAGTTTTACAACGAACTACCATTACAACGCAACTTTTACAACGCAAACTATTACAACGCATTGCTCTGGGGGGCGCTCTAGGATAGGGAATAGGTTAATTTACTATCCAATAACCTTCCCTACTATCCACGGGGACTGGAGTTGGAATAGTAAATTAAACTATTCACTATCCAGCGCCTAAAAGCATTATGCGTTGTAATGGTATGCGTTGTAAAAGTTGCAGCCGCAGACAAGAGAATGTGTCAGAAAACACAGCAATGCTTTGGTTCCTGAGCCCTTGGAGAGGTGATGCAACAGTTCTGCTGCATGCAGGAGAAGAGAGGCTTTGAATCAGGACTGTAGGGGAAAGTGATGCATTGATTCCAAGACAGTTCTGGTCTGTGGGTGATGCATCAGAAGACTGGACCCACAAGTGCGATGCCTGGAAATCTAGGATGCGCTCGAGGTCGATGCAGCAGCAGCAAACAGACCCTGCTTAGGTTTCTTCTGCCCCGGTCCCATGATGCGTGGATTCCTTCAGCCGCACAGCAGGGCCTGCATTGGAGTTGGTATGGTGATCTCGGACTTCAGGGATCAGTGCAGAGGACTCAGCGTGCAGTGGATCTTTTAGCTGTTGGCTGGTGCTGCATTGATTCTTTGCTGCACTTCAGTAGAGCATGGAAATATCTCCCGCTCAGCAGTGCTGCATCAGAAAATTAGGTGCGCGAAGGGCGACACATCGATTTTCATGGTTTCTTCAAGTTCTTTCAGCTCCCAACAAAAGGAACAACCTCCAGAGGCCCAGAAATGGGACAGGCACTTCCTGGCAGGTCAGAACTTCCAGCAGTGGAGTTCAAGGAAGCTTTGTGTCCCTGATACTTCAGAAAAGGAAGCAATCACAGACAAGCCCTTGGAGATTCTTCACAAGCAGGTTCACATCAAAGTTCCAGTCTTTGTCGTCTCCTTGGCAAAAGCAGCAACTGCAGAACAACCCAACAGCAAAACGGTAGTACTCCTCCTGACCGCTCTTCTCCTTGGCAGAGACTCCTCTTGTTTCTAGAAGTGATCTAAAGTCTTGAGAATTAAGGTCCAATACTTATACACCATTTTCTTATTGGTCTCTTTGCTTCAGAGTCTCTGAGCTCAGTGAAAACCAGTTTGGTCCTCCCTGATCCAGCATGACCACAGGGGGTGAAGACAGCATTGTGCAAAGGAGACACAGCCTTTTCAGGAGCTAGCAAAACTCCCCCCACCACTCTAAATGTAGCCCAGGTCTATTCAGCCTGGTTATGAGACACCAAGGCAAGGCAGGAAACACTTCAACCCCCCAACTATCTAGAGTGAATATACATCCCCAGCTCCTGTCATTCCAAAGTGAGACGGTGAATACACAGACAGGCAGAGGCACAGAGGATGGTTAAACTAGAAAATCTCCACGTTCCACGAGTCCAAAGAGTCTAAACTCCATTTCTCGGTCTTGTCCCAATGGCAAGTTACACTTGTAAAATGTTACAAGACAGCTCTCATGTTAACCTATGGGACAGACAGCCTTTCAATAGTGAAAAATGAAATACACAGTATTTCACTATCAGCACATGTAAAACACAGCAGCACATGTCCTACCTTTCACATACACTGCACCCTGCCCATGGGGGCACATTGGGCCTACCTTAGGAGAAAAGGGGAGGTTTCGGGCCTGGCAAGAGGATACACTTGCCAGGTCAACATGGCAGTTTTCAACTGGTGAACAGACACTACAGTGGCAGGTCTGAGACACATTTACAGGGCTACTCATGTGTTTGGCACAGCCAGTGTTCCAAGCCCACTGGTAGCATTTTACTTACTGGTCCTAGGCACACACCCCATACTTTACTAGGGACTTAACAGTAAATCAAATAGGCCAGTCATTGATAACCAATCATGAGCACAATAATCACAGAGAGCTTATGCACTTTAGCACTGATCAACAGTGGTAAAGTGCCCAGGATCCTATAGCCTACAAAACAGTGTCAGACAAATAGGAGGAAAAAATTAAGTGTGAGCGGTAAATCCGTTACGCCCACGGATTTTTTGGATTTTTGTGGAATCCGCAATACACGTATTTTACGGATTTCCCACAAAATCCGAAAAAAAATCTGCGCGGACGTAACGGGTTCAAAAGTTGAACCCCCACAATTTACAATGGCGCCAGCAAGCTGCCAGCGCCGTTGTAAAATAGTTACAAAGTTAGCTTGCACAGGAACCACTGGATAAAACGAAGCAGGTGCTTCCTGTGCAAGCTAACTTTGTAACTATTTTACCACGGCGCTGGCAGCTTGCTGGCGCCATTGTAAATTACAGCAGCAGCTCACCCAAGGGACCCCTGCGCCCTTCGGGGCGATTGCATAGTAACACACACATGGTCGCTGTAGACAACTCTCTGGCACTTTAGGAAGCTGTAGTATAGTAAAAGCACTATACATTTACCCAACGAGGTAGCACTTACTGATGATTATCCAGTAGAAAGTACTCCAGTTGAGTAGAGGTATGGCACAAAACGGTGGCGTCTTCTTGAATAAATATGAAGGGCAGGGTTCATTCTGGCACGATGGTCCTGGCACAAAAATTAAACCTCAACAGGAAGCACTTACAGATATCAATAAAGCATGTGCCCTAGTTGAAGCTTAAATTCAGTGACTCATTCATCAGCCCAAAAACAATCGTAAGCGTTGTCAAGGCTGGGCAGATGTGCCTTCTTCCCAAATCTACCGTCGAAAATCAGCTGTGATGCTGGATAGACTTTGCATCCTTGACTTTCACGAGCGCAATACCCAGGCACATTGTGTTCGCACGGGTTTCTGCACGTTCGCGAGCGTTTTGTACAATAAAACCCTCGCGAACTTGCAGAAACCCGTGCGAACACACAAAAAAAAAAATACGCTAGGATCCGCGGATTTTGCGTATTTTCGAAATACGCAAATACGCAAATCCGCGGATTGCCAATACGCAAAATCCGCTCATGCTTAGAAAAAATCATAGGGATAAACCTACAAAAAGGGCCAGGTCTAAAAACAACATAATTTAACAACACAACAAATGTGCACAAGCAATTTTATTAAACTTTTCCAGCAACTGTAAAACAAACAAAACAATCCTCTACAATAATTTATAATGTTTTCATCAGATTATGATGCGTAGCATGGTGTAGTTGCAGCAACTCAGCCACATCAGACTGCCAAAGAATCTTTTAGTTTTTTGATATGAGACCATGTGGTAAAAATGTCTCATCAAAGTTTTTGATGCATACAGTGTTTTAAAAGGAGTTCACAAAGGATATTTCGGCCAAAGTTAGCTCATGCTGTTGAATTTGAGAGCTCTTCATGTGCTTCCACTTCTTTTCAACCTGGATATGCATAGTATTGAATGTAGATGGACTGGCCTCTCCTTCGAGACCTCTATCTCAGATGCTGGCTGAGCATAGTAAGGTGATTGGGAAGCGACTGGTCTCTCCTTTGAGAACTCTCTATCAGATGATAAGTGCGGGGAGTAGGGTGTATGGATGGACTGGTCACGAGTTTTCCCCTGTTAAACTTGACCATATTCCGGAGGCCATTTTGTATTCCTAACCTCCATTTTAACTGAATGGACTGCCTCGTGGTCAGAATGCCCTTTTGTCCTTTCTCTCTCCCGATGACCACTTGGTCTGCCCGGCAACAGGCTACCTTTTAGTGTTGGTCAAGACTGTACATGCACACTTAGGCCCCTGAGGTTAACGATCGGTCACTGCTCAGGAATGCTCCTAAAACTAACCAGTAGTACTAAGCTCCTTCCACAAGTTGGCTGTGCTCTAAAAATGCCCTTATATGTACCTGAAATTGTTCAAATGTGTGTACCGCCTATTTTTCAAACCTCTGTATCGGTATAAAAGAGCCACTTGCTCGATATTCGGGGTGCTACTTCTTGCATTACCGAAGGGTATTGTTTGAATGTACCACCACCATTGGGGTATTAATAAACTTGTCTTTTTTATTCCAGTGTCCGTGCCAACTTCTGTTTTAAAGTGTCGTACGTTTGCAGAGTATGTAGATCTGCTAGAACCAAATACCACACTACTTCGAGACCTCTATCTAAGGTGATAAGTGTACATACTAGCGTGTGAGGAGGTACTGCCCTCTCCGTTCAAAGCTGTGTTTGATGATGGGTATGCATAGTAGGGTGTGTCGAGGGACTGGACTCTTTGCTGAGACCCCTTTCTTGGATGATGGGTGTGCATAGTAGGGTGTGGGAAGAGCCTTAACACTACTCACAACTCTTCCCATGCTGGTGGGCGTACATAATAGACTCTGATTAAAAACCATCTCCACTAAGACCGCTTACTTCAGTAGCAAGTGTGCATACCAGAGTGCATTTAAATATTACCTGCTCCTTCCTATTTTTCACAATCCTGTGAAACTGTTGTAAGATCATAACATTTTTTTAAAAAATATTCCACAATCTACTCATCACAGTACTAATACCTTACACACTTTCTCTCAATAACAAGTACCACAATATGCATTTCTATTAGTACAGTGTAGTGCAAACTCAACTACTCCATTTTACTATTCACAATCACATTAGAGACCTGAGACATCATAGATTAAAATAAAAAATACACTTTTATTTTCATCATATTAGTAATGCCTTAGAGACCTCCTCTCAAACTCTAGGGGCACAGGATGCCTTTTTGCTGCCCCCTTATATAGACTTTTAACTTAATTTCCATAATGTAGGAAGCTGGCACTGTATATACTATACCAACGTGAGGTATAGTGTGCACAGAGTCAAGTGGAACCCAAAAGGTAGGCAGAAGTTAAGTAGATAGCACCTCACTCTCTATTTGTGGTAGTGCGGTCAAGCAGTAAGGCTTTACCAGAGGACAGTGTTAAGCATTTGTTGCATACACTCAGTCAGCAAATTAATTCACACACTCAAAGACTGAACTTCAGACCAATTGTTTTAGTATAAAAATATTCTTTTAGTTATTTTGTTTCCTAGAACCAAGCAAGTCTGGCACAGGTAAATGATCAATAATTTGCAGTAAATATACAGTTGTAACACAGTTTGGTTTGTAATTGTATATGCACTTTGTTTTGATTTACAGTACTGTTACTGAGAAATGCAATGCTTTGGAAATACAGTACATATACTTTGAATGGGCTTTTTAGTAAAATGACCAGTACATTACTTTCAGATTACCTCTCTTACAGAGTGTAGTATACCTGGATACTACACTGGGACATTTCCTGTAAACAGGTAAGTAAAAGCATTTTTGTTAGTTAGTACAGTTGTAAAAGGATTTCTTAGATTTTCCAACTCCACACTTAGAAACTTTTCATAAAAAAACAGTCAATGTTATCCTATGGAGAAAAATAGTGTTATCGGTTCAAAGGTAAGTATTTTTTTGTGGGAGCTGGTATTCTGGGGTTAGACTCGGGGGTCCCCCAGGGTCAAGGATGCACTCTTGTTACACCCTCAGCACACTAGGGCATCCAGGTGCAGAGTGCTGAGGCCCAATGTTATCCAATGAGGGATAGGGGGCCTACAGTTTATTTAGTTATTTATTTATTTCTAAAGTTTTATATAGCGCAAACTTGATCCAGAGGGATATCAGAGTGCTTTAAAATTTGAAGGGAAGGAAGGTAATTTATAGACACAGCATCTTGCATCTCTTTTTTCTGCTGCATTCCTCTCCTACCTATGTCTATTACTTTCCGTCCCCCACAGCTTGGTGGCTGCTGACGAGCAGGACACTAGGTTGTGGGAGCAAAGCTCTTGGACTAAAGCTCAGGGCAAATGGGGGCTTAGGCCAGCACAAAAGATGCACCCTCAGCTGCACTGGGGCGGCCGGGTGCAGAGAGCTGCTTTGGCATCGGGTGCCCCGTAACTTTCAATGGGGAGTCCTTTGTCCTGCAGGCTCAGGACAAAGGTCTTCTGGGTGTGACCAACACTCGGAGAGGTAAGTTGGGATGTTGGGGGTTAGTTAGGCACCATCAGTTGGGCTACCCAAGGCTGAGGGGCATCGGGTGCCGGGGTGCCTTTTAGGGTTGGATCTTCTTACTAGCTCTTGGTCACGGTTGGAGGGACCTTCGGGGTTGAGGCTGCACGTGTCAAAGGGAGGCTTGAGACAGGGCAGGGGTCACCGAATCTTGGGTCAGGATCGCCAGGAAGACCTCCTCTTGGTGTTGGGCCACTCAAACTCGGGCCATGGGTGTCGGGTGCAGAGTGGTGGAAACTTGTGGATCCTTGGGGAGTTGGAGTCTGTCTCCCGCGAACACTGGATTGGTTCAAACAGAGTCTTTGGGATTGAAGGCAGGCAGGTCCTCTGGGTTTCTCAAGGTTGCTGGCTTCAGAATTGTAATTGTAATTGTAATGGGATTTCTAAAGCGCATGGCTGCCCGTGAGCGTCCCAGCACTAACAGATGAACCAAGTGGATCAGGCGAGCGCGGAGAGGATGGTTACGGGAACAGCCAAGTCTTTAGAAGCCTTCGAAAAGGCAGCAGGTTGTGTTGGGCACGGAGGTCGAGCGGGAGGGCGTTCCACAACTTGGACGCATGATAGGAAAAATGCCGGCCTCCGGAGCGAGCTTTCTTGATCCTGGGTATTTGAGTTAGATGGGCATTAGAGGATCGAAGGTTCTAGACGTGGTATGCGGGACAACAAGGTCCTTAAGTATTGGTGGGGCTTTTCCATGAAGGATTTTGTGGGTTAGGCACAGGGCCTTGAACTGCACCCTTTGCACCACGGGCAACCAGTGTAATGTTTTAATAGCTGGTTTAGCTGAGCAGCGGTTCTTCGTGTCGGTAAGGATCCGAGCAGCAGTATTTTACACAACCTGTAGCCTGGCTGTAACTTTCTTTGGTGCGCCGAGATATAGGGCATTTCCGTAGTCCACTCTGGACAGGATAAGACCCTGTAAGAGAAGCTTTCTTGACTGGAAAGGGAGCAGGGGGAGAATCTTGCGGGTAGTGCGTAGTAGACCAAGGCAGGTTCCAGCTGTTTTTCTTGCCTGGGTGTTTAGGGTAAGATTGTGATCAAGCCAAATCCCCAGGCTTTTGATTTCGGCTTTGGGGGTTGGGGGGGGGGGGCATGCATGGGGGCCACAGAGACTCCGGGCGAAAATGTCTAACACACCAGGATTTTGCTAGAGAAGGTTCGAGGTGGGGACAGGCCAGTAGGCTGGCGCCAAGTCAGTGGGCGTCCTCCTCTTCTTAGCTTCCGTGCGGCTGTTCGGTCCTTCGTCTTCTTTTCTTCTTGTAGTTTCATGTCTGCCTTCTTGGTTCAGGGCTGCGCCCTAAATACAGTATTAAGGGGGCGTTTTAGGGATCTCGAGGTCAGTAGCCAATGGGCTACTCTCTTTAGGGTGACAACTCCCTTAGTGTGCTCACCCCACATGGGGAGTAAGCACATTCCCAATCCTGATTGGGGAGTGGCTGCCATCTGCAAGATGGCGGGCACTGTAGAGTAGGCTTCACCTTGACTCCCTCACCTGAGGGATGGGGATGGCATAGGTGGGCACACCTTCTGTGCTGGCAAATTTTTCCCTCCTGTCTGCCTGCCGAAAAGGAAGGGAGACAGGAAGGGGGCCTGCTCCTGATAGCAGGAGAAGCTGTGTGTCGTATTACAAAGGCTGCCATGCCTTTGAAACTCCCCTGCCACAGATTACTCTTCCTGGCCTGGGGGAGGTGTGAACACCTCTGCCAAGGACATGCTTTGTTTCTGGGCTCAGGGAGTGATGACTTCCACCCTGGGGGTTCAGAAACATGTCTTGCGGAGGCAGGCTGTTGTATACCAGTCAGGGGAGCCACCAGAGGCTGATCATTTCTCAGAGGGCATCTCTAAGATGCCCTCTGAGTGCATTTTTCATTAAATCCAACACTGGCATCAGTGTAGCCATTATGGTGCTGTGGAGTTCATAATGACAAGCTCCCAGCACCATATACTCTTAATGGCAGCACTGAACTTACAATGTCTAAGAATGGACTTAGACACTGTAGGGGTTCAGGGCTCATGCACCTGTACCCTCACTACAGGTATGGGGCACACAGCTAGAGGGGTGCCTGATCTATGCCAGGGCAGTGGGTTGTAGACATGGCACACAGGGATGTGTGCCATGTATCACTTTGTTCTGCACCAAAACACGCTGCCTGCACAGGCAGTGTGTGAGTTTAAAGGTACAGGACCTCTAAGGGTGGCACAATAAGTGCTGCTGCCCTTAGAGACCTTCCCTGGTTACAGTGCCCTGGGTACCTGTGGTACCTTTTACCAGGGGCTGACCTGTGGCCATAGAGTTCCAATTGGGTGTACAAGGTACAGTTTTGGAGAAAGAACACAGGCCCTGGGAACCTGATTGACCGGTACCCAGGGCTCATCAAGTTAAAGTGCATCAGTTGTCTGGCAAAAAGTGGGAGGGTTTACTTGCAACAGAATCCCACCTTCTCACACAACACCTGCAATTTTTCAAAGAAAGCAGTATTCGCGGCCATTTCATTTCTAAAATTTAAACAGCCAGCCAATCATCGCTCACAGAACTCGCAGGCCCCTCATGCTCCAATGAGAGTGTGAAGGCTCACTGGAACATATGGTCTCTCTATCAATCACAGGGCTCTATTTTTTAATTCACGCTCTATTATGACGCTTGCGAGAATCTCGTGAGTCTAACTATCCAAAAAGCACAATTGGTGGGCCAAGATCTCTCTTTCTGAGGAATTTGGTGTAATTCCGTTCAGCAGTTTTTGCTGTAGCTCTTCTTAACTCAATGGAAAATTCAAGAGGATTTTGAATTTTGGGACCCGCTTTTTCTCGCCTCTGCTTGACGTATCGTTCCAAAACTTTCCAGGAAAGAGATGAGGAGGCAAAACGTTTTTGGGGAAAAGTTTCATGAATATTCATGAAATCGGCCAAGTATATTTATTCTGGAGAAGGTTTTGGAGGAATTTGCTTTTGAGTTGGCAGGCACTTGAGATCGATAAGCCCCCACTTTCTGGTGCACCATGCTGTCAGCAAAAGAAAGCAGTTTTGCATAAAACTACATGCTTCAGAGCCCCCCTAGCCAGAGAAATAAAGTATATCCAGAATGTCTGAAGATGCCCGAGTTTACAGGGGAGGAGACATTGAAGCAGTCTGAACAGTCAAAGCAATTGGGAGAGGGGCTGCAGCATTTAGCTGCTGAGACGGAACTGAAGACATGTTTATTTTATTCAAGAGAAGGTGGTTATCGGACGGTCGCAAGCATGGGATTCAGTGGATGTCGATGCTGTGTTAGATTGCTGAACAGCATAGATTACTTTTGGAATGCGGGACATAAACTAAGAGTTAAAGTGATGTGGCAGCAAAACTGACATGATTGCACACCTCTATGACCTTGCATTTGGAGCTAATTTATTGTGATGTGTGACTGGCATCCCGATATGTGAATTGTTCATGATGATTGTATGGGACTCCAATTGCTTCATTCATTTGCCTTATGCTTGCCACTGTTGTGTCATTTTGCAGACTGAAGCACAAAGGAGTAGTTTGGTTTTTAATTATCATTACACCATGTGCAGCTGTGAAAAACCTTTTTGTTTTGAAAATGAAGTATCCTTTTTGGGCAGACTGTATGTATAGACTGAATAATGTGATCTATTTTGTTGTGCATAATAGCGCTGTAAATGGGCATTGCCTAACTACTGTACTGGTACTTACTGGTAAGGATCTATATCTAAATCTATATATCTTTATATATATATCCTACTGGCGTTTGCCCGTAGTTAGGTATGGTTTGGGTGAAAGTTTCCATAGGAAAAGCGTTTTTTGTTTTGTCAATAACTTTGGCGCCCCTTGATGAATCTTCATGACATGTTTGAAAAACTTCCCCTTTTTGGTTCAGCTGCTGTGTTGAAAGTTTTAGGGTGTTCCGTCAAGCGAGGGCCAAGAAAAAAGTTGGGGCCCCAAAACACGTTTTCCCCATGTAATGTCTATAGGGATTTTTCATTTTTTAACACAACTACAACCCGAACCACTGAATGGAATTACACCAAATTTGGAAAAAGCTAGATGTGGGGCTAAAAAGTGGACTATTTGTGATTTGGTGCAAATACGTGCAGTAATTTTAGAAATGTTTAAGTTTACAAAATATAGATATCTGTGACCTCTACAGCCTACGGAGACCCTACTGAAATTTGTTTGGCTGCCAACACTTCAACTGGGAAGTGTTGGCAGCCATCTTAGGAATTGGTTAAACCGAGTTGCACAAAAAATGTAAAAAGAAAAGGGGGCAGGGTGGAAACTCTGGACCCCCTAGGCCTCTTGGAGGCATCCCACTGGGACCCCCGTGAGCCCCAAAAAATGTTTTTAAAAAAAAATACTTGTCGGGATCTGCGGCTCCCGCACCTAATTTATTATTGATCCCTGGGTGAGCAAGATCCCGGGGACATGACTTGTAATTATTGGAGGGGGCACATAGGAGCCCCTCCTGTGGCTTATTATGCCCCAGGGACCACCACCTTCCCGGGGCTTCTGTAAATGTTAATACATGGGAGGCTTTTATGGGCTCCTCCGCTGCCCCTTGGACCACCACCAATCAGGCCTTTAATGAAAATAAGTGCAAGGGGTCTTGACCCCCCTGCAGCCCCAAGGCCCGCCACCTCCCAGGGGCTTCATTGTAAAATAATGTCGGGCCCGCATGGACCCCCGCAGTCTCAGAGGCCTCCAGGATGCCAGAGCTTTAATGTAAGAAAAATGTGGGGGGCTAAAAAGACCCCAGCCCCGGGGACCACCACTTCCCAGGGTAAATACAAACAAAGGTAGGGGTGTGCGTGACCCCCCTCCTGAAGCCAATAATGGCCCTGGGGACAGTCAACCCCCCAGGAATGGCTCCAGCAATGTTCTGGGATGCCCACCCCGGGACATTGATGTTTGTTATTGTTTGGATGGCAAACTCCATTACATCCAAGAGAGAGCAGAAAATGCTCTTGCTTGCACTAAGTGGAGCAGAATTGCTTTTGGACAGAGGGAGCTGCATGTTAGCAGCTCCCTCTGTCTAAAAGCAATGCTGGTAACCGCAGGACTTGGGAGCCAGCAGGGACCACGGAGGTCTTCATGCTCCCCATGGTCCACAAAGGAGAGGCCAGAACCTGAGAGATGGGGTCCTTGGGGATAAAATTGACCCAGGGAGTGGAGCCGCATGGCCTCCTCCATTTTTTTTAGAAAAAATGGGCAGGCCCAACTTGATGGGGTCTCCGGTGCCATAATTGCCCTGGGAGGGGGGCAGTGAAGCCCCACTCCCTTGTTTTATACATTTCCTTTACATAAAGGGCAGGCCTCGGGGGATGAGGTCCCTGGGCCCAGGGAAGAGGCCTGCATGGACCCTCTTTCTTTATAATATAAAAGAAATGCTACCAACACGACACTGGAGGCCTCACCCCCTTTCTGCTGCATGCTGCAATTGCCCCTCCTGGCATGCTGATGGATGGCGGATAACGTCCCCTTGGCTGCTGAGTGTCTGTAGGGGCCAACAAGTCTTCCTGTTACCTCTTGTAAGTCCCAAACAGTGGGATTGCTGAGAGGTGGTTGGAGGCCACGCTTCTTTCTCCACCATTTTGCAAATTTGACCTTTGGGTGCACTGATGGTTGAGAGATGAGGTCCTCTTGCCTCCTGAGGGCCTCAGAATTAAAGTGGAAGTCTTCCCCAACCAGTGCCTTGGGGTTAACAAGGACCAAGGGAACTTTATCCCCACAACCAGCAGTGCGCCATGAGGCCTGTTTGCAGAGTGGCGGTGAAAGAGGGGATTGGCCTCCAAAGCCCTCTTAGCAATCAGACTGTGTAAGACTTACTGGAGGTAACACAGCCAAAGTGACTTCATCCTCCAACCAGCAATGAATCAGGAGGTGCATTTGCAGTGTGGTGGACAAAGGGGGAGTGGTCTCCAAAGACCTTTCAGCAATTTCAACAATTCCACTGTGTGGGACTTACTGGAGGTAACAGGAGGGCTTGTTGGTCCCCAGGGACAGTCTAGACCACGGGTACTCATAGTACGGCCCGCGAGCCTCCAGCGGCCCGGCAAACCTTTCCTGGCGGCCCGCGGACCTTGAGACATCGTACCCTTGTTTTACATTTTCTTTAAAGAGTGTCTGCAGCAGCATGAGAGACTCTGCTGCTCTGTGGGGGCTGGGTGATCCTAGCGATAGCCAGAGTAAAGCTGCAGGGGCCTAAGAAGAGGTGAAATACATGAAAGCCTCATTAACATGCAAATGGTCTTTTAAAGACCCGTGAAGTACTCGGGGGCGGCTGTGCGTGTGTGTGTGCCCGGGATGACACACAGGCAGGGTGAGATGACAGAGGGTGACAGAGGGAGTGAGAGGGAGTGGGAGGGAGAGTGAGAGGGAGGGAAAGGGAGGGAGACATAGAGGGAGGGAAAGAGAGGGAGACAGAGAGGGAGGGAGTGAGAGGGAGGGGGCGGAGAGGGAGTGAGAGGGAGGGAGAGTGAGAGGGGGGAGAGGGAGGGAAAGGGAGGGAGACGGAGAGGGAGTGAGATGGAGGGAAAGAGAGGGAGACGGAGAGTGAGTGAAATGGAGGGAGACAGAGAGGGAGTGAGAGGGAGGGGTATGGAGAGGAAGTGAGAGGGAGGGAGAGTTAGAGGGAGGGAGGCGGAGAGGGAGTGAGAGGGCGGGAAAGAGAGGGAGGCGGAAAGGGAGGGGGACGGAGAGGGAGTGAGAGCGAGTGAGAGGGAGGGAAAGAGAGGGAGACGGAGAGGGAGGGAAAGGGAGGGAGACAGAGAGGGAGGGAGGAAGAGGGGGGAGACGGAGAGGGAGTGAGAGGGACGGAAAGGGAGGGGGACAGAGGGAGTGAGAGGGAGGGAAAGTGATAGGGAGGGAGAGGGAGTGAGAGGGAGGGAAAGAGAGGGAGACAGAGAGTGAGTGAAAGGGAGGGAGACAGAGAGGGAGTGAGAGGGAGGGGGGGGACAGAGGGAGTGAGAGGGAGGGAGAGTGAGAGGGAGGGACATGGAGAGGGAGGGAGTGGGAGGGAAAGAGAGGGAGACGGAGAGGGAGTGAGAGGGAGGGAGAGTGAGAGGGAGTGAGAGGGAGGGAAAGGGAGGGAGAGGGAGTGAGAGGGAGGGAAAGAGAGGGAGAGGGAGGGAAAGGGGGGAGACTGAGGGAGGGAGAGGGAGGGAGATGGAGAGGGAGGGAGAGGGAGGGAAAGGGAGGGAGTGAGAGGGAGGGAAAGGGAGTGAGGGAGTGAGAGGGAGGGAAAGGGAGGGAGACAGGGCGGGACTGAGAGGGAGTGAAAGGGAGGGAGACGGAGAGGGAGGGAGGGAAAGGGAGGGAGTGAGAGGGAGGGAAAGGGAGGGAGAGGGAGTGAGAGTGAGGGAGAGGGAGGGAAAGGGAGGGAGACAGAGAGGGAGTGAGAGGGAGGGAGACAGAGAGGGAGGGAAAGAGGGAGATGGAGGGAGATGGAGTGAGAGGGAGAGAAAGTGTGGGAAAGGGAGTGAGGGGAGGGAAAGGGAGTGAGAGTGAGAGGGAGAGAGAAAAGGGAGGGAGAGGGAGGGAGATACAGGCAGGGAGAGGGAGGGAGAGGGAGAGAAAGGGAGAGAGAGGGAGAGGAAGAGGAAGAGAGAGAGAGGGAGAGAGAGAGGGAGTGAGGCAGTCAGAGTGAGTGAGACAGAGGGAGAGAGGGAGTAATAGGGAGTGAGAGTGAGAGGGAGTGAGACGATCAGAGTGAGTGAGACAGAGGGAGACAGGGAGAGAGGGAGGGAGAGAGTGAAAGTGAGAGCTAGAGAGAGGGAGGGAGACTGAGAGAGAGATAGAGAGAGAAAGAGAGAGAGAGATGTGTGTATGCCGGGTCTGGTGGCTCAGTGGACGAAGGCATCCGCTGCAGGGACCTGTGATCAACCTCATGGTCAGTTTTTTTTGTTGCTCTATCCCCGCCCCCTCCCCCACTGACTCCGCCCCCACCGGTGCGACCCTTGGACATAAACCAAACTGTAAATTTGGCCCCCCAGAGAAAGTTTGTGAGTACCCATGGTCTAGACCCAAGGGGAGTTCATTCCCCAAACAGCAGTGTGCCAGGAGGTGCCTTTGCAGAGTGGTGGAGAAAGGGGGCATGGCCTCGTAAAACCTCTTAGTATTCCCACTGTGTGGGACTTACTGGAAGCAACAGGACGGGTTGTTGGCCCCCAAGGAGGTGGCTGAGTGCCAACTACCCATCCTGTTACCTTCAGTAAGTTCCACACTGCAGGATTGTTGAGAGGTCTTTGTGCCCCCTTTCTCTCCCACTCTGCAAACATGCCTACTGGCATACTACTAGTTGGGGGATGAAGTCCCCTTGGCTGTGTTTTCACACAGTGGGATTGCTAAGAGGTCTTTGGAGGCCAAGCCCCCTTTCTCCACCATTCTACAAACGTGTCTACAAACGTGTCTCCTGGTGCACTACTGGTTGGGGAATTAAGTCCTCTTAGATGCTGAGGGGCCTTGGGGAGTTTATTTACTCACTTACCCATACAGTCACTCATATACCCCATCACTCACCTATACTGCATTTCACATACCCAGTTGCTCACCCATGTACCACAGACACATCCACTCACCCACACAGCCATACAAACACTCACTAACCCATACAGCCACTGACTCACTCACTCACTCACTCATCCATACAGACGGTCACACACACCCTTGCCCACTCACACAGACACTCAGACACCCTATAAAGGTACTCAGACAACCAAGCAATCACCCTTACAGCTACTCACTTACCCACTCCCACACCCATACAGCCACTTAGACACCAACTGACAGACTGACACAAACATTCACACAACCAGTCACTCACCCATACCTTCACCAAGACACCTAATCACTCAGTTATACAGTCAGTCACATTCCCACTGAATCATTCATTAAGACACTCATACACCCACTGATTCACCAATATACCTTGGTAAATATATTTAACACTCATAAATGTTTTAAAAACACTAGGTCATTGATGGTGTCATCAGTGATGTCCTCAGTGATGTAATTTGAGATATTTTCAGTGATATCATCAGTGATGTCAGTGACCATGTAATGATTAATGCAATATGTGACGTCATAAGCAGTGCATTGCAGAGCCATGTGTTATAACTATAACTGCTGTATCACACTGTTTTTATGAGTGTCAGAAGGCTTCTCACCTGTATTCGCATGGGAGCAGTAGGACAACTGTTTCCCAATGCTCCTCTCCAACTTCGCTGCCAATCCAAATAAATCCTAGACCAGCAGGACCGCTCAAAAAGGGGGGAAAGTGGAATGGGAGAGAGAAGAGACAGTCACATCTGTTTGGCTTCCTTCCCAGAACTCGTCTTTGCCTTTTTCTACCTTCTTCCAGTGCTATTCAGCGATTCTTCTCTGGAGAGTAAACTTCATGGGAAGATATAATCAAGCACACATGGAATGTTATGTTCTACTACTATTACTCTATCAGCAAGTTATCTCTCTAACTTTGATTTGCTATATTAGTCAATATGCTTCTGACTGATACATCTATTCTATAACCTTATATATTGTCTTAATCTTTAACCTTTTTAAATTGCTTCTTAGCATATGTAATTTCAGCAAAATAGACTTTCTTAAATTACAAGTATTTTTCACATCAACATATTTGTTTATCTGCGGTAAAGTTACTAAAGTTGATCTTTTCTTTGTCTTTGGGGTACTTGCGTGTCTTCAGACGGTTTAAAGAAGGAGGAGATTTCAGAGTTTTTTCCCGTCTTCAGGCAAGTGCTTTCCTTTAGTCAAATTTCTATGGTTCACTGCTCTTCTCTTTTCAGGTTCCTTGGTTATTTGACGTCTTACTGTGGTTGAGGAAGAGGGGCAATTGTGCTTCCATCTCTTCCAGTATCAATGAGAGATTCTATAGACTCCGGATATTTAGAGAGACATTAATCTCTCTGAACGAGACTTCCGACAGGGCTTGGGAATTCACTTTGTTTTCAGACAGACTCCGAAACAAGACTCTAAGTCTCTCTTGAGCCCTGCCCAGAGTTGATAGGGATTTCTGTACCTGGCAGGCAGACTCAGGAAAGAAGCACTTCTCACCTCATGAACAGAATTGTTTTTAATAGCAAACTTGACTGACTAAAACATTATTTTACAAGTGACACAATTACCCTGATTTAAACTTTCACAGAGCTACGAGGTTTCCAACCAGGTGGAGACATTTATTTTGTGAAGTGCACTGTTCTGAGGCAGTGTGTGCTGGACATTCCTTTCAGGGTTGCAACACTAGAGTGTTGAAAATATTGTGGCTTTCTGGCGGCCGTCTTGGAACTTCTAATCTTCTTTCTCAAGCTCCAACTGAAGTTCATCTGCCTCAATCTTGATAAGTATCCAGATCTTTATCCTGTTTTGCCAAAGATCTGTGGGATTCTGACAGTACCCCCTCGAAAAGGATGAACCTCCTGGTCGGGGTTTGCTTGGAACTTCCATATGAAATGCCTTAACCAAACGAGGGGCTTGCGCATTTGAGTGCAATTCCCAAGATCTATTCTCAGGGCCAAAGCCTTTCCAATCACTCAAATAATACATTTCACCCTTGGATACCCTTGAATCTAAAATTTGTTTCACTTCGCATTCTGGTCACATTTCATTTTGCACTGGCTTAGGTAGCAGGGTTACTCTTAAACCTTTCGATATCTTTTTTTGATAAAGTGACATGAAACATTAGATGTATCTTCAGATGTTGGGGTAGTTTTACCTTGTAGGTCACTGGGTTTATCTTTTTCACTATTGGATATGGACCTACAAAGTGTGGCTGAACTTCATATTGCCTTTAAGTCTAAGGTTCTTAGAGTTGAGCCAGACTTGATCCCCACTTTTCAAATTGGGTTACTTCCGTCTCTTATTTGATAGGAATTTGTAATTCTCTTTAGCCTTGGTTAAGTACTCAGTTGCTGATTTGTATATCAAACCAAACACAAGGAGATGATGGACGGAGAGCTGAAACTTTTCACACACTCATCCCCAATCACAGATCTGGGTTGAATCCATCATAGTCTTTTAGCTCACTTCGCCACCCCAGTTCAGAACCAGCTATCTGCAAATCAGTCTTGACCCTATGTCTCATGGGAACAGTTCAGCCCAAACTGCCAAGCCAGGTGTTCTCTGGACTGGAAACAAGCATCCTGGGACCAGTTTCAGGGTAACACCCCTCATCAGTAAGGCTAGCTTTAATCCAGTGGCAAAATGAGCAAGGGACCTACGTCTGGGCATACCCTGCCAACTTAGGATGAACAAAGCAAACACAAGGAGATGATGGACGGAGCGCTGAAACTTTTCAGACACTCACCCCCAGTCACAGATCTGTGTTGAATTCGTCATAGTTCTTTAGCTCACTTCACCACCCCAGTTTAGACCCAGCTATATGCAAATCATTTCTATATCAAAGGCATATGTTGTGCCAGATCTTTCACAGCTGAAACTGCCACCTCTTGAAAAGACACAGAAAAATTTGAATGTCGACCATAATTCAAGTAAAAAGGCGTGTAGCCTATGGATACATTTTTTGCATTATTGTGTGCAAACTCAGCTGCCCATAAGAACTCTGGCCAATCTCCCTCTTGAGCTACAAGAAACAACCTCAAGTATTGTTCCAGCTCCTGATTATTTCACTCAGTCTGCCCATCAGTTTCAGGATGGTAACTGGTAGACTATTTAGTGTTTATGTTCAGTTTGATGTAAAAGCCTTTCAAAAGTGCAAAAAAAACTGGGAACTTCGGTCTGAGACTATCTCTTTTGGAATTCCATGAGACCGTACTATGTTCTGACTAAAAACTTGAGCTAACATCTTAGCAGAAAGAACCCACTTTAATGGGACAATATGGGTCATCTGGTCAAGGCATCTACATATACCAAGATGGTGTCAACACCTTACTAGAGGGTAAATCTACTATTAGATCTAAGGTCACGGTGTAACAGGGATGGGGAGGATTGGGCCATGGTTGCAATAGACACTCCAGTCTATGCTACTCCACTGAATGCCATTCCACTGTACACTACTCCACTATATTCTATTCCACGCTATACCACTCCACTCTATGCTATTCCCCTTTATGCCACTACACTGTACGTTACTCCACTTTAAGCCATTCTAGTTTACTGTCTTCCACTTTATATAACTCAACTCTAAAAAACTCTGTTACACTATATGACAGTCTATTTGACACTATTCCACTCTATCCCCATACACACCACTGTTCAAATTTGTTACTCCACTCTATGGCCTTCTACTCTATTGTCCAACACTCTACTCCAGTCTACAGCAGTTTCTAACACTATACAACCCATCACTCCACTGTATTAGACAAATCCCCCATTTATAACAGTTTCCTTGCTGCTATGCTATACCAATTCAATGTACTTCACCCCACTCTGCGGTAATCTACTGTACCCTACTCCAATTCATGCCAGTCCATTGTGCACCACTCCACTCTACACTATTCCACTCTGCCACTCCACTCTTCTACACTCCGCTGTACAGTATTCCACTGTGCACTATTCCACTGTATGCTACTCCACTTTGCGGTAATCCATTACAGTGTACACCACGCCACTCTTCACCACTCCACTGTATGACACTCTCCTTCACTCTATATAACTCCACTCTATAAATGTCTACAACACTTTTTGGCAATCTAGATCATTCCATGCCACTCTATGCTTATACACTGCACTGTCCAACTCTAAACTCCACTCTATGCCCATACATTTCATTGTATAACACTCTATTCCACTATTCAATACTTTTATGTACAACATAGCAGGCCACTCTGCATATATAGGTATTTTCTTTATTGTTTGGTTAAAACCAGTACTAATTTAAAAAAACTTGATCGGTTCATCGTAAAAAGGACCACTGAGTAGAAACCCACTAGAGCATTATAGATAAATATATTTATACAGGTCGCCAGTAGGAAGTAATTGAGGATGGACCAAGTAATGAGTAATGTTATATATTAGGTCATAAGCAGTGCATTGCGGGGCGTAAGTTATAGTTAGGTCAGGTAACTATAACTGCTGAATTTCTCTGGTTTTGAATGAGTCAAATGTGAAATGCGAGCCTAACTATAAATTCCATGTAACCTTTGTTTTTTTCAGTACATTTCTCATGTTTTTTCTATTTCCTAACTATCATATCCCTGTAACCTTTGTTTTTTTCTGTGAAAAAAAAAATATATATATGTATATGTGTACGTATATATGTGTATGCATATGTGTACGTATATATGTGTATGTATATGTGTGTACATATATGTGTGTGTGTATATATATATATATATATATATATATATATAAGTGTATGTATGTATGTGTGGGTGTGTGTGTGTGGGTGTGTGTGTGTGTGTGTGTATATGTGTGGGTGTGTGTATGTGTATATAGGTATGTGTCTGTATATAAATGTATGTGTGTGTATATATGTGTGTGTGTATATATGTATGTGTGTGTGTATATATGTATGTGTGTGTGTGTGTGTATATATGTATGTGTGTGTATATATATCTGAAAAAGCAGCATCCCTACGGCAGTGCAAGTTGAAGCCCACACTCCAGATAGGTAATCCAATTATACATATGCATATCACACAATTTGACACCAACAAAGACACACTCTTCAAGCAGGCTATGTGGTTTATTTCGAATGACAGCAGAATTGGTAGTTTACATCAGGGCAAAATTCCTTTGACCTAACGTGTTTCGAGTTCACCAGGTCTTTGTCACAGACCACTCCATGAAGAAAGGTCAGAGCATCAACTACCTCGTTTAAATACAACTCCCGTCCTCAGTGGGCCTCCAGTGAGTTAAAGTGCATGCTGGAAATTATAGTCCTTGACTATAACAATTATTCCTTCTGTAGGTTTTTTCGTCATGCAATTATTCATTCGAATATCCATCGTCCCAAAGTGGGCATTCCCAATGCCAACTTGCAGAATAGCTGCAAACTATTAGATGAAATCCACAGCCCATCATTCTGTATGTGACTGTAGCTCAGTCACATGGACCCGCTCCATAATGCGGTGGTACGTCTTTACGGCTGGACCCACCATTTGTATACACATCAAAGACTTTGTCCCGAACAATGACACACTCTCCAAACAGGCTGATACTTGGTTTATTTCGCATGACAGCAGAATCAGTAGTTTACATCAGGAGAAAGTTCCTTCAGCCTAACACGATTGTCTGCATTCATAAGCCCTTGCGTATGTCCCATATTGAACACTGAGATTGTTTGGCCGAAGCCTTTCTCAGCTGCCCAGATTTAATACGTTTAGATTTTGGACGGAGGGGAAAGGTCATTTTCTCAAACTGTCCCTCAGTTACAGAACTGGCCTCTCAAACTCCTGATGACATAAATGATTACTTTCAGAACCTTGCCTTTATTGTAATCCATACTAATATTATAAAGAGAGAGCCCAAACCTTTGAGGCGGGTAATCTCAGTAACCACAGCACCAATCACAACACCCAATACAGCGTTGGAAAGGGCAGTTGCAGCAGAAGGACATAGGCTATGCAGATGGCCACCATATATATATATTTTTTTTGCAGAGTTTTATATAGCGCGAACTTGACCCAAACTGAATCATGTATCAGAGCGCTTTACATGGCACCAGTTACGTTACATGAGGACACACATTCATTTCTTTAGGCACGGGGAGATTAAGTGATTTGCCCAGAATCACAGGATGTTTGGCATCGTTACCAAGACTCGAACCCAGATCCCCAGTCGCGAGGTCGAGCGCCTTAGCCGTTAGGCCAACTCCTCTATACATTTAAAAGGTAAAAGAACCGTGCCAGCAAAGTAGTCCCTTGTGGGCGTGTCTGCGTTGTGCAGTGGGCGTGGGCTGGGGGCGTGACTAACGCTGGGGGCGTGTGGTATGGCCATCACATCGTGGGCTGTGGGCGTGTGCTGGGGGTGTGACAAACGCGGGGGGCATGACAAACACTGGTGGCGTGTGTCCGCCCTTCATGCCATGTGAGTCGTACATACAAGTGCCAATTACATTGCTGCGCAGCATCAAGGGGCACGCTGGGGGCGTGACACGCTGGGGGCGTGAGAAACGCTGGGGGCTTGTGTCCGGCCTTCATGCCATGTGAACGCAATTGCGCCGCATCAAGGGGCACGCTGGGGGGTGAGAAACGCTGGGGGCGTGTGCTACGTTCCGCCCTTCATGCCATGTGGGTCGTATATTAATCAGAAGTCTGCTGTGGCCGTGTGCTGGGGGTGTGACAAACGCGTTTACCTGGAGGCCTGGTAAGTAACGTTACTGCAGCCTCTCCTGCGCGCTGTTACTGAGCTCTCTCATTCAACGAAATTACACGCGCCTGCTACCATCAACCAGGGCTCTACCCGGGCTCAGGCGACGGATCAGTACACTAATTCCACGCACCTGGTAACATCAACCAGGGCTGCAGCTTGGGCTCAAGCGGGGGAACACGCGCCTGCTAACATCAAACAGGTCTGCATATGGGCCTCAAGCGGGGGAACACACAAATGAGCGTGTCTGCGGGGACATTTACTGCCGCCTCTCCTACTCTCTGCCACTCAACTCTCTCATTAAACGGATTTACCCACGGCTGATAACTCTCTCATTCAACGACATTACATGTGCCTGCTAACATCAACCAGGGCTGTAGTCGGGGCTCAGGCGGCGGATCACTACACCAATTACACACACCTGCTAACATCCACCATGGCTGCAGCGGGGCCTTCTCCTTCCCTATTCTAATGAAACAAAAAATGTTGTCTACCGCGAGATTTTAAAATAAATTGCCCTTGCCAAATACACACATTACACACATTCTATTTCATACCCGGACAACGTCGGGATGTGCTGCTAGTTAACTATAAAGTTCTCTCTATCATTTTCTTGGCAGATCTGAGTAGAAGCCTTGTAATACAGCCCTTGGAATACCAACGTACTCCATAAAAATAATAAACTTAAACTAAAAATATACAAAAGTTAAATATGTTTCAACCTATCAACTCCTTTGACACAAGTTGCATTCAACTAAAATATATTAGTGAGTTAGGTGCTTGCTGAGAGCTGAATGTAGCTGGCAAGACACATGTTTGTAAAAACTAACGCAGTCTATCATTCTTTTAAGCTTCTTCTGATGTTGATTACACGTGAGATGTATATACTGAAAATGTGAGCTTTTGCTCTTTTTATTTGCTTTGCTAAAAGATACAGTTCCATAAAAAGTTCCTTTTGATCAACCATTGCCTGGGTTTGTGCATTTGGTGCTGCATTTGGCAAGCATGTGGTAAGAGATGTGAGGTGGCAATAAGCTCACAGAGGTCTATAAGAAGTGAAGCGAAGTAGTGCACAAACTGCAATGGCCTGAAATCAAAGTGGGACCCAGTGAACACTCTAGCCATACTCTCGTCACCAGTTCAGGAGTATGGGTGTCAGAAAGGTGGAAAAAGACAAGGTGAATGGTCTGTCATGCAAGGAGGGCACACTGGAGTTTTCTTACCCCGTGGGCTGCTTTGCATATTGAGAAGTGTAGGGTTGAATGCTCAAAAAGAAAAAGAAAAAACAAGCAATAGAATTGTAAGTAAATTGTTTTTAGGTTGAGGAATCATGAACTAGGTAATCATTTTCAAACAGACCTCTGGGATGTCATCAAGGAAAAGTGGTCCCTATGGAGCAACTACTATGAATACGAGAATCTACAGTATCTTACCATGCAAAATTAAGGTGCATTAAAACCAACCTGAAGACCCCCTCCATGTGGACCTGTTGCAGCACATATTGTTTTTATAGCCAACGGCATTATCTTAAAATCCAATAAAACCAGTAGAATATATTAATGAACAAACCAGCATGTAATCTTTTTAATCCAATAGGTTGTTGTTGGACTTAACCCTTTCGGCAGAGTCATTGCCAGACTTTTGCTTTCCACCTCCTAATTTTGCTGAATTCGTTTTTGTTGGCTTAGGACTCTGTGCAATCTACCACTGCTAACCAGTGCTAAAGTGCTTGTGCTCTCTCCCTAAAAGGTAATAGAATTGCTTTTACACAGTTAGCATAGTTAAGTTACTGGTAAATCCCTAGTAAAGTGCCCAGTAGCTCACCCACTCTCCATCGTGGTTGGCCTAAACTTGTGACTTTGAGGTTCTGTAATTTTCGAGTCTGACTCCATTTTGTTCTGTGCCACCATTTTGTGCTGCCCTCACGTAGGCCTGTAAAGGTAGCCTGGCGAACAAAGTGGCCTGGCTTCTTAGTTCATGTGTACATTAACTAGGTTTCTTTTTGACTCTGAAATGAACTGTAAGAAACTGACCTCTACACCTGAAACTGATCTCGCAAAGCCAATTTCCCTGATCGATCTTTGTCTGAGATTGCCAATCAATTTTCAGGGGGTATGTTACACCTACAACGCAACTTTTACGTAGCATTCCGTTACAACGCAGATTTTACAACGCGGGATCCATTACATCGTATGTCATTACAATGCATGGCATTACATCGCAGATGCTATTACAACGCATACTATTACATCGTAAGTATTGGTAAGTATTTAATTTTTTTTTATTTCATTTAATATTATTTAATTGATTTAATTATTATTAATTATAAAAAAAAATATTTATTTTTGTTTTTAAATATTATAAATTAAATATATTAATTTAAGTGATTTTTTAAATAAGTATGAGTATAGGAGTATATGTTTTGGGGTACTGAGGTATATGTTTTGGGGTGTTTGGGTATTTATAGGTTTTAGGGCAGGGTTTGGGTTTTGGGGTACAGGGGTGTTTTTAGGTTTTAGGGTAGGGTTTGGGTTTTGGGGTACAGGGGTGTTTTTAGGTTTTAGGGTAGGTTTTGGGTTTTGGGGTACAGGGGTGTTTTTAGGTTTTAGGGCAGGGTTTGGGTTTTGGGATACAGGGGTGTTTTTAGGTTTTAGGGCAGGGTTTGGGTTTTGGGGTACAGGGGTGTTTTTAGGTTTTAGGGCAGAGTTTGGGTTTTGGGGTACAGGGGTGCATTTAGGTTTTAGGGCAGGGTTTGGGTTTTGGGGTACAGGGGTGTTTTTAGGTTTTAGGGCAGGGTTTGGGTTTTGGGGTACAGGGGTGTTTTTAGGTTTTAGGGCAGGGTTTGGGTTTTGGGGTACAGGGGTGTTTTTAGGTTTTAGGGCAGGGTTTGGGTTTTGGGGTACAGGGGTGTTTTTAGGTTTTAGGGTAGGGTTTGGGTTTTGGGGTACAGGGGTGTTTTTAGGTTTTAGGGCAGGGTTTGGGTTTTGGGGTACAGGGGTGTTTTTTGGTTTTAGGGCAGGGTTTGGGTTTTGGGGTACAGGGGTGTTTTTAGGTTTTAGGGCAGGGTTTGGGTTTTGGGGTACAGGGGTGTTTTTAGGTTTTAGGGTAGGGTTTGGGTTTTGGGGTACAGGGGTGTTTTTAGGTTTTAGGGCAGGGTTTGGGTTTAGGGATAATTAAATTATATTTACCATTTTAAAATTAATTGAAATATATTTAATAAATTAAATTAGTTATTTTACATTAATAACATTTTTTATTAAATTAATTAAATTAAATAAATTAATATTATTAATTTAATTTAATTTCATTATAAAAAATATGTACATTAAACTAATTACTTTTTTAATTAAATTAAATTAATTACAATTTTTATTATATTTACATTTATTAAATAGATATTATTTTATTAAATTAAATTAATGACAATTTTTAAATGTCTTTTAATTACATTATTTAAAAAAAATTATTTACAATAAACTAAATAACATTTTTAACAAAAAATTCAACTTACCTATACTTACGATGTAATGTCATGCGTTGTAATGACATCCGTTGTAATGGATCCCGCGTTGTAAAATCTGCGTTGTAACGGAATGCGTTGTAATACAACGCGTTATACTGACACCAATCCATTTTCAGGACATCGTTAACTTTTTAGTTTCCTTGCACATGCCTTATCTTGTTCAGCATCTGTTACTGTTTCTTTTTTTATGTTTCTTCATTACATGGGTTATGCTTTCAATTATAGGTTTGTCCGGCTTGGGGAGATTGAATTTGGGGCATTCCTAATAATTAACTTTTGGGTTGGGATACTGTAAATTGAGTTTTTGCTATGTGATACTTTGTTTGAAAATGTATCTTATTGGCTAGAATTTTGTGCAGTGGGTGTACATTTATAATGTGAATATTGGGTATAAAAGGAGACGTCTCGCCTTAGTAATATGAGCAGTCTCCTGAGAATTTACACCGTGATGTATTTCTAGGATCACTGTTGCTAGCTGCAGCTAATAAACTTGGTCTCTGACGCCATCCAGAAGTATTCCGTGTCTTTGAATACCAAGACAGGTGAACTCGAAGATCTTAGGCGTGCCCCTGACGCTGCTGGGTTAAACCCCGGTTCTTCAACTTTTACCTGCCTGGTGCAACAAGATATCCACAGTTTACACATTGTGCTTTTTGGAGCTATTTTCACTGAAATCTTCAAACTTGATTTTTTCTGGTTCTACTAATTGGATTATTGCCATTTTTTGCTTGTTTTATTTATTAAACCTGATTTGACTCTATTTTTCGAATCTAGTGTGGAATTCGTTTTGTGTGGTGTTTTTCACGTTATTTCTGTTTGAAGTATTGCACAAATACTTAACACATTTCCTCTGAATTAAGGCTGACTGCTCTATGCTAAGCTACCAAGGGGTTGGGAATAGGTTAATTGAGAGTTGGCTTGTGCCTCACCCTGACATGGACTGTAGTTGCTGATTGTCCAGGGCTCATACCCCAGTCAACCAGAAACCCAATTTCTCCCAGTTGTACATTGTGACCAATATATATATATATACAAGCTGGTACATTACAAGAGTGAACCAATATCCGAACCAATCAGTTATTGTCTACCAGTTCTTCATGAATCCAGACCACCATATAATCAAACCAATATGTCTCATGTAACAGTAGAAGAGTGAGCTAATAAGGTATGTGAAAGAGCAAGTATGTTAAACATCTGTTCCAATGCATTATTCTTGCAAAGCAGTGCAATGTGCATGTGAATCAATGTGCTTTGTGTGCTTTGCATACGAGTACATTGTGAGGGCAAACCTATATCTAATGCATCTCAACCAATGTGTAGTTACCTGGACAAATGTGTTGTGTATGCACAGCAGTAGGGTATGCATGCGTACCACAACATTGTACACATGAACCAATTAATTACGGGGGCTAGCCTATAAATTACGCCTATAACCCAATACATTGTGTAAGTACACCACTATGCTGTACACAAACCAATATTTCTAGCACATACAACAATGTACTAAATAGATGCAGTTCATTATATAACTATAAACTGGTATGTTGGCACAAAAACCTAAATATGGGAACTCATTATGATGGCAGTCAGCCGGACCGCTGACCGCCATTGTATCAGGCAGGTGACCGTCCAACGAGTTGGTGGTCCCACCTGCCCTATTATGATGTGACTGTCGTGCAGGGGGTCGAAAAGTGCACTTTTCCACTGCGGCTTGGGCTCTAGCCCGCGAAAAGGGTCGCAGCACAAGCCACAGTAGATTAAGGCCCTTTGCGCACCTGCATGCACAGTGTGCCATACACCATGAGGTGCACATATTGACAATTAGAGCGGTGGAAAGAGTACATCCGAGATATAGATGCCAACACACAAAGGAACATATTGAACCAGAAAGTGAAAAGCTAACAGAAGCTAACAACACTATATGTGACCAAAAGTTGAATGAATATGAGTACAGAAAGAGAGCCAACCAACCAATTATTGATATTATGGACCCACCATGTGGTGCATCTATCTAAGATATAGTTGATATAACCCACAACTTTAAATATACTTCACGTTGTTAGATGGCACAAGTAATCACCCTAACTTTCATGTGGAAACAGAATGCTATTTATGTTTGGATTCCGCGGAAGGTAAAAAAAAAAGCTATGGGAAAAACTTGTGTTTACTGAACTCCAAAGAACAAAGCCCCAAGGGACACAAAACTGATTCATCTGCCCAGTGTGGCACTGAGCTGCAATACCATAAGTGCATTGTGTGGCACTGATGAGCATATGCCCACAACAGCATAATGTGAAATAAAAATAGAAAAAAACAGCAATTAAAATCTTGAATATTAAACCAAATGTCATGAAACAACTCTATTACATACACTAGAATATTATTGGATGTGAATCCATAGGGTCGCTTGTCTGTGGTGGGGAACAAGGAAACTGTATGTCATGATACACATGGACCATTGTCTACACTGTCTTTTGCTCTGATTGGTTTGTTTATTTCCCTAGTCTTTGTTGTTCAAACCCTAAGACTGCTGTAAGTATAAAGAGACTTGAAGAGATAATATGGGGGCTAAGGTACCCCCTTCTGTAAATTCTGAAGATATCACAAGTCACTGAAGGGATCCATGAACATATAGAGGAACAAGGCCGAAGGCCGAGTTCCTCTATAAGGTTATAGAACTCAGGGCTGTCTTTTAATATCCTTATGTACAGCAGGGGCTATTTCATTCCTTATAAGGCATGATCACATCACCTAGCCCACACACCACTTTAATCCTTGGTGTGTAGGTCTTTCATATGAAACAGAGAGCATGTTTGCAAACATACAGAATATGAAATTATTCTCTGTTGCAAAATT
Source organism: Lissotriton helveticus (assembly GCF_964261635.1). NCBI lineage: Eukaryota > Metazoa > Chordata > Amphibia > Caudata > Salamandridae > Lissotriton > Lissotriton helveticus. The sequence continues at coordinate 912,861,114 of NC_136059.1, read as the reverse complement.
AAACACATTAAAAAAGCTGTTAGATATTTGTTGCAAAATATATGAATGGGAACTCAAAGGGGCACTTGTCTGAGGCGGGATGCAAGGAAACTGTAAGTCATGACACATATGGACCATTGTCTACACTGTCTTTTGTTCTGATTGGTTTGTTCATTTCACTAGTCTTTGTTGTTCAAACCCTAAGACTACTGGAAGTATAATGAGACTGGATGGCATAATATATGGGATAAAGTAACACCTTACATACATTACGAGGATATTGCAAGTCACTGAGGGGTTCCATGACCGTAGAGGAACAAGGTCAAAGGCTGAGTTCATTGATAAGGTTATAGAACTCTGAGGTGACTTTCAGTAAGTTTATCATATATGGCAGAGGCTACTTCATTCCATATAATGCATGGTCACAACTAACCCTGGGCGGGAAACTCCGCTACGTCAGCGGAGTTTGTTGAGATTTGCCTACTCCGCGCTCCAGTGCAAATGCGTAGGTAGGCAAAACTCCACCTCTGTAGCGGAGCCAAGTCAGACGCTCCCTCACCTACCCCCCCACCCCCGCAAATTGTTTAAAAATTAAAAAGTAGCTTCTTTTGTAATTTTTAAAGAATTTGGGAGGGGGAGGGGGAGTAGCGTTTTTCCACTGAGTTTTTTTTTCCAAACTCTGTGGAAATACATGTAGAAGCACTACGCCTGCAATGCCCAGGGTTAGTCACATCATCACCTATCCCACAAACCACTTAAATCCTTTGGGTATAACTCTTTCATATGAAAGAGAGAGCATGGTTGCAAACATGAAGTATATATATTGAATCTTTGTTGCATATTTAAACAAATAAAAAAGCTGTTGCATACTTTTTTTAACGATATTCAAATTTGTTTAATACAAGTCTGTTTTTAAAAAAAAGTCCACAATAGCTTGGAATGTGTGCAAACATGCAGAGTTTAACTTGTCTGTAATTACATAGGGAGTGCAAAAAAATAAACATGTTGCCATAAATATATCCTTTCAACTTGCTACTGGACAGCTAGAAAAACAGAGCAGAAGAAAGAAAAGAAAGTTTTGAAATATCTATTTAAATTAAAAACTGTGACCTTACCTGCTGGCTCTGGCAGCAGTCATTGTGATATCAGAACTCAAATGTAATAAGTTCTTTTAGTGGAGTTTTTTTTTTTACAGAGTTTTATATAGCGCGAACTTGACCCGAGTCAGGTATCAGCATGCTTTACATAGCACCAGTTGCATTGAAGACACATTCATTTTTGTTAGGCACGGGGAGATTAAGTGATTTGCCCAGAATCACAGGATGTTCAGAGTCATTGCTGAGAATCGAACCCAGTTCCCCTGATTCAAGGTCGACCGCCCTAGGTAGCCCTTAGGCCAACTCCTCTCCCCTGAAACGTTCTGACATCATTTCTTTATAATCGATGACTGGAGACATCATGAGTCGCTGATTATAAAGAAATTAGAGGCAGGCATTTATACAGGGGTTGCAGAATCTCAGTATTATATAAAGCATGCAGTGTCCCTGCAGTACATTATAAGGACATTACAATTCACTGAGGAGTTACATAACCATTTAGAGGTCCAAGGCATCACCTTTCCCACAAAACATTTAAAACCTTGGTGCATAGTTCTTGCATATGATAAAGATAGCATGTTTCTCGAGTGTTTAGATGCACCTCGATGAAGCAGAAACTCATATGGGTAAGAGGGGCGGGACCTTGATGGAGGACGTTAGGTGGTACTAATGTAAACAGCGAAGGTAGTATAAACAGGGCCTTAAAGTAGAAGCTTGTAAATAATTTGAACTATGTCAGAAGTCTGGTATTTCTTTCACTTTCGAAGTGAGGCTGGATACGAAAGTTGGCCATAGGATGGCAGCAGCGGGCCTAAAAACCTTCAGTCAGTCACCGGGCCGAGAGAGAACACGCGGTAATCCTAGGAGGCAGGCGGTGACGCGTTGTAATTCCTGCGGGCAGAGTTTACTGTTATCTGAGAGCTCCGGCAAAAAAGTCGAGGAGAGTGAGAGGTGGCGTTCGGTTACAGACACAGCCCAGGCATCGACTGTAAGTACGAGATCGGGGCGCGTGCGTAGGAGGAGGAACACTGGGAAATAGAAAGCGGCAGGCCGTCAACTCTCAAGAACTCTGGTTAGAAACGAATCAAAACACGTTTTAAGATTATAATTTCTGCTAATGCAAATGCTCTGCCTTTGAAGTTTACCCTCGAGGCTTGAGAATTGCCATGTGGACAAAAAAAACAAAAAACAAATCAGAATTAACAACGTGCGGTAAAATGCTTTTTGCAAAATTATATAGCTGCTCTTGTTTCCCAGGATTGTGGTGCGACTGTGGTTGTATTGTAGTGTACGGTGCAGTAGGGGAAAAAGCACAATGCCTTCCCGACTGACTGGTTGTATACTAGAGTAGGATGGATTGAGTTTTTAAATGGCGTTTATAATGAGGCTACTTTGATGGCCGCTACAAAAGCTTATTATAAACGCGGTGTTTACTGCACAATGGCTTTCCCTTTAGATAGAAAGTGATTTGGTGTTTTAATTTAGGCTTGTATTTTCAAAGTGTTTGTTACCGCGTTTATCCTATTCAACCCTTTTCCTCATATCTTAAAATGTACTTATTCGGTGGTACCGCCACGGGGTGAATTTTGGGAATTCTTTAGCTCTGATGGGGATAATTCTAGGCTGCACCACTTTGGTGACAGCACATAGAAAGGTTATTTCTCACATTAGACCCTATTTGTGGTTTGTCGAATGGTCAATATGGTTAATTGCTACATTGTTAATCGTTGATAATGTTTTATAAAATTAGAATGTTTTCTTCTATGAATGAAAAAAGATCTGGAAGTTGGAGTATTTCTTACTGTACACGTGTCCAAGTTTGTGGGTTTATCTGAGGCGAGAGTAAAGGCCTAATTACATTAAATTGCTGGGCATGTATAAAGTGGGGTAGTGCCTATTTACCCAGCCTCAGGGTAAATAGGGAATTTTTTCTGTTATTTACTTGGTCACTGTTTAATTAGTAGAAATATTTACTATTTGTTCTGTAGCCTTGAAAATAGCAGTAAAACGTCACCATTTACCCGGCCGCTGGCTAAATAATAGAGATTCTATAGTGTTTGGCCGATGGCCGTGCAAATAGCAGAAAAACTTTACTTTTTAATTGGTTACGGGGTAAACAGTAGAAATTCTGAATTGTTCAGCTGGCGGACGTACAAGTAATAGTAATATTTCAATAGTTACCCGGCCACTGGTTAAATAGTAGAGATTCTGTATTGTCTGGCTAATGGCCCTACAAAGAGCAGGAAAACTTTAATATTTACCTGACTCATGGGTAAATAGTAGACATTTTCTGCTGTCTGGCTGGCAGCCATGCAAATAGCAGAAAAACGTCACTATATACTGGCCCGTGACTAAACAGTAGAGTTTCTGCATTGTGCGACCGGCAGGCGCACAAATAGCAGAAAAACTTCACTAATTGCCCCGCTGCTGGTTATAATAGAGATTTGGCACTGTTCATCAGGCAGCTGTGCTAATAGAAGGAAAACTTAAATATATAACTGGCTGTTGGCTGAATAGTACAGATTCTGCGGTGTTCGGCAGGCAGGCGTGCACATAGCAGAAAAATGTCCCTATTGACCAGGCCGTTGTCTAAATACTAGACATTCTGCACTGTTTGACTGGAAGTTTTTGGAAACCTTCTCCCCCTGGAGGCTGCCAAAATCCTGTCCTAAGGGCTCCTTCCCCTTGCAAATTAATTACCACCAAAATTCAGGTGTTGTTCGCTCATCAGTAATTTGTGACAGCAATTGTAGTCACACACTATAAATAAATTCCTTTCCTAATTGGAAAGGGTTGGAGAGAACCCCCGTTTGAAACCCTTCTATTTGAATTTCAGAAACAATCGCAAAAAGTACTTTTGTTAGTCTAAATACATTTCAAACTCATAAAAAGGGTTTTGTAAACATTTTTGTGGTCACAAACCTTGTGATTTTGTGAAATGAGGGTTTTAGTGCTAGAAACTAGCTCAGATGCAGGCTCTAACTTCCACATCAAAAAGTCCCAAATGTTTGAATGTTTGGAAATTATTTTGACAGACATGGCACAGAATGCCACTCCATTACACAATGGGCCACAACATAACTGCGTAGTAGGTACGTCATGGATTTGTCTCGTGCTCCACAAATGCTCCCACTCCTTTAAATGTACCTGCAGATGTGACTAATGATAAAGATGATTGAACGTTGGCAAGACTAGTTAAAGCTGTTTACTCTTCTAAAGCTATATATTTGCTCTTACTTACACAGCCAAGGCAATGTACAAGGGCCTGATATAGAATTTCGAAGATGCTCCATGTTATAGACACATTTCTTTTTCTGCAGGAAATCAGTACATTCTGGAATTATTGATTCTGGTGCAATTAAACAAACCAGACTGAAATACCTAAAAGCAATGATTTGAATGGAAATGTTGTACCCCAGTAACATGGAAGCATCTGACATTTAGGATGATTTTATACAAATAGAAACAATTGCATAGGGCTCCTTATGAAGTGACCAACACAGTGTAATTGAGCAGCTTCCTTCCTCCCTGGACATAACTCCCCTTATCGATAGTGGGTCGAATATCACTAATTAAAATGTCCACATTACCGCTGCTAGTCTTCCTATTCTCTAATATCCCGATAAAAATAAACTAGTCATATTTTAGGGAAATAGAGACCTTATTTAGACAATTCATTTGGGGTAAGAAAACTCCAAGGGTCAAACTAAATGTCTTGCAATTGCCTATAGAGCTACGGGGTTTGGCGCTGCCGCATTTAAGAACATATTATGAAGCAGCCTTTTTAGGTCGAGCGTGGGCCGGCAGCGAAGGTGCCCCACCCTGCGAGAGATCTTGTCAACTAAAAGGGACTCTAAGCCCCGCCCCTCCTTTCCATTGGGTAGCATCAGAGTTCATGGTAAACGCTGGCTTCCCATTAGAAAGGAGGGTTTTTCGTTGCCGCCCTGTCCGGTTTTGAGACGGCCCCTCCGGACTCGGTCGCCTGCATTATGGCTGTTGTGACGAAGTTTCTTATCAGAAGCTTCGTCACGCTGCCTTGCATGCGTCAGTCGGGCTCTGTGATTGGGCGCTCTGAGAATGCTCTTCATGTCAGATGGCAAGCTTTGTGCAAACACAGTTGGAGTCTTTGATCTCCAACAGCACGCAGTCTCGCTTCCCTCCGTGCCGCTGTGGTGAGATCACCATCTGTCCCTCCTCCCCACCCCCACCCGAGCTCTGCGGCCTCCCGGGCTTGGAACGTAAATAAGTGCCAGCGCTACCCATAATACTTGTTATATATTGGGCAGCTGCCAGATTCTGCATAACAAACTTTGCAGTCTGAGACACCCGTAAATCTTTCAAAATGGCAGCCCTTTCCTTCAAGTCCTCTTTATTTCCCCTTCTGATGTGTCCCAAAACAAATACACACCGAGCAGAGCTTGAGTGGAGCTGTCTGAAAGTGCACACATTTCATTGCCACTTTTCTGTGCCCGACCAAGCTGGTTTTACTCCTGCCCCCTGCTGGCGTTAAAATCAATAATATGTGCGCCGATCGGGAGCAAATCCAGAGACACTGCATTGCACAGAGCGGGGAAGGTCCACAAATTATAGCGGCAAGTAACGAGTCTAGTCGTTCCTTTCCTGTCCCTCCTTCCCTGTGCACCCATGTATTTGTGTATTTTTTTTATGCTTAATTTACCAACCTATGAAGGATCGAAGAATGCGTTAACCTTGTCTGACGTGACTTGCAGACGTCAGCAGCAAGCTTTAACTTATTGACGCCGCTTTGCCCCTCATACTACACAATACAAACTATGCTCGTAATGGACGCCGCCACCCACGCCTGGCAGTCGTGTCACACAGAGGTTGAATTACATTAGAGGCTCTCGTCCACTGACTTCTATAGATGCCCAGCCCTTGTCATCTTTGCCATTATTTTAGCTGAAGCACTACAGCCCCAAGACGGCTTCTGAGCGGGCATACGCCGCATACCAGAAAATGAATGGAGTCCAATATATTCCTGTGGAATTTGGAAACATGCTTGATGTAGAAAGATTAGTGTGAGCTGCTTTGGTGTAAGAGAGAGCTGCGCATTTCTTTCTACCACATCCATTCTAAAAGAATGCTTGCAGCCTCTTACGTCATATAATGCATTTTAGTGCAGCTTACCACTTCTGATAAACACATGCCTCTTTGTACTCTATGTGTGTGTGTCTGTCTCTCTTTTGTGCAGAGTATGTTCTTGGCTCTAACTTCGAAAGATCGCCAGTTTATAACAATGTCATGGTACATTAGCTTCTCTTTCCTTCCCCTCGCTCCTCCACCCCACTCTCTCTGCTGTTCCTCCCCCTCCTTTTCAATCAGTCATGAGGTTTTCTGAGGTAGTTGCCCGCAATGTAAATGTAAACAAAGTGTTTTTTTCCCCATTTTTTATTAATCACAGACACCGTTGATGTAGTTATTTAATAAAGCTCCGGACTGTTTCTGAGTATATATGTAACTGCTGTTCTCTCCAAATCAATATTGAAGGGGAGGGGGTGGGCAGGGGTCTCCGCCATTGTATGGAACTCCATATAGCTTAACTCGCGCTGGCCAGACCACAAATAATCCTTTCCTAAACAAACCAATGTCTCGGAGTAAGTGACTGCCACAGAAAATAACCATTTTGATAAAATGGTAATTTGGATTTTTTTTCTAGATATACTCCTTGCTCAACTCTTCGTGTTTGGAAGGGGCCACCAAACTTTCACACACTTTTATGAAAAAAGTAGAGTCCTGGCCTACCCACACTATTTGCATTTTACATTACAGTAATTTTAATACATTTTTACAAAACATAAACAATATAAAAAACAGTCATTTACAAGGCTATTTACTCAAAACAATGTCACTGCGAGACCTATTGTATTGTAAATGCTTGTTAGAGTTGGTGTCGGGTTTGATAGGATCAAATTTTGCTAGAGACAGCTTTTTTATAGATAAAATGACACATGAAATTGGATCACTAACCCCAGTATTTTTAAAAATATAAAAACTTCCCAAAATAACACGTTACAAAACATTAAAACATTATCTTTTTAGACTTCAGTCCTTTTATAAAAAGACGAGCTCGTCGGGTCTCCAATACTTAAAAATTAGAGAATGCGCTAGTCTTGGTCTCCAGCCACAATCGAGACACATAACTATTTGGGAAGGTTGTGGATTGTCTGAACTAAGGCATTTTATAATACAAAACGGACCGATCTCCTGGCAGGAGGTATTGGCAAGGGCAGAGAACCATCAGAAGCCGACCTCTCTCGAATATTTACGAATTGTTTCCTTGCTAAAAAAATCCTAGTGGTATGCTGAATTCCCCCAACCCCTTGGTGGCTGCTCTTTATGTGGCTAAAATAAGAGGGGTAGGAAATTGGTACAGGCTGTTGCACAAACCAGGACAATCCCCTACGCTAAATAATCATTTGGAGAAAATAAATCGGGAAACCGGATGTGAGCTGTCCGGGAAGGAGTCGGAGTCTGTTTGCCTCGTGCGATGTAAATCATTACATGCTGCAAATTTTAAAAGGATGGCCTTTTTATCCCGATGGCTCTCCTACCTAACTCCGGCTATCTTAAGTAAAAGATTCCCGGGGGTTGAAAACAAATGCTTCCGATATTAAGCTGAGAGGTAAGGTGAGTGGCACCACACCTGTTTTACCTGTACAGGCCTAAAGATTTTCTGGGAGACAATTTTTTTTATATCAGCAAGCAATCGGGAAAAGAATTCCGATTGAGGCTGAAACTGGCCTATTTAAAATTTGTAAAGGGGGAATAAAGCAATCTGATTCTGAAACAGCTTTTATATTCATTTCAAGCTCGGTAGCCCGCTCCCTGATTTTACAAAATTGGAGATCTTGGGAAGCTCCTTCCCATCTGAAATGGTTCAATGAAATGAAAAGGACTCGCAAATTTGAAGAAGCCTACGCCAGGAGGGTAGGAGCTACTAAGAGATTTGAAAATAATTGGAAGTTTTCTAATGAGTTGGAAAAGATCAAAAAGAGATCATAATACTGGAAGAATTTAACATATATAGCAGCTCTTTACTTTTTTTAGGAGACATTTGCTTTTTCAGGTGATTGTATTAAAGGTGTATTAATAGGAATTTAATGTTAAGAGCACACTAGCACTAGCACTTTATTGATATTGATGTTGCACTTTAGACCTAGCAGGGTTTTCTGATATTATTGTTATGTAATTTGGATAAATTGTATTTTGCACTTTGGTCTTATGAATAGTCATAGGATTAGCTGCTTTAACTTTCTGTAAATTGGCACTTTGCACTTTCTAGGCCGAATGATCATAGGTTTTGCTCGGTAAATAACCATAGGACTATTGGCTATAGCTTTTTACAGATCTGCACTTTATAGGACGAATCATTGTAGTCGGTCTTAGCACTTTAGGCGTATTCAGAATTATTTTTTCTTCTATTGCTTCTATGTTAAAAGCGTAACATTTTCACTTTGCAGGTTGTCTTCTAAATGATTATGAAATGAACTGCTTGTGTCAAAAGCTGTGTTATTGTTATTGTTTTTAAGTATATAACCCATCATGAACCATATGCTCTGCTCAAATAAAAGTTTTATAAAAATAAAAAAGAAGTAAGAAAAACTATGAATTGCATTTAGAGTTTTAGGGACAGAGTTAACTCCTTCAGGATGGGGGAGGACAATACACACAACATCTTGAGGGACATCCACTCACCAAATTTAGAGCTTTCTGCTGGCCCTGTGAACATCTCTTGACATTGGCAGGAACTGCTATCCTGGCAGTTCCTGTATATGGACAAAATAGTTGAAGGTCAATAAAGTCAAACATGATGGCTGGCTAGCAAACTTTTAACGACATTTCTGTGTTTTTTTTATGTTCAACAACACACTTCTGCTTTGGGAGTTTGTTTCAGAAACATAAAAAATCCTACATGTTTGGAGATTTGTCCCAGGGTGATAGTGTCAGCATTTATTTTCCTGTCCCTTACAGCCAGGTTTTACTCTAAATAGGGTAGGTGGTAGAAAGTCCTTTCTTTGACAGGCGACACGTACATTGTTGGGTCATCAGAAGAAGTATTGTGTTGAGAAGCCACACACAAAAGAATGGGACTATTATTCATTGAAATGAATGTCATTGAAAGAGGAATGCATTTTCCAGTAAATCAGAGAAAGACATATAAACATCAAAGACAGAGAAGAAAATAAGCTCACAGGTAGTTTTATTCATTGACTTTATTATAAATATTGTAAGAAATAAGACACTTAATAAACAGAGATATTTTGTTACCTCCATTCTTCTGACCTACTGATTGATTATTTCACAGTTCCACTTTACTATTCATTTTCCAGAGAGAGGATGACAATGCACTGATTTGAGGTGCTTCTCTTTAAAATATAATATTCTGACTGTTGCTCAGTCAGATACAGCCTTTGTGCTAGGTGAAGGCTCTCACAACAGTAGCAGTAGTGTTGGCTCCAAGCAGAAGTATACAAAGCAAAGACACAATGAAGCATGAGTTCCCAGCACCTGGATGTCATCAGCCTTTCTGACTAGTCATAATTAGGCGCATATAAAAGGGCAGCCCTGCTTAGAAACTTTGGCAGCTATAACAAGAGAAACCTATGACCTATTCCTTACTTCTAACATATACCCTATGTAGTCATTAAGGAATAACTAATCATCTGTCCTTTGCTAAAAAGTACCTCACAGAATCTTTTTGAATAGCCTTTTCTCCATTCTCTCTCATTTCGGTTCTGGATCTTCACTTTCTATCCACATGGATACAGCCAATACACACCCACTGTGTAGGGAAGCTGTATCTACTCTCATGTCATACAAAATGTATCCCATTGGTCAATGCACTAAGACTTTCACTACACAAGGAGTCTTACTACTACCCATGTAGGGGCAGATACAGTGGCGGTTTGCAGAGGGAGGGCTGTATGGCGGGGAGGGGCAGGGTGGGGGATAGTGGACTCAGACATACGACAGAACGGAGTAAAGTAAGAAAATAAATAAATAAAAGTATTTACCTTGCGGGCGCTGCATCGGCAACTCGGCGATGCAGCGCGCACAAGGTCCGACTACACTATATCCCCACCCTGCCCCTCCCATGCCTCGCAGCACTCCCTCTGCGAGCTGCCACTCAGCATATTTACTAAGTGCTTGCATTGACCTTGCATCACGTACAGATGATACAAGGCACTGCAAGCCCTTAAATGGGATTTGCTAAGCTATGCAAAGCCAGCTTGTGTGACTCTGCCTGGCTTAGACATCCAGAGAAATGCAAGGCAGCGCAACTCGCTACCATGCATTACCTTATGTTGAGAAGCCATTCCTTGGATGAAGCATGGGCAATGCCTTGCATCTGCCCATGGATTTTGAAGAAATTCCAGATTTACTAAGGTGAGTAAACCAGGTATTGCATCAAAATGGTTTGCCTACCCAAGTGAGGTGCAAAAAGGAGAAATATCTGTATTGCTTCTTGTTACTTCTACCTCTTTGCGTGCTGCATTCTGCAGCACACATCAAAAGAGGAAAATGACTCAAAGGATTGTTTTTGTGCCGGAAGGTGCCCCTTCCTGCACAAAAACAATCCTACTCAGGTGCCTTCATTGGAGAAAGGAAGCACACAGTGCACCAGCACAGGGAGAGAGCACAAATGCATCATATCATAGAAGATATGGTATATTTCTGTGCTCTCCCTGTCATGCAACGCAGCACAGCCGACGAACCAGCCTACAAGATGGATAGGGACAACATGCGACTGGGGGGCGATCTCATTTTTTTTTGGGAATGGGGAGATAAAGGGATTCGCTCATTCTCCAGTTCCAAATTCAGCAACTCTGGCTGTTACAGCAAACCCTCTTGTAAAGTTTGTTACTGTTGACCTCTGTCTTTGAACTCAGGACAACTGGGACCAGTGAAAAACAAAATATTTTGAACCCCTGCAAGGTTATCTTGGGGGTACTCCAGTACCTCCTGCATCCCTACATCTAATGCCCTGCTTTGGAGTATTTACAACTGTGGTGGCGCCTGAAGACTAGAGATTCCATCTCTACTAGACAAAACTAAACGCATAATTACAGGTTCTAGATTACACAAACAAATTCAAATTTGAAGAAAATAGTAGCAGTTCTTCATGAATATTAAAGAATCCCTCATTCTTAAATAGCTTTGATAAAATGGCTTGTTACAAGTGTTGTAGCGTCCACTAGGCCCAACTTATTCAATAGACATTATTGTTTCAGCTATACATTTCTTTAGCCTCTCGCTACCTGATACACTTACTTGGTCCTCTGAAGGATCTTTTTCGGTGCTGGAAGCGACTGGAATATTCGGAGGATGGGCAATTATCAAGTGAGGACAAGGTATAGGATAATTGTTATCATCAGTTAAGACTTCTTTTCAAGTCAGGATTTTTCTTTATCAATTTATGAGTAATTCATAAACCATAGATTTGCCTACAAGGAAATGATGAGACAGAATCCGCAGATTTCAGTTCCATTTCAAAATTTAGTTATTCATTTATAGATAAGCAAGATTAGCATTAAAATTGGATAACATGCAGCCCTAATATCAAATTAATAAAGCATATAATGAAATAATACCAAGCCTCTGAGATTCAGGGAAATTAGAAAGAATATTCAGAGAAATATCTTCCTCAGCACAGGCAGATTTGGACTCTATACAACTGATTAGTCGATAGGAAATAGGAAATAAGATGAGCCTTATGCATGCCCTTTGGAAACTTCAGCAAAGTTCCATGTAACCAGTTCCAGTTCATCAAGACTGCAACAGCAAAGTCACAGCAGGGTGACGTCAACCCTTCAGCTGAAAAGGTTCACTTCTGCACTAGGACACCGGTTGGCAGCCAATTGCAGAGTTATGTCATAAGTAGCTTCTGTCCTCAGATGTCCAAAATCAAGCCTTCTGCCATCCAAGAATGTGCAGAGTTTTCCCAAAATGTAAGAAATTATACCGAGTAAGTTTCCAGGGTGACAACCTCTGGCATCAGCAAAAATTTCAGACTGCTCAGTTCTATTGGATAGTCCATTTGAGATGAGGGTGATGTGGCAGGAAAGAAGATGCAATTCGGAAAAATTAAGTAAATCGATTACACAGCTTCCTTAAGTCATGTAGGCATAGTATAGTGAAACAATGGGATATTTCAGAAAGAGAATGTTTAAGTTATTTAGTATGTTTTCCCAAGCAGCTATACTAGAATGTTGCAATATTTGTTATAATCAAACTGTCGGTCAAAATGATGTAAAAAAAAAACAGCTATTGGTTCAAATACAAATTGTAGATTAGCTGAATATTCCCATACCCATCGGAATATTCAGTCCATGACTTCATTAGGAAAGATAGTGTAGAAATTAGGCCTACGGAAAATATGGCAAATATATGACAAAATTGTGTAGAATTGTGATTCACACATAAATAGGGAGACACATATTAATTTCAAAGAAAACACATAAATACACGTTTTCAATCTAATCATAATTCCTTTAAGTATAAGGTACTCATAACATTTTGTAAGTGTCAACGTTACACATATTGGAAAATACATTTTAATCTCCTCATGCGAGTGTTACTCAAAAATGACATATAAAAAATGTACGTTAGAAGAAGTTTTCACGAAAACAGCTTTAAGCAAACTGTGTAACACCCACTTTCCATTTGTCATATTTAGTGCACACGTTATAACATTAAATATTGATTTCATACTTTCCAAATGAAAAGCTATCTGCTACACATTTAATATCACATTCATAATTATGAGGATCAAACTCATTAATACTTGTTTAATAACCACACATCTATTGAAATTTAGCGCGTAATAGATCTAAAACTATCCACCCATCTGCATGCTTTTAGGATGCGGTGTCTGAATCAAACTTGTATGTCATTTAAAAAAATGTGGAACTTAACATACATTGTCACCTTTAGTATAAATGTTGTCATAATAATTTATTTAGTCTTAAAATTTGTTAGATCAAATCTCTGCTATAGCACAAGGATTATTTTTTCTGGGAAAATGAAACTTTTGCTTACTGTAACAAGAAATTGCTCTGTTAAATCCTGCCATGATCGCATGATCCCTTTTTAGGTGACTTCACACTGGGCCATTTCTCTTAATGTAATGCTATCCTCCAAATGTCATTGAACACACATATTTTGGCAGTGTGTGGCTAAAACTAATAGGCATCCTAATTTCGTTCTCAGTAATGGTGGCCAATCTGCTTGAGTCACATTTAAACCATTCAAACAAATGGGCTCAAGTTTTCTTTAAATTATTTCAACCATTAGGATTTTATGTTTGAAATGTTTTGAAGTATGCAATTTGTTTTTGTTACCTCGTCATACATTTACTTTTTTATACGTTTTTTTAATACTTGCCACTGCAATGATGCAACTCAAAATAAATAAACGATGGAATTAAAGCAAAGGAGAATTAACAACCCAGTCAAGTTATCAGTCAAGGTTCATTCCACAAATAGACAGGTAAGGTGATCCTCAACTTGACCAAATTCATAGAAACACTGTGGAATCAAGGGGTTCAGGCAGGTCAGGTCGATTACCCCTTTCCCATATTTGCCCGGCGTTAGCCGCTTCTCACCCAACTCACGATTACCAAATAAAGAGGCAGGCGCTGGAGACTGGAAGGCAGGAAACAGGAGTTTATTTCTGACGGAACAGAACACGTCAAATCAGACAACAGGGTATCTTCTCGAGGTGCTCTAACAAGTTTCTCTACGGCTCCGTCTTTTATACACAGGTTTATGATGCACAAACATTCCTTATTGTAATAAAGACACTTTGAAGTACGAAAAGGCATGTTTGGAATCCCAGCTTCAGGCCTATTCCCATACCGGTCGCTCTGATGTTGTTTTCCCCTCCCAAATGTAACATGTGATTGTAATCTGCAGCCGGACATTCCAACAGGACACGAGGGCAAGAGGGGGTGGTCAGATCTAAGGTTAAACTAAGATCACGTTTCGCTATGCGGGGCCGGGGGGGGTACATCCACGAGACCTAGGTTTATGACATGGGACTCGGTCGAGAGGCCAGGTGTAACCGGGGGGGGGTCATCAGAAGAGAGGAAGGGTGTTCCTGGGAGGAATGCAGGGGTGTCGGTCAGATCTAGGGGTGTGAAGGCCTTGATTAATCACCGCTCCTCTGATGTGAGGCGAGGTCCTACTGTAGGGGGCAATAAACTGCATCTGTTGGACTAGGTGATGGCCTGGGATCAGGCCGGGCAATCGGGCAAGGAGGAAGAGGTTACCAAAAGGGCCTGTTCTATGGGTAGGATGAAAGAGCGAGGGGGCAGGGGTTCAGCACGGAGACAGGGTCGTGCTTAGAGGTGCGTTTATGGCCCGAGCAGGAGAGACCGGGGGCTGTCGGGGCGCGGGGGAATACTCGCGAGGCTGGGGAGGGGGGGAGAGAGAGAGACGCAGGTTATTGGCAGTGGGCAGAGAGGTTATGACACACAAAATGGCTACTATCTATGTTCGTGATGGGGCCTAAAAGGGGACAAGATGGCGGGGCCACTGTTTCGTGACTTTCGCTTTACCTTCAACAGTGGCGAGGGTGAACACAAATGAACGCCGCTTATGTACATATACATTGTCGTTTTCCACAGTTGCCGCTTTTTAACATAAGTTAGGTCATTTCCGTGTTTATCATAACTGACGGGGTGTACATATAGTTGTGTGTTGTCAATGAAATAGCGTTGGTCAATAATGGTGGATTTGCATATAACCGTGTGCAGTTGATGCGACATACAAGGTGGAATACATAAAAATTTACATTTGTCGTATTTAAAAAGTGACCGATGAAACATTTTACAGGCAAAAAGTGGTTGAGGGAGGAATTTAGTCCAATACAAGCAATTAGACAAGGGGGTGTAGAAAGTTCCGAAAAAAAGGGGGAGGGTCTTCGTCACAGTGTCTTTTTTTTTTTTTGTAGCGAGCCATCACTGGTAGGCTCTGGTAGTTCGTTTTCTTCCGTTGGCGCTGTTGAGCACCGGCGGTGGAGCTATAGGTCCAGCTCGGGTCCTTCTTTACACGTCGCAGGGTGTGATCTGTCCTCTGCTGTTAGACCACAGTCCTGTTTCCTAACTAATCTTTTTAAGGGTGCCTCATGCTGGGCACCTGCATTTCTTTCTCCTTTCGCGGCAAACCCTATTCTACCTAAATGCTGTTCTTTTTCTCTGAGTCAAAATCCACGTGAAAAGGAAAAGAGGGGTTTTGTCGGATAATCGAGGGAAGAGAGGGCGGAGTGGGACCAGATCTTTGAGACAAACCAAGGGAGCAAAGGGTGATGCGCAGGCAGGTCCATCAATCGGGCTCAAAGGGGCGGGGACTTCTGGCACGCGTGGGTCAACGAGTAGAGGGCTTCAAGGCAGCCCTCCATTCCTTCATTTTCTGCGTTTGAGAGTGGTGCATCGTCCCGCGTCCCTTTGCTCTGCGGCTCCATCTTAGGTCGAGGTCACACGTGCCTCATGATCTGTGGCCAGGCTGTGCGTCGCGTCCGGCCCCTCTCCTCCGGTGACTGTGTATCTTTGAATGGGTACAAAACAGGTTTTAGAGAACTGGCAAGAGAAGACATTTATACATTTCAATTCCGTCCCAAATCTAAGTAGTTGGGGGTACGTTCATCGGTCACGGTCAGAAGTTATCACTGTGGAGCATGTATACAGGCATGTCTACTGAGTATGTACTAAGCCTATTTGGCGTTCATTCATGACGTACAGGGAGAGATCCGACTCCTATTGACTGTGTACTTCATCAATCTCGAAATCGGATCCTTCGGTAGAGACTCGTCTTTCTAACCCAAGCCCTGGCAGTCTTCTATCATCATGAGAGAGAGAGATAGAGGCTAAACTTTCTTTTCTCGGGGAGCAACAGTTAATCGGGGTCATCAGTTATACTTCGGGTTATGGAGCTGGGGTCAATCGGGAGAAACGGGGACGTTTTGGACATCCGTACTTGGGTGCAGAGGGGTGGGGCAATCTGGGCATTGGAGATTGCGTTTCTAACGAGCTGAGAACAGAAAGCCACTGACATATAGTCCTCCTATAAGAAGGCCAGATTAGGGGACTTCAGTCGTCTTACCTGTCCTTTCCTTCATAGCCAATTCAAGTTCCATTATTTTACAGAAAGGAGAGGTAGTAATATGGCAAATTACAATTGGTTTAGTTTCTGTCAATTTGCCGAACACCTTTGTGTTCGAAAACCAATTAGGCTCGTGCCGGCGGGGCACAACGTTACCACACAAAGGAAGAGGGAACAGGGGGACCCTCGGAGGGAGAGTCGTCCGCATTTTAAATGAACTATTCGGTACACGTACAACATGAAGAGAGAGAAAAAGAGAGAGAGAGTGAGAGAGAAACGTGTACAATAATAGGCCATTCAATGTGCACACAACACAAAACAGTAGGGGTCATGTTAAATAGAAACACAGACTGAGGGACAACGTAAATCCATATACTACGTACACATGAATTCAGGCGGGGGGGGTACATGTATTATATACAGAACTTAAGACAAAACATAGAACAGTACTTGGCCAAAGATATTTCCTCCTGCATGCTGCGCATCCTTAGTATCCTATTTAATTCGCCTGGCTGTCTTTTGCTGTTGGCCTCTGTTGTAAATACTTACACTTTCGTCAATTGTTCGGGAACTAACCTGGTCGGGCTAGTACTTACGGTGGGATCTTTGAATCGTTTTTTAGCGAATGGGTATCCAGGCTGAGGCAACGAAGGGTGTCAGTCGGGGGAACAATGGGCAGCTTCGAGTTTCATGTCTATGAGGGTGCAAGAAGGAGGTGGTAAATCTTAAACATTGACAATATTCTTAGTCTTCCAGGAGGAGGGTACTTGGGTAAACCTCACCCCGGAATGGTCCTGAACCTTCCCCTATTTAGTTATCGTATGAACCTACTCGTAGGTGCACGTCATTCTTGGTTGCATTATTCGGGGGCCGGTTGGAGTCATATTTTTGTCATACTGCAATAACCCGTCAAGTTTCTGCTTCGGGCCACCCTTCCAGTCGTTGGGTTCAGAGAGAGAGAGAGAGATGGTCGTTTCTAAGTAAGGGAGTGTTATATCTATGTTTGTTCGTCGTGTATAGGCACCATGTTCAGACCCCCTTTTTCCCCATTCCATCGGCCGTTCGATCATCACTCAAGTCGTACAAAAACATCTCTCTTATCAAGTCAACGCGTGCAACGTATATCCAGTCGAGTTATACACATCCGGTCATACACGCGTGCATTCATATCACCCAAATTCGTCATGTCCTCAGGGGCAGTCCCCATGGATAATGTATCATTTTTCCCCCCGCGGAACCATGGCGTGTTGCTTAGGTCTCCATTCTTTAATCGATGTCCCGATGTGACCTGCAGAAAGAAGGGGAAAAGAAGGGGTGGGGGCAGCGTTTTAAAACACATCTGCGCGCATAAACCCAAAAGGCTTTTACTTACCACGTATTCGACCTATCTCTGCGGGGTGCAGTCCCTTCCATCTCGGCGTTTTAAGCCCAGAGGGACTGGTAGTGCGGGAGGCATAATCATTGATGGACTGTATATTGCATAGATCGCCCACGTGTGGTGTTGCGGATCTTGTGTAGGGGGGGTCGAAACAAAAGGGCAGTCAGTGTAAAGTGGGGTGAACTCGTGCTCTCCTTCGAGGAGGAGGGGTGGTTTACAGTGGTACCGGGTCTGGCTTAGGGGCATCTGGAACATTTTCCCTGAGATATGTGGCATATAAAGTAAAGGCCAAACACCGGGACCTTTATCGATTGCTTTATGTTGCACAAAAGTAGAAAACACATGCAACGAACTTGGACCATTCACATTTGCAATATTTCTGGGTACTTTGCTTTTTAACCTTTAAGTAATCGAATTGCTTTATTTCGCCTGTATTTTACGTATATCGGAAACAATGGCCATGTATTCGAACTTACCAATCCAAGAGCTACGACTATATTTGCTTTTCACAAAACCTTTATTAAAAAATGTTGACGTACAAATGCAGGCCTACAACCACGTGGGCCGGCCACGGAGCAGACTGGAACTGTACATGAGGGCATATTTATTTGAGGGAAACGTAACTGAGTCGGTGGTCGT
Source organism: Lissotriton helveticus (assembly GCF_964261635.1). Classification (NCBI taxonomy): domain Eukaryota; kingdom Metazoa; phylum Chordata; class Amphibia; order Caudata; family Salamandridae; genus Lissotriton; species Lissotriton helveticus. The sequence continues at coordinate 912,842,899 of NC_136059.1, read as the reverse complement.
TTTTTTTCATAAAGGTACGATAAGTGCAATAAAATCATATCGAAAATTCATTGTGGGCAAGTACCATAAGTGTTGAAAATTCGACCCTTCAATAATACTGTAATCAATGGCGCGTCAGAACTTAATATCAAATTATTGTCCGAATGTTCAATCAATACTCATCCCCTCCCGCCATGTGCTTCAAAAACTGCATACATATCTCATGATATCAAGTCTGAGCATCCGGAACACAACGGGGAGTTGCTAGTTTCGTTTGTACCGGCGCCATTTTGGGTGGGGTCAGGCGGGTCCAAGTATAGTCAAAATGTCTCCACCAACTCGGGGTTGGACCAGAACCTCTTTCGGCAGTCCAGAAGTTTCGTTAAGGGGCAACAGAAGGGACCGGTGACATGAACCATCAATCAAAGAAAAGGGAGGGGGCAACAATCTTTCCTACCGGGTCATACTGGTGTTCCACCGGAACTGATCAAATCGGTAGTCTGCAGGATTTTTGGTCATTCAAACTGAGGCTGGCGCTAGCATGAGGGCGCCAACGTCTCGTGGCTACGTCTTGGTCGTTCTGCGGGCAATCATGGCAGTCGTTCCCCATCGGGGGCCTGGGGCCCCTGCAGTTCTGGTAGAATCTTCAAAGCTGAGGAGAACGCTTCTGGACGGGGGGGCTCGTTTTCTAGCTGGCCAGCGACCAGGCCATCCTTGCACGCCAGGCGCATTCCTGCAGAGTCGACCGCCATTTTTAGGAGATCTGCAGCTACCGGCAGTCACTGGGTCGCAAGAACAGACGGACTCCAGCCTGTCGGGCGAAGCGTCGTTGCACTGCCACAGTGGACGAGACCCTGCTGGGTGAGTGGAGCGTCGCTGCACCGCAAGAGTGGACGAGCCCTTTGCCGGGTGCGTGGAGCGTTGGGGGTGCAGTTGAGAGGCCTCCACCTGGGGAGGCGGGAGAGGCTTGTCCGCGCCGCCTCTTCCTCCCAGTGCACCCCACGCCATCTCGCTGACATACGTTATGGCTGGACCAGGCGATGAAAGAGGGGGGGGGGTCGGAGGCATAAGCAAGACATCCCCCCCCGTGGCCTGTAAGGTGCCGGAAGAAGAAGAGAATGGGAAGACCAGTACATTCCGGGCCGGGCCATTCACCCCACGGCTTCTCCGGCTGATGGCAAGCAGAGTGTTGGAGGCGACCCCCTACCGGAGGGGGAAGCGGGGGGGGGTCATCCGCGCCACCTCCGGACATCCTGGGGACAGGCCTTGGCGCGTGGTGCCGCCTCCGGGCTGTTTGCGCAATGGCCCTCTACCCCAGGCCGCCACCGACGCTACCTTGCCAGCTGATGGCTTTTGTAGACTTTCTAACGCCCAAAAACCCACTAAAAAGTAGCTCAAAGTAGCCCAACATTGCTACTTTTCGCAAGGAGGGACAGGAACGGCGTCAAGCAGGCGGCGAATTGCATTGTGGGTTTGGTGTTGCAGCCGTTTGCCATGTAAATAGTTGTTTAATATATAGTTGTAAAATAAAACGTTTTAACATGTTCCCTTGCTGGAGTGTTGTATATTTCTAATATTTGCCTAGGGTTTGTCGTTATTTGGCCGGGGTGGGCGGTGGAGCCGAGCTGTCTTGAAGTCGTACCGTCGAGTTCGGTTCTTCTCACTAGTTTCATATTTCCTGAGGGGTTGTTCCTAATGTTTCCATTTCAGCGAGGTCGAAAAGGGATCTCATCAGTGGCCTACTGATTTTGCTCGATTCCTTTTGTTATTCCTGTTATGTTCTTTTATTTGCTAGCACGATACAGCGGCTAATCCGCATTTTTCTTTATATATGTCGTTTTTATTAGGGGTGTCCTCCGGTGGAGCCAGATGGTCTACCTCTAATAAATGGTCCGGGCTGAACCAACTACTGAACAATGGGGAGAAGATAGGCATGACGGGTTACAACGGGGACAAAAGTCTGCACTACCTATCCTTCACTACTTTGCGGAGACTAGATAGAATATTTCTATTCTACAGTATTCGCAAATAGGGAATACCCAAAGAAAGAACCAATTCCAAACAATCAGTGTTCGGACAAACAATCAATCAATCAAATGAGGAATAAAATAGGCGCGACAGGTTACAACGGGGGCAAAAGCCTGCGCTACCTACCCTTCACTATCTGCGAAGAGAGAGATCTTCCTGTTCCTCCCTGTTTGTAGGCAGAGAAGATCCTTTCAGAGAACCAATTCCGAACGATTAATGTCCGGTCAAACAATCAATCAGTGGGGGATAAAAATAGGCACGACGGATTACAACGGGGGCAAAAGCCTGCGTTACCTATCCTTCACTATCTGCAAAGACTAAACAGAGTATGGCGACTCTGTGCTTGTTTGCAAATAGAGAATGATCCAAAGAGAACCAATTCCAAAACAATAAATGTTTGGATAACAATCAATCAAATGGAGAGGGAAGTAGGCGCGACGGGTTACAACGGGGGCAAAAGCCTGCGCTACCCACCCTTCACTATCTGCAAAGGGAGAATACTCCTATCCTTCCCCGTTTGTAGACAGAGAATCTCTCAGGACAAAACAATCAAATGCGTAATACTAGTATTTTCCAATGACAATCAAACAATCAATTCGCAATTTGTCGTGTTTACACGACCTTACCCGGACCGTATGGACAGTTTCTCGTCTTCCGTTTCCAGCGCCCGATCGTCCTCTATTCTCCGTAATTGCTGTGGCACTCCTGATGGTTCCCAGTCAGGACCGTAGATCACTCGAGAGAGGTCTGCTCGGAACCAGTGAAATTCGGATGATCGGCTGCCAGAAAAGGGTCTATCGGGCAGGAGCTCTTCCCGATCGTTGCAGTCGTTCACTCTGTCGTTGGGACCTCTCTCACTGGATCCACGTGTCGCTGATGGGCCCCACGTGGGGCGCCAATTGTGGAATCAAGGGGTTCTGGCAGGTCAGGTCGATTACCCCTTTCCCATATTTGCCCGGCGTTAGCCGCTTCTCACCCAACTCACGATTACCAAATAAAGAGGCAGGCGCTGGAGACTGGAAGGCAGGAAACAGGAGTTTATTTCCGACGGAACAGAACACGTCAAATCAGACAACAGGGTATCTTCTCGAGGTGCTCTAACAAGTTTCTCTACGGCTCCGTCTTTTATACACAGGTTTATGATGCACAAACATTCCTTATTGTAATAAAGACACTTTGAAGTACGAAAAGGCATGTTTGGAATATCAGCTTCAGGCCTATTCCCATACCGGTCGCTCTGATGTTGTTTTCCCCTCCCAAATGTAACATGTGATTGTAATCTGCAGCCGGATATTCCAACAGGACACGAGGGCAAGAGGGGGTGGTCAGATCTAAGGTTGGGCAGGCGATAAGATCACGTTTCGCTATGCGGGGCCGGGGGGGGGTACATCCACGAGACATAGGTTTATGACATGGGACTGGGTCGAGAGGCCAGGTGTAACCGGGGGGGGGTCATCAGAAGAGAGGAAGGGTGTTCCTGGGAGGAATGCAGGGGTGTCGGTCAGATCTAGGGGTGTGAAGGCCTTGATTGATCACCGCTCCTCTGATGTGAGGTGAGGTCCTACTGTAGGGGGCAATAAACTGCATCTGTTGGACTAGGTGATGGCCTGGGATCAGGCCGGGCAATCGGGCAGGGAGGAAGAGGTTACCAAAAGGGCCTGTTCTATGGGTAGGATGAAAGAGCGAGGGGGCAGGGGTTCAGCACGGAGACAGAGTCGTGTTTAGAGGTGCGTTTATGGCCCGAGCAGGAGAGACCGGGGGCTGTCGGGGTGCGGGGGAATACTCGCGAGGCTGGGGAGGGGGGGGAGAGAGAGAGAGACGCAGGTTATTGGCAGTGGGCAGAGAGGTCATGACACACAAAATGGCTACTATCTATGTTCGTGATGGGGCCTAAAAGGGGACAAGATGGCGGGGCCACTGTTTCGTGACTTTCGCTTTACCTTCAACAGTGGCGAGGGTGAACACAAATGAACGCCGCTTATGTACATATACATTGTCGTTTTCCACAACACCTCTGTTTCCCCTATGAACAGTTTTCATGGAGGAGACCTGAAACGGGAAAAGTAAGCAGACCTCCGGGGTCTGCGGGGCAAATTCCAGGAGAACTTAGATTCCAGGATGACTATGAACAATAGTTCCGGCTTTAAACTAAGATCTTTTTCCATCAGAAGCCAGTGTTGGAAGTTCAGTGCCTGGCTAATATGTCTGTATTTCCTCAGAGCAAATAGCAGTTTTACAGCTGCATTTCAAATCACATGAAAGCTGCAAATTACTTTTTCTTCCCCCTTCAGATAAATATTGTTTCTGTAGTCATATGCATAGGCTTCCCCTGGTGAGACAACTGCATTTTCTACATGTTTGTCGAGGACATTGAGCTGGTAGACATGATGAGTGATGCAGATGAGGGGACACAGGCTACCCATCTCTTCACCTACCTGGCAGTCTGGAATTAGTGAAGGGGCTAGTGGGCCCAATCATGGGGTTTGAGGCAGTGCTTAATTTAAGCCAGTGTTTTCCGTGAATTGGCACCAGCACTTAATTGTCAACACAAGAACGCATGACAGTGTGCCATATGATGGTGCTGTTTGTCTAGTTTATAGATGAGCACAGCAACAGTGTTTAGTAATTCAATGAACATTAAAGATGCCACCCAAGCCATTTTTGTAGCATTGGGGGCCTGAAATAGTCTGAATTGACACACTTGTAAGCATGTGATTGTTAGTCGTTCAGTTGGTACTGTCATTGGCAGTGATGGCATGGCCAATGGTTGGACAAAGTGCAAAATGTTTCCCCCCTCTGAGGTCAGAGGCCATAAAGGAAGTTCTAGGCGTTGCAGGGAGCAAGCTAGACCCCTGACTACCTCCAAATGACATTCATGAGCATTTCCCAGGTCAACTCTCAAGTTTCACATCCCCTGTAAATCATGGTTATTCAAGTGAGGTAATTCTCAGGCTAGACCCCACTAGTGAGTTCCAGTCTTAGAACTTCTACAATGGCTTAAGAAGAAGGTGTCACTGGCAGGGAGGCACCCAGAACTGGTTTGAACAGGGGTCAGTGCCCCCCTGAACACAAAGACGTCAAAGACATTTAGGGGTATAACTATGAGAGCTGAAGCCCCTGAAAATTGGATTGATCTAGACTGAAAAGGATTGAAACTACTTTGTGGTCAAGAGGAACCTCTGCCAAGGAAGAAACAGCTGAAGAGACTGACGGAAAGGACTGTCCCTTGCTGTGCGTTCTGGGGCTGGCCTGCAGTTTGTTGTTTTAACCAAGGAAGAGGCTAAAAGGCCTTTGCTGTGTACTGTGTCCCCCTGCTTGAAAGGACTTTGCTGTGCTGTGTCCTGAAGTAACTTAACCCCAAGGGCCCGAGGTGTGGAAACTCAGGAACACAAACATTTCCAGAAGAGGCTCAGCGATGCTGTGTGTGTGTGCTTTTTGCAGACTGAGACCCTCGGAGGAATTTCCCTGTGATCGTGGGCAGCAGAAGTTCAAGTGTGTCTCAGCGACGCTATGTGTGTGTGCTTTTTAGAGCCTGAGACCCTCTGAAGAAATGCCCTGTGATCGGGGGCGCCAGTGAGTCTCAGTGACACTGTGTGCATGTGCTTATTGCAGCCTTAGACCTTCGTGAGGATTGCCCTGTGACTGTGCACACCCGAGGCTCAAGGGAGTCTCAGCGACGCTGTGTGCATGTACTTCGTGCAGCCTGAGACCTTCCTGAGGATTGCCCTGTGACTCTGCACACGCGAGGCTCAAGGGAGTCTCAGCGACACTGTGTGTGTGTGCCCTGTTGCAGCCTGAGATCTTCGTTATTGTCATCGGACCAAAATCCACCAAGTCGCATCAGATTCCCAAGTCACGAGAGGCGGAGAGGAGAGCGAGGTCGCACCCCCCAAGTGTGTCGGGCCTGGGGCGGAATGTGGGCTCTGAGAGAGAAGCTCTCAGCCTCTCCCCTTCTGGCAGCACGAGCCTCTGTCCCAGCTCGTGTCGCTGCCCGTAGGTGCCAAGGAGTGGCAGCACCGGGGCCAGAGCGGGGAGCTGCACTGTGGTTTTCACCAGATCTGTGTTGGGGGCACATGGTGACAGAAACTGACCGCAAGTCAGTAAGAGGGGCAGAGAGACTGTCTGAAGCACCGTGATCAGTGCTGGAGTGTATTCCGTATTGCATTAACTATGCATTACAAACTACCTGATTGTTGTATTACGCATTGCGTTAGTTTGCAGAAGGAACTACCTGATAGTATGCATTGCATTATTTCTGCATAACGAGCTGCTGGATTGTTGTATTACACATTGTATTAGTTTGCAGAACGAACTACCTGATTGTTGCATTACGCATTGCATTATTTCTGCATAACGAACTGCCAGATGGTTGTATTACACATTGCATTAGTTTGCATCACGAACTGCATTATTCTTATTGTAAAGAGCCTGAATCTAGCATTACAAACTGCATGGGCTTGCATTAGGACTGCATAGGATCACCTAGCAGTGCTCATTAATACCGCCAGAACTTACAAGAGCTGGCTGACCTAATAACTGGCCAAGAAGTATATTACAAATATGCATATGTTGGATATTTATTGTGTGGTCTCATCGTATATCTTTTTATATAAACTTATACTTGTTTTTTCATGAAACTCGTGTGGAGTAATTTTGTGGTGTCACCATTGGGTCACTGGGAGCATGGTTGCAAATACTTTACACACTTACCTTGAAGATAAGCCTGGCTGCTCGTGCCAAGCTACCAAGGGGGTGAGCAGGGGTTATCTGAGAAGGTGTCCTTCCTCTCCCTGACTTGGAAACGAGGGTCCCTACTTGGCCTAAGGTACCTACCTCAGCCAACTAGGGGATCCCGGTTCTAACAAGGGTGTTCACTGCTAATTAACTCTTGAATTACATCACTCATGACCTCTTTATTGACATCATTGATAATATCACTGCAACATTTGCAATGAAATTGAAGATGATAGTTACCTTAGGGCACTAGTTATAGTTTTTTGAGGTAACTATAAGTATAACTAGTGAATATAAATATATGTACAATCACAGACATGGTGGTTTTCTGACCCCAGCAGGCCACCATCCTGTGATAGCATTGCTATTATTACATAGGTTGATTCACAAAACCTGATTTAATTCACAAAACGTTGGTGTGCATTTTGCAACTGCTGTTTGCAAATGAAATGTTACTACATCTCCCTTAAAGACAAGCTCCCATGTAATATTTTTAGATCATCTTATCTGCCTATGATCCAGTGAATTAGATTCTCAATATTAAAATTTGATTGAGATTTGTGTGATAGATATATACAAATAATTTTATGGTGAGAATTATATAAATCTTGTCCAAAGAGTTCCAGATAAGGTCATGTAAGGTGAGATGGTTACTTGAAAAAGCCTGTTTTACAAGTGTAACGATTTCCAATAATTGCTTTCACTTCTTTTTATTTATCTATTTATTTATAAAGTTTTATATAGCGTGAACTTGACCCTAGAGGGTATCAGAGCGCTTTACAGATTAGCTAAATAAGTAGAAAATAGATAACCAAGAAACAAACGCTGACGATATCGGTCGCAAATCAGGAGTGGGACAGTGAGTTATAAACCAGTACTTAGACGGCGTGTTAGCCCTGGTTGGAGAACAGCGTCGGATCAGTATCCAGAGAATGAATTTGTGAGTTCAGGGTAGAGATTTGTTCATTAAAAGCAGTTTGACTTCTTTTTTGAATGAAGTGATTGAAGGGATCAGTCTGATTTCAGGGGGCAGGGAGTTCCAGATTCTAGGGACCAATCCGGAGAAGGCTCAGTTGTAGGTTTTCTTTTTTTGAAATTTTTGAGGTTTCAACAGTAAGGTGCTTCTAGATGATCTGCCACCACCGGACAGTTTCAGTTTGTCAGCTAGGTACTGAGGTGTATTGAAGTGTAGGGCTTTGTGGGTCATGCAAGCAATTTTCATCTGAAACCTTGCCTCAGAAGGGAGCCAGTTTAGTGCTTTCAGATCTGGAGTGATGTGGCTGTACCTTTTCGATCCAGTGATAAGCCTTTCAGCAGAGTTAAGGGATGCCCTTATTGGAGCCAACTTGGATCTTGGCAGACCACATAGGGTAGCACTTCCATATTCTAATCTGGGGATAACTAGTGCTTGCACCAATGATTTAAGGTTGTCGAGGGGAGGAAAGGTTTTATTTTTCTTAGAATAATTATTTGAGAGTTTGCTCCTCTGGTGGCTGAGCTGATGTGCTCTTGCATGTTGAGATTCTTCGTCAAGTGTAATTCCTAGTGATCTTGTGGAATCTATAATGTGTGGAAGGTAGTTGAAAACTGTTAATTGTTTTATCCAATATTTGATGTGGGGGGACATTTTTGGTGGGGCAATTATGAGGAATTCGGTTTTGAGCGAGTTGAGTTTAAGGTGGTTTCTGGTTAGCCATTTTTGGGTTTTTTGGAGAGTTGTGTTGAGTAGACGGATATCCTCAGGGAGGAGATTTTAAGGTATAGCTGGGTGTTGCCTGCATACATGTGGTATTGTACATTGGAAGATTTCAGAATTTTGGTTAGAGGCTCCATGGACAGGTTAAAGAGAGTAGGTGTTAAGGTGGACCCGGGGGGGATCCCAAAAGTGATAGGAGTGGTAGTGGACAAGGATTGGTTAACCTTAATTCTTTGAGTTCTGTTGTGTAGAAATGAGGCAAACCAATTTAGGACAACCCCTGATAATTCCATTCTGTGTTAAAGTACTTCAAGGAGGCTTTTTCATGTTTGACCATGTTGAAAGGCTGAGGATAGGTCTAGGAGCATTAGGAGGTAAGATTTGTTCTGATTTAGCATTTTAGGTGCGTCATCAGCTATGTGGGTAAGGACTGTTTCCGTGCTGTGACTCAGACAGAAAACAGATTGGAATTGGTCAATAAGGTGGAACTGATCAATGTGATTGCATAGCTGGGTATGTACGCATTTCTCAAGGAGCTTTGCCAGAGAGGAAATGGTGGAGATGGGACGGAAGTTATTGGGGTTCGTACGATCTGCTTTTATTTTTTTTTAGATTGGGGGTTACCTGCCTTGATTTTAGGCAGTCTGGTAAAGCCCCTTGAAGTAGTGAAACATTCACTATCTTAGTCCAGAGAGGGAGTAAAGATGTTTTAATCTCATTGAAGATGTTAGCTGGTAGAGGGTCGCAGAAGTGGTTTGACGGATCTAGTGTTAAGATATTAAGAATGGCATTTTCATTAAAGGTTTTGAAAGTGTCACACGACGCGTTGATTTTGAGGGAGAGTCCATGTAGTTCTGGGTGCTGAACAATCATATGCTGGCCTGGGCTATTCGGGGGTATCATGGGGGGGGGGGCTCAATTGCTGTTTGGAGATCACTTTCAATCTTTTTAGACTTTTCAAGGAAGAAGGAGGCAAATATGTTGGATTTTGGCAGTGGAAGTGATCCCATTGTGCATAGGTTGAGCTTTGGAGCAGATTGATATTTGATAATTTCGAACAGCTTTCTTGGACGATTTTTGGCTTTGTCTAGTTGAAATCTGAAAAAATTTGCTTTGGAGTTTCTGATGTGAATGTTGTATATGTTCCTCGGTGATTCCAGGTGCTTGAGGTATTCTAGGGACGGCGAGGATCTCCACACTAGTTTGGCTAGTCTCACATTACATCTCTCTTCATTTAGGTTCCCATTGTACCATGGTTTGGAGTCTCTAGTGGACAGTCTTTTTAGCTGTAAGGGCACAACTGTATCAAGAATGGTTGTCCTAGTGTTGTTGTAGTGGTTTGTAAGGTCATTGACATCAAACATGTCTGCTGGAGGAGGCAAAACTTTATTACTAAGGGATGTCAAGTCATTAAGGTCTATGTCCTGAGTGATCCCTTTCCATTGTCGGGGTTTCTTAAGATAGGGTTTGTGTGTCCTCACTGATTCGGTGATGAGAAAGGTGACGCAGTGATGATGATCTGTCCAGTCGCTTGGAACAATAGACTCAAGTTGAATGAGTTTGCATTAGTAATGATTAGGGCCAGGGTCGCACCCAGGTTGTGCCTAGGGCTGTCACAAATATGGTTCAGGTTAAGGTACACTAGAAAGAATTTTAGGCTGTTAACTGAGGGGTCATTAGGAACATTCCAATGAAAGTGAAGTCTCCATGGAAGATTTGGGAGCAGTGTTGTCCTACGTTGGTAGTGATGAATTCCATGATTTGTTTGATGAACAAGAGGTTGTCGCGTGGAGGGTGGTAGATCACATGTAGTGTACATAGTGGTTTGTTGTTACTTGTAATGAGTATGCAAAGGTATTCACAAGCTGATAACTCAACGGTTTGCAGCTAATTCATGGCAAGGTCACTGTGGTGTATGAAGGCAATGCCTCCACCCAGTCCATTCGGTCTGTCTGATCTTATAATGTCCTAGCTAGGTGGGACTAATATGTCTAGGAGTGGTGCCAAGGAGTTATTTAGCAATGTTTCTTTTGGGAGTAAGAGGCCAAGCTTGTGGGCAAGGATGAGGTCAGCAATGCCCACTGCATGTTTGATGGCCGATCAGCAATTTAGAAGCATGCATTTCAGGTGTGGTTTGGTGTCTACTGAGGTTGTCGGTACAATGGGGTCCTGCTTAAGGTTGGACTTATTTACTTCTCTGGAGTTAGGCCTAGGCTCTCTGTTTAGTTTGAGGCAAATGTTAGTATGGGAGTCAGGATGTCTTGGTTTTCATGAAGTGCAGGATTATATGTGAGGAGAAGGGAGTGTATGTCATTGTCCGAAAGCGATTCCTTAAGCCGGACAGGCCTAGTGGGGGCGTTGTGGTAGGGTATAGATTGCCATCGTGTGAGAGGTCGTGGTGAGATGGTTGCCAACCTGTTGTAAGGAGTGCCTGTTTGTGGTAGCCGTGAGTGGGATGTGTTGGGTTGTGGATGGATGTGCATATTTTTTTCTGGAGTCCTTTTTGGCCATCCGTTATAGGCCATCACTGACGTGATATTTATTAGTTTCTATAGGTCAGGCTTGAGTTGGTATAGGTCTTGTGTAATTTTGTAAGGTCTACATTCTATTGAGGCATGGGAGCATTGGCTGTGATTTGGGTCAGGGGGCCGGGAGGTAGGGGGTGCTCTGGATTGTGTAGCTGAGTTGGTGCTGGTCTGAGAGTGATGGTAAGGGGGAGGTCTGGCTGTAGATGGTTTTAGGCATGTATTCTGAAATCGGGGGTGGGATCGGAGTGGAGAAGATATTTTCGTTGCTGTGTGATTCGGTGGCTCTTGTTGTCACAGTGATTTATGGGTGACTGTTGGTTTGGTGATTCAATGGGAAAGACTCTGGTCCATCAGGGGGTATGGAGGAGTTGGTATTGTGTGGGCTGATTACTATAGTGGAGTGTGTCGGGAATAAGAGTGGACTGTTTAATGTGGCTAGCCTGGGCAAGGACAATATTTGGGGTGCCTGCCAGTCGTGTATAGATCCAGTATGATCTAGAGAGGGGGCTGAGTCTTTATTAGATACTGCATGTTTGTTGATCGGGAAGAATTCATTTAATAGATCTAGGTTGCGATCTGATGACTGGATGAGGATTATCCCATTATTATAAATGGATATGGTTATTTTTGCATTGAAGGTGGGTGAGGGAGCAACGTATAGATAGGCTGTGCGAGGTTTCCCTGGATGTAGAGATCAAGAGCATCGAGTAGATGGCTTTCCTCTATTGGGCTCCTTTTTGTGTGTAGAAGATGAGATCATTTATTATGATTCCTTTAGATGCTCAGAAGTAGTATGCCTCTCCACTTTGACCCCTTCTAGTTGAAGCATTGTATACTAGTAGAGATTAATTTCTTTCAGTGTAGAATCCTTTCAGTGCTTATCAAGCTCACAGATTTGGGCAGATCTTTTAGAGTGCTTTCATTATTGCACATTTAAGAACTTTCTTTTGTTGGATACACTAAGGTGTATTTTGGAAATACTTTCACTGGAAAGGTCATTATAAGTCCTAATGTTTTTGAAACAGGTCTTTATTAAGCAATGTATAAACACTGAAAGATCAAATCATACTGCAGTTGACAATACACGTAGTACGAGAGGAGAGCAGTGATCAATAGGCAATCAAAGACGTGGGTGTCAGAGCGAAGAAGGAGCATGTGAAGACAATACAGAAATTATCTTGTGTGTTAAGTTCTGAGCTTGGTACATTCTCGCCGTCCGATCAGCAAGAGTAAAAGAGGAAAACATTATTTTACAAAAGTCATGAAACAATATGACCTGTTATGTGGGGCCCAGTGTCATGGGGTATAAGGATGGTGCTATAGTGGGTTTGAACCTTGCTTCCTGGAAAGAGGGCAGAGGTATGGAGAGAGTGATGACAGACCAATATCAAGGTTGGCCTTGGAAAAAGGGGGACTATATTTCTTCAAAATGTCCAATTGGTCATGTAGGAAGTAGATGATCTGTTCATGGGAGAAAACAACTGCCATTTTGCACATCCAGCCCATGAACATCGTGGTGACTGTTGTTTCCATCGTCTCAGAATGACCTTTGTGGCAGCTGAAAATGGTGTGTCTATCTGGTGTTTGGAGTGTCGGGTGGTCTCCAGTACATCCAAAGCATTCTAGAGGAAGATCAGTTCTGGGGACGGTGGAAACTCAAAGCATTGGATGCTTTCATAGTGTTCGTGACTTGGATCCAGTATTCCTTAAGATAGTTACAGGAATAAACAAGGTGCACAATGTCCTCCTGGAGTGCATACATCACCAACAAGCAGAGTCTGGGCAAGGTTAGCTAGTTGCAGTCTGTGTAGGGACCAATGCCAGTCCTGGAGGAGTTTGTAAAAGCTCATTTTTAGCCTTGCCTCCCAGAGCCCTCTGTCATGGGGGTCTAGGAGTTTGACTCAAGCATCTTCTGGGTACTCTTCTGCTATCTTGATGCACCATTTCTTTCTCACAAGAGACCTAAGTGGTTGTGAGTGGTGTTCTTTGAGTAACATTTTGTACAGTCCCAAGACGACTCCCGTGTAGGAGCTCTGATGATGCAATTAGTCATAGATAACAGATCCAGGGAGGACGTCTTTCAATGGCCACAGGGCTCTAGACACACAGTGAGATAGTTGTTGGTATCACCATTGTTTTCAGGCATTGAGGTTGAAGTCCTTTTGTAGGGAAGGAAATTTGAAAGCCCCATTCTGAGGCAGTTGGTCTAATTTGAGCATGCCTTTATTAGATAAGGACTTCCAGTGGACTGGTACGCAACCTATTTGTAGTGCTTCGTTGTCCTCGATGGGGGCCATTTCATGCAAGTAAGCATGCACTTACTCAAGCGTTAACTCACATATTTTCCTAGACGTCCGCAGTAGTGGGTTTACAGCATGCTCAGCAGGGGTAAGGGCTTTCTGGACCACCCCCAGAAGGCCCTGTTCTAATAAAAACACATTCCAGTTTCTCCAAATCCCTTGAGTAGAAAGAGACAAGGAGGGCCGATCAGTGAGCTTTTTAGTAGAGGTTCATACCCAGACGTCGAGGCCACCTGACAGTGTGTTGGCTTCTAGTTTGGAGAGCCATCTAAACATAGTCTTTGATCATCTTGGTCAGTTTCAGTAGCAAATATCTCTAGACGCCCACAGAAATCATGCCAAACATGTAATTGAAGTAGGGTGCCATAACCATTTTGAGCATCCAAAGAGACCGGCGGAGGTGCAACCATTTCCTAAAATCCATAGCTGTGGTAGTCGGCAAGAGCTCCATATTTTCTTGGGCTGTGGTGAAAAGATTGTTTCCAATCCGAACCCCTAGCTAGGTGCCATCCACCCAAAGCCAAAGCTGTTTAAAGCTGTTTATTGGTTCAGTGGAATGCCTAACATTTCTCCCAGTTAATCTTGACAAGAGTATAAGGAGGTAATTCGCCTAGAGCATGAGGTTTCTTTCACCTGCCGATGTAGGAATGCCCAAGACCTGTGTATTTATTTATATCTAGTTTGCCAAAAGCTCATAAGTCAGAAGGAATAGGAGCAGCAAAAGGGGGCAGGTCTGCCTCATTCCAATGGAGATGGCAAACCGTCCAACAGAAAGCCATTGATGTTGATCCAGGTGGATGGAAAGATGAAGAGGAGTTCGATAAGCTGAATGTAGAGGTCGCAAAAGCCGGCTTTCATGGCAGACATGGGGCCTTTTGATATGGTAGAAAGCCTTTGTGGCATCAGAGGAGTTTGCCATTTGCTGATCTCTGCTTCTTTTAGCCTGCCAGATAACGTGTGAGAGATAATCACATATTGTTAGTGGAGGATCTGCAAGGCACACTATTTTTGATTGATGAATCAGCAGCAGGATGAACAGAAAAGCCAGAAGCACAGCATTCATCTTGTAGAACTCAATAGGGAAGCCATTGTTTCCTGGAGCATTGCAGGTGAACATTTGTTTTATGGCCTCCAATATTTCCAAAGGCGAGATATCTATCAGTTCGTGGTCCATCTTGAGCCCACTGGGAGTCCATGTGCTTTAGTTGTTGCGCCAATAGCCAGTTTCTCCAAGTTCGTAATGGCAGTGTTTAATTCAAGCTAAAGTTTTCTCTGCAATGGAAGTATTCATGGAATTTAAGGCCACCTTAGACAGAGTTATTCGTGAAATTTTGTGTGTCAGGTTTGTGCAGTAGGAGGTCATTAAAGAGAGGATGAATTGTTACAGCTGTCTTGTGTTGACCTGCCTGTTTTTGCAGGGCAAATTTCCAAACGATTTCACCATTCATATATGTCATACAAGCGGCCCAGAGCACATGAGGGGAGTCCACAGAGCCTTCCTTAGAGTTCAAGTATTCCTGTAGATGAGCATGCTAGGTTTGTTTCACTTTTGGGCCCTTGCTGGCATTTTACAGAGGCCACAAAGTAGGTGCATGATGTCCAGATTCATGACCACTGAGATGAGAGCTTGGCCAGAGACACTACCCTTGATAATGCCATAGGTTTGGAGTTCAGGGACTATCGAGCCCTTGAGAAGGAAGAAATCAATCCTCAATTCTGTGGTGTGCAGATGAAAATACAAAGTGTAGTCCCAGTCCCTCGGATGCAGAATTCTCCATACATCCAGGAGGGATTGATTTCTGAGCAGATATCAGTCAATCTCTGCTGCCTAAGTTCTAAAGAACCTGTGCATTCAAGAATGTGGTCCTTGGTAATGATCCACTCTCCTCCCAGCAGGACCGCTGTCTGCCCACAGGCCTTGAGCAGGTGATGAGGTCAGGAGAAAAAAGTGAACTTGGGGGGTAAGGTGCGCAAATGCTCCCGACAATAAGATGAGATAATTGTATTTTCAGCTAATCCACCACATACTGGCCTTCTTTGTCCAACTAAATTGAAATCATTTGAGCAGCCTGTCGTTTATGGAGCAGGAGAGCAATGCCTCATTTCTTAGAGGGTGCATCCCCATCCAGTCCCTTTTGAGCAATAGAGATTTGAACTCTGACAGATGGGTATAATGGAGTAAAACTATATACTGGTTATGCGCTGCCAACTAAGATAACACCTTTTTGCGTTTAATGTAGTTTACTTCCTGTGTATTGAGGAAGAGCACTGTCAAGCCAGAGGCCAAAAGGCTGCTGGTGCGAAGGTGGCCCAGATAGGGGAGTCCATAGTAGATATCCATGCCCTACAGTAGGTCAGAGTTAGAAGATAGGAGTAAAGGCAGAAGAGGTAGTATTGCAGAAACGTGGCTGACAGTGCAGTCGGGTTAACTTTGTTTGTGGAGTAGCAGCTATGCCCGATGTGAAGGATTAACACGGAAAGCACTGTGGGTGCACCAGATCAGTCAAGAGATATTGGTAGGGGTTTCTCTGTTTGGTTTTAGCAGCAATCAGGACTTGCTCCTGTTGCTGCAGAAATGGACACTCCATCTGCAGGGTGTAGGTGATGGAGGTCCTCAAGAGTTCTGTGATGGTACTGTGAATCACCAAAGTGACAGAAATGTTCATGGTGGGTGCTTCAGAATGTGCAAAGGGGCGAATCACAGCCGTGTCTGGCGCAAGGTTGCCAACCAAGTTCAGGAACCATTCTGAAACTATGGAATCAGACTACTCACGGGTGATGTTGTTAAACATAATAAGCATGACTGCTGAATCTAGCAGGCCATAGCCTATAACTTTGGCTTTAATTGCGGTCAAATGCAAGGAGCTGCCTGAAGATGAAGATAAGGATCATGCTGGTGGACAATTGAAGAATGCTCTGTGCTTGGTATTGGCAAAGGAGGCAGACTGGAAGCAGATGGGGGTTATCTGGAGTGGGTTTTCCTCACATTTGTAGCCCGTGTACTCTCCAGGGATGGATCAAAAATGGTAATTAGGAGAGTTGATCACCAGGTAGTAAGAAATTGCTTCGCACTGGGCCCTTCTTCCTTCACTAGCACCCAGAAAAGGCAGATGTTGTCTCTCCATCAGTGGTCCTCCAGGCTGTTCCCTCTATGTTGTAGAGTCCTGAGTTCTGAGCCCAGGTCGATTCTTGCCTCTAAGTCCAATTCCCTAGTGATGGTGCAGGCCAATTGTTACTTGAAAGAAATGAATTCACAATAAAGACTTTTAAGTTCTGCAGTCATCACAGACACCGCTGTTGATTTTAGAGCCGCAAGGATTATGTCCAAGGCAATTTGTTTGATAGCAGGGGAGGGGCGTGTGACGGTAATAGGCATTGCCCAGTTACTGACTCTGAAAAGAGAAGTTGTCATTTGGCTTTCTTAGCAGGCTTTGACATAGCCCTCCAAAGCACAGGGGGCCCAATTCCCAGAACTAACTTAAGACAAAATCCTAAACTTACTACCATTTTGGTATTCACAGAAGGCACTTACTCATTTTGGTATTCACAGAAGGCACTTACTCCTTTCGGTATTCACAGAATTTAGGAGTCCTAACTTTAGGACTCCTAAATGCCTTCCGTGAATACCGAAAGTCTTAAAGGTAGAATTTTTCTCAGTTTAGGAGTCCTAAAGTTAGGAGTCCTAACTTTACTACTCCTAAACTGAGAAAAATCCTAACTTTCTCTTTTAATAATCATACAAGTAGAAGGCACATGATGTGCAGCCCGCTCTTTTGAATAGGACAACTGGAGCATAAAGGAATAAAGACTAGCTGACATGCCCACATGTTAGACCTGGCATTTCTTGGTGTGATTACCCCTTACTTTTTGCCTTTAACTCCTCTAGTTTTGGTGCTGTGATAGATTTTGTTTTGCCAACTTAGAGGCTTTGGACACTTTGCCACTGCTAAACAGTGTCAAAGTGCAAGTACTCCCTGTATAAAGTATAATGGAAGATGGCCGCCGAGTAGGAGCTCGCCTCTGGGGCTCCCGGGTTAGGGAATACCAAATCGGTATTTACCCCTTGTTTACCCTGCCATCCACCCCCATCCTTCAAACAATCCAACGCCTTTATCACCGGACTGTGATAACAGTGCTGCTTACCTCTCGGATACGACCTCGGAGGTTATCGCCTGAAGACCGGAGCGAGTGTTGGTGCGGGGCAGAGGCCTGGCAGACCTGGACAGAAGGGATGAACCGGAGCGAGCGCCCCCCAAGCACGTAGAGAAACCTCAAGCCCGGATGCCGCTCACTGAGGCAGTCGGAGTGGCATAAGTCATCAAGTAAAAAGTTGAGTGCCTATTGACTGACGGAAGGTGGGGATGCGCAGCAGGTATGTTTTGTGCCATAGGTACCCGTGTTAAGAAGGGAGGAACCAGGCGTCCTCATTGAATTCTCTGCAGGCTTATAACGGAAAGCAGCAGCTCCTCTGACTGACACTACAGCAGTTCAACAAGCTCAATTTGTCGTCAACTCTTTATCCAATTTCACTACAGAAATAGCATGTCTGATCAAATTAACATGTATTTTTCACAATAACGTTCTGTTCATGCACTGGGTCAATTTCAGTCCTGACCTTAAACCTCTTCACATTTTATGGAAGGTCGTGCGAGTAACATAATGGTTGCCATCGTTCTGTAAAAAAATCAGATTTTTCTTTTATGGTTGTTGCAAAATTACTATCAGCATAATTGGTGTCAACAGAATTCTTTTTGGGTTCCTTTCTCAACTCGAGGACTCCCAGCTCCCCTGTAATAATAAGCCATTTTTGGGTTCCTTTCTCGACTCTGGGACTTCCAGCTCCCCTGTAATAATAAGCACAAAAAGAGGACTGAACAAGAGGCCTGAACTAGTATAGAAAAAAGCAGCGCCATCTTAGAATTGTGTTTTTCAAATAAAAGGACCGATTTATACCACCAGCAAATATCTGAAAACAGGAAAGCAGGAAGCAGTGAAGTTGAAAGGAAATAAAGAATTACGAACTAAAGTGATAGGGTAATGTAAAGGAGAAAGAGTGAAAGAAGGAAGAAAAATTAGAATAGGACTGAAAAAGAGGCCTGAACTAGCATAGAAAAAGCGGCGGCCATCTTAGAACAGTGTTTTTCAAATAACCGGTCAAACTTAATGCCACCAGCAAATATCTGAAAGCAGGAAGTATTGAAGGTGTAAGGCTGGCTCCATCCCGTTTAATTTTAGAGCCAGATGGCTCCAACCTTGGGCGCAACTTGTTTAAAGGGCCTCTGAGAACCCATGGCGCATTTTTCCCTACTCCACAGCTGCCCAGCAAGTAGTGGGCAGCTGCACCGTTTAGTTTTTTTTCATTTTTAGGGGACATGGGCTTAATCTAGGAGTGAGACGCACTCCTTCACCCCTACCTTGGCCTGCACAACTGCGCAGCAGTTAGTGCCAGCTGCAACATTTAGGCCCTTCTTTGAAGATGCCCAGCTGCCCAGCAAGTAGTGGGCAGCTGCCACGTTTAGGTTTGTGCCATGTACGCACCCGTGACCGTCGCTGCATTGGCAGCGCGCCCTGACTTTGGACAGAGGACATTTGAGCCCCTTAGAGATGGCCAGTTGACCCAGGGGACTATTACATTTGTAGGGCGCAAGGTCCTAGAGTGCTTTTTATAGGTGCTAGGAAATGTAATGTTTGTAGTATGTTTTATGCACCTTGATTTATGCTTATAGATGTGATTTTATGCTTATTAAGTTTTAACTGCTATTTCTCAACTTTTCTACCTTCAATCATGCGCCCGCCTAACCCCACCCGAAACTCTACGCTTGTGTGTTACGGACCCAACTCCTGGTCCATTAACTACCCTAACAAATTGACCAGTAAAGCTAAAAAGAACTTCAAACACAGTAAGCTAAAACAACACCCGGAAACACTCATTGTAGATAGACTACCACATCCAACGGCAGCACGAAAACTAACTTCATTTTTTACACCAATCACCCGGCTAAATGGAAACACACCTTCTCACTTCACCTCCAAGTCGCCAAGTCAGAAATCACTCCCTATGGCGAAAAAATCTCCACTACCATATCCCCGACCTTGAAAGGGGAACTCACCATTTCCATCTACAGAACCGGAACCATTCTCATACAAGCCACCGACCTACACCTCACCACTTTTGACCACCACTTCCCCACACTTCCCTCCTTGTTAACTCAACTGAGCCATCAAACCCTATCTCCCCCATCCCCCACCACCCTCACTAATAACGTGGAACTGATCCAATCTCCCTGCCCTGAAGACCCTCTTTTCAACTCATGGACATCCTCCATCACACAATACAATCACACTACCCCTATCATTACTCTCCGTCGCCTAACACCCACCACGATCACATCAACTGAGCACACCAGGAGCGACAAACTCACAACTAACAATCCCCACAAGGCCGATCTCGACAGTCCGATCTCTAACCTTAGCCCTCCTGCGACGGAAAATCCCTACGACACTCCCCTCCCCACCCCTGATAATCTGAACCCTCCCCCACAATCTTCCCCGACCCCCTACACAGTCCCTGTTCCGCTGACCCTGACTCCCCCCGGGTCTAACGCCATGTCCAACCCTATGGTCTCTCTCCCCCTC
Source organism: Lissotriton helveticus (assembly GCF_964261635.1). Lineage (NCBI taxonomy): Eukaryota > Metazoa > Chordata > Amphibia > Caudata > Salamandridae > Lissotriton > Lissotriton helveticus. The sequence continues at coordinate 912,822,998 of NC_136059.1, read as the reverse complement.
CCTCCTCTGCACACTCCCCTTCCGCTGCTGCACTCCCATATACACAACCTACCTCCAACGCTAATCTCTCTGACATGGCCCAGAACTCGGATGCCCTGCCTAAAATTTCCTTCCCTCCTCACCTGGACACTAGTCCCACTTCTCCTCCTCTGAACTCCTCGAATGGGAACACGACTAATCCGGCTCCCTGTGTACAACCTCTCCCCTCTCCTAATCCCAGGGACTCCATCCTATCCCTGACCTCTGTTAAATCTCCCTCCATAGACCCAAGTCAGTCTCGACCCCTGCCTAAAACCTCAAACTTTTTCAGCTCAATAACACAGCAACTGAACAGAATCGAGATGAAAATTAACTCCCTTACTGCTGATTTTCTTCACTTACAGCAAAACCTCCTCAACAGAGCCAAACCACCATGCTCCCTCCCCCTGGGTACTTCTGCCCCTACCGCACTCAAAACACCTCCCGTGGCCCCACTCAATACACCTCTCATGACCCCCCAGAGCACCCCTCGACCCCCCAGTCCAGCAGCGAGTCAGACACTTAGTCCCAACAGGGATAGCCAGCCCTTTTTGGGACCGAAACCAGATGAGATCAATGACTCTTACCTCGCTTCCAAACAGAAGTATGCCCCTTTCCACATCCCTGTCATTACTGGCACAAGCAGAATCCCTAATACTGTCCACTCGCCTAAACCCCCTGCTCAATACACCTCTATCCACCTTACTCCCCCCATCATCGAAGTTCCCCGCCCTCTCTCTTTTATCCTCCTAAACTGCAGATCAGCGGTACAACACACTTCTGACATTGCTGAAGATCTTCTCGCTGAAGAAATTGACATCGCTTTCCTCACTGAATCCTAGCTCAATGTCTACTCTACCCCCATCCTTGACATTCTCACCCCCCCATGGTACAACATAATCAGACAAGACAGGCCGATCAAAACGGGGTGGGGGGGGGGGGGATCTAGCCAGCATCCACAAAGCTGGAATACAGATTACCAATCTCAAACCTGCAGAATACCTATCGTTTGAATACCTGCGTGTCGAACTCACCACTAAGGGCACCTCATCCATCAAATTCCACACTATCTACCATCCGCCTAGAGAACATACTCTTTTTCCCGAAGGACTAACAGACCTAATAACACGGTTCTCCTTGACAGATACCAAAGACGTGTTCCTGGGTGACCTCAATATCCACTGGAACAACCCAAAAGACTCCACTGTCCTGAACCTATCCAACCTTCTGGAAATACATAACCTCAAACAACTATGCAATAAGCCAACTCGCTTCAAAGGGGCGACACTAGATGCGATCATTACCAACAACGAACTGGTCTCTCTGAGAGCAATTTCTCCCATTGACTGGTCCAACTACCACCTCATTCTGTTCAGGATTTACACCTGCCACCAACCTATTTGTGACGTCAAACCTAAACTCTTGACCAGAAACATCCAAAAAGTCCCTTTATCCGAACTTGATTCCATGATTCATCCCCATCTTCAACTCCATCCCTCATCATGGACAGCTGATGACCTTACTACACACTTCAACTCTAAAATGACAGAGGTTTTAGACCTAGTAGCTCCACTCAAACTCAAACAAGCGAGGCAAAACAAATCAAAACCCTGGTTTAACGTGGAGCTAAACGATGAACGGCGTCAACTCAGACAAACGGAAAGGGCTTGTAGACTTAACCCCTCGACCTTACACCTAACACAACTTAGATCTGCTCGGCAGGCATACAAAAAACATTTTCAGTGAAAAGGCTTCCTTTTTCCGCAGCCAACTAGATTCGGTGAAAAACAGACCGAGAGAACTCTTCAGCGATGTCAAAAGCCAAACTAACGGCACCCCCTCTCAAGATATCGAAGCCACAATTGAACCATGTGAAGAAATTGCCACCTTCTTCACTAATAAATTCTCTAAAATTGATCAATCCTTCATACAAACCACAATCACCCCTTCCCTCATAACCTGCCCCCCTTCTACTTCCCTTGACCATGCAGAAAGAGTTCTGTATAAGGACAATCAGACCGGCCTCCAGCTAAAAAACAATGCGCACTGGTCCGACTTTGAGCTAATGGCGGAAAACAAGGTCTTCAAGATAATTTCTCATCTAAAACCTTCCTCCCACACCATGGACCCCCTCCCTTCCACAATCATAAAAGAACTCAACCACACCATTTCCCCTTTCTGGACAAAAATCATCAACGCCTCTCTCACCTCAGGCTGTCTCCCAGACTCCCTTCAACTAGGACAAATCACGCCTATTCTCAAGAAACCAGGGGCCGACCCTAAGGATCTTAACAACCTCAGACCTATCTCAAACCTCCCATTCCTGGCAAAAACATTGGAGTCGTGTGTTCTCCACCAACTCAATAAACAGATTGATGAGTTCAACCTCCTCGACACCTTTTAATCGGGTTTCAGGAAAAGCTGTAGCACTGAAACAGCCATACTCAACATCTCGGATGACATTCGCCAAGCCTTAGATGACCTATCGGCGGCATTCGACACGGTTAATCATCCAGCTCTTCTGGAGACCTTGTCGAAGCGCTCTGGCATGATTGGCACTGTACTAAAATGGTTCACCTCTTTCCTCCAGCATCGCTCGCAACAAATTAAAATCTACTCCTGTCTCTCGAAGCCAACAAAGGTAACACTTGGGGTACCACAAGGCTCGATCCTCTCCCCGTCCCTCTTCAATCTCTTCATAGAGCCCCTCACAATCGTCTTGAAAAAAGCTGGAGTGAGTTACCACCTTTACGCGGATGACACCCAAATCTATTTCAAAATCAAGTCCCCCGATGACATCCAACACCTCAACACCACTCTAACGGAGATCAAACCTGGTTCAACGTCAACCACTTAAAGCTCAATCCAGATAAAACGGAACTGATCATATTCTATCCGAAAAGCAACCATCGTCCTATCCAAGAGTGGCTCAAGAATCTGGTTGCCCTAAACTGCCCCCTCGTTCTATCCGACTCAGTTAAGTCTCTAGGCATCACCCTTGACAAGAACCTATCTATGGAGTTAAAGAGAGAAGGTCAAAGAGAGCACAATCCTGGAGGACATATACAAAAGAAGACTAATAGGTCTTGTAGTGTCCACAACACTTGAGCTGTATGTATTCTATAGTTTCAATCTTTGGACAAGACAAAGGAGCAGAAAAGTGGTTCAAGTTTTCATTTTCTTTATTTGTAGATCCATAAAATCAGAGTTGATAAGAGACAGCCGACACGTGTTTCGTCAGTACTAACAATCAGTACTATGACTTTTTCAAGGCTATAAGCAAGAAATTCGCTCGGCGCATGCAACCTAGTGTCATAAAATACGACAGAAGCAGTAAAACTCAGGAATCATGAATAGTGATCAAACAGTCCATGTGGTCCCATAGAATGACTCCGATTGTTGTAGTATGAGAATAGACAACTTAAAATATCATCTCAAGCTCAAAAAACGGTAAAAGATCCCAGTGAAGCGTAGGAGATGTATCCAAAATAATATTTGTCTAAGCCTCCCTGTGTGGGGTTTATAAGTAGTAGTCCACACACTATCAGATAGGAGCTCAAGTGTTGTGGACACTACAAGACCTATTAGTCTTCTTTTGTATATGTGCTCCAGGATGGTGCTCTCTTTGACCTTCTCTCTTTAATTGTATATTGGTCAATCTTTTGATTGTCATTGGTCCCTCTTGGTAGTGGGGGATAGTGGTCTATGCAGCACTCCGTCTTTATAAATCAAAGATTTTTTAGTTATCCAGTATTGTTTTTCATCCCACTATTGCTTGTATATGTGCGGTCTTTTCCAATTTGGATACACCACTACTGTTCTCCCTATTTCCACCTATCTATGGAGCCCACATCAAAACTCCGAAAAAAGTGCTCTTTTCTCTCTAAAACACCTCAAGAAATTGAAACCTTTTCTGCCCCATGAGGACTTCAAGACAGTAGTTCAATCCCTGGTTTTCTCTAAAATCGACTACGGGAACACCATCCTTACAGGTACTTCAAAAGCTCACCTAGCCCCTCTTAGGGCAGTGCTGAACGCGGCAGCTCGTCTTGTATCTGGAGTAAAAAGATTTGAACATATCACTCCAGCTCTCAACTCCCTCAAATGGCTTCCCATGGAATGAGATGTATTTACAAGCTGGCCTGCATCACACACAAAACCCTCCACTCTCCTGCACCCATCTATCTGAACAACAAACTGGTAAGAGCAGGTCAAACCAGAACCCTGAGAAGCTCTAACTCACTCCTTCTCATTCCACCAAAAATGAAAAAGAAAACCACCCAATTCCGATTGTTTTCTGGCAACGCTCCTAGGATATGGAACACTCTCCCTGAAGTCCTCAGATTCAACCCCTCCTTCTCCTGTTTCAAAAGGGACCTCAAACTCCATCTCCTTAACAAATACTTTCCTGAACTACGTCAACTAACATAGACCTCAATATTCCGAGTTAACTCCCATTCAAGGATTGTTGGTGAACGGACTTTGCTAATCACCTTGTTTTTTTGCACAATTATTTATTGTTCATGCTGTATTCTTTATCCGTGATTTGCTTACTTACTGTCAGCCTTCTGGGTAACGTAAGGAACTTCTGTTTTTCCCAATGTGTATGTGAAGCGCTCTGATACATACGGGTCTAGCTAGTGCTATACAAAACGTTTAAAATAAAAATAAAAATTAGAAATGATTGGTGTGTTTGCCATACTAGTAAAGTCCCTTTAAAAATGCACTATGTGTACCAGTGCTGGTAATGCAAATGCTACTAGCAGGCCTGCAGCACTAATTGTGCCACCCACACAAGTATCCTTAAAAAGGGAACACAGGCCTGCCATTGCAGGACCTGCGCGCAGTTTGTTAAATTGCCATGGTGTTCTGGCAAGTGCACCCACTTGCCAGACCGTACTCTTCCCTTTCTATGCACATCAGACACCCCTATTGTAGTTTCAGAGTACCCCCTGGGCAGGGTGCAGTGCATGTGAAAGGTAGGACATGTACCAAGTTGTGTACCGTGTCCTGACAGTTAAATAATCTCCATTTCGTTTTTCACTGTTGAAAGGCCATCTTGCCCATAGAATAGAATGGGAAGGCTGTGTAATATGTTTTACAGCCTATCTTTCCAAAGACTCAAGATGGAAAGGTGAAGTTTAGTATACCTGAACTCACAATGTAATAACACATCTTTCTATGAAGGTGTTTTTTGCATTGTGTGTTTATAAGCCACTCTTTATGAAGTGGCTGGGTTTTTGTGATCTAAACATTTCTGTGCGTCTCTGCCTGGTTGTGGATTGACTGTCTGGATTTGAAAGTGATAGGATCTGGGGAATATCTTGACCCAGGGGAGGAGGTGAGACAGCAACAGGCTGACCTGCAATCTGGAGTGTAGGGAGAGGAGTAGCCCTTAGAGGTGAAGAGGCCTGGGTTGCTGCTATAAAACAATTGTCCCATCACTTGCTGAGTGATTGAGAATCCAGACCCCCACTAATCATAGGAAGAAGGTGTCACTGGCAGGGAGGCACCCAGAACTGGTTTGAACAGGGGTCAGTGCCCCCTGAAACACAAAGACTTCAAAGCCATTGAGGACTATAACTATGAGAGCTGAAGCCCTTGAACTTTGGAGAATGGCTTGATCAAGATTGAACAAGACTGGCGCTACTTCGTGGTCAAGGGGAACCTTTGCCAAGGAAGAAACAACTGAACAGACTGAAGGAAAGGGCTGACTCTTGCTGTGTGTTCTGGGGCTGGCCTTCAGTTTGCTGTTTTAACCAAAGAAAGGCTAAAGGGACTTTACTGTGTGCTGTGTCCCTCTGCTTGAAATGACTTTGCTGTGCTGTGTCCTGAAGTAACTAATCCCCAAGGGCCTGAGGTGAGCAGGCTCCCTATTGCGGAAATACGGAAACACGAAAGTTTACAGGAGAGTCTCAGCGGCGTTGTGTGTGAGTGCTTGTTGCAGCCTGAGACCCTCGTAAGGTGTGCCCTGTGACTGTGGGCACCGGGAGTCCAAGCAAGGATCAGCGACGCGGTGTGCGTGTGCTTTTTACAGCCTGAACCCCTTTGTGAGGATTGTCCAGTTATCGTGTGCACCGGAATCCAAGTGAGTCTCATCGACACTGTGTGCGTGTGCTTAGTGCACCATGAGACCTTCGTGAGGATCTGCCTTGTTAACATGCACCCGGAGTTTAAGTGAGTCTCAGCGACGCTGTGTGCGTGATCTCCGTGCAGCCTGAGACCTTCGTGCAGCCTGAGACCTTCGTGTGGAGTGCCCGGTGATAATGCACCCGAAGCTCAAGGAAGTCTCAGTAAAGCTGTGTGCGTGGGCCCTGTGGCAGCCTGAGATCTTCTTAACTGTAGAGGCCTGTACCGGCAGCCATGGAGGAGCTGAGCCCCCGGCCCGAGCCCACAGTAGCCAATTTGCAAGGATTGCATTGGAGTCCCAGCCGCTGGACGAAGAGAGGAGAGTGAGTTTGCGTCTCCCAGGTAATGTGTGTCGACTCCTGGAGCGGGATGCGGGCTCGGAGGGAGACGCTCTCGGCCTCTATCTCATTCCAGCAGCGTGAGCCTCTACTTTGGCTCGCATCGAGCCCTGTATTGCCAAGGGAGTTGCAGTACAGGGGCCGGATTGTGGAGCTGTACTTTTTGATTACACCGTACCCGTGTAGGGGGCAACTGTTGAGAGGCTGACTGCGAGTCAGAAGGAGTGGCGGAGAGACCGCCTACCGCACAGTAATTGGTGCCTGAATGTATTACGTATGATTACATTTCTGCATAACGGAGTACCTGATTGTCGTATTACACATTTCATTATTCCTGCATAACGAACTACATGATTAGTGTATGACGCATGGCATTATTTCTGCATAACAAACTACCTGATTCGCGTATTACGCATTGCATTATTCCTGCATAACAAATTACCTGATTAGTGTATTACGCATTGTCCTTATTTCTGCATAACGACGTACCTGGTGGTTGTATTATGGATTGCATTATTTTTACCTTGCAAAGTGCCAATTGTTGTGTTACGCATTGCATTCTTTTTACATTGCAGAGTGTCTGATTGCTGCGTAACGCCTTACATTATTTTTACATTGCAAAAGAGCTTGATTCTAGTATTACAAACTGTATAACATGATATTAGGATTACAGGAGAATGTTTAGAAGTGCTCATTAATACTGACAGAACTTACAAGGGCTGGCTGGCCTACCAACCGGCCAGGAGATATAGTACACAAACTCATATTTTGTTTTTATATAGTGTGGTCTTATCGTATATCTTTTTATATAAAACTCGCTTGGAGTCTATCTGAGGTGTCATCATTGGGTTGCTGTGAGCGTGGTTGCAAACACTTTACACATTTGCCTTGAAGAGAAGCCTGGCTGCTCATGCCAAGCCACCAAGGGGGTGAGCGGGGCAATCTCAGAAGGTGACCTTCCTTTCCCTGACGTGTAACCGCAGGTCCCTATTTGGCCTATGGTACCTGCCTCAGCCAACCAGCGATCCCGGGTCTAACACCACATAATAAAACAAAACCATTTGACACAGAATAAATTGCACAGGCACTTGACATTGTAATGTAAAGTAAAATGTAATGTAGAAAGGTATTTATAGAGCGCAAACTGTCGCCCCGAAAGGAGCATCCTGGCGCTGAGGAAGGTAGCTTAGGGAGTGGAAGAAAAGCGCTAGATGGCGGCAAGTACATATGTGTCTGTCAGGTTATATAACCAGGTTTTGAGTTTCTTTCTGAAGGCTGCTTCCGTAAGTTGCGTTCTGAGGTCATTTGGCATGGCATTCCAGGCTTTAAGAGCTAGGACGCCAAATGATTTGCCTCCTTTCGTTTTGAGATGAAATTTGGGGACGTTGGCAAGGTTGAGCCCCGCTGATCTCAAGACTCTGGTTGGGTTATAACAACAAAGTCTTTTCAACAGGTACCTTGGGCCACTATCATTTACGGCTCTGAAGGTAGTTATTAGGAGCTTAAAAATAATTATTTTGTGCATCGGGAACCAATGTAAAGTTCTAAGGGCTGCAGATGCTGAGGATTTTCTAGGGAGTTCTAAGAAAAGCAGTGCTGCCGCATGTTGAGTGCTTTGCAGCTTCTTTAATACTTGTTTCTTAATTCCGGCCATCAGGCTGTTACAGTAATCTAGGCTGGAAAGTATAAGTGAGACTGCCACGGACTTTCTAGCTTCAATAGGGAGGAAATCCAAAAACTTCTTCAGAGATTTTATTATATTGAAACAGCTGCCTGCTATGTTTCTCTCATGGTGATCAAAGGAAAGAGAGGAATCAAAAAGAATACCAAGGTTTCTTGCTGACTCAACCACGACAGGAGGTGGAGTGATACCTTCGGGCCACCATTTGGCAGGGCAGAAGTTATTATTTTTCCCCATAGGCAGAATTTCCGTTTTATTAGAATTGCATTTAAGGTGGTTGTTTTTCATCCACTGGAAGATTTCCGTTAGGCAATTTTGAAAGTTTTGTTTGGCTCTAGTGGCATTTTTGTCCAAGGATAAAATAAGTTGTGTATCGTTGGCATATGAAGTAACACTTATGTCTTACGATTCGATGAGAGTAATAAGGGGTGCCATATAAATATTAAAAAGTAGGGGACTTAAAATCGAACCCTGGGGAACTCCTGCGTTTATTTGTTTTTCCTTTGAGAGAAAAGGTCCTAAAGATATCATCTGAGTTCTATCCGCAAGGAAAGAGATAATCCAGTCAAGGGCTTTGCCTGTTACACCGCTGTTTAGAAATGTGCCAATTATAATGTATGTAATAACAACAGTATGGGACTATTATAGACTTTGAGGGAAAAAGCTCATGGAGTATACATATCACTGTGGGGTTACTGACAATTTATTTTTACACCTTCCTCTAAATCAGACCTTGTGTCACGTGATTTTCTTTTAAGGGGGGTATGGAGGGCGCTTATGAGTCCTGGTGAGAGTTTGCAGTGTTTTTCAATGCAATATTTTGGGCAGATGCTACGTTCATGAACAGAGAGCAAAGCAGTATAAACCCTCTCCTACAACTGCTATTGGGGTTTTGTTCTCATTCGGTGTGTTGTTGAGACATCCCACCTCTTTAGTCTGAGAGTGCACTGGGTAGAAATGACTACTAATTTACGGTCAGGTAGAACTCTTGTAATACCACCTGCTGTTCCTGTTTCATCTCTTGCTGGCCTCATACAACATTCTCACTTTTCTTCTAGGGGGCAGATTTTCAAACATTTTCCGCTTGGTTAGCAACCAGCACAAAATGTTTTTGGGGGAATTGACTTGCGCTGTAAAGTACCATAAAAGTAGCACACTTAGTGACCAGGGGGCCTTTCATGGGTGTACATGGGCTTTCACATGCAACCACCCATGTCTTTTGGTGCAAAACCCTATCTACAAAGAATTGTAGACAGGATTTAGCTTGAGAAGTTAACGCCACTTTAAAGACGGCACTAACAGGAGTAATGTTATTTCTCCTTTCTTTTTTTCACTTTGCATGCGTGCTGCACTGTGCAGCACACATATAAAGTGGGAAAAGCTTTTAAACTTGTGTAGGCATGGTATTTCGTACACGAAGGGTATCCTTCCTGTAAAAAAAACTATGCTACACTCACGCACACGCCATAGTGCCATGGTTCTAAGGTGTGTGTGTGGTGCTTGGCAGCTGAAATCAGCGCCAGTGCTAAGGAAAGGTGAGCAGAGTACCATATCTCTGTAGATATGGCGCTCACCTGCTCCCTCTCTGTCATACAACACATTGCTGCCTCTTTGGGGGCCGTACTGCATTGCATGCCTCTTTTTAAAATCTGGCCCTTCTAGTCATACCCTTCTCTCCATTCCTTGCATACTGTCCCGGCCTCATCATATTTCCCTCCTTCATTATCTCCTATCCCCTTTTTGCCTCTCTTGTCCCTTCCAATCCAGTCCGTCCTTCATGCCTCTTCCTTCCATCTACTTCTTGTGGTACTTCAAGTGGACCATGGAAGGGGGGAAAGAATGATATAAGTAACTAATATCTTCCTTTCTGCCCCTTACCTACCCCCTATCTCTTCTGTTGCTCATCTCTTTCATGTCTCTCTTCAACCCTTCGTAGTAGTAGACTAGGGGCCAAATTTAGCACAATTCCTGCAATCCGAGATAATAAAGAAATGTTTCTCCCCAGATTCTCAATACCACGGCCATATGCCGGAGTCTGCTCTCTTCTGCCATGCTATCTTCAGCTCTCGGTTGGATGGGCAAAGAGTAGTTCTAATTTGAGCCGATGGTTTTTGGGGTTCGGCATCGCTCCTTAATTGTCTATATCGGCACTTGGTGGCGCTGTTTGTCTCATTTAGAGATGAGCACAACTGAAGTTGTTTATAAATTCAATATACATAAACAAATGGCTAATAGCTGCCACCCAAGCCATTCCTATAGCTTGGAGGCCTTTAATAGTCTGAATTGTCAAACCTTTAGCAGAGGGACGCTCATTAGTTGTGTTGGTATTGTAATTGGTAGCGATGCCAGGAGCAATGGGCTGTACAAGCTGCAGTGGCCTCATAATGAGGGCCCTGACATTTTTTTCCTAATTACTGGCTAAGAGGTTGTTCTCTTTTCCGCATCGAGAGTCACCAAATATATCTTTTCTGCAAGCCCCTACGTATCTTATCTTCTCTCAAAACAATGCTAATGACCTCCTACTGGGTAGTTGTTGTGCTCAACGGAACTCCCAACCTTTGTCTCACTTCTGCAAAGTGCAAACCACAGCATTCATATCTTGCATGTCCCCTTTCCAAAATACTTCATGCCTCTATGTGAATCCCAACCACCACAGCAATAAGGCTAAACTGGCAACATAATGACCTCTCACTTTTTGTGGAGTGAGGAGATGATCAATAGGTCCAGAGAGCCTGGCACATGGCTTGGATCAGATTGATTTCCCCCATGGATGTTCGTTAAATGACCCTCTTGAGGGTGCCCATGAATCGTTTAACTACACCACTGACTTAGGGCCAGTGGGCTGTACTCTTTGGTGTTTGACATTGAGTCACATAAGAAATTCTTTGAACTCTTTGCTGTTAAAGCGTGGTTCATTATCAGCTTTCAGGATTTTGGGGATACCCCACATTGCAAAGATGTCATCAAGCCATTCTACGGCATGGGTTGTCAAAGAGAGGTCGTGGGTTGTTGAATATTCATCTGTGAATACCATGAGATGGTGTCCGTTTCCTAGAGGCCCAAAAAGTAAACTGCAACCCTCTCCCAAGCATGGGCAAGAAGGTCAGACATTGTCACTGGGTGCTACGTCACCTTGGGGGACAAACAATTGCAAATGTGGCATGACTCCAGCTCCTTTTTGACTTGCTTATCTCGCCAAAGGAACTACACTCAATCTCATAAGGCTCTTTTGGTGAAGGTAGCCACCAAAAGAGCCTTATGGGATTTGGCTGTCTTTTTTGACTTGCTCCTCTGCAAGGCCTTCTGTTTCTAAAGGGCTTTGACTCTACATGTGCTGTTCTCAGACTGCTCTGCCTTGATTCTGGGTACATGTGGCATCCACAAGCACTTTTCTGTATCATTGCAAGCTCCCAGGCAGAGCAGTCTTGTCACCAATTGGAATGTCTTCCCCAGCGCAGGAGCATGCAGATGAATTACGCCACACAGGCTACTACGAAGCATTACTTTATTCTTCAGCATACACTCACACACTGTGCATTAATTGCATCATACAGCCCATTAACCACACCCTAACACCTCCCAGCATATTATAAAACCACAAGGGTCCTAGTGCATATGATAGCAATATGCTACAAATAATAATGAATGAGGTATACATGTTCATATGGATGGCATGGTACACCTAAGTGTACGGGTAGAAGGATTATGAGAGAGCTCATTTTAAAAGTCCTTTATTTGGTTGGTACCAAACATGCATACGTTTATTAAAAGTACATTATTTTCCCGCCTTCTGGGAGTAATGCATAGGGTATGGATCCAGCGTGAGATGACTGGCTTAGCATTTCACTTTTTCTTTTTTTTTTTTTTGCATTTAGGTGTGTAGAAAGTAAATACATGTGTTTAATTGGGTGCTACATTCTAAGAAGATTAATCTCTTCTCTTATGGCAGAGTTTCACAAAAAGTCACATCCAGATGCAGTGAAAGCAGCTTCAATGTGATGTGCACTCCATTAAGGATGAACTCCTACCCTGCTGCAGGTTTTTTGACTACTTTATCCATAGCTGATATAAGAACTATTCAATTTAAAAAGTGAATTGTGGATTGTTTCACATTACCACATTAGATTATATCACTGCACTGAGTGGCTCCTATTCTAATTAATGAACCACATCCCTTCTGGCTTTAGATTTGTATTAAAGACACAAGAGGCAAATCAGTTGTCTTGTGCCTGGGGCAACTGGTGTTCATGAACAAAAGGGGCGTTGCCCTGACACCCTCAGGGAAAAGGCAAGAATAGGGAAAATAAACAGAGAGCAGCTAAAAAGAAATTACTGCTCAGATGCCATGGATCTGGATGCTTTTTAAGCGCATAAACAATGGCTCGGGGAGGAGTTGCAAAACTCCATGCACTTCAATGGCTGGGGGTGAGGCAGGCTGATGAGGACAAGGAGAGAGAGGGTGGCATCAATTTGTTGATTATCACATAGGGGCAGACTGTAGGAAGGGTGCAGGGGGCATTGTCACCCACATACCCCCACTCCCTCACTGCTTTAGCAGCTACAGAGGGAGTAGGATTCTTGGTGGGCCTCTTCTGTCTGCAGCTTGGCAGAAAAAGGCTCATAATGAACTTGGAAGGGTGAGTGAGTGAAAGGAAGGATTGGTGGATGGATAGATGCATTGATGAATGAGTGAAAGGATGGATGTAAGAATGAATGATTGAAAGGGAGAGAGGGAGAAAGGGTGTATGAGTGAAAGGGAGAGTGGATGGATGAGTTAATGGATGGATGGATAGGTAAAAGGGTAAATGGATGGAGGAGTGAAAGGATGGTTCAGTGGATGATAGAAATGATGGATGGAAGAATGAGTGGATGGATGGATGAGTGGAAGTGTAAAAGGGTGAATGAATGGATGGAGTGAAAATATGGATGGATACGCGATTGGATGTATGCAACAGCATATGACTAAAACAATGGATGGATGGATGAGTGAACGGCCAGGTAGATGGAAGCCTGGGTGAATGAATAGATGGATGAGTGATGAACGGATGGATGGATGATGAGGGATGGAATGATGGATAGGATAAAGGGTGGATGGATAGGTGTCAGGATGGATGACTGAGCGAAAGAGTGGATAGATGGATGAGCCAAAGGGACGATGATGAATGGACTGAAAGCATGGATAGATGGAGTGAACAGGTGGATGGATGATTGAAAGGATGGATGGATGAAAGGAGGGCGGATAAGAGAAAGGATGGATGATTGAGTGGATAGATTGATTTGATGGATGAGTGTCCCTGGGCCAGTGGTTGCTCTCCTTTTTGGGCTTTACAACTACACTACACCCCATTTTTGTTTTCATGGTCCATATTTGTTGTATCAAGAGTGAATAAGTATTAACTCGTGGTACAAAAAAAACATAAAATGCAGACCCATTTTGGGTCCAGCAACAAACTGAGGAAGCAGGTGGCATTGTTAGATTGCTGACACAGGTGCTTGAAGGTGCCTGTGCCATTCCAGCACTGTGAACATGCCTGTGTGACACTGTATGTGAGTAAAATTTAGAGAAAGTTAGTGAAGAAGTAAGTCAGAGTGAGTGAGAATGAGTGACAGTAAGGACAAGTATGTGTGAGAATGAATGTGAGTTAGGAAGAATGACAGTGAGTATAACTGGGTGCTTGAGGCACAGTAAGACTGAGTAATTCAGAACGAGTGAGAATGAGTGGGGCTGAATGAGACAGAGTGGGTCAGAGTAGAATGAGTGTGACTGCATGAATTAGTGAGACTGAGTGAATCAAAGTAAGACAGTAAACCTAAGGAGCTATTTAGAAGAGGCCTGTGCTCCTGGAGTATCCTTTTTTTAGACACTCCGGTGGTGCAGGCCTCTCAAGCATATCTGTGAGGCAATGCAAATCCACCCTGGGTGGCCTCCAAGATATGGAGTAAGACAAGGCAGCGGAAAGCACTGCATGTCTTACTCTGTGTCAAGGAGGCGCTCCATGGGCATTGCAGTGGGTGTTCCCACGCAACACCGATGGATTTTGAGCAGGCTTAACAAGGAGAAATATTTAATTTCCCTGATTTTATTTCCTCTTTCCATGTGTGGTGCATTCTGCAGTACACATAGAATGAGGACAGCACCTCCATGGAATGTTTTTGTGTAGGTCTGCACAAAAAAACGAAGAATGAGGGTGCCTTTGTTGGCACTAGGCACCAAATTGAAAGCCGGCTGAAAGGACGGGAACACGCTGTATCTAATAGACACGTTGCATATGTGTCCTTACAGTTTCATAGGGTAGCGCAGCAAAAAGACTGGCGGCGCTGCCCTACACAAAGGGCCTTATTTGTGAGGCCATCCGTCACTTTTATGCCGCCGGTGCGTCACTTTTTGTAACGCACCAGCGACGTAAAAAATGTGCCGTGTTGCACCATATTTACAAAGTGATGCATCTTGGTAGATGCGTCACTTCGTAAACCCCTGCGCCACATTATACCTGCGCCAGGTATAATGTATTCAGGGGGGGCATTCTGGCGCAAGAAAGGGTCATAGAAGTGACGCAGTGAAATCTATAAGATTTCACTGCGCCACTTCTAGGAAGCAAATGCATCAATCAATCAATCAATCAATCAATCAATACATTTATAGAGTGCGCTTCTCACCCATTAGGGTCTCAAGGCGCTGGGGTTGGGGGGGTGCTGCTACTGCTCGAAGAGCCAGGTCTTGCGGTGTTTCCTGAAGCTGAGGTGGTTCTGGTTCAGTCGTAGGTGTGTGGGGAGGGCGTGCCAGGTAGGAGAATGACCTTCCTCCGGTGATGGCTCTGCGGAACTGTGGGATGGTGGCGAGGGCGAGATTGGTGGATGGGGGTGTAGAACGTGAGTCGGCTGTTGAGGTATTCCGGGCCTCTGTTGTGGACTGCTTTGTGTGCGTGGGTGAGCATTCTGAAGGTGATACTTTTGCTGACGGGGAGCCAGTGAAGATTCTTCAGGTGGGTTGAGATGTGGCCGTGGCAAAGGATGTTGAGGATGAGTCGTGCGGAGGCGTTTTGTATGCGCTGGAGACGGTTCTGGAGTTTGGCGGTTGTTCCGGCATAGAGGGTGTTCCCGTCGTCCAGTCGGCTGGTGACGAGGGCTTGTGTGACCGTTTTTTCTGGTTTCGATGGGGATCCAGCAGAAGATATTCCGGAGCATGCACAGGGTGTTGAAGCATGAGTATGATACGGCGTTGACTTGTTTGGTCATGGTGAGCGAGGAGTCCAGGATGAAACCCAAGTTGCGTGCGTGGTCCGTGGGTGTCGGTGCGTCGCCCAATGCCGGAGGCCACCAGGAGTTGTCCCATGGCGAGGGGGTTTGTCCGAGGATGAGGACTACAGTCTTGACCGAGTTGAGTTTGAGGCGGCTGAGCTTCATCCAGTCCGCTACCTCTTTCATTCCTTCCTGGAAGTTGGATTTGGTGGTGGCTAGGTCCTTGGTGAGGGAGAGTATCAGCTGGGTATCGTCGGCGTAGGAGATGATGTTGATGTTGTGCTTGCGTGTGATGGAGGCGAGGGGGCTCATGTAGATATTGAAGAGTGTTGGGCTGAGTGAGGATCCTTGGGGTACGCCGAAGATGATTTCGGTCGCTGGGGAGCAGAAAGGGGGGAGGTGGACTCTCTGGGTTCTGCCGGTGAGGAATGAGTTGATCCATTCCTGGGCCTTCACCTGGATTCCTGCGTTGTGGAGGCGGTGTATTAGGGTGCGGTGGCATACGGTTTCAAAAGCTGCTGAGAGGTCCAGGAGGATGAGGGCTGCTGTTTCTCCGTCGTCCATCATGGTTCTGATGTCTTCTGTGGCTGCGATGAGGGCGGTCTCGGTGCTGTGGTTTGCTCGAAATCCGGATTGGAAGGGGTTGAGTGATTCGTTGTCCTCGAGGAATGCGGTCAGCTGTTTGTTGACGGTCTTCTCCATGACTTTAGCCGGGAAGGGGAGAAGAGAGATGGGCCGGAAGTTATTGCGGTCCCTCGGGTCTGCGGAGGGTTTTTTCAGGAGGGCGTTGAAGGAATCAATATTCCTTCACCTGGCCTCACAGCAGGCCTAAGACAGACGCAGGCCCTTTCACATTTGGCTTATCCCAGGTGAAAGGATACATTGCTGGAGTTGCATCACTTTCGTGACTAACTCCATAAATGCATCACTTTTGCGCCATACAGATACGTCAGAAATACTGATGTATCTGTAACTCCTTGCGACATCATGCGTCATATGGTAAATATGACGCATCAATCATGTCGCAAGGAGGACGCACTGAGAAGGGACGCATCGCTGCTTTCACGAGGCCCTAAATATTTGTAAATTAAGCCCTTAGTGCAAGAACATGTGAGAGAACCCTACATTGGAATTCGAACTAAGGATTACACCTCCCCATTATTTTATAGTCAACTAAACTATATACAAGAGAAACATTTATGAAATATACATCTTGCACTGACTTATTTCAGGGTGATCACAAATATAGTGTTCATGTAAAAGGAGGCACAGTGACAAAAATGAATTGCATTGGAACTGTCGAGGGACCAGTACCAATGTGCCGGCTGATAAGCTGAGGGTGCATCACCGGTGGGCCTTACTTCGCCACAGCTCCTGCTGCATTCTTCTCTCAACTCCTCTATTCTCAGGTGCAGTTTTATCAACACCATGATAAAAAAAGACCTTAATTGATGCCAGAGACTTCTTGGTGCAAATACCTGAACATCTTTTGCTGGAATTTTCTCAAGTAACCCAACTGTTTGGCTGAGTCTCCATCTTGAAGCTGGAATCCATCAACGCCAAGCCTATACTCTCAATGTCAGCCCACTGTCAGTTTTCAATGAAGGCTGTTGATGTCAGGAGATAAACTTTCCACCAGGCCAAACTTGGTTGTTGTATCTTACTCACGCTCAGTCTGAAAACTTGCCTTTGACCCGATCAAGGGCGACCAGTTGGCTGCGCTTGGTGCTTTGCTTTTTTTGGCACTATTTTTATGTAAAACTTTATAACTGCATATCTCCGATTCCCCTTATTGGATGTTAGGTATTTCGGTGTAATTTTGTTCATTACACTATTCCCTATTTGTATAAACTGCAGAGAAATGTTTAATGTGTTGTTGTTAGACCTGGCACCTTTGGTGTGGATCTCCCTTCCATTTTTTTGCTGTTTCCTCCTGTGTTTTTTTGCTGTTTCCTCCTGTGTATTTTCTATGTTTTTGTTGGTCTAGATGCTTTGGGCACTGTGCCACTGCTGTTTCATGAAAGTGCAAGTGCTCCTATTGTAAATGTTTGTAATGGATTAGTGACTACATGATTGGCTTATTTGATTTACTTGTCAGACCCTAGTACAGTGCACCATGTGTGCCCAGGTCCTGTAAATCAAATGCTGCTAGTGGGCTTGCAACACTGGTTGTGCCACCCACAGAAGCAGCTTGTAAAATACGGCTCAGACCTGCCATTGCAGAGCCTGTGTGTAGTTGAGGACTGCCATGTTTACCTGGCAAGTGCACCCACTTGCCGGTCTCTAAACCTTCCCTTTTCTACATGTTAGTCACCCCTTTGGTAGGCCCAATGTACTCCTGTGGACAGGGCGCATTGTATGTGAAAGGCAGGACATGCCCTGATGTGTGTGGCATGTCCTGATAGTGAATTACAGCCAATTTCGTTTTTCACTATTGCAAGGCTATCTGTTCCCGTAGGGCAGAATTGTCAGTTTGATTATAACATCTTATAATCCTAACTGACTCAGCAAACAAGGTGGAAAAACGAGTTTAGTATGCCTCAACTCAGAATGTTAAAATACATCTTTTAGTGTGGGTGATTTTTACATTCTGTGTTTGAAAATACCACTTTTAGAAAGTAGGTATTTTCTTGCCTAACCATCCAGTATGCGTCTGCCAGGTTTGTGTATTACATGTCTGGTGTGTGAGTGAGAGGGGCCTGGAAAGGGCTTTGGCTCCAGCAGTTTGATGAGTCAGGACCGGACTGAATGGACCTGGGTTAAATAGACAGTAGGGGGAGGAGATTTCTTTTCACTTGCCTGAGCCTACCATGAAAAGAGAGTAGGGGAAGGAGATTTCCTTTCAGCTACCTGGGCCAGGTCTACTTTCAACAATGCTGTCTCCACCTCCTGCCAGGAAGCTGCACCAGGAGGACAGAACTGTTTTTTATGAGGTACAGACACACTCTGCCTTCAGAGAACAAAGACATTGTGTGTATAAAAAGAAGGGCCCAGACCCCTGAACTTCTGGAAATCAAGACAAACCTTTGCCAAGTAGAGAGCCCAAGAAAGCTGAAGGAGGAGACTGCCCCTGTGCTGTTTGCTGTTTGGGGGTTGGCATGCAGTGGTTACTTATTGCCAAGGAAAGGAGAAAAGGAACTTTGTGTGTACTTTATCATCTTGAGGAAAATCTCCAAGTGCTTGAAGCTGAGCTTGCCTCCGGTTCTGAAGTCTCGTACAAAGACTTCACCACCAGCTCCCCTGAATTTCCTTGCTGGCAATTCTACCTGCAGAGAGGTGCCTGCTGTTATTTTAGGGCCTCTAGAGACTGCGTGTCGCTGGGAGTTGGAAGCGTGACTCAACGAGGATGAATCGTGTTGCCGCTGCAGTTATTGCCGTCACATCGCCGATAAGCGTTTCGCCGCCGCAGCATTTGCCGTTGCATCGCCAGAGAAGCGTGCCACCGCCGCAGAGGTTGCCATTGCATCTCAGAAGAAGCGTGTCTCTGGGCCTGTCGCGGCTCAAAACACCACCGATTTTGCCACACAGCTGCTGGGCGTGCACGCATCGCATCCAAGTCGTCGCACCGCATCAAAGACGCCAAGTTGTAAGTTGTAAGAAATCGAGCATCAACTCCCCTCGCAGTGAGGAAGCGACGTGTCACCTCCCCTGAACAGCAGTAAGAAACCAACGCATCCACTCCCCAGAGTGTAAGGAACGGCACATCACCTTCCCTGCGACCCTTTTTGTTTACTTTGCGTAAAGCATCTAAGGTACTTTGAGAGTAAAGTGTCGCATTTACCATCTACATTGAAGTAAGTTATTTCTACCATTTTAAAGTCATATTCTTGATATTGTATTGTGGAGTTTCGTCTATTGGTCTTGTGTTAAGTCTAGATAAAGATTACTTATTTTTCTAACCTGGTGTGGTGTCCATATGTAGTGTTTTCACTGTATTACTGTATGTGTTCACAAATGCTTTACACACTTCCTCTGAGATAAGCCTGTGCACAACCTACTCGTGTTTGATCTACTATCGGCTTCATGTGATCTGAAGGGAAAAAAAATATTTTTCCTTTCTCTGAATACTCTACAATGCTAGCATTTATGATACAGGATACTTCCATTTCATTATACTTTGCTATAGAAGTTCTGTCATATATAAATATTT
Organism: Lissotriton helveticus; assembly: GCF_964261635.1. Lineage (NCBI taxonomy): Eukaryota > Metazoa > Chordata > Amphibia > Caudata > Salamandridae > Lissotriton > Lissotriton helveticus. The sequence continues at coordinate 912,803,443 of NC_136059.1, read as the reverse complement.
TGAATGGGATAAACTGCTAATTATAGATACTGGTAATTTATTATAAGTTTTGGTTACCAGCAGTACGGTGGAATGTATATCATAAGGACTGCCCCTACTTCATTGTGTACGGAACAGCCCTTAGTTTTGTGACTCTCTTCGTGTATATTGGCTGGGACAGTATACTCTTTGAGTTACGTTCTGCTCATCAGTGGGGTATATATATTACCTACTGGCGGTCGCCAGTAGGTATATATAGTTAGGATTTTTTCCCTATGGTATTTTTGAAAATTCTATGTCTAATAACTTTGGCGTTTGTGGACGGAATTGGCTGAAATTTTCAGGAAAATGGAACATTTTGTTTCTGAGCAGCCCCTGAAAATATGGGGGGGGTTCGTCAAGGGGGGGCCGAGAAAAAAGGGGGGTCCCAAAACGTGTTTTTCCAATGTTAATTTCCATAGGGCGGTTGGCCTCACTTTTAGCCCGAACGGCTGAATGGATTTGCACCAAACTTGGCAAAATTGTAGGGACTGTTAGCCCGATGTGCCTTTGCTAGGTCTCAATATATGTGCTCCAGTGGATTTTGAGAAATTAACGTTCAAAAAAAGATATATATCTGTAAGCGCGCTCTGGGCAGCGCTCCGGTTCGCGTACTTGACGCGTAACGGAACTTTGCGAAGCGAAGCTGATTGGCTCTCCGGTGTCTGTCAACATTCTAAACAGTCCGGAGCGGCCGCCATCTTGTCTCTCGGTAGGATCGAGAGACAAGAGGAGGCCAAAACAAAGGGGGAAATGACCATAAGGGGGCATAGTAGATCCTCCCTGACCCCCTAGGTTTGATGTGGAGGCTTTAAAAGGGCCCCGCAGGGCAAAAAAAAAAAAAGAATTTTTTTTTTTTTGCGTGGGGAGCGCCCGGTTCGCGAACCGGGAAGCGTTCTGGGGAGCGTACTATAAGGAAAAAAGAATGATAGACTTTTCAAATACTGTATGTTAATTGATTGTTGGTTTTGTTGATTATTTTTTAATTTCTTTATTTTTTAAGCAATTATTTATTATTGTGATTGTGTTTCAAAATTTAATAAACTTTCTAACATTTCACTGTCTGAAATGTCATTATTTTCATTGAACATAGTTTGTAATCTCTGAGGGTGTAAAATGTCCTCATATTGAAGGAGGTCATCTACTGCTTGCACACATTGCAGTAGTTCTTGGTCCCAAGTTTCATCCATAAATTCTATATAATTTGGATCAATTATTTCTTGGCTGCTCTCTTGCAGGACAATTTGAAATGAAACTTTGTGTTCGCCTTCCATTTTGCCTGAAATTTGGATTAAAAAAAATATATTAGTAGAGATAGGGCACTGTTGGGATTAATTTTAGATAGGCAGTTTTTATCAGTGAATTTATCTTTGGGCAGTGTATAGTATCAGAGTGGAAGTAGGAATATAAAAATGTGTACGTCATTTAACGTAAGTAATTTCATAATTATACAAGAGAAGCCTAACTCCATCCATAACTATAACAGAGAAGTCTATCTAAATCTATAACTACTACAGAGGGATAGTATATAACTATCAGAAAAAGTTTACCATATTAACTTATAGTGCACAATATACTTCAGTTTTAAAAATAACAACTTACCTTTACAAAGAAGTTGAAGTGATTAGTGAAAATCCAATTGAAATGTACAACTAGAAGTAGTAGTCAAAATGGCTGTGTTTCCTTCTCTTCCTTTATATATATTCAGGTATATAACCAATCAAATGTCAGGTAATAAAAGTAGAAAATGAAAGTAACCTTTTCATTGGTTGTCAATTCCAACACTTCAGATGTGTTTTGTGAAGTAATTTACCTCACGGTATTTAGAGAGGTCTACAGGCTAAATGGCTAAATGGAATTTCAATCAAATTTGTGAAAATGATAGGGATTGGTATGTAGTATGAGCTAATCTATATTTGGTGAGAGTGTCTCCAGTAGTTTTTCTGTAAATTACTTTCCCACCTTTTTTGATGGTGCGCTTCCCAGGGAGCGACCCGGTACGCGAACTGGTGAGCGCCCCGGTACGCAAACCTGAAGCGTTACGGGAGTCCACCATTTTGTGTTTCGGTCGACTTAAGATACAAGATGGAGGGCAAATAATGTTCAGAATGGGTAGAAGGGGGCACGGTAGACTTATCTTGACCCCCTAGGTTTTCTGAGGGTGGCTGAGGAGGCTTATATGTGCGAAAAAAACCATTTTTTTAAAAAATTTCGCGAGGTTAGCTTCCGGTTCGCGTACCGGGTAGCGCCCCGGGGAGCGTACTTTGTTGAAAATTAGTGAAAAAAGTTAGAGAAAAATAATAATTGTGAGTGATCAGATGTAGGGTAGCTCTGAGAAGAGCTTTTGGGTTTATGGTACATTTTGGTACTTATAAGTAGGTACCAATGCACAGTCTTAAATTCAGAATGAAAATTCTGTTGCCCTCATCTGAGAAGTGAACTCCATCTCCTCTGTAGATATCTTGCATGTAGTAACGCAAGTTATTGTTGTACATGGAGCCCATTCCATGGTCTCTCATGTAAGCTGAAACAGATTTGTTTACATGCTTCCTCGACTTCTCAATTTGTGGACAAAATTGGTTTGACCACCTCCATTTCTGTCTTTGGCATATATTTGAATATACCAAGGCAGTTTGAGGAAAAAGTGCCATCAATTGCTCAAAGGTGTCCTTTAAAAGCATTTCCAGACCTACCCCAGTCAAAGTGCCCAAATCAATACCTCCACAGTGCACAATTAACAGGTCAGGTTTTGGCAAATGCATAAAGGTTTTCACCAATGGTATCAATTGGTGACATTTTAATCCTCTGTGGCCAAACCACTTAATTTCCACATCTTGTAAATTGAGGTTAGGTAAATTTCTGTTCTCAGCATACCTCTGAGCCCAATAGATGTAACTATGTCCAACAATCCAGACAGAAAACATGGTGAGAGAAGGTTCTGCTGCAGTCAGATGAAGTGTGGCAATGAAATGGCAGTTGAAAAAATAAGAGTTTAAAATGAAAAAAATTGTGGAGTTTCTGTGTTAATGAAGCAGTAACAGTGATTGGTTGATTTTGATTGCTGAAAACAGAAAGTTAGGGTGCATGGATGAGTTCTTTGAAAGATGTATTTTGAATGGTCAATAAAAAATAATTAAATGAAAGATTGCACTGGATATGCAGGTGCACTGAGAGTTCAGAGTTCAATTGAAACATTGTTGTGTGAACTTGCAAACACCAGAGGTCTTCCAAGAGGTGGTTGCTATGCAAAAAAGGCAGAGGCAGAGGGGGGAAGGGTTTTGATTTAAAAAAAGTGAGGGAAGAGTTTTGATTGGGTGACATGAGAGATATGTGTGAAGAATTACAGCATTTCTGTGCTTTTGATAGCTGCAGACTCTGGAGTGCATACCTTTTGCTCTGCTGAAGACAAATTGGTGTGTTTCTGAGACTGTTTTGAAACTCATAAAGTATTTGCTAAGGTGAGAAAAGATTTCTTTAATTTAGATAGAGAATAGTGTGCTTTAAGGAGAAAATTATGAAGAAAGTTGTGTTTTTAAAATGTTGCTTTGTCTCAAGTGTTTTACAAATAGATTTTGTTTCTTTGAGAAATTGTAATTGGAGAAAATGTGAAGTATTAGTACTGACAGGGTGTTCTTGTACATAGGAGCTGTGGAGTGTTTTCAAATTATGACTTGAAAATCGTTTTTGAGGAAAAGGAATAGTTTTAAAATTTATGACAAGGACATAATGGTGTATGCTTCTTTATAAGGCATTTGAGTGTCTCTGATGTTATTTTTCCCATTTTAATGTAAGACCTTTCCCTGTGGAGCAAATTGCTTGTAAATATGCTCCCACCTGTGCATGGCAAATTTAGATTTTGATTGTTTGCGTTACATAGCCATGTTAAAAGTGACCCAAACATGCTGCAAAGGCAATCAAAAAACGCTTTCATGTGTCTTAAGGACATTTTAAGTCATTTCCCCATGTGGAGTGTTTTCAAATTATGACTTGAAAATCGTTTTTGAGGAAAAGGAATGGTTTTAAAATTTATGACAAGGACATAATGGTGTATGCTTCTTTATAAGGCATTTCAGTGTCTCTGATGTTATTTTTCCCATATTAAATTAAAAGACCTTTCCCCGTGGAGCAAATTCCTTGTAAATATGCTCCCACCTGTGCATGGTAAATTTAGATTTTGATTGTTTGAGTTACATAGCCATGTTAAAAGTGACCCAAAAATGCTGCAAAGGCTTTAAAAAAACGCTTTCATGTGTCTTAAGGACATTTTAAGTCATTTCCCCATGTGCAGTGTTTTGAAATTATGACTTGAAAATCGTTTTTGAGGTAAAGGAATGCTTTTAAAATTTATGACAAGGACATAATGGTGTATGCTTCTTTATAAGGCATTTTAGTGTCTCTGATGTTATTTTTCCCATATTAAATTAAAAGACCTTTCCCCGTGGCGCAAATTCCTTGTAAATATGCTCCCACCTGTGCTTGGCAAATTTAGATTTTGATTGTTTGAGTTACATAGCCATGTTAAAAGTGACCCAAAAAAGTTGCAAAGGCTTTAAAAAAACACTTTCATGTGTCTTAAGGACATTTTAAGTCATTTCCCCGTGGGCAGTGTTTTCAAATTATGACTTGAAAATCGTTTTTGAGGTAAAGGAATGTTTTTAAAATTTATGTGCGCCATATGCCCCCAAATTTCTTTTTCAGGGGTGCAGCAGGGTGTTCTTGAGACACCCCTGCACCCTTGGAAAAATTCCTAATTTGCGATTAGCTAATTGCTAATCTCAAATTGCACCTTCATTCCTATGGGCCTCCTGGCCCATGGAAATGAATGGGTAATTTGCAATTAGCAATTTGCTCATCGCAAATTAGGAATGGTAAAGAATCGCTATTTATTCCTTAAAATTCGCTATTTAGGAAATGCAAAATAGTTTGATGATACATATGGCGGTTCATCTCTAACAAGATAAGAAGCTTAGGGATAGATTTATGATGACTGGCGCAATGAAGTGGACATCACTTACTTCATTGGTAGGCCTTTACATGTATTATCTCCTCTGTATTCTTCAACAAGCGTAACTTTGATCTGCAACCCTGAGTAGGCCTCACCTTAAACAAACCTCTGGATAGGCCACACCTTATCGTCATCCTGAATTAATCATTTAAAATGCTAGGGACAGATTTATGATAGGTGTATGCCTCTTTTGCGCCACTGTGCGTCACTTTTGTGATGCAGCGGCGGTGCAAAAGATTTGCTATGAGGCGACAAAATTACAAATAATACATTTAGGCAGATGTGTCATGCTGTAAAAAAAACGTGCCACATGAAACCGATGCAGCAGTGATGCAAAAGATGCACCATGTTGCAAGACAGGCCTCACTTGGGGCCATATGTATCAAGCTAATTAGCATTCGCAAAGCTTTGCGAATGCTAATTAGACAAATGGTATGTATCAAACAAGTTTGATGCAAAATAAGGAATAGCAAAATTTGCTATTCCTTATTTTGCGATTGCACTTAAGGATTTGCAAATTTTGCGATTCCTTAAATGCAATGTATCAAACAAAAAATATGCAAAAAATGCCATAAGGATTTGCAAATTACCACCAACTTCTAGTTGGTGGTAATTTGCAAATTCTTTTCAAAAAGCTTTTTTTCCAAAAAACAAAAGGTGCCATATGACGCCCATACATGCCCTTAGGGCATGTATGTGCGCCATATGCCCCCAAATTTCTTTTTCAGGGGTGCAGCAGGGTGTTCTTGAGACACCCCTGCACGCTTGGAAAAATTCCTAATTTGCGATTAGCTAATTGCTAATCGCAAATTGCACCTTCATTCCTATGGGCCTCCTGGCCCATGGAAATGAATGGGTAATTTGCAATTAGCAATTTGCTCATCGCAAATTAGGAATGGTAAAGAATCGCTATTTAATACCGATTTTGTACTCACATACAGTTTTGCATTTCCTAAATAGCGATTCCTTAAAATTCGCTATTTAGGAAATGCAAAATAGTTTGATGATACATATGGCGGTTCATCTCCAACAAGATAAGAAGCTTAGGGATAGATTTATGATGACTGGCGCATCACCAGGGATGTGCCAGTCATCCTGCGCCGCTGTTCCGCCACCCATGGTGTGCTGCATTTACAATGCGGCGCACCATGGGGCAAAAACGGCACAGATGCGTGACGCATCTGTGCCGTAAAGGTGGCGCATTGCTGGAGTTGTATCGCAAGTGCGATGCAGCTCCAGCAAGGCTCAGGGGTGTCCCATCTCCACAATGCTGCGTCAAGACCTATGCCTGCTTCAAGCAGGCGCAGGGTTTTGACGCAGCTTTGTCCTATCTGATTGTAAATGCGGCACACCATGGGTGGCAGAGCAGCGGTGCACGTTAACTGGTGCATCCCTGGGGATGTGCCAGTTAACATAAATCTGCCCCTTTACATTTAAGTATGTGCAGGGGACACAGAGTCGGTGAGGCTTATCCAAGGTTAAGAAGAGATGAGTCCTGTTCACTGAAAAATTGGACATAGGCTTCACCTCCTCAGCATCGCTGGACATGGCTAAATAATAGCTGCAAAATGTTACTCTTGTTAAACAATTTTACTATTATAATCTCTGAGATTTGTCTCTTACTCTGCAACATCTCATTGTTGTTATCTTTCTTTAAAGATAAAGACAACATCAACATGAGCGACAATCAGCAATCAGTTGATTTCGACCTCATCATTGAACTCGTAATTGAAACATCAGTGGATGTTGATCCCTTGGATGATTTAAATCCTGAGGATGAAGAAGAATGTGATGAGGATGCAGATTTGTCAGAATTGTATGACATAGGATGGGTAGCTGACGTGCTTGAGCCTATGGAACTATAAACATTTATTTTAAAAATTTATAATAAATGAAAAGTAAAAATGTAAACCGTTTCATTTAAAAATAAAGACACCTTCAAAAACAGGTTATGTGTAGTGTCTTCAATAAAATATTAAAATATGCTCATAAAATTAGATCAGATTCACATATAAAACAGCACAGGTAAAATGAATATAAATTCCATTTCTTTTCTGCTATTTCTGTATTCTAAATTTGCCAAGCACTAAAAAATCTTCTATGTAAAAATGTCAAGTAGTGTGTTAAGTTTTTGATGACTGTTATTGATTTACTGTTTGGTAATAGTGGTTAATAACATTTTTTATTATATTTTACCACAGATTCAACTGCAGATCATTTCAAGATTTCAGCATGCCAACCAAAGAAAGACTGAGAAAGGCTGCAAAACGTCAAAGACAGCAGGTCAATGAGAAAAAGCAGCAGTCCTCTAACAAAAAGATTTGTCAAGTCACCAAGAAAGCACCGGGTAAGAGTACAAAAACTTTCATAAGAAATATCTGTAGTAAAAAAAATATTACTACAGAAAATGTTTCAGTCCAGAAAAAGAGAAGCAATTTAAACGGAAAGGAAAGGCCAATGAAAAATGTTACTGCTAGAGCAAGAGATAACTCTGTGCATGATAGTAGAAGGAAACAACAGTTTAGGGACATTCGTAAACGAATGTTCCGCAACAGGATAATTGGCAATTTGTTAACAAATATTAAGAAAGGTCAACAGAAAGTGGTTTTTTATAAGAGAAAAAAAATAGTTGAGAAAGTTATTGATCAGGCATTTGAAATTAAACGTAAGTTATTTATTTTGATAATCAATAGAATTAGGAAGCTAAACAAGGCAATTTATGATTTCAAAAGAAATAGTAGATGGAAGAGAATAGTTAATCGTAGTAATTTTTGTGAAGTTTTTTCTGGAGAATGGATGCATAGTTCAAGCTGTGAGGCATTTTTTAATGAGGAGAGTTATTTCCAGGATAATGATTTGGTGCATGCAGTTGACACCAGTGGTCGAGCTTATGAAGTGAAAGATGGTTGTCCAATTGAAAAAGAAAAACTTGTGACAACAGAGACAGAAGAGGTGTTAGGTAATGAGGTTTTAGGAAGACGTCCTAAGGGTCCTGTGTACACCTGGAAGTGTAGTAGTATTTGCAGTGTGCGACAGGATTCCATCAATTTGCTTTGTGATTTTGTACGGTCATTTAATAAGAAAAGTTTGAAGCAGAAAATGAAGTTGTTGCAAGAATTAGATCCTTGCAGAGTGAGAGAAGTGACAGGTTTGCATGGTCATTCACTGGCTTGTCTTTCCAGGAGAGTATGCCAGAGTGTTTTTCATCATTTCAGGATGCTAGCAGTGCATCATAATAAAGTGAGGAAATTAGTTAGAATGTTGTATTATGCTAAGAGTCCAGCAATTATGCTTAAACAATTATGCGCTGCTCTTTTGCATGGTTCTGAAATAGATGTGAAGAATATATGTGAAGAAATTGAGTTTTGTTACTTTGGAAGTAAAGAGGAGAATGTTGAAATTGACCAAGAAGAAGAGGGTAATGTGGAAGATAGTGTACAGGTTTCCAGTACAGATAATTTCCAGAGGGAAATTGCGACGTTTGAGGTGAAATCAAGTGAGAGGCCAAATTTCACTTGTGTGTGTTGTCGACGCACTTATTATAAGATTCAGACTAAGTTAGTGGATTTATATGCAAAAAGTGAAAGGGAAAATAATAGTGAATGGAAGGATTTCACAACATACTTGATGGTAGAAAATTGTTTTGATTTGGGATTGGATCAACGTGTGTGTACTTATTGTTGTAACAAATTAAATCAAAACCAGATGCCTGCTAGAGCAGTTCATAATAATCTGGAATTGGTTGAGATTCCTTCTGAATTGAAGGATTTAAATACTTATGAATCTATTTTGATTCAAAGTATCCATCCCTTTCAGGCTATTGTAAGAATGGAGCCAAAGACAGGGAAATTGCCTCCATCAGATTTACAGAGAGGATTAAAGGGAAGAGTTGTTTATTTGCCTCTAGATTTGAAGAAAAACATTAACACAATTGGAGTAGAAAAAGTGGAAGAGGAACCTCTGGTTATCTTAGTTAATGGGGTTCCGACAAAGAATAAGAAAATATGGCAAGATTTAGTGGATGTTAGGAAAGTTAAAAAGGCAACATTGTATTTGAAAAAAATATAATAAATACTATAAGAATGTATATGTTGCAGAAGAGGAAGTAAGTGAGGAAGAGGATAGCGATTTGTGTGCTGGTCAAATTGAGAAAGTAGAACCCTGTACTAGTGAAGAAATATATGAACATTATAGTGTTCATCCTTTGCATTCCAAGGAAGTCATGGGGAGTCCCATTAGTGTTTGGGAGGAAAGTTTGGAAGCTCGGTGTTTCCCACAGCTTTTTCCAACAGGTCAGGGAGGAAGATATGATGAGCGACCTCATCAAATTCCTGCTTCTGAATACCGGACTTTGCGATTGTATGCAGGAGATGCTAGGTTTCGACAATGCATTCCCTATTTGTTTCATCTCCTGTTTGAAAGCGATCTGTCTGGACTGTCATATGCAGTGAACCACATCTTGAAAAGTGGTATACACATGCAAAACATCTCGGCAAGTGACTTTATGGATAAAGTCAATGTCCAAGACAGTATTTTGGATTCTCACCTGATTAATCTCATGGCGTGTCAGCGTGGTACTAATGAGTACTGGTACCGTCGTCATGGTGATTTAAAATGTATGCTGAGGAACTTAGGAACTCCCACATGGTTCCTCACTCTGAGCTGTGCCGAGTATGGCTGGGAAGACTTACTTGAATTTCTACGAGAGGCAAATGGAAACATCGAAAACATCGAATTCAAGACACCCGGAGAACTGTGCTCTTTGGATCCAGTCAATGTATGCAGGTACTTCAATCATAGATTTGAAGCTATGATGTCTTTCATCATGAATAAGAAGAATCCACCTCTTGGAGAGGTGTTGGATTTCTTCTGGAGAAAGGAGTACCAAGCAAGAGGTGCTCCTCATATACATATGCTGCTGTGGATCAAGGATGCACCTAAATTTGGAACGGATCCAGAAGACTCAGTGATGAGTTTCATACAACAGTATTCTACATGTGCTGTTCCAAACGCAAAGGAGAAGAAAAGCCTAAGAGAAAAAGTTCTACGTTTCCAAAGCCATCGATGTGGAAAGTACTGTCGTCGTAAATTCCGAAACAAGGACAAGTTCTACACCAAATGTCGTTTCGGCTTTCCACGACCGGTGATTTCTAAAGGAAGAGTAAACAGTTTGATGTCTTCGCTGCGACATAATGTGATGAAGAAATCACCTAAAAACACATACAATTTGAAGAGGAACGAAGAGTCCAAGTACATCAACGACTACAACCCGGTGATTTTGTCCATGTGGAATGCTAACATGGATATACAGTTTGTGGCTGATAACTGTATGGCTGTGGCTCGATATGTGACATCTTACATCACCAAAAAAGAGAAGACAGAATTGAAGGATATGTGGGAGGACATTTCCCATGAAAAGAGCCTCAGTAAGAAGTTGTACAGTTTCAGTCTGAAGATGTTGTCGCATCGAGAAATCGGAACTTACGAATGTTCTGACCGGTTGTCTTCAGCAAGTCTCTATGCCAAATCCAGGAGTATCGTTTGGGCGAGTCTTGGTCTTGCTGCAACGCGTAATCGAGTTCTGAAACCTGTGCGGGAAATTGAGTATTTGGCGGAAAAGGAGCCAAACAGTACCGACATTTTGAAGACCAACATGTTGGATACATATTATCCAAATCGAAGCAGTCACCTCGAGAATGTTTGTCTGTATGAGGTTCTTCAAAATTACATATTCAAGAGGAACATCAAAGAAGATACTGAGAAAGGAGTGTATGCTGTAATTGGAAGTGAGGGATGTCTGGTCAAGCAAAGAAAATGCCACTTGGTAAACCATCGAAAATTGAGTGGCGAATCTCCTGAAAAAAAGGAGTTTTTCTATTTAGCACTTTTGCAACTTTTCAAGCCTTGGCGTGCAGAAGAGGAACTGCTTGGAGATTTCCTCTGTTACGAAGACTCTTTCAATGCTGCCAAGGAGACCATAGAATGTCCTGCTTTTCCCAAATATGTAGAAATGTTGAATGCGGAAATTGAGCAGGAAGCAACGATTGCAGCCGAGATTGCCAGAGACAGTTCTCAGGACAGTCAGAGTTCTGCTTCATTGAGTCAGGATCCACTAGGAGGACCTGTTATCGAAAATGAAGCTGCCACTGCTATGAATGAAGTGGAAAGATCCATGGCACATGCTCAGGAGGATGCGGTTAACTTAGAAGAGTTGGAAAGACAACTCAACGTGGAGCAGAGGAAAATATATGACGAAGTTACCATGCAAATTGATCATGGATTAAGTCATGAGAAGAAAGAGTGCTCATGTACGTCGTTGAAGCCTGTCCGACTGTACGTGAGTGGAGAAGCGGGAACTGGAAAAAGTTTCCTTATTAAAGCAATTTCATGTTATTTGCAGGAAAGGACTGAGTCATCGCTGTCTTGTGTTGTCACCGCTCCAACTGGACTGGCAGCACATAACATTAAAGGGATTACTTTACATCGTTTACTGATGCTGCCAGTGGAGCATGACAACAAATTACAATATCACAAGCTATCTGGAGATGCTTGTTGTGAAGTTTCAAGAATCTTGAGGAAAATGAAACTTCTTATCATTGACGAAGTAAGCATGGTTTCCAATGTCATGCTTGCCTTTGTGCATTTGAGAATGCAAGAAGTTCTCAAAACAGAGTATGATGTGTTATTTGGTGGCAAACACATCATTGTTTTCAGAGATCTTCTTCAGCTGACACCAGTGAAAGGGCAACCTGTGTTCAAAATGCTCACGCATGAAGATACCAGGAAGTGCCTAGGGAGCATTGGCAACGTCAATATATGGTTAATCTTCAATTATGCAGAACTGCATGAAAATATGCGTCAGGCGAAGGATGAAGTTTACAAGACTATTCTACAAGATGTTAGAATTGGAAAAGTGACCGAGCATGGGAAAGAAGCTTTACATGCACGATTACTGTCAAATTTATATCCAGAACAAGATGTTGTGCCTGAGAATATTTTTCAGAAAATTAATGAGAAGAAATCTGGAATATGTTTGATGCCAACTCTTGCAGAATGTGCCAAATTCAACAACAAAATGTTGCATTTAGAAAAGCAAGAGATTGTGAAACTGGAAGCTATTGACAGAGTAGAGCATACGGGATCAACAATTATTTTGTCTGAGAATTTGAAAACAAAATTGGATTCATTAGAGAAGACTATATCTAAAACTGCAGGTTTTGAAAAGACTCTAAATGTGTGCTTGAACTGCCGTATCATTTTAAGAAGGAATTTACATGTTGAAAGAGGTCTGGTAAATGGATCAATGGGTAATGTTGTTGATTTTGTAAAATACAGAAATAGAGATGGAATTGAATTTAAAAAAATTAAATTTGATGGCATTGAGGAAGTACAGCTAATTGGTCGTTGTTCTGCTAGATTTTTGCTTGTAAAAGACTTATATGTTCGCCGTAAGCAGTTTCCTGTTTGCTTGGCATATGCGGTGACAATCCATAAATCGCAAGGTTTAAGTGTAGACAGTGCATTGGTGAATATTGGCAGTTCTGTGTTCAAGGAGGGTATGGCATATGTGGCATTGTCACGAGTTAGAACTTTATCGGGATTGTACTTGATTGAGTGTGATGTCACAAACATTTGTGCGGATCTAGATTGTGTTAAGGAATACAATAGGTTAAGAAGAGAGTATGCACCACATTTGCCTCAATATCCTTTGTTTGAGAAACGTGTGGTAGGCCGGAAACGAAGAAATGTGACCAATACTGGGGAGGTTGTAGCAAAAAGACGAAAAGTCGATGAACCTGAAATTATAAGCAGAAACAAAAAGGATTCTGTTGAAGATGTTGTTGGTTTTCAATTTGAAAACAGTTCTGGTGTCAACTGCTATGCTAATGTAGTGGTTAATGTTTTGTTTTCTCTAGAAAATATAAAAGAAGAGATTGTGGTCAATTCTGATCAAAGATTTTGCAGTTTGTTAAATTCTGTGTTAGAGAAATGTAGCACTGATAGAACAAAAATAGAAAGTGTGTCTGAAATTCGAAATCTGTTAGACAGATGTTCAGGCCAAACACAATTCTCTCAAAATATTCAGCAAGATTGTCAGGAGTTTTTAATGTATATGCTTGATGTATTGCATGCTGAAGGTGTAGATGTAGATCACCTGTTTGGGCTTTCTTATCAATGGCAGCATGACTGCGAGAACTGTAGGGTATCAAGTACTACTAGTGTAGACTCAGAAAGATTTATATATTTAACTTTGCCAGACAGTAAATCAGTCTCTTTTAATAAACTAGTAAAAGCAGCTGATCACAACATGGAGTGTAGCCAATGTAAATCTGAAATGATGTCCACATTATTTATACGAACATAATGTTCCAACGATGTAGGCCTGATGGAACAAAATTGACAACTTTAATAAAAAAATTTGTGGCTTCACAGTTGTCAATATCAGGAAGGACTTTTGTAACTGCAGCAATTATATATCATGACGGTCCTTCAATAACATCAGGACATTACACAGCTTATTTAAAGTCTAGAAAGGGCTGGTCATTCTGCAATGATTCTGTTTTAATTTTCCAAAAACAATTGCCGTATGACCTTAAAAACTCTTACCTGGTGTTTTTAAAACCAAAATTTTAGGGAAAGAATCTCGGGATGTGCTCTGAGGAATTTCAAGAAGTTCTAATGGCTCCTACACGATTTGGCCTTGAGGATAAGTGTAGTACAGAGACATAACTTCTTACCATAACACTGGACGTCATGGAGAAATAACTGCACTTTGAATGAATTCAGAAAAACTGTTTCTTTTTATAAGCAAATTGAAGCAGCCAATCAAAACATGGAGTAGAGGGAATGTAAGTCTGCAATGCTGTCTACTGTTTTATATTGCTTTGTGATTAAAAGTGATGTAGAGAATTAAATAATTGTAGTAGTCATAGAGATAGTGTAAGTCTGCTTCATAGTAAGCAGTATCAGTGTCATAGGAAATGTAGAACATGACTGAGCAAGAAGGGGAAGATATTACTAGTCCAGGATTGTGAAAATGATCTTCAACATTTTAATTGTGAAAGTTGCGGAAATACAACATGACGGGATTGGCTTACAAGAATTCTAAGAGTTATAAATGGCTCTGACATGATTTGGCCTTGTGGAAACGTGTGGTAGAGAGCAAGAAGTCATTTATTGTATGTAACATGTTTTTCAAAACGATGGAGGTTTTCTTTCAGAAAGTGGCGGTCTGAAAGTAATAACAGCACAACAGAGTGTAAGCTGTTCATAGGACATCCTTCGACCTCATGGAAAGTAAGTTAACTTTAAGGAGTTCTGAATTCTGATTTGTTATGTTTTATGGGTTTTTTAAACACAATCATTTTGATTGTGGTTTTTTTTCCCCGCTGTTATATGATGAATACCTTCAAGTCACTGTTTTTAGTGAAATTTTATACATTCTGAGAACAGCAAAAATAAACCATTTAACATGTATAATTAATTCTGTACTGTTTGCATTTATGATGTACATTTAGAACTGTGTAGGAGGCATGGAGAAGGAGAGGCTTCCGTAAGTGTCAAAGTTGTTGCATACAGTGCTCATATTCTACGTAGTCTTTCATATGATAGACTACATTTCCACAATGAGATACCTAAGCAAAGGAAACACAGGTGATATGATTGTGGAATGAGCAAAAAAAATTGCACGTTTTTCAATTATATTACCTGTGTTTCCTAACATTACACATCACATTGTGTAGATGAGGTTTAGGCCTGTTCCTGGAGACAGAGGAGGTCTGACATTTGTTCAAGAGTGCAGTGGACATGACTCACTTCGTTGGTAGGCCTCCACATGTATTATCTCCTCTGTATTCTTCAACAAACCTAAATTCCATCTGCAACCCTGAGTAGAACTTACCTGAAACAAATCTGTGGATAGGTTACACCTTATTGGCATCTTGAAACAATCCTTTAAAATGTTAGGGTCAGATTTATGGTGGCCGTGCGCCTCTTTTGCTCCATTGTGGGTCACTTTTGTGTAAAAGATGCACCATGTTGCAAGATAGGTTTCAGTTCATCTCCAGCAAGATACCATCAGTTTAAAATGTGTATAATTAGCACTGTGTAGGGGGCATGCAGAAGCTGAAGCTTTTGTAAGTGTCAAAGTTGTTGCATGCAGTGCTGCACTTCTGGGTACTGTTTAAAATGCTGCACTACATCTGCACTATGAGATACCTAAGCAAAGGCAACACAGGTGATGTGATTGTGAAATGAGGAAAAGAAACTCCACATTTTTCAATTACATCACCTGTGTTTCCTAAGTTTACGAATGACATTGTGCAGATGAAGTTTAGGTCTGTCCACGGACACAGAAGAGGTCTGGCCTTTGTTCAAGAGTGAAGTGGACATGACTTACTTCATTGGTAGGCCTTCACATGTATTATCTCCTCTGTATTCTTCAACAAGCATAAATTTGATATGCAATCCTGAGTAGGCCTCACCTTAAACAAACCTCTGGAGAGGCCACACCTTATCGTCATCCTGAATCAATCATTTCAAATGTTAGGGACAGATTTATGATAGGTGTATGCCTCTTTTGCGCCACTGTGCGTCACTTTTGTGATGCAGCGGTGGTGCAAAAGATTTGCTATGAGGCGAGAAAATTACAAATTGATGCATCTAGGCAGATGTGTCATGCTGTAAAAAACCCGTGCCACATGAAACCGATGCAGCAGTGATGCAAAAGATGCACCATGTTGCAAGACAGGCCTGACTTCATCTCCAACAAGATAAGAAGCTAAGTCTTCTGTAAATGTCAAAATTGTTGTATATACTGCTCAACTTCTATGTACTCTTTGATATGCTAGACTCCATCTGCACTATGAGATACCTAACCAAAGGCAACACAGGTGATGTGATTGTGAAATGAGGAAAAGAAACTCCACATTTTTCAATTACATGACCTGTGTTTCCTAAGTTTACGAATGACATTGTGCAGATGAAGTTTAGGTCTGTCCACGGACACAGAAGAGGTCTGGCCTTTGTTCAAGAGTGAAGTGGACATGACTTACTTCATTGGTAGGCCTTCACATGTATTATGTCCTCTGTTCTCTTCAACAACTCGAAATTTCATTTGGAACCCTGAGTAGGCCTCACCTCAAACAAACCTCTGGATAGGACACATCTTATTGGCATCCTGAAACAATCATTTAAAATGTTAGTGTCTTGCGACACTTTTGTGAGACAACAGCAGTGCAAAAGATGCACCATGTTTTAAGATAGGCCTCACTTCATCTGCATCAAGATACTGTTAGTTTAAAATGTATATCTTTAGGACTGTGTAGGGGGCCTGGAGAAGCAGAAGCTTCTGTAAGTGTCAAAGTTGTTGAAAAACTGTTTGTCCTTCAATCTTTTCCCTTGTCTTTTCTAATTTTTAAATACATGTTTTAATATTTTTCAAATGTTTGTTCTCTCTTTCACAGATTGAAAGTATAAAAACAAAAAGTGAGTAAGTTAACGACAATTATAAGGTAAATGTTTTGTACTCTTTTCGTTACATTTCTATCACATTCACCTACTAGTAGTTCGACAGCTTCATTTCTTTAACCCTCAGTTTCCTGCCTTTGCTACTTCCCTCATTCCTTTCTCTATTACCTACTTACTCTACTCCTTCCACTCCTTTTCTCAGTCCCTCTCTTCTCATAGTTCCTCACTCTTGTTCACTCACTCCGTCTCTATTATTCTTAGTGTCTTTGACTGATCACTCTTTCACTACTTGTTCATTATGCTTTTTCTGTGTAGTTGAAGCACACTAAGGGGCATATTATGAACACAGCCAATAAAATTATTGCTGTTTTTATTGGCAGAAAACTGTTGCAAAAGTGGTTTTAGCGGCAGTTTTCCGCCGATAAAAGCTGCAAAACTTTTATTGCCTATGTTGATGATATGGCTCTATGTTATTTACATTTCTTTGCTGTTATTTTTTCTTTTCTGTTTTCTGTTTTTTCTCTCTGTTATTCCACATGTTTTAATCTTATTTTGAACATTCACTCACATTCTCCAAGAAACTCTTCTTTGTTATTGTTCTACTCTCTTTTTTTTCTTTCACTTCCTTATCTATTTTGTTTTTCACAATTATACCCTCTTCCATCTTTTCTTCGGTAAATAGATCTATTAAACAGTATCTCTGGTTTACTCCCTATAGCTGTCTTTCTTTTAACATTACTCTCTGTTTACTTCCCTTATACTTACTCTTCTTTTTTTTTTTTTTACATTTTTGGTTCGCTCCCGGTTCGCGAACCGGGAAGCGAACGGGGAAGCGAACTAAAAGAAATAGAGCTTCCCAGAGTGCTAAACATTCTAGCAATTTTCTTTTGAAAGGGGAGGTAGTTCTGAAAATAACTTTTTTTTATGTTTTTGTTGTTTTATATTTTTTTTTATTTTTCTGAACATTTTTTGTTTTTTTTGTATTTTTTGAACAGTTTTATGTTTTTTTTTGTTTTTGATGGAGGGGAAACAACAAAAAACAGGCATTGAAAAGGGCTCAACAGGAGCAAAAAAAAAAATTACTGTCTGGGGCGGTTAGGGCAATTGTGATTTTCATAAGCTAGGTTGATTAAGGTAATGCTCATGTTACCACATGACAGCAATGCACCGCAATACAAACAGGTAAATTTGATATGAACAAAGTTCTCCTGAATGTTTGGCACGGTTTCCCGTGCCTCTGCTCCTGTCAACGATATCTGTGATGTTGACCTGGCCACAGGAGTTGTTGTTGGGTTATCCTGCAGGTCACGCATCTCTGCCTGGCTGTAGTTCAATGGATGCCACCTGCTCATGTGACGATGCATGGTATAGTTACCGAAGCTATACTTTTTATCAGTGCCTCTAGATAACCGGTCTTTACAAATGAGGCAGGTGACATACCTAGCATTTACTTTCTTCTGCCCTCGAGGGAGTGAAAAAAACTGCCAAATAAAACTGGCTTTCCGATGGGAAACCCGGGGCACCTCTTGTAAGAACTGTGGTCTTTCTGTCTCCTCTTCCTCTAGTTCATCCTCTTCCTCCTCTGTGTTGCTGATGAACTGGGGAGGTGGTCCTCTCTTCCCATGAGGAGGTGGAGGTGGTGGTGGGGGTGCACCAGCTGAAGCAACTAATGAAGCCATTGCTCAACTATCAAAAAAGGTCTTCCTCTCACAAAGATGAAAGTCAGAGTGAGGAAAGAAGGAGGGGTTTTCATCATTTGGGAAAAACAATAGTTCTAAACCAATGAAAAGTGTTATTTTTAGGTCACCTGACCTAGCCTTACATCATTATGAAACCAAAAGTGAAATGAACCAATGAAAAGTTTTATTAACAAGTCACATGACCTCTTACGCTTATGTTACGCTGCGGAACGCGCCCCGGATCGCTTCCGGGTCGCTGCGCTTCGCGCCTCGGTTCGCGCTCCGGAGCACTTCCGGGTGCGCTAACGCGGCGCGTCATAAGACGCATTACGCGACAACGTGATACGTCGCGCTTCCGCGATGCGTCACGATGTTGATTTCTAACGCGGCAGTTGCGCAAACGGAACGTTTACCGGTTCGCGGACTGGGTCGCGGCATCAAGATGAGCTAACGGGAAGCTTCCCGGTTCGCGAACCGGGAGCGAAGAAAAAAATATATAAAATTTTTTTTTATTAATAAACATATAAAATATATTTTTGGATTTAAAGAAGAATACATTTTACAGCTACAGATATTAGCTTTTAAAAAACCAATGAAATTCACTGAAAAAACCATAGGTTATAGACCATATTTAGTTAGGAATTAGCATTTACAAAACCTTGAAAATTCACTGAAAAAACCATAGGTTATAGACCATATATAGTCAGGAATTAGCATTTAAAAAACCTTATTTTACTCACACAAAACCATTGAAATTCCATATATAGTTAGTTGCACTAACTATATATCGCGCACCCGCAATCCACTGCTGATGATGTCACATATTACATCATTCATGAAAGAACTAGTAACATGTCCTCATCAGGAATTTCCTCTTCAATCTCCTCATGAAAAGTCTCCAATGATGATTCTTGTAACTCTATGGTCTCCAAACATTCGATAAATTCGCATCAAGAGATTGATCAAAAAATCATTCCAGTCATCTCCTCCTTGTGAGAATATTTCATTATTGGTGCTGTCAATTTCAATAAATGTAGTGGATAATTCAAAAGAAATTACCACGGTCTCTTCATTGTTTAAATGTTTTTACTGTTTTTGTTTTGTTGTATATATTTATAAGTTATTAAAGTTTTATATTCCTACTACTTTGTTGGAGTGCTATATATTTTTAATGTGACACATAATTGTAAAAACTTTGATGTACAAAGAGTCATCCCTGGAATCTTCCGCTTCAGGCTCGGTCCCCTCCCCAATCACAATACAGGATGGTTTTCAGATAGTAGGAACGCGTGTGGTGTGACGGATCTCATCGGGTGTGGGCCTTGATCTACTATAACTCCTTTGAAGAGGGGTGATTCTTTACAGCTGGGGCCATAAACTACATCTGCAGGGCTAGCTGGTAGCCTGGGACCGGCCTGGACAATCGGACACAGAGGAAGAGGAGTGTCAGAGGGTGCGGTAGTGAATAGGGCGAAAGGGAGGTGTCGGGCGGGCACAGGGTGTGATTCTCAGGGAAGAGCAGCGCAGATGGGGGGAGGTTTATTGCCCATGCATAAGACAGAGAGCGGGGGTGACCAGTGCCTGGGGAAGATGCTTGCGAGGGTGGGGAGCCATGCTACGGATCGACAGCGTGCAGAGAGTGGGTCTGGTCAAGGCATCTAAAATGGCTGCCGTGCACGACAAAAGTGTGGCATTTGAAAAAAGGCAAGATGGCGCAGACAATGTTTTTCAACACTTCCTCATTTCCTTCGAATCGAACGTTAACAGACGTTGGGGCATATTACCAAAGTTAAGCGATATTTATCCCTAACGATGCTTAGCAACGAATTTTTTACCGCTAAGCATCGTCAGAAATTATCGCAGATAAACCTTGCTATTATCAAGGTTTATCGCAAATGCGATAAAAACCGCCGCAATGCATTAATATCGCTGAAAAGTCAGCGATTTTCATGCATTACCGAGCTAATGCTCTTAGCCATGTTATCCACCTCCCATTGGATGACATGGCTAAGAACTGCTCAGGACAGGTGTTACTTTTTGGAGATATTCGCGCTTAGCGCGAATATCTCCAAAAGTTGGTAATAGGAGATAGCGATGTTAGCGACTGTTTCCAGTCGCTGACATCTTGGCATGCCCACTTTGCATGTCATTAGTGATAAATATCACTGACATGCAAAGTGGAGCCCAAGATGGTCACTATCTCCTACTAGCGGTCGCTAACTGGTGTTAGCGACAGCTACGTAATACGGAGATAATTTTATCTCCGCTTTCTTGGCTTTTAAAGCCAAAAAAGCGGAGATAAACCCCCTTGATAATATGCCCCGTTATCTCTCCCACACTACCGGTCCCCCTGGGCTTAAACGCCGAGATGGTAGGGACTGCATCCCGTGGAGATAGGCCGAGACGTCACTCAGCAGAAAAACAAGTCTATAAACATACAATAAGTTAAAAGTCAATCATTCTTCTTTCCTTGTAGTACGCTCCCCAGTCCACTTCCCGTTACGCTAACCGGGCGCACCCCACCAAAAAACTATTTATTTTTTTTGCCCCTCCAAAAAGAACCAATTTTTGCACTCTATACTATAAGTCTTTTTTTATACTACAATCACTTCGCTACAACCTCATAAATTAAAAATAAAAATGAATAATGTCTCAAACAATTTTTGATTTCTAAATATAAATTTATTCTTCTGAATTTTCATAATTTGAAAGAACTAGTAACATGTCCTCATCAGGAATTTCCTCTTCAATCATCTCATCAGAAATCCCCTCATGAAAAGTCTGCAATGATGATTCTTGTAACTCTATGGTCTCCAAACATTCGATAAATTCGCCGTCAAGAGATTGATCAAAAAAATCATTCAAGTCATCTCCTCCTTGTGAGAATATTTCTTTATTGGTGCTGTCAATTTCAATAAATGTAGTGGATAATTCAAAAGAAATTGCCACGGTCTCTTCATTGTGATCCATTTTATTTTGAAATTTCTTGCTGTAAATTGCAGAAAAAAATAATCACTTTCATTTATCGTTTTTAGTAATACATAATATAAAACTAACTTTATCAAGTATTTAGTATAACAGAAGGACTGAAAATGAATAACAGAAATTTTTTTCAAATTATCTTAAAGTGTACAACATAGTTCCCCTTACAAATTAACAACTCACCTTTTTGAAAGTAGGAGAAGTGTTAGTACTGTGTAAATCAAACACCAGAAATTGAGCACCAAAAATTCCTCACAAATGTACCTCAGACAGTAGTATCACAAAATGGCTGTGGTTTCCTCTCATTTTAGATATATACATAAGCAATTAACTTTCATCACACACAAATACAAAACCAAAGTAACATTTTAATTGGTTCTAAATTTCAACACTTTCAAATGTGTTTTCCCCATGCAATTTTCCATAGGACATTTAGATACGTCTACAGCCTGAATGGCTGAACGGAATTACACCAAACTTGGCAAAATGGTACATCAAACCTAAGAGGTCAGTGAGGATCTACTATGCCCCCTTATGGTCATTTGCCCCTTCGCTTTGGCCTCCTCTTGTCTCTCGATCCTACCGAGAGACAAGATGGCGGCCGCTACGGACTGTTTGGAATGTTTACAGACGCCGGAGAACCAATCAGCTTCGCAAAGCTACGTAACGCGAAAATTACGCGAAGCGGAGCGCTGTTACAGATATATATCTTTTTTTGAACGTTAATTTCTCAAAATCCACTGGAGCACATATATTGAGACCTAGCAAAGGCACATCGGGCTACCAGTCCCTACAATTTTGCCAAATTTCGTGCAAATCCATTCAGCCGTTCGATTATTATTATTTTTTTTTTGCCCCGCGGGGCCCTTTTAAAACCTCCACATCAAACCTAGGGGGTCAGGGAGGATCTACTATGCCCCCTTATGGTCATTTGCCCCTTCGCTTTGGCCTCCTCTTGTCTCTCGATCCTACCGAGAGACAAGATGGCGGCCGCTACGGACTGTTTGGAATATTTACAGACACCGGAGAACCAATCAGCTTCGCTTCACAAAGCTCCGTAACGCGAAAAGTACGCGAACTGGAGCGCTGCCTGGTCCGCTGTTACAGATATATATCTTTTTTTGAACGTTAATTTCTCAAAATCCACTGGAGCACATATATTGAGACCTAGCAAAGGCACATCGGGCTACCAGTCCCTACAATTTTGCCAAGTTTCGTGCAAATCCATTCAGCCGTTCGGGCTAAAAGTGAGGCCAACCGCCCTATGGAAAACTCAATGTTAAAAACACGTTTTGGGTCCCCCCTTTTTTCTCGGCCCCCCTTGACGAAACCCCCCCAAAGTTTCTGGGGCTGCTCAGAAACATAATGTTCCATTTTCCTGAAAATTTCAGCCAATTCCGTCCACAAACGCCAAAGTTATTAGACATAGAATTTTCAAAAATCCCATAGAGAAAAAATCCTAACTATATAGTCGCCAGTAGGTAATATATATATATATATATATATATATATATATATATATATATATATATATATATATATATATATATATATATATATATATATATATATATATATATATATATTCACTGAAAAAACCACAGGTTTCAGGAGTTATATAGTTAGGAATTAGCTTTTAAAAAACCTTTGAAATTCACTCAAAAACTATAAGTTTTAGTGGGGTTATAGTTAGCTGGACATTTTACTCATACAAAACCATTGAAATTGCTCCTATATAGTTAGTTGTACTAACTATATTTCGCGCACCCGCAATCCACTGCTGATGATGTCACATATTAGATCATTCATGACATGGTCAGTGACATCACCGATGACATCTCAAATGACATCACTGATGACATCACTGATGACATCATCCAGTGAATGTGGTTTGCTTCGTTATTTAAATATGCATTATATATATATAGCAATTTGCATTGAAGAATAAGTGGATATATATAAATAAATATTTGGATGGAGGATTTAGTAGCAGTGTAATTGACTGTTTACTTGACCAATTTATAATGTCTCACTAAATATAGTGGATAGTGACTAAACTGTGTGAATATCTGTATCACTTTGTCAGTTGTTGTGTAAACTGATTCTACAGTTGGTTACTAGCTATGTGAAAGTCTATATTAGTTATTTATTAGTTAACTGAGTATTTGTATGGGAGTGTGAAAGTGTGTGTGGTTTGGTGGGGGGGGGTGTGACTGTCCAAAGATGTGTGAATAGTTTATTCAGTAGATATATGAAGTTAAAACTACATGTTCTAACAGTTGTTTGGGTGAGTGAATCTCTTTATGGGTGTGGTGATGAGCAAATATATTTCTCAATGGTACATGTCCAACAAACTAGAAAAATAAAAGGCAGTGTATGTGTCAGTTGTTGTATATAAATAAGTATACATAAGACACAATGATTGTGTGAGTGACTGTATGGATAACTGTATACTTGTAATAATGATTTTATAATTCACTAAGTATGACTTACTATCTAAATGAATAGAAGAAGTGGTGTTTGTATAAGTGTTTTGCTAAGTAAATATGTAAGTATGATCCATTGTTTGCATAAGTGAGTAGGATGACTTCATATGTGAATAGGGTGCGTGCTGTTGTTTAATGTCGATATAGATGTATAAGTATTTTTGATAGTGTTCTATTGTTCATTGACAGCATGTATGAGTGAATCCATAGGTAAGTGATTAGATGTGTGTATACATCTATGAATCACTGAGTGGATTTTTAGATACTTGTATTGCTGTGACAATGGATTTAAATATGATACTCTGTATTTTACAAAGAGTGATGAAAAATTGTAATAGTGTATGAAAAGGTGTATGTGATTGTCATGTGGATGATGTCATCAGTGATGTCATCAGTGATGTCATTTGAGATGTCATCAGTGATGTCACTGACCATGTCATGAATGATCTAATATGTGACATCATCAGCAGTGGATTGCGGGTGCGCGAAATATAGTTTGTACAACTAACTATATAGGAGCAATTTCAATGGTTTTGTATGAGTAAAATGTCCAGCTAACTATAACACCACTAAAACTTATAGTTTTTGAGGGAATTTCAAAGGTTTTTTAAAAGCTAATTCCTAACTATATAACTCCTGAAACCTATGGTTTTTTCAGTGAATTTCAAAGGTTTTTTTAAATGCTAATTCCTAACTATATAAGGCCTGAAACCTATGGTTTTTCAGTGAATTTCAAAGGTTTTTTAAATGCTAATTCCTAACTATATAAGGCCTGAAACCTATGGTTTTTTCAGTGAATTCGCATGGTTTTTTAAATGCTAATTCCTAACTATATAAGGCCTGAAACCTATGGTTTTTTTCAGTGAATTTCAAAGGTTTTTTAAATGCTAATTCTATTAGCTGATAACGTTTAAATATATTAATATCCTAGTGGGACCACCTGAGCAGCCCTAAGGGGTCAGGGTGTTTCTACCCTGCCCCCTTTTTGTGTTCTACACGTTTGTTTTTCTGCTTTCTTGTGCCTAATTCCTAACTATATAAGGCCTGAAACCTATGTTTTTTTCAGTGAATTTAGGTGTGCCATACTTTTGTCATAAGTAAGACTGTTAGCGCTCTAGTTGTTCTTTAGAACACTCTGGGACATTCTGTCATTGGGCTATAGTTGGGCTACATCTGGCTGATATTTGGGCTACATTTGTTTTTTTGTCTCTGGTGGCCATCTTTGGGCTACATTGGGCTACATTGGGCTACATTGGGCTACATTTGGGCTCTAACATATATATAGCCCAATGTAGCCCAATATATATTTTTTCAAAGTTAATTTTCGTAAAAACCACTGGAGCATATATCTTGAGACACAGCAAAGGCACATCGGGCTACCAGTCCCTACAATTTTGCCAAGTTTGGTGGAAAACCATTCAGCCGTTCGGGCTAAAAGTGAGTCCAACTGCCCTATGGAAATTAACATGGGGAAAACACGTTTTGGGACCCCCCCTTTTATCTCGGCCCCCGCTTGACAGATCCCCCCCCAAACTTTCAGGGAAGGACTGGAGCGCCGCGAGGCAAAGTTAAGGAAAATTTCAGGAAGATTCCTCAACCGGCGCCAAAGTTATTCCCAATAGAATGTTGCGATTTCCCTATGGAAAACAATCCTTACTATATATACCTACTGGCTATCGCCAGTAGGTATATGAAAAAACCATAGGTTTCACACTCGTTATAGTTAGGAATTAGCATTTAAAAAACCTTTGAAATTCACTGAAAAAACCATAGGTTTCACACCAGTTAGAGTCAGCTGAACATTTTACTCATACAAAACCATTGAAATTCCCACGTTATAGTTAGTTGGACTCACTATAACTCGCGCGCCCGCAATCTACTGCTGATGATGTCACATATTACATTATTCACGACATGGTCAGTGACATCACTGATGACATCACTGATGACATCTCAAATGACATCACTGATGACATCACTGATGACATCATCCAGTGAATGTGTGTTTCTGAAAAGTAAAAATATGTTTTATATATTGAAGAATAAGTGGATGTATGAGTGTCTCTATGAAGGATTTAGTAGGTGCGTGACTGACTGTATGAGTGAGTGATTAAATGTGTCTTACTGAATGCATTGGTTAGTGACTAAACTGTCAGAATGTGTGCATCAGTATGTCTGTTGTTGTGTAAGCTGCTGCATGTGTTGATCAGTAGCTAGATGAGTGGCTACATGGGTTATTGATTGGTTGCCCAAGTATTTGTATGTGAGGGTGAGTGTGTGTGTGGGTGGCTGGGAGGTGTGTGACTCTGTGCATATATGTGTGAGAAGTTGATTCACTTGGTATATGGGTTCAAGAGTGCATGTGGAAAGAGCTATATGGGTGGTTGACTGTCTGCATGGGTGTGTTGGTGAGTGAATGGCTATCTCAGTGCTCCATATCCAAGTAAGTACATATGTAAAACACAGTGCATGTGAGAGTTGGCATATATAAATGACTAAACATGAGAGCCTGTGATTGTGTAAGTGACTTTATGGATCAATGTGTACTTGTATCCGTGAATGTAAAAGAGACTAAGTATGTGTTAATATATGTTTGAATAAGTAAGGTTTAGTGTGTATAACTTTGTAGTTGAGGAAATGGGAGTGTGATTGATTCTTTGCATAACTGACTAGGTGTTTGAGTAACTTTGTGGATGAGTGTCAGCATGTAAGTGTCTGTATAGGTGTATGAGTGGATATGATAGTGTTCTTTTGATGAGTGACTGTATGTATGAGTGATTGTATGGGTGAATGAGTGGATGTGTGTGTAGACCTAGGAATCAGTGAGTGCGTATGTAGTTACGGGTATTGGTGTGTCAATAATTTCAGGAATGGTAGTTTGTATTTAACGCTGGGTGTATCAAAGGTTAGATTAGAGTGTGAGGAGGTGCATCGTTTTATCACATGGATGATATCATCAGCGATGTCATCAGTGATGTAATTTGAGATGTCATCAGTGATGTCATCAGTGATGTCACTGACCATGTCATGAATGATGTAATATGTGACATAATCAGCAGTGGATTGCGGGCGCGCGAGTTATAGTGAGTCCAACTAACTATAACATGGGAATTTCAATGGTTTTGTATGAGTAAAATGTTCAGCTGACTATAACTGGTGTGAAACCTATGGTTTTTTCAGTGAATTTCAAAGGTTTTTTAAATGCTAATTCCTAACTATAACGAGTGTGAAACCTATGGTTTTTTCAGTGAATTTCAAAGGTTTTTTAAAAGCTAATTCCTAACTATAACGATTGTGAAACCTATTATTTTTTAGTGAATTGCAAAGGTTTTTTGAAAGCTAATTCCTTACTATAACGTTTGTGAAACCTATAGTTTTTTCAGTGAATTTCATAGTTTTTTTAAAAGCTTATTCCTTTGTATATCGACTTTGTAACCTTCGATTAGTTTTTTTATTAGCTGTTTTTTACAACAATTAATTATATATTTTTTTTTAAATTCTTTGTTCAATGTATATATATTTTTTTTTTAAAAATTCCTGGTACGCTCAGGGTGCGTGCACCGGTAAGCTCTACCGAGAGCGCTCCGAGAGCGCTATTTCTGCATTCGTAAAAAAAAATATGTATGAAAAGTAAATAATAATGCAAGACATTTAGTACCATACTTATAAAAGCAGTATTTTTGATTTACGAAATGAAAATGATTTTGCATTTCCGTAAAGAAATCAAAACGTCACTCAGGCGCCCGGAAGCGCCTACGTTCGCGCCGCGTAAGCGCCCCTGGAAGCGCTCCGGTGCGCGCAGCGTAAGCACGTCAAGTCATGTGACCTTAAAATAACTCTTTTCATTGGTTGCTAACAGTTTTTTTTACAAAGAATGAAATCCCTACCCATTTCCTTCACTTCTTCTTTCACTTTTGTGACTGCAAGACCTGTCTTTTTGCTCTTGGATCTTTGTTGGATTACCATGGCTGCCAGACCATCCAGCAGCGATGATGACACAGAGGGATTTATTGATGAAGAGGTTCCTCAGCCCAGGATTAAAGAACACTTGATATGGAAGTTTTTTTCCATTCCAGATGATAAAAAAAAAGTAAATGCACCGAAGGTGGAGTGCAGGATTTGTCACACTGTCCTGTCACGGGGTGACCCCACCAAACAATATTCATTCGGAAATTCCACCATGATTCGCCACGTCGAGAGGAGGCACCCCCAGAACTATGCCCGTGAGAGTGTCAGGGCTCTGGCACGAGAGGCTGCCAGTGATGGGGCCTCTACTTCAACTGGAGGACCAACTACATCCGTGAGGGGGCGATCACAAGAGCTGATCCCTAACATTCAGCCTGCTTTTAATAGAGGCGTAATTAAATGCAGAGATTGTGATCAGCTACTTTGCTATGGGGAACAAAGTGTTCTGCTCATGGTTTGAGCATTAGACAACCACCGCTGCAGTCCCGAGCACTAATTTTGTTTTTTGTTTTTTGCTCATGTTGAGCAGTTTCCCATTCCCTGTTTTTGTTTTTGTTCAAAAAAAAGGAAAAAAGAAGAAAAAAAGTTATTTTCAGAACTACCTCCAATTCTCATCAAAGAGCTGTATTCTTAAAAAAATGAAAAAGAGTAAGTGAAGTGGAGTGCAGTGAGAGAGGAGAGGAAAATGAGTGAGAAAGCAAAGAAAGGGATGAGAGGGGAAGGGAAGTGAAGTAGGGGGACTGAAAGAAGGTAAGTGTGGGGAAGGAGAGTGAGGAGAAGGAGAGTGAACATGGGGAATGTGGATAAGTGAAGAAAATGTAGTAAAGGAACGGGGGTGTGGAAGGATAAGAAAAGAGCAGTGATGTTTAGGAAAGAGTGGAGATACAGACAAGTGAGTAAGGCAATGAAGAAACAGAGAAAGTGAAAGAAAAAATAAGAGTGGAAGACTGAAGGCCTCATTTATGCACCTGCATCACAGCAGGCGTAACACTGACGCAGGCCCTTTAACATGGGCCTGGCCCCATGTGAAAGGATGCATTGCTGGGGTTGCGTCACTTTTGTAACACACTCCAGCAATGCATCACTTTTGTGCTTACAGATACGTCAGAAATACTGACGTATCTGTAACTCCTTGCGACATAATGCGTCATACATTAAATACGACGCATGAGTAGAAGACTGAAGGCCTCATTTATGAGGCCATGCGTCACTTTTACGCCATCGGTGCGTCACTTTTTGTGCCGCACCAGTGGTGTAGAAAATGCACCTTGTTGAGTCATATTTACAAAGTGACGCATCTAGGTAGATGCGTCACTTTGTAAACCCCTGTGCCACATTATACCTGCGTCAGGTGTAATGTATGCAAAGGGGGCGTATTGACGCAAGAAAGGGTCGTAGAGGTGACGCAGTGAAATCTATGAGATTTTACTGCGTCACTTTTAGGACACCATTGCATCAAAATCTTGCGCCTGCCTCACACCAGGCGGGACTGGCCCCATGTGAAAGGATGCATTGCTAGAGTTGCATAATTTTTGTGACACACTCCAGCAATGCATCACTTTCCTCTAAACACTCTACTTTATTTTTTTACTCTATTTTTTTACACTGTTTTTCCCCGTGGTGCGCTCAGGGTGCGCGTACCGGAGAGCGCACCCGGGAGCGCACCCAGCGCTTACCCCGCGAAAATAAAAAAAAATAAAAAGTTTTCTTGCCCTCCAGGGTCCTTCTAGGCCCCCCTCAGAAAACCTAGGGGATCAGGGGGTGTCTACTCTGCCCCTTTTTAATTATTTCTTCATTTATTTTTCACCTCTTGTGCCTCTGTTCTTCAGAGTCACAAGATGGCGGACTATGCAGACCATTTAGAATGTTTACAGACACCCAAGAGCCAATTAGCTTTTGAAATTTACAACCAATTAAAATGTTTCTTTGGTTTTGAATTTGTGTGTGATGAAGTTTCATTGGTTCTCTACTAATGAAATGGTTTTCTAATGAGAGGGAAACACAGCCATTTTGTGATAGTACTCTTTGAGGTACATTTGTGAGGAATTTTTGGTGTTCTATTTCTGGTGTGAAATTTACACAGTATTAACTCTTCTACTGCTTTCTAAAAGGTGAGTTGTTAATTTGTAAGGGGAATTTAATACTTGATAAAGCTAGTTTAATATTATCTATTACTAAAAACGATAAATTAAAGTGATTTTTTTTCTGCAATTTACAGCAAGAAATTTGAAAAGAATATGGATCTCAATGAGGACACCGTTAATATTAATTTTGAAATTTCTGCGACATTTGTTGAGGCGAGTTTGATTGAGGTCCTAAATGATCCTGTTGATAACACTATCCATGAAGAAGACCTTCTTTTGAGAGAATATGGAATGGAGGATTTTAATGATGAGACTTTGGATGCCGAATTAGTGGAATGTTTGGACTATATTGAGTTCCAGGAGTCATTTATGAAGAGTTCTGATGAGGAGATTCCTGATCAGTTAATGTTAGAAATTCTTCTAAATTATGAAAATTCTGAAGAATAAATTTATATTTATAAATTATAAATAGTTTGAGACATTTTTCTGTTATTCTACTTGAAAGTTATGAGATAGTAGTGAAATGATTGTGGTATAAAGTGAGACTTATAGTATAGAGTGCAACATTTCTGTGTTACATAGTAAGTTTACTCACAGTTACTTCCCTTCTCCCACTATATTTTACAGTGTAAAAAATTGTAGTAAAGAAATAATTTCCAGCAATGCATCCTTTCACATGGGGCAAGCCCATGACCTTACCTTATGTAATGTGAGAGATGTTAACATTGTGAGAGGCTACCTTATAAACACACAGCTATGTCAAAGATTGTGCACGCAGCTTGTAAATATGCACCCAGACAAGAATATGAAATGCCGTGAGAGATGTTATCATTGTGAGAGTCTACCTTATAAACACACAGCTATGTCAAAGATTGCTTTGTCTGGCTGCATATTTACAAGCTGCCTGCACAATCTTTGACATAGCTGTGTGTTTATAAGGTAGACTCTCACAATGTTAACATCTCTCACGGCATTTCATATTCTTGTCTGGGTGCATATTTTATTATTCTGCATGCATTTTCTGCTTGCACCCATGTCTAAAATTGCGCAAAAGTCTTGTAAATATGACGCTCTTTATCTTATATTCCATCTCATTTGATACCATTACTGAAATACTTTATGCATCTCCCCACCATTTCATATGGTTTTCTATCTGCTATTCCTATCCCTCTCCATACATTCACTGCTTCCACCCATGCTAAAGGTTGCACAATGAGCTTCAAAAAAATGAGCATATATACAACTCCAATGAAACCATTACACAATTTCTAAACCAGCATTGAATCCAAGCATAATAAACAATTTATAAAGAAGTCTACCTTATAAACACACAGCTAACATTATGGAAAAAGGTAAAAATATAATTCCTTGATTCACAGAGACACACACTATGATACTTGTCAAAAATCTTTAAGCTCTCTATCTTTTTTAAAATAATCATTACTCACCTTTAAAAATGGTTTGGAAGATGTCAAACAGTGTCAGTCACAGTCAACAGATATTCTTAAGCAGAATCTCTGAACAATGCTTCCTTCACTGGGAGCCTTTCAATAATGGCACAGATTCTTTCTGATTTCAGAGCCATATTCTTGCACATAGCCAATAAAAATTGTTCCCACACAAATTCAAAACCAAACTGCACATTTTAATTGGTTGTAGATTTCAAGACTTTGAAACTCGCATAACATTCACCCATCCCCCCAGTGCTCATTCACCAAGTAACCATGATAACTCCCTCTTAAACCAGCACAGAGTTCACAAGTTCATTTTACTATGTTGCAAAAAATCCATCAAGGCTGCTTGACCTCTCAATCTACTAGCTAATAAAATGCAATGTTTCTTTAAATGACTTTTTCTCAACCATTGAAATGACTTCTTAAAAAAAAAGCATTCACTCTAATTTTCAGAGGAGATTTTTAACAAAGCTCCAATCATTTCTAGTTATTCATCTGCACTGATTCTCAAACACTTTTTTTTCATAATCAAACTGCCATTTCATTTCCACAACTTATCTGACTAGAAGCACATCTACCTTCAAAATGACAAAAGTCTGGTTTGTGGGTCATAGCTATGTCCACTGGGTCAAAAAAACGCAACTGACAGAGGTATTTACAATCTTGATTTACCAAATGTGGAAATGGTATGGATTGGACAAAGAGGATTGAGGAGTCACCAATTGATACCATTGGTAAAATCCTTTATGCATTTACCACACCCTGACCTTATAATTGTGCACTGTGGTGGAAATGACTTAGGCACTTTGACTGGGGTAGGTCTGGAAATGCTTTTAAAGGACATCTTTGGGCAATTGATGTCACTTTTTCCAAAAACTGCCTTGGTATTTTCTCATATATGCCAAAGGCAAAAATGGAACTGGTCCAACCAATTTTGTCCACAGATTGAGAAAGCAAAGAAACATGTAAATAAATCTGTTTCTGCTTACCTCAGAGACTATGCTATGGGTTCCATTTACCACAACAACTTGTGTTACAACATGCAAGACATCTATAGGAGAGATGGTGTGCATTTTACAGATGAGGGGAATAGAGTTTTCCTCTTGAATATAAGACTCTGCATTGGTACCTACTTGTAGGTACAAAAAACACCCACTGAACACAACAGCTCTTTTCAGAGCTAACTTACCTCTAAACACTCTACATTATTTTTTTTACTCTATTTTTTTACACTGTTTTCCCCCATGGTGCGCTCAGGGTGCGCGTACCGGAGAGTGCACCTGGGAGCGCACCCATCACTTACCCCGCGAAAACCCCCCCAAAAAAAACGTTTTTTTGCCCTTCAGGGTCCTTCTAGGCCCCCCTCAGAAAACCTAGGGGGTCAGGGGGTGTCTACTCTGCCCCCTTTTAATTATATCCCCCAGCTTTTTTCACCTCTTGTGTCTCGATTCTACCGAGACACAAGATGGCGGACTCTCCGGACTGTTTTGAATATTGACAGACACCTGACAGCCAATCAGCTTTCCGCTCGCGCACTCCCGTAGTGCGCCGGGTGCTCTCCCCGGTAGGCGTACCGGTGAGCGCTCGGATCGCGCCTATAGATATATATGTGTTTTTGAAGTTAATTTTCAAAAAAAACACTGGAGCAATTTTCAGCAAATATAGCAAAGGCACATCTGCGTACCAGTCTCTACAATTTTGCCGAGTTTGGCGTAATTCCGCTCAGCGGTTTGGGCTGTAGACTTGTCAGACCGTCCTATGGAAATTAACATGGGGAAAACACGTTTTGGGACCCCCCTTTTTTCTCAGCCCCCACTTCATGAATCCCCCCGAAACTTTCAGGGAAGGAGCGCAGCGGAGCTGGCCAAAATTTTGGAAAATTACACACAAATTCCTCAACCGGCGCTAGAGTTATTCCCAATAGAATGTTACAGATTTCCTATGGTAGCCAATCCTAACTATAACTACCTACTGGCGATCGCCAGTAGGTAATATATATATATATATATATATATATGCCGCTTTCCAGTGATTTATACGTTTCCTCTTTTTGGTAACCTTGTTACTAATTATTTATTGCTCCTGCTGTTCTTCTTACTAGTGTATGGGCCGTATCCGCCCAGCTCTATTCTCAGTCTTTACTTTATTCGATATTTGCATATCATAAAAGTACATAAACATACCACGCATAGAAAGACATACAAATATTTATAACATTTTGTGCAGTATAAAAACTTTAAAATCGTTAAAAGAAAACCTATATACACAATATTTACTGTATAAAGACCCTGATAGCAGGGGGTAAAGTGCATAGAGTACAGTATGGGATTTCTAAACAGGCAAATTTACAGCTTTGTTTGAATCTATCAGCCTGCTACGAATCAACCAAGCACTTGATAAATATTTTGCAACCCCACAAACAATAAACAGAGATGTTGTGTCTGAAGAAAGAATAAGTAGGGCAACCCTGAAGTCCCTGACTCCCAATTCCCTGCATACTGGTTTAAGCCATCTTGTTCTTGGGCTGTGGTATGCATTGCAGGCAAACAAGAAGTGGGGTAGGGATTCGGGCACACAAGGACAGTTTGGACAGGTAGGGAGAAGGTCTCGTGTTCCCTTCCAGCCCTTCATAAATGTGTTAAGAGGAAGTATTCCGTACCTCATTTTCAGAAAAAGAGATCTATCTTTTGGGACTTGGATAAAGTCCAAAAATGGTTCCAACTTCTTCATGGGCTTGTATTCCAAAAATTTGGTAGTTAAGGCTCCCCACTTTGTGCTCTTGAGATCCTCAGCAAGAACCCACTCCCAATAAATTTTCTTAACAGCCTCCTTAGGGGGTGGAGACTGTGAGGACCAGAATTCAGCCAGCCCCAAATCCATAACCAGCTTCCTCAATTTAGTAAGTGACTGTATTTTATTAGTACCATTCAAGGAGATCAGTTCGTCCAGCACCAAGGCATATTTTGCCAATTCTGGTGTCCTTCTCAGCCGCACCCAGAATAGCAAGGGGCGGAGACGGACTATATCCGAAATTGAGCGTTTGCCCATATCAAGGAAGAGTGGCTTCAATGGGGTCGAAGTGGGAAGGGAAACTAAGTCTCTTACAAACTTGTTCTCGGCTCTGATCAGATCATCCACTTTCTCACTTCCCCAGAGTTCAGAGCCATATATTGCAGAAGCCAGCGCCTTTCCGTCATAAACAGCAAGAGCTGGAGCTATAGGCCTGCTAATAGACAAACGCTGGTTCCTTAGAATAACTCCAGATGTTCTTTTTAGGTTTAGGAGCATTTTGGCGACATGGGAGTCCCATTTCATTTAGCTATTAATCCTGACTCTCAGGTAGTCAAATTCCTCCACCAACTCTAGCGGTGACCCGTTAAGAGTGATATTACTTCTCTTAGATTTTGTGGAAGGAGGCATTACTATCAGTTTTGTTTTAGAGGTGTTAATTATCAGGCCGTGTTCATCACAAAACAGAGTAAAACTGTTTATCAGTTTCTGGAGACCAGACGGGGTTTTAGACATCAGAAGGGTGTCATCTGCGAAGAGGAGGGTAGGTGTTTTTTCCCCTGGCAGGACCGGGGCATCGGCATTGTCCTCCCTCAGATGGTCCACCACCCCATTTATAAAGAGGGAGAACAATTTATTTATTTATAGCATTTGTAAAGCGCTCTGTAACCCTACGGGCATCCTGGCGCTAGAGTACATAGCTGAGCTTAGTGGGGGCAGGAGCGTGAAACGGATGCTAACCGGGTGGGTTTTATTTATTTTGATGGGGTTTTTTTTGGGAAAAGCCAGGTTTTAACCTTTTTCCGGAATGTCAGGAGATCATTAGTTTTTCTGATGTCCAGGGGAAGTTTCTTCCATAGGTGGGCTGCGGCAATGCTGAAAGCTCGTCCGCCACAGGTGGCTTTCTTGATCCTGGGGATGTTGATGAAGTTCAAGGATGAGGATCGGAGAGACCGGTTGGGCTCATACCACTTAAATTTGTACTGGAGTGGTCGGGGGCCTAGCCCATGAACTGCCCTGAAGACAATACAGAGGGATTTGAAGCAGATCCTTTGGTGTATAGGTAACCAGTGTAGGTCGGCCAGGGCGAGAGTGGTGGAAGATCTGCGTTCACGGGAGAGTGCTAGTTTGGCTGCAGCTGCCTGGACACTCTGGAGTCTGGAGATGAGGTAGGCAGGGGATTCCAGCAGGAGGGCATTGCAGTAGTCCAGGCGGCTGAGTATAGTGCTCCTGACTATATCGGCTCTGGTATGTGTGGGCAGGAGAGGTAGCAGTCTTCGGAGTCCTCTTAATAAGGCGAAACAGCAGCCAACTTGCTTATTGACGTTGGTCTCTAGGCTAAGTTTATTATTGATAGTTACTCCAAGGTTTTTTACGGAGCTCATTGGGGTGGGCGATTCCCCTAGCGATAGAGGCCAGAAATCTGGAGGTAAACTTTTGGGGATTTTTCCTACTGCGCAGTGTAATATCTCAGTTTTCTCACTGTTGAATTTTAGTGAGTTCTGACTAAGCCAGAGAGACATGTCCAGCAAACAGGTGTGGAAGGTTTCCATTGAGCTTGCTCGGGTTCCATCCAGCGAGATTATCAGCTGGGTATCGTCTGCGTAGTTTGTCACGCTGATGCCATGGCTTTTGATGATCCGCATTAGGGGTTGCATGTAAATGTTGAAGAGTATGGGGCTGATGGCAGACCCCTGTGGGACTCCGTGCGGGACTTTCGTGAACTCGGATTGATAGGGAGGGATGGATACTGCCTGCCACCTGTCCGTCAGGTAGGAGCGGAACCAGTCGAGCGCAACCCCCCTAACTCCGATGTTCCGTAGTCGTTCAATCAGGATGCCGTGGTTCACCGTGTCGAACGCTGCGGACAGGTCGGGGCCATCACGCAGCCCTGGCGCACCCCCCTGTTCACAGGCACCCTCTCAGTAAGTTGTCCCTGATTCCCCCATCTAATTCTAGCGTAGTTGTCCTGATGGAGTTTGGCAATAAGCTCCAGAAGATACAGTGGGAACACCATGTCCAGCAGCACCCTCCACAGCCTATCACGGGGGACCAGATCGAAAGCGCTCTTCAGGTCTATGAAGGCCAGATATAAGGTTCCCTTCATGATGGTGACAGACTTCCAATATATACTATAAGAAACAAGGGTCCTAGTAGTAAGGCATATTTTTATAGACTGGAGTCAGTACTATACATTTAGTTCACTCTGTGTACCCAGCCGGGCCACAGGTGTTTATTTTACAAAAAGATAAAGACATAAAAGTTTGACATACAAACAAGTGATAGGGCACAATCCTGTACCTATCATTCAAAATAACGAGATACAGAAACAAAAGAAATAAAAGAAATAACAGGCAAAAAGAGGTGGAGCCAATTTTGTGACTTGTAAACCATTACTTATCATGACAAGCTCACAATAACAGTCACTACACGCATTTTAAACACAATGGCCTTATATGTAGTACTGTTTGAAAAGGTCGACGTTTCGATCCCTAGGCTCCTAATTAAGCTGGATCATCATCAGGACTATTGAGAATAATTGCCTGGTGTATTTCCAACCGAATAATGATTTCGGAGGCTGTTAGGTTCAAAAGCCACGGGGCTTCGAAGTGGTGGACCCAGTGATGATCAAGATGACCTGGTGCCGGAAAAGTACAGCCGTACTTATGGATGACTGCTTAGACTCTCGATGGAGTCAGGAGCCACGGTCTGTCTAAGGAGCCAGCAATTTCGCGAGCGATTTCCGTTCGCGTCCTCTAGTAGTTCAGGGCGTCCCGCGGTGGGGAAGGAATGAGCCCTTCGGAGATTAACGTGGTGGTTAATCAGTTGTCCGAACCTCAGGTCTGCGGTGCCGGGACCTGAGGTTCGGACAACTGATTAACCACCACGTTGAACCTAACAGCCTCCGAAATCATTATTCGGTTGGAAATACACCAGGCAATTATTCTCAATAGTCCTGATGATGATCCCGCTTAATTAGGAGCCTTGGGATCGAAACATCGACCTTTTCAAACAGTACTACATATAAGGCCATTGTGTTTAAAATGTGTGTAGTGACTGTTATTGTGAGCTTGTCATGATAAGTAATGGTTTACAAGTCACAAAATTGGCTCCACCTATTTTTGCCTGTTATTTCTTTTATTTCTTTTGTTTCTGTATCTCGTTATTTGGAATGATAGGTACAGGATTGTGCCCTATCACTTGTTTGTATGTCAAACTTTTATGTCTTTATCTTTTTGTAAAATAAACACCTGTGGCCCGGCTGGGTACACAGAGTGAACTAAATGTATAGTACTGACTCCAGTCTATAAAAATATGCCTTACTACTAGGACCCTTGTTTCTTATAGTAATTACTCACCCATGGTCCTAGTTTACCTAATGGGTTCCCTTGTTTAACAGAAAAGACTTCCAATATATAGCACTGAACCTAAAGACCTGATCCATTGTTCCCACGTTTTGGCGAAAGCCTGCCTGGAAATGAGACAACACGTTCCCTTCCTCAAGCCAGATACCTATTCTGTTGGCAATAACCCTGCCAACTACTTTCTGAACAACGTCGATTAGACTTATCAGTCTGTAGTTGGCAGGGTCCTCCCTGTTGCCTTTCTTATATATGGTGACCACTTTCAAGCCCTTCCAAGAATCTGGGACAGGATATCCACAGAGAATTAAATTCATTAGCAGGGCGATGAGGTCAGTCCATAGCTTAGGATCATGTAGGAGTAGATCACCAGGTAGCCTGTCCGGGCCTGGTGCTTTGGAAGGAACTATACTTGTAATGGCCTCGTAGACTTCGCATGGTTCAAAGGGATCCACAGATACATGCTCAATGGTAGTTACGTCAATTGATGACCGGAAGGTTTGCCCGGGGCCTAACTCTTCACAATATAGTTTAGAGAAATGGGAGTGCCATTATTCAGCAGTTATGTGGTTTGGTAGGGGCTCTACTCCTCTTCTCTCAAGTTTGTTGATCAATTTCCAGAACAGGGTCGAGTATTTCAGGCAGGCAGCCTTCTTAAGTTGTTGCCAATGCTCTTCCTCCCACTCCTTCTTAGCCCGTCTAATACAGATGGTATATTCCTTCCTGGCTACCCTGACGGCTAGCGCATCCTTACGTCTGATGCAGTTTGATATTGCCCTTCTCTTACTCCTGCATTCTGGCGTAAACCATAATGACCCCGTTTTGATATTAATATTAGGGGTCTTCCTATACCCTTTGGTATCCTCAATGATGAAGTATGAGCCAATTTTCTCTATTAGGGTTTATAGGAATCTGTAAATATGGAACATTTTCCAGTGCCTTGCAAAGAAAAGTCAAAGATGAAAGCTTATTGATCTCAAATTCAACTAGTTCTTTAATACTAGTTAGCTTATCTTCTTGTCACTTCACCCTGTTCCATTTTATTGTACGATTACAGTTGGATGGAACTACCTCCTTTGTAAGTAATAAGGGGCCTTTAGGTAAAACCCTCCCACTTCCCCATCTTATTTCCATACAAAGCGGGTTGTGGTCGCTGTCCTGCGTCTGCCTGATTTCCATATCTACTATACTGCCCCAAGTTCTAGTGTCCAGTAAAATATAATCGATACGAGAAGGGCAGCTCAGTCTATTGTAAGTCATTGCACCATTTGGATCAGAGGTAGTCCTGCCATTCAGAGCTCGTAAGTTGTGTTCTAAAGTTAACGAGTTTAGTTGGATCACTCTGGGGGTCCATTTCCTAATTGGCGCCAGAGTAAGGGTCGGTATACAGTGTCTCGAATCCTCTTCATTACAACCCAGTAGGTCTGCTTCACTTAAAGGTTCATAGGTACAGTTGAAATCACCCCCTATAATAACACTAGACAAGGTGGTAAGTCCTGCTAGCGCTACCTCGAGTGATGATATAATAGGTGAAGTTTGGCGTCCCGGGGTACCTCTGGCATGCACATTGAACAGTTCCAGCGAACTCCCATTCTTGTTGTCTTTTATGGAGATGTGCAAAATGTCACCAGTGTGTTGGTTATTCACCCTGAGTGACCAGTTCAGGGCCACACTAATCCACACAAGTAGTCCCCCCGAAGGACGGCCTCTCCCTGCGCTAATTGCTGGGGCAAAGAAGGTAGAATATCCATTTTTGTACAGGGGGATCAAGCGCCAAGTTTCCTGGAACATACAGATCTCAAAAGTATCAATCAGATTATTCCAATCGGAGTTTTCCATATTTTGTTGTAGACCCGCAATGTTCCAAGAAAGCAGCTTGATATTATTATTATTAGATGGTAACTGACTAGTGGTCATTCCAGAAGCTAGTAATGCTTCTGCTGATCGTCCAAATGGGGATTGGGCTTTACTTAAGTCATAATTGTTAACATCATTAGTGTTTTTCCCTTGATCGGGGTCCATCTCAACATTAGTAATCAGCGGTTCCCCATATGTCAATTCTGTAGTGATATTGGGTTGGTATTCAGGCATATTAATCGATTGCGCTACAAGAGTAAAGCGGGTTACCTTTGGTGGTCAATCAATTTTGTTGAGTACCGAGTCGTCCCTAGGTATTGTCCTAGACCATACAGGAGCATGTCTAATTTGTATGTTAGAATCCCTAGGAGGACATGTTCTAAACTCTAGGTTTAGTAGGTTTTTCGCAATGACTGGGTTCTTAACCTGTATTTCAATACAGTCGGTTAATGAACTGAAGAGGAATAACCTTTTAACCTTAATCAGATCCTTCCTAATGACCGATCTACACCCTCTCACGTGTCGTAGCCAGTGAATAGTTTTATTGCAGATGGATTCGCTACTCTCATAAGTGTTAATGACACCAAGCTTAGTAACACCAGTCATGTAAACAGTATCAATCTGGGTACTTGGTGAATTATTAAACCGTGTTTTGCTCCAAGCTTCCCTTGTATTGTATTGTATGTTAGATTTCTATAGCGCCTTATCACCCAGGGGTCTCTAAGCGCTTTGCACTTGCCTCTCTAATAAATGCTGATGGGTGACTAGATGGTTTGTTGTTGACCTTTAGTTCCCTCGGCTTTGATGGTTCCCCCCGAGAACTTACTACCTCAGCAAATGTGCTAGACATAATCTGACCTTTTGGTGCACTAACCATTGAAGTTTGGGTAAAGATCTTAGATGGTAATCCTCCTGCTATTTTGGGAGTATTCACTGAGGCTGTTCTCACCTTGGGGCATTTAACAATTTAGGCACTGTCTGTAATTGGGTGATATTTTCAACATTCATCTCTCCCTTCTTCAATGATGCAATCAGTAGATTTTTAATAAAAGTTAGATCCCCTTTCAAGTTTTCTATTTTCTTCATACCTAGCCTGTTAAAGTTCAGACAGTTAGTACATTCAGTTGGAACATTCGTGCCCCCCACATCCTCCCTCAATCCATTTGCTAGAACCTCATTTAGGTCCCTGGATTCTCCTTCCAATACCGCAAAACGGTTGAAACAGGTAATACCCAGATCACATAGACTCGCCTGTACAGACCCATCTGTATTTTCTGTTAAATCAACCAGTAAATCGGCATTGCTGTTGGATATGCTTTCCCTTGTAGTCACGATAGTATTAGCCTCAATAGAGTTAACAGAAACAAGCTTTGGATCGTCAGGAGGTACAATGTTCTTTAGTTTCTAGCTGTTCTTCTTACTAGTGTATGGGCCGAATCCGCCCTGCTCCATTCACTTCTCATCAACTTACCCACCAGCCTAAAATGGCCACTGATCATCCTAAAGCAGCCTCAACAGGTGCAAAGCCAAACGACACAAAAATGATCCACCTTCTCCTATTCTATCCTCACAAAATCCAGTTCTTTAATCTATTTTAGATGAGGTACGTGGTCTTCAACTCTTTATGTCCAGTACCAATGACAAATTAAAACAAATAGAGGACCAATGGATTAATATGGAGGGAAAGGTGTCGGAACTCGAGCAACGTGTGGGTGACCTTCAGGATATCTCTGTTAAAATTCCTTCATTAGAGCAAGAGATCCACAAGTTGAAACTCCACACGGAAGACCTTGAAAATCATAATCGAAGGAATAACCTACGTCTTTATGAACTTAAATATTGAGGGTCCAGACATGGTATCTTTTCTGCAGAAATTTCTTCCAGAACTTTTAGGTCTTCAACCCTCTTCACCTCTCAATATACAACATGCGCATCATCTGGGTCGAATTCCATCCTACTTTAAACAAGCCATGTGGTATTGTAATGCTCTTCCTGGAATTCATTGAACTTATGCATGTTCTGAAGGCTGTAAAACTTTACCGTCGTCTTACCTGGTCAGGACACAATATCTTTATCTCCCAAGACATCTCCAATGCAACAAACGCTCGCCGTAAAGAATTTCTGACTCTACGCCCTCAGATGAAACACTTGAACATCCAATATGACATTCTCAACCCTTGCATGTGAAAAATTACACATGAAGGAAGCTCAAGCTCATTCGAGGATCCTGAGAAACTCAGACTCTTTCTAAACAACATCTCTTCTCGTAACAATAATACTAATGTTTAATCTTCTCTTCTGTAACAAATTGATATATATTGTTCTAAAGGTTTATCTATTTTGATATTGTACTATCTGTTTATCTCCTCTACCTCTCTAATGCCCCTTCACCCTTTACTCTTTTTTATTACTCTGATTTCTTACATTACTCTGTTCTTCTTACTATTTTTCCTCCACTTTTATTCTCTATTCTTTGTTATTTCTTTATTATTCAGGAGGCCTCTTCTTACCTACTCTCTCCTTCCACCATTTCTTGTCTTTGGTGTCACCATGCTTCTCTCTTTCCGATTCCTTTTTTTCTCTTCAAATCTGGATTCTCCTCCTTGATCTGATTACTCTTTCTGTCTATATATCTCTTGCTTCCTCTTTCTTACTTTTCCTTTTTATTCTCTGTTTGCTTCTTCCCACAGTTTCTTCTCACTCCATCTTTTTTACTTTTTTGAGTGTGTTGTTGTTATCATATGGTAAATGTTGTTTCTTTTTCTTTTATATTTGTCTTGCAGCTTATTATTCCCGTTTCCATATGTTCCTCCCTTCCCATCAACCATGTTTAATGTTGTCTCGTGGAATGTGTGTGGGTTAGGTCATCCTGTCAAGCGTCAAAAGGTATTGTCTCACCTATCCAAACTTAATATCAATGTTGCCTTTTTACAAGAAACTCACTGTAATGATGTGGAATCTCTTAAACTTAAACGTCAATGGGTTAATCAAATTGTTTTCTCTCCTACTCTTGACGGTCATGGTGGTGTTGGTATATCAATTCATAAATCTATTAATGCACAAATTGTATCAACAGAATGTGACGCTGATGGACGATGCTTTATGGTTGATGCTATAATTGGTAAAACACAAATCACTTTCTTTAATATTTATGGTCCCGTCAAACCCGACCCCCAATTTTGGAATTGTATTAAATTGAAACTCTCTTCCATCTCTAATCCTAATACAATTTTTGGTGGCGATTTCAATAATTGGCTGGATCCCTTCTCTGATAGAATGTCTAAATGTATATTCAAGCCTGACAAAAATCATAAAGCATTTCAATCTGCCTTCACCTCTCGTCCTTTTTATGATGTATGGAAAACATGTAATCCTGATACCTCTGAATTTACCTTCTTCTCTCCTATTCACTATACTATGTCCCGTATTGATTATATTTTTGTCTCTAAACCACTACTCACTTGTCTCCATGCCTCCAAAATGGTTCTATTTTTATCTCTGATTACGCCCCCATTTTTGCTTCTTTTGATCTGTCACTTACCACTTGCAAACAAGGCCGTTGGTGTTTTAATAATCACCTACTCTCAGATCCAATTTTTATATCGGAATAACCTCTTTTTATTAATTAATTTGTTCAATTCAATAAACCTTCAGATACCTCAGTTCATAATAATTGGGATGCCTTTAAAGCCTCCTTTAGAGCATTTACCATTGCTTATTCTGCAAAGAAAAAAAATCACTTAAAACGAAATATCAGGAAACACTTTTAAAAATTAAAACCCTGGAACACAGTTACTTTTCCTCTAAATCCTCCTCTGTTCTACAAGAACTAATTAAAGCCATATCTACATTAAATACAATTGCCACTGTTGATGCTTATAATATCCTCCTTAAGATTAAATCTAAATTTCATGGTGGCCAAAATAAAGCAGTGAAAATGTTGGCAAACTATCAAAAAATTAAGTCAGAATGTAAGAATATTGGTCCTATACATTCGCAAACAACTAACAAACTTCTTTACTTTGATTCTGACATTATTGATACCTTCCAATCCTACTATGAACTTCTATATACAGAGGATACTAATCCTTCTGAAAAAGACCTGGAAACATTTTTTCAAGATATCCCCAAACCTTATTCTCCTCCCGATACGTTTTTACCTATTGAGAATGATCTCTCCCTTCAAGAAATAACCAATGCTCTTAAATCTTTAAAAAAGGCCAAAACACCGGGCCAGATGTTTTTTCAATTGAGCTATTCCTAGCTTTCTCCTCAATTTGTACACCAATATTATTAAACCTTTTTAACTCATTCCTTGCAAACTCTCAAGCATGTGGTTCTTTTTTAGAAGCTCTTATTATTGTCATTCCCAAACCAGCCAAGCATTCTTCCTTCTGTAAAAATGTTCGACCCATTTCCCTTATTAATTCTGATTGAATCACGCTTAGAAAACATGATCCCACTTCTTATCAAACCAGACCAGTCGAATATATGATTATACAACACTTACCTGTACCACGCATGGCTTTACCACGCAAATTTTACTTCGCATGTGTCTTTACCACGCAGCAATTGATAACGCAGGATTCTACTCCGCAAATTTTACGTTAACTAACCTCTTACGTCCCTTCTAAATTTACATAATGATGCTGATAGGCTACAAAAACATTTTCAAAACTGCTGAACAAAGTAAAATATTGTTGTTTATATCAAACCAATACTACATATTACCTTACATTTTAAATTTGTTTTAATTTACAATGCGCTTAAATAATTTTTTAAGTTTTAACTTTTGATCCTTATCTCACCTCTTCACGCCTTTTACCAGCAGCCCTTCACGGAAATGAGCGTCAAAAGTAACACGTCTTTAAAAATAGAGATAGGACTTTTATAATGACGGACACGCCACGTCGCTGGGTCGGCTCTTTCCTTGATCGTCAGAGACACTTATTATCGTTTTTTTCTAAGTTTTCTTTTTTTTTTTACATTCCGCTTGTTCATTTTGTGGGGGGAGACCCCCCAGCCCCCCAAGCCTCCTTTTTTTCATTTTTCCTTTTACTAAATGATGAACACGCAGGACGAAGGAAGACTTGAAGGATTGATCGTTGCGTGGTAAAGACGGTCGTGGAATGCACCCGCGTTGAAAAGACGTTTGCGTGGTAAGTTACCCGTTGTAAACGTAAGCGTTGTAATGACTTCGTAGTAA
The DNA here is from genome assembly GCF_964261635.1 of Lissotriton helveticus. NCBI lineage: Eukaryota > Metazoa > Chordata > Amphibia > Caudata > Salamandridae > Lissotriton > Lissotriton helveticus. The sequence goes on along the minus strand of NC_136059.1, from coordinate 912,758,866 downwards.
ATGATGTTTCCCGACCAGTCTGGCTTTGTTAAAGGCAGGCTTGCCTCTGACAATCTTAGAATGTCTCAAATATTCTGGCCCTTTGTAAGAAGCACTCCACTCCTTTAGCTGCCCTGTCACTTGATGCTGAAAAAGCCTTTGATCGAATAAATTGTCAATTTATGCTTTATACTTTCAATGGTTTGGCTTTGGTCAAAGGTTTATTACTTATATTCAATTATTATATACTGCTCCGCGTGCTTGTGTATTTGTTAATGGCATTTTCTCCCCTTATTTTCATCCACAACGAGGTACCCGTCAGGGTTGTCCACTCTCTCCATTGCTTTTTCTCTTTTGTTTGGAACCCTTTCTTGAAAGTATTAGAAATAATCCTAATATCACTGATTTAATCATTATTTTTATCTTAGTGGAGCCGACTAGAGACGATTAAAATGAGGATTGTTCCCCAAATACTTTTTATACTCTCATTGCTACCTTTTAAAATTCCTAATTATTATTTTTCTCAGATTACTTCTATTTGCACCAAATTTGTATGGAACTGTAAACGAGCACGTATTGCTCTTTCTAAATTAATTCGTCCTAAGCCAGAGGGTGGTGTTCGATTTCCCGATTTTAAAATGTATTACAATGCCTTTTTAATTTGTCAATTTTATGCTATGTCCAAAGATTATCTAGATCTGCCTATCCGAACTTGGGTTGTTGTTGAATGCTCCTTGTTACAGGACTTTTGTTTTCAGGATATTATGTGTATGTCCAATTGTACCTTCATTTCCAAGTATCCTATTTTAAAATACTCTCACCACCTAATACACACATTATTTTTCGAAGATTTCGACCTTTATCAATCTTTTCTTTCCTCGTCCATATGGTTTATTAAGCACATTAAATTTCATCACAAATCTTTTTACTACAAACATTGGAAGGAAAAGGGCATTTTTTATGTACACCAATTCTAATTAATAATTTGATCATGCCTTTCATTCAACTTCAAGAGAAATTCAATCTTTCTGACTCTTGTATTCAACAATACAATACATTGTCTCGTATTATTCAAACCTGTCTACAAGGATTTACCTGTCCCTATCTCATTTACCCCTAATACACCATGATTTCATGTTCCTTATAATTCAATTCACAGTGCTTCCTTTATATATAAAACCCTATCCTCCCACCTTACTACCCATAGTAAATCCCCTATTGCATTATCTTGGGAACTATACTTATCACAATCACTTTCTATTCATCAATGGGATCGTTTATGGCAAAAGATTTTCAAAACATCTAAAGCTTCTAACATTACACAATCACTATATTTTATTTTTAATGGAGTGGTAATTACTTCCCTTTTTCTTCATAAAATTGACCACTCTATTTCATCGTTATGTTGGTCATGTCTTTCCTCTGAAGGTTCACTAATGCACTTGCTTTATTATTGTCCTAAGGTTTTTAACTTTTGGAAAGTTATTTGGTCGAAATGTTGTTTGTTTTTCTCCTGTGATGCTCATTTTGCTATTCATAATATCTTTTTAGGCACTATGTCTCCCAATTTTTTTTTCACAACCAGTTTATTGATGAAGATGAGCATATGAAATATAGTGGCAGCCCACAATCAGGACTACACCACCAAACATTATGATACAATCACAGCACTTAACCAAGTGTCCAAGCAAGAAGATGATGCAATTAAGGATATCAGAAAACAGTTACCCCACCTTCACCTTATACTGCTACCTACCTACCCAACTCCCCGATCCCACCCTGGAACCCACCCGAACCCCATGCATGTGTGTACTAACCGTAACGATGTAAGATTATGACGTGGGTAATGTGCGTGGACATGGGCCCTGCCAGCCAGTACGGGGCTAAAGGTCCTCTTCTGGCTCCACTGGAGGGTCCAGTGTCAGATCTCTATAGTCTGCCCACCTCTTCCAAATCTTAAAGTGTTTGCGGGGGCATCCTCGCGCCTCAAATATAGGTCTCTCCAGGCCCATACAGAAGTCCATACCAGCCTTCCATGCAGTCAGGGGGGGGGGGCTCACATTCTTCCACGCTCGGGCCAGGTCCCTTTTAGCCACCACCAGCCCCAGTAGGAGCAGGTGCCGCTTATAAATATTGCCACCAACCCCTTCCAGGACGTGCAACAGACCCAGACGGTGAGTACGGGGGAGGGTCCAGCCCAACACCTCAGACAGACAGCCCCAAACACCCCTCCAGAAGCCTACCAGCCTAGAGCACGACCACATTGTATGAAGTAGCGTACCCACCTCAGCCCCACACCGCAGACATTCCGGGGACCCAATCAGGCCCGCCTTCCACAGACGCTCTCGGGTATAGTATGCCCTATGGAGAATCTTGAATTGGATGAGTCGGAATCGCATTGCGATAGCCGCCCCCCCTCGGGGATTCCAAGGCCTCTCGCCAGTCGTCCTCGTCCAAGGGGCCGAGGTCAACTTCCCAAGTCGCCTTCAGTGAGAGAAGAGTAGGGGAGCAGTGGGTGACCATGGTTTGATAAATGCGCGATACTTTTTTGTCCCCAAGATCTCCCATGAAGACCTTCGCCTCGATCGGGCTAAAGTCAGGGAGTGAGTCAAGGTTGGCAATGCTGGGCGTCAGTGCATGTCGGAACTGTAGGTACCGGAAAAATTGAGATTGGGGCATATCAAATTCGGCACTGAGGGTCTGAAAGGATTTGAGCGACGTACCAGACATCACTTGACCTAACTGCGAGATACCTATCGCATCCCAGCCATCGAAGCCTGGCAATTTAGAGAGTTCAGGTAGCATGCCGTTCCGCCATAAAGGTGTTTCAGCGGTTAGTCGGCCCCACCAGCCCACGCGACGCAAGGCCTGTCGCCATATAGCAAACACGAGTCTGGTAACCCTTGGCAGCGAGGTACGCAGTCGGGGTGAGTATAGGATGGTATGGAGCGAGTTATCGCCCATCAAAGCACGCTCTAGGGCATAGGCCGGGTCCCCACCGTCACAGTACCACCATTCGTTCAGAATAAGGAGGTGAGCGGCCTGGTAGTACGACTGCAGATCCGAGGTGGCCAGGCCTCCACAGTAGGTGGACAGAAAGCACGTGCGCAATGCCACCCGGGCAGGGCCTCCCGCCCAGAGAAAGCGGCCCAGCACTGAGTTAACCTGTTTAAACCACCGAGGTGGAATAGGATACGGATGGTTTTGCAACTGGTAGAGTAGGCGCGGGAGCGCAACCATCTTGAAAATGGCAGATCGGCCAAAGATTGTCAGGGGCATTCGAGACCAAGTTTTGACGTCCGACTGAACTCGTTCCCAGACGGGCTGCAGGTTACGGTCCCAGGCAGTGTCAGCCGAGTCCGAGAGAAACACTCCGAGGTATTTCAGCCCAGTCGTGGCCATTCGCAATCCCGAGGCCCAAGGGTCTGTCACCGGGTCTCCTGATAGCACCCACAGGGTGGACTTGTGGAGGTTGAGATACAAGCCCGAGGCCTCTCCAAACTGGTGCATGATCTCCAAGACACGTGGGCCCGAGCGTTGCAAATCAGTGAGGAAAAAGAGGACATCATCCGCGTACAGCGCGATCTTGTCCGACAGGGTAGTATTCCATACAAAGCCCCGTATCTGCGCATCCTGGCGCACTCTCGCCGCCAAGGGCTCCATGGCCAGTGCAAAAAGATAGGGGGAGAGCGGGCAGCCCTGCCTGGTCCCTCGGCCTATGCGGAATGTCTCTGACACCGCCCCGGCGACCCGCACCGAGGCAGTAACATCAGTGTAGAGGAGCTTTATATAGGAGAGGAAGACCGGGCCTAAGTTGAGCCAAGATAGCAAGGTAAATAGGTATGACCAGCCAACCGAGTCGAAGGCCTTGTTGATATCGGCCAGCAACAACGCCGCCTGGTCCCCCAGGGCTCCAACAGCGTCGATCGCCGCCTGTGCACGCCTGATATTGTGTCGCGTCGCCCTTCGGGGCATAAAGCCTGCCTGGTCAGAATGGACTAAGGCAGTAATGTGTGGAGCCAAACGGTTCGCTAGGGCCTTGGCCAGTATCTTAGCCTCAGTATTAATTAAGGAGATGGGCCTGTAGGAATCATGGCTATCTGGGGGCCTGCCAGGCTTCTGAAAGACCACTATTTCTGCATGGCGCCAGTCCGGTGGCAGTAGACCCCGGGTACGGGCCGCTTCCAGCGCTCGGCGGTAGTGCGATCCCAGCTGCACATGGAATTTTTTAAAAAACTCACATGGGTAGCCGTTTGGTCCAGGGGCCTTACCGGCGTTGAGTTGCCCCAACGCGTCTCCCAGTTCTTCCGCCGTGAGGGGTGCATCCAGGGCCTCCCTGGTCTCGTCCGACACCGGCACCGGTGGGAACTCCTCGAAGAAACGGGCTAAGTCGCCCTCAGGCAATTGGTCACGTGGGGCATACTGGTCTGTAAAGTACGTGGCGAAGCTTGCCGCCAATTCGTTTGGGTCGGTTAGAACGTCTCCGTTGTCGTTCGTGAGACCCGGTAGTACGAGGGGCTGGAAATTGTGTTGGCACAATCTATGGAGCATGGAACACGACTTGTCCCCCCATTGATACACCCTACTTCTGGTGGCGAGCCACGCCTGTTCGGCTTCGTCTAGCAATAGGGACGCATATGATTGCTGTGCCTGCAGGAGCAGCCGCAGATCCACCCCATCACTACCGGTACTGTGTTCTTGTTCGAGGGTCGCTACTCGGGCAGCTGCCTCCGCAGTTTGTTCTCGTCGCTGTCGACGGGCCGCCGAGCACCATGCAATATCGACTCCCCGTATAGTAGGTTTCATAGCCTCCCACACCACACCTACATCGGCACCCTCCACTAGGTTCTCCCGCCAATAATGGTCAATAGTCTCTCGTAAGTGCTTAGCGTACGCCGGTGTAAGGAGATGCCACGAGGACATCCTCCATCTAAACGGCTGCCGTTTCCGATGGAGATCTATTTTAACCGAAACCGGGGAGTGGTCGGACAGGCCCCTTGGCAAGATGTCAGCGCCCTTCACCCTACACAAATATTCTCCAGGTAGAAACATATAGTCCAACCGCGAGAACGAGCCATGCACTGCCGAGACATACGTATAGTCTCGGGTTACAGGGTGCATATGTCGCCAAGCATCCACCCAGCCTAGCCCCTCACTCATGGCATGCAATCTGGTGGGCGGAAGGGAGGGGGGGGTGGTGCCAGTCACCTCCTGACGTCTCCGGCGATCCACACTCACGTCCATCACGTCAATCCAATCACCCCCAACCACTGCCAGTGATCCAGAGACATCCTCCCACACCGCAAACAGCCGCTCTGCCAGGGCCCACTGCAGGGGAGGGGGGGCGTATACACTTCCAAACACCACCGGCTCCGTGCCCACCATGCCCTTAACAAACAGGTAGCGACCCTGAGGATCCACCCACTGCTTCTCGTGCACATACGCCACCCTGCGGTGTATCAGTATAGCCACCCCCCTGGATCCTCTGGAGAACCCCGCGTGGAAGACCTGCTGATATCCAAATCTCTGTAGGCCCAGTGCCTTAGTGCCCATCATGTGAGTTTCTTGAAGTAGTAATACATCTGCCGCTTCCCTTTTCCCCCATCGCAACACCGCCCCCCGTTTAATCTTGTCTAACAATCCTCTGACATTCCACGTAACCACCCGCATAAAGTCTACAGGGAGTCGGTCGATCGATTCAGCCATAGTCAATCGGAGTCCACCATAAAAGCCCCCCAGGCCCGCACCACCCGCCACACACCACACAAAGCATCATTTTGGTACACACATGCATTACGCTAACTACCCCAAGAAAAACTATCAACCCCTTCGTCCCATGATCTGCAACAGTTCCCTCCCCCAACTCAGCAGTCGCAACCCCGACCGCCCGTATCCCGCCTCCCCCCACCCTATACCTCAATGAACCATGAAGTACCTGTCGCGGCATGGGCAGTCTCGAGCCCAAAACCGAGGGCCCGGGCCCACCCACACCAATGGATCCCAACATCCCAAGCAGAAAAACCATAAACACACCCCCCTCCCCTTGACATCCCACTCACAACTAGGGGAGTGGTAGCCCTTATATCGCAGTCCCCAAGTCCCAAACCCCACCAAGAACTCTCCCCCCAATCAGGAGAGCAAAACAGTACTATCTCAGAGCTGCACAGTGATCAGTAGTGCACAGGTCACAAGCGACTCAGCGCACCCAGCCCGGAGTCTCAGCATTTCTAGCAATAAATTGGAGCCGAGGCTCCGGAGACTTCAGTGATCTGTTCCCGACTGCTCCGAGTCTTCTGGTCTGCCAGCGTCCAGTGAGCCATCCACCGAGGCCGCACGCCTGCGTGATTTAGAGCGTTTGGACCGCCCATTCTGTGTCGTTCGGTCCCTCTGCGCCCGCGGTGAACCCTCAGGGGTGCCTGGATGAAGTCCTGGCTGAGGATTCGGTCTGACCCGCACTGTTTCATCCGTCCACTTGAAAAGGTCTTCTGGGGTATCAAAAAACAATGTCCGTGACTGGAATATCACCCTCAGGCGCGCCGGGTACAGCAGGGAGTATTGTAGCTTAAGACCTCTCAGCTTAGCCTTAGCCGCCACAAAAGACTGGCGCCGTTGCTGCACAAGTCTAGTGTAATCAGGGAAAATCATGATCTTTTGACTTTCAAACAGGAGGGTTTCCTTGGATATGGCTTCCCTCAGTATAGCGTCCCTGTCGTGGTAATTTAACAGCCTAGCGATCACTGCCCTAGGCCGCTCGCCCTCAGGCGGCCGTTGTGTCAGGGCGCGGTGTGCTCTTTCGATAACAAAACAGGCAGACAGCGACCCCGGGGGCATCCATGACTCCAGCCACTGTGTGAGAAACTGCTCCATATTGCCTTTGGCACAGCTCTCTGGAAAGCCGAGAAAACGGAGGTTGTTACGCCGTGCCCGCCCTTCAGCATCCTCCACCCGGAGCGCTGTGGTCCGCTGCGCGTCCTCCATCGCCGCCATTCTCTTCTTCAGGGCACCTACATCCTCTTCCACCACTGACACCCTGGACTCGGCTTCCGTGATTCGTGCCACTGCGTTCCTAAGATCCTGGCGCAACAGGGTTACGTCTGCGCCAACTGCCCCTATCTTTGCGTCCAGCATGTCTCGCGACTGGGTTATAGCCGCCATAAGGGCTGTATTGTCCGGCCCTCCTCCTGATGGACCACCCCCCGATGATCCAGGGCCCCCACCGGGGCCAGTAAATTTGTCGATGGTCACCTGCTTGGTGGATCCACCACCTCCCCTGGTCATGATCGCCCGGGTGGATGAGGGCCACTAGGGTCGCCGGTCCACAGTCAGGGAGACCCGAAAGAAGCCTCTTCGGTAAGGTCTAGTGGCAGTTGAGAATTAGGGGGGGGGGCAGGCTTCAGCCACTTCCCCCAGGAACAGCCCCCCCAGCCGCCGCTGACCAGGGCCCCCCCGTGGCCCACGTTGCCTTTCAGGAGGTGCGAGGACTCCCAGCGTCCTGCACTGCTATGCCAATAATGTCACTGAATAGTGGGCCCGGGGGGTGGGGGGGGGGGCCGGGGAGGGCCACTACTTACAGTTGCTGCTCGCCGGGCCGGTCGCCCTACGTCTGTCCGCCTCCTACCAGGGTCTCCAGGGGATGCCAGTCACTCCTCTAGGCCGCCGGCCCCGGCCCGACACGAGGCCGCGAAAATCGAGGTCCCGGCTGCGCCAGGTCACCAGGCCGCCTCCGCTGCCACAGTCCACTCGTGGCGCCTGTGCCTCTCTCCGGCCCAGCCTGGCCCCAGGTGAAGGATCGCCTGTAGTGTCGCGGCCTCAGGGACAGCCAACACCGCGGCCGCTCCCGGGCCAGGCAGCGCACCCTGCCGCTTCGCCAAAATCGAGGCCCCGGCTGCTCCGCGACCACCAGGCCGCACCTCGCCCCTCTCTGCTCGGTTCTGTCCGGGGGCACGAGATCACCCCTGAGCCCACCGGATGACACCCGGCGCCTGTAGGAACGTCCGTCGCGGTCCGGTAGTGGGTTTGTGGGTTTGGGGACAGGATAATTCGTCGGATAATCGGCGGGCCGGCGGGAGCTCTAGCAAGCTGCGACCGCCATCTCTGCTCGCGTAGCCACGCCCCTATGTCTCCCAATTTTGACCAAATACCATCAAAAACTATTTTATTTGGCCTTTTTATTGCTGTTGCATTTAAAGTTATATTAACATGTTGGAAAGACAACTCTAAAATATCTTCTATGCTTTGGTGGAATTTAATCTGTGATAAAGACAGAATTGCATCACTCTCCCACTGTTCCCTTTATCAAAATATTATGCTAGATTTATTATGGTTACCTTTTACAACATTCCTGTCCTCACACTCATCTATCTCATAATATTCGCTATTCCTCCTTTTCATGTTTTCTCTTTCTCTGATTCTCTCCTCTCCCTTCTTTTCTTCTTCTCTCCTTTTCTTTTTCGTTTCTTTCTTACTTTCTGTCACAAAATTAATCAGACTTTATAACTTTTTATCTTTTGGAACACACTTTTTTATTAAGATATTACAAGGTTATAATACTCTTATTCCTCCTTTCACATAATTATACCCTTTTCTTATAATAGTTGCAAGTGTGACTATGCTGTTTATTCATTCTAAATGGACTTTAGCAATATATCTTTATTCCTATTTCACATTGTTGTCCTAGTTATGTAATGCTTACTTACTGTGTTCATTCTTTCAATAAAAATTATTTTAAAAAAACTTTTTTTTAAAACCCATATTTTAGTGTCATAGTGTGTATTGTAGCATTTCCTCTGTTGGCATGCTGTAGTGTGATTTCTCTGGGACATGCTGCTGTTTGTGTGTTTTTCTCTGATGGTGATAGCTGTACTTCAGTGTGGCATGCAAGCATCTGCATGTATGAACCTACGGCTTAATTAAGGAAGGATCTAATTTTAGAGGTGTATATGTTTGGGGTGTACTGTGGTAAATAAATAATTAATTACCGGTACTATTTTTCTATACATTAATCAAAACAGATAGCTCAATAAATAAGAGGCAGGATCCGTGGAATCTGAGTCAGAAATGGCTTTAATCGGATGGCTCGAGCCTAAAGACCATAAAGTGGCATTCAATGGAAGGAATGGCAGCTGCAACGTCTCATCAACAGTACATAGTATATATAGGAAAACATTACAATTGCATTGAATACAGTAGGCGTAACAAGTGACAAACGTAAGATAAGAACACATGGGCGTACAAAGAGGGCGTGCACAGAGCGTGCACGTAGACATGTGATGAAAACGTCACAGAAGTGTCATAAATGGGTGGATACATGGAGGGGGCTACCTGGGCAGCTGGAACCTTTAACCTACTGGTGCGCGCAAACGGGCCATGACGTGTAACTAGGGAGAACTGGGGGCTCTGACTTCTGCACTAGAAGAGGAGACTAAAGTCTGGGATGTCAGGACGACATGTGCCTATAGCATATCTGGTATCTGGTGTTTGGAGAACATGTTGATAGAATCTAAAAGTTATCAGGGCGAAGGCTACTTGACACTCAGGCTGGTGCATGCATATATTCTACATGTATTGCGTGTGCTATGAATCTTCTTATGGATACTAATTCAGTAATTCTCTTGCATGGAGACAGGAAGACTAGACTATAGCTGAAGATGTTTATGCGGTTCGTTAGCTTAGGAATGTGAAGACGGGGAACTGAACTGATAACTAGAGGCATAACATATTCTTGGCAGACAGGCAGGCAGGCCAGGCCGGGCACCGCGCTGCTTGGCAGAAAGTAAGCGAAGTGTCAGGGATGCGGGAGGGGCTGCATCGCTCCTCGGAGTGGGTTCAGGAGACTGGAGCTGGAATCTGGTGTCCGGGCCCTTTTGAGGCCTAGAAACGGGGACAATTCAATGAATCTAACGTGCATAATGTAAAATGTTGGCAACATAGGCCTAATACTCGTTGCTTTCACGAGAACTGGAAACTAGCATACTAACGTTGGACACAACCATAATTGCGTCTTTATTCGGGCAAGGGGGAACATATGCATATCGATCATGCACATATAACATATTATGGGGAACACGTAGGGACACATGACAAGGCAAAATTAAATTTTCCTCATTCCCTCCTTGTGCCCTACGTTTCCTTCAGGAAACATCAATATTCATGATACCATCTATCTGTTCATAGAGCACCATTTGCTCGTCTCGAATCTTCTTGGAACGGGACTTAGGACTAGGAATACAAGAGGTAGCGCACAAGCCGCAAATCGCAGGGCCACATTGTAAACAGAGACAGCAACTGAATATGATCATTACTGCTATTCCTAGGAATGACAATACTTTCCATCCCCAGGCAGATATTATACTCCAGAGCCAACCGGACCATGTCCAGGTGCCTGGATTCTGGTGTAACTGATGGGCTATTTTATGAAGTCTGGTTATAGCTGAATAAACAGACGGTGCGTTATTAGGAATGAAAATGCAGCAACTAGATCCGATGACTCTACAAGCTCCGCCCCTATCGGCCAGTATGACGTCAAGGACGAGACGATTTTGGAGCACGACAAATCTCATAGCAGATTGTTCTTCAGTTAAGTTACCTAGGGCGGAAGTAGTCTCATTCACTACTGCTTCAAGGGTTCTGGTTAGCCTACGTATTAGCTTACTATTCTGGACAGGACCTATGAAGAAAAAGAAACCTTTATTGAAGTCTTGATACTGTTCTAAGGCAGTTTCAGTTTGATCGACAATTGGGGACTCAGTCTCCCTTCTATGTCTAATGTGTACTAGATGTGTGTTTCTGTGATAATCAGATGGGGCTAGAAAAACTGGTGGCAGTAGGAAGGTAATGTAACATGTTCCATCCCAATCTAGGGGCAGACGAACATATGCGGTCTGACCACACACAAAATACGAATGACGTGAGGCTTTGAAATTAGATTTCCCACCATCACTATACTCGACCACAGTAGTACAATCACTATGTCCTAGATGTACTGAACCATTCTTTCTGACACATAATTCACCTTTCACTGGTAAGACTGTAATAGCAGGCAAGTCTGGAGTAGCCTCGGACTGAACATTCAAAACCATGAAATTCGAGGAATAATTACCTAGATCATATACTTCATTTTCTAGATCTAACCCTGTTCTTTGGGAAAGTCCTTCCTTGTCTGGGAAACATGTTCTATTCAGAAGGGACTTGTCGTCTGAGGATGACGTTATCGTAAACCATGCTCCACACGAACCATTGTGTGAAAACGGATAGGGAAAGAGTGGCAGAACTCCCTTCGGTGTCTGGAAAGGGGGGAGTCGACCACACACCCAACAATTAGTGGTATTGCTAGTCTGGTGTGAATAGTGTAACATTCGGATAAAAGTATTGTTGCGCATGGCAAGTCTGTAGGACAACTCATGAGGAGGTAGTTCACTAAAGGTGTGCTCTACTGTATCATTAGAAGACAAATGTACATGTGAATTAATAGGAGGAAAATATACATGTAAAACATAACTTATGCATGTAACCGTAAGACTCAGAAATAACATAAACAGTAAAGTAATTACGCATCGACTGCGCAAATTCTTACAATAACGTATTTTCTTAGAGTTTTGACTAACTCTCTCACTATGGGGGTCTATCTCATACATGTCAGGAACCTAGTCTAACCGCTTCACCCGAGAGGGACTTAGACAATTAAACTATCTGACTTGCTAGACCGGAGCTTTATTTTATACTCCTGCTGCGGAGTTTTCTCTAACAGGGGAAGTTTAGAGTCAGTATCTGGGCAGTCCTTGAGAACGGGGCAGTCTTTGAAAAAAGTCTTTGGACGGAGTCCATGAAATCGTTTCACGTGACTGGAATGAAGCCAGCCTTTGCGGCCCTCCACCTTGATTGCAGTCCTTGTGGTCATCAAAACGAGCTTGGGTTCTTTCCAGCGGGGCTCCAGCGGACTTGACCGATCAAAATTCCGGATCAACACTAGATCGCCTGGAACGACCTCGTGCGGTTTCACTTGCGTGTTGTCTGGAAAGGCAGCAGCGACCTGTGAACGACAAGAGAGTAGTGCAGACATCAAGGAAGCCAGGTAATCTGTCAGCATATTACTGTCAACATCTGTAATTTTACGGGGCATCGGTGTACCCCACATGTTCGGGGGACGACCGAATATAACCTCAAAAGGGGACAGACCTGAACGGGAGTGTGCGACCATTCTCATGTAAAAAAGGGCGACTGGCAGAGCTACCATCCAATCTACGCCTTTTTCTGCGCAAACCTTGGCAATGCGGATTTTCAGAGTCTGATTATGTCTCTCGACGAGGCCAGCTGCCTCGGGGTGTCGTACGCAATGGAACTTCCACTGGTACCCTAACAGAAGGGATACTTGTTTCATGAGTTCGGATGAGAATGGCTGGCCGTTATCTGAATACACGACCCTGGGCAAACCATAGCGGGGAAAAAACTCACGAACCAACTGCCTGGCAGTGGTCGCGGCAGTGTAATCTGGGACTGGATATGCTTCTGTCCATCTGGACAAAGCGCATACTACTACGAGGACATACTTGAAACCTCGGCATCGATCCATCTGAATATAATCCATCTGGAGGACTTCAAAAGGGTGGTCAGGAGGATGGAATCCACCTTGTTCCACCGGAATACCTTTACCTGGATTGAACTGACAACATATCATGCAAGTACGTACTTTCTGTTTGGCTGCTGCTCGTAAATGCTTGTTAAACCAAATATTCTGGATGCTGTCTAACATGGCTTTCTCTCCTAAATGTGCTGGACTATGTGCGGTATTAATCATGACTTGAACCATCGAGTCGGGGAGAAACCATGTGGCTTTTCCCTTCGTCAACCATCCCTGATCTGTCTGGACCCCTCCTTGTTCAGACCATTTCTTGATTTCATCGGGAGTAGCATGTGACTGTATGTCTAGTACATCTCGTGTAGGGTCTTTAACTGTCATACAAGTAGTCTGTTCTGGAATATCTGTCTTGATCGTGTTAACTGGAATGTCTGGAGTCTGAGCTGTAAGCTTGGCTGTTCGATCTGCTAGATCGTTACCTTGGGAAATGGTATCAGTGGCTTTCGTATGTGCTTTGCACTTCATAATGGCAATGGCTTTCGGTAAATGTATTGCTTCTAACAGAGCTTGGATGAGGGGGCCATGCTGAATCTTGGCTCCATGAGAGGTCATGAAACCTCTTTCTTGCCAGAGTACTCCAAAGTCGTGAACGACTCCGAATGCGTAACGTGAATCTGTATATATGTTTACTTTCAGGTTCTTGGCTCGTATGCAGGCTTGGGTCAGAGCGACAAGCTCTGCTGCTTGAGCAGACAGGGTGTCAATACGATGTGTTTCTATAACTTCAGTTTCAGTAGTCACTGCATACGCGGCGACTAGTTCTCCTGTACTTGTTCTCATACATGAACCATCCACATAAAGTGTTAGGTCGGGATCAGGTAATGTAATGTCAGTCAAGTCTTGTCTTGGCTTTGTCATGATGTTAATAACTTCCACGCAGTCATGTGTGGCAGGGCTTGAAGTAACTGAGGGTAACAGTGTAGCGGGATTTAAAATGTTGCAGCGTCTGATTTCTATGTGTGGCTGAAACAATGTCAGTTCATATCCTGTTAAACGTGCAATAGTCAAGTGCTGAGTCTGTGTTCGGTTTAAAAGAACTTCCACGGAGTGTGGAACTTGTACTGTCAGAGAGTGTCCTAACACTATGGAATCACTTTGTCTGATAGCTAGAGCTGTGGCTGCAACTGACTTGAGGCACGCAGGCAAAGCCTGGGCCACTGGATCTAACGTGCTAGAGAAATAAGCACAAGGCTTGTATTGTCCTGCTTGATCTTGTGTGAGAACAGATAATGCAGTACCATCACGTTCAGTGACAAAAAGTGTAAAAGGCTTACTGTAGTTTGGTGTCGCTAGAACAGGTGCTTGGCATAAAGCTTTCTTTAACTCATTGAAAACAAGTGTATGTTCCTGGGTCCAAGGGAGGACAGTCGATGTCGCTGCCTCCTGTGTCGTTAACTGTATCAGTGGTTTAGCTAGATATGCATACTGAGGAATCCATTGTCTGCAGTAAGAACTGAGGCCGTTAATTCTCGTACCTCCTTTTGTGTCTTGGGCTGTGGAAGATGTGCTATTAACTGGATGCGGTCAGGTGTCAACTGTCTACCCCTCTTGGACAGTAAGTGTCCAAGGTACACCACTTGCTGGACACAGAATTGTAGCTTCGAAGGGGACACCTTGTGCCCCATCTCGGCCAGAAAATATAGGACTGTAAGTGACGCACGTTCGCAGTCACGTTCTGTACGGGCTGTAATTAATAGATCATCGACATACTGAAGCAGGGCAGTGTCAGTTGGCATGTGAATACTGTCTAGTTGTCTCTTAAGTGCTTGACTGTAAATACTAGGACTTTCTGTGAAACCTTGAGGAGCTCGTGTGAATTTATAGCTTCTTCCATTTAAACAGAATCCGAAAAGGAACTGGCTGTCTGGATGAATGGGGACACTAAAGAATGCGTTCTTGAGATCAATAACAGTAAAGAACGTAGCTTCGGAATCAATGGCAGTCAATAGGGAAGAAATATCTGGAACCACTGGGTACTGGGGTATGATACATTTATTAAGTTCTCGGAGGTCAATCACTAATCGATAAACTGGAGGTGCATTTGGATCAGTACGTTTAAGAATCGGAATGATAGGAGAATTACATACATTGGAGTCAGTTTCTACAACCACTCCTTGAGCAATGAGCTCGTCAATAATTTTTGATAAGGCTGCTACAGCCTCAGGTGGCAATTTGTACTGTCGGATTCGTGGTAATACAACACCTTGCTTCAGAGTGACACGATATGGTGTAATGTGCATACAACCTACATCTGTTGGACCTTGCGCCCATAAATGCTGTGGTACATTCAATAATCTTGGATCAAAATCACGTAATACATAATGACCTTTAAAATCACGTAAAAACAATCTCACCCCTTCTGGGGAACAGCATATGACTGCTCCTAATTCCTTCAGTGTCTTAATACCTAGTAAATTTTCTGGACAAGATTTCGTAAGTAACAAGTCTGTAGTTCGGGACAATGGACCAACTGCTAGGGAAACTGGTTTCGATATCTCGTTAACAATAGGCTTTCCTGAAAATCCAAGGGAAACATTTCTTGAGCCTGAGAGTGGAGCCCCTGGAACCTCGTCATGACTGATGGTAGTCCTACTTGCCCCTGTATCAATCAGAAACTTTCTGTCTTTCCCTAATACTTGACTGTGTACATAGGGACCCTCTTGATCTACAGGAACCTCGATGAGAGGCAAGCCAACCTCCCTCTCTAGGCTATTTCATGAATACTGCTGATATTCTGGATAATCTGACTGTGCGTACTGGTACATCTGCTGTGTAACGTGTTGTGTGGCAGCTATAGGCTGCGGTACTGTAACTGTCTGTTGTGCGTTCTGCGGTGGCTGGGCATTCTGCGTAACTTGTTCTTGTCTAGGAGGACGTGGTCTCTCTTTCGTCTTACCTGTAGCTATGTTGTGTTTCAGAACTGCACATTCGTTTATATAATGACCTGGCTGTTTACAGTAATTGCAGGTCCCTTTAACAGGAGCTGCAGAATGACTAGTCTGATTCGGACCCCTCTTCTGACTGTCTGGTTGGACAGACTGTGCAACTAGTACTTTCATTTTTGTGTCTTTCATACGTCTCCTTTCATGTTCTTGCTCTTCCCTGATTCTATTCTGGTGATATTGCAACATCTGGAGCATTTGAGATGGGGTATTAGCTTGCCAAGTACTCTCGACTTTCAATACTCTATTTTTAACTTGCGGTAAAGAATTCTCAACTAGTTTGGTAACAAAAAGATGTGGATACGACTCACTACTTGTTTTCAGACCGCTATTAATAATGAAACATTTCTCAAATATGGAATAAAAATCACTAGTGTCTTCGTCTTGTTTCTGTTTACAGGCTGAGATGGCATCCCAATCTTCCTTTTTCGTGGCTAGTAATCTTGGCAAGACCTGTATTAACAGTTCGGGCAACTCTTTGGCTTTATCCCCAAGACCAGTACCTGGGACTCGTGCATTATCTTCGGTCTCTAACGCGCTCCAATCTATCTTTTTCTCTCCCACCTCCCATTCTTTTTCTTTAAGTTTTTCATATATGCCCGCGGGCAACAGGACCTTTAAAATTTTGATGATATCAGGATACGTGTATTCTCCCATACGGAGCATGTCTTTTAATTCTCGATGGAACCCTGCTGGATCTTTATCGTGACAGGGTATTAACTTTTTCATTTCTAGAAGTTCTATTTTCGTGATAGGGGTGTAAACAAATACTCGTTCGAGATTACCCCCCTCTCCCTTAACTGGATGCACTTCTCGTAATGGATTCTGTCTGTCTATGTAGAATGGAGGTGAAACAGGAACAAAATGCGGAGTCAGGAACGTTCTGTATTTGTGGCGCTGTTCTAAAATGACACTAATTAGATCGGTACCTAGACCTTTCCATCTGTTTAGGAGTAACTCGTTCAATACATTATATAAGGGACCTGGATCGGAGTGCTGACTCTCGTACAGTGTAATGAGGTGCTGGATCATGTACATACCCACTAGTCGTTGCTCGGCTGGGGGCAGTTTCAAAAACATTTGGGCCACTACTTCGTCTGGAAACGTGGCAGAATCACTGACCCATCGGACTGCTGATCGGGCTAGTTCTTGTTCATGCATGGTACTAAGTTCATGGTAACCTATTCGTAATTTCAGAACTTTATCGGTAGCCTGGAATACTTGTTCAAGAGAACACTGTTCTGGTACTGGAGGAGGAAAAACTTTCTTGTAATCTAGGCGTGGGTGTCTATCGGAAAGTCTCGTTCTACCTACATACGCTATTCTGCTGGTATTCTCGGTGTCTACATCTTCGTTTGAAGAATCATTCTCTTTGTCTGCTACTATTCTTGCTTTCTCTTTCTCGTGTATACTTATAATTTCTCTCCGGATCTTTCTGTACATGGTTTCTATACTATTTTGTGTCTTGTGTTTTCCGTCTGCTATATTGTCACTCCATTTTGTCAGGACTTTCATCTCTTCTGGACTTTTATCAGGACGATCCTGTTCTCTTATTAAACAATTTATCAGAAATTGCAAAATCATGCCTTGAATCTCGACTTTCCTGTGTGCCATAGCTTCGTGAATACTTCCTGGGTTCTCCCCTGTTCGGATAAAATGATATATTCTGTCTAAATGTTCTTTCATATCTGATATGGTGATCAAGAAGTTTGCAACCCGTTGTAAACGTACGGAGTATAATATCATGTGATCTTCGCCTGGCACTGGATCATATCTACAATCAGTAAGAAACTTCTTGAGGGCGTCAAACGTAGCCACTTTTGGCGTACGCTGCAATGCTGCATCTCTCAGCGTCAGGCGCTTTGTTTGGGGTGGGGTGGTAGGAGCACCTCCCCCTGCCCCTCCTGAACTGGAATCGTCAATTAATACTGAATGTGCGGCTGCTGGTAACGTGACTGGCAAAGTAGGGATACGTAATGTGGGTTGATCCTGGGGGACTGGCGCATGGACAGGACCAACGACTGGAGGCACAGGAATTACATTATTAACAGGGGGCTGGACTTGAGCTTGGACTGGCGGGATAGGATTAGTGTTAGCATATTCGGGAACAGTATCGTCTAAATAGGAAGAAAGGAAAATTTCAGCTGCAGTCGGTTTATGACGCAGCTTAGTCGGAACCAAGGGTGGCGGAAAATTATGGAGTGCTTCCGGGGTCGCCTTCGGCAAACCCTCGGCGAGAAGAGGATACATACCTTTAATAAGGGCATTTCTCTGTCTGTCTGACTGTTCTGCTCTAACTCGTTCACCTTCTTCGATTAATTCCCTTTCTTGGGCTTTTCCTGAGGATTCCCTACTTAATTCTGCTTTTCTGAATTCTTTCTCGGTTCTTTTATGAGATTCTTTGCGCCATAACTCGATGGCATCTTTCTGAGACTGTCTGGCTTTCTTTTTCCATAATGCTTCTTCTACTCGCATGATGCACTCGGCATCCCATGTACCTGAAACAGGCCATCTATATTTCTCTTCGAGATGTTTCGTGTAGTCAACCCATAAATCTAGATACAGTATGGCATCTAAGCCATGCTTGTGATACATAAAATGTCCAGGACTGTCCCTAGGAGGGACAGGTACTGATTCTTCGAGTAACCCTTTTCTGGTTTTTATCTGACGTAACTTCGAAAATAGCGGCATATTTGACTTGAACTTGAACACAATACACAATACACAATAATGAATAGCAAAACAATCATTCATACCACGACATTAAGAACACATTAATAACAGTTCAAACAGAATACTACCTGATACATAGAAAAACACAATACTTGAATTTCTCGAGAACGGACTTACTAGATTTACTGGATGCACTGCTAAAACAGTACAGAACATACCGGTCTCCTAAAGAGACACGTCATACCGTATCCACCTAGGTGAACACGTCGGACCGGATCTGTGTACCCAAACCCGTCGGACCGGGCACAAATTAATGAACACCCGTCTAGATACCCCCAGCAACGGTACTCACCGGGAAGCAAACTGAAGGCCTCGGACTGGACTGGACTGGACTGCTACGACGTCTGGTTACTGCTACGCACTACGCATGCGCTTCGGGCTTCGGGCTTCGGTTACAGGTGGGCCTCCGGATACCTCGGACCTTGCTCTCTCGGCTTGGGCTCTGGTCGGAACGACCCGCCTTCCTCACCGCCTCGTCTGGATGCCGGACCGCAGTCTCCGTCTCCTCCGTGGGCCTGAGGGAGACTTGAAGCAGAAATATCTGCACGTGCACGGTAGAGATTCCGTCACGGCTGTAGAAGGGTCAGGGGGCCTGCGTTACATCGCCGGCGCGTGGGGAAGGGGCTCGTCCCTATTCGGGCGCCATTTATGTGGTAAATAAATAATTAATTACCGGTACTATTTTTCTATACATTAATCAAAACAGATAGCTCAATAAATAAGAGGCAGGATCCGTGGAATCTGAGTCAGAAATGGCTTTAATCGGATGGCTCGAGCCTAAAGACCATAAAGTGGCATTCAATGGAAGGAATGGCAGCTGCAACGTCTCATCAACAGTACATAGTATATATAGGAAAACATTACAATTGCATTGAATACAGTAGGAGTAACAAGTGACAAACGTAAGATAAGAACACATGGGCGTACAAAGAGGGCGTGCACAGAGCGTGCACGTAGACATGTGATGAAAACGTCACAGAAGTGTCATAAATGGGTGGATACATGGAGGGGGCTACCTGGGCAGCTGGAACCTTTAACCTACTGGTGCGCGCAAACGGGCCATGACGTGTAACTAGGGAGAACTGGGGGCTCTGACTTCTGCACTAGAAGAGGAGACTAAAGTCTGGGATGTCAGGACGACATGTGCCTATAGCATATCTGGTATCTGGTGTTTGGAGAACATGTTGATAGAATCTAAAAGTTATCAGGGCGAAGGCTACTTGACACTAAGGCTGGTGCATGCATATATTCTACATGTATTGCGTGTGCTATGAATCTTCTTATGGATACTAATTCAGTAATTCTCTTGCATGGAGACAGGAAGACTAGACTATAGCTGAAGATGTTTATGCGGTTCGTTAGCTTAGGAATGTGAAGACGGGGAACTGAACTGATAACTAGAGGCATAACATATTCTTGGCAGACAGGCAGGAGGCCAGGCCGGGCACCGCGCTGCTTGGCAGAAAGTAAGCGAGGGGTCAGGGATGCGGGAGGGGCTGCATCGCTCCTCGGAGTGGGTTCAGGAGACTGGAGCTGGAATCTGGTGTCCGGGCCCTTTTGAGGCCTAGAAACGGGGACAATTCAATGAATCTAACGTGCATAATGTAAAATGTTGGCAACATAGGCCTAATACTCGTTGCTTTCACGAGAACTGGAAACTAGCATACTAACGTTGGACACAACCATAATTGCGTCTTTATTCGGGCAAGGGGGAACATATGCATATCGATCATGCACATATAACATATTATGGGGAACACGTAGGGACACATGACAAGGCAAAATTCAATTTTCCTCAGTACCGCACCGTTGAATTTTCCTTTCAATTGTTTGTGTGTTGTAAAGCAGTGCAGGCCTGCTTGGCTTATACTATATACATTTCATTGTACACTTCCCTGTGGGTGCCACACCTTTTTATTGTGAAGTGCTTTGTGTCTGTTTGATTTTTGGTGGGTGTATTTTTAAATCATGATTTTCGAGCAATTCCAGTTTCCAAATGTCATGATCAAATTGTATTTAGGTTAAACCGGTGTATTTTGCTTTTCTGACTTGTGCTTGCTCCGTGAAAGTCTCTGCTTGCTAGAGTGGGCATGGTCAAGAAAATGTGTTTGCATCTGCTGGACTTAGACTTACATTTGAGCTCGAAAAGACTGTAAAATCAGTTACATTTACCTAGATTTATTGTTTGCAAAGCATGTGCCATTACTAACCTTTTTTGTGACTCTACTGATTATACTGCTCTGGCAATTGTGGGCAGTTGCGCTTTTGCTTAGTCTGACCCGATGTGTGCACCTTGTACATTATTTGGGGTTATCATAGTGCTATAGGAAAGAGGAGCAATGCTGGACCAGTAGTATACCTGTGTTAGTTCCACAAGAGGATTCAAAAGCATTGTGGTTGGGTGAAATTCCAGATGCTACAGTTTATTAAAACGAGAGAGGCATACATCAGCTGTGAAACTGACTATGTTGTGCCAATTGTTTAGAAAATATGGCAGCCATTCAAGGACCTTTTTTGTTACCCTTTTCTGGTACCCTAAAATGTGTAGAGAATGTAATTGTGCAGCTTAACGGAAAGCACTGTACAATAGGCAAGACTTCCCATACAACCAGAAGAA
Organism: Lissotriton helveticus; assembly: GCF_964261635.1. Taxonomy (NCBI): domain Eukaryota; kingdom Metazoa; phylum Chordata; class Amphibia; order Caudata; family Salamandridae; genus Lissotriton; species Lissotriton helveticus. Next base: position 912,737,961 of record NC_136059.1, on the reverse strand, counting down.
TAAGGGACATGCCAGTAGTGATACTAGAATTCGAGTTGACAATCTTCTAGTGCTTAGATGCTCATGGGTCCTATTCCTAAACCACTCGGGGAATAGTCAGGCTTCTCCCAGATAGAAGGCAGTGCTAGACTGTATACTACATGAACCTTCCACCTTAAGAAAGCAGTTTAACAGAGATAAGTTAAATTACACTTTGAGTCAACAATTGCAAGGATACAGAATATATTGATGCTGCTTTTGTTGCCCAGGGTCAGCCTGTGCATATGAGGTCAGAGGTACTTGATACAGCCTACAAAAATCGGGTCGACATTTGTGAATCAATATATGTACTAATAGGTAGCTTTGCTAAGTTCCAATTTGCAGTGGGTCGTAATCTGAACTACCTCATGAATATTAATGAGGTAGGAACAAATTGCACCTCACTCATATTGCTCAGATTAGTGACTAATCAATGTCTTTTTTTTTCATACTTCCTCCCAATATTTGTTAAGAATGCCATAAATATTTATGTTATCTGCACTGAATTTGGAGATGCTCTATTTTCGTTGAGATGATCTTGTCACTGCAGGTAAATGCAATTGAGTCTCAGCACAGTGCATTTAATGGATAGATGTGAGCGTCTACGCAGTTCTACATAATCATTATGGTATGATTGGAGTATTGGTTATATTCCAAGGTGACCATGAGGTACAATACTCAGGACCTTGAATTACATCTGGGAGGACACGGATAGCTTGCGAAGTGCTTCCAGTGCTGGTACTGTTACGTAGCCTAGATATTATAAATTCACACAATCATTTTGACATTATCTTCATCTCAGAGACATGGCTAACTCTTGACCCCTACCCCATCCTTGATTAATTTGTCTCTGACAGCTACACTATCACACCTCATAGCCAAAAGTCTGAGACACCACCACACCTTAGCATGTCTAAGTTAATGAAGATGATTGGCTTCCTCCAGAATGTATCTCCAATCACCAAACCCACTCACTCAAAAAGCACCATTCTAAACATCCTCTTCTCAGCATTCTCCTTCATGATCTGCCTAGACCTAATACCTCTACACCAATGTGACCAAAATGTCATCTCATTCACCATCTCATCTCACACTCCTCCACGCAAATGGCAACCCAAACACACACTATATCTTATTTTAGAAATCTCTGATAATGCTCTCACACAGATTTAATTCCCTAGCCCACATAATCTACCTATGACTCCAATACATTCCTTTGGTTACTCAACTCCATCCGATAGATCCTAACAGACAGTCATTCCACTCTTTGCTCAAAAAGCAAATCCCAGACCGTCTGCCACTAATAGCAGGAGGAGATCATTATCAATGACAAACTCATCCAAAATTAAAAATGATATGTCACAAACTCATGTTTTCCCCGGGCCTCCCATCATTCAAAACCAGCATTAAGAGCACCAGTTCAGCTAAAAGTTTGAAGCCTGGCCTGCCTAATGATCATAGTCTCCGAATGCATTCTGATCACTCCTTGACACTATGAAAGCCATACCCCTCAGTGGTACATTCCTATTCTCCCTAGGCACAAGCCAAATGCCATTCATCGTTAAGAAACCTAACCTCAACTCCGACAAGCTTTCTAGGTTCTGTCCTATGCATAGCTCTCCGTCTTGTTGAAAATCTGTGAGGCAGCAGTCTTCTTTGAGCTTTAGAACCTTTCCTTGTTGGCAATCACCCAGTTATGAAATGTTCCATCTTTAAAATACATGAGTATCACTAATCATTCTCAAGCAATGCACTCAATTTCTCCAAGGATAAATTCTGTTGGTCATCCCCGAGTTCTGAATTGGTAAAGGTGAAGTGTAGCGATGTATATAATTAGATACTAAATAAATAGTAATTACACTTCTCAGCAATGCTTATGTTTTGATAGCAACAATGGTATCTATAATTTTACCTTAGGAGGTTTTGTTTAGAATGATAGCAATTGGAGGTATATTAGGGATTTTTTAGTTGGGGAAGGAGTTGAAGACCATATTGCAAACCACACATGGATCTAATTAAAGTAGCCATTCTGGTGTTAACTGCTAAGTTGACTAAGAAATAACACGCACAACTGCAAGCCTGGCATTACCTACCTGGTAGCAAGTGGGCACTACACATAACATTTAGCTGACAGGTTTGGGGATTTAGGTGCCTAAAGACTTAAATATGTCTTCAAACACTGTTGATATTGCTTCCCATTTTATGATTTTGTGTGATGATGTTTGCTTGAATTTTGAGGGAAAGTAAAATATGATCATAGGGATACTTAAATAATTTATGTCGAAATAATATTTTCTGCTTACTTTGACAGGGAAACGAATGAAGAAAAATCAAGGGATTGTTCATCGCCCTACAGGCTGTAAAGATTGGTGTGGACTCCTGGGGATCAGTTAGTTTCCTGGAGATGAGCATATGACTAGCACACTTTGCTGCCATTTAAAAACCATGGCAAACACAAATGACTTCAGCAATAGCCTTTAAAGACAAAGATCACCGATTTTATCGGAAGTTCAAACAGTTACTATCTGTGATTATGTAGAAAACAAAATAAAGACAACAACACAACCAAAGAAAAATAAATTATTGTTCTCATTCCCAGTTTGACATGGATCTATTCAGTGGTAGAATTTTGATAAACAAATATGGTGACCAAGTTGACCCTGAAGAGGCATTACAGAACAAAATTGTTGGTCTGTATTTTTCTGCCAGTTGCGGATCTCCTTGCCGAGATTTCACACCAATACTATGCGACTTCTACACAGAGCTGGTGGAAGAGTCATATCCCTCTGCTCAGTTTGAAATCGTCTTCATCTCATTAGATAAAAGTCCAGAGGATATGGTGGATTATATGCACGAAATGCACGGGGAGTGGCTTGCTTTACCCTGGCATGACCCATATAAACAGTAAGTGTGGTAGAAAGTAACAGTAAGTATGAATGTGGTAGTGACGTCAAACTGCTAGCCAGAAAAGTGTATGTGTGTGTTTGTGTCTGTGTGTAAGTAAAACGCCTGACCAAATGATGTAGCAATAATAATAATATGCTGATGTTACTAGCACCTTTCATGCAAACCACGTGCATGTTACTCTGAATGGATACCTCATGTCTTGGTATCTTAAGTTATATATCTCGTTTTTGCATTCTTTCAAGATGCAATCCGTTATTTTACGTTATGCTTTGTTTGTAAGGTGCTACAATTATACCTTGGATTCATATGTTTTATGTTGTTTCGCTTGATTACAGTGGGCTATAATTAGGTGGATAACACAGTACTGGTAATGTTGAAAAAAGATTTTATGGGTTCTTATTCATGACAGTTCATTGTTTAATACACTCTTTCTTGCGCTTGGATTACTCATCCTAGAGGTCGTGATGTTTGAGGAGCTGCACACAGTAGAAAATTAGGTTACTGGCTCAGGGGGATGAAACCCTACTAAAACCCCAACCACAAATCTTGTCAGGGTAAAACACAAACAAACCCCAAGTCAACCTTTGATATACCGTCTGGTAGCTTGACACAAAAGGAGTCACACTTAACTTAGAAGCAATGCGTAAAGTATTTATGCAGCACTTCAAACAGTAATTAAGTGAAAACACAACACAAAAAAATCACACACCAACTCAGAATTATAGAGTAAAATCAAATACATTATTTGTGACCAAAACGGCAACAATCCGAATAATAGACCAAGAGATCTGCAATTTTAACCCGTTTGCCGCTGCCGCGATTTCGCTGCAGTGCAGCAGTTCCGAAAAACGGGCGGGGCCGCGTCGGCCATTGGCTGACGGCAGCACTGGGGAGGTAGTGCTGCCGTCGGCCAATGGCCGACGGCAGCACGGAAGGGGTTAAAGATTTAGGTAAAAATTGTGGATAAAAACAAAAAGCGCCAACTGTGGATATCTGGTCATGTCGGACCCAGACAAAGTCAGAAGTTCAGGCTGACCGCAATGGAGGACTGGATACAGGGACTAAGGTAAACCCTGAACAAAGTACCCTAAATCCTGGTGCACCATCTATGCGGCATTGCATTTCAAGGCTTTGCATCGTCCAGCATCGCGTCCAAGGGGCTAGGCCCTGCATCAGATTGCGTTGTTCTGTGTAAGTTCTGTTGAAGCTGTGTGGCAAAGCTTTGCAAGAATTTGCCTCAAGTCATTTCCAATGAAGCTGAGCAGTGAGTCTTAGCAAGGCTGTGCGTCACTTGGCTTCAATTCTGTTGAAGCCTGCAAGGCTCTGCAGAGCTCCGCGTCACTCAGCGTAGATTAGGATGACGTTTATAGCTGTGCTTCAAGGCTTTGCAAGGCTTCGCATCATTTCTTGCTGGATTTGGTGAAGATCATAGCTGGACTGGCAAGGCACCTGTCTCCCCACTTCCAGAGGACCAGGACAGAAGGAGCACCACTTGGGGGTTAGGATTCACAGCAGGCAGAGTCCAGGTGCCGGGTTCAAGAAAGTTCGAGCTCTGATCAGGAGGCCAGCCATCTAGGCTTTAAGTTAATCTGGCGGTCCTGGGTATATGATGCAAGTCCATTGCTTCTCACTCAGACTAGCAGGGCATCAGAGTATCAGGGCAGCAGATTAGCAGTCCTTACAGCAGAGTAGACCAGCAGTACTTCAGCATCTTCCACAGGTGCAGAGGTGTACTGAAGAGTTTTGGCTGGGGGTCCACTATTTCTCTTTGGTGTCAGGATTGAAGTAGGAGACATTTCTACAGAGCTATATCCCAGAGGTGTCTTGAATTTCCAGCCTAGCTGCCCTATCCCCAGCTTGTCCTGGGGCACAAATGACTACTGTAAAATCCTTTGTGTGTATGTGCTGAGACAAAGTCTTTGTGATGTGTAAGTATAGTAGGAGACAGCTCCGCCCCTCATCAAGTCAAAGAGGGTACATCCTGCTAATATCTATTCCTCCCTTGTCTCACTGTCTGGGAGTAATGTACAAAGATCAATTGCCAGCTACACCTAGTTATGTGACCCAGGGTACAGGATGCAGGTACCAAATGACTTGGACAAGAAAATGTCATCTTTATAAAACATTTGAATTTTCAGAGATGTGACTTAAAATCCGACTTTATGCTTAGAGAGAGTTTTCAATTACAATTCATTAGACACCAAACTTGACCCTCCTGCCTGTTCCCAATGAAATGACATTGTGTATTACATGTAGTAAGGTAACACAATGTTATCCTATCGGAAGGTAGGCCTTTCAGTAGTGAAAAACTAATTTGAGCGTTTCACTACCATGTCATGTAAAACTTAAAAGTACATGTCCAACTTTATAAATACACTGCACCCTGCCCTTTGGGCTGTTTACTGTTCACCCTAGTGGTGACTTATATTAATTAAAAAGGAAGGTTTAGGCCTTTCAAAAGGTTTATTTTGCAGGTCGAAATGGCAGTTTAACACTGCACCCACAGGCTGCAATTGCAACCCTGAGATGTTTAAAGGGCAACTTGAGTAGGTGGCACAGTTGAGTGCTGCAGATCCACTAGTAGCATTTAGTTTACATGCCCTGAGTACCTGTATAATCATGTTACTAGGGACGTGCAAGTAAATTTAATATGCCAATTGGGTGTAAGCCAATTTCACCCTGTTTAAGGAAGAGAGCACATGCACTATACCACTGGTTAGCGGTGGTAACATGTGCAAAGGGCTAAGGATAGCAAAAAAGAAGCCTGCAAAAACAGGAGGATTGAAGGCAAAAAGTATGGAGAAAAGCCAGCCAAGTATGTCAGGTCCAGCATGTACTAAAACTATCAGGACATCACCTATATGGATGTTTGTATATTTACCACTAAGCGGGAAAAGTGAGCTATTTAATAAGGAGTCCAGTTCAGTGTTTACAGAGAAGGCTGTTGGCATGGCATTTTTAACAAAACCTAACCGAAGCCATCATTATATGTATTAATGCAAATATACAATAGTATTCAAATAGTAGTAACAGATTATGAAGTGTGGTTTGTAAGCTAAATCAGATGACTAGATTGCTCTATGCCAGGCCTAATTTTTGTTCTGGATATTTTATTGCCATTTATAATAAAGAGCAAAATAAAAGGTAAGAAAAACATAACTTGATACAAGTGAATATAAGTAGCAAGACAGGTTTGCAAGTAACGTACATATGAACATGGCCATCAAATAAAACACAGCTTATAATTCTTGAGAACTTCACAGAGCATATATAAGTCACTTTGAGATGATTGGCGATTGAATGTGAGACAAGGAGAAAATAAAATGTGGAAGGATTAAGAAAGGCTGATTCGTTTATGTGATTAGATTTGTAGATGGTTACTGTGAAGTGACCCTAGGTAACGTATATTGAACATATATGTCATAATAAGTGTAGACAAGGTAACGGGTTAAAGGAAATGGGAAAGGGAGAGGAGGCAAGAGTGTGAGGGTGAGTCATGTGAGACAGTAAAGAATATATTTAGTCATAGCTGCAACCAGGGGTTATGGTCAAATGATAGGGATTGGTAGGTTTCCTATTATGAGGATAAGTTGCAATTAAAGACATTGAGCATTTCCCTTATGCATTGTGAGATTATAGGATAGATTTTATTGAGGGATTGAGGTATATGTGTGCTCCTCAAGTAGGTAACCAAAGCCCACCAAGTAATATAAAGTGCATTGTTTAAAAAAAATAAAAAAAATTATTAACTTTGCTCAAATGACCTTACTTTACAGGAATCACATGCATTTGCACATGGTTAAGCTTTAGATCACAACAATTTTCTGTGAGAGGTATGAGGTTGTTTACCTACAGTGGCACCAAAAGCACAAATTTGCAACAGGACATATGCACGACCAGCAGACAAAATCCCAATTTATCAGTCGCTCCCTCCCCCGACAAGGTGTGACTGATGCATATCACTCCTCCTCCAACATCGCTCTATGCTGACGCCATGGTGTCCATATTTTCTCCATCTCTTTGAGACATCCCCAACTTTTATACACTGTTTCTTCAGCTCGTTGGCATCAGTCAAGGTCCCTTTCCCACTCTCCCAATGATGGTGGCAAAGGCTCTCCCCATCTCCCTGCGATGTTTCTTTTGGCAATCGCCTCTGCAAGGGCCAGCCATATTCCCATATACTTGGGCCAGTCAGTCTCCCCGAATCATCCAGAGAAGCCATCTGGCGTCCATTGGGACATCACTCCTGACACCCTTGAAATGACATCAGTGACCTTCTGCCAAAACCTGGCTATCTCCTGACATTCCCATAGAATGTGAAAGAAAGTCCCCTCCTTTTGACAACCCCTGACGCAAAGCGCTGTGTGCGCCCTACCTCATTTATATAAGTGCGTACGTGGATAGTAGGTACGGTGCAATATCTTCAGTTGTACCAGTCTAACTCTTGTACGGGCTGCAATCTCTCTTGGGCACTGTTTTGCCTCTAGCCATTCCTCATCATCTATATTCCCAAGATGGTCAGTCCAAATTGCCTGCAGGGTCGCCAGAGGGTGCGGCACGTTATTTATTAATTTACGATATATCGTGGATGTCGCTTTTTCAGGGATGGGGTCTAATAGTAATCTATCCTCCTGGGGGGAGTGATCTGGAATAGGGGTACCACATTGGATGCATCCTCGCAGAGCTTGCATCAGTCTTAGATAGTGGTATCTCTGCGCCTGGTTTAAATTATATTTCTGCTGTAGGTCTTCAAAGGCGAGTGGAGCCTCTCCCCTCCACACATCTCCCAGGTGTTCGATTCTTTTCAGTTTCCACCCTCTGAAGCCTGTTAAGGCGGCTACTTCTCTCAATGGATCCCCTGCCCACATTGAGGTCCAACTAGTCAGTTTCACAGCCAGCCCAGAAATCTATTGTCCTCTCGCCAACACCCCACTACTACCCCTGTGTGCGCCGGCCACTCCGGGCATGCCCTCTGGGAGTACAAGAGTGATTCGCAATTTCCTCCCAGCATACTTGTTCTGTCCACTCTATAGGCTGGCACATTCACGTCTGCGTAAATCCAGTCGTTTATAACCAACAATTGCGAAGTCCAGAAGTATATTTTAACATCTGGGACCGCAAAACAACAATCATACACTCCCTTTTGTAGTTTGTGAAGTGCTATTCTGGGAGAGTCACCCTGCCCCAACAGAATTCTGACTATCTGGGGTACTCTTTTAAAAACTGTTGGGGGAAGTGGGCGTGCCGTGTTCTGGAGAACATACAGGAGGCACGGCAAAGCCATCATTTTAAAAAGCTGCCCTGCCCATATGACAATGGGAGGGTACACCAGTGACGTACATCTGCACTGAGCCGATCTATCTGAGGCTTGAGCTTCTTCTTCAGGAATGTCCCGTCATCTCTCGTGATGTATATGCCCAGGTACTTAAGTCCCTGTTTTACCACTGGGGCTGCGCACCTCGCCGGTATCCGAGGTGGAGAGCCCGATAGCGGGAATATCACCGAATTAGACCAATTAATGGTGTACCCTGAGTAACTCCCAAATAGCTAAAAAATATGGAGTACTCTTGCCATCAAGTAGTATGGTCTTGCTAGACATAGAAGTATGTCATCCACAAAGAGCAAAATCCGTTCCTCCCACCCCCTGGTGCCTCTATACCCCAAATCATCGTGTGTCTCCTGACCCGATGCGCCAGCGGCTCCAGTGCAAGGGTGAACCGCAATGGGGGCAGGGGGCAACCCTGTCTACTGCCTCTCTGCAGTTGAAAGGTCTGGACAATATTCCATTGACTCGCACTTGGACCTGAGGTTTCCTGTATAGCAGCCGTACCCAACCACAGAAGTTAGGGCCGAAGCCCATCTTGTGAAGCACCAAAAACAAAGATGGCCATTCTATACTGTTGAACGCCATCGATGTGTCTAACACCATCAATGCCATCTGTTGGGCAGGAGGGTCGCACGTCATGTGGAGCACTCCACATAGCCTCCTTAGGTTGTGGCTAGTCCTTCTATTAGGCATGAAGCCCAATTAGTCTACATGTATCACCTCTGAGATGACCGGCACCAGTCTATTCTTCAAAGCCTTGACTAGCACTTTCGCCTCCGCATTGATCAAGGAGTTTGGGCGATAGGAGACACATTGGCCCGGTGGTTTTCCGACCTTGTGTATCACCGCAATTGTGGCCGCCCGCTAGTCCAGCGGGAGTTGCCCCCGTTCCCGCGCCTCTAACAGCGTATTAAGTAAAACTGGTATTATTATAGAAGCCTGACTTTTGTATATTTCGATTGGGAGTCCATTTGGACCTGCTGCCTTCCCTGAATTGCGGTGTCTCAGTGCCCCTCCCAGCAGCTCTTTCTCCATGAGGTCGGCATCCAATGTCTCACACGCTTCTTCAGTTAGTGTGGGTAGAGAGAAATCTCTTAGTAGTTCCTCACAGTCCCTTTCAGATCTAGTGCAGACGGGTGATTAAACCCCTTCTAAAAGTGTGGCGAAGGCTTCTGCTATGTCTGTACCCGTTGTTCTCGGTACCCCTTCTTTGTCTAGCACTCCAGTCACCAATGATCGTTTCCTATCACGCTTCTCCATCCATGCTAGAAGTCTTGATGCTTTGTCCCCCACATCAATAGGCGATGTTGAGTTGCCAGGGCATATGTTCACGCTTCACTGTCTCCCATTGCGCATAAGTCGTGCTGCCGCTTTGCCAGTCTGTGGCGCAAATCGTTAGTGGTGTCAACTATCGCCTCTCCCTCCATCTGAGTTATCGCTAGCTCCAATGATCTAATTCATAGCGTCTCTTCCTTCTTTTTGACCCCAATTAGCGTCTGTGTCTGCACCCTCAGCACTGTTTTGTAGGCCTCCCATAAAGTTGTGTGAATCTACTGTCCCCCCATTCTCCTTAAATTATAGTTAGGAGCTCTCTCTGATTTTGTCCCTGACTGCCGGATCTCACCAGTGCCAGGGGTCAATCTTCGGGGAAGCTGCCCTGTTAAGGAACGGGCCCTTAATGACCACTCCCACCTGGGAGTGATCTGAGACGCCCCTTGCTGTATGCCTTTGGTCTGCAAATTCTCTCACTTTAGCATTCCGTGTGAAGAGGTAGTCAAGCTAGAAAAGGAGCCGAGGCGTGCGGAGTAGTATGTGTATTGTCGTGCAAGCGGAATATACGCTTACTACAGGTCCACCAGGCCCATGGCCGTCATGAAGCCCAACAGGTCTCGCTCTCCCTTGCGGCCCACTCGAGAGCCAAACCGACCTAGTTCCGGGTCCATGACTGCGTTTGTGTCTCCACCTACCAGAAGGGTGCCCAGGGGCAATTCAATCAGGAACTAACTGCTCTTCGGGAAGGCGATATTGTGGAGCCCTGTGGTTATGTAAATCGAGCATAATATAATCGAGCGCCTCTCCCATTTATCCGCTACTGCAACACAGCAGCCTGAATTGACTGCGCAGGTATCTGGTATAGTCAGGGGCAACGTACTGAGAACCATGATTCCCACCCCTTGAGCCACTGAGCCCCTAAATATCCATCATGGGCCACCAGTCTATACCTGAAACGATCTAGAACTTTACATTTGCTCCCCTTTAGGTGTGACTCTTGTATTAATACTACGTCTGGGGTGTGCCTCTTATTGTGTTGGAGGACCAAGGTGTGCTTGATTCTGTTCCCCAAACCATTTACATTCCAGGTACATACCTGTATACTAGCCAGGTCACCCACGGTTTAAGGTTGAGAAATTTACTCTTGTTAATCCTCCCCTCTCTGGTGATGGTCTTGTGCCAATCTGCTGTACTGTTTGGCTGCGATGGTCTTAAGCAGGCATGCAATCATACATACTAAAACTAAACATATTACCCAGCTCCCTCCTCCCTGCAACCCTGCTAGGTGAGTAGCAAACCTCCCACCTCCCAAACACACAGAGTGCCTGTCGCCCAAACTGTGCAATAACAAACATTAATGAGGGTTGGCGGGCCAACCTTGTCCATCTGCTCACACTCCAGACCCCTGGAGTGGTCACGATGGCCACAACATTATGAGTGTCCTTTTGGGGTCCTTACCATAATAGTGCCGTCCCTGAGCCTCCCCACTTTCCCCCAATGGTGACCCTGGGAAAGGACAATTAAGTGTCAATACTTGGGGGAACATCCCTTTTTGTCACTTATATGTTCGTTGGCGCTGGTCTAGGCTGTTTGGCATTTGCTCTGTCTCTCGCCCTTCAGTGGCGGGCCCATTCTTAGGTTGTGTTTGACTTTTTCCTCCTTTTCGTCTGACAGTTCGCCAGACCTCCAGCTAGTCGCTTGCCTCTGCAGGCAAGTCGAAGAAGTACGCCTACCCCTCGTGGATTATTTTGAGCTTCGTCAGGAATAGCATCATGTATTTCACGTTTTATCGCAAATGGCCCTCTTGACTGCATCGAATGTACACGCCTGGTGCTAAACATGAAGCTTGAAATCCGGGAAAAAGTGGATGGTGGCATTCTCATGATGCAAATCACCATGCTGGCACACCGCCTGCAGAATGGCATCCCTATCTCTGAAATTCAATATCCGAGCTATGATTGTGGTGAGCATTCTACGGTAAAGAATGAGGGCTTCAATTTATTCAGAATCAAGTCCTCCAAGAAGAGGTCCATCGATGGCCCTTCCATTCCCTCTACCACCCCCACCACCCAAATATTATTCCGTCGAGCTCTCCCTTCCTGGTATTCAAGTTGGGCAAATATTTCGATTTGATTCTTAGTGAGCAATGAGACCTGCTCTTCTAGACGTTTGGTTTTGGACTGTAGACCCCCAATACCTGCCTCCGCAATGGACATTTTCTGGAAGTCTGCTCGAAAAAGATATACCTCCTCTGTGACAGAGTCTAGTTTTGGTTACAGGGTCCCACGCAGTTCCTTGATCGCCTTCATGATGTCTTTCAGGGAGAGATCCGGGGAATGGTCATCGTTTTCAGGCTGTGGTTCTCCTCCCAATCAATGGGGTTGGCCTGCCTTGACCCCACCACCTTGTTGTGACCCATGACTGCAGTCTGCAGGTCTTCACCAGTAGGCTCGGGTTATGAGACCTGCTGTGTCTCAGGCTGGTGTATTTAGTACTTGCACTGGTGTCTGGTGCCTCTACTCCATGCCTCTCTCCCTTGTGGGCACTGAGGCCTCCAGCCGCGCAACAAGTGATTGCCCCGCAGGCTCATCTGCTCAAGGAGAGATTCGTCCTGCCTCCACCCAGCTGGGGTCTCTGCCTGCTGGAGTCCTTGCATCTCCTGGCTGCTATGTCTAAGCACAGACAACTCCGAGGCGGCTCTCTACTTGCACCTGCAGGGGGGGAGCGTGTCTCCAGCTCTCAGTCTGCCACTCGATCACACTACCGGCGGGTCTCACTCTCAACGTCCTTCCTCGGCCCCACACCTGTCCACAATCAAGTCACCTCATCGGCACGGCCGCCGTCCGATGGGTCAGATATGGAGCACAGTCACTTGACCGTGGCCCAGCTGGTTCCCTGCTGTTTGGAGCTCTCTGGCTATCGCGATCTCCGCTCCCTACCGGCACCAGCGGGCACACTTGCACCGGAGGCGGGCACTCTGCAACAGTCTCCAGCGGGGTCCTCAGCAACTACACGGCATGCGTTCACATGCTGCCCTGTCTTCTCGGGCAGAGCGCTGGTTTCCCTTCACTCCCAGAGCTACGAGGGCAGTGCCATCTTGCTTTTACTAGCCGGTCTGACTTCACGCCGCTTGTCCAGTCCTGGGTCATCACTTTCACCTTGTGGGGCAGCCACCACGTATCTGATCAGCTGCGTACTTCTGGTTACCCTCCAAAATGCAGATTATGACGCATTTAATGGGTTCGTTAGCTGGTGGCTAGCGCAGCTCACTCAAATGGTGGCCATCTTCATCAGCTGCTGGTCACACCCCGATAAGGTATATGCTTGATGAATTTCCAATTGATTAAGATTACTTTAAGGGCAATAGTGTGTAGCAGATCAAGTAAGGTGAGGTCTGGGGTATCAATTGGAGGATCTTCAAGGTGTGGACCCTGTATCATAAGTGTAATGGAAAGTGGGTGGTCATTTTGAAAATTTTGTGTAGCAGGGAAGAAATGTCACATCAAAAGGAAGACAGGTATGGACAAAAGAAGAACATGTGTGCTTCATCAACAGGTGATGAGTCCCTGGCACAGCATGTGTCTGAGGCTTTGAGTTTTAGTCTGAATAATTTAACGGGAGTCCATTAGAGAAAGTGTGCAGCGGAGAATTCGGTTAGGTTAATCAAAGGATTAGGTTGTTTTGGAGTAAACTTGACCCAGTCCTCGACCATGCCTCCTCGCTAGGAGGTGTAGACTCTTTGGAAGAGAAATATGAAGACCATTTGTATGGTAGCAGGAGATGACGTGGAATCTTTGCATTGGTGAGTAGCTTGTAAAAACTAGATGCAGCATGACTGCCTAATAATATGAGTTGCAATTTACGCAGGAGAGACAAGTTCTGGAGGGGGCTTAGCTTGGACACTTTAGCTTTGATCTGTTGGAAGCCATAGAAATCCATATTTGAAAGGCTGTATTTGTTTGTAAGAATGCAAATGAGAGCGCTTCGGTGTTCGTGTGAAGGTCTGATATTAGTGAGATGCCTTTGGCTGCCCATATCGATCCAATCCACACTGAGTTGGTGGTTTGTAATTTTGTATTACTCCATAGTGATATGAAGAAGGATTAATGTATGATAGTCGCAAGCAGAAGAAATAGTGTCTGTAGATTTTCTTTGTGAGGCTATATGAATGGTGTGACATTGGAAGGTTGTCTAATAGAGTTAAAGGATGGCAGACTGAAGTGTCCACGTCAAGCCATGTGTTTTTTTTAATGGGTCAGTTTCGAACCAACGTGAGCCTTGGCCAGCTAAGTATGCAGTTTGAAGTATTCCAATTTGGTAAATGGCAACCTCCTAGTCTGTGGGGTGTTCTCAGTTTCCTAAGACTGATTCTGTGCTTTTTATTATTCTAAAGAAATGCAGAGACAACTTTATCAGTCTTAAGAATCTTGGGATAGGCGGACAGGGACCATACTAGACAAAAATGTTATCAGATGCAATACCATCATTTTGATTGTTTCGAGTCTGCCCCACGATTAAAAATGTTTGGGTGATCATGCAGACAGCAGGTCCTTTACTTTACTCAGTGTTTTGTTTTCGTTAATGGAGACGGATTCAGAGAGATCATTGCAGAACCAGATGGCGAGATACTTAATAGTAGATTTCTATTGAAACTTGGAAGAGCCAACACCCGGATAATTGTAATGAACATTCAGGAGAAAGATCTCTGTTTTGTTTCTGTTTAAGGAGTAGCCAGACAAATAGGAAAAACAGTCAATAATATTTAGTATCAAACGAATGGCTAGGTTTAGGAATTCTGTGAATATCAAAATGTTGTCGCATGTGCAGCTATTTTGTATGCAACATTCTTGAATGGGATGCCAGGGATAGCAGAGGATTCTTTTAGCATTATTAAGAGAGGGTCAATGGCCAGTAGGAATAGTACAGGCGATAAAGAGCAGCCTTGATGGGTACCCTGTTGTAATGTAAAGAAGTGGCATTAAGCAACATTAATTCTAATTCTAGCTGAGGGATTGGAGAATATGGCCTTGGTCATTGTGATGAAAGTAGACCCAGGTTGTACCTCTAGAGGATGGCCTTAAGGAATGGCCATGAGACTTTATTAAAAGCCTTCTCTGCATCTAAGGCTATGGCTGCTGCTGGAGTGGAGAGCGGGCTGGAGGATTTCTTGAAGACATGGATGAAGAGGAGAATGTTGTCATTTGCTAAGCACCTTTTGATAAAGCCTGTTTGGGATGAATGGACTTGTTTTGGAATCAGGGAATCAAAGCGATTGCCAAGAGAATTTTGCATATGTCTTTGCCTAATGTTTATAAAGGATATGGGTCTGAAATCTTTAGAGTCAGAGTGATCCGTTCCATCCACGGGAATAACTGCAAGGGTGGTTTCGGAGTCAAAAGTTGTGAAATGGGATAGGGCCTGTTATAGTGGATCAATGATTGTAGGGGCAATAGTTTTATAGAAGTCAATTGGAAATCCAGCTGGTCTCAGAGCTTTACCAGATGGAATACTTTTGATTGCGAGTTTAATCTCCTACCTGGTAACTGGATGGTTAAGGACAGTTGTTTGCTGTTGGAAATTTGTTTAGTCAGTAAGGCTTGAAGGAAGTCTAAACAAAATTTTTGGGAGTGTTGATGGAGGGGGTGTACAGTTTATTGTAGAAGCTTTGGAACACGTTTAGCATTGTTTTTGTTGATGTCTGAAATGTTTCCTTCTTCATCTTTGATTGTCTGGATGAGGTTGGAGTTGCGTTTGAACTTTAGATAGGCCGCCAGTGGCTTTCCGGCTTTATTTAAATAAAACAGTTTTTTGCTATCTTGGGCATGCACCCATAAGTGTGCACGTTCACTAAATAAGGAGTTGAATTTGTGCTTAAAACATATTTATGTAGTTATGATAGTAGGATCATTAGTTTGCCTATAAGTTAGCTCTTTGGATTTGATTTCAGAGATTTAAAAAGGGCACTAATAATTAAGTATAATTAGCATCACATATCATAAGTTTACTTTCTACGCATTGCCACAACCCTTTTTAAACTACTTAGTCAGTTTATTTTTCTTCACTAACTAAATTAATAAATTGATTATAAGAAATGTGTTTCACTGCTGAGTTGCTTTTTTGCTTTGCAAAGTAATGTTTTAATATATATTCACAACTAACGTTCTAAGCATGCTTAATTTTGTTTTGAAGTCAAATACAAAATGAGGCTTATTTTGCTTTCTATTGTATCCAAAAATTGCAAAACTCTACCTCAGCATTAATGAGATGCACTACTTTAAATGACTCATAAATTCCCCAAATTAACATGCATTTGCACACTCAGTTTGCTATTCTTAAGTAAACAACCGCAATACATATATAATGAAAGTCCATATAGTAAAACAAAATGGTTTGTAATACCGCTCAGGGAAAAAGGACATCACAAGTTTTTTTTACTAGCTAGAGAAATCCATTACATAAAAAACATCAAATTGAGGAATGTAAACATTGCAATACATTTCCATATGGTATTTAGAATCTGTATAAGATTGTGTTTTGTATAGTCTAAGCGGATTGTAAAAACTGCTCTAACATACACAACAGGTCATTGAATTATTTGTCAAATTTTGAAACTATACATTTTCATGCAAATATAATGTCTAAAATATGCAAATAGTTTTTTTAATGAATTTAGAAGAAAAAAAATCAACAATAAGAAGTGCATACTGGTCTCGTATTATATGCCGTAACATACAATGTACATTTCGTTCATGGATTGTCTGCAATTGATATTTGCAAAACAGGGACAGGTAATAAATTAATGCTTCCACTCATTCCAGATTTCTATTAGATTGAGTTACAAATCTTAATCTAGCAATTGTGGGTCTGCTTCCACAGCCGTTTCATTAAACTCCACCCAAAAGCTAACGGACCCTCTTGTATCTGTATATCTCGACATGCCTGCAGTCTGTTTTTTAATCACTAATTTGATGGCTCTCATACAATTTAGATAATGACAATGTATATGGAATGAAGGACACTAGTGGAATTATAGTAGGTATCTCTGGTTTCAAGGGAGAAAATAATTACTGGTTAGCATTTAATCATTCCCATTTACAATTCTTGGGAAAAATCAAAGAATACTTCATACACTCCTAATATGATATAAATTGCCATTTTTCCTGTGAACTCAGTGTTTGGTTGAAATTATTTCTTCTTGGAAACTCATTCTTCTTCTCAGTGGTATTGTACCCTTGAGAAACTTAAAGTCAAACATTTGCTGTTCAACTGTGAGGCTTCAATAATGCTTAGAGAAGTTTGGTTTCTGTTGACTATTTCCTTGAAAAAAAAACTTTTCCAGGAAGAATCACAAACTTCAAACTAAAGATAGTAAATTGTCCCTCGTGTTTGGCATGTGGCACTATTTGAGCAAGAGTATCCAACTGAAACTTCTTTTGTCTGTTGAACAAACCATCATGGTGACACGGTCATAATCAATAATATTGCGATCTTTGCTTCCCCTCGGATCAGGTACTTCCAAAATGATTTATTTAGTTTGAAAAGTGGTGTGTTCATTCTTGCTACTATTGTGTGTGTACCTAATCAGCTGACTTTCAATTGAGGTTTTTTCTCTTCTTTCCTGTCAGTGACTTGAAGAAGAAGTACAACATCACAGCCATCCCAAAGCTGGTGATAGTGAAGCAAAGCGGAGAGGTCATTACCGACAAGGGCAGGAAGCAGATCCGGGAGCGTGGGTTGGCCTGCTTCCATACCTGGCTAGAAGTGGCAGATGTGTTCCAGAACTTTACCAGCAAATAAACAAATCCTAAAGAGGCACAAAAGAGAATAAAAACTATCAAAGCAAGCAATATAGTTAAATGTGAACATCTAAACAAGTGTGCAGTATACAGCATTTGTTTTCATGGTGAACCCATTAAGCCAACCAGAAAAAGCTTTCAGGTCCATAAAATACTACATCATGTTAAAGAAAAGCAATACCTACAAACTTAAGAGCAAGCAACATACCTCTGTACTAAGAAAGACTTTAATGCAATGTCCTTATAATTCACATGCTGTTTCACTATTAGACCTAAAAAATCTTTAACAATAAATTGTACAATGGCGAATTACTAACATCGATGTACATGAATATCAACTGTACATTTTTTGTTAAGGTAAGTATGTGTAGGCTAGTGTACATTTCCTAATCTTAACTCCATGTCACTATACTTTGAAAAGAGATACAGGTCAAGGTACATAGATGTGTAGTTTAGAATAGTAAATTTCCCAGGCCTTCCCTTGTTAGCCCTTTCGGATGCTCTGTAGAGTCAGGTACGAGTTCTCAGCGCCAGGAAGCCGCTTGGCCACAGTGCGCTTTAGCAAGTTTCTTTTTTCATTTCATTTCATTTCATTTCAAATTTACACTGTATCTTCTTATTTTATTAATATACTGGCGGTTTATACTGTGCAGTTGATGGTCTTGTAGGTGAATCAGAGTAACTCTTAATGACTATGGTCTGGTGTAAGTGTTTCTTTGTAGTGAATATATCCTCACTGGTTGGTATGAGAAGTTCAATGATCATTTTACCAAGTTGGCTAGATGGGAAGGGAAAAAACAGAAGAAACTAAGAGGGATTGAACAAAGATTACCATGGGTAGGACAAACAGCTTCAAATGTTCTTTTTCAAGCTCCAGTTGTTGCACTTACTCTATGGTAGTTACGAGAATCTTGTTGCACTTTCATTATGGTAGTTATGAAAATCCTGCATCAGGGATGCACCTGACCAGGAAAGCTCAATAGCATGGCGTTCTGTAATTTCTGGGTGCGGTATTTCAGCACGTTTGTAACTATTTCCCTTAGGAATAGAGAAGTGGTTCAGCAAGCAGTGCTTCAGCACCAGGGCAGGCTTTAGCGCTGGTGGCGCTTGGTGTGACAATCTTTTTTGGCACCCTCCCATAGCCACTTCCTTGGATTCCTTCACCTCCATCGGCAAAAGTGCCCCTCAGCTCTCCATTGCCCCTCAGCTCTCCATAGCCCCTCTCTCACATACGTTTCATTTGTTTTAAAATGCTGGTAAGTCCTAAGTGAAATGTGCATTAAACAAAGGCAGAAAATTCTAGAAAAACATGCAGGAATTAGTGCTGAACAGGGCCGGCTTTAGGGCGGTGTCACAGCACTGGGTGCTGACCTGAAGGGGGGCACTGACCTCAGGGGGGACTCTGTATTTAGCAATAATTTACAATTTAAAAGCACCTGCTGCAGAGTTGCTTGTGCGTCCGGCTTTCAGGCAGCAATAAAAATGTCAAGATAACTCTTATGATTCATGTTCCTGTTAGAAAGAGAGATGAGTTTTGCCTAGTGGCAGTTTAAACTTGACCTACAGTAGTGCAGTTGGTTAATAAGCTTGCTGCAAATAACAGATCTGTATTTTGTGGGGATAGCTGAGTGTATTAGTTAAACCAGAATTTTAATCTCGATTCAGCAGAAACACTTGTTGTTGGCCAATTCGTGATTAACTCCAGACTCAAAATGATAGTAAGTATATCTTAGTTAATGGACCAATGGATATAGAGTTAGGAGAATGGTGGATGAAACAAAACAGGCACATTTCCAGAAATGCTAAAAATGTCATCTATTGCAAAAAAAGGTAACACATAACATGAAATATGAATATTGCACATGTCATGTTTTTTGCAATAGAAATTCATTGGGGCAGATTTATGTCGGACGTGCGCCACGTTTACGCTGCCGTTGCGTCACGCAACAGCGCGGAAATGTGGTGCATCCCTGCGAACTATTTACAACGTGACGCATCTAGGCAGATGCGTCACGTTGTAAAGCCCTGCGCCACATGAAACCTGCGTCAGGTTTCATGTGGGCGTTCTGTCGCAGGGTGGGCGTTCCCTCGTAGGAAAGCCCCGTAAAACTGACGCAGTAAAATCTACAAGATTTCACTGAGTCAGTTTTACGACGCTGCTGGGTCAAATCCTTACGCCTGCTTGAAGCAGGCATAAGGAGGTACGCACCACGTTATGTATGGGTGGCCTCTGTACATTGCAGGAGTTGCGTCGCGCTTGCGACGCTACTCCAGCAATGCGCCGCCCGTACACCACAAGATGCGTCACGCATCTGCCCTTCCTTGCACCATGGTGCGCCGCATTGTAAATGCGGCGCATCTGTGGTGCCGCAAGGAGGGAATTGCGTGACGCATCAGTTCTGGCGCATCCCTGCTGATTTGCAGAGATGCGCCAGAACTCATAAATCTGCCCCTAAGTTCTTTTCCACAATCTTACAGATATAATCTATGCAAGGCACTTCTAAAAGGATCTTTACGCCCTTGTACGGCTTTCCGTTTTGTGTTTCCATTTTTTCTATACAAAAAAAAATGGCAGATATTGAAAGTCAGTAAAATTCAACTGAAACCTGAATTAGAAAACAGCTCACTAGGGCTGAAATCTGTCAGATGCAGTGTTTTACTTCCTGAATCATCTGCAGATCATATTCTGGCCTACAGTAATGGGCAAGTAAAATTAGACCATTAATTGAGTTTCCATCATGGTATTCACATTACCCAGAAAGATTGTTCCATTCCCGAAAAACATCCAATGACTCAGATGTGCTCAGGTTAATTCTGTTTGGAGTCTGCCATACACCTAAGTATACAGCTAATTGTATTCTGTTTTTATACGATTTGCTAACTGGTTGCTTATGGGTCATTGACTGGTTCAAATAGCAGGAGGAGGCCAGTAGAACAGCATCTCTATGAGGAAGACCAACCAAGCAGGAATGTAACTTCACATTATTGTTAAGGAACAATTACCTTTTTCATAAATTAAGATGAAAATATATGAGGTTTGAATACCTCTCAGCTCTGTGCCTGTTTATCTTTGTACTGACTACCAATAGTAAACAGGGTCTGATTTAAAATGGCTCTTATAGCATTCCATTCCTTATGACCACACACCTCTATACCAGATTTTCTTCTTAATGTAGGAAATCGTTTACTATTCAGGTAGCTCATGCTGATAGGGGTGTGATTTTTCTCGTTCTTCATTTCCTTGCACCTTTGATTGACATTTTACTGTTGTATGTGCAATTCCTGATCCAAAAACACCAGTATACCAGTATAGCCAATCTCTCATTCACTACGAGCATTCTTGCAAAAACAGTTACTCCTATTTTTCCACTCTGGACATGTTTCTTGGAATAATGACCACCATTCCATCCAACCAGCTTCGTACCCCTTTATGTTGTCCTTCCTTGATCTTGCAGGGCCATTTAGTTCTTCTACATGAAAATATATAAACGTGGTAATTCGAAATTGTTTACATTTATGTGACACTTTTTTGTAGAAACACTCTCTGCCTTGCCTTTCCGTATAAAAGAAATAGGAACTCACCTAAAGCACCCTTTGCCCTTAACCTTTTCACACACAAAGGTACTCTGGACTAGGTCTGACCTATTTGCTACTATGCATATGTCTGAACAATCGTGAGAACATTCACTTTATCTCAAGAAGAAAGATGAATAAACAGGTATGGAAATGTTCATGGCAAATATTAGCAAATAACGTTTGTGAATTTAATGTCTGAACTGTTCAATTAAAAAAGCAAAGTGTGTATCTGTGAAATATATAGTTAGCTTGGTCTGTATACTTAACGTCTTCCTATAAAATGATTACATATTAAGAGGAAAAACACTCAACTTACACCAAATGGTTTATATCTTGCAAAGAGTACTTTCTTGTGTTGTGACAACTATAAACATTTTATTTGATGCAGCCTTCTATCTTTATAGGACACCCAACACATCGGCACTGAAATTAACTCATTTTGTGCAATGAGACTGTCTCTTTCATTATTCTAACTAATATGTCCTCAAAGTATGTACAACTTGGCTATCAGTGCTGTAACAGCAGCTCCTCATAGTTTATGCAATGTTTATCATAACTCTGTTATGTAACTTTTTCAAAAGCTGAATTTTATGAATGATATAAAGATGAAGGAAAACAATACAGATTGCTTCTCAATGTTGCAAATAGAAACATTTTGCATAAACAAACAAACATCTATTCTCAAACATAAAAAACAACTGCTCACAGACATAATATTTCTGTTCAAACATTCTGCTCATCTACCATGCTCCTTTTGGCTTCTACTGTCCTCTACTTACCTTGCCCACAGTGGAACCACTACGAGCAACCATTTTGCTTATGTTATAGTGGGAAAATAAACAGAATGTAGAACAATAAAAAATGCTCAATGCCACGCAAATGCAAGTCGTTGTTTTCATCTGCAATGAGTGTGGAAAGTGATGATCAACAAGCAATATGTCTAAATAAGACACTAGACCTTGGGAAGCAAAAACAGAACCAAGTATAATTAGGATAATTTAAAGAGTCGGATGTTGTAAATTGTCTATTCTAATTACTCCATATTATCATCAGGGCATGCCTGTTTAAATGCCAAGCAATAAAATATAGATAAGAAATATGTTATATATGAGAAAACTCGTTGAAGTTTTATGGATACATTATATTACAAATTATTTTTGATTAATTAGATATTTTCATAGCTCCATTGTATGCTCTGTTTTTCTAACTGTATTTTCCAAAATGATGTATTTTACCGAATTAGGGCAAAAATAAAGATGAAACAGACATGATTTCTACGTCACAACTGTAATCCATCTAAGAACACAAACTGTAAACTGATTAACTTGTAGTCAAAATCATAGATTCAAATTGCAAAGGCCACTCATCATTTCTTTAGTGTAATAATCAGGGCCACTGGGATTATGCGGCAGGGGAGGGTCAGATTATGTGACTCGGTTGAGTAAATTATGTGCCAACGAAAGGTAAATTATGCAGCAAAATGCAACACTTTTTTTGATAGTATTACTTCATTATTTTGGCATTTTTACACTTTATCATCATCATCGAAACTTTATTCTATTTTTTGCAAAAATCATGTAAGTATACTATACTTCTGTGAATAGAAATACATTAAAAGATACAAAAAGTAAAGAGCCACACATACTAAAAACAAAACACATTTTAAAATAGCTTAAAATAGGAAAAATCAGTGACTCTCGTATACCTAGGATAAAATACTAAGAACTGGCTTTAAAGACTCCAATCAAAAACCAGGATACATAAAAACACAGTTTAGGTTTGGATAATAGCTTTGAATATAAAAAGCAGGTCTAATCTGTCTAAAATCCATGGCCAACAGGAGGGGCCTAATATACTTAAATTGGAGAGAAGCAAATCTGGGGCAGATAAGCACTACATGCATGTTATCACAAATAGATACGGTATCACATGAACATAGAGGCAAATTAGATGGTTTATGCCAAACCTCACTTGGGAATAGAATCTAATGGAAAGTGCTAAGTCAAAAATAAGTTAGAAGGCGCTTGTTAAGATGGGACGTTCCCAAAAGTAGGTAAGGCTCAATTCCTTGTACAGATTTGACCATAACTTATGATCTCATAGGCTGCTTGGTTAAAGCTAAAGCCTCCTGATCTGCATCTCATCTAAAGGACAAAGCCTGTTTTACCTATGCAATACATTTTTTACTAATTCCTTCAGGCTCTGAAAATAGGCCAAGTCTCCCTAAATTGTTGAAAGTCAAATTAATATACTGAAACTATGGATTGGAAGTGCGTAGTCCAGGGATAAACCGTCCTGAACGACCGATCTATTTAGTTCCAACTCCTTGCACCAAGGCGAGGACCAGAGTAACAGCGGGCGGACATCTTTACACTTGGTAACATTTTGTGGGCATTGGTTGCATCCCATTAGTACCGGTTTAACACCCAGAAATAGCAAGAAACAACAGAAAGGTGACTAGTCAACTTTTGCAAAGGACCTTTCACTTGTCTAGAACAGATTTGTTTTTAGTATCTTTTGAACCATTTGAGCTAAAAACATTTTTTTAATTGGTAGATTATGCATCAAATGATACATTATGTGGAAAATGCAGCAATTCTATAATTATGCAAAAAATGCGGCAGCTGCACAACGGCATAATTCCAGTGTCCCTGGTTATAATTAATACATTGAAGACAGAATGTGTTCCTTAAATCATAGGTCTAATTATTAAGAAGAAACTGTGTTCTAGGCTCTTCACTGTCTGGAAGCTAACACATTCTAGGATTTCAGAGATATCTTTCATTCTTATGCTGGATGATCACATAATAACATACTATAGTGAAGGACAGCAGAGCATTTATAAATGTCTAATACTGAAGGTAGTAACTGCTGTATCTTTTTTGTAAACCTACTGGATGATTTTGATTCATGGATTCACACATGTTTACGAAGTATAGACACTCATAGTGTGTCAAATAAAACCCTTCTCAACGAGTTTGCTTGAGTGAGAAATCAGGAGCTTTCATGAGAGCAGCTTAATTGGTGATCGAATTCAGTCTACGAAAACCCGCAGTCAAATGATTGCAGGTTAAATAATGCATTCCCAAGTGGCATTTATATATCCTGAAACATTCTTGGTGATGCAGAAGGACTCCTAATTTTTCAAAGCAGCCAGTTCCCATGACCCCTCTCCCTCAACACACACACACACACACACACAAATATCGGAAGAGGGATAACTTGTCAACCTCTATGAAAAGGTACATCAGGCCTGATTTAGAGTTGCGGGTTCTAAATGTCCTCTGATTGTGGAGATAGTGACATATATAGGGGAGTATCCACTAGAGACGTTGTACTCCCCTTAGAAACGAGAGGATTTTTCATTATCACTCAAGTCTAGAGGAAGGAGTATTCAATGGCCCAGCATATTGCACTTCTTGCATTGTTGCATCTTATAAAAATGATTGGGATAAGGTTCTGAATATCATGATGAGCCAGTGAAGCAGGTAGTTGAAACTCTATTTATTCAGAGAGTTTTCCAGGTTCTGCATCTCTGTGCTCTTCATGTTTAGATGAATACTGTAGGGATAATTTTTACAATCCGTTATGGACTCTTCTATTACCAGAAAGCTGACCAAGGGACTATCTTAGTGTTTGGCAGATGCAAGACATTTGCTGAAAAGTGGTGGATGCCCCCTATTTAAAATGCACAGAGACCCTATAGACTTTAATAAGGCCGGCAGGACATCTGTCACTTTTTGATGCATGTCCCACACCCAATCAACTCTAAATAAGGATCCTGGGCTAACTATAAATGACTGTAATTGTGATAATTCAAGAATCACAGGAATTGGGATTCTTCTAGGGGTTCCTTGAGTTTACCTGGTCTGAAATATCATGGATACAGTGAAATTAACACAATTGGTTCAACAGATCTGATATAATTTGGGACTGGCCTTCTCCTCTCCCATAACTGAAAAACTAACCTAAGTGGTACTGACAGCTGCATCTTTTTCTTTGCCATATACCGGATTGTAAACAATCCGGTCTTATAAAACAATTCCACTTATGGTTCCAAGTGTTAATGTGCTAGCGCTGTACATCCTGGCAGCCATTTGTTTCAAATATGTAAACTTGGTTGCCACCAAATATTACTTTTGGGCGGGATCCATTTCATGACAGCCTCCATCAAAGTTTCTGCAATACTTCTGAAGTAGAGGAGAGAGGTCAGTGAAAAATCAGGCTTCCCTCACTACTTGACCAATTTGTTTTGTGCACCAAGGCATAGCTTGAATGAGGAAAAAAACATGCAACTTCGTCCAAAGCAGGAGAGACCTAATGCTCTGTGAGAACATTTGAAACTTCTTTCGTTGTTTTCCTTACATTTCCATACTTAAGCAAGTAATTAGTAGTTCATTGAATGTAATACACATTTCTATTTCAGTGTCAGTTTGACACATGTTTGAGGCAATTAGAATATTATTTTGGCATACATCTAATATGGCACCATTGATTAAAGAGCAGAGGGACACTTCAACAGCATACTGTTATTCTAATTCCATTCTGTAGAAATTGTTGAAGTCTGTAGCTGTCCAGATGGAGAGAGATCAGTTTTGCATCTATTAGATATGTCATTATCCTCTGATCCGTTGCAGGTAGGTGTGTTTGATTAAGAAGTCCCTCTGTTTAGAAGTGTTGAAAAAATCATGACTATGCTGCTCACTGTAAAGTTGAGTATCAAACAGACTCCTTGACAGTAGAGAAAATCTACTCAAGGACATGTCTTAGGACTTCATTGGCAGTTAGTGGCTGTATTATGGCTGGATCGACCAATCATGATTCATTTATTGAATGGAAGTTCTTAACGAGCGTAGAGCAGGTAAGTGTCTTAATGGCTCCTGGGACATTGTCTTCTAGATGTGATGAAAAAGAACTAAAACTGTAAAGTTGTGCAAGGTTCAAAAGAATAGGTTAATAATTGGCTTAAGAATCAACAGATCCACAATCATGTAAAAAGTCTTTGAGAACACAAATGTTTTCTACAGCGAGAACAGTGTAATATGTAAAAAGATAAAGGAATGGCTCAGCCTTTTCGGGTACTGCCACCGCCTTTAAGGGAAACAATCATTATAGGTAGTCTCTGTTTTTCAATCTCGCAGAAATTATTTATCAATTGATTGTCTTTACCCACAGTAGGATGTTTGGGTAATTTCTGAAGATCAGACACATTTTTATGGGAAAAATCCTGATTAGCTTGGGAAAGCAGTATATGTGTGCAAGCAATCCCACAATATCACCTCACTATGTTTTTTGTCCCGAATTTCTTCATTGAGTCATCCATGTACAGTTTTGGTTCCTTCTGATTAATGCTTTTGCAGTCCTCAAAGTATGATCACCTTGATAGTGGTGGAACACACTATACCTTGGCAGATGCTGGTGCGTTCATCTGAATCCCATGGACCTAACCTGGCTGAATCAGAATTTATTCATGATTGAGCAAAATAAATTAGGATGAATCGAGGCACTTAACACCAGCGGGTAAATCTGGAGGTGCATTGCTGTGTTCTTTTGTAGAAAGGACCCTTTCAGTGCTGATTTAATTTCCTAAATCTCTATGAAGTCTGCAAGGGGAGGTGTGTGCCTCAGCCAAATCCTCTAACAGAAACAGCTTTATCTAGAATGTCATGAACCTTTTAAGGATAGCTGCTAATTCTTTATTGGATAAAGTCAATGACAGAGGGAAATATAATATTAAGCTTTTCAAAAATGCTTCACGCTTTGTCAACAATTAAAAGCAGGCAATACTTCCTTAGGGGCTGAGAGACATACAAAAGTGGCGGTTGACTACGAGGAACCATTCTATGAAGGATCGAAGTACAGACTGAAAGAAATGTCAGTCAGGGACTTAGGGGCCGCTCTCTAGGACACAGTTGAGCATTTATTTAAATAGATGAATTGCTTTTTTGCCTTGGAACCGTGTTGCTTCTATGCTGAGAAGTATAACCGTTCATGATGTCAGATAACCACAATAAAGTACAACATGATTTATTAGATTTGTGTATGCAATTGAATGTCCTAAACATTTTGTCTACAAAAAAAGATATTTCATAATGAATGTAGATGCTTTACTATTCATGCTAATAAGCTGCTCGTACATTTAAAATAATTTAATAAACGGAAGACTATTTACAGCTGTTATGGTCCAGTTTATCTTAATCTTGAATATAGAGTAGATGGGGGTTATAGAAAAATGGCGGTATCAGAATATACGTAATGGGGGGCGTGGCTACGAGGATGATGGCCGCTAGCCGGAGGAGCTCCGTCGGAGTGTGACGCAACAAGAGCCGTTCCAGATCGCATGACAGTCGTCCGGTCCTCCCGACCGCAACGTTTGCAAGCGGATTGTCAGCAGCACTGGAAAATGTCATCCCGAGGGCGCAGGGTGAGCCGCTTTTGCTGAAATCCTGCTTTCATATTTCGGCGGTTCGCGTCTGAGGCGCGTCCGCCATTTTGGGTTCTCTGCTGCCTTCGGTTTGCATTGACTTACAGCCTCACCCAACATCAGGCTATATGCAGCGTTTTTTTAATTTAATTTTTTATTTCTTTGAAGCGCTTTTGGCACTGTTTTGGAAGCATATTTGGCAGTTTACCCGAAGTGAGATGTGGTGGCACAAGTGGATACCGGCAAATTACTTTTCTATTATTGCCGCCATTTTACAGTGACTTCAGCCCTTTGTCGCTGGTTTTTACCTCACGCACCAAATGTCTTATTACCTTTTCTCCTCATACTGCCTCATTTTTGGAATAAATAATCTCAGTCAACTAATTGCTCAGTTTTTTCTGGCTACTGTTTAAATCGTTTTGCCAGCCTGCTTTCATTGTTATTCGCGTTTTTATCTTCTGAGAAGCGTTTTTGGCACTGTTTTGGCAGCATATTTGACAGTTTGACCGAAGCGAGAGGAAGTGAGATGTGATGGCTCAAGTGGATACCGGCAAATTACTTTTCTAATATAGCAGCCATTTTAAAGTGACTTCAGCCCTTTGTCACTGGTTTTTACCTCACGCATCAAAAGTCTTATTACCTTTTCTCCTCATACTGCCTCATTTTTGGGAAAAAATAATCTCAGATAACTATTTGCTCTTCACAGGTTTTTCTGGCTACTGTTTTAATCGCTTTGCCAACCTGCTGTTCTTGTTATACTACTTATCCTCACCACAGGCAGCTGTTACTTGCCAGAGCAGCGTTCCTCATCTTTCACTAAGAGGCTAAGGCCCAGATTCATCAAACAAAAATCCGCTCGCAAAGGGGCAGATTCTCAGAATCTGCCCCTTTGCGAGCGGTATTTTTGCATTTGGGATGCATCATCCCAAATGCAAAAATCACAATTTTAGAAATCGCTAAATTGCGATTATTTGCATTTAAGGAATCTCAAATTCAGATTCCTTAAATGCAATGCATGAAAGTTTTTAAAATAGCGAAATCACTAATAGGGCACGCAAATTACCATGAAGTACAACGTCATGGTAATTTGCAAAAACTATGAAAAATGCACTAAAGTGCATTTTTCAAAGTTTCATGTTGCGCACACACATGCCCTTAGGGCATGTGTGTGCGCAACATATGTGCACATATCAATTTCAGGGGTGCAACAGGGTGTCCTTTGGACACCCCTGCACCCTTGAAATCGCAATCTCAATTTGCGAATCGCTAATTGCGATTCGCAAATTGAGATTGTCTTCCCATTCATTCCTATGGGCCTCTTGGCCCATAGGAATGAATGGGGAGGTATTGCTTAATTGCGAGTTGCAATTACGGTATTCTAAGAAATCGCTATTTTTTAAGTGATTTCTTGATGCATTCCATTTTGCAATTCCTTTATAGCGAATTGGTATTTTTCGCTATTAAGGAATCGCAAATTGGGTTGTTGATGCATCTGGGGGTAAGTTTTTTCACTGTGACAACAATCTCCGCTGCACTCTCCTAGCTTATCATTTTAAGCCTCTTTAACATCAATCTTTCAATGGCGACGTCACGTGCTAATCGGAATAATGCCTAGCAAAGACTAGTAGTTAATCCGCCTTTGGAAGATGTAAACCCTTTCAGTGTTCTGCAAGACACCATGGATGATACACCAAATGACATGCCTACCGTAAAATGCACTTCCTCTCCTTCTTCTCGTACAACTTCCAAAACCCCTACCAAAATGTCTTCTTCTGTTTCCACGTCAAGAAAAAGAGTCAAAACAAATCCTCCTTCTCCTACCAATACACCTTCCTCCATCTCCATGGAGCTTCTATTGGAGGAAATTCGTGCTCTTAAACCCTACATGATGGAAACAAACTCTCGCCTCCAAAGCCTCGAAGTCAATTGGTCCCATACTGAGCAAAGAGTGGATAATCTTGAAAGAGATTTTGCTTCAGCTCGAAAAGTTATCGACCAAGTTCCTGGTGTTCATAAAGAAATTGATGTTCTTAAGCAGCAAGTTGAAAATTTAGAAAACAGAAATAGGCGTAATAACCTACGAATTTATGGTCTTGCGGAAGGCCTTGAGGGATTGAATCCTATTTCTTTTTTCCAATCATTTTTGCCCACCCTTCTTTCTCTTCCTCCCTCGCCTCCTTTAAATATCCAACGGGCACATCGTTTGGGATCAATATCTCGCTTGTCCGCTTCATCGTCTTCTTCAGTAAAACCTAGAGGCGTCATTCTGTATTTTTTGGAATACACTGATCTCCTTAAAGCCCTTCATGCTGCCAAACAGAAAGGGAAAATCAATTGGAATGGTTCTAACCTTTTCTTTGCTCAAGACTATGCTAAGGTCACTGCAGATCGCCGCAAGGAAGTTTTGGAGATGAGACCGGCTGTACGTTCCTTGAATGCTCGTTTTGGCTTATTCCACCCTTGCCTCTTCAAAGTGACTCATAACAAAAGAACAATGCATTATGAGGACCCAGCATTACTTCAACAATTTCTCAACTATTGCAGAAATGATTCCATGGACTTTCCTCTTGCATGAGTTCTGGTTGTAATAGTTCTGTGTATTGACGTATTGACCTATTCATATGGGTGTTTGTTAATTCATTCTCCCTGATGTGCTCTGTATTTTGTGCTCTATTTTGTCGCCATCCTCTTTATTAATATTATATGTTTTTGGATTCCTTTCAGACGCGGTCTGTGGACCCCTCGTTCTATGTGTCCCTTATGTTTTATCTGGAATCGTGTCTCCCTCCGCCGCGTTCTCACTGAGCCTTCGGTCCGGTGTGCTACCTTCCTTATGTCGTTCCACCAGCCCCAGTCTTATTGTTGGTTTGTGGTATGGTTTTGTCTTCTTGTTTTTCTTCATCTTTCTATATTTCACAGTACCTTTCTTTTTTCTCTTTTACTTATTTTCAAACCCCTGAATTTCTTACCTAAACGTTTCTTCTATATTCTCATCACACTGCATACAAAGTGTCTGAAGTATTATAATATTTATTTCTCAATAGTTCATGTTCTGCTTGATAAATGCTTATTTTACTGCTTTTATACCTTTCACATATGTTTGCTTATAATGGTTCATATTTAGAGTTGTGACATGGAATGTTAAAGGAGTTACTCACCCTATAAAAAGACAACGCGTGTTAACCCATTTAGCTAGATTAAAGACGGATATTGCTTTCCTTCAAGAAACTCATTTATCAGACGCTGAGGCAGCCAAATTGAAAAGAGGTTGGGTTGGTCATGTTTTTTCTTCCCCTGCTTTAGGAAAGAAAAATGGCTCTTCTATACTGTGTCATAAAAAACATCAAGCTTCAGTAATACATCAAGAATGTGATCCTGACGGCCATTGGGTAATTGTTAAATTGCTTATTGATCACGTACTCTTAGTGTTATTCAACGTTTATGCACCAGTTAATATTGATAATAAGTTTTGGCCTCTTATTTCTGATAAACTTCTTATGTTTGATGAAGATTATGTTATTTTTGGAGGTGATTGTAATCAGATTCTAGACCCTATCTTAGATAGACGTTCCTCTGTGAAATTTTCCAATACCAAGATGCACTCTCAATTCACCTCTGCCATACGACGCAAAGCTTTAATTGATATTTGGACGCTTTGTAACCCTGATCTACTGGAAAATTCCTTTTACTCCCCTCCCCATAACTCTCAATCCAGAATAGACTATCTTTTTCTCAGTAAACCTTTATCTCAACTTGTACTACACGCTGAGATTGGTTCCATCCTCATCTCAGATCATGCCCCAGTTTTTGTCGATTTTGATTTGCTGCCATTCTCTCCCAATGCTGGTAGATGACGTTTTAATAATACTTTATTATTAGATCCCAATTTCACAGGCTAATTCACCTCTTTTGCTTCTGAATTCTTTTCTATTAAGTCCACCCCAGACTCCTCTCCAGTAATGATTTGGGACTCATTTAAGGCAGCAACTCGGGGCTTTATCATCAATTTTGTTTCGCGCAAGAAGACATTTTTTGAAGTTAAAAATGCCCAGTTATTGGCAAAAATTAAAACACTTGAATATGATTATTATCGCTCATCTTCTGAACTTTCTTTAAAGAATCTTATTGAGGCGAAAATGCCATTTAATAAATCCTCAACTGAAGCTGCTTCCTCTTACCTTTTAAAAAGCAGTGCCCGCTATTGCGGTGGTCAGAAGAAGATGGGCAAACTACTTGCCAACTATTTAAAAATTCGTCGAGAACTAACTAAAATTGAATCCATCCGCAACAATACTGGAGATTTGTTCTTTAAAGATAAAGATATTTTAAATGAATGTGTTTCTTTCTTTAAAAATTTGTATACGCCAGAGCACCAACCTTCCTCTGTTGAACGCTCCTCTTTCTTTCAATCGATACCTTTTCCTCATACTCATGATACAGATTTTGCCCCACTAGAATTAGATATTACTTTATCTGAAATCAAACATGCTATGTCGGTTTTAAAAAGAGGCAAAGCACCAGGTCCAGATGGTTTTACCATTGAATTTTATTCTCACTTCGCGTCTATACTTCTTCCTCATCTCTTGCTACTTTACACCTTTTTTATCTCGGAAGGATCCTCCTCAGGATTTTTGCAGGATGCCATCATCTGTTTAATTCCCAAAGAGAATAAAGATTTTTTGTAAAAATTACTGTCCTATTTCCCCAGTTAATTTAGACTACAAGATTTTTGCTAAGATTCTTGCTCTTCGTATCGACCCCATTTTATCTAATAGTATTGGCCCCGAACAGTCAGGTTTTGTGAAAGGTCGCTTATCCTCAGATAATTCTAGAGTTTTCTTTGATATCTTAAGTAAAGCTTCTTCCCTCGATTATCCCATTGCTGCGATAGCATTGATGCTGAGAAGGCTTTTGACAGGATTGGATGGGATGTTATGTTTCAGGCTTTTAAATGGATTGGATTCCCTGCTAAATTAATCTCTCTTATCTCCCTATTGTATTCTGGTCCTAAAGCCTCTATTTTTGTTAATGGGAAAACATCTGATTCTTTTTCTCTTTTCAGAGGAGTACGTCAAGGCTGTCCCTTATCCCCCCTTCTTTTTATTGCTGCTTTAGAACCTTTTTTAATGAAAATTCGATTGGGTAACAGGATTACTGGATTTAAAATTGATACTACACATGTTAAAATGTCTGTTTATGCTGATGACATTCTTCTTTATTGTTCAAATCCCTCTATCTCTCTTCCAGCTTTTCTTTCTCAAGTTGATACTTTTTCTCAATTATCTGGATATCGTCTTAATTTGGATAAATGTGAAATTCTTCCTTTAAATGTTCTTTGTTTGAAACAAGATTTTGTCTCTACTGGTTTCTCTTGGAAATCCTCCAAGAATAAATATTTAGGTCTATGGTTCTCTCCAACTATTAGAGAAACCTTAAAGGAAAACTTTGATGTTCTTTCCAAAACTCTTTCTGCATCTATTGATCGCTGGCATCCCCTCTTTCTCTCCTTGTGGGGTCGCCTAGATTCTATTAAATGATGCTCTCCCCACCAATTCTTTATCTTCTGTCTATGATCCCCGGTGCCACATTCCCGGTTTTTATTTTAAAAAAATTGATTCCATATTAAACAAATTTCTTTGGAAGAATAAATCACCTCGCATAGCTCTTAATGCCCTTAAAGCGGATACATCTTCTGGTGGCCTCAAATTCCCTGATTTCAAAG
Organism: Lissotriton helveticus; assembly: GCF_964261635.1. NCBI lineage: Eukaryota > Metazoa > Chordata > Amphibia > Caudata > Salamandridae > Lissotriton > Lissotriton helveticus. The sequence continues at coordinate 912,704,920 of NC_136059.1, read as the reverse complement.
CGTACCATTATGCTTTTTCTCAAAGACAATCCTCTAGATGGCTTTCTCCAGATCACTGTGTTCATTCTCCTCTTTGGTTGAATATTGAAAAACACTTTATAGCTCCTTTCCATTTTAAGGAAGTTCTTGCTTTTACTAATAATTTCTCTTCTTTGCGTCCTTTAGTTATCTCTCCCACACCTAAATTATTGATTCCTCTTCTGCCATCTTCCTATCCCTCTTTAATCTCGTTAGATCAACAACCTATCTGGCATAATCACTTATTACGCATCAAAGGCCGGACTATCTACTGGAAAACTTGGAGACTCAAGGGTTTAATCTGGATTTCACAATTGGTTTCTCACAATACACCTTTATCCTTCTCAGATCTTCAATTAAAATTCTCTCTACCTTCTTCCTGTAAATCTCAGTATGACTTGCTCCTTCCTTCTCTTTCACAATATCTTCTTTCTCTACCTTCCGAGCCCAATATTCCTCCCAGGTGTTCTACTATTTTCCCTTTATTGTCTATCACTACATCGGCTTCTTCTCTTTACAGATCTTCGTTCTTCTCCTCTGACAGGGTCATGGTGAAGTCTGAATTGGCCTGGGAAAAGGATCTTTCTGAATGTTGGCCTATTTCTTTTTGGGACAAATTGTGGTTAAAAATTCATAAAACGCCAAGAGCCACTAATACTTCTCAAACTCTTTATTTTATTTACAAGCGCCTCAATTTCACCCCAATGAGATTAGCCTCCTTTTCCACTGATTTTCACTCCGTCTGCTGGTCCTGTAAAGCTCCTTCAGCTGATTTAAAGCACATGATCTTTGATTGCCCCTCTCTTTCCGGTTTTTGGCTCTTGGTTTGGTCCCAAATAAATAAAATATTCAACGCCCAAATTTCTTTTTCCATTTCCAACATCTTTTTGGGTTCTCTATCACCTTCTTGGCCATACTCAAATCCGTCTCCTTCATTAATAGATTTGCTGCTTGCAATCGCACTTCACTTAATAACCTCAAATTGGAAACAAGCTGGCAAAGGTAATTTTAAAGCTTGGTGGATTGCTGTCTGTTTCCATATTAGATTAGACACAAATAATGTTACTCCTGTATCTTTAGCCATTAAAAGGGATCTTTTACGGCTCCCCTTATCTTCGTATCTAACTACTATTGCTTCATCTTCGGCCATTTTACCTACTACCTCAGATGAAGTTAGAAAACCTCCATGAAGTTTTTTGTTGTCTTTACATTTCCAGGTTTATTTTTTGTTGTTACTCCTTTTATCTTTTCAATTATTGCAGTTTTGGAATTTATACTGTACAGTTTTACTTATTATCGCGCCAGGACACTCAGAGTAACAGTGCGCGTTACAAATCCATTATGACATAACATAACATAACTTATTATTGCTTCTTGTTGATGTATTATGGTTTGTGATTCAGGTAATTTTCTTGCTTGTACTGTTTTATTAAGATATTCCCTTCTTCCCCTTTCCCCTCTTCCTTCCCTCCCCCTTTAGTCGTATTCATTTTGTATTATTGGTATTTAATGTTCATCATTACACTTCATATGTATTCTCTACTATCTATGTTAATAAAATTTAAACTTAAAAAAAAGAATATAGGCAATGGCTCAAAGGACATATTTTGGACAGTTTGGATTATTTCTCTTTTATTTTAGCAAGTGGATTTTTATGCTTTTCTTCTTTCCACTCTATTTTGAAATGTGTATGACGGTTATTCTTAAAATAAAATGGTAACCATGCAAGTGGGAGGTGGCACAGGCGAGTGTTTACACTGTGTATACTTTAATGCAATGCCTTGGCCCAGTGATTCCTGTGCGAGACCAAGGATGTACTGTTTGAGATCAGCACTTGAACATATTATATATAGCAGTGCCTAGCTGTCTTTGTATGTGTGCATGCATGTGTGTAGTGGTTTAGGTAGTTTCAAGCAAGTGTATCAAAATACTAAAAGTGTAATTATATTTGCCTCTGAGCACTTTATAACCTACCCTACTGTCAAAGGGAGCATGAAGTTAGAATAATAAATGTACACTTCATTACGGTCAATGGCTGGTCCTCATAATGATAGGTATGAAATATTGGGTGTGCGTCTATACAACTCACCTTGAGTATCTCAGGCCCTTCACTTCAACTCATAAATATATCTACTCACACTTGTTTGCAAACCATGCTACATGCATCTCAAGCCTAAAGTGTGTTACTGTTCATTAGTGTGCTATTTCTTTTTCTCAACTTTATAAGACCCATAGACTACTAGGGTAAGACAGTTCACTCATTTTCTGTCACTTAAAAGGAGTTTTATATCCTCATTATCTAGGTCGAGTCCCATTGTAAGCAGTTATGTCTGTTTTTTTTCAAACTATCCCCTTATGGGCCAGCAACCCATGAAAGAATGGAAAGAATCACAATTACCCATAGACTTGGATTGGTGCAGTCTGTTCCATTAACCCATTGTTAGCTACAGAAACAATGGTTCTTCTGGGTTTCAACCCAGGAGAACCATTGTTTCTGTATTTCAGGAATAGTACCACCCAGACTCTCAGGGATACTGCTGATCCCCGTGTCAATGTACACAGTTTCAAGTACGTTTTCCTAGTACCTCATCCAGCATCCCACATCTTCAGAGAAAATACCTGCTAGTTTCAAAGATACAGGTACATATTTGGTTGTCAAACTGAACAAAATGTCACTAAGACGGACAGGGAATTGGAGGCTAGTGTACTGAGTGGGTGCCAACTCCGAAAGGGCACGGTCCACAGCCACGGAATGTTCCACATGTCCTGACAAGATGACAAAAATTCTCCTGCTGATATATAAGTACCCTGTCATTTCCGTTCACAATTCTCCCACTGATAATGGTAGTAGGATGAAACATGAATTCAGGGGGTGGTATTAAAAGAATCTGCGAGGAAACACCCATGTGATGAAAGCATGCCATTGACACTACATTGACTAGACTAAAAAACATCACAGCTGCTTCAATTTTGAGGCCCGTGGTCATATTATCAAACATTCTCGGTATTATAGAGTGTCACAAACGTGTATGGCCCTCTCTGTAATGCCCATTACATGAGTTCCACTTTAGCTCATGTGCAAAGAAACATAGGGGCTCCCTGTTAGGATGGAGCCATGAAATGCCTACTCCATGCACTTGAACCGTAGTTCCGGTTGAGGAACATTGACAAAAAGGTCCTCAGTGGAAGCACTGAGTTTCACCAAGAAGGCGCCACACAACTAAGGAACCCCATCTAGTTGCCCTTTGAAAGAGAGCTCATAAATTGTTAGCAGAATAAATCGTGGCATAGGCTCCCTTTTGTTATTTGACCTGGGTTCTTTAACCCCTTCGCTGCGGGGGTAATTCCCCCATAGTGCAGAGGGGGGGGGGGTGAGCGCAGCGCTGCGGTGCTTGTGACAAGACCAGCTCGTCATGAGTCACGGTGGAGCTGTGCTCATGACGAGCTGGTCTCGTCATGGCCCCGCCCACTGATTAATTTGTCCGCACAAGCGGGGAATTAATCACGCGTGGGTGAAGCGGCGCCGTTATGACGAGACCAGCTCATAATGAGCACAGCTACACCGTGACTCATAGCGAGCTGGTCTCGTCACGAGCACCGAAGGGGTTAGTTAAAAAAAATCCTCCTTGAGTGGTCCTTCTAGACGTCACAGGAAATACATATAATCGTGCTCTTGTCTGTGATCTCAAATTCTCCCTATTCTAAAGTAATGATATCCTTGGAATCCACAAACATAATATTTACCTTGTTGTATTTAACCCCTTCGGTGCTCATGACGGAACGGTTCCGTCATGAGCGTCGGTTGGCCTGTGCTCATGACGGAACCGTTCCGTCATGGGTCTATAGGTTCTTTAGAACCTTCAGCACCGCAGCGGAATTCGCGCAGCACTGAAGGGGTTAAAACAATTATGCTCATTCATGAGGAAATCTTGCCTGAGCAAGCAGGCAGGGTTGAGATTTCAGTCTCTCTGCTACCTTATAAACAGACGTAATTTCTTGGCCTCACCTAGTGCCCACAAAGTAGCATTAATACAACCCCCCTCCGAGATATACAGGGCTATTCAGATAGTAATTTATAATCGTAAGTTACACATGCAAGTTTACTCTAACAGTTTTGAATAACTTCAGTACTTTTGGGTGTTCACCATTTACAATTGTAAGGTTACTTTAAAGTGGAACAGGGGTTGGAGCCAAATTTACATGTGTAAGTTACGACTGCCAAAAAGGAGCAGTAGTAATTGCAGCACCACACATGGCCAACCACTAGTACCGCACCACCCTTCCATAGAAAATAATGGAAGCAGGGACTTAAAAAAGAATCCAAAGGGAAATAATGTCACATTAAATTAAATTAATGTATTTCGACTTTAAAAAAATATATATTGGGGAATGTGAGCAAGGCCAATGTTGTAGCTGAAAGGCGTCATAGCGGATATTCGTGTGATGCAATAAAATCTTTGTGAAAAGAATATTGGCGTCTGTGCCTGGGCCAAGAGGATTCTATGTGAAAGACGGGAAGTATATATGTGTGCGTGCGTGCATGTGTGCATGGATGCGTGTGTGTGTGCGTAAATGTGTGCGCGTGCGATGCATCACATCCAATACACGCAGCAGTGGCGATGCCTTTGTGAGATCCATACACAACAAAGGCGATGCGCCGGTTTCATTCCAAGTAGAAAAGGCAACGTGTCAGTTCAGAACTGCCGATGCAGGGGTAATGAGACAGTTCTGATCGACACAGCAGTAGCAAGGCATCTGTTCTGATCCATGCAGTGATGTGTCAGGTTCATCAGAGTATGCATCGGTTCTGCTGGAGCAAGCACCATAGGCCCAAGTCCAGTGGAGTAACGAAAGTTGAGGGGCCCACAAAGTATTTGGAGGGGCTCCCACTCTGGATTTAATCCAGAGCTCTCAGGCCTGAATACTGTGCTGAGAGGGCCCCCTGCAGCTCAGGCCCCCTGAACCGCAGGGACTGTGGGGCGTGTGTTACGCCCTTGCCCACATCCAAGGTTCTGGGTGCAAATGCAAGGTTGTTGGAAGCTTGTATGTCCCTGATGCATCAGATTAGGAGGCCAGTCAACTAGGATTTGGGTCACTCTGGGGTCTGGGTTCAAGAGATGCACGTCCAGTCCTCACCCAGTCAAGAGGGCATCAGGCAGCAGGTCACCACAGCACAGTGGGAGTATAGCAGATTAGCAGTCCAGCAGAGTGGCAGTCCTTTCAGCAGCACAGCAGTCCTTCTTCCTGGCAGATTATCCACAGTTCTAAAAGTGTACTGACGTAGTGTTGTCTGAGGTCCAGTACTTTTACCCAGTGGTGCCTTTGAAGTGGTGAAGACTTCAAAGACAAGCCTTTGAAGTGCACAGATGCCCTGCTCTTCTCACCCTAGCTCCAGATGCACTACAGGGGGCATGCAGCTCGTTGTATGGGGACAGGACACAGCCTATTCAGGTGTAAGTGAGGCTGGGCCCAGCTTCTCTCTCCCATCTTGCCAAGGTGGCCCATAAAGTCACACCTAAGCTCTCATTGTGTGTGGCTGTCTAGGGGAATGCACAAATCCCAGCTGTCACCCACCCCAGCCATGTAATTAGTGACAGACAGCGTTCCCCAAATGGCTACAGTGAGAAAATGCCAATTTATAAAAGTGTCATTTTCAGAATTGCAATTTATCCGACTTCACCATAAGGTAAAATTTTAAATTGTGATTTTAGAGACACCAAACTTGAAGGGGGCCATCCCTCCTCATTTGGAAATTACTCTTATAAAATGTAATAATGCAACTCCAGTGTTATCCTATTTGAGAGACAGGACTTGCAGTAGTAAATTAATTTGAGTTTTCACTACCAGAACATGTAAAACTTAAAAGTACTTGCCTGCTTTTTAAATATATTGCACTTTGCCCTCTGGGCTGTTCAGGGTCTACCCTAGTGGTGATTTTATGTATTAAAAAGGAAGGTTTGGCCCCTCAAGTGATTTAATTTCCCAGGTCGACATGGCAGTTTAAAACTGTACACACAACTCTGCAATGGCCGGCTTGAGACATGCTGAAAGGGCTGCTTAAGTGGGTGGCACAATCAGTGCTGCAGGCCCACTTGTAGCATTTCATTGGCAGGCCCTGGGCACAGGTAGGGTAGTGCCCATTACTAGGGACATGTACGTAAATTAAATATGCCAATTATTGCTAAACCAATGCTACCATGTTTTAGAGAGAGAGAACATGCACTTTAGCACTGGTTAGAGGCTGTAAAGTGTCCAGAGTCCTAAAGCCAACAAAAATGAATTGAAAACAAGGGGAACAAAAAGGCAAAGAGATGGGGGGGGGGGTGACCATGCAGAAAGGGACATTTCCAACAAGCTCTGACATGTATTGCTCTTATAGAGCTCTTCAAAGAGGTATAGCAGTATCCTTGTGTGCCAAGGCCCCCATACTATCAGTCATGGTACCTCAAGCTCATTGTTATTTCATTGTACCCCAATCATCTTACATTCTGTGACACAAGCTCTTCACACTGTATCCTTGTGTGCCAAGTCCCCCACACTATCTGCCATGGTACATCAAGCTCTTTACTCTGTTTATGTGCCCTATGTTCTTCACAATCTGCCTATTCATCACAAGCTTCTATCCTTGTGAACAATGGCTCTCACACTGTCTGTCAGGGTTCACAAAGGGCCTTACATGTTCTGCGAGCACCAAGTTCCTCACAGTCCATGTGCCTCAAACTCAACATTGTCATTGTATGTAAAGGCCCTCAACGTTTGTGGTGCCCTAAGCTCCTTACATAGTCAGTGTGCCCTAAGTGCCTAACAATCTGTCTATGTGCCCAAACTACTCTAGTGCTTTCCTTGTGTGGCATGGTTCTCCGCAGATTGGTAACGGGGAGCTGTGAATTCAACATCTCCTACATTCGCTGATTCACAGTTTGTTAAACTGTAGTTTCTGCTTTATTTATCTATGTTCAGATATTTTTAAGGTTCATTTAAAAAAGATGTCCCTATAGAACCCATGTTTATTATAGAGAAGAACATGCTTTAAAGTGTTTTGCCACATAATTTCTTTGCAGATAGGATACCCGTTTGTAGTGCAAGTATGTATGTGCAATTTCACACACTGACTGTGTTCTCCTAGAAGTAAGTAATACATTTTATTGTCTGATTAATTAAAATCAGCACAAAGTGATACTTTACAGTACATTTACAGCAACTTAACATATAATGTTCTTGTGTAGATCATACAACATTATGGGATCATTCAGCAATTCAATTAGAAATAATACACCAAAAATTCATCAAGGCTCAAAATAAAGCTACACAGAAAAACATACAGGTTGTGTCAAAGTGCTAAGTGCTTGTAGGGGAAATATCCTTTACAACGAAACTTTTACCACGCAGTGCTGTTACAAAGCAAGTATTACAACGAAAACATTTACAACGCATTACACTGGGGGACGCTCTAGGATAGGGTATAGTTTTAATTTACTATCCAACACCTTCCCTAGTGTCCACGGGGACCTGGAGTTGGAATAGTAAATTAAACTATTCACTATCCAGCACCCCCAAGTGTAATGCGTTGTAAAGGTTTGCGTTGTAATACTTGCGTTGTAACAGCATGCGTGGTAAAAGCATGCGTTGTAACGTCATACATCCGCGTGTAGACATTATATGTGTAAAAGTTCATCAGGGTTCAACAGTGGGTCAAAGTGCCATGTGAACAAACTGATACAAATAAAATTAATCAGGGTAAAAATAAAGCTGCATTTATCCTAGCCCACAGAAAAATATACAGGTTGCTTCAAAATGCCAAGTGCTTGTAAACATTATTTTTATGAAAATTCATTAGAGTTAGAAAATACTTCAAAGTGACATGTGATTCAATACAATGTATGTCCTTAATTGACAAAACTTATGACCTATCCCGACAGAGAGAAATATATGTTTGGGGAAAAGTGACGAATGCATTACTCTGAGAAAGTACCTCAACCCAACCAAACATAGCAGACAAAATATAGAAAGAGGTATAAAATGTATTACAGAAAAATAAACATTCTTGCACTGTAGTTAAAACTTTACATTACAACTGTTCAATGGGGTTATGGCTCCTATTATTCTGACATGAAGGCCTACCCACATTGATGAAGAAACGAAAATATCAGCCTCACAGAGGGCAAAGTGCAATATATTTAAAAAGCAGGCAAGTACTTTTAAGTTTTACATGTTCTGGTAGTGAAAAACTCTTAAATTAATTTACACAACTGCAAGGCCTGTCTCTCAAATAGGATAACACTGGAGTTGCATTATTACATTTTATAAGACAAAAACTGAGAAATAAATCAAACTGTCTAGTACTTATGGTAAAGATACAGACATTCAGTCTGGCATGATCAAAAACTTTATCAACTGACAAGTCACTGCAATTGAGGGACCTCATAAACATGAAATGAGGGCCTGGTGGACAGATCTCACCTCAGCACTGAGAAATTATGGCTTTAACAATATTCGACGAGCAGAAAGAAAGTTTGGACAAACACATACAATATGCAATAGAGTTTCTTGCAAAAGCCTGCACAGTGTACAGTCTCTAGATGCCCATTGCTGGATCCATTTTGGAATGCCATCCTTATAGAGATATCTGCCAAATCGCATTTTTTTAAAATTTGTCCCTCATACGTGATAGAAAATAGGAGGTCAAATAAGGCTAAATTTCCAGTCTGATGAGAATGTATCATTGTCCAGGCATGCTTCTTTGCAGCTAAAGCCTCCTTGTCAGCAATGAACAAGTTAACTTTTATCTTTCTGTTTAAAAATTGGCTTATTTATATCAGGAAACCCCAACTGTAAATCGAATATTTGGAAGCACTCTGACAGGTAAGATCTCCAAGCTTCAGCCTATTCAGAATAATTTATTTCATCTCCGGAAATTATTTATTAAGGAGCCAACTTCTGATACAAACAGGGAATGTATACGTATCAAGAACAACCCCTGATTCACTATGATTTAGACTAAACACCAACAAGACGGAAGTAAGACCCAAACCCCAACACCTGGAACGACACCTGGTGGCCCACCACCCTCGGACACCCGCCCACCCCCACAGACCACACACGCAACCTTGGAACCATTCTGGACTCCTATCTCAAAATGGACCACCAGATCAACTCAGTCTTGTCCTCCTGCTTCCATACCCTCCCCTCCTACGTAAGACCTTCAAATGGATCCCCTTGAACACGGAAAGACCGCCACTCACACCCTGGTCACCAAAAGACTAGACAACTCCAATGCACTCTACAGCGGAATAAACAAAAACCTAACCCGGATGCTATAGAACATCCAGTATGCCGCCGCAAGACTGGTCCTCAACCTGCTAAAACACTGCCACATCTCCCAGCACCTGCACACACTGCACTGGCTCCCCATCGAGGCTAGAGTCACCTTTAAGATGCTCACCTACGCATACAAGGCCCTCCACGAAACCGGACCAGCCGGCTCAAATTCCACGCACCCCAAATGACCCTACAATCAGCCCAGCTCTCCTACGCTGTGGTCCCACGCACCAGAAAAACCAGATCAGGAGGCCGCTCCTTCTCCTTCCTCGCAGCCAAAGCCTGGAACACCCTCCCGCTCCACCTCAGGCAGAGAGCATTGCTTCCAATCTTCGAAAGAGATCTCAAGACCTGGATCTTCGACCGAACCCCCCTTGATGGACTGGAGCCAACAATTCCCACTCCCAGCGCTTTGAGACCCTTACGGGTGATTAGTCACGCTTAATAAACGCCTGATTGATTGATTGATTTGTCTTCGGAGTCCAAATTCTAAACGTATTTCTACTTGTCCAATAGCTTTTGGAATTTTGAAAACAGACTTGCAGGCCTTTATTATCAATAAGTCCAATAGCTTGGCCTCCTTTCCCTTAATGATAAGGAAGCCAACAGTCTGGAGCAACTTGGCTCTGATAACTTTGAGAAGATTTTCATATGATTGGAATTTTAGTGAATCTCGTAACGTAAAAACAAATATTAAAGATGATTTTTTGCTCTTAATATTTTCAAATGGCTTTTAAAGTAGAATTTTTTTTATCAAATAGTATGCCCAAATATTTATATGACTTACAATCTAAATTGGCCTCCTTCTTGCTTGTCAAGTTTGAAGTTTGGTAGTTGATGGATTTATTGCCTTTACCTTAGTTTTATTGATGTATAGTTCCAAACAATTTATTGTAATATATTTGTCAAATGCAGTGATTAGCTGTTGTAATCCTATAGGGGTTTGGCTAAGTAATATCGCATTGTCAACATACTGAAGATATTTTGGATGGCAGTTGTCAACTTTAGGAGTGTGATATTGATGGTTTCCTGGTGCTGAACAAATACAAATCTGAAATAAAAAGATCAAAACAACACAGGGCCAGTACACAGATTTTTTAAGGCCATTAAAAGTTTTGATTTTCTGAGACAGACAGGAGCCATCTCCAAAACTATAACAGCATTCAACAATTTTGGGGGGATTCCCCAACCCGCAAGTTTTCTCCATAGTAGAGCTTGTATAACAGAACCAGATGCAGATTTTGGATCTATAAAACAGATATATCAATTTTGTCTTTTTTTTTAAACAGCTCACTCTGCCAGCAGGGTAAGGGCCAGTAAGTTAGTGACAGTAGATTGGCCTTTACGAAATCCCGATTGGTTAATTGGAATTAGTTCCTGTGCTGTTCCCATTCTTCCAAGTCAACCAGTAAACAGGAGGTAAAAACCTTCCCCTCAACCTCAATTAACCGAGAGTTTAAAGTTTTATCTAATGAGCCACATCTGTGTTGGTTGCAGGATACTTCCTTGCCAGGACTATGGAATTGTATTAATTGATAGAACCTCATTGTATAGGGAAGTCAGGACTTTGGCCCACAGATTGGAATTGGCTTGATATATATCACCGGGAAGACCATTTGGGGCATGAGCCCCATTTCTTCTGATATGGTAGAGAAAGGTTGCTTTCTTGTTTGCTCAGGAGTTCAGAATCATAAAGACAAAGATGGACTATGGCTACCTCCAGTCATTTCAGATGTCATATTATTCTTCATAGGATGATAGTTCATTGTTGGGCCGGTTGAGTTGGCAGTAGTAGGGCTATTCAGATTAATGATGAACTCCACCCATGCATTCCTTGTAATGTTAACACAATAGGCCCTATTACCTCCTTTTTTCCAATTAATTGATTATACTCCAAAAAGCTGTAGAATTGTTAGACTTGGTGGCTATTGCAAGGTGGACGTATTATGTGATATGGCTGGAATGCCTTATCGTGTAATACTAAGACAATGCAGAGATGGACCTCATATTAACCCTTTGCAGCCTTGGTTCGGTCCTTTTAGTGTGGCACAGATTAGTCAGACGTACTCAGAGGAACATGAGTTAAGCATTTCACAGTATTAGCATTGACAATAAGTAAGTGACAAAACTCGAAAGAAACCTTGACACCTATTCATAAAAATAGAGTGTATTTTTATATAAATACAGACACCAAAACAAACTTTGTATTATACATACAACCAGAGTTATGCATTATGAAAGCATTCCAAAATTAATGTCGTAAGTCTGTCATACTGGTCCCATTGAAGTCAATGGGGGAATACACAGTTGGCACTCGGTCACTTGCATGGTGAGTTAAAATGAACTTTCTTTTGTGGATAAGGTGAAGCGGGTTCCTAGATCAAGTTTCAACAGTCAATACTTTGTTACCTAGCCCAGGAAGTCTGGGTGCAGAGGTGATTTGGCTGTACTTGGTGCTGAAAGGGATCCGCGTGAGCTGTCAAACTTGCAGCACTTGGAGATGGAGCAACACTCCACTCACACATAGCAGAGGCTTTTGGGGTCCTATGACCCTGGTTCAACAGCTGGATTTCTTCTACCTTGCTCAGCGGCTCTAGGCACAGAGATAGTTGGCAGCTGTCAATCACCACGGCAGCTCATGTAAAAATACATTAGCACACACTCAATACCACCACTTTCAGGATGCAGGAACACAGCAGTGGGGTCATAGCTGACATTTGTCACTGTCACTGTGAGGTGCTCTTGGGTTGGAGATGTCTTTCAAGGTGTTGATCACCCAGCTGGTGATCACCAAGCCTTGTCTGTGGAAAATGTTGTCCAAGGTTATTTCGGTGGCTGGAGGTCGACAGGAGTGGAGTAGCAGATTGAACCTTTGTGAAAATTGGCTACCCCTCCGAACTTGCAAGACACCACTTCTCTTTGGGCTCACTCTCTACAGACCCAGCGGTTTGCAATTCTTGTCACGCGGCACGCCGATTTTCCTACCGCTTGCATGGGGCAGGAACCACCAATCCAAGGGAGTCTGCTTCGGTTTCTGGCATCCACTGGAGTCACTCTTGCTGGGAGCAACGAGATTTTTGCCATGGGCACACTTCGAACACACGGTTCCAGTATATGATCTCTTCAGGGCACTTAAGTGTCCTATCTTAGCACTGTGGCACAGTCCAACATTCTGTTATCGCTGACGGCATCTTCTTTATGCCTCTTCTCAGATTCAAAGTCAGAGCCGAAGTTCTGATGCCAGGGGAGCCATTTAAATCCTAGTTTAGGGGGTGTTAAGTGTGTGGGGGACAGTGGTAAATGGGCAACAGGTCTCTGCGGCTAACCTGCCCCATAGGTGACAACATTCTGTACATCACCTTTCTACCCAGAGTCCTCTAATTTAGGGTCTTCCGAAATGGAAGAACCCTTCCTTGTGTATACAGATGTCCTAGCCCACCTTGAAGGTGTGGCTAGCCTCTTGGAACTGTATGTCTCCTGAATAACTAATTTTCCCACCTGTCGGGCTGGACAGGGTAGGAAGGGCATGGTCCTTGAGTGGGGGAGAAGTAATTACACATCAAGGGCGCTGAAAGATTTGAGGCTCACCACCTTGATGACTTGTAAAAGCTAGCCATCCCGGGAGGGAGGAGGTTGTGCTCCTTCCTGACCAGGCCTTTGTCTCCATCCTGAGGAAGTGCTAGCACTTGGCACAAGGAGGGAAGACTCTTGTCTTGGCGGCAAACAGCTTGGGGGAGCCCGCCAAGGCACCGGAGCACTAAGCCTTAGGTGGGCAACCACTCGGTGGCACCCACGTGCATGCCAGCTCACTTTCGTCACGAGAATCATGTTGGAGTGAAAAAGCACTGTGTTTGGCATCAAACACTACACAATTCTGTTTTCCTATAATGGAGCTGGCTATATTGTGTGCTCTCTCTAGCCAGCTCATGTTACTTCATGGACCACCGGCCATTCATAGTGAAGCCTTGCTTTACAGGGTTACCGTAGGGATATATATGTATAAACAAATATATCCACACCTTTAATTTAATGCACTCTACCTCCTGGGCTTACGAGGACAACCTTAAGAACTTATTTTTTTCATCTTCAGAGACAAGAGAAATGTTGAATATCATCTTGGGTTAAAAGTTTATTTACAATAATGTATGCATGTAAAACCTATTTTTCTGTTTTTTGTATAACAACATTTACCAACCTTTGGGCTAGCACAGTGGTACTGGTATTTCTTTTTGGCACAATAATTTACAATAGGGGGGGAACACACCACAAAGTTTAAAATCCAATATTGCAATAGAAAATAGAAATGTTCATCTGAAAGTTCTTAGCATCTGCATAACATCTTCATGCAAGTATCTCGCTCTCTTTCTCCACACTCTGTCCACAAAAATTACAAAAAATCAACTTATAGGATTAAGAACTCCAGGTGCCAATAGGCATGCTTCTTGCCGCATGTGGCATTACGAGAAAATTTAAAAAAACAAAAAAAAATTTTTGGTTGGGGATGCATTTTGAAATACAAGAATTCTTTTTTTAAACTGATTTAGGCAATGTATACTGTACATAACTAGAATTATAAAAAGTATATAATACACTGCTAAAATGTTCATATAAATACTATACAACAAAGCATATTCTCCTCCAACGGAGAAGTCACATTTTAAATAGGCATTATCTAAACACTCCATAGTTCAAAGACTCACTTCTATGCAGTGTGCAATATTTTAAATGCTTAGATGTTCTGTACTCATTATGGAAATAAACAATATTTAATAAACATGTTCATAATCATCATTCAAACACTGGTTCCCTTCAAACACACGGTTTCCCTATTGTTTCTTTAACCACAACCTATTGTTTTTAATCTTGTTGCAAAAGTCTCAGAAAATAATTTAGAATAAATTTCATCTGTTGCAAATAGAACGCTGCTTCATAACAAATCTGAGTCAGACTTACGGAAAATGATTTCCAATAAAATACTACTAATGCCCATAAGTTTATAACTGTGATTCTTCAATAGGAATCTTTAAAGAAATCCATAAAAAACATTATATGATGGCTACATTATAAATATTTTGTAGTTCATCTTAGGCAAATCTTCAATCTGGTATATCAATATTAAGTTTGGTAGCTGGCACAACATATTGACTCTGCGTAAAGACTGTTCCAGATTTCTTCTGCAACATTGGTGGAATCTTTGCAGGTTCCAGGATAGGAGTTTCTTCCGCTTCATCATTATCTTCATGATGCAGAATATAAGAAATATTTCCATATTCTCTCAAGAAGGGGAAAATCTCCAATAAGAACTGACAAAAGTCTTTTTGAATTCCAAACCACCAGTGATCTCCTCCTTTCTGTCCAAACGTTGTTGCCATTAAGGTTATTAATGAGAGCCAAGGAGGTACAAATATTTGAATGTATGAGAATACATTATGGCCATCCAATTGGTGAACAAGCAGAATTTCGAATGTGAGTAAAGGAACCACAACTGCCATCCAGCTAATAGCCATTGTTATGTGTGTTCTCCTTTGTTCAGCAATCACATCCATAGAAAACAGGAAATGCACTGACCAGACATTGTAATAAAGCACCACCAGGCACAAGAAGGACATCAAGATCCACAAAGGAACACAAACAAGTCAGGGCCAGGTGATGATCTTGTCCAGTCTGAGTCCAATAATTATGAACTGTAGAATTTTGACTGAGCACTGGATTTCGAGATCCAAGGACCGGTCATGTCGAAAGCCCCAGACACAAGCAGAAACAGTAACAGGAGATACAAAAAATAGAGGCATGAACACACGAAGCCAGAAATGGTTTCCTCTCTCAATCCTATCATAGACTAGAACTTCAAACGTGAGAAGGAGGAAGTGGATTCCTACAGCAATTAGCATCGCCTTGAACTCCACAGACGTTTCATCTTCTGCCCTGTACTGTGGGGTCCGTGCCCAGACTCCAGTGCCCACAGATGCACCAATGATGACCAAAATAATTTCCAGAACCATACTGGTGCAAACATAGCCCAATAGTTCCACTGAATATGTTCATCCAGACGAAGCAACAGGAGAACAGAGAAGTGTAGTAAACAGGCATAGATAAGAAACTTGCTGGAATTAAAGTCCTGAAAGAGTCCCCTGAGATTAATGGTTCTCAGATGCCTTTGTTTCCCACAACACCAGGCATCCTTCGTCCCACTTCTGGTTCAGCGCAGCCAGCGGTGTTACACTCAATGCCCTCCCAGCAGCGCCGAGTCTCCTCTATATCGGTTCCGAATGACTTACTTACATTAAGGCAGTGGTGTGGCTCTGCAGCACATGGTGTGTGCAGAGTCACTCTTGAGCAGACAAGCTTGTGGAGGGCTGCAATGGCAGTCCCGCAGTCACACTTTTACTTATTTTACTTGGTTCACACATGGGGCACAATATAGTGTTGCGGCCCTGGTGACCCCTTTACCACCCTTGCCCTGGGTACCACTGGTGCCATAAACTTGGGACTTATAGGGGGCAAAAGAACTTGCCAATTGGGTGTACCAATTCAAATTACCTTTAGGGGAAAGAGCACAGTCACTGGGGCATGGTTAGCAGGTCCCAGTGAAATATCAGAGTCAAAAGCCAGCATCTAGCAGTCTAAATGGGGCAAATGCTGGTGGAGGGGGGGCATCTGCACAGAAGCCCACTTTGCTACAGTGGCACTTAGTAGCCTGATCCATGGTGCCTATTGGTACTGTATCTTCACTTTCCAAACCTCTTTTCTATAAGACCTACTTAGTGGTCTCACCTTTTCTTTAAGAGATCGATGGATTGACCAATGACGTTGACTGAAAGCAATTCTTGAGGCCCTCTTAAGAGCCTTTTTTAGATGTAACAACTAAGGTGTATTCCACATATTCTTTATTTATTTATTTATGAGATTTATTAAGCGCAATCAAATGCCCAAGGGCGCCTCAGCGCTGTAGACGGAAGCAGCTCAATGGAAATGTGAGAAGAGCTATAGGTTAAATAACCAGGTTTTTATTTTCCTTCTAAAAGCTATAAGTGTGGGGCAGGATCTGATGTCAATATCAAGCGAGTTCCACAGTTTTGCTGTGGCGACAGTGAAACGGCGATCACCCCAGGAGGCTGTTTTGGTCCGGGGCACGGTCATTAGCAAGGCATTCGAAGAACGTAATACTCTGTTGGGGGCATAGAATGCTAGGGATTTTTTAAGGAAGTGTGGGCCTAGTTTGCGGGAGGCTTTATAAGCTATGCAGAGTGCCTTGAATTTAAATCGGTTCTTCACCGCTAACCAGTGGTAATTTTTAATCGTTTGGGAGATAGGTTTGAATTTTGGAGTGCCTGAAATCATTCTCGCAGCTGCATTTTGTACGGATTGTAGTTTATGAATGACTTTCTCTTTGGCATTAATAAAAAGTCCGTTACAGTAGTCAAGAGATGACATGACAAAAGCAGTGACCAGAGTTTTTCCTGAGTTGGGGGGAAGAAATGGGAGGATTTTCTTAATGGACTTAAGCTTGTAGAATGCGGTAGACACAGTGGAGTTTGCATGTGTGGCAAATGTTAATTTGTCATCTAGCAGTATTCCCAAATTTTTAACTTTGGTGACTGGTGTGGGTGGTGGACCTAGTTCGGTGGGCCACCAGGTGCCTGGCCAATGAGGGGAGAGGTTTCCAAATATCATCACCTCCGTTTTAATGGAGTTTAACTTGAGACAGTTGGTCGTCATCCAGTTGCTGATGGATACCATACCCTGATGGAAATTAGCCGCAATTTCATCTCCATTATTTTTTATTGCTAAAATCAGCTGGGTGTCGTCCGCGTAGGATGTTAGGCTCATCCCAAAGTCCTTGATGATCCTTGATAAATCTGTCACGTAGACATTGAATAGCGTAGGACTTAGGGATGAACCTTGGGGGACGCCGCAGGGAAGTGTCATCGGGGCGGAACTGAAGTTACCCAGTTGTACCGTTTGGGTACGGTTGGAGAGAAAGGAGGAGAGAAGATCTTTGGCCTTGTCCTGGATCCCTATGGCACTGACACAGTCGATCAAGATGTTATGATCGACCGTGTCAAATGCTGCAGATAGGTCGAGCAGGACAAGAACTGCTGTCCCACGTTGATCGAGAATAGCTCTTATCTCGTCTGTGGCTTAGATAAGGGCTGTTTCGGTACTGTGGTGTTTGCGAAAACCGAACTGGGTGTCGTCTAGTAGGGAGTGATCCCCGATGTATTGGGATAATTGTGCATTCATCAATTTTTCCGCTAGTTTTGCAGCAAAAGGCAGGCTGGCAATCGGGCGATAATTGTTAGTGTCCTCGGCGTCTAAGTGGGGGGTTTTCAATAGGGGTTTAAGAAGGGTATCTTTCCATTTGGCAGGATAGACTCCTGTAGAGAACATTGAATTAAAAATTTCTGTGAGTTGGGGGGCTAATATGTCTATTGCAGGAAGGAGAATTTGAGGCGGACAAGGATCATAGGCTGAGCCTGATTTAATGGTGGTCATGATCTTAGAGACCTCGGCTATGTTGGTAGCTGTAAACTGCTTAAAGGCAGCCTGGGTGGAGTTGAGTGATTTAGTTTGAGGAGGGTGGGAGTAGTCAATATTCCTGTGAGAAAACCTAGTGTAGATGTTATTAACTTTGTCATAGAAGAAGCTAGCAAGTTCATTACAGAACAGCTGAGAGGGAGTAGGCAGTGTTTGGGGAGGTAGTTTAGACAGTTTAGATACTACCATGTACAGTTGTTTATTGGAGTGTTTAGCTTCCTCAATTTGAGTAGAGTAATAGAGGCTGTTTTCTTCCAGAATCATTTTTTTGTATATAGCAAGTTCGCTTTTGTAGAGAGATTTATCCTCAAGGGTATACATCATTCTCCAATCTCGTTCTTGTTTTCGACATTTCTGTTTTTGTTTTCTAAGGGCGTTGGTGAACCATGGGGCTGAGGGAGAGTTGCGATTTTTGGAAATAGATTTTGTGGGTACTAATTTATTCATGGCTGTGGTGAGCCAATGGGTGTATTCATTGGCGGCTATGTTAGGGTCTTTAAAAACAACTGGCTGCGTAGATGAGAGGGTTTCGATAAGCAATTGATTGTCAAGATCTCTCCATGATTTAAAAGTTCCGGAGTGTGTAGTGGCAGGTGATGGTCGGACCATGCTATTGGCAGAACTTCCTTTATTTTGATGTTTTATTTTGATGTTTTGATGTATTAGTGATCAAACTTAGGGGGGTTAATTTACATATATTTTTTGCAGTAAATTTCTCCACAAGTGTTGTAAAAATGGTGTTGCGCTTGGCCACCTTACTTCATCCACTTGTCATACCTAAACTGCTATGGTTAATTAAAAAATCAGCAAGTTCCAGTATTTCGGACTGTTTATCAAAAAGCCAGACCAGCCTTTTCAGATTATAGATTGGAAGGACTGGTTGTCGTAGCACATTAGCTTTACTGGCGGCAGCATACTGACAGGTAGGGGTTTGCGGGGTCATCTTTCTTGTCGAGCTAGCCGTCTTCTTGGAACTACGCATGCGCAGTAGCCTGCGCATGCGCATTCCTCACCAGGTATGCGCATACGCAGGCTCCCGTGCATGCGCAGTTCCAAGATGACGGCAAGCTCGACAAGGAAGATGACCCCGCGATAAGGTAAGTTCTTTTTTAAGTCTTATTTTATGCTTAAAGTAATTTAATATTGTGGGTGGGAGGCGGGCGGCAAACTTCCGTTCCGCCCCGAGTGTGCGGAGAATTGCCCCATTTCTCCGCCTTCAATGCTAAAGGTGGAAGGGGCAAATAACCGCACATTCCGTGGGCGGAACGAAGATGTCCGCCCACCCCTACTGACAGGTCCAAAATAAGTGACTGACGATTATAGTCACTTTCTACTTATGGAATTACCTTATAATCAGGATTTTTTGGGTCCAAGACTTCTGATATATGAGTGTAATCAATAATTGAACTTTCTTTTGAGCTTTTAAATGTTGGTATACCTCTTGATTTAGATGGAAAAGACTCATTGAGCATTATTAGGCCTAGCTGCTGGAAGTTATCTGGACAAAACTTGGCTGCCCCCTTGCTTGACCTATCTGATGATTTGGGCGATACAAGATGTATGTTAAAATAACAGGAGAAGATTATACTGGCAGTAAGGTAATGGAGTGGCAAGGTTTTTACAGTGTCCCACAGAGTGAACAGTTGGGTTATTCTTCTACTTCTTATCGTGCTTAGATAACTGTTCAATATTATCAATTGGGAATGAAACTGTAGAAGCGCACCTTGTAACCAAGGCATCTGCAAGTCAGTAGTTTCCTCCTAAATGCTCAATTCTGTTGCAATACAGAATGAGAGGCCGCCCTTGGCATCACTTTGATTTGTTGAACTTGTGGCTAGAAAGTCAAATTCCTTGTAACCGATCAATAGGGTATCTTGATCTGCCCAGGTCTCCTGAAACAGTAAGATTTCAAAGGTTTGTAGAAAGGATATTGTATCTGGATCAGCCTACCGTCAATGCTCCATTCTGTAAAATATTAAATGGAATCAAATATTTTGTTTACAATTTCGTTGATGGACCAAGTAGCAATAGTTGTTTCATGCACAGAATTTGGTGAAATGTGGTTAAATTGTTCATATAGAAGATCCACTAACTTGATGAATGATAATTCAGGAATAGAAGATGTAAGCTTTAAAAGTGTTCCCCGGTTCATGCATGCCTCTGGATTCATACAAGGGGTGAAATATCATTTTCTTATCATAAAAATGTTTGATTTTTCAACATATGCTCAACGGAGGTCGCTAAACAGGATTCCATACCCAGGAATAGCCTACCCACTAGTACCCTATTCTGGGTCCTTCGGAGGAAACATTTATCAGGTTAACTGCAGGATTAGTTCCATTATCAAACCTGCACCCAGAAGTAGAATTAATAGCATTGGAATAAATTCACCGCCTCAATATTCTCAGCTAATGCATCAGGGATTTGTAGTTGGCAGACCTCCCTATTACTTGATGTTCCCTTGACGTCACTGTTTCAGAGGTCGTTGTCTGAGGACCATGTTGAGATTTGGGCTGGTTTAATTAGCTGTACTCAAGGGTGGGCACTATGTACCCATTGTTATTGACTCCTGCTGTTGTTTGCACTGACCGCTAAATTTAAAGATGGGAAAGCAATCCATGGGATTCTTTACAGGTTTGTTCATAATTTCTGGTGCCACAAAGAGAGCAAAGAGAAAATGAGGTATAAGTATTGGACCTTAAACCCCAGAGATGTAGATCACTTCTGGACTCAAGGGGAACCTCTGCCAAGGAGAAGAGCTGGAGAGCTGTAAGGAGGAGTACTGCCCCTTTGCTGTGTGTGCTTTGTTGGGTGGTCCTGCAGTTGCTGCTTCTGCCAAGGAGAGGAAAAAGACTGGAACTTTGCTGTGAACCTGCTTGAAGAAGAATCTCAAAGGGATTGTGTGTGCTGGCCTCCTGTTCTGGAGTCCCAGGCACACAAGGACCTCACCTGCAACCCACTGACCAGCACCTGGACTTGTGTGTGTAATCCTATATTCTAAAGGGCGCCAATTCCAGTTCCTGGGCCCCGAGAATTGTGTGGAATTGTGTGGTTGGTGCTGCAAACCAAAAGAAGCAACTCCGATATTGTCAGCGCCGCTGCCAGTGATGCCATGTCCTACACCATGACCGGGGGCACTGCACATGAAGTCCATAATGCACAGCACCACCTACACCGCAGCTCTGATGCCCTTCGATGCCTACCGATGCCTGCATTTATCAGCCTTCCCAACGCCTGTGTTCGCACGGATGCCATCCCTGCCAGTGCCTGCTTCCATTATCGCATAGACGATAACCGACGATGACTTCACAAAGTCTTTACATCACCTCACCGGAACCGAAGCCTCACCACCGACGCTGGCTAAATTTCCCCGTCTTGGATTCAACAACACATTGGCTCTTCGCAGACATGATGCCTCGCCTCCCCATGGCAACCAGGAAACTGGCATCGACCTCGGCGCCAACGCCTCACCTCCACAATGCTGCACATTGTCCATAGACTTTGTTTTCCAAGGTATTGTTGTTTGGATGTCCGTGTGACTCTGTGCCCAATGCTGTGCACCTCGCAGTTGGTGCCGTACTTTGGATTAGGTCCAGTTGGAGCTATTTTGCTTCTACAAGTTCTATTTATGAAATAACTGTTCCAAAGTCATAATTTGATAGATATATGCAGGTTTTCTGTCGTTTTGGTCTTATTTGGTTTAGATAACGATGCTTTGTTTTTCTAAACTGGTGTGGTATAAGTTTGTGGTGTTTTCACTATATGACTGTGTTTTGAGTGCAAATACATTATACATTGCCTTTGGGATAAGCCTGTCTGCTCATGCCAAGCTGTCAAGGGGCTGAGAAGGGGTTATATAAAGTGTGTAAATCCCTTACCCTCACTAGAAGGAAGGGTCCCTACGTGGACAAAGGTACATACCTCTGCACATTAGAGATCCTCATTTCTAACAACATCCAAACAAATTAAACGGATAATATTTACACTAATACTGAGATGATGTTTTAATATCATCAGATTCTTTTGTGACGTTTGGTTTGGTTGAATATCGTCCAGACATATGACCAAATTGTCACTATCACAGAGAATGAGATGGCGTTTGGATCTGTCCGGTACTGCACAAACTACCATAGTTGGACAAATTTGTTGGGTGGGTGGCACTGTTTTAATGAAGCTGTATAAGCGGATGGCAAGATACAACACTCAGGATCCGCATTAGTTTGAGCCTTTGCTACCATTGTGTATGCTCCCATAACCTTGTTCTGAACAACCACTGGGGGAAATTTAAGTGTATGCTATCAAGAGAGTGTGTCAGACAATCACCCAACACGGCACCCTGCGGGGACGTGCCGTCACGATCAATTACTGATGGGCACAGAACTTTTAAGCACAAACTCCCTTGGCCCCTATCCTTACCCTCCAGGCCACACCCACATCCTGTGGCACATAACCCCTGACCTACAGCAGCACATTCTGTACCAACAAGCACAAGAAGCCCAGCAGAGAGGAAGGGATAGGAACCACGACTGTGATGGGAGTCGATCTCCCCAGAACCGAACAGGACCCCACTAGCACCCCACTAGCCTCATAAGCCACCCCCACAGCCCACCTCAGCCACCGACTGAGAGTAGCATCAGAAGGCATCAGACCCTGGCCCGCCAGGCCAAATATCACAAAAAGAGAATACACCTTACAAAATGGTCTTGTAAGACCAAGTATACCCCAGGAACCTGTCTAACATCCAAACAATGCAGCCACACCTCATCCTCCGAAAGAGGAGCAGGACACAACACGAGCAGAACCAGATCCTCTGAGCAGTGAAACAAAGAAGGAACCTTGGGAACAAAGGAAGGATCAGGCCGAAGAACGACCCAATCCGGAAAGAACCTCAAAAAGGGCTCAGAACAAAGCAACAAGCCCAACTCCCCAACCCTCTGGGCCGTGGTGATAGTGACAAGGAAAACCTCCTTGATCATCAGAAAAAACAGAGACACCTCCTCCAGCGGCTCAAAGGGAGCTGACTGCAAAGCCTTCAGCACCAATGGAAGCTCCCAACCTAGTGTAAAGGGCTTAACCACGGGCTTCTTGACGAAACAACTCCTCAACAGACGGGACACCAAAAGAACACCCGGCTCACAGGTCAAACCCCTAAAGGCCTGCAACGAGGAAATAGCCAGACCCAAGTCGAAGCCATCCTTCAGGAAATCCGAGACACGCACAGAATCCACCTCCATAGCGGACCAGCACGGATCTGCACACCAACCCCAAAAAGCAACCCAATGCCAAGCATAGGATTTAAGAGTCGAAGGGCGCCGGGAATACTGGATAAACTGAGCTATCTCAGGAGGACACCCCATAGCCACAAGATTCATCCTTCCAACAGCCAGCCTGTGAGATGCAACCAGACAAGATAATCCTGGGACAGAGGAGGAAACAACAGGGGACAAGGAACCACTGGCAACGGCCAGCATGGCCCCACCAGCAACCTCAACTACAGCGGAATCCAAGGCCTTCGGCTTCAGGCAGGCGCCACCAGGATTACTGATGCCTGGTCCAACTTGACCTTCAGCAGGACCCTCAGAATCAAGGCAATTAAAGGAAAGGCATACATCAAGCCCCCTCCCACCGAACAGATAGAGCATCCACACTCCAAACCGAGTCTGACTGAACCAGAGAGCAATACCTCTCCCTCAAGGCAATCCCCAGGCTGCAAACAGGTCAACCACAGGGACCCCATAACTTCCCATGAGTACCCCAAACACCTCCAGTGTCATGCACATCTCCGACAGGGAGGGAAACAACCAGCTCAAATGATCCGCCTCTGAGTGCAACACCCCCGGCAGATACAACACCCTCAAAACAACAAGTTCAACTCTGCCCACCAGCAAATCTGTGGCGCTAACAAGTTGAGGGAAGTGACTTTTGCACTCGTTTGGTGGTTGACATAACACACCACCACAAGTTGTCAGTTCTCACCAGCACATCCCGCCGTAGGACCCAAGGAAGAAAATGCACCAAGGACCACTGAACAGCCTTTAATTCCCTCCAATTGGAAGACATCCCAGCTTCCTGGACTGATGAGATTCCCTGAACGGACTCCTGAGCCATCACAGCCTCCCAACCTAGCTTGTTGGCATCCATAGTCAGCACCAACAGTTCCTGGGACAAAAATGTATAGCCCTGCAAGAGTTTCTGTTCCTCCAGCCACCAGGACAATTCCCGGGCAATCTTCACACCCCCCGGAATCAACTGGTCGTAATCCTGAGACCCTGGACACCAGTGCCCCAGAACATGATTCACCAGATGGTACAGGTGTAACCAGGATCATGGAACAATTATCACCATTGCAAATATCAACCCCTGAACCCTCAACCACTGCCGAGCCATGGAAGAAGGGGATACCAACACCTTCCTCAGTTCTTGCACCAGGGTCAGTCTGTGAGGCTCCACCAGTTATGCTCTTGTGTTAAAGCCCCCCCCAATGAACAGCAGTTCCGGAGTGGGGTACAGATGGAACTTCTCCAAGTTCAGAATCCACCCTAACTTCTGCAGGAGACAGCAGACATCCTGGGTATGTGACTGAGACTTAAGCAAAGAAGAGGAAGATATCAACCAGTCATCCAAGTAAGGAAACACCTGGATCCCCTGAGCATGCAACAACCCAACCAGCGGTGCCAACACTTTAGTAAACACCCTAACAGAGGCAGAGAGACCAAAGGGCAATTTCTGGAATTGGTAATGATCGTGGCCTACACAAAACCTCAGAAACCTTTGTGAAACCTCATGTACCGGCACATAAAAATAGGCATCCCTGAGACACCAAAGAAGCTAGGAAATCCCCAACCAACAGGAAGTGCAGAATCATCAGCAGAGACACCATTTTGAAGGACCGATGAGGGATGTACAAATTCACAGTCTTCAGATCGAGAACAGGACGGAAGTCCCCATTTGGTTTCTGGATTAGAAACAGGATCCAGTAAACCCCCCATCCCTGTTGATTCATATGTACCCTCACCACGGCCCCTTTGGAAACCAGGTCCTGACCCCCTCCAAAAGAGCCCAACCCTTGACTGGAGACCTGGGAACAGGGGTAGCCCGGAACAAGATCTGATACCCCATTCTGACAATCCCCAGGACCCACTGATCCCTGATAAACTCCTCCCAGACCAGAAAAAAAGACCTGAGGCGACGCCCAACCGGAGTCCCCTCCAAACACCTCACAGAGTCATGACTTGGAAGGACCGGAAGCACCCGAGAGACTATGTTGACCCTGGGACTTATGGAAGGAAGAGACACCACCACCACGTCCCCTACCACGAAAGGGCTTGGCGGACATTTTAAAATAAAAGGCCTGTCCCAAAGCCCGTTTATAACCAGCAAGCTTTCCCTTCTGTGACGAGCGGACCGGAGCCAACAATTTCTTGTCCTCCACTGTCTTCTTTATCAAAGCCTCCAACGGTTCCCCAAACAGTTTGGAGCCCAAGAAAGGAATCTTCATGAGCCCAGACGTCTGTGCCACCTCCGCTTTCCAAGGCTTAAGATACACCTGTCTCCTTGCTGCCACCGAGGCACCAGCCTCCGCTGCCGAAGCACTAAGGGAAACAAAGGATAAGTAAGCCAATAAACGCAATTGCTGTTCTAATATTATCAAAGACTCAGAGGGATTCTCTTCCTGCAACAGCTGACAGTCCTTCAAAAATGACTGAACCAGATAACTAGTGTAGGCAGCAGAATGAACCGCAAGGTTGAAAGCCGCAATGGACCTTTTCAAAGCCCCTACCACCCTCTTGTCCCCTGGATCAGAAGGAACTGCATCGTCAGAAACCACCAGGCTCTGAGACACCAGTCCAGCCAGCATTGAATCAACCTTCACCACAGAAGGAAATTCCTCTGAGAACCCCTGCAAAGGATATCTCTTAGTAGGAAACCGGGGAAAGATATGTTTAACAATATCCTTCCATTCCCTTTCCAGCACATTCCACACTGATTAATTAACAGGAAGGCACTCAGGCTCCCTCCTCTGATAATTGGCGAAGTAGTCCTCCGACTCTTCACCCTCCAGGAGATCAGGGAACCCCAAATTGTCCCACACATGTTGCAGATTATTGTGAAGGTCTGCTCCCTGGACAAACCGACCCTTCACCTCCTCATGCGATTCCTCATCAGGATCAGGGACCACTGGGGCATCCAACTTCTGCCTTTTAGGCCCTTTGGATTCCCTAGCCAGAAAGACCACAGCCACTGTGGCTTGAACCATTTTCTGCACCTCAGCCAAAGAAGGAGCAGAGGAAGACCCATCAACCAGCTCCTCCTCCGCAAGGTGCTTACTCTTCTCTGACCGTTTAACCTCCTCCATGATGAGCTATGGTCAGAGGAGCACTCACAACATATATAGGCAGACCCTTCACCATCAGACCCCCCCCCATGGCCTATCAGAAGATGCCACATACACAGCCCAACCAAGCCCAAAAGGTCAGGAGCAAACACCTGACATAAACCAATCAGAGAGTCCAAAGCATACCTAAAACCAGGGACACAACCAAGCCCAGTCCTTATGCACCTGAGGCAGAGCACCAGAAGAACTACAATACGCAGTCCAAACTACAAGTAAGTAGAATGCCCCAACTGTATCCTATGCCAAGATACACAGCAATGCTCCTGGGCCCCAAGTAGTAAATCAGGGCTACCAATTAGACCCCAACAAAGCCACTGTGACACGAAAATCTGCCGTTCAAACCTTGCCCAAAGCTGCCATTGTACTAGGGACCAAAGCGCCACAGACCAAAGCTCAAACATCTGAGCAAATTCCTCAGCTCTCTCGCATGTCAGAGAGAGCACAAACAACAACCCACGACCTAGGCCCGAGAGCCCGACCACGTCACTGCAGTCATGAAATTCCTCGTCGAGACTCCAGCCCCACAAGGAGGACACCGTGATCCAGCACCGACCAGACCCATGCCTCACATTTTATTTATTTATTTGTAGGCTTATATAGCGCTAGAATCACTCCTCATGGAGTATCTCCGCGCTTGTGGAACCGGTAAACAGCGGGCATGGAATAGAGGTGAAATTAAATGTCATTTTTAAACAGGATGGTTTTTAGAAGTTTTCGAAATGTAAGATGTTCTTTACATTGTCTCAATGACAGAGAGAGTTTGTTCCACAGCTTGGGACCAGCAATGGATAGGGCTTTACCTCCATGTCCGGACTTCTTTGTGCGGGGAACTACCAGAAGGAGGTCTTTGCTCGATCTGAGGGAACGTGTTGGAACGTAGGGAACAAATTTCTGTTCGAGATAGACGGGCCCTTGTCCGTTCAGACACTTATGGATCAAGCAGCAAATTTTAAACTTGGCTCTTTGTCGAATTGGGAGCCAATGCAGCTGTTCAAGTAGGGGCTTGGAGGCAGTTCTCGGGGGAGCATTCTGAACTAGGCGAGCTGCCGTGTTCTGAATGACTTGTAGCTTAGCCAGCACTCCTTCGTTTGCCGAAAGCAGCAAGCCATTGCAATAGTCGATCCGACTAAGGATCAGTGCTTGGACGAGAGTTTTCTTAACCGAGTCAGGTAGTAAAGGGAAAACTTTACAAAGCAGACTGATGGTATAGAAGCATATCCCTGAGATGTAACTTGTGTGTTGCTTCAGCGACAGATCGTGGTCAAACCGAATTCCCAGGTTCTTCACGACCTGTCTAGGTTCAGGGACTGCTTCTAGGTCTGACGGCCACCATTCAGGAGTCCATAGAATTTTTGCCTCCCCAAACAACATAACCTCCGTTTTGTTGACATTACATTGGAGGTAGTTGATAGACATCCATTTTGCCACTGCCTTCATGTCTGAAGAAAAAAGAGTTCCTAACCTCAGCGGAAAGAGTTTTAAAAGGGAAGAGGAGCTGCGTGTCATCTGCGTATGATACGGGGATGAAGCCGTACCTACGCAATACTCCCGCCAGGGGTGCCACATAGATATTGAAAAGGGTTGGGCTCAAACAAGAGCCCTGTGGCACCCCCTTAGAAATCTCTGTTTCTGCTGAGCGATATGCCCCCATGGTGACTCTCTGGGTGCGATCAGCTAGGAAACTCTTCAACCAGTCAAGGGCTTTATTCTTAATGCCAGCGTTCGACAACCGTTCAGTCAAGATAGAATGAGACACGGTGTCGAACGCTGCAGACAGATCTAATAGAACCAGTATGACTGAGAAGCCCTTGTCCTGGTACATGTGAAGGTCATCAGTGACAGACAGGAGGGTGGATTCTGTACTATGTTTGGGGCGGAATCCTGACTGGGAGTAGTCCAGGGCATTGGCGAGTTCAATATGGCCGGATAGATGGTGGTTCACATGTTTCTCTATAAGTTTCCCCAGAAATGGTAAAAGGGAAATGGGTCTTAAGTTGGTTAGATGAGACCATGGAGTAGCAGTGTTTTTTCTTATCGGTCTGACAAGAGCTCGTTTCCACTCCTTAGGGACAACGCCTGAAGTAAGTGAAAGATTCACTAATTCAGTAATCTTTGGGCATAATTGTTCTGCCAATACAGGCATTAGCCTGGCAGGGATGGTGTCATCTGGGCTCCCACTCTTATTCTGTTTTATAAGTATAGATGTTTCTTGTAATGAGATTGGAGGAAGGATATCCAAGGAGTATTTATCCAATCTAGCTTCTGTTTGTGTCTGAGGGAATACTAAGTCTATGGGAGTGGCCCGGTTTGTGCACACTATTTTATCATAGATAGTGTTAATTTTTTTGGTGAAAAAACAAGAAATTTCATCACACAGCTGCTGGGAGGCTATTTCAGGGGATTCGCATGCAGTAGGTTTAGCGAATGTTTGTAAAAATTGAAAAAGAACCCTAGGGGAGTTCCCTGCCTCTTGTATTTGTGACGCAATATGGGTTTTTCGCGCTGTGCAAATCGCTTTGTGGTAGAAGGATAGTGCGTCCCAGTATTTTTTCTTATCCTCTTGAAGATGGGACGTTCTCCATCTTTTTTCCAGTTTCCTAGCTCCTAATTTCAATATTCTTAGATGATCAGAAAACCAGATTTCTTGTGTTTTAGCTGGCCTAGATTTGAAATGCTTCAATGGGGCAATTTGGTCTATAACTCTCTTTGTTTCTCCTTCAAATCTTTTCAGAGCAATTTCAATATTATCCAGAGGTGGGAGAACCGGGGAATTAAATATTTCACCAAAGGTGGTGTTGGTAACTTTATGCCACTGTCTGCAGACACTGGGTAACGAGCTGGAGCATGAGGGGGTAGGTGCCTGGAAGGGGGTACTAAATTCTACGATAAAATGGTCAGTCCAGCTCACTTGAGTAGCCGGTGGGCAGGAGACAAGCGGGACGTTGGAGAATATCAGGTCTAAGGTATGACCTGCCCGATGCGTAGGTCCACAATTCCTTAATATTAGTCCTAAGGATGATAGATCTACTAGTAGGGATTGTGCTTCCTTACAGTCTGGTTTCTCACTGTGTACGTTAAAATCTCCAACTAATATGAACTTGCTATTATAGTTGATATGTGGGGCTAGTAGTT
Source organism: Lissotriton helveticus (assembly GCF_964261635.1). Classification (NCBI taxonomy): domain Eukaryota; kingdom Metazoa; phylum Chordata; class Amphibia; order Caudata; family Salamandridae; genus Lissotriton; species Lissotriton helveticus. The sequence continues at coordinate 912,675,519 of NC_136059.1, read as the reverse complement.
CAACCAAAATATTAGAAAAATTGTTGTAGGGACCAGGTGGACGATACACTAAAGCACCTTTATAGTTTTCTTTAGGGGATGTGTGTATTGTGAAAACTAAAATTTCAATTTCGGTAGACGTGAGTTCGTCTAGGACCGAGATGGTCAGCTCTTCATTATAAACAATAGCAATCCCACCGCCAGTTTTCGCTGGACGGTCTAGCCTAAGTATTTTATAGTTGCAGGGGATTCCTAGAGTTATGGCTGGGGTACTGTGTGGTTTAAGCCACGTTTCCGTGCGATAGCATACCTCTGGTTGTTTGGAGGAAATTAGTTCCCAGACCTCAGCAGTATGTTTAGAAAGAGATCTGATGTTACACAGGATGTTAGTATACCCTAATGGAGGATCATCAGCAGCTTTCGAAATAGAAATAGAGGGAGGCAAAGAATTAGGGCAACTTATATAGGACGTCTTTCTGATATGCGTAGAAAATTGCGTGTGGCACAAGCAGCAAGAAAAAGGTCCTTCAACCTCTGGTAGTAAGCTGCATCTTACGCCAGATGTATCGTGTGTATTAAGACTCAGCAGTACCTGCGAAGTGTAAGTCAGCCTTTTCTGGAAGGATACGTGGGGCACAATTATAAAGTCCTCCATGTCCCTTGGCCCGGTCTGGCGCGGACGGGCGCAGACGGGCAGGTCTTTGGCTCGTCTTCGGCGCGTATGAATGCGCCCCCCTGCGCGCAACCGCTGCACGCTAGAGCCGACGAGTGGCTAAATAGCCCTTAGTGCAGGAAGGCTAGAGCGCTAACCGCTCGATCCGCCAAACAGGAAATGTGTGGGCGTGTCTCTCTGGCTCGTACCTGTCCCGCCCTCCGCTCAACGCTATTGGATACCGAGTCGGACCAGGGCGGGCAGGCTGTAACACAGAGCGCAGAGTTTACAGAGTGAATCCTAAAGCCCCTGGCAGCTCCGTGAATGAGCGCGAGCACAGAGGGTAAGTGTGTTTAAAATTAGCAATCAATTTATAACACTGTAAAAGAATTCCAAATTCGCAATCAATTTAAAATCAATTTACATTGGGACATAGAAATCACAGTTCGTATCCACAAAGCCAGCAGAGTATTACTGCTCTGCCAATAATTACCTGGCACCACAAAGCGGGGTCGCCATCAATGCGGCAAATGCTGAATGCCTCCCGCCAGAGGAGTGGCCTCACCGCCACGCCCCCGGTGTGTAGTCTTCGCGCCTCAGCCAATAACGGCACACAACCCTCCTTGAGGTCCCGTTGATGCAGTGACTTACCCACAAGGGTGAAATACTGGAAACGCTTTGGGAAAACCCCGGGAAGCCAAACACCTCCCCCCATCAGGCACATCCCAGGCGACCTGAAGGGAAGAACAGGTCAAACAACGAGGATCGCATAGTCAAACCCTAATTCAATGGTCGCTACAGCAGACTGCCCCACACCTACCGTAAATCACAAACTGGAGGAAGTAGTCACCTCCAGCAGACAGCTTTGTCGATCACCTGCAGAAAAAACATAACAGGATGTGCGGCAGTAGGTCATGGGTTATGTACCACCAGATGTGGGAGTTGCCTGGAGGGTAGGGATGGGGCCCAGGGAGTTTCTGCTTGGAATTTCTGTGGGGAGGAGCTATCGCTCATGTGTTAATGACTGTGAGGGGTAGGTCTGACAAGGGGGTAATGCAGTGGCAATCGTATGGGCATGCCATCCCCTCGGTGCGGTTCAAGTCACACTGGCCTTTTGCCGACCACTTCCGCACCATTGTCGAGAGGACCATGGCCATACGTGGTCACTGTATGGCCCCAATTCAATAAGGCTCCCAGGGGCCGAAAAGCCACCTGCCACTCTGCCCCCTGTTCGACGGAGCTCCTCTATAAGCTCAAAAGGAGGAGGAGTGTGGAGGAGGGCCATAGCCACTGGGGGCCCAGCAGGGCCCGACACCCCCATCTTGATGCCTGCCCCCCCCAAACATTCTTGGCAGTGGCAGATGACAAAGGGATTTTTTAAAAATGCTCAGTACCATGCAGGCATTTTTCGCTTTGGGAGCAGCACAAAATGTAAGTTCTTAAGAAAAAAGCTTAGTATTATTTTTATTATAAATTATTTATTTAATTATGTATTTATGGTTGTTTATATAGAGCAAAGTTTACCCGAAGGTGTCAGAGCACTTTACAATAGAACCAGTTACGTAACATAAGGACTTTAGAGTGCATGAATTACATCAAAGATACATGCAGATAAACTCTGAATTAACATGAGAATAGTAGTAAGTACATAAGTTTACTACAGATACTAGTGGTTAGAGTTACAAATATACAAGTTGCAAATTCACTCAAAAATATATATATATGTTACATTTTTACAGAGCATGATCTTCTTGCCGTTGCTGGGGTTTTTGCAGTGCTTGTTCTGCCAGACCTTCAGGGTTCAGGTGCACTCACGCGAGGTGTTCTTGGGCCTGGAGGGATCCTAGTACTGGCCGTAGGGGAAAGAGGTTGGGTGGTGGTGGGCGAAGGCGGCATGTGAGAGTCTGCAGGTTGATCTCACGCTGCATGGGGAAATCAAGCCGGGTTGTAGACATCTTGCCCCGAGATCGGCCTAGCAGAGTGGTCAGGCCTTCGAAAGTGCCCCAGTCCTCCGAGGGTCTTGACTGTATCAAGGGCTCAGGGTCAACGCCCCTTTCAAATGTTATACAGGCATATGTGTACCCACTGCACTCTGGCAAACCCTCTGGGGAAGCTCCAGTGCCTGGCCCCGCCCGTGGCTGATGTTGTTGCCATTCTCTACCACCGGGTACCTCTGCGCCGCAGTTTAAAGGCTCACTCCAGGTCTTGGGCCATGACTGTGGGTGCAGATTTCCTCTGGAGCTCCGTGCAACTCATGGGGCCCACCGCACGTAGAGCGGTGCGGGGCTGCACCGCCACCTTGCCACCAGACAATAAATGAACACCAGACAATGAATTAATCAATTTTCCTCTTCCATTTAAACACTCCGATTCCAGACTGATGATTTGTGTTTAAATTAATGGGTGGGAACGGTACAATCCACAAGTATAATATGTTCAATCTGGACTAGAGTAAGGAGTCAATATTGGTATTGTAGCTGGAAATTAAAATGCAGATTTGCCCCAGAATCACTTTTAGGAATGTATGAACTGTAGATTAGAATTAAAAACGTACTGTTTTTTACGTACTGGTTGGTCTGGTTTCATTATTTATATACAGCTTCATACCAGAAACAAGGATATTGTAGCACGCTATTTGTATCAACTGTTTGGTGCATATTTGAAGGGTGGTTGTGTGGTTAGACCTTTATAGGACATGTTAGGTAAAGATTGTGAAAGGAACAAAAGATGGATGGAATGCTGAACAATACAAATATTCACCCCAGTCACAAAGATCTGGGTTTAATCCATCGTTCTTTTGCTCATCACGCCATCCCAGTTTGGACCCAGTGTTAGAACTGGGGGTCTCTAGTTGGCAATGGTATACACCTTTGACCAAATAGGGACCTTTGATTCTAAGTCAAGGAAAGGGGATTACACTACTGTATAACCCCTGCTCACCCCCTTGGTAGCTTGGCACGAGCAAACAGGCTTATCTCAGAGGCAGTGTGTTAAGCATTTGTGAACACATACAGTAATACAGTGAAAACACTACAGATGGACACAACACAGGTTTTATAAAAAATAATTATTCTTTATATAGACTTAACACAAGACCACAAATGACAAAAATCCACAATACTGTAATCGATATTCATTCTTCAAGATGGTAGAAATAGTTCAAAAATAGGTTATTCACTTAAAAGCAGTCTTTAGCAACAGATAACCCCAATGGGAGTTATCACGACGTCAAGGTCAAAGAAATCCCAAAGTACCGCTCTGACCACGATGTGGGAAGCGTCAGGCCCAGAGTCAAAACAGACCCACAGAGAACAGTACCTGGGAAACATGAAAACAAACACAGCTCACGGCGTCGGGGAGGTGCGGCGTCATTGGAGCATTGCGGCGTCGGTTCCTTACTTCAGGGAAGATGATGCATTGGTGTCCTGCATGCTTGCGCAGGCAGGGAGGGGTCCCCTCCTGACCGTAGAAGAGATGACATCACAATGGTGCTGAAACCACGGTTCCGTGCGGTCACGATGTCAATGGATTCTTGACCACCCACGTCGACGATCTGCTCCGCGATGATGTCAGCTTCGGAGTCGAAGCGGCATAGCAGCAGGCGTCGGGCCGGTGTCACAAGTCGGAGCAGCGCTATCGCAACCTTACAATGTTGTTCGCTGGCGTCGATGTGGGGCGGCGGCTGGTGTCGGTGAAGAACCGGGTTTTCAGAACCCAGCGGCGTCAGGGACACGCCCAAAGTCTTCGAGTTCCCCTGTCCTGGCAAACAGAGACACGGAATACTTCTAGGTGGCGTCAAAGATCAAATTTATTAGCTGCAGCTAGTAACAGTAAACCAAGCAATACAACACGGTGTACAACTCAGGAGACTGCTCAATTTTCGTAGAGCAAGACATCACTTTTTATGCTGTTTTCAGTTAACTACGAATGCACACCCACTGCGGCAAATTCTGACGAATGACAATACATTTCCCACACATTATTACATTTCAAAAAGCTCACTTTACATCGTACCAACCCACAGGTTAATTATTAGGACTGTCCCAAATTCGATTACCAAAAGCCGAACAAACCCATAATTGAAAGCACTACCCATGTAATGAAAAGTCGTAAAGAAAGAAAAAATTCAGATGCTGAGTAGGATAAGATATGTGCAAAAAACTAAAAGTTAACGATATCCTGAACATTGATTGGAAATTTCAGACAACGATCGGTTAGAGAAATTGGCTTCGTGGAAGGGTCAGTTTCAGGTGACGGGGTCAGCATCTTGCAGTTCACTCACAAGTCGGAAAAAGGCCTAGTTAATGCGTGCATGAACAACGAAGCCCATGCAACTTTGTTCATTCGTTTACCTCCACGGCCTACGTGAGGGCAACACAAAATGGCGTCACGAACAACTTAAACAAAATGGAGTCCGGTCCCGAAAACCACGGAACCTCAGGCCCTCCTTTTGCCATTATGTAGGCAATAACCTAAACTCACGTCAATCTGAATCCAGGTCTATGTCTATTCTCATCAGGTCATCAAGGTGTTGCTGTAACATCATCTTATTATCCTTCACTTTTCTCGGGAAGGGTCTTCTCACACAGATTGTAGCACAAAGACTACAAATGGCGGGACCACACTGGATGCATAAGCAACACGAGAAAAGGATCGCTAAAGCCATACCAAGGAACATCAGAATCTTCCATCCCCATTTGGACAGCAGTTCCCAAAACCATCCCATCAACGACCAGTTCCCTTCGTCTACATGTATAGACTCAGCAGACTTATGCAACTTCAAGATGGCTTGGTACACTGTCGGAGCGTTATCAGGTATGAAAATGCAGCAACTAGACCCGATCAATTTACATACTTCACATCTATCTGCAAGTATAATATCTAAAACAATACGGTTCTGTAATGTCATAAGACGATCCGCTTGAAGCTCAGCTGTAATATTGCTAAGGGCACCTGCCGTTTCATTTATAGTGGCCTCAACCACTCTCGTAAGCTGACGAATATTCCTACTATTAGCCATAGGACCCCAAAAGGGCAGGAAACCCTTAAAGAAGTCTCCAACTTCTTGTGCGACTGTATCTTTTGCATCGATAACACCTCTACCATATCTTGTCTTATGGTAATTAAAAGCAGCTGTTTACGTAGGGGGAAGCAAAAATGCCACATAACATGTGCCTGAGAAATCAGGAGGCAACCATGTATATGCTCTGTCGTAACAAACAAAATACGTGCCTTTAGCTGGCACAAACGGTGGAGATTTCTGGGACGTATAGACATAGGTGTGTACACACACACTTTTACCAAGCTGAGCTCTCGGATTCTGACCATTACCTTGTAGACAAAAATGACCTCGGTGGGGTACAATCCAAATAGGAGGAGACCTTTTCTTTCTCTCCTTTTCTGTCAGGCTAATACTATATCTCGTCTTATTCCAACCAACATATGCTCGTACCTCATCCTTAGGGATAGCATTGTACGCATCAATATCCCTGATCATATCTAGTATTCCCTGTATCAAGGCATTATTACTCGCATTATCTTTGACGGAACGTACAGGAGAGGCTTCATTCGCATAGATAAACATTGCTTGGAGTGCCCATACTGACCCATTAGGCGAAAAAGGTAAAACCAAATATGGCATTCCCTTATCTGTCGTATGCGGCATAAGACCACAAACCCAACAATTTCTGGTATTTACGACTAGCTGATGCTGATGCAACATCTGTATAAACGAATTGTTCACAAATTCTGATCTTCATGTCTGTTCATGTTCAGGCAACGTATGAAACTCATGTGGAGAAACAGTAGGAAAATAAAGAGTAGGTTGGGACGTAGATGCAAGCGTCTGTTGTGTAACATAGAAAATCCAGCCCACACAAGCTAACGTAATATTCAAAAGCATTAGAAAACACAGTATCAAAAAACATTTGCTATGAACCAATGTACACATTTTCATTTTAGAATCAATTCTCTCAACAACCTTATCAGACTAAAAAAACTCCACCCTCTAACGTGCTGCTCACGGCTATTACCTTCTTCACTTAAGTGTGCGTCAAGATCGTACTAATGACCCTGAACCACAGACCTTATGTCAATACGCGGCTCACCCCTTAAGGCTGTACCACGACCCTGCAGCGGAGTCCGGATGGTGACTCGAAAAAGGAAAAAAGTCTCTTGATAAGACAAAGTGTAATTCACTACATCAAAAATTAGAATTTATTTGTCCATTTATTTAATCACTCTTGGTCTTAAATTGTAGCGCTCTTTACCATGCACAGTTTGCTCTTGAAAAAGGATTTCCGCATTCGTCGTGTCGATTCTTAGATGCAAAGGCACAGCAGCTTGCAGGATTTCATCATCCTCGCGTTCTGACTCAGTCCGTGTCAAATGTGCATCGCTAAAAGGTACGAATCTAGGAACTCTTTCACACTCTGTATCAGCTATTCCATCCCTCACTCACTTATCATACGGTAAGGGCAAAGGGACCTTCTTACAATGGGTAGCATGTACCCAGTTTTTTTTTACCAGCTACTCTAACAGCAGTTCTAGTGGCCAAAAGGACTAAATGTGGTCCAGTCCATCTCGGCTCCAAGTTCTTAGTTCGTTGAAAATTGTTCGTAAGCACAAAGTCACCAGGTTGAATCATATGGCCTGTATCTGCAGTAGCTGTCGGCAAACTGTCATAGACCAGTTGGTGGAGAACACGTAATTTAGCAGTCATGTAAGTAATCCACCAACATAGGGTACTTAAATGTCACTAAATTTCTTAGGACGTGGCACACCCCAAACATTCGCCGGACGACCAAAAACTATTTCGTATGGGCTAAGTCCCACACGAGAATGCACTGTCGTCCTTGTTGACAAAAGAGCCAACGGCAAGGCATCTGGCCATGTAAGACCAGTACTCGCTTGTATCTTAGCTAGCTTCAACTTAAGGGTGCCATTATAGCATTCAACAAGTCCAGCAGACTGGAGGTGATTCGCAGCATGGAATTTCTGATTGATACCCAAACCCGCACACACTTTCTTCATGATCTGACCCACAAATTCACTCCCATTGTCGCTCCATACAATTCTCGGCAAACCATACCTAGTGAAATAATCTTTGAGCAAAACATTGGCTGTAGACAAGGCAGTATTATCCTTTTAGGGGGTAGGCCTCTATCCATCTGGAAAAGGCGCAAACAACCACAAGGACATAGTTCAAATTATTGCATCTCTCCATGTGAATGTAATCTAGCTGTATCACCTCAAACGGATACGTCGGAGGAGCAAAATGACCAGCTGGAGTTGGAGTTCCCTTTCCAGGATTATACTTCAGACAAACCATACAATGCTTCACCACATTCTCAGCACATTTCAGAATTCCAGCATTCTGCCATACTGGAGCCAACCACTTACATATTCCCTTCGAACTAATGTGAGCCATTCCATGAGCCATAGTAACCACTGGGAGCACATACGCATCTGGTAACAACCATCGCTGGTGTTCCGACAATTCAACTCAACAACCTGTTGAATCCAACATACCCGTAGTTTCTCTCCACAAACTCACTTCCTTCTCTGTAGCTTCAGCCGGAATCATCTTCACACTTTCTATTGTGTCTTCACACATTCCACCAGCCATAACCCAATTAGCAGGGCCTGCAACATACATTCGGCTCATCATGTCTTTTGCCGTTTCCTTCGCAACTTCATCCGCAAAAGCATTCCCTCGACCTACATCATCCACAACTTTCTTATGCGCACTACACTTCACAATTGCAATTTGCTTTGGGAGAGTAAGTGATTCTAGAAGTTCATTCGCTAAGGGCCAGATGTAGGTAATCCCCGATTACCGATTCTTAAATACCGAATCATACCGATTCGGTATTTAAGAACTGGCAATCGGGATGAAGGTATATTTACCGAATTAATTACCGATTCGGTATGATTCGGTAATTAATGAATCAGTATTTACCGAGTCTGTAACTGCCATTGTTTCCTATGGGCCTTGAGGCCCATAGGAATCAATGTCAATTACCGAATCGGTAAATACCGATTCGGTAATTGTGGGAAATATTGAAGGGTGGCAGGGTGTCACTTTGACACCCTGTTGTACCCCTCAATTGTGCATGGGTGCACATGTTGCTGACATACATGCCCTTAGGGCATGTTTGTCTGCAATATGGCACTGTTTAAAAAGCAAAAAAAATGCTTTTTAAATGGTTTTCTTAATTTACCACCAACTACTACTTGGTGGTAAATTAAGAATTCGTAAACCCTTGTAGCACTGAAAATAGTGCTACCTACATCTCAAATTACAGAATCGGTAATTTTACCAATTCGGTATCTTACCGAATCGGTAAAATTACAGATTCGGTAAAATTACCGATTCTGTAATTTTACATGCCCCTACATACCAATGTCCAAATACCGGTTGGAAACGGCCGAAAATCTGTATTTTCGGCCGTTTCCGACCGGTATTTGGACACCTACATCTGGCCCTAACTGTCCATGCTGAATTTTCGTACCATGAGAAGTAAGAAATCCTCTCTCTCTCCACAAACGTCCGAAACTATGGGCAACACCAAACGCATACTGGCTATCAGTATAAACATTCACTCGCTTTCCTTCCGACAACACACACGCTCTTGTCAATGCAATCAACTCTGCTGCTTGTGCAGAATTATCTGCTATGCATGCTGTTTCATCAACTTTTTATTAAAGTTTTGACGGCATATGCTGCAGTCGTCTCACCATTCGGAAGCTTGAAGCACGAACCATCTACCCATAAGGTACCATCAGCATTCGTAAGAGGAGTATGTTTCAAATAAACTCTAGCCTTTGTTTCCTCCTCTGTTCGGAGAAAGCAATCATGCTGTTCTTGAGCATCTGTCTCTACAGAAATCGGCAACAACGTGGCTGGATTCAACACATTGCATCTTTTGATGTGTACATGGCTAGCCAACAGTGTCAACTCATAACCTGACAAACGTGCACTAGTAAGGTGCTGTGTCCTATTCAATAAAGTATCCACTGCATGTGGGACCATCACAATCAACATATTATCCAATACCAAACCAGCAGACTGTTGGATAGAAACAGCCGCTGCCGCTGTAGCTCTCAAACAACTCGGCAACGCTCTAGCTACCGGATCTAACGTAGCTGAAAAATACGCACATGGACGCTGCTTGTCTCCAAATTGTTGCGTCAACACTGACAATGCACAACCTTCTCTCTCGTGTACATACAACGTAAAAGGCTTACTGTAGTCCGGGGTACCCAACACCGAAGCCGAACACAATGCATCACGTAACTCAGAAAAACTTTTCTGACATTCGTCAGACCAAGGGAGAGGATAAGGAGTATCTTTAAGAGTCAGCGCTAATAGAGGTTTCGCTAACAAAGAACAATTCGGAATCCACTGTCTACAATACGAAGTGATACCTAAGAAGGCACGCACTTCTCTCTGTGTGGATGGCACACTCATTTGCGCAATCGCTTGAATTCGTTCTGGGGTCAATCGTCTTCCCTCTTTCGACAAGAGATGACCTAAGTAGGTTACTTCTTGGCGGCAATACTGTAACTTTGAAGGTGGCACTTTATGATGAAGGTCAGACAAATATCGCAACAAGGAAAGAGTAGCCTCTTTACAAATCTCTTCATCATCAGCAGCAATCAGTAGATCATCAACATACTGAATAAGAGTAGCCCCAGAAGGCAATACCAAACCATCAAGCTGAGTTTTCAACGCCTGACTATAGATGGAGGGACTTTCACAATAACCTTGAGGTGCGCGCTTAAACCGGAAGCTTCGGTCTCCTAAAGAAAAGCCAAAAATGTCTCTACTCTCCTCAGCGATCGGAATACTGAAGAAAGCATTCTTCAAGTCAATGACATAAAACCAAGCAGCCGAAGCAGGAATCAGAGTCAACAAAGCAGTGATATCAGGGACAACAGGAAACTGTGGCACAACAATTTTGTTGACCTCTCGAAGGTCGATCACAAACCGATACACAGGTGGCTGAGAAGCATCAGTACGCTTAAGGACAGGCAAAACAGGACTGTTACACACATTACCTCTCATTTCCTCAACCACACCCTTCTCAACGAAATCATAGATAATCGCTAAAAGAGCTCTCTCGCCATCGATCGACATCTTACATTGCGGAATACGAGGTAGCCTAGCATTTGATTTGAGGGTAACAACATACGGTGGAATCTGCAAAAGGCCAACATCATTGGGACCTGTAGCCCAAAGCGTATCAGGAAGCGAACGCAATCCCAGTGGAAGGCAATCTTTAGACAAATACATCGGAGAAATCACTCTCTTACCCAAGGTAAGATGTACTCCCGAAGGAGAGCAATGTAATGTTGCATACAATCTTTTCAGCAAGTCCAAACCCAACAGATTCTCACCACAACCAGTCGTTAGAATAAGTGGAGCTTCCAATTCACAAGGGCCAATAGAAAGGGACAAAGGACTAGAAACCGGATTACGAACTGGGGCGCCTGAAAATCCTACTGAAACATTGGTCAAGCCAGACAAAGGTGCGCCAGGAAGTTTAGAGTGCATGATAGAACTCTTCGTCGCACCAGTATCCAAAAGAAAAGGTTCTACCACACCTGATGTAATCACTTCAACATAAGGTCCACTCTGGTCTACTGGAACTGACACTACTCCCTCACTTTGTCCATGGCTGTCCTAGTTATCGTTATAGCCAGCACTCTCACCTTCGACACAATAGTCCTCAACATAGTACTGGGCAGACTGACCACTCAGAACATTCTGTCTGTCAAAATAATTTGCAGAATTCTGAGGGGGGAAGGGAGCGCTCATTCTGCGGAAACACACCACATCCCCTACCCCTAGGAGCTTGCTGGAAACCACCACGACCTCTTTGACCAGATACACCATTCGCATGCTGTAGCAGAGCCGGGCAACTATTCTTGAAATGACCTTCCTCTCTGCAATAAGCACACTGATTAGGTCCAGGAAGGAATCGCTGAGCGTAAGGCTCAGGCTTCTGAAACAATCTCTGAAACTGTGGAGGTTGCTGAAACTGAGGCTGATTCTGACGAGGCGGATACGCTTGCTGTAAAAGAACATTCGTCTTTAGGTCTTTCATTTTCTTCTCTGCTTTATCTCTCTGCTTTATCCTTCTCATCTTTATCCCTATTCTCATAATATTGTGCAGTAGCCAATATCTGGGCCGACGAAGAAACAGCCCATGAACTCTCAGAGTCCTTCAACTTATTAGAAAGCTCGGGAAGTAAATTAAAGACAAATTTTTCCACAAACAACCTTTGACCACCTTCCGTACTCATATCCTGACCACTATGATCGATGAACGTCTCTTCAAACCTAGTGAAGAAATGAGACACACTCTCGTCTTTCTTTTGTTTGCATGCTGCTAACTTATCCCAATTCACTCGTAAAAGAGGCATCATAGTTTTCCTCAAATTAATAATCCTACCAGGTAGTTCTGCAACTAAGGGTTCAGGTTTAGCACCTCCAACCTGTCGACCATCTGCAGCAGTAATATTCGCCCACGTATCTCCTAACTCTGGCGCATGATCCTCATGACGGATCTTCGCCCACAAAGGTTGCGGAACTACATTACCCATCAACATATCTATGTCAGCTAAATTCATAATACACGCATCAACTGTCTGAGACAACTCCTTGTAATAATCATCAGGATTCTTACGAGGATCAGGTAAGGTCTGCTTAAGAGCCTCTGCTCTCTTCCAAAGAACATGTACCCATACTCGCTGAAAATGTGCCTCTGCAGCTGGAATACCCAAATTGACATTAGCCTGAACTGCGTCTCTCCATACAGGAGGAACCTCTCTCATAGGATACTGCTTCACTTTCCTCCTAACAGAGGAATCAGGTTCATGCAATGTCTGAGGCGGTAGCCTAGATCTGAAAGCAAGTATCAGGCTCTACTATTGTCCCTTTAGCAAATTCTGACTGAACATCGAGCACATCCTGCGGAATCGGACCCAACTCATTATCTTCCCATTCCTGACGCAGAAAAGTACACATTACATCAAAAACATACCTTTGCTTAGGCGGATCCCACTGAAAGAAAACATCCATAACCGCTGGTAAATCATATCTAGAAGCATTTAAAATCCATCTACGAGCCAACAAATCCAACACCGTCCGTTCCTCGGAACTAGGAAGCTGACTACGACTCTGCTTACGTTCCGACACAGGGGTCATATTCAGTGAACCAAACAGTGGAGACAGCAAATTAGCAACAGTCTCAGTCATTCGTTTTCGAGCAGAAGGAGAAGAAGCAGACATAAGAACAGGAGAATAAGTATTCTGAGGCAGAAGAGGTGTAGGGACAAGAACAGTAAGAGTCGAAGATGCAGAAGTAGAAGGCAAAGGAGTTTGAGGCAAAGCTGGTAACAAAGCTGGGGTTGCGCAGTAGAAGGGAGAACCATCTGTGGAGCACCGGGTGGCTGAACAACAGCAGGAGGTTGAACAACAAAGGGTGTTACAACCGGGGGTAATGGAGGCGCAGTAGCACCCTGCACATAGGGGGGTGGCAATCTCAGTAAATGAGATATCAAAGGATCTTTTTCAGGATCTTCAATCACCTTCAGAGGAGAAGACGGCAAGGCCAGATAACATTTATCTATGGCCATGCAACGCTGTCTATCTGACACTTCACTCGCACGCTCTTCTCCATCTTCCCAAAACTGCCTAGCAGCTTGTAGTACTGACATATTCTTATCTTTCCTATCTCTTTTTGCTTGCTTAATTTCTCGCTGTTTGGCTTCCTTTCGCCAAAGACGGAAAGAGTCAAACATTGCCGGCCGGGCTTTCTTCCTAAATAGCGCAACTTCCAGATTATCTAAAATATTTAATTCGAAACAACCATGTTGGGGCCATCGTAAAACACCATCTTTCTTCGCATAGCGGACCCACACTTCGTTATAAGTAATAGGACCCACTCCGTGTTTTGAATAGAGCTCATAAGTCGGAGTTCCAACCGGAGGTATCGGACACGAATCCTCCAATCGGGAATCCCTGTTGCAACCACAACTAAACCATTTCCTAATTTTGCTAAGACCAGGCATCTTATAGCTCACTAATCTAGCTTCAAACTTCAAGGGGTTATTACCTATCGATACACTCGTAAATATACGAGCCCCTCGGCTTCGATTTTTGCAAAAATCAAATCAAAACCAAGAACCAAAACAAAGTCATGGGAGCGACCTACTTATACTTAACCAAAGTATCTGTCACGCCACCAGAAGACCATCTGTCATCTCGCTCTACAAAGAATCAATCGAGGGTCCAAGACAGGGCGACAGTCAGGGCAGCAATCCTTCGTAGCCGTCGGAAAGCGGGAAGCCTCGCAGAAAACACCTTTGGTCCACGTCGACATGCAGGGGTCGATGAAGTGGCGGCCTTCCTCCAGAATTTCCTAACGTGGCTTCTCACGCTCCCCGGGCTTGGACCGGTACCGCTGAAGTTGCCCTACGTTGGGCGCCAACTGAAGAACCGGATTTTCAGAACCCAGCGGCGTCCGGGACACGCCCGAAGTCTTCGAGTTCCCCTGTCCTGGCAAACAGAGACACGGAATACTTCTAGGTGGCGTCAGAGATCAAATTTATTATCTGCAGCTAGTAACAGTAAACCAAGCAATACAACACGGTGTACAACTCAGGAGACTGCTCAATTTTCGTAGAGCAAGACATCACTTTTTATGCTGTTTTCAGTTAATTACGAATGCACACCCACTGCGGCAAATTCTGACGAATGAAAATACATTTCCCACACATTGTTACATTCCAAAAAGCTCACTTTACATCGTACCAACCCACAGGTTAATTATTAGGACTGTCCCAAATTCGATTACCAAAAGCCGAACAAACCCATAATTGAAAGTGATAGAGCGCGCGAGGCCACCCGACCAACAGTTTTCGCCGTTTCCGGCTTCAGGGCCCATATACTTTTCAAATCACCATATACATCGATCAGGTGACTTCACGAGCTCTATCAGTTTTCTGGTAGCTAGAGGATGGTTAGGGACTAGTTGAGAGTAAGGCAGGATTAGTTGGACTAGTTAAGTCGGAAGCTGCTATTATATTAATGCTGCTATAAGAGCGGCTGTTCTGAGGGAACTGATCACTCTCTTGTGAATACGCTGCTGAAATTCATGAATTAAATGCACACCCACTGCGGCAAATTCTGACGAATGAAAATACATTTCCCACACATTGTTACATTCCAAAAAGCTCACTTTACATCGTACCAACCCACAGGTTAATTATTAGGACTGTCCCAAATTCGATTACCAAAAGCCGAACAAACCCATAATTGAAAGCACTACCCATGTAATGAAAAGTCCTAAAGAAAGAAACAATTCAGATGCTGAGTAGGATAAGATATGTGCAAAAAACTAAAAGTTAACGATATCCTAAACATTGATTGGCAATTTCAGACAACGATCGGTTAGAGAAATTGGCTTTGTGGAAGGGTCAGTTTCAGGTGACGGGGTCAGCATCTTACAGTTCACTCAAAAGTTGGAAAAAGGCCTAGTTAATGCGTGCATGAACAACGAAGCCCATGCAACTTTGTTCGTTCGTTTACCTCTACGGCCTACGTGAGGGCAACACAAAATGGCGTCACGAACAACTTAAACAAAATGGAGTCCGGTCCCGAAAACCACCGAACCTCATCGGGTCTATGTTGCAAGTCGGAGCAGCGCTCACGGCTTCAATGCTGATGACGGCGTCGCTCTCCGGCATCAGTGATGCAGAATTCCTTCTGTAGCAGCTAGAACAGCAAGTTCCAGATGTGGGCAAACAGAAGGGGTGAAGTCTGGTATCCCTGATACTTCGGTCAAGAGGCAAGCTCAAATCAAGCCCTTGGAGTAACATTCTGCAAGATGATGAAAGTTCTTTCTCCTCTACTTGGCACTGAAGACACCACTGTAGGCCAACCCAGCAACACAGCACACTGGCATGGGGGCAGTACAACTCCTACAGCTTTCGTGGTTCTTCTCCTTGGCAGAGGTTTATCTTGTTGTTCCAGAAGTGATCTAAAGTCTTGGGGTCTGGGCCCAAATATTTATACTAGCAAGCCCTTTGTCTTCTGAAGGCAGAGGGTCCTGTATGTAGTCCAAACCAGTTCTGTGCCGTCCTGGAGCACTTTGTTAACATCACTTTTGTTTTCCTTTGGCAGGGTGGGCCAGGGACATCAGACACACCACAGGAGGTGGAACCAGCATTGTGGAAGGCAGGCACAGCCCTATTCAGACCCAGGTGATACTCCTCTTACCCATCTGCATGCAGATAGGTCTACTTAGCCTTGTGCTGACTCACCCTGTCTCCAGGAATCCCCCAGCCCCTGTCACTCACAAACCCAGACACACAATACACAAGCTAGCAGAGGCAGGCTGGATGGTTAGGCAAGAAAATACCTACTTTCTAAAAGAGGTATTTTCAAACATAGAATGTCAAGACCAACTTTACTAAAAGATGTATTTTGTCATTCTGAGTTCAGGCATACTAAATTCAAATTTCTACCATGTCCCCTGGGTCAGTTAGGATTATAAAATGTTATTATCAAACTTCCTATTCTGGCCTATGGGAAGCCTTGCAATAGTGAAAAACATAAAAGGCTGTAATTCACTATGAGGACATGCCACACTCACCAGGGCATGCCCTACCTTATACTTACAATGCTCCCTGCCATTGGGCTTACTTTAGGGGTGTCTGATATGAAGAAAAGGGAAGGTTTAGGGACTGGCAAGTGGGTGCACTTAAAAAGTCGACATGGCAGTACTAGGCTGCACACAAGCTCTGCACTGGCAGGCCTGAGACACACTTTTACAAGCTGCTTCTGTGGGTGTAACAACCAGTGCTGCAAGCTCACCAGCCGCATTTGATTTACAAGCCCTGGGCACACATGGTGCACTGCACTAGGGTCTGACAAGTAAATCAAATAACCCAATCAGGGAGTCACTAATCAATACATCAATTTAACATAGGCAGCACTTGCATTGTGGCACTGAATCGCAGTGGCACAGTGCCCAAAGCATCGAAACCAGCAAAACATATCAAAAACAGAGGCGGCAATCAGTACAAAATGGAAGGGAGACTCACGCCAATGATACAAGGTCTAACACCCAGCCATTTGCAAATCAGTCTTGACCATGTTCCTTATTGGAGCAGTCCTGCCCGAACTGCCAAGCCAGGTCCTCCCTGGAAAGGAAACAAGCATCCTGGGACCGGTTTCGGGGCATCACCCCTCATCAGCCAGGCCAACTTGAATCCAGTGGTGCAGTGAGCACGGGACCCAAGTCTGGGCATACCCTTCCCACTTATGGTGGCAAATGCAAAAGGAACAAATGATCGATGGAATGCTGAGCAATGCAAAAATTTGCCCCCAGTCACAAAGATCTGGGTTTAATCCATTGTTCTTTTGCTCACTACGTCACCCCAGTTTGGAACCAGCCAAATGCAAATCAGTCTTGACCCTGTTCCTTATGGGAATAGTCTACCTCAAACTACCAAGCCAGATCCTCCCTGAACCAGAAACAAGTACCCTGGGACTGGTTTGGGGGCATCACTCCTTATCAGCCAGGCTAGCTTGAATCCAGTGGCGCAGTGAGCACGGGTCCAATTACTGGGCATACTTGTCCCATTGAGGGCGACAAATGCAAAAGGAACAAATGATGGATGGAATGCTGAACAATTCAAACATTCACCCCATTCACAAAGATCTGGGTTTAATCCATCACTCTTTTGCTCATAACGCCACCCCAGTTTGAAACCAGCCATATGCAAATCAGTCTTGACCCTGTTCCTTATGGGAACAGTCCAGCCAGAACTGTCAAGCCAGGTCCTCCCTGGACTGGAAATAAGCATCCTTGGACCGGTTTCGGGGCATCACCCCTCATCAGCCATGCTAGCTTGAATCCAGTGGCGCAGTAAGCACAGAACCAATGTCTGGGCATAGCTTTCCCACTTAGGGCGACCAATGCAAAAGGAGCAAATGATGGACGGAATGCTGAACAATGCAAACATTCACCCCCATTCACAAAGATCTGGGTTTAATCCATTGTTGTTTTGCTCACCACTCCACCCCAATTTGGACCCAGACAAATGCAAATCAGTCTTGACTGTGTTCCTTATGGGAGCAGTCCAGCCCAAACTGCCAAGCCAGGTCCTCCCTGGACTGTAAAGAAGCATCCTTGGACCAGTTTCAAGACATCACCTCTCATCAGCCAGGCTAGCTTGAATGCAGTGGCGCAGTGAGCACAGGTCCTACATCTGGGCATACCCTTCTTACTTAGGGGGACAAATGCAAAAGGAACAAATGATGGCTGAATGCTGAATATTGCAAACATTCACTGCCAATCACAAAGATCTGGGTTTAATCCATCATTCTTTTGCTTACCATGCCACCCCAGTTTGGACAGAGCAATATGCAAATCATGCTTGACCCTGTTCCTTATGGGAGCAGTCAAGCCCGAACTGTCAAGACAGCTCCTCCTTAGACCAGAAACAAGCATCCTAGGACAGATTTTGTGGCATCACTCCTCATCAGCCAGGCTAGCTTGAATCCAGTAGTGCAGTGAGCACAGGAGCCACATCTGGGCATACCCTTCTCACTTAGGGCGACAAAAGCAAAAGGAACAAATGATGGCTGAATGCTGAATAATGCAAACATTCACTGCCAATCACAAAGATCTGGGTTTAATCCATTGTTCTTTGGCTCAACACGCCACCCCAGTTTGGACCCAGCCATAAGTAAATCAGTCTAATGGGAACAGTCCAGCTCGAACTGCCAAGCCAGTTCCACCCTGGACCGGAAACAAGCATCTTGGGACCATACTAGCTTGAATAGTGAATGTAAGTCATGAAAGGAGAGGATTTGCTGCTGAGGCAAGTCTCGCACCAGCTCAACATCCTGTGATTCCGGGCATATCACTTAATCTCTCTTTGCCTAAAATAAATAAATAAATGTGACATTGTTTAATGCAACTGGTGCTCATGCAAAGCACTCCAATACCTTTAGATTGAGTTTGTGAGCTATAAAACTGCATAAATGAAAGAATATAAAAAATAAATTAAAATATGATGACATAGTGGGGACATGTCACATGGAGTCTAGTTTCACATAAGTGTTGCAGAGGATGTGAGAAAGACTCAGCCGCACTTGCATGCACTATACATGGAATCCACTGTTCATGTGCATCAGAAGGATCCATTATGGTATACGGTGCTCAACAACTACCAACCCAAGATCATACATATTTTGGAGACATTGTTAGTTTTATAAATGGGATAAAGTCTCCTACGCTGTAGATTATAAGGATATTGCAAGTCACCAATGAGTTCACAGACCATATGGAGAAGCAAAGATGAAGGACATGTATAACACAACCCTTCCTGCAAAAATCTTAAAACCTTGGGCCTAGATAATATTTTTTTTACTGAATGCAGCAAGACAGAGGAGAAAAGAGCCATATCTACAGAGATATGGGACTCTCCTCATCTCTCCCTAGTGTCATCGCACAATCAGACTTCTTAGTGCCATGCACACACAGTTGCACTATTGTGTAAGGGCGTCTGCATGAGTCTTGCATATGTTTTTTTACTGGAAGGGCAACTTTCCAGTACAAAATACTATGCTTAGACAAACTTTCAAACTTTTCCCACCTTAGATGTATGCTGTGTAGTGCAGCGCACATACAAAGTAGGAAACATTAGAAGAAATTAAATAATTTCTCCTTCTTAATGCCTGTCTACCATTGTTAGTAGGTATGGTTTTACATGAAAAAACAAGGGTGGTTGCATGAGAACGCACATATAACAACCCAAGCAATGCCCCCTTTGCAGTGCAGCACAGATACGAAGTGGGAACAGTTAGGAGAAATAAAAGTATCGCTCCTTTTTAAAACCTACAACCCATGCAACACCCCCCTTTGCAGAATAATGTAAAGCTAAGGGCTTCTTTGCGTTTCTTTGAGAGAACTCAAGTTATGCTTTATGCACTGGAAAGTAAATTGTAAAAACAATTTGCACAGGCTATCTGGGCCTTGATGCCTTGCTCTTTCATGCTCATTACAGATAAGAAATATAAAAGCTGAATCTGTAATCTCTGAAAAATATAGTGGAATCACTTCAATGCAAGTCAGGATAAGAAGGCCGTGGATCAGATTGTGTACAAACTTGTAGGGATTCTTAGCCAGATGCATGACCATTTGAAATTGCGTCTCGCAAATTGTGACAAATTGCGAGTAGCAATTTGTGACTCGCAATTTCCAATGTACAACAGTGTCTGAGACACTTTGCGATTCTCAAATTGCATGCCTTATGCATATTAATGATGCTGTCGCAATATGCGGCCCAATTGGGAATGGCTGGCGCTCCCAGGGATGGTGACCTGCTGGGGTCAGTAGACCTCCATGTCTGGGACATCTTTTAAATTAAGCAGTTGTTTTTAATGTAGTGAGTTTTCCGTAAAGGGAAACAGGATGCATTTAAAAAAAAATGAAACATTTTTGTTTAATTTTTTAAGGGCAAGTAGTGGTCCTGGGGACACCTGACTGCTCTGAAAAAATGTTTGTGCACCCATTCACAAAGGGGATGGGGACCCCCTAGGTACCCCTTCCTGTTTGTGAATGGTTTAAGAGGGTGGTAAATGGCGAGTGTATTGCGGTCGCAAAACATTCTTACATCAGTGCTTGACTTGCTATTGGGAAGGGACACTCTTGGAATACCCCTTCTTAATAGCGAGTCGCTAACCATATTTTGCGATTCGCTATTTAATTAGTGACTCACAAAATAGTCCACAGGTTTTTTGTGTGTTCAAATGGGTCTAAAACCCATTTGCGCACATAATAAAAATGTCGTACAGCTGGCCCTCTAACTTTCTTGCGATAACCTACAGTGTGGGGAAAAAAAATCCTTGCCATGAAAATCTCGTCATTGCCGTTCACCTTTTCTTTTTAGAAAAATAAATCAAAAGGAATCGCCAACTCCCATTTTCATTCAATCAATCAAGAAATTTGTATAGCGCGCTACTCACCCGGAGGGTCTCAAGGCGCTAGGGGGGGGGGTCCGCTACTGCTTGAACAGCCAGGTCTTGAGTTGCTTCCTGAAGGAGAGGTGGTCTTGGGTAAGACGGAGGTGGATGGGGAGGGAATTCCAGGTCTTGGCTGCCAGGTAGGAGAAAGATCTTCCTCCCATGGTGGCTCTCCGGATGCTTGGAACGGCGGCGAGGGCGTGGTTGGTCGAACGTAGTTGGCGGGTGGGAGTGTAGAAGGTCAGGCGGCTGTTGAGGTACCTGGGGCCCAGGTCTTGGAGGGCTTTGTGTGCGTGGGTGAGGAGTCGGAACGTGATTCTTTTGCTGACGGGGAGCCAGTGCAGGTCTTTCAGGTGTCCAGAGATGTGGCTGTGGCGGGGATGTAAACTGCCTTTCATCATGGCTGCTGGCAGCAGGCATTCTGATGTCTGAACTCAACTGAAGTATCTTATTATAGCGGAGCAGGCTATGTTGTTTCTTTATTATAGATGACTAGATGCGACCCATCTCAACGGCTATAAAGAAATTAGGAATGGGCCTTTATACAGGGAATGGAGGTTTCAACGTATTATGTGAAGTCTGTCTAGAAGCATCAGGGAGAAACAGAAGAGCAACTAATTGTAGATGCTGTTGAAACATCAAAAAAGTGATATATAAAGCTCACTCTGGAAAAACAAAGGAGTAATCCATTAGAGGGATTGTTAAACTAGAAAGAAGTCTATCCAAATTAAAACAGTAGTGTATGGCGTTCATCCATGGTTGAGTGGGTAGGGGCTCGGAGATTAAGAGAACAGAGATATAAGGTAACCAAACTCTGGCTCACATCTATCAGGCACACGCAGGGAACACACCACAGACAGACACATTTATCCTTCTTCCATTTAGTTGGAGGCCAGAATGGACATGTAATAGGAGAGATACAACATTTACCAGGGGGAGGTAGGAGGGACTGGTCTGCAGAAGGCTCAAATACCACCCCTGCAGGCCAATAGAGACATTAAGAGACCAGCCCTTGGGGTGAAGGTAGTTAGCGTAAGTTAGGGAGAAAGCAAGGGGCTGCAGGGTATGAACATAGCCCAATAATGTCAACACAATGCTAGACACATGGGAGGAGAAACAACATAAAGCAGAGGAGGAAACATTTTAAGCTTAAAATACTCTAGATGCACAATCTCAACAAATGGATGCCCTTAAACTTTCTGACTTTCTCGTACATAGGTTGGTTACCTAAGACCACTCACACATAACACCAAGAGTGCACAAGTCAAAAGTAAAACCTGAGGCCTCTATCAGATTAGTTCATCACATGGATAGAACTTGTCTAATTGGAATAAGATAGCCTATCTATTTCATGCGTACTCTCAAATACCTGTTAACTGTCACCGTGGACATCTTCAGCCAGACCTAGTTATAGCCAACAACACTTTACAATATGCAACTCATACATTATTTGTAAAAGTGAGTCTGTATATCCCAGAATACCAAAAAGGTGTTGGCTGAAAAGACACAAATGAATAAAGTCAGCCCTACATTTTGAGGCTAGTTGGCAGTGCTGACCAACGCCTCACTGAGCTGCAGACATTTGGCCATTACATCAGGCCTATTTGTTTTCTGCTGCTGCAAATATACTAATTTTACCCCCAAGGAGAGAGACCTCCAAGGAACAACAGTGAGCATTGCAAAATACCCTGTCCATGTTCTTTCTTATGTTGCGTTAAGATCTAAGGTGGGGAAGGAACAGTTTCCCTATCTCTTTGAACCAATAACAAAAAGAAGAGTGATAATAATAGAAATCTGTTATTTGTATAACCCTCTGCAAAGGACATTTACTATGCAAGTTTATCAGAAATTCATAACAGAAACTTAGGTCCAGACATACATAATTTAATACATATCTTTTTGTGGCAGCTAAATTATTTGGTGAACGGACCTATGTATTAATTGGTCGGATTGCAGAAAAAGGATTTGGAGTGAGGCACAATCCAATCTACACCGTTACTCTTCATGAATTATGTGGCAAATTGTGACTTAGTCCAATGGATGGACATTAGAGGAATGGTGGCCTACTGTCAACAGTTCACCATGTCTCTGATCTTGTTTTAATTTTTTTTTGTTTTAAGGCAGCCCTTTTGTCTTGAAAGAAACAGTGCTGCATTTAAAATGTGTATTTTAAAGTTCCACTGAACTATCTAACACTCCGAACTTTAGTTTTACATTCACAACGCAGAAAGTGTATTAAGATTACCACTTCGCCTTTGTGAATGGGTTACAACCACCTTTGAGTAGTTGGTAACCTAAGAATGGTTTACGACCCAAATTATGGTTGCAAACAATTGTTACATAGCATTTTGAAATGCAATAGGGATGATGTACCTGCCCCTTAAACATTTTTATTCGGTATGCATTTCTAACCCATTGTGTGATTTGCCAAGGGAGTGCTTGACAATCTATTGTTTCTGGGATGGTTAACAAAGATAAGGTCCTAGTGTACACTTACCAAACCAAAAACCTTCTGTGAACCCTTCCCACACTATCCCAACATGTATACACCCACTCTCACTGCATGTCCTGCTTGCAGCATTCTTTACAATCTTATCAAAATGCTAATATTTTTTAACAATTCAACTGGAAAGATTATTTTCCCATCCACTGAACCACTCTTACGTTGCTGTAGTTGCTCATGGCCATGCCCCCCCCCCCAAGAAATATTCCTGGCTATGGGCCTGGAGGAGGCAGTTGAGGGCGGTGGTGGTCTCACAAGCACAGCTCAGACACAATGCACGACGCGGGTGCGGGCGCGCATGTGGACCAAGGCCCTTGAGGCGCCTGGAGGAGTTACCTCGGAGCTGCCTCTCGGCTGCCTCTCAGGTCAGCAGTTCCCTGCGATGCAGCTGTGCTGCCCTGTGCAGCCGCACCCTGCGTCTCTCGTTCCGCTCACGTGCTCTCCAAGCCACGCCGCGCTGTTTCCGTTCCTATTTCCGTCATAGATGAAAACAAAATCCACTCAAGGATAAACCCCCAACTCCCTGTCCGGCCAAAACCAGTGTTCATCACTGCGTTGAGTTCCCGAGTTCGACACACTGTCTTGTACGTGGTTCTCACATAGTTTGGCAACAAATTCATCGTCCTTGGCTAAACATTTCATTCAAATCTTGCCACGAGTCACTCGGTTTTTTATTGACATTACTTCCATGATGAGTTTAGACCGTTATTGATCGTGGCAGAATAAGGAATACAGAAACAGATGAACATTTAAAATAAAATATTTCGGATTTCTGTTCCTGGCTATTTAATAATTAGCAGCCGCCTAGAGCTGTCGAAGTGGTTATTATTAAATGTTAGAGCCTGGTGTGATGCAAATCAGTTTGAGCAAATGCTATAGTGCACCAAATATGTAAGCTATTTGGAGCAAAAAAACTGCCCCGCCTTTTAAAACACAATGATTTCAGAGCTTATATGATAAAGGTGAACACACGATTCTGTTGTGACTGAAGTCTCCCGGGAATCCCCAGTATTTCCATTGGCGCCCGAGGCAGCTCAGTGGAACGGGGACTGTAGGCGGCCGCACAGCCACTTATGAAGTAAACAAACTGCTTCATCACACATTTTACTCTAGCCTGTGTGTTGGGGAGGAGCATCACCATCAAGCCATCACAAGGGTGCAGACCACCTCTAAAGAGCCCCCACTCCCAAACCATGCCCCATCCTCGCTCTCTCGCTCCCATTGCTGCTTATTTTTTATTGTTATCGTATTTGGATAGTGCAATCTAAGCCCTCTCTGGCGTCGCATAGCCCTTTACAGAGAGGAGAGGTATGGGTAAAATCCTCCCTCACCCTGAAACTGTCCTTTTCGCGTTCCACAGCTAGCTCTTGGAGCCCTCTAGCTCTTCACCCGAGAACAGCACAGAACCTCTATATTTTCAGACAAAGACTAAAGATCACCGATTCGGATTCTACCTTAAAGCTTCAGGGCCCATGATGTCCCCAAGGGGGGGCTGGGGGGGGGGCTGCCGACCCCGGGGAGGTCCCCCCCCCCCCCGCAGTTTGGGAGGGTCGGGGTGGGGGCGGGGTTTGCCTCAGACCATTGCGCATTTTTTATAATTGGGCTGCTTTTTGGTAGCGCCCAATTTTCCATATATAATGGACCTGACTCCTCCCCCGGCCACCATTTTAGATTTCGGTGACCTGGTGGCCGGGGTTTATAGTGTTTTCTCGTTTCTCGTTTGTTTAGTGCTTTGAGTCTGACTATGGCGGCCGAGGATTATCGTGTCTTGGAGGCCATTCGTCTTCTTAGTGAAGCGGGCCGCCTTGACCTTGTGCTGGGGGACGTCGCAGGACCTTCTCGGCCAACCCGTCAGGCTACTGCTGGTGTTGCAGCAGTGGTCGCTGCCTGTATGACCCCTAAGCGCCCGAAGTTGGATGGGGTGAGTGAGCAGGGCCGCCCGCGTTTTCGCAAGGCGGCTCCGGGCGCGAAGGCGCGTTCTTTGGTGTCACAGGATGCGGGTGCTGTTTCTTTGCATGCTCCGGGGGGCTTGGAGGGGCATGTGGGGCCGGATGGGGCCTTGCTTGTTCCGCCTGTTCCTCATGTCACTGCGGCCATTCAGCCGCGAGCCGCGTCCGCTCCTGCACAGCGTGGGCGTCGCGGTGGGCGGGGTGGTTCCAAAAAGCGCTCCTCTTCGGTTTCGTTTTTTCGATAGCTGGAGCGGAGTCGGGGGATGCGTGTGTGAGCCTTCAGCCGGCTCATATGCCCACGCCAGCATTAATGTTGGATGAGGAGTCTGGTCAGGGTTTTCAAAGGCTAGTTAGCGCTCCCTCTCCCTTAGCGCTTTCAGGGCAGGTGTGCAGAGGGGAGTTATCGGGCTGGGCAAGGTTTTATGGTTTCCACTCCCTCATCTGTTATGACCCCCCCCCTCAAAGTGTTGGGGTTATGCGTGATGATTTTGGCTCTCATGGACAGTTGGAAGTTTCGGTACCACCCCCCTTCAGCCCCCTCCTTTTTTCTCCTCAAGATTCTCCGAAGGGAGATGTGGTTATGGTTCATAGTGGTTCTGTGGGGGAAGGGGAGTGGGCGCAAGTGGGAGGGTGGGAGGTTTTTACCCAGCAGAATTTGGAGGTTGATGCAGGTCTTATGCCCCCTCCTTTCCGCGCTCGGGCTCTTGGTGGGCTGTCTACTATAGATTCTGTGAGTAGCAGGCCATTTATGGTTGGGCCTTCCGAGGATAAAGGTCAGGACAGGGATGCTAGGTCTTGGGGTGGTTTAGATATTTTTCCATCTTGGTCAGAGGGGTTGCGGGGCGCTTCAATTGAGGAAGCTGGTGTGGTTGCGAAGGGTCAACATCATGTTCAGGGTGTAAGGGGCTCGCCTGGTCGGCCGGTGCTTGCTAGGAGTAAGTCTCTTGAGTCCAGGGTGCCTTTGAATGTAGGTGATACAGTTCAAAGTGCTCAGGTGTTGGGCCCTGCGGCGTCGCTTGTACAATCTATGTTGGACTGGAGTAGTGGCGATGAGGTGCCTGATCCCCCCTGCTGCGAAGGTTGTGCGTGGGGCGGGTGTTGCACAGGGTAGAAGTTTGGAATCTCTGCAGGTTTTACAGAATGTTAGGGTGCCTTCTGGTGGTCTTCAGGATTTGGGTGTAGGTACTTTGCAGGGTCCCGGCACATCAGTCCGAACTTTCTTTCCACAGGTTAGGGAGTTTCCAGGAGCAGCAGACTCGGTAGGGCGGAGTGCGGCCCAGTGGCACCGAGGAGAAGGGAGGGTGGAGCCTGGCGCGGCACATTCCGTACCGGCGGGGGATCCCGGCGCGGTCAGTAAACGCAGGTCAGGCGCGACCTCACTGGCCCCAACTTCTATGCCTTCACGTCGGATGGAGCAGACAACAGGAGATGTTTTAAATATTAGTCAACATGTTGGGGAGTACCAGCGTGGACAGTCGGCTCCTCCTGCTGGTGTATGGAAAGAGTCTGATCAGGCTCGTTTTGGTCATGAAGGGTCCGGTAAGGCCCGTGTTGGTACAGTGTCATTTGCTGGCCCTTCACAGGTGGAGGAGCCATTGGTGTTGGATTACGATGAAGAAAGTCCTGAGGAGGGGGAAATTCGTGACTTAGAGGTTGGGGGGCTCTCTCATCCTTCTCGTAGTTTCTTTCAGGCACCACCAGTGATACCGCCAAGAGTGGCTACAGCGTCTGGACCTGGAGGAGAGCGCGGCCCCTCGTTGAGGGTTCCTTTTCTGGTGGATGACGTTGAACAGGTGTCATGGCAGTCGGTGCCTGGTCAGGCCCCCTTGTTACAGCCAGGTGAGCTATTTGAACCACGGGCCAGACCAAAAATGGTGTCTGTGGGGACAGGGGGTGAGGAGGTGGGGGGAGTTTGTGAGGGTAAACTGTACAAAGGTCGTTATGTTAAAGATCAAGGTGTTGGTACACGGGAGGATGAGGGAGTTTTAGGTTCTAAGGTAGAGAGTGGTGTGAACACTGAAGAAGTCACCATTATTAAGGATACCTTGCATATCAAGGAATTGAAGATTAGGAAGTTACCTTACATGGGAGTGACCAAACCTTTGGGTGCACATTTGATGCTGGTTACTAAGGAAAGGATCTGGAAGGGCGAGTATGTTGAGTTTTTGAAACTGTTACATAGGGAGGTTTGCTCTAAAGAAGGCTCTAAGGAGGAAGAATATGAGCTGGCCAAGCGCCCTAGAGTCCCTTTGACTATCGAAAACTGGACTGCAGCATTTTTGATCTATGCTAGCGTTTACTGCGAAAAATGTCCAGAGCGCTGCGTTGCTATTTTTAAATACATGGATGTGATACGGAAAGCCCAAATTACTGGTAGTGGTTTTGCTTGGGCTCAGTACGATGAGGAGTTTCGTGCTCGCATGGCATGGGATCCTGAGGCAAAGTGGGGGGAGTTGGATACAGATTTATGGCAGCACACGATGGGTGCGTCAGCAGGAGGCAAAACAATTTTTACGGCTAGTGGTTTGCCTTTGGTTTATCGGCCCTTTCAGGGAAAGCCCACCCGGGGTGGGGTGGGGAGTACTTCATCAGCGCAGGCAGGAGTTGGTACATGCTGGGATTTCAATAAGGGCACGTGCAACAGAGAGTATTGTCGTTTTAGGCATGAGTGTTCCCAGTGCGGTAGAAAGCATCCTTTGTTCAAGTGTTGGGGTGCGGGGAACCCAGGCAGCCAGCATGGGTGCGTCCAGCGGCCAGTGCTCCAAGTACTTCACAACAGCCTCAGTCTTCCAGGGGGGGAAAGGGTCCTCAGGGGTCTGGGCCCAAAGGCTCATACTCCGGTTAAATTAGGTCCACTGTCAGAAGCCCTACAAGGTTATGACGACGTGAGAGTTTCAAGGATGTTATTTGAGGGTTTTGCTGTAGGTTTTCGCCTTGGTTACAACGGGCCGCGTCAGCTGCGTTTTGCAAAAAATTTGAAATCAGCTTGCGAACAAGCAGAAGTAGTGCAGGAAAAACTACATAGAGAAGTTCGAGAAGGTAGGATGGCAGGTCCCTTTGATTCATGGCCTTTGGAGAATTTGATTGTGTCTCCTATTGGGGTAGTTCCCAAAAAGGAGGCTGGTCAATATAGGTTAATCCAGCACCTTTCATGGCCGGAGGGGTCTTCAGTCAATGACTTTATTGATGAGGAGGCTGCCTCTGTGTCGTACTCATCCGTGGATGTTGCCATGTCCTTGGTCGTGGCTGTGGGTGCAACTGCAGAAATGGCAAAATGCGATATTAAATCTGCATTTCGTTTGCTTCCAGTCCATCCAGATGATTGGTGTCTTCTGGGGATCCATTGCAATGGTAAATGGTACATGGACAAAGCACCGCCGATGGGTTGCTCCATCTCCTGTTATCTTTTCAAGTCCTTTAGTACCTTTCTGCAATGGTTTTTCACTCAGCGCAGTGGCCATGTCCTAGTGACACACTACTTGGATGATTTTTTTTTGTAGGTACCCCTGGTTCTGCAGAGTGTCAAGCAGCTCTAGACACATTTCAGACACTCATGGAGTTTCTTGGTGTGCCATTGGTGCCTGAAAAGACCATGGGTTCTTGCGCGACCATGTCTTTTTTGGGGATTGAAATAGATTCTGTGTCCATGCAAGCTTGCTTGCCCGTTGAAAAGAAGGCGAAAATGTTGGAGCTTTTGGTAACCATGCTGCAGTCTCAAAAAGTCACAGTAAAAGAAGTGCAAGTTTTGCTAGGCCATTTGAATTTTGCATGCCGGGTGGTCAGGGCGGGGAGGACCTTTTGTAGACGCTTGGGTCGTGCTCTATCTGGCCATCATTTACCTCATCACCATGTCAGGCTGTCTGCAGGAGTTAAGGAAGATCTACGGATGTGGTCTGTCTTTTTGCACTCCTTTAATGGAGTTCCTCTGGCCCGGGAGGGAGACTGGATGTGGGATGTGCAAATTTTTTCAGATGCGGCAGGCAGTGAAGGTTTTGGTTTGTATTGGCAAGGCAAATGGTGTGCAGAACAGTTGCCGGAGGATTGGATGTGCGGGGGGAGGTCCATTGCCTTTTTGGAACTTTTCCTGGTGCTGGTGGCTTTGACGCTGTGGGGTCCAGATCTGGCTCATAAGAAGGTCCTTTTTCGAATTGACAATATGGCTGTGGTGGATATCATTAACAAACAATCAGCCAGAGATGAGCAGGTTCTGAAATTGCTTCGAGTCTTTGTGTTGGGTTGTCTGAAGTTTGACATCAGCTTTAGGGCTTTGCACATCCCGGGAGTGAACAATGACATTGCGGATGCTTTGTCTCGTTCACAGTGGGAGAGATTCCGTGGGCTTGCCAAGGACGCGGACGGGACTCTGACCCCCATGCCGGAACATCAGTGGTATGTAGGCAACGCAGGGTCATACAGCTGGTGGTAGGTTCTCTAGCGTTCTCTACTAGAGCGGCCTATACCTTGGCCTGGTCTGAGTTTTTAGCGTCAGGTGCTTGTAGAAGGGATTTTGGTTGGCAGAGGTCAGAAGATGTAGTACAGTTTATTCTTGACCTGATGGATAAAGGCTTGTCTAAAGTAACCATAGCTGGAAAATTATCTGGCATTGCCTTTATGGGTAAACTCCTTTGGGGTTACACTCCTTCTGCAGGGGAAGTGGGAAAGAGAATGTTAGAAGGTTGGGTCAGAGAGCAGGGATCTGAGCGTCCTGCTCGTTCACCTTTGTCATGGCAGACTTTAGCTAGGGTGCTTGAGGCTTTGCCCTTGTTGTGCAGGGATTCTTTTGAAGCTTGCCTTTTTTCTACACTCATGGTGTGGATGTTTTTTGGGGCTTTTCGGGTTTCGGAGTTGTTGGGCTCTAAGTTTATTCAAGGTTTGACATGGCAAGAGGTTCACTTGTCTGACAGAGGCGTACACATTTGGTTGCACAGGTCAAAAACTGATCAAAGAAGTAAGGGTAAAGGCATTTGGTTACTTGCGTCCTCCCCCGGGGGACTTGCCCATTACAGTCGGCTCGGCGTTGGTTGGTTTTGTCTGGTGGGGAGGCTGCAGCTGCTGTTTTTCAACATATTGATGGGTCTCGAGTCACTGAATACCAACTTCGTATGGTTCTTCGGAAAGCTTTGCGGAGCCTCGGTTTGGACGAGTCCCGTTATGGTACTCATTCATTTCGAATTTGGGCTGCCACTGAAGCATATCAGCGGGGTTGGTCTGGGCAGGATATCATGCGCTTAGGGCGTTGGTCATCTAATTGCTTTCAGCGTTATGTGCGGACAGCGGGGGGGAGGCGCATGCGTCAGTTGTTTCACCATAAGTCTTATACAGAAGACTCTGTCCTCTTGAGGCGAAAAGCCGGGAGGTGCAGAGCTCGTTTGTTTTTTAAAAGTGTGTGTCTGGCTGAAGGTCGATTTAGGACTGAAAGCATTTTTAAATATTGCACATTCATTTTTACCTGTGCACGAGTGACTGCCACTGTTCACAGACCTCTGCTGGTCCCCCACAGCCGATTCACGGGCTGACACGGGCCGGCATTGAAGGAACACACGCCATCTCTCCAGCTGCCTGGCCCCTCCCTCCCCCTGGTGAGTACTTAAACCACCACTTAACCCCCGCAGCGCTTAATACAGAAGACTCTGTCCTTTTGAGGCGAAAAGCCGGGAGGTGCAGAGCACGTTTGTTTTTTAAAAGTGTGTGTCTGGCTGAAGGTCGATTTAGGACTGAAAGCATTTTTAAATATTGCACATTCATTTTTACCTGTGCACGAGTGACTGCCACTGCCCACAGACCTCTGCTGGTCCCCCACAGCCGATTCACGAGCTGACACGGGCCGGCATTGAAGGAACACACGCCATCTTGGGGGTGGTGGAAGGGGAGCGTTCCAGCTGCCTGGCCCCTCCCTCCCTTGTCTACTTCCGCTACAAATGCCCGACCTCCGCCGTAAGCGCAGCGGACGGGTGCAGCGGGCGCGCCGGAAGCGCGCCGAAGGCGCACCAAAGGCAAGCCCGTCTGTGCCCGTCCGTGACCGACCGGGGCCAGGGGCAGGAACCCCTGGGGGTCTTATGTTCCGGAAATACTATAGCTCCTGGGAACTTAGAAACCTGTGTCCTCCCACTGACAATATATGCCGGCATAGTATAAACATTAATCATGGAGACAAAACATGTGCTCATTGCTCTTTCATTCTCAACAGACACCTAGGATCGAGGCACAAGGCTAGAATATTAAATCTTGCCCTGCTCAACTGCCGGTCTCTAGGGAAACACAAGCTAGAATTATACGAGCATCTAACGGATCATCAGGTAGACGCACTATTCCTTACGGAGACGTGGCTACACTCAGCGTCTGCACCAGATATACTGGCCGCGCTTCCACCAGGATATGATATCAAAAGAGTTGACAGGAGGAAGGGGAAAGGGGGGGGATCGCGATTATACATAAGCATGAGCTGACTTGCACTCTAGAAGAGAGGTGCATTGGAAAAAGTGAGACAGGTTTCTTTTCTCTAGCAGTGCCCCATTGGTATGGTTTCCAGGGATTTTTAATATATCGCCCACCGGGACCTGCAGCCAGCTTTCCCACGCAACTGATGGACACTCTCACATTCTCTTCTCTCACTCATGAGAGACTCCTCCTCTTAGGGGACTTAAACTACCATTTTGAGGACCCCCTAAACAACGTAGCGCAGGACCTCAGACAGGAATTAGAAGGCATACAGATGCTGCTAAAATCAGATGTGCCCACTCACTGCCAGGGCCATCTCTTGGACCCTATCTACGCCAACTGGAATACTCTGACCGTAGCACCCCTAACGCCTGTTATCTGGTCTGACCATTTTTTAGTCCCATTTCGGGTAGCGGTCCCGGAAAACGGACTTCAGAATGGGAAAACCACTACTAATAAACGCAGGAAATGGGCCAAATTTTGCCCAGAGGAATTTAATAAAATAATAAAATCAGAAGGCCCGATTGAGGTCGAGGAAATTGATTCTGCCTGCGAAATATTAGACCTACGAATCCAAAAAGCGCTAGATCACACAGCCCCATGGACTCGGAACGCGCCGGCAAGGAAATCTAAATCTGCCCCCTGGTTCGATACTGAACTGCGAGAACTAAAAGCCTCATGCAAAAATCTAGAGAGGAAATGGCGAAGGTCATATTCTGAGACAGACAGAGCCGAATATAGGAAAGGCTTAAAAGAATATCATGCCACCATCCGGAAAACAAAGAGAACCTATTACTGCACCAGAATTAAGAACGCGAACAATTCCATGAAGGAAATGTTCCTAGTATACAGGGAATTATCTGACCTTATCCCTCTGACAGCCCCGATAGTCGGATCAGTCAGAGCTTGCAATCAAATAGCAGAGTTTTTCGCTAGCAAAGTGGATAAAATCTATACGGCGTTTCCGGAGGCAGCTAGAGTAGGGGATGGGAGAACGGAAACCCCCCCTACTATACAAAACAACAACTGCCTCTCGGCATTTTTAGTGCCCTCACGGGAATCAATATGCCATATAGCAGGCAGCATTAAATCAGGATCACCTAATAATCCAGCCCCACCAAAAAAACTCCATGGTAGCTTACCCACTCTGGAGCCATACATCACTCAATTACTCACTCTCATTTGCATCAGGACAAGTACCTGCTGCCTGGAAGAAAGCAATAGTCCTCCCTTTGAGGAAAAAACCCAACATCAGTCTTGCAAAACTGGACAATTTGCGACCTATTTCCCTTCTCCCCTACTTTGCTAAAATTGCGGAGAAAGCAGTAAATCAACAACTGTCTGCATTCGCAGAGACCAATGGTCTGCTCCACCCCTCTCAGTTGGGTTTCCGTGCTTTACACTCCACGGAGTCGGCCCTACTGGCCTCAACGAAAACTCTACGGAGCTACGTAGATGAAGGTCATACAGCGGCACTCATTATGTTGGACCTCAGTGCCGCTTTCGACACTGTGGCGCATCACACACTGCTGCAGTGTCTCAGAAAGGGAGGAGTAAGAGGCAAAGCTTGGGAGTGGTTGGAATCATTCCTTACAGGCCGCAGTTTCCAGGTTGCACAAGGACAGTTTAGGTCCAATGAAATGATACTCAAGCAGGGAGTTCCACAAGGCTCCAGCCTCAGCCCCACCTTATTTAATTTGTATGTGGCCCCGATTGGAGCGATCACAGACAAATTCGGGGTTGAGACAGTGTCATACGCAGACGACACGCAATTGATCGTGTCGCTCACGCAACCAGAAGAACAATGCGCTGATAATTTTAAGAGCTGCATGCGTGAACTGGCCAAATGGATGACGGACAATTGTCTCCGTCTTAACGGAAATAAAACAGAGGTACTGATCATAGGCAAAACCCCATCAGTATGGACCTCAGCGTGGTGGCCAGACGAGCTGGGTGAACTACCCACACCCAGCAATCTAGTGAAAAACCTAGGAGTCTGGCTGGATAAAAATCTATCCTTCGACCACCAGACCAAACAAGTGGCAGGCACGTGCTTTGGCATATTACGGGTCCTTAGAAAAACATTGGACCTTATGCCTACGCCGGTGCGCCTAACCCTAGTCCATGCACTGATAACATCCAGGCTGGACTACGGAAACGTACTATATCTAGGAGCCAACGAAAAGTGCATCACTAGACTGCAGCGCATACAAAATGCAACAGCCCGCCTGATCCTTCAACTGCCCAGAATGGCATCTTCACAAAAGGCTCTAAAAACACTTCACTGGCTCCCTATTAGGGAACGGGTGAGGTTTGAGGCCCTCTGCACAGGACATCGTATCCTAAACGGAAAAGGCCCTAGGTACTTGCTCAACTATCTTAAGCGGTATGAACCCACACGCCAATTGAGATCATGGGGCACGGGACTGGTGCAGGTCCCAAAGGTAAAAAGAGTAAGAATGGGTGGAAAATCCTTTAGAGTCTCGACAGCTAAACTGTGGAACAAGCTGCCAGAGAAGATGCGACTGGAAAAATCTGAGCTGACTTTCCGCAAAGAACTAAAAACAATCCTGTTCCCCAACCCTTAAGGCCTCTTATAGGGCTTCGAGCCGCAACCAGAGTCCCACGACTAAGGAAACAAACAGTAGCTTCTAGCGCGGGGACACACCAGCAGGTGTAACCAAGCGCTTTATAAAATTTATAATAATAATAATACTGTTTTTCTCTTTTCAGGTTCTGTGGCTGGCCCCAGAGCAGCAAAAATGACCATCTGGATTATGGGTCACTCGTTTGTCAAATGGGCTCACGTCCAAGCTTGCTATAGTTATTTTGGTCCACTACTAGGTTTCAATGAACGTTTGTTTTCTGTGGTTTGAAAGGGTAGAGGTGGGATGTTGTGGAGGGAGTTAATTCCTGCTTTAAACTCATGGCTGGTTGGAGGTCGCTGCCCGGATGTTTTGCTAATTCATTTGGGGGAAAACGACTTATGTGGGGTCAAGGGTGTTGTCTTGTTGCGGGCCATGAAAAGGGACCTTACGCTGGTAAAGGAACAATGGTCGGGTTGCCATGTTCTGTGGACAGAATTGGTTCCTCGTAGAGTTTGGAGAGGGGCCCTCAAGCCGAAAGCAGTGGATAGAGCTCGCAAAAAGATTAACTTGGAAGTTTCTAGGTTTTGCAGGGGGTTAGGTTTTGGCAGGGTTGTGCACAGTGATATTCGTTTTGATACGGTTGAGTTTTTCAGGAGCGATGGTGTTCATCTTTCGCGGATGGGGATGGATTTGTATCTGTTGGAACTGTGGGAAGTTTTGTCGCGTTGCTTGAAGGTTCAGGAGTTTGCTGGTTGAGGTTTACAGCACTATTAATTCTGTTTGGCCTGTTTTTGGGGGGCAGAAAGTGGGAGGGCAGTATTCTTCCCTCTCACTTTCTGGGTGGCGGGGGTCAATGGTGTTGTTTGCCAGGATTGGCAGGATTGTGATGCTTCGTTGTTTTGGTTGGGTCGTTGCAGGGGTGAGTTGGGCAGGCTGATTTGTGGGGGTGTGTCATGTGGTTGGGGGAATAACATTGTTTGAGGGGCAGGCCGGGGATTTTGGTTATTGGTATGGGGGATGTTTTATGTTAATTGATTATGCTGGAATTTGCATTGTTGGTATTGTATAATGTTGTAATGTATGGGTGGGGGCGGGGTCAATGACGTGTTAGGGGTGGGGGAGGGGTCTGGGGTTTGAGGTAAAGTATATTTAGTGAGGTTTAGTTTTGTAAGGCTCTGTAAAGCACTCTGCCTTGTCTTCAAGGCACTACACGGAACGGGCCCCAGATCCTTACAAAAAATGTTTTCCTGGTACACCCCCACCAGAACTCTCCGATCCACCTCAGCCTGCCTTGTGTCGGTACCCAGATTTAACAAGGTAAGGACCGGGGGAAGATCCTTCAAAGTGGCCGCCGCCAAACTTTGGAACAGTTTGCCGGTTGACATTCGCCAAATTCCACAACTCCTACCTTTCAGAAAACTAATCAAAACCTGGCTCTTCCCCAATACCGTTCACTGTTAACTCCCTTATTAGCCTCACGTCTCTTTCCATCCTAAGGAGTGAGTCTCAGCGCCAGGATACCTGTCAGGTGACAGTTGCGCTCTACAAATGTTTTAAATAAATAAATAAATAATAAGGCGTTTGCCGAGGTTTGCATTTTGTTAATGTGCACCTGTTTCAATAAAGCAGCCTTTTTCACACAGTTCCTGTTTGTGGTCTGCTTCTCCCCCCCACCCCTCCCTCCCAAGGGGGGTTTGGGGGGGGGGGGGCTGCCGACCCCGGGGAGGGCCCCCCCGGGCAGTTTAGGAGGGTCGGGTGGGGGCGGGGTTTGCCTCAGACCATTGCGCATTTTTTATAATTGGGCTGCTTTTTGGTAGCGCACGATTTTCCATATATAATGGACCTGACTCCTCCCCCGGCCACCATTTTAGATTTCGGTGACCTGGTGGCCGGGGTTTATAGTGTTTTCTCGTTTCCCTCCCTCCCTCCCTTGTTTAATTTCATGTTTTGGCGTTTTTTCCCTTTCTTTTAGGAGGTTTTTGTTGGAACAGGTTTACATGGGGTTTTGGTTTTGTATTGTCGCTTGGAACAGGTGCGGTGCGGGGCTCAATGGTGTTTTTTGCCAGGATTGGCAGGATTGTGATGCTTCGTTGTTTTGGTTGGGTCGTTGCAGGGGTGAGTTGGGCAGGCTGATTTGTGGGGGTGTGTCATGTGGTTGGGGGAATAACGTTGTTTAAGGGGCAGGCCGGGGATTTTGGTTATTGGTATGGGGATGTTTTATGTTAATTGATTATGCTGGAATTTGCATTGTTGGTATTGTATAATGTTGTATTGTATGGGTGGGGGCGGGGTCAATGACGTGTTAGGGGTGGGGGAGGGGTCTGGGGTTTGAGGTAAAGTATATTTAGTGAGGTTTCGTTTTGTAAGGTGTTTGCCGAGGTTTGCATTTTGTTAATGTGCACCTGTTTCAATAAAGCGGCCTTTTTCACATAAGTTCCTGTTTGTGGTCTGCTTCTCCCCCCCACCCCTCCCTCCCAAATACCTCTGGTACGGATCACCCACCTCTCCCCTCTATTATTGGAACTATTCATCATCCTGAATTTGACGCAGGAAATATGATTAATTCATTGATCTAAAACTTTATATAAGGCTCTCTTATGCTTGAGGTATTTAACACTATGTTTCACCTTCTTCCTATACCCTCTTCTTCCGGACTCTAACTCCAATTTCTTCTCTTACCTTTCCTTTCCCTCCCCACATCCCAATTGCATCTCTTAGCTGTTATGTGTTTTTTCCCCCTCATACCTCATAATAAAGAGATTTATGTATCTCTCAGTATTCCCTGTAAAGCATCTAAGTGCTGGTCTGGTGAAACAGTGGCCTATAAAACCATAATTCAATAAATGGGTTACTTTGAGGCAGTATTTTAAATGGCAATATCGAAGTGGCTGTGCAGTTGTCACTACTTACAGTAAGTACCTCTTTGCTTCTGAGAGGTGCCGGTACTCTCCTATCAAATGTATAGCAGCAGTGTTGAGAAGTGCAGCAGGTAACAGTTTTATAGACCACTCTTTTCATCAGATCGACACAGTGAATCTGTCTCTGGGCCACTAAAATGGTAACAGGCCTTTGTACTCAAATTATTAGTTATAATAACCTTCATTGGAAACTGCATTTTCTAGCCATTTTTTATATTTTTCTGGTTGACAACTAATACATGTTTACGCTTTCTATGAAACCTTGCTTGTGGACATAAATGTTTTATTTATTGTTTACTGTAAAGAAGGTAGTACTTACCAAACTCCTGAGAACAAAAGAACACTTTAAAGTGAAAGTTATAAGACACTCAACAGTAAAAGCAATGTATAAATAATATTCAAATACAAATATGCAGCCTTCTCAACCCGGATCTCCCCATCTCCAATGTTCCACCTCAGGAAAATGCTCAACCCTGAGAGCATGGTTCACCTGTCTCAAAAAAATGCAAATGTGCCAAAGTAAATAAAATAATGGAAATATGCATTGGCAAAGCCAAAAGATCTGGTTTGCATTTTCAATATTAAGCCCAACCTATTGGCTTTGCCAGCATTGAGGCCTGTATAAACAGGAGAAGGGACATGTAAGGAAAAGCACAGTTATGGACAAAGAGAGGCGTGACCAGGCAGAAATAAAAGCAAGCGTATCCTGGCAGTGAAAACCTCCAAAGTGGACTTTTCACTGTGGCAAGGCTGTCTCTCCCATTGGTTCACACTGGATTATACTATTACCTGTAATGAATACTAAATTCAGGTTGCTAATAGCTAGAAAAATGGTTCGAAAGCTCATTTTAATAGTAGTTTTAAATCCAGCTTAATGGTCAAGTTAGAGTTTATATTACTACTTCGAAAATGAGCTTTTTAGACAGTTGCCTTTTGCCTGCCTAAAACCAAAAGTCTTTCCTGCCAGGGTCCAGCTGTCACCTGACTCCAAATGTCTCTACTGTGTTGTGATGTGTTTTGCTCCCAGACAGTGGACAAAGGGCTGCTTGTGTGGCAAGTGGGACTCCTCTTGTGACAGGATGGCCTAGGGGCTGTGCCCTGCTCCCTACTGAGCTTCAAAGGATATCTACCTTGTCACTGACAGCTGAAGCTCACCCTTAAGTCTACCTCCCATTTGTCTCTTGAGCCAGGCTGCCACCAAACCCAGTGGAAGAAGAGAAACTGACAAGAACTGGTTTAGGCGGTGGCAAAGGCTTGCTCTCCACCCACAGGCTGGCACTGGGCATAAAAGTGGACAATGCAGACTTCTCCTCAGAAAACTCTGGGGCCTGTAAAGAATCAGAAGAACGACTGCCCTGCTGTTTAGAGAACCTGAAGGAAGACTGGGCCTGCCTACCTTGAACCCAGGACCCCAGATGTTACTCCAAGGGCCAGCTGGCTGATTTCCTGTGTGAGCTACAGGAATATAACAAGCGTCAATTGGTCCCTACCCTACAACTGCCTAGCTGACCATTACCAAATGGTTCTGCCCTGGACATTTCTGCTGGCCTCTGTTGGAGTGAGCCCTAACCTGCCAGTGGTGCCCCATGGTCCTGTACACCTGGTTGCTGTAAGTGACTACTCTTCCTGTCCCCAGACTGCAAGAAATGGAAAGTGGCACTTAGAAACTTTTGGCAACATTCTGCATGGTGAACTGACTGAGACCAAGTTCGCCATTGAATCCTCAGCCGCTGACATTTAATTGCCAGTTGGCCTCAGCTTGCTGGTTTGCCCCGCTGAAGGAGATCTGACTTCCAGAAAAAAGTTTCTAAGTCTGAACGTAGTGCGCTATATCATTACCGATGCTGAACAGCATTCGAGGCCATCCTGAGCAGAGACATCAGACTTTGATGACTCAGAGCTTTCCTGCCTTCAAGGATGACCAAGCTGGAATTGCTCTCTTCAGTGACCAAGGGGACTTTGTTCGCCAACCATTAGTGTGTCAGGAGGCCCCTATGCAGAGTGGGTCAGAAAGTGGGCAGGGACTCTGGCGACATCTCAGTAATCCAGTTGTGAGAGACTTATTTATTGTGACAATAGAGGGTTCTTGGCCCCCAACGACCCTCAGCAATCAAGGGGAGTTCATCCCCCAACCAGTAGCAACCCACAAGGCCCCTATGCTGAGTGGTTAAGAAAGAGGGCGGGGCCTCCAACAGCTCTCAGCAAGCTTATTTCTGCTCTTTCTGACCTTTATTCTGCCTCTTTCTGTTCATTTCTAACTTTCATTTTGCCCCTTGCTGCTTGTTTCTGACCTCTATTTTGCCTCTTTCTGCTTATTGCAGACTTTTAGTCAGCCTTTATTCTGCCTCTTTCAGCTCATTTCTCATCTTCATTCTGCCTCTTGTTGCTATTTTCTGACCTCTATTTTTCCTCTTTCTGCTCATTGCTGACCTTTATTCTACCTCTTTCTGCTTGTTGTTGGCCTTCATTTTGCCTCTTTCTGCTCATTCCAGGCCTATATTTTGCCTCTTTCTGCTCATTTCCACATTTATTTTGCCTCTTTCTGCTCATTGATGATCTCTATTTTGCCTCTCTTTGCTCGTTGCTGATCTCTAATCTCTAATAATGTCATTAGAGATGTCATCAGTGATGTCATCAGTGATGTCATTTGAGATGTCATCAGTGATGTCACTGACCATGTCATGAATGATGTAATATGTAACATCATCAGCAGTGCATTGCGGGCGCGCGAGTTATAGTGAGTCCAACTAACTATAACGTGGGAATTTCAATGGTTTTATGTCAGTAAAATTTCCAGCTAACTATAACTGGTGTCAAACCTATGGTTTTTTCAGTGAATTTAATAGGTTTTTAAAATGCTAATTCCTAACTATAACTGGTGTGAAACCTATGGTTTTTTCAGTGAATTTCATAGGTTTCTTAATAGCAAATTTCTATAGTTATGAAATATAATATTTTTTATAATGAATCCTATATTGTATATTTATGTAATACTATTTTTTTATGTATATTGTTCATGTTTATTTATTTATTTTTTTGCCCTGGAGCGCTCCCGGTGCGCGTACCGGTGAGCGCACCGGTAAGCGCAGTGTTGCGGCTCGCCCCGGTGCGCGTACCGGTGAGCGTCCCGTTAGTGCTATTTCCGCGAACGAAAACATCATCGTGACGTATCGCGTAGCCTCGTGATGCGTCTTATGACGCACGGCGGAAGCGCACCCGGGAGCGCTTACGATCGCGCAACGTAAGCGCCCCCGTGCGCTCACCGGGGCGTGTAGTGTAAGCGCGTCAGGTCATGTGACCTGAAAATAACACTTTTCATTGGTTCAGAACAGTTTTGTTTTCCAAATGATGTAAGCCCCCACCTTTTTCCCTCATTCTCACTTTGTTCTTTGACTGAGGAAGACCTGTTTCTAGTAAGTGAGAAATGGCTACAGTAGCAGCAGTAGCAGGAGCATCTCAACCACCACCACCACCACCACAAGGACCACCACAACACCACAGTGGTGGTGAAGAAGAAGAGGAGGAGGAGGAGGAGGAGGAGGAGGAGGAGAGGCAGTTCCTGCCTGAAGATAATCCCCCCTATAAACCGAAGGAGCACATTGTGTGGGAGTTTTTTAAAATCCCAAGGGGACTACAGAAAGTCAATGCGGCAAAAGTGACATGTCTGATCTGTGGCACTGTACTTTCCAGGGGGAACCCTGCAAAAAAATATTCATTTGGCAGCAATACCATGAATCGCCATATGCAACGCAGGCACCCAAACAACTATGCTGCGGCAGAGGTCAGAGAACTGACCAGAAACCCTTCCCAATCTTCTCCGAGCACCTCCAAAAGCAAACAACCCACTCCATCGGGTCCAGAGACAAGGGAGATGGTCCCAAATATCCAACCCCAGTTTGGAGATTTTAAAATTCTTTGAATATTTTGCGGGACTACAATTTCCTATGGAGAGCAAAGTATAAAACTCATCAACCGTGCTGGAGACAACCACAACTGCAGAAAGAAACCTTAATTTTTTCCTGATTTTTTTTGCTCCAGTTGAGCCGTTTACAATTCCCTGTTTTTTGTTTTTCCCCATAAAAACTACAAAAAAAATATAAAATTGTTCATAAAAGCCAAAAAAAGTATAACATGTTCAAAAAAACAATAAAAAAAATATAAAACAACAAAAAGATAAAAAAAACAGTTCTTTTTAGAACTATCTCCAATTTATAAAAAAATGCTAAATTTTTATAAAACTCTGTCATTCTTTTTTTTCAGGGTACGCTCCCCGGTACGCTCCCCGGTGCGCGTACGGGGAGCCCCCCCTCCCCCGCGAAAATCGGAAAAAATTTTTTTTTTGCCCTGCGGGGCCCTTTTATGGCCCCCACATCAAACCTAGGGGGTCAGGGGGGTCTACCCTGCCCCCTTTTGGTCATTTCCCCCTTTGTTTTTGCCACCTCTTGTGTCTCGATCCTACCGAGACACAAGATGGCGGCCACTTCGCACTGTTTGGAATGTTGACAGACACCCGAGAGCCAATGAGCTTTCCGCTCGCGAACTCGCGTAGCGCGCTGGTGCGCGCCCCGGTGAGCGTACCGGGGCGCGCTTATAGATACATATATTTTTTTGAACCTAAATTACTCAAAATCCACTGGAGCGCATATCTTGAGACATAGCAAAGGCACATCGGGCTACCAGTCCCTAAAATTTTGCCAAGTTTGGTGGAAATCCATTCAGCCGTTCGGGCTAGAAGTGAGTCCAACCGCCCTATGGAAATTAACATGGGGAAAACACGTTTTGGGACCCCCCTTTTATCTCCACCCCCGCTTGACAAATCCCCCCCAAACTTTCAGGGAAGGAGTGGAGCGGAGCTGGCCATTTTCTTGGAGAAATTCAGCCAATTCCGTCCATCAACGCCAAAGTTATTCCCAATAGAATGTTGCGGATTTCCTATGGAAACTAGGTCCTAACTATAACTACCTACTGGCGACCGCCAGTAGGTAATGTGTATATATATATATATATATATATATATATATATCAATGCTCGAAGGTGGCCATATATATACACATATACACACACATTTATATTACCTATACATACATATATATTTTCCTCAATGTGGTTCCTGTCGGAGCGCGCAACAGCGGGTACGCGCGTTGGGCTGAACCAATTGCCAAAATCAATTTGTAACACAAAAGATGTCGCACTCTGGAGTCTTGTGATGTAAGTTTTAATTACAGAGCCAGTCTGTCACACCTGTTTATGCGTTTCGGCCAGCTCGGTCTTTCTCACAGTGGGTGGCACTACTATTAAATCTGGTTTTGTGTTGTTTCCAGTGAATTGCAATTCCCATAGACTTCTGGGAGTTGTAGTTTAGTTAAAAACAATACTAGATCCCTCGTGACAGATTCAAGTTTCGCAGACATTAATAAATTCCAATGCATACCTTACTAGTCATTTACTTAGTGCATCATCAATTCATATGTTTAGTACACAATTTTGAGTATGATAGCGTTTTTATCGTGATATCGCTAAATAAACTTATTCAGAAAATGATATATACATTGTTGCAATGTTGTTACAATTTTTAATCTTGGTTTTTGGTCTTAGTTTTGCAGGATGTTTATAACTTCTAGGGTATAGTACCCAATTACTTTTGGTTACAGTTCAGTTCCACAGGTGTCCATTCTAATTTGTTGTACATTGCTGGCAGGAGTCACGTTAGCATTGATTTGTGATATTCCAGTGATCTTGTTGGTGGTTCGACAGGTGAACATAATATTCTTCGTCAAAGTTCATCCCTTTGGGGATCCTGGTACGAAGTCCAATTATGTACTTTGATTCAAGCTGTCTCAGTTTCTTTTTCCTATCACCCAGTCTTTAATTTGTTTCCACTGTATCAATGTCAAAGAAGCTTGTGTTCCGCCAGTCCCCCTTTTGGCATGATTGCAGATGCTTGGCAGTTGCATAAGTTGAATCTTTGTTTTTGACTGCACGGATGTGTTCTAAAATCCGTTTTTTAAGCATGCACATCATACTGCCTATGTATATTAGTCCACAATTACATTGGATGGCGTAAACTACATATTGAGCAGTACATGTTATTCTTTGTTGGATTTGGATGACTCTTCCTTCTGGATCTCTTATCTCATTCTTCTTGGTCCCAATCTTGCAAGCTTTGCAGCTATTGCATCTTTTAAAGCCGATCTGTTGTCTTACCTCCAACTTTTAGCTTTTGTTTTCATTTGGAAGTGGCTTTTTACTATTGTATCTTTAAGTGATGGTGCTTTCCTAAAGGTGATTAATGGTCTTTCACCAATTGTATTCACAATGTCTTGATCTTGTAGGAGCAGTGGCCAATACTTTTGGATACTTTGTCGAATTTTATGTGCCTCCTTGCTGAATGTTAGTATAAGCCTTGGGGCTGCTTGTTCTGATATTTGGTTTAGTTTGTCCT
Organism: Lissotriton helveticus; assembly: GCF_964261635.1. NCBI lineage: Eukaryota > Metazoa > Chordata > Amphibia > Caudata > Salamandridae > Lissotriton > Lissotriton helveticus. The sequence goes on along the minus strand of NC_136059.1, from coordinate 912,632,002 downwards.
CTTTTTGGCCTTTATTTTTGGCTTTTTTTACCAGAATTTCTGTGCATGATATGTTTTTTATTTACTTTAGATTCACGTTGAGGTCTCTTTCCCTGTATCCTCTCTTTTAATGTCTTTCTACACATTTGGTGATTTCTTTTTTGGCTTCATCTTCTTTGGAAGAGTTGCGGCGCATCCAGGTAAATTCTCTCAATGGAATGCTCCTCAAAAGGGGCTTAGGTGGCAGCTCTCTGCATGAAGAATACTGTTTGTCGCTGTTTTTTTCCTGTGAAGGGTAGTTCGTATTTTCTCATCCTCATTATACACTGTAATGTCCAGAAAATCAATTTTGTGCTGATTAACCAAACACGTGAATGATAATCCAATGTCATTGTTGTTTAGGGAGTTGAAATATTCCATAAATTCCTCCTTTTTGCCAGTTAAGGAACAGATCATCTATATAGCGTGTCCATAGTATGATCTTATTAAGGGTCTTGTTGTGTTTGGGGCCCCAGGCTATTTCCAGGCTGGCTCTGTAATTAAAACTTACATCACAAGATTCCAGAGTGCGACATCTTTTGTGTTAAAAAAAAAGAATATATATATATATTTTTTTCCACAGCTCCGCAGTATGCGCATTAACCCACTGATATACGTTACCAGCTGCTGAAGGAATTCAGTTTTATGCAGCCCACGCAGTGTTCCAGCCCCTGAGCGTCAAGGTGCTTGCTTAGCTCTCTCCCGTATGTGCATTAACCTATTGACCGGAATGAGAAGGATGAAAGGCAGAGAAGGATGAGAGGCAGAAGTGTACGGTAATGCAACTCCTTACCACTTCCTACAGGAATACACACCACAAACACAGGCAGAGAGATAAAGATATAGCTATCTGCAGTGTAAGCTCACTCACCCAGCTATATGAATGGGTATTAACTTCGGCAAAAATCACTTTCTTAAACCCGCCACTGGTGAATGTCAAGTTCCTCCCCGTACAAGCTTGCTAGCTCCAGCTGTTTGCAGGCATGTTTGGCAGCGCTGCTCCCACACAGTCTCAGGGCTGTAAAGCTGCGAATGAGTCTGTTAATGCAGCGTCGAGGAAGAGGGGTTTTAATGGGCTCCGTCGCCCCAGCCTGGTGGAAGCTGCGAGGCCGGATGCAGCCTGCCATGTGTTCTGTGTCAGGTTGATGAATGCGCGGGGGGAGCGGTATGCAGTGTGGCTGCGCCGCTGCTCTCCGGGGGAGGCCTGCTTTAATCACGAGAACTCCCCATAAAAGCAGAAGGCAAGGCGGGAAAGTAACTGCCCCTCTAAGGAGGACGGGGGCGAGGTAAACGCACCTCATCCGCCAAAATACGACAATTAGGGAGAGCTCAGGTGGGCAAAGAACAGCAAGGACCGCTTCACATAGCGGTTAAACACCCGGGTATCGAGGCGCTGCTGTGCTAATAAATGTTACCAGCCACATTGGCACGCATACCGGCCGCCGGCGAAGGGTAACACGCACAGTTGTGGAGCTTTCTGACGTCCTGCGCACAAACCGAAATAACTTGAAAAATACATATTTGAGTGTGTGTGTGTGTGTGTGGGGGGGATTCTTCTCACAAGTAACTGCTTCTGTGTGACTAATATAAATAATATGCACAGGGCGTAATGAAATATAACAATTAGGTCTGTGTAGATTAGCATGGTTAAACATGAATTTTGTAGTTTGGGAATTATTGTGGGACTCACAAAATAGTACATTTCAATGAAAACTGGACTTGAGTTCATGATAATGTGGGGTATTGAAATCCTTTGTTGATCCAGTGTGAACTCACGGAGTAATCATGCACTCAGATGTATTGCCGGATGATGGTTGCAAAATGGCTCCCAGGATAATGATTGTGCTGGCGTTGTAGTAGCTGGGAGTCATGGAAATGAAGGATGGAGTTTTAACCTATACATATGGAAAATAGGCCACCATTAATTGTATGTAGGCCCAGTCAAAGGGTGTTCTGCTGAAACACGTCTGCCGTGATTTGTCTCAATTTCTTTGGTCCCACAAGGATATTAACATATTTAAACGTTATCCGCTAATAGAATTAGCATTTTAAAAACCTTGCAAATTCACTGAAAAAACCATAGGTTTCAGGCCTTATTTAGTTATGAATTAGCATTTAAAAAACTTTGCAAATTCACTGAAAAAAACATAGGTTTCAGGCCTTATATAGTTAGGAATTAGCATTTAAAAAACCTTTGAAATTCACTGAAAAAACCATAGGTTTTAGGCCTTATATAGTTAGGAATTAGCATTTAAAAAACCTTGAAAATTCACTGAAAAAAACATAGGTTTCAGGCCTTATATAGTTAGGAATTAACATTAAAAAAAATAGTCTGTATTTAACACTGGGTGTATCAAAGGTTATATTAGAGTGTGAGGAGGTGCATCGTATTATCACATGAATGATGTAATCAGTGATGTCATCAGTGATGTCAAATGAGATGTCATCAGTGATGTCATCAGTGATGTCATTTGAGATGTCATCAGTGATGTCATCAGTGATGTCACTGGCCATGTCATGAATGATGTAATATGTGACATCATCAGCAGTGGATTGCGGGTGCGCCAAATATAGTTAGTCCAACTAACTATATAGGAGCAATTTCAATGTTTTTTTATATGTTAATTCCTAACTATATAAGGCCTGAAACCTATGTTTTTTTCAGTGAATTTTCAAGGTTTTTTAAATGCTAATTCCTAACTATATAAGGCCTAAAACCTATGTTTTTTTCAGAGTGAATATATATATATATATATATATATATATATATATATATATATATATATATATATATATATATATATATATCACATATCACCAAAGTCGCCGCCTCTCAGAAACAACAAGGGACTCAGCGGACAGTGATCAGGTAGGTTTATTCAGCATTGTTTATGGTATGACGCATTTCGGGAATTGTCCCTCATCAGATGCCTTTGCTCCCTGTGCTGGCGCCTGTTGCAGTCCCTCTTTAAATGTAAAACACATCCTCCCCATAGGTGGAAAAAGGTGGACTGCATGTTCCAGCATCCTTCATGGCGGATGACTGAAGAGGCTGCCAGGACCCAGAATGATTTCTCTCGGGGTTGAAAATTGCCGTCCTGCACTGCCCAACGCCTTCTACAGCCTCCGTTACGGGCGTATCCGGAAAATCGGCGTGTCAATGCTCTGTGCCTCACCGCGAAGTCACGGTCCCATGAAGACCGGATGTTCTCCCCCGCTTGGCCGCAACGTTCCAAGCACACCATCGATTCCTCGATCTGCCACCGTTATGCCACAAAGGTGCTTGGCTCGATGGGGCGGGTCACCTTCAATTGCGCTGTGGCCTCGCAAATAATATCACACCAAAGTTGCTTCCTCTCAGAAACAACAAGGGACTGTCACAGGGAAAAAAACTAAAATTACAGGGACGTTATAGTTAGGGTTAAATTTCACTGTGTACAAAGCCAGTGAAATTCAGCAGTTATAGTTACCTGTGCTAACTATAACGTACGCTCTCACAATGCACTGCTTATGAACTCACATATTACATCACTCATGACATGGTCTGTGAAATTACTGATGAAATCTCAAATTACATCTCTCATGACATCACTCAACATTAAATACATGGATGAGGCATATCAAATCTTTATATAAAAGTGAGGACCCAAGTCCCCTTCCGTTGCACAATGACAATAGCACAACTACCTCATCCTTGAGAGAAATCAAAGAAAAATTAAGAATTGTAGAATGGCTCACCCGGCCCCAATGTGTTTCCTGCAGCTATTTACAAACAAGCCTGGGATTTCTGGTGTGCACGTTTTTATTCCTTATTGAATTTCTTGCTAAAGAAAAAGGTTGTTTTAGAATCACGGCATGGCCCTATCTTCCAAACAATATACAAGAAAGGTCAGTAGGACTCCTTGACAGCTATCGTATTATCTCCCTTCTAGACGTAGACTCAAAAATCTTTGCTAGCTGGAAGCTTCAGCAGAAAGAGAAAAAGGTATGACTTTCAATCAAACTGCATTCAGAGCTAAACCTAGTACCACAGATAACTGAGTGGTGCTCTCAATGATTGCTGAGAAATATATCATCAATAGAAAACATCTTTATATTTTTGCTTTGTGGATTTCTCCAAAGCATTTGCCAGCCTAAACCACAATCTCTTATGGAAAAAGCTGACTGACTGGAACATCCCAGCAAAACTACTATGCACCATCCAACTACTTTATTCAAATAACTGGGCAATGATCAAACTTGGTTCAAACAATGGCTTGTCATGTAAAATGGTAGTCAAAAGGGGCCTGAAACAAGGGTGCATACTGGCCCCTTTGCTCTTCAATCGGTTTATATTGGATCAAGTCTACACCTCAACACAGACAAATCACATCCACCAAGACTGGACATCATCAGTTGATCTCATTACAATACACGGAGGATGAATTTGACAAGCACTGGGCTCCAGAGGCTTTTAAACAAACTCCGCGCTTACTATGCCAATAACGAAATGGTGATGAACCTCACAGAAACAGAAACCCAGATTGTGGTGTTGAAAAGGAAGGTCTGAAAAAAAGGGAATTGGTTTCTGGGTGGAATGCCGGTCTCAAGAGGCACCTGTTATGAATACCTCGGTGTTTGGCTGCAGGGACGCCTCTCCTTTCTCTTACATCTATATTCAACCAAGCCAAAAGCCGCCTCAATAATTGCAGCCTTTCAATCCTTACAGCGCAAACTGCAAATTCCCACTTTGGCTCTTCTTCTTATAGTGATAGAACGTATTTCAACAATTAGCTTTGGCTCAGTGGCTTTCCCGGGGTCATATAATACACCTCAATCCCACAGGGTGCTTCTTTGGGACTTTTTATCCAATTATTTTTTTTAAATGGTGCAAGAAAACTCATAATTTCACCTCATTATTTTGAATTTGGTTTTGGAATTTGGGAGATGTCATCCCACCACACCTCCGCCCCTCTGCCCCCCTTTAACCTGAACCTATCTTAAGATAGTCACTTTGCTTAGGCTGGGATTACTTTCCACCAGTCTGTAAAGTCATCAACTGCCATGAAGTTGTCACAGTTTAACGACTTTGACTGAACAAAAAACACTCAGCTTGTCCAGTAACAGTGAACATAACCTGCCACGCTTTCTTTACGTTGGTGTTGTGTGTATTTATTTATAGGCCTAAGGTGTCAATCACTTGTACTTGTGGTTTGCCCACAATTCAAGTGATTTGATATGCAGTTGGAAACAATTGCATGAAGAAAACTGGCTGCACTGCATACTTTCTGCCAGGGAGTCTCGCGAGCTGGACTGCTGCGGAGAGACGTTCACAGACTGTGAGGGATATTACTGGTTCAACGTAAGGCCAGACGTGTGGGCATGCAGGGCGGTTTATTGTAAAATGGAAAGGAGTGATTACCGCATTGTTATATTCTCAGTGAGCATAACACAGGCTTGGTACGACAAAGAGCAAAATTACTGGCGTCATGAGGACACCCTGTTTCAACGGAGCAAACCAAGCTGCCCAGGTTGAATGCAGGAGAGAGGGAGTCGGGTGCCTCTGTTTTGCAGAGGCATGGCAGCACTTTAATTACCTCCACTGAGATTTCTTGCAGGGCTGCAGCTGCATTATTTCCATTAACTGTTTTGGACGGTCATGCTCAATTAAAACAGGCGTGTTTGTTTTCAAGATTAGAAAAAGCAAGTCCACAGTGACGGAAAAAACCATCAGCTACTAAATATTGCACTCGATAACCTGGAATAAAGTTTAATACATAATTATAATCACATGCCTTTTTAATATTTGTTGTTTTTCATTTTATTTCCAGGGAGGTATTCGGAAGCAGCAATAACAATTTTAAAACTAATGGCATATTGCACCTTATCCAATCAGGCATAGTTAGGTTGTGGATACAGATTTTAGGGTGATTGCTAGGGTATCCATTCATCCATCCATCCATACATCCATCCACGCAAATGACAGCATTGATCCTGCACAGGTAGGGATGGATATGTCTCCAAAACAACTGTTTTTCAATTGTGAAGGAGTGTATAAAAAAAGAAACAAACAGAAGTTGGGAAATAATAGCACTGGAAAAATACATCGAGGTTAATAGAGTCCCAAGGGGACTAAGAATCTTCATAATGCCCACTCACCGAGATCCCAAACCGAGTTATTAGAGGAATAGGGTCAAAACAATATGCAGTGTTCTATGAACATGATGAAAATACTAACCACGCCAGACGTTAAGTGAGAAGAGAGAGTGCAGCTGTACCAAACAAAGAATTAATTTTTTCGAGAAGCACGAATTTGAAGAGCGGCACTGGTGCCGTAGAGCGGCCAGCGCCCCCCGCCCCTCGCCCACGCTTTGCTGCACCTCCACAAGCTTTGAAGAAATCTTTAAATTCCGTTGGCAAGTCAGCACAACAGTGGTCTGTGATTGCAACACACAGTTATGGCCACCTCCAGTCCGTGTCCTGAGGAGAACCCCTAAACTGCACGGTGGTTCGAAATGCGTTGACCCCTAGCTGGGGAAAGATAAGAAGGGCGCCTCTGGGGTAATAAAACAATGTTTACATCTCTACCCCTAGTAGTGTGACCCCTGGCAGTAATCTAGTCCCTGGCTTTGTTAGACAGGCAGGCACTGTCAATGAACTTTATTGTCCGCCTGTCTATTTGTATGTAATTTGAAGGACTGGTGCCTTAGTAGTGAAATAATCAGAGGCATTGTATACATGTGTTTTTGGTGTATATTGTAAAGCACAGTATTAGTTTTGTGTATATATTCATGTTTCAATTGTCTGTATATGTTTAATATTGTTTGCTGACTGTCCCTTTGTTGACATACGTAACTGTATAAAGTTTTTTCGAAAAAAGACAAAAATAAAACAGTTGAATCACCTAGCTTTTAAAAACGTATCTGTCACCCATGCAATTGATTTACTAATTGTATTCTTTTAAAAACCACTCGCTTAACTCACCTTTGTGTTGTACTATTGTACCCACCCTTAGCCCCGTTCCATCGCGGCTCTGTGCCGTTTGCGTGGAGGGCAGGGTCAGCTCCATCGCGCCTCAGCGCTGGCTCTCCAATCACAAGGGAGCTAGTGTCTCAGCTGGGGGCGGGGCTCAGGATTTAGGTCGAAGCAACATCGAGCCGCTCGACTAACTAGCAGGGTGGTGGCAGCTCTCTGTCTTGTTTGTTGTGTTACTACAGATTGCGAGGGGATCCTCCTCTGTACGTGATCGGCCATTGTGAAACGCTTAATGCATTAGCTTTTAAAAACGTATCTGTCACCCATGCAATTAATTTACTAATTGTATTCTTTTAAAAACCACTCGCTTAACTCACCTTTGTGTTGTACTATTGTACCCACCCTTAGCCCCGTTCCATCGCGGCTCTGTGCCGTTTGCGTGGAGGGCAGGGTCAGCTCCATCGCGCCTCAGCGCTGGCTCTCCAATCACAAGGGAGCTAGTGTCTCAGCTGGGGGCGGGGCTCAGGATTTAAAATGGCCGCCCGGAAGCGCAGCGGTAGAGCGCAGCGGGAGCGCCGTCTCCGCGCCGAAGCCGCGCCAAAGGGGTGCCAGTCTGCGCCAGTCCGCGCTGGGTCCGTGCTGTGTGCCCCCCCCTCTGCCCACCACTCTCCCCAACAAACATCTAAGGTAATCAACTATTCCAGGTCACAGCTCCTGACCATAAGAAATAGAATTCAGGACAGGAATTGCACCCACTTTGATTTTGGTTCACTGTATAACTTTTCATATACCGTCTGCCCCAATTGCGCTTTCACAACCACATCATCCATCTCCCAGTACCCCTCGGTTGCACTCTTAGGAGATGATAGCGTTACCCATATAAACTGCATTTTGATAAATACACGTTCTCTCATAAAACATAGGAACGATGTTGCAGATTTGATAACCAGCCAAAATACCGACATCATGTTTATTACCGAGACCTGGGCAGACCCTGCATCTGGCCCAGACTTTAACATCGCCACTCCAGCTGGCTATCAAGTAATAAGACTAGACAGATCGTCAGGGAAAAGAGGGGGGGGCTAGCTATCATACATCGAACTAAGCTACCCATAAAAACCGAACCGCTTGATTACAACTGCGCGGAAGCCCTCGCCTTTACTATTTCTCTCTCTCCCATACAAACTTTTAAAGGAATCCTCCTTTATCGACCACCCACCTCACGTACGCTCTTCCTAAAATCACTTAATCCTCTACTAGAACCAGTGGCTGCCAATCAAGATTACACCATTTTGGAGATTTTAACTTCCACTTGGAGAATGAGAAAGACAAGGACTCGCATACGCTGATTTCTGACTTTCTGGCCGCCGGCTTAGAAGAGCAGGTCAGTTCAGCCACCCACCAAGCAGGGCACACTTTAGATGCCTTATTTACCAACAATGCCCACATTACTATTTCCACAGTGCTCCCTCTTACCTGGACAGATCACCTAGCTGTTAAATTCACGATCTTAGTTAAATCTCACAAGAACCCCTCCACTAGCACCTGTCCGTCGATCCTATGTCGCGACTGGAAAAATATTGATGTTACTACCCTACATAACATCTTGGAATCCTCGATACCCGAAGATAGACCCGATCCTCACGAAGCTTCTCTGAACTATCAACGCTGGTTACTTAAGGCACTTGATCACCTAGCCCCCCCCCAAAAAAATGAAGCCTAACCGCATCAAACCTTCGGCGGCTTGGTTCTCGGAGTCATTACGGCTCGAGAGGCAACGCTGCAGAAACTTGGAGCGGCGCTGGCGTAGGAACTATGCCAACCTCGACAAAGAGACATATAAGAACGCGTTGACCAGCTATAGAAAGATGATCACTGCTGAAAAATGTGCCTTTTACGGCACACAAATAGCAAACGCTCTCAATTCAAACAAACAGCTGTATCAGGTGGTAAAAGACCTAGCCAATCCTCCTGCCCCACCCTCTGTCGAACCATCCCAATCATTCTGCAACAAGGTGGCAGACTTCTTTCAGGCCAAGGTCAACGACATTTTCAATAAATTTACCACAACATCGACTACAGATATAGTCTCCCTGGAGACTCCCCTTCGTTCATTAAAACCTATCTTAGAGGCTTTCATACCACCTGTATCCATGATGGAGCTCATAAACACTGTTAAGTCAGGATCCCCTCTGGACCCTTGCCCCCCACGTATCATCAAATCAGTTTCTGACCTAATAGCCCCAGTACTCACCAACATCTGTCAAGCCATATTTCAGACAGGTGTATTTCCCGTAATCTGGAAAAAGTCAACTGTAACACCCCTTTTGAAAAAACCCGCATTAAATCCCTTAGAGCCCAAAAACTACCGTCCAATTGCCTCTCTCCCCTACCCTTCAAAAATAATCGAAAAGGTAATGAACCAACAGCTGTCGACCTTTATTGACCAGAATGACCTGCTGGACAACACGCAGTTCGGGTTCCGGAAGGGCCATGGGACGGAGACGGCTCTGATAAAAGCGGCTGAGGAGGTCAGGATTATCATGGATAGGGGTGGCGCTGCTATCTTAATACTCCTGGATTTATCCGCGGCCTTCGACACGGTCGATCATTCTATTCTGATCGACCGTGTCGCCGCCCTTGGCATCCAGGGCAGGGCCAGAGCAACGCTTGCATCCTTCCTGGCCAACAGGATACAGTCCGTGAAGATGGGAAACTTCAGCTCTCCCGATTTCTCTCTTCCTTGCGGTGTCCCCCAGGGCTCCTCGCTAAGTCCGACACTTTTCAACATCTACGTGTCGGACTTGGCGAGGGTAATCAAGTCATTCGGCATAGGGCTTACATCGTACGCCGATGACACACAGCTGATCCTGGAGATACATAAAAACGGAGAAGCTGTGGCAGCTAATTTTCAGGCAGGCATGAAGGCTATCAGTACATGGATGAACCGGAATTGCTTAAAGCTAAATTCCGACAAGACGGAGGTATTGGTTTTTGGCGAACTGACTCCGTCTTGGTCTCCGGTCTGGTGGCCTTCGGAACTGGGTATGCCTCCACTGCCAGTTGCCAAGGTGAAAAACTTGGGCGTGCTTTTTGACAGTAAGCTTACGTTCCTTGGTCATGCCAACGCCGTGGTCTCGGCCTCTTTTTTCACTTTAAGAATGGTGAAGAAACTGCTCCCTTTTCTTCCTCCCACTGCTGGTAAAACTTTAATGTCCTCCATGGTACTATCCAAGGTGGACTATTGCAATGGCCTACTGCTTAATGCACAGGAACAAGTGGTGAATAAGCTACAGCTTGTTCAAAATGCTGCTGCAAGGGTCCTCTTGGGGATACCAAAACACGCCTCTATCTCTCCTACAATTCGAGAGCTTCACTGGCTACCCATAAGAAGTCGGATAAAGTTCAAGGCCATGTGTATTACTTACAAGGCCTTGAACAATAATGGTCCCGACTTCTTCAAAAGCGCTTTCAAAATGTATAAACCCAGTCGAACTTTGCGGTCATCCACGGCCCAACAGCTCCAAATTCCCCCAACAAAAAAGGTAACTTGGGGAGACAGACGTTTTGTAGTGGCTGCATCAAAACTGTGGAACCAGATTCCTTCCCAGATCAAGGAACATACCTCGCTGTTTTCCTTTCGAAAACATCTTAAAACATGGCTTTTTAACCAGTAACATCTTTTCACAACCCTCGTAATCTGCACACATTAGCGCCGAGACACCGTAAGGTATTTGTGCGCTTTAGAAATTTTAAAAATAAAAAATAAATAAATAAATAGAACTCTTTAACTAGGTGTGACAAAAAATTCAAAATGTAACCTGTCTAGCTACTGTTTCTGTTGAATATATTGGAGTGGTCCAGGCTAGTCAGTGACAGGACCCAAACCTTTCTGTTTCCCGGAAAATACTCATAAAGCACGCAAAAATAGATCTTGAGGATGAAGTGCACAAGATCATTGAGGAAATGGAGGGAAAAGTCCCCCTAAATCCCAATAAAGATGAGGCAACAAAACTAAGGAAAAAAATGGAAGAATGCTTAGATAAATACGAAGCAGAAATACAGGCGATAAAAAAGAGGACATTTTTACGTGATGAAATGGGCTACAAAACAGGCAGGATACTATCATTTGCCAAGATATTTGATGCATTGAAATACAACTAACCACCATGCAAAACCTTACACAGCTGACAACATCACTAGCTAATTAGATGTTGAATGGAGTGAGGGAGAAGGCCCGAGCACTACCAAACCTCTTTCAAAAACTACTTTTAGAGGAAATGAGACAAATGCACCTAGACCAAGCAATATCAAGGGTAAGAGGAAGCAGAAGGGTTGGAGTCCAGGGGCGTGAGAGAAGAGATCCAAAAGGTACAAACACATCAGAAAAAGAAGAGACGCCACAAGAAAGAAGAAACTGTCCTCACCACAATCTAAAAAAAAAAGTATATAAATATGGATACCAATCTAGTTGTCAACCTGTCTAGTCATATATTGAAAGAAGATGAACAATCAGGCCTTTCTTTCTGCCCAGAACGACAATATGATTACACAGAAACTAGGATTGACTTTTACAAACATGTACGTAAACTCAAAATAGCTAAATACATGCCTCAAAGCCTCTGAAACCCATCTCCGTGGCATAAATTCAAAAACCCAAATATGACCTCACTTACTATTGAACAAATTCCAGGCATAAAGAACATGTTTAATCTCATGTAAGATCTTGAGGAAGAGGATATGACAGAGATGGAAATTCTGTATGAACTATCCATAGATACAGAGCAAAATCTAGTAGCGGCTCCTCCGCTGGCAGAGAAGTGTCGCCCACCTGCTTTTCACAGTGGAAAAAAAGGAAAAAGAAAATGATAATAACTCTACGTTGTTATCATTTTATTTTTCCTGCTGCATCGTCTCAGCGGGGGGGGGGCGGGGCAGGTCTGCTCTGCTCTCAGGGCAGGGGGAATATTGGTGGGCACTATGAAAGTGCGCATGAATGTTTGACTGGGCCTCTGGGTCCGGCCTAATATTCATGCGCACTTTGCATGTTCTCCATGCAGGCTTCATTACTGCCTGCATGGAGACCATGCCCAGCCTCCCATTACCTGGCTGAGTGTCAAATCACGGCGCTCAGTCCAATCACAACACAGTGTTGTGATTGGCTATTAGAAAGCTGGGAGCCTGGTGCTTCCTGCTTCCTTTCAGAGAAGAAGCCAGGAGGAGGACACAGGAGAGGTGGCTGCAGCCAGCGGCCGGCCGGCAGGTAGGTGGCTTTTTTTTTTAAACCCTACCCTACCCTCTTACCCCTCCCCGCCCCACTGCTGGTTCCCCAGAACAGTCGCACCTGCAAACAACAATAAAGAAAACTAAAAAACAAATCAAATCACTGTCACCTAGTAAAAATTTGACATATTCTCAGATTTAATTATCATGGATCTTGATAAAATGAAAAGAATCAAACATCCCAATAAAAATTAAAAACTGACAAAAAGAAAACGGGCAGCACTGAACGATTTGATGAGGAATGAGAGTATTGTAATCAAACTCGTGGACAATGGGAGGAACATTGTCCTGCTCAACAAAAAAGGTTATTTGAAGGAGGCTTATAGACAACTTGGTGATACTACCAACTACAAGAGATTTGTTGTGAACCCCATAAATTAAATGACACTTGACCTCAGCAAAAAACTTAAAGAATGTCATGAAATGACATTGATCAATGATGAGGTATCGCATTTTATACTCAACTATTCTGACAATTTACTACTTACCGAAGTTACACAAGTCCCTATGTGATCCCGGTTAGAACAATAATATTGTCTTGTGACCCCCTTCTTGAAAAAGTCTCAGTTTATGTAGACCAATACTTGGTGCCTATTGTTCATGCCCTAAGCTTCTATATCAGGGATACAGGTGACTTCCTGCACATGCTCACCAATCTACACTGGAGTGAAAGCCATTTGCTAGTGGACATAGACGTGGCTACTCTGTACACTTGTATCAAACATGAAATAAGTCTACAAGCATGCACATATATTTTTAACAAAGACATGAAGAGAAATTATCACTCTCACACATGCTGCAATGGCACAACGAAACTTGAGAGGGCCCCCCTGCAAAGTACATTGAGGGGGCCCCCTCCGACCACACTCAGGAGCTCTCAGTCCAGGGCAATGTACTAAGGGGGCTCCCTGGCACCCGGTACCCCCCTGCACCCGAGGGGCCTCGAGGGCCTTTGTTACGCCACCGACATGCTGTCGACTATGATAGAAATGTACCTAACCAATAATGTGTTCCTCTTAAACCAAGACATGTATCATCAACAATGTGGGACTGCCATGGACATCTAACTTTCCCCAACCTATAATAACCCAGTAATAGGGTGGTGGGAGAAAGAGAATGCCTGGCGACTACACAACCAACGGGTATTAGAAAAAATAATTCTATGGATCAGTTACATCTATGATTTGTTCTTAATTGGAATGGAGGAAACAGTGAGTTCATGGAATATTTTAAAAAGAGTGTGTACAAGAAGGTCAAGTAGTACAAGTAGGTCAAGTACAAACCACACTACATAAGACGGAAACATCTGCAAACAATATTCTGCATGGGACAAGCTTCCATCCTAAAACATTGATTAGAAACCCTATGGGGAACTACTAAGGATGAGGAAAAACTGTTCCAGAGATACAGATGCAGAGGAAAGTTTTTATGAAACAATACGATGATTGAAGCAAAGAGAATATGAACAGAGAGACATACAAAAAAGTCTACAAAAAGTGAGGTCAAAATCTCGTGCAGAAACGCTAATTACACAGAAAGAGCTCTTAACAACAACAACAAAAAATCAAGAGGCGCCTAGATTTCTATTGACATACAGCAAAGAGAGTAGGAAAATTACTAACACATTTTGAAAACATTGGCTTTTAATATCTAAAGATATTGGTATTCTCTTAGGACGACATCCGCAAGTGACCAATAGGAAAGCACAATCAATACAGAATCAATTGGTTAGGAGTCACTTTCAAGAGAATCGAAAGTTAGAAAAGCATTGTGGTATCAGGAATTGCAACAGTTGCAAAGCTTGCAAAATCAACATGAAAATGCACTCCTTTGTGGATAGGGGCCAAAAGACTAGCTTAATCCAAAAGAAAATAACTTGTAATATACAATACGTAGTATACATAATTAAATGTTCTTGTGGTCTACACTACGTGGGAAGCACAATTTACATGCTAAAAATGCATATTGGAGCACAAAAGGGCAGCAAAACTTCATGACCCAACATATGCAACAGCAAAACACATAGCATAATATCAAGGAAATGATTGACAGACAATGAGGTACTACAGCATACACATGATTCCACCTGAATTCGCGGGGGTCCTCATGGATTTGGGTGGATCCGCAGAGCCAGATAATATTTTAAATCAACCACATATACCCACTGTTGTAATATACGGGATGTATGAGACAAGGAAACGTCTTTATTTAAGTTATATATAGAATGTCTTTTATTTTTACATCAGAAAAATCAAATATGGTATCCCAATGTTCTTCTCTTTTTTTCTTTACAGGTTTAGAAATCCAGGTCCACCGTAACGGAAGACATGCCTCTCAAAATAAAGAAGAAATGCCACAAGTAAGTGTTCAAGTTTTGAAATACTTTGTCATTTGGAAAAGGTTCACGAGGGATGCACCTAAGTTACACTCTTCTTCCTATCCCATCTCCAGGTGTACGGGTACTGAGGGAATAGTAATATCTCTCTTCGTTACCTCACTAGATTGAGACTTTATCAAGGCAAAAACAACAGCTCATAACAAAAAATAACAGCTCAGAAGTTTAACACTTTCTATATGGAATTGCTCAACACATGGGAACTCTCCACCTCTTGGGTCTCTACTTCTTCCCAACCATCACCCTTTTGCCTCCCGCTTCTTCTCAGTAGACGGTGATGTCCCTGGGCAAGCCACATTCCTCCTGCATCGCAGAGGGGCAGTTCAGTATAACAGTGGCCTTCTGGCTTTCCTCCTTTGTCCTCAGCCAGGTCTGTTTTCTCTTCAGAATTTGTAACTTTGGTTCCAATGGCGGTGGTTGTTTCAGTGTCCTCTTTCACGCTTCACTCCGTTCCCCTGATTGTAGGTCTCCTCCTCCTCTTTGTTGCTGAGGCCACTCTCCATTCGTTCCGATCTCTATTACATGATCTTGCAGTCTAATGCTGTTAAAGTGCCTGTCGTCTTGCCAGCCTATCAGGATTGCTTCTCTATCCAAGTTTCCTGATTTTGACAGGAAGAATGGACTATTCATCTTAACTACTCATACCTGTCTTCCTGTCATCGTCTGAAAATGGAGAAGATTGTATTCAGTGTTTATGGAGCCAGCATTAGGGTACCAAGCAATGTCGGTTTCATCATGCACCATTGTTAAGGAGAGAGGTCTGTATGACACACACTTTCAGACCCACACACCTACTTACACACTTCCTGACACACCAACTTACACACCCAGACAACCACTCTCACATCAACTTGCAGCCCCCTACAGCCACTCACACACCCACTCACAGACCTTCAAAATCAATCACACACCTACTCACAGACCCATACACCCACTCCCACACCCACTCACAAAACCACTCACACACCCACTTATACACCCACAAAACTACTCACACACCTATACACACAACATACAGCCACTCATAGACCCACAAAACCACTCACACACTCACATACCTACTCACACACCTGCACAGCCACTCCCATACCCATGTACACACCCACACAACCACCCACACACCCATAAAGCCACTCACACATCCACACAGTCAATCACAATCTTACTCACACAACCAGACACAGGCAATGATACATGTATATAAATTGCTATAGCATATGTTTGTATTAAGTGTATTGGTAATGATATTGAATGTGCACAATATAACTGGCAGACCCCTTATTTGTCTGAGAATTCTGGACAGATCCACTGATCCATAACAATTTTAGTTTTAAAATATATAAGAATAAACCTGTGAATAAAATGTATTGATAAACTTGTGAAAATGTGTAGTGTGGGTGAAATCGTAGTACAATTTGTAATTTAAAAAATCTGTGAAATTCACAAATAAACCAATGGTTGCAGGGACATTATAGTTAGGAAATAGCATTCAAAAACAATAGAAGTTCACTGAAAAAACCTAAAGGTTACAATGACGTTATAGTTAGGAAATGGGATTAAAAAAAGCTTCGAAATTCATTGGAAAAAGTAAAACTCCAAATGTTGCAGGGACATTATAGTTAGGTTTAGATTTTACCCACACAAATCCATACAAATCCAGCAGTTGTAGTTCAAATCTCTTTGCTCATTTATGGCAGTACATACAATGCAAATGCAACACATTTTGCAGCACTTCATACCAATCTACAAATCTTGGCTTCGATTAAATACAAATGGAAACAAGCCCCATTCCGGCACCTCCCACCTCAAAACAATCAGCTTGCATCCATAAAAGCACACCAACCACAGTACCAAGTTCATTTCATGATTCTGTCTCTGAGCTGTGGTGGAGGATAGCTCAGATAGCCACAGAATGCAGAGGTCTGTAGGACATGTCAACTCCCGGAAATCCTACAAGAGGAGAGAAAGGTACGGACGCCAGAGGTCTCCAAAAGATGCCCCTTGATTGGTAAAAGAGATTGTAATCTTTTCCATGCCGAGGATATACCACAGACAGTGAAGCCATCCCAGGTGAGTAGGTATATTTGTCGTCCCTCAACGTGTGAGTATATTCTGGATCGCTGCACCTAAGCTAAACCAATCTGCCACACTCATCTTGGTTTTAGGGGGTAAGTGAGAGAGTTGGGTAAGCCTAACAGTGTGTAAGAAGGAAATCAGGAAAGTTGGGTGTCAAGAGGTCAGGCAATGTCATTGAGTACTTGAATTCATTATGCTTGAATCCGTGGATACTCTCGTAAGAGATGCACTAGGGTCCCCATTGTTCCTCATACCCTTGAGCAGTCTGCTCTTTTGTTTGAGTCAATCCTATGCAGTCATTTTGGAGTCAAATGCCAATATATAATTACTTTAGTAAGCATTTGAGTGAGGTCTGTGTTATAGGCAGTATGACAGGCCCTATAATACATATCCTCCCACCCCTTGGTGGTCAACTGTCTCCCAGTCCCAAGCTCTCTCTCCCACCTGGTTTGAATAGGTTTATATATGTGTCTAGTAGGCTGGAGTAGGAGGGCATAGAGGTCAGAGATCAGCTGTTTATCAGAGGTTCTAGTGATCAGCCACCTCTCACAGAGAGTGACATGTCTTTGAGTGGCAGTCTTGTTGTCAGAATGGAGAAGCCGCTGGTGGAGTTGCCTGTAATGTGAATGTTCAATCTCAGGAAGTGCGAGTCAGGACGTAACCTTGTGAATGGAATCACCCCATCTCATCTATCATATGTCCTGCTGAGCGGCACTTGGTCTGGCGCCACTTATTAAATGCCCAAGGACCATGTCCGGGCATGAAATCTGGGTTGCCGATCAGGGGTGTCAGCAGGGAAGCAAAGGATGAGAATCCACATCTAATGCTACTCCTATCCCAGGCGTCAATGGTCGATTTGGTGATCGCGAAGAAGTATAAAGTCAGAGGTCTATGTGATATCTTCAAAAAGGAGATTTTCAAAAAGGAGGTACCAGCCACCAGCCGATCCTGGAAGAGCCAATGTTGCTCCAATTCATCTCTGTTCCACACAACCAGATAGCGGCGCTGGGACGCCTGAAAATACAGTTGGCAATTCGGGATACCGAGTTCACCAGTGTTCGGAGGGAGCTAGCTAAATTCTCTCCTCATTCGAGGCCTCTTCCCAGCCCATACGATTTGGCGTAATTTTTCTTGCTGCCTGGGAATCATCCCATTAGGTGGTGTCCTGGGGAGTGTTTGGAACAAATAGAGAATCTTAGGCAAGATAGTCGTCTTAAGGGCTGCAACTCTTCCGAGCCAAGAAATCGAATGGTGCCTCCACCGAGCGAGCTCAGTTTTGATATGTTCATGTAGGGACTGACATTTAATTACAGAGGTCATGTGAATAAAAGAACCAGTCGGAAGCAGGGGACCGCCCTCTTCGTCCATTGGATGGGATAGTGTGATGCAAGTTGGGCTTCCAGCTCGGGGGATTGGGTTAAGTACAGGGCCTGGGATTTAGCAACGTTGACTCGGAATCCCGAGGCGAGGCCAAGCGCCTCCACCTTAGACAGGAAAGCTGGCATTGCTGGGGCCGATTTGTCCAGGGTCACCAGGACATCAGTGTACAGGCTGATCGTGTGTTGCTCCCCCCGAATGTGGCACTGGTAATCCCGGGGTTATATCAGACTCTCTGAGCCAAGGACTCCATATAAAGAGCAGACAGCAGGGGTGACAGAGGGCACGCCTGCCAAGTACCCCTTCTAATGGAGAAGGGAGTGGATACAAAGCTGTTTACCCTGACCGAGGCTGAGGAGAAGTGGTAGCAGTTTAACACCCAGGTTTGATGTCTCTCGGCTATCCCAAAGTGGGTCAGAACCTGTTCTAAAAAGGGTCAATGATCCTTGTCAAACCCTGTTAAAGGCCTATTTGGCGTCAATTGCTAGCTAAAAGCATAAACTGCCCTGAAGTGCGTGAGGCCTTTTCTATGATGTGCAAAATGTGCTTTGTTTTGTCGCTTGTCTGGTGTTGGGGAATAAAGCCTGCTTGATCCGGGTCTATAATAGATGGTATGTGCTGGCCCAGTCTAGCTGATAAGATGCTAGTGAACAGCTAATTGGAGACATAATGGGTGATATGAGCAACACTGTTGTCTATCTTTGCCGGGCTTGGGAATGACTGCCACCAAAGCTGTCAGCATACCCCTGGGGCAGAGAAGGAGTTATATAACTAAGTTAAAATCGGGGCAAGCACATGGCAAAACATTTTATAAAAGACAGATGAGAATCCATCTGACCCTGGGGATTTCAAGAGCTTTTGTCGGGAGATTTCTGAGGTGATCTCCTCCACCCAAATATCGTGGTCTATGTAACCAAGTGGTAGCTTGTTGGTTACATTTAGCGGGAAAACGTTGATTTTAGCTAATGCATACAAGGCAAGCATGGCACAATTTAGCGCAGATATATAAAAATGTTGCATGGACTTAACTACACTGTTTCACAATAATGTTTTTAAATTGTAGAGTACCCCTGACGAAGGGCCAGGAAAAGGCCCGAAATGCATTGGGTTATCAGGACTAATGAATGAGGATTGCTTATGTAGAACTCCGCGCTACAGTATAAGGCCAGGATTGGCATGTCTGCAGCTTTTAAGGATATAGAAAAATACATAAGATGTCCCTCATGTGACAAGAGGATAACGGATGAAAAAATGAAATATGGATTAAACTGGAATAAAAATGATGAAACTGGATTAAACTTTTGGCATCAAAGTTATGCTTGTTCAATGCTGTGCGTCCAAAATTGGGGTGATGTGTCGCCCCATCTCAGCAGCTGGAAGTATCTCAGAATCAGGGGTGAGTGTGAGGATATCCTTCGTACCCAGAAAGAGATCCAACCATGCATAGGGTCTGTGCCCATGGGAACAATTCAAATATTCATGCGCTGGGGAAGGGGGGTTCTCCAGATATCTTGGAGTCCCATATCTTTGGGCCACCTGTGCATCTCTCTTGTCACAGCTCCAATTTGGCCATGTCTATGTGTTGACCTGTCAAGGTCATTATCTAAAACCAGGTTAAAGTCCCTGCCAACTAGAACCCGTCTTTTTTGGATGGACAAGACCTTTGTGAGCGATGAGTGTAGGAATTCCTCTTGACCCTCATTCGGAGCATAGATGCAGGTCGCCACAAATGACCAGTCATTGAGGTTGGGGTGAGAAGTGAGGAGTTTGCCATTCACTTCTGTCCCTTAAAGGTATGTGCTACGAGGAGGGCCACCCCCGCTGTCTTGGAACGCGCAGAGGAAAAGAATTGGTGCGGAAAGTGTGTTAGCTAAGCCTGTGGTAGTCCTGTGGGAGGAGGTGTGTCACTTGGAGCAAGCATATGTCCGCCCCCGAATTCAGGGTATGCCCAACCTGGGTCCCTTGCTGACTTAGCCACTTTGTTCAGGCTAGCCTGGCTAATGAGGGTGTTACCCTGAAACCAGTACCGGGATGCTTGTTTCTGGTCCAGGAAAGACCTGGCTTGGCAGTTCGGGCTGGACTGTTCCCATGAGGAACAGGGTCAAGACTGATTTGCATATGGCTGGGTCTGAACTGGGGTGGCAAAGTGAGCTAAAGAATGATGATGGTTTCAACCCAGATCTGTGACTGGGGTGTGTGTCTGATAAGTGTCAGTGGTCCATCCATCATCTCTTTGTGCTTGCTTTGTTCTCCCTATGTTGGCAGGGTATGCCCAGACATGGGTTACTTACACACTTTGCCACTGGATTCAAGCTAGCCTGGCTGATGAGGGGTGTTACCCCGAAACCGGTCCCAGGATGCTTATTTCCAGTCCAGGTAAGACATGGCTTGGCAGTTCGGGCTGGGCTGTTCCTATGAAGAACAGGGTCAAGACTGATTTGCCTATGGCTGGGTCTGAACTGGGGTGGTAAAGTGAGATAAGAACGATGATGGATTCAACCCAGATCTGTGACTGGGGGTGTGTTTGAAAAATTTCAGCGCTCTATCCATCATCTCTTTGTATTTGCTCTTTCCTGGAAGACTGCTCTTAGTGGGGCCCTTCCAGTATAGGTAGGTCTTGGTGCTTCTCAGGCGCGGCCTCCAGCAACTGCAGATCTCAGGCCCTCCCCATGCCGGGACTCACCCTTGCCGGACTTGTGGAACTTCAGGGACTCCTGTTGGGCTGTCCAGGCTGCCTCCATAGCGGGCATGAGCAGATACATAATTCTGGGCCCGATTCGCTTGGCCGGGCAGCCCGTCCGTGATAGAGAATGCTACATCATGCTGGCCACTTTCGGGCCAGGCATCTCTCCCACGGTACTTACTCTCAGCCTCTGGCCACCGATACAGCCAGCGGAGCCACCCTGGGGCTCGTCTGATTGTACTTTTCCAGATTCACTGGCAAAATATTGATAGCAAAATTATAGATGACAACAATATGGATTAAAAAATATAGAACGCAAAAATATCGACTCCCTATACTTCAACAGGTAAGTACGAAAATATTGAATCAAAAATTTTCAAGTTAAAAATACAGATGTAAAAAATATTGATTTAAAAACATGAATGAAATAAAATAATATAATAAATATATAAAACATTATTACTATCTTTAACAACATAAATTAAATTTAATATACATTTTAACTAAATATAAAAAATATAATTAATTAAAAAAATATAAACACACAAACATAATAATTTATACATATACATATATTTACATTAAAATAATGTATTAACTTTATCTTTATTTAATTTTAAACTTTTAAACAATATGAAAATAAAATATATACATATATCAATAATTTAACGTTTGAAAAACATTCTATAATTAATTAAAACCTTAAACTATTAAAGGAATTAAAATGTACATTTCACAATACAATAAATACAGTAGGGAAAATGTTGGATAGCGGAATAATTAAAATTTACTATTCCAACTCCAGTGAGTGCAACAGTAGGGAAAATGTTGGATAGCGGAGGGGTAAAAATTCCTATTCCCCCTCCAGTGAGTGCAACAGTAGGGAAAGTGTTGGATAGCGGAGGAGCAAAAATTACTATTCCCACTCCAAAGAGTGCAAAAGTAGGGAAAGTGTTGAACAGAGAAGGGGTAAAAATAATATTCCTACTCCATTGAGTTCAACAGTAGGGAAAGTATTGGATAGCAGAGGGGCAAAAATAACTATTCCCTCCCCAGTGAGTGCAACTGTAGGTAAAAAGTATTGGATAGCAGAGGGGTAAAAATTACTATTTTCACTACAGTGAGTGCAACAGTAGGGAAAGCATTTGATAGCGGAGGGGTAAAAATTACTATTCCCACTCCATTGAGTGCAAAAGTAGGGAAAGTGTTGGATAGCAGAGGGTAAGAATTACTATTCCCACTCCAGTGAGTGCAACAGTAGGGAAAGTGCTGGATAGCCAAGGGTTAAAAATTACTAATCTCTCTCCATTGAGTGCAACAGTAGGGAAAGTACTGGATAGCGGAGGAGAAAGAATTACTCTTCCCACGCCAGTGACTGCAAAACTAGGAAAATTGCTGGATAGCGGAGGGGTAAAAATTACTATTCCCACTCCAGTGAGTGCAACAGTAGGGAAAGTATTGGATAGCGGAGGGGAAAAAATAACTATTGCCACTCCAGTGAGTGCAACAGTAGGTAGAGTGCTGGATAGTGAAGGGGTAAAAATTACTATTCCCACTTCATTGAGTTCAACAGTAGGGAAATTGCTGGATAGCGGAGGGGTAGAAATTACTTTTCCCACTCCAGTGAGTGCAACTGTAGGGAAAGTTTTGGATAGCAGAGGGGTAAACATTACTATTCACACTCCAGTGAGTGCAATAGTAGGGAAAGCATTGGATAGCGGTGGGGTAAAAATTACTATTTCCACTCCAGTGTGTCAATCAATCAATCAATCATAGCATTTGTATAGCGCGCTACTCACCCGGAAGGGTCTCAAGGCGCTAGGGGGAAGGGGCCTGCTATTGCTCGAACAGCCAGGTCTTGAGTTGTCTCCTGAAGGCGAGATGGTCCTTGGTCAGTCGAAGGTGGGTGGGGAGGGAGTTCCATGTCTTGGCCGCCAGGTAGGAGAAGGATCTTCCTCCGGCGTTGGCTCTTCGTATGCGTGGTACGGCGGCGAGGGCGAGGCTTGTCGAACGTAGCTGGCGGGTGGGCGTGTAGAAGGTCAGGCGGTCGTTGAGGTACTTGGCCCAGGTCTTGGAGGGACTTGTGTGCGTGGGTGAGGAGTCTGAACGTGATTCTCTTGCTGACGGGGAGCCAGTGCAGGTCTTTCAGGTGGCCGGAGATGTGGCTCCGTCGGGGAATGTCCAGGATGAGTCGGGCGGAGGGGTTCTGGCTGCGTTGGAGTCTTTTCTGTAGCTTGGCTGTGGTTCCGGCGTAGAGGGTGTTTCCGTAGTCCAGTCGGCTTGTAATGAGTGCCTGGGTGACCGTCTTGCTGGTTTCGGTCGGGAGCCATCGGAAGATCTTGCGGAGCATGCGTAGGGTGTTGAAGCATGATGAGGAGACGGCGTTGACTTGTCTAGTCATCGAGAGGGAGGAGTTCAGGATGAAGCCCAGGTTGCGTGCGTGGTCTATTGGTTTGGGAGTGATGCCCAGGGCGGGGGGCCACCAGGAGTCGTCCCAGCCGGAGTGCGATGGTCCCAGGATGAGCACTTCCGTCTTGTCTGAGTTCAGTTTCAGGCGGCTGTTCTTCATCCACTCGGTGACGTCTTTCATCCCTTCGTGAAGGCTAGTTCTGGTGGTGGCGGGATCACTGGTGAGGGAGAGGATCAGTTGGGTGTCGTCGGCGTAGGAGATGATGTTGAGGTTGTGTTGGCGTGCGATGGCTGCAAGGGGTCTCATGTAGACGTTGAAGAGGGTGGGGCTGAGTGATGATCCTTGCGGTATGCCGCAGATGACTTCGGTGGCCTCGGATCGCAACGGGCAGAGGCGGACTCTCTGTGTTCTTCCGGCGAGGAACGAGATGATCCATTCCAGTGCCATCCCTTGGACACCTGTGTTGCTGAGGCGTTGGACTAGGGTGCGGTGGCAGACAGTGTTGAACGCTGCGGAGAGGTCCAGGAGGATGAGGGCCGCTGTTTCCCCGTTGTCGAGCAGGGTTCTGATGTCGTCGGTGACTGCGATGAGGGGGGTCTCGGTGCTGTGGTTGGCTCGGAAACCAGACTGCGAGGGGTCGAGGGATCCATTTGTCTCGAGGATAGCGGCCAGCTGTCTGTTGACGGTCTTCTCGATGACTTTGGCAGGAAAAGGAGGAGTGAGATGGTGCGGAAGTTCTTGAGGTCGGTGGGGTCCGCTGTTGGTTTCTTCAGTAGGGCGCTGAGCTCGGCGTGCTTCCAGCTCTCCAGGAAGGTGGCGGTGTTGAAGGAGATGTTGATGATGTACCGGAGTTGGGGTGCGATGATGGAGTCGGCCTTGTTGAAGACGTGGTGGGGGCAGGGGTCGGTTGGAGATCCGGAGTGGATGGTGTTCATCGCGCGGGTTGTGTCTTCGGTGGTCACCGCGGTCCAGGTGCGGAGGGTGGCGGCGGGGGGCGTTGGTTTGACGGTTGAGTGCGTGGATGGTGCGCCGAAGCTGTTGTGGATGTCGGCGATCTTGCGGTGGAAGAACGAGGCAAGAGAGTCGCAGAGGTCTTGTGAAGGAGTGATGTCGTTGTTGCCGGTGCTGGGGTTGGAGAACTCCTTGACGATGCTGAAGAGTTCCTTGCCGTCGTGGGCGTTGTTGTCCAGTCGTTCCTTCAGTGATTTCTTCTTGGTGGTGCGGATGAGCTGGTGGTGCTTGCAGGTGACTTGTTTGAGGGTGGTCATGTTGTCTGTGGTCTGGTCGAGGAGCCAGGCTTTCCCGAGGGTGCGGCAGTTCTTCTTGGAGTCCTTGAGTTCATCGGTGAACCAGGTGGCTTTCTTGCTTCTGGGTCTGCTGGGAGGGTTCTTCAGTGGCGCGAGGTCATCTGCGCAGGTGGTCAGCCACTGTGTAAAGTTGCGGGCTGCTTCATTGGGGTCCGTTGTGCTGGCGGGCGGGCTCTGGCTGAGGGAGGTGGTGAGCTGCTCGGTGGTGATCTTGCTCCAGCTTCTGTGAGGAACCTGTTGCGGGTGGTGGTGGGTCGTTGTTCTTCTGAAGCTGAAGTGGACGCAGCTGTGGTCGGTCCAGTGAAGTCCGGTGGAGTGGCTGAAGGTGATGTGCTTGCTGGAGGTGAAGACGGGATCAAGCGTGTGGCCGGCGTAGTGGGTGGGGGTGTTGACCAGTTGCTTGAGTCCGAGGTTTGCGAGGTTGTCCAGCAGGGTGGCGGTGTTGCGGTCCTTGTTGTTCTCCAAGTGGAAGTTGAGGTCCCCTAGGAGGATGTAGTCAGCGGAGGGGAGGGCGTGCGGGCTGATGAACTCCGTGATGTCTTCGCTGAAATGTGTGCGTGGTCCTGGGGGCCTGTAGATGAGGGTGCCTTTGAGGGTCGTCTTTGGGTCGGTGTGTATCTGGAAGTGGAGGTGCTCGGCGGCAGAGAAGGTGTCGTTGGAGTCGGTCGTGATGCGGATGGTGTTCTTGTGCACGATGGCGATGCCTCCTCCAGTCTGGTTGGTGCGGTCCCTCCGGGTGATCTTGTATCCGTCTGGGATGGCGATGGCGATGTCGGGTGCAGAGGAGGCGTTCATCCAGGTTTCTGTGAGGAAGGCGACGTCTGGTGTTGTGGTGTCGAGCAGGTTCCAGAGTTCCACGGCGTGTCTGTGTACGGAGCGGGTGTTGAGCAGGATGCACTTCAGGTGGTTGCTGCTGGTGCTCGGCTTGGCGGGTGCGGTGCAGGTCCGGATGTAGGTGAACTTGCAGGAATTGCAGGTGAAGGGTCCGTGGGTGCGTCTCGGGGTGGCACGGTAGCATCCGGGGATCCGGCTGGTGTTAAGTGCGTTGAGTGTTGCGGCGTCGTACGTCCGGCGGGTAGGTTGGCGTCTGCGGGGGCCAGGGGTCCTGGTGCTGGGCGTGGTCCAGGCGCGGATGGGCACAGACGGGCTTGCCTTTGGCGCGCCTTCGGCGCACAATTGGCGCACCCGCTGCGCGTGACCGCTGCGCGTGACCGCTGCGCGTATGCATGGGCGTCATAAGGAGGAGCCGGGAGGGAGGAGCAGATGGGTGGCGGGAGCGGGGCGGCAAATGGGCAGGAGGAGGGCGGGGCCGCAGGGAGGCAGCGGCGGGAAAGAAGGACAGAGGGCGGCTCAGCGGCGGCTGGGTCGCCCTGTGGAAAAACGAATTAAAAAAACGAAGGCAGCAAAAGAAGGGTAAACGAGGGCACAGCTGATGGAAAACGAAGGCAACAGAGGTTAGGCAAGCGAGGCAGTAGCAGGGGTGTGTGGGGGCGACCTCGCCTGATTACAGGCTCCGCGGTGTGCAACTGTAGGGAAAGTATTGGATAGCGGAGGGGTAAAAATTACTATACCTACTCCAGTGAGTGCAGCAGTATGGAAAGTGTTGGATAGCAGAGGGGTAAAAATTACTATTCCCACTCCATTGAGTGCAACAGTGGGGAAAGTCCTGGATAGCGGAGGTGTAAAAATTACTATTCTCCTCCAGTGAAGGCAACACTAGGGAAATTGCTGGGTAGCAGAGGGGTAAAAATTACTATTTCAACTCCAAAGAGTGCAACAGTAGGGAAAGTGTTGGATAGCGGAGGGGTAAAAATGACTATTCCCACTCCAGTGATTGCAACAGTAGAGAAAGTGCTGGATAGCGAAGGGGTGCAAGCTCTCAACGTCACCGATGGGCATTCAGAGGATCCTCGACAACTTCAAGGCCTTCTGCGATAGTGGGGGGCTAGAGATTAACTGTCAAAAGACCAAATATATGGTCTTTAAACCAACCAGCTCAACTCATCCTAATCCCAGCTTGCACGGAATTCCATTGGAGAGGGTATCTTTATTTGAGTACCTTGGGGTCGCTTTAACTGAAAAAATGGACTGGGGGGCTTAAATCAATAAAACAAGCCTGAAGCTAGCACAGAACACAGGAGGGTTGATTAAGCTATTTAGGAACTCTTTCCATAAACCTATTGGGCCAGTCTTGGAAATCTACATAGTGCTGACAAGGGGTGCTGCAATGTATGGGGCTGAACTCTGGGGGCATAGCCCTCTGAGAAATATCATCAAGGCCGAGAACACTTTTAGCAGGCAGCTATTTGGTCTCCCCTTCAGTTCTCCCCTTACACTGCTCCCTTTGGACTGGGGGTAAGGCCAATTGCCGACGAAATTGCTTTTAGACTTCTAATTTTTGGGCGTTGCATATGCACAACCCTGAGGAACCCTGTACCACAATCTCTAGAAAGGAACTGGTTTGGAGTTACCGGGAGGGGAAACTCATACGATTTCAGGGGTGCCCAGCAACAGGATCATTAACCGTTGCGTTTTTGAGAATAAAAGACCAGTACATCCTAGAGACTGCCCTGGACGATATCCAACCCACGCTAGCAAGCAAACTGTATATTAAATTTAGGGACGGGGTTCTCCCGCTGCGCGTTTTCTCTAACAAATGGGCATCTACATTCTCTCTAGGTTGTCCGGCCTGTAACAATGCAGAGGAGTCAGAGCTGCAGTTAATCTTTTTCTGTCCTGGTTACAGAAAATCCAGACTCTGTTGGCTGACCCAAATATGTAGAAATCTGGGGACCAAACACTGTCTAGAGGCATTTAGGTTGTTGAAATGAAACACTCTATCCCCAATTGTATTTCCAGTGTCATG
Organism: Lissotriton helveticus; assembly: GCF_964261635.1. Lineage (NCBI taxonomy): Eukaryota > Metazoa > Chordata > Amphibia > Caudata > Salamandridae > Lissotriton > Lissotriton helveticus. The sequence goes on along the minus strand of NC_136059.1, from coordinate 912,604,633 downwards.
CTTCCTACTCCCTATTGGGTGTGTGTTCAAGTCGCTTCTGAAAACTAATATACAGGACTAAGCTGACAAAATCTTTTTCTCAGTCAGTCAAAAAGACTTTATTCGGTTAATTAAAACCATAAAAGCAAATCATGTTACATAAAATCAGGATAAAAAATACATTTATACAGATATAGAGAATTGATTGCTACTCCTTAATAAAAGATAGACAAAACACATAGATATGGGGGACACCTGAATTAAAAATGTTTTTTTAAGAAATCCTCACCAAGGCTTATACAAGAGTCAAAATTAGTGATTAGTTCATGCGGCAGCTCTTAGTTTCTTTTGTCTGACGGCTGCTACCAAGAAACAGGCCACCCCATATGTAACCTGCACCGAGTTCAACATCTGAAGGTATAGTAGAGCTGGCCGTACCTGGTCAAAATTCAAGTTTTTCAAGATGGGTACAAGAAACTTTTTCCGGGGTGCCAAGTAGTGCTCACAGAGCATAACTAGGTGCAGAGTGTCCTGCGTGGAAAAACAATCGCAGGAACAGGGGGGGAAGTTTTCTGGGGTACCCCATTCTGAATACGAGCCAAGGACAAAGTGGATCAAGTTGAACCTGAACCTTATAAGCAGGAAGCGATGATAAGGCTTCGTGACATATTTTAAATAAGGTTCCATAACTATAGATGTGGAAAGTTGGCAAAGTGATCTTACCATAGGCTTACAAAGTTCCACCGTTTCCCTTTCAGATTCCAACAAATTACGAAAGTGCTGTTTCACCCATTTTACATCCTCTTTTTTAAGATTTTGTGGAAGAGAATACATGTCCGGACGCCCAAGCCTCACGCATGCCGCTCTAACATACGCCAGCCATGGTATGTTGTGAGCATTGTCCAGAGACATACAATCTTTAAGGATGCGGTGATTCAAACTGATTTCCTCGTTTGTCCAGGTTTTAATCCAGCATAAGACTGGGGACATTTTTAAGAGGTCGGAGATATATCCCATCCCTATTTCGTTGTGAATTGAATATGTGGGGGAAGATTTCGGTAGTGACATCAAGGCCCGTATAAAGGTATTTTCAGCAATTTGTATACCTGGGGATGAGACATAGCCCCATATATCTGCCCCATAAGATGCAATTGCCACGCATTTCGCTCTATAGATCCTAGTCATGGCTTCCATCGGTCTCGAGCCCAATCTTTTAGAAAAGCTCAGGAGTGCTGTAGTGGATCTAACGACTCCATTCTCCTTCAGTTTCATTTGTGTCTTCCAAGATCCTCTCTCGTCAAAGGTGACGCCCAGGTAACAAAAGCTCGGGACCCTCGAAATTGGCGCATTATTACAATTAAATGATTTAATCTTCAAGTGTTTCTTTCGTGAGCCTACGACCATCACGTGGGATTTAGTGGTGTTAATCTTTAGGTCGAGGGCTTCCGTGAAGAGGCCAAAATGGTCCAAAAGTCTTTGCAGGCCTGTGCCAGTCCGAGCAATAAGGACAGCATCATCCGCGTATAGGAGGACCGGGATGGGTGACCCCCCCATACGCGGTATGTCCAAGGTCGCTGAGTTCAAGGATTGCCCCAAGGAATTGATGTACAGGGTAAAAAGGAGGGGGCCAGAATACAGCCTTGTCTGACCCCTCTCCCTGATCTGAACTTGGCTGTACATCTTCCCTCCCTCGTAACCCTAACCGACGCAAATAAATTTAGGTGGAGATCATGCAGAAAATTAACCAAGGTGGTGTCCAAGCCCAAATTATGCAAAATAATCCACAGTTTAGAACGATTGACCAAATCAAAGGCGGAAGACAAATCCATAAATCCCAAATAAAGAAGTCCCCCCTTCACCACGGTGTATTTACTAATAATGAGGTGAAGGTTTAGACATTGGTCCATCGTCCCCCTATGTGCTCTAAAGCCATACTGTAAGTCTGAGAGGATCCCGTTCTCCTCCAGCCAATCCCCCATTCGTTGGAGAATGACTCTGCCTAAGATCTTAACGGCAGAGTCCAGCAGGGAGATTGGTCTGTAGCAGGCTGGGTCCCCCCTATTCCCTTTCTTGAATATAGGCACAATTATGGAGGTGGACCAGGAAGATGGGAAGCCGGCTACCGGTATGGCATTAAAAACATTGGTCAAGATCTTTGACCAAAATTGTGGATACTGGATGTAGAGATCTGCAGGGACCCCATCAGGGCCCGGGGCCTTGTGTTTGCTTGTATCTCTTATAGCCCTCTCCACCTCCATGGTGTTGAATTCCATGACCATATTACGGACATCCTGGACGGTGGCAGGTGAAACGGGAGCTACGGATTCATAGATTTTTCCAAAATGGGTTAACCAACTGTTATCCTCTGACACAGTCCAGATCCGATTTCCCGTTTTCAGAGAAGAAAGGCTGATTTACAATTGCCCAAAACTTTTTACTGTCTCTCAACACATCCGTAGATAAAAGACTGTCCCAAGCTTCCTCCTTGATTTGGGTTTTACGGTTAAGAACTACAGTTTTATAGTCCCGCCTTAAATTGGCCACTAAAAGCCTATCTCTGGGTTTTTGTTTTATGGCTTTCATCAGGGCCCTGTGTTTTTGGGAACAATCATTATTGAACCATTTATGGTTCTTCGTGTTCCTTAGGCCGACTGAACTTCCCTCCAAATTTTTGGAGATCCTTGCACAAATATCCTCATATGCAACCAGGACAGCAGAGCCCTGGGCGGTTGGATCTAGGCACACTGCCATATTAGCCTCAGACTCTTAGGCAAGTGACTGAAAGAATTGCTCAGGGACGATCCTTTCCCATTTTAGGCGCCTTCCCTGATCTTTAGCCTTCAGGTCCCTTGGAGCTACCACACCAATTGATCTACCAGTCAGGAAGCAGTCTAAGTCCAAGGTCAGGAGAACAGGGTAGTGATCACTAGAAATAGCAGTGACCACCCTGTACTCACGTGCCCTTGCCAGGGCCCCATTTGAGACAAAGATGTAGTCTATAACGGTGTTAGCATCTCTCCCGATGAAGGTTGGGGCTCTTGGTTCATTAATGGTTTGGTCAAATTCATACAGGTTTAGGTTAGCTAAAAAGGACTCAAGATGCTCGCCCTCGATTGTGTGCTCAAAATGAGGGATGGCTTCAATCGGTGTGCCCCCATAACTATCAGTATAACAACCCCCCTCGCAGGGATGAATGTTAAAATCTCCCAGGATTATCAGCTCTGGGACGATGGTACAATCAAGCCTATAGACTGACAGAAAATTTAGTAAAGAAATCAAGTGTTCGTTTGCGATAGAGGACTCCTTAGAATTGTAAAAATTAATCAACAGAAAAGTCTTTGATTCAGAAAGGGTCCACTCGACCGCTAGCGTATTAGTTGGTGCGGAATCTAATTTTTTTAAAACCCCAGCCAATTCCAGGGAGCACAGTGTAAGTAGACGCCCCTTTGCTCTCCCTCTTGTGCCTGGTACTGCCGGCGTCGAAAAACTGCGGAAACCATCTAGAGAAAAACTAGATGTGGTATCCCATGTTTCTTGGATTCCTAAAATGTGATGTTGTGGAGTTCTGGACTTTTTGGTTCCGTCCAGAGGTGTCAGGGATAACACCCGAAGACCCCGGAGTTCTACCTGCCTCGGTGCACAAACAAACAGAAACACGGGTTTCTCGATGGTGGCGTCAAAGACCAAAGGTTTATTACTGCAGGGACACAGAAGTCACAGAAACTACACATGGGCAGTATCTAGGAGCCTGTTCAATTTGTACAAAGAGGGTTGCTCCTTATATACTAAATATTGGGCTTCAGGCAAATTCTTTACATGTTACCACAGTTCTAAACATTCGTGTCTTAAACAATAAATATTTGGCGTTGCACAGGAATCGTCAACAGTATCTGATGTCAAAACATTACGAATGAGGGGTTCCCACTAGTCCATCATAATCCCATGTCAATTCTTCATTCAAGACCCGGACCGCCTCATCGTAAATTTCGTTACCTCCCCCTAATAAAGGCCCAGAAGGAAAGGAGCAGAGCCAGGTGCAGAAGATAGAAAGACAGGATAAGAAATGTTTGTGGGTCGTAAATGGGCACGGTTACCAGCTTCGGCCGCCTAATCATGATCAGGCCAACGAACACAAGAACCAGTATAGCAGGACTGGCCTCAGGCTGGGGAGGCAGTTCTTGCCGAGTCATGCTGCTACAGCGTTGCTGGCCTAAGGTGCACGTGTCACTAGCAAGGTGAATCGCCGGTTAAGGCCTACGTGTCCTTAAATAGAAAGAAGTCATTGCGTGTCCATTGACTATGTGAGGGCAAGGAATACAAAATGGCTTCCGTGTTCTAAGATGGATGCCATGGGTAAATCACAAATGTGTTGGTAACAGGAGTGCTCTTGCTCGTAGCATAGCGAAAACACCAGGATATACTAAATGGATCATTTGCGGTTCACTGATACCAAAATTAAGTATTTACGACAATGATTACAAACACGAGTAAAATCGTCACGGAACCTCAGACCCTCCTTTTGCCCTTACATAGGCAATTACTCAGTCTATATCAGAGTCAGAGTCTAATTCTATGCTCATTAGGTCAGTGACATGTTGTTGTATCATCATCCTGTCTCGTGCCTTTTTTCCTAATGCAGGTGGTTTTCTGAAACAGGTTGCAGCACAGAGACTACACAGAGCGGGACCACATTGGATAATAAGACAGCACGAGAACAGAAATACTAGGATGACACCAATGACCATCAGAACCTTCCATCCCCACGCTGATACCAGAGTCCAAAACCACTCCATGAAGGACCAGTTTCCCTTATCTACGTGTATAGAGTCGGAAATCTTATGTAGCTTAGAGATTGCTTCATAGACTGTTGGAGCATTATTTGGAATAAAGACACAGCAGCTCGATTGCATCATTCTGCATACCCCACCTCGATCTGCAAGTATTACGTCTAGAACCATACGGTTCTGCAACGTCATGAGACGATCCGCCTGAAGCTCAGCTGTTAAGTTACTAAGGGCACCTGCAGTTTCTGTAATAGTAGATTCAACTACCCGTGTTAGTTGACGAAGATTTCTACTATTGGCCATAGGCCCCCAAAACGGAAGGAAACCTTTGAAAAAGTCTCCAGCTTCTTGACCAGCGGTATCTTCCTTGCTGAAGACACCTCTTGCTACTCTGGTTTTGTGATAATCTGAAGAAGCAGTGTATGTCGGGGGTAACAATCGAGCAATATAACATGAACCTGAAAAGTCAGCAGGCAGCCATGTATATGCTCTGTCCTGACAGATGAAGTAGGTACCCCTAGCAGTCAGAAAGGCAGGGGAGGAGTTAGACGGAAATACGTAAGTCTCAACGCACTCACTCCTCCCTAGCTGAGCTCTCGGATTTCTCCCATTTCCTTGCAAACAGACCTGACCTCGGTGAGGCACGACCCAAACTGAAGTGGAGCTTTTACGCTTGCTTTCTCCCAAACTAAGGCGATACTCTGTAGAGTTCCAACTCAAATACACCCGTAATTCATCTCTAGGGTAAGATGGAGTATTATTGACGTCTTTAATCATATCAATAATTCCCTGGACTAAAGCTTTGTTGGCTGAGTTGTATTTAGTGGACCATGGTGGACGCGGAGGATAGGTTTCAAGGGCATATGAAAAAATGGTCTGAAAGGCCTGAAATGATCCATTGTAGCTAAAAGGCAAGACTAGATAGGGAATGCCTTTATCCATAGTGTGGGGTATCAAGCCACACACCCAGCAGTCTGTAGTATTAACTATCAGTTGGTGTTGATGCAAGAGCTGTACAAATGTATTGTTAATAAATTCTGAGCGTCGAGCTTGTTCGTGTTCAGGAAATGAGTGAAAAGAATGCATAGAAGGAACCGTAGAAGTAGTAGGATCAAGGGGAGGTACTGTAGTTACTGGCATAAAAATCAAATGTACACCAAAGATGATTCCACCCACCAACGTTATCAGAACAATTAAAAATGTAACTGCACATTGCATTAGAAAGCATTTGCTGTGAAGTATTCTGTACAGTCTATTTCTGCGAACATAAATTACATTTTTTCGTTGCAGCTCAGGAAGCTCCATCTTCTACGACCGTTCGCGACCACTGATGATGTGTACGTAGATGAAAATGCCTCTATCAGCCCTGGGAGTTCCCAGAACTAACAGAAAGATCGACCTTGTGTCTGACCCCCGCAGATTCAACTAGGCACACAGCCACGACCCTACGGCTACCCAGACGGCAAGGCAATTTTAAAACAAAAAGAAACAATACAAAGTATTAGCAAACTTCCTGGCTGGAGGCAATGTATAGCAAATTCAAATTTGAAAATAGGCAGTTTCCTGCTTTATTTGTCCATATTGCGAGAACGTAAGTTGTATCTCAGTTTTGCAGGAGCTGTCTGATCTGGAAACAATGTATTTTCAGCTGACGTTGCAATGTTCACGTTCGCAGATGGCAAATGTTCTTTTGGTGCAGATGGCAAATGTTCATTGGGTGTGGATGACAAATGTTCAGGGTTCAAAAGAGCAGTTTCAAGAGGAGAGTCAGAATTTGGTGAATCCGTGATCAGTTCTGCATCGCTGAAAGGTATGAACCTGGGGATTTGTTCCGTTTCAGAGGCACCGATTCCTTTCTTTACCCAGTTGTCGTAAGGAAGTGGCAGAGGCACACGTTTAGCATGTGTCGTATGGATCCAATTTTTCCTTCCGGCCACACGAATAGCAGTTCTCGTTGCTAGCAGGACTTGGAAAGGGCCAATGAATCTGGGCTGAAGATTTTTTGTTCTTGCAAAATTTCTGATGACCACCTGATCACCCGGTTTCAGCTGATGGCCTGGACTCTCCGGTGGCTTTGGCAATGCATCGAAAACCTGTTGGTGAATAAGACTCAATTTAGCAGTCAAGTCGAAAAGGTAATCAATTAACATTGGGTATTCCAGCTGCTTAAATTCTTTCGGTCTAGGTACCCCCCAAACATTTGCAGGACGACCAAAAACTATTTCATAAGGACTAAGCCCTACTCTAGAATGTACGGTTGCTCTTGTTGATAGCAAAGCCAAAGGCAATGCGTCTGGCCAGGACAAACCTGTGGATGCTTGTATCTTAGCAAGTTTCAGTTTAAGGGTGCCATTGTAACCCTCGACTAAACCCGCGGACTGGGGATGATTCGCACTATGAAACTTCTGTCTAATCCCTAGGCCGGCACACACACTCTGCATAACTTTCCCTACGAACTCACTTCCGTTATCTGACCATACAATCCGTGGCATTCCGTATCTGGGGAAGTATTCTTTAAGAAGAATTTTGGCAGTGGATAAGGCAGTATTGTCCTTTAGCGGGTATGCCTCGATCCATCTGGAGAAAGCACAAACTACCACTAGGACGTATTTCAGATTATTGCAACGATCCATGTGAATGAAGTCTAGCTGGATCACTTCAAAGGGGCAGGAAGGAGGAGCGAAGTGACCTGCAGGTGTGGGGATTCCCTTGCCAGGATTATGCATCAAGCATACCATACAATTTCTCACCACTCTCTCTGCACACTTACTAATCCCGTCATTCTTCCAGACCGGAGCCAACATCTTACAAATCCCTTTTGAACTGATGTGCGCTGTTCCATATGCCATCGTTACTACTGCAAGCACATACGCATCAGGCAACATCCAACGCTGTTGTTCCGACAAGTCAATCCAACACCCACTCGAGTCCAATTTACCCGTGCTCTCTCTCCATGCAAGTTTTTCCTCCTCAGTCGCCTCTTTCTGAATTTCTTTCACGCTTTCTACTGTGTCCTCACACATTCCAGACTCAGAAATCCATCTTGCAGACGTTGCAACATACATTCTACTCATCATATTTCTAGCTGTCTGTTTTGCAGTCTCATCGGCAAAAGCATTCCCACGACCAACATCATCCGTGATTGCTTTATGAGCACTGCATTTCACAATCGCAACTTCAGTCGGCAAGGTTAGAGATTCCAACAAGTCATTAACTAGCTGACCATGTTGAATCTTAGTCCCATGGGACGTAATGAAACCTCTCTCTTTCCACAAGCGGCCAAAACTATGGGCCACGCCGAACGCGTACTGACTATCTGTGAACACATTCACTCTCTTTCCCTTAGCTAAAACGCACGCTCTTGTTAGCGCGATCAATTCTGCAGCCTGGGCAGAATTCTGACTCACTCTTGCAGTCTCCACAATCGTACTCAAAGTCGTTACTGCATAAGCAGCAGTCACATCACCATTCTCCAATTTGAAGCAAGACCCATCAACATACAACGTGCCATCTGGATCTGACAACGGAGTATTTTTTAGATCAATTCGTCCTTTTGTTTCTTCCTCCGTTTTGAAACAACAGTCGTGTGGTTCGGAATCACTCGACTCTTGGCTAGTCGGCAACAATGTTGCTGGATTCAATACATTGCATCTTTTGATCTGAATATGACTAGCTAACAGTGTCAGTTCATAACCTGATAATCTAGCACTGGTAAGGTGTTGCGTCTTGGTTCGGTTCATGAGTGTATCCACAGCATGAGGAACCATGACTACTAGCATGTTGTTCATTACTAAACCAGCAGATTGTCGAATGGAAGCTGCAGCTGCGGCTGTAGCTCTCAAGCAACTAGGCAATGCTCTAGCTACTGGATCTAATGTTGATGAAAAATACGCACAAGGGCGTTGTTTATCACCAAATTTCTGCGTCAAAACACTCAATGCACAACCTTCTCTCTCGTGGACATAGAGCGTGAATGGCTTACTGTAGTCGAGTGTACCCAATACAGGTGCTGAACACAGTGCATTTCGTAACTCAGAAAAACTCTGCTGACATTCAGCAGACCATGGTACCGGACTCGGAACACCTTTCCCAGTCAAGGCTACCAATGGTTTTGCTAAAAGAGAAAAATTTGGGATCCATTGCCTACAATATGAGGTAATACCTAAAAAGGCACGTACTTCTCTCTGCGTGCTAGGAACATTCATCTGTGTAATTGCTTTTATTCTCTCTGGGGTCAACTTCCTTCCCTCCTTTGACAAGAGATGACCTAGGTAGGTCACTTCTTGGCAGCAGTATTGCATTTTTGAAGGTGACACCTTGTGATTCAAATCTGACAAGTGATGCAATAAAGAAATCGTAGCTGTTTTGCAAGTTTCCTTGTCATCGGCAGCCACTAGAAGATCATCGACATACTGTACTAAAGCAGAACCACGAGGAAGTACGAAGGAATCTAACTGGCTTTTTAATGCTTGACTGTAAATGGATGGGCTTTCACAATAGCCTTGTGGAGCGCGTTTAAACCTAAAGCTTCGTCCTCCTAGAGAGAAACCGAAGATATCTCTGCTTTCCTCGGCTATCGGAATGCTGAAAAAGGCATTTTTCAAGTCGACAACTGAAAACCATGCTGCTGTAGCAGGAATCAACGTTAACAATGCAGTAATGTCTGGTACCACAGGAAACTGTGGGATCACAATTTTATTAACCTCTCTAAGATCAATTACGAACCTATATACTGGAGGCTTTGTAGGGTCAGTTCGTTTCAAAATAGGCAGTACAGGACTATTACAGACATTACCTCTAGTCTCTTCTACAACATCTTTCTTGATCAGGTCTTGTACTATCAGTAGGAGCGCACGCTCACCTTCACTAGAGATTCTGTATTGTGGAATTCGTGGAAGTTTGACATTTGCTTTCAAAGTTACTACATAGGGTGGAATTTCCAATAGACCTACATCATTAGGGCCAGTCGCCCAAAGAGTATCAGGGAGTGAACGCAGCTCTGGTGGGAGCGCATCCATCGACAAGTACATCGGGGAGATTATTCTTTTACCCAACGTAAGCTGTACTCCTGCTGGAGAACAGTACAATGTCGCGTACAGGCGTTTTAACAAGTCTAAACCAAGCAGATTTTCGTTACAACCTGTCGTCAAAATCAGGGGTGCTTTCAATTGACGGGGTCCAACAGAAATAGACAAAGGACCAGAAACAGGGTTGTGAACAGGGGCGCCCGAAAAACCTACTGAAACGTTTGTTGAGCCAGACAAAGGTGCGCCAGGGAGTTTCGCATGTATGATAGAACTTTTTGCTGCACCAGTATCCAACAGAAACGGTTCGACTATACCTGATGTTGCTACCGCGACATAAGGCCCACTCTGATCTACTGGTACTGATACTACTCCCTCTCTTTGTCTATGGCTGTCCTAGTATTCACTTTGCTGAACTTCCTCACTAGTTTCATAATAGTCTTCCACATGATATTGTGGAGACCTATTCTGTTGGGCAGATTGTCCATTTCGCTGGTCGAAATAATTAGAGGGGCGATCACTTGTCTGTGGAGGCATAGCACCTCGTCCTCGACCTCTAGAGTTTTGCATAGAACTACCATGACCTCTCTGAGCTGCCGCAGCATTATTTTGCGTTCGAACTGGACACTCACTTTTGTAATGACCTTCCTTTTTGCAATAAGCACATTGATTCCATTGGTATTGTGGTCTTTGAAAATTATATTCCGTTCTTTGATATGACCCTTGCTGCATATTCGTCTGATTCGTGCGAGGCGGATAAGCTTGCTGTAAAAGTACTTTAGTTTTTAAATCTTTCGTCTTTTTATCTGATTTTTCCTTTTCTTCTTTATCCCTATTTTCATAGTACTGAGCAGTCGCAAGTATTTGCGCAGTCGTAGAGACAGCCCACGCACTTTCAGAATTCTTTAATTTACCACTAAGTTCTGGCAACAGATTGTGCACAAATTTATCAACAAATAATCTCTGACCTCCTTCTGTGCTCATATCCTGACCACTATGATCCACGAAAGTCTCTTCGAATCTTGTGAAAAAGTCGGAGACGCTTTCGTCTTTCTTTTGTTTGCACGCGGACAATTTGTCCCAGTTAACGCGCAATGCTGGCATCAAGGTTTTCATTAAATCGATTATTCTACCAGGCAAATTAGCAATTAAAGGTTCAGGTTTGGAACCACCTATTTGTTGACCATCCGCTGCAATTATAGCTGCCCAGTCACCACCTAGGGCAACTGGATGATTCTCTTTACGAATTTTAGCCCAAATTGGTTGCGGTACTACATTACCAAATAGCAGATCTATGTCAGCAAGATTCAATACACAAGCGTCAACTGTTTGAGCCAACTCTTTGTAGTACCCTGCAGGATTTTTACGCGGATCTGGCAAGGCCTGTTTCACTGCTAATACTTCAGCTCGCTTCCATGGAATATGTATCCAGACTCTCTGGAATTGGGCCGGAGCGGCTGCAATACCAAGGTTTGCGTTAGCTTGCACAGCTTCACGCCAAATTGGCGGAACCTCTCTCATTGGGTATTGACGATTTTGTTTCGTACTACGTTTCTCTAATTCTCTCGGTGAACGAAGGGATGAGTCATTCCTGTAACTTAAAATCAGTTCCATCGCTTCTTTTATATTTTGTCCAACTATCATACCTGCAGCAAACTCTTTCTGAACATTAATTAATTCTCCTAGATTTGATTCAGGGTCATCCTCTTCCAATTCCTCACGTAGAAGGAAACACATTTCATCGAACACATATCGTTGTGTCGGTTCGTTCCATTGCATAAATGTATCTAATACATCTTGTACATTATATCTTCCAACTTTCGAAACCCATCTAAGAGCAGTGGAATCTAATATTCCTCTTTCTTCAGTACTGGGAAGTTGACTACGTCTCTGCACAGAGTCAGAGGTAGGAGTCTTAATCAGAGTTTTATAGAAGGGAGATAGAATATTAGAGACAGAATCAGTGATTCTTCGACGAACAGAAAGCGGAGTCATAATATTAGCAGAGGCAGTAAATAGAGTAGCAGTTGGAACAGATAGATCAGGAACAGTAGGAGTAGCAGGCAAAATAGCTTGTGAAGTAGCAGGTGTGAGCGACACAGGCATAGGTAAAGAAGCCGGCAACCCTAGAAGAGGGGTTGTCGAAGGAACATTAATATTGACTACAGGAGGTACAGGAACTTGATTCAGGGGTGCGGGAACAGGGACACCAGGTTGTCCAGCAACCGGTAATTGAACATTCGGTATAGGTGGAGCCGTAGCACCCTGTGCATACGGTGGGGGTGATCGTAACAAGTAAGACAACAGGACTCCTTTTCAGGGTCCTCTACTATCTTAGCCGTACTCGATGGCAAAGCAGGATAGCACTTGTCTATCGCTAAATTACGCTCTCTATCGGCCACCTCCATCGCTTTCTCAGACTCGTTGAGTTGCAGCTGCCTAGCAGACTGTTCTAAAGTCAACTCTTGCTCTTTCTGTTCTTTCTTCAACTTTTTAATTTCTCTCTGTTTAGATTCTTTTCGCCAATAACGAAAAGAATCAAACATTGCCGGCCGGGCTTTCTTTTTAAACAACCTTCTTTCTAGATTATCGAGAACTTCAGGTTCAAAACTACCATGTAGTGGCCAACTAAGGACACCATCTTTCTCTGTGTAGCGGATCCATACCTCGTTATAAGAGATAGGGCCCACACCAAACTTGCAATAAAGATCATAAAGGGGAGTTCCAATCGGAGGAACCAAACACGAGTCCTCCAACTGGGAATCACTGTTGCAACTAAAACAAGACAACATACAATTTTTCCGACTTACCATTTTATAATCCGGAACATAAAACAAACAAGACACAAACAGAAAAGATGCGCACTCGAACCAAGAACTTAGGCCTACCAGAACTGACAAATGTATCGATACCTGAACTGAACAGAATGATTATCGTAACCAGAATGACCAGTGATAATCTTACAGAACTGAACTGAACTGAGAACTAAAAGGATTATCCAAACAGGAGCAACCCTTACAAAATAACCAACTAGCAACCACTGAATACTTAACTGAGGCACTGAAGACGTCACCAAGGAGAAACCCGTCACGTTTCGCCGTACTAAGGACTGCACCTCGGGTCCAAGACAGGGCGACGGTCAAGGCAACGGACCACTGCAGCCGTCTGAACGGGAACCCTCGTGGAAGAGAACGTCGGGGCCACTTTTGCGATATGCCGGGATCGATGAAGTGGGGCGCCTCCCTCTGAAATCTTCACACGAAGCTCCTCGAACTCTTCAGGCTTTTGGACCGGTACCGAATGACGTCGCCCCACGTTGGGCGCCAATTGGAGTTCTGGACTTTTTGGTTCCGTCCAGAGGTGTCAGGGATAACACCCGAAGACCCCGGAGTTCTACCTGCCTCGGTGCACAAACAAACAGAAACACGGGTTTCTCGATGGTGGCGTCAAAGACCAAAGGTTTATTACTGCAGGGACACAGAAGTCACAGAAACTACACATGGGCAGTATCTAGGAGCCTGTTCAATTTGTACAAAGAGGGTTGCTCCTTATATACTAAATATTGGGCTTCAGGCAAATTCTTTACATGTTACCACAGTTCTAAACATTCGTGTCTTAAACAATAAATATTTGGCGTTGCACAGGAATCGTCAACAGTATCTGATGTCAAAACATTACGAATGAGGGGTTCCCACTAGTCCATCATAATCCCATGTCAATTCTTCATTCAAGACCCGGACCGCCTCATCGTAAATTTCGTTACCTCCCCCTAATAAAGGCCCAGAAGGAAAGGAGCAGAGCCAGGTGCAGAAGATAGAAAGACAGGATAAGAAATGTTTGTGGGTCGTAAATGGGCACGGTTACCAGCTTCGGCCGCCTAATCATGATCAGGCCAACGAACACAAGAACCAGTATAGCAGGACTGGCCTCAGGCTGGGGAGGCAGTTCTTGCCGAGTCATGCTGCTACAGCGTTGCTGGCCTAAGGTGCACGTGTCACTAGCAAGGTGAATCGCCGGTTAAGGCCTACGTGTCCTTAAATAGAAAGAAGTCATTGCGTGTCCATTGACTATGTGAGGGCAAGGAATACAAAATGGCTTCCGTGTTCTAAGATGGATGCCATGGGTAAATCACAAATGTGTTGGTAACAGGAGTGCTCTTGCTCGTAGCATAGCGAAAACACCAGGATATACTAAATGGATCATTTGCGGTTCACTGATACCAAAATTAAGTATTTACGACAATGATTACAAACACGAGTAAAATCGTCACGGAACCTCAGTTGTTTAATGAATCCTTGCCATATTGGGTCTAAAGCCCTCGCGTTCAGCCCCGCCACATTCCAGGTAAGGAATTGACAGAGTACTAGGTCTATGTTAGGGACAATAGGCGAGGCTACACCCCTACTTTCACACTCCCCCAGGCTGTTACAAATTATAGAAGGTGTGTTATCTATGTTCAAGTCCCCCGTTACAGCAACCTTACAAGAGGAGGTTGGACTAATCCTTGTGCTACGTCCCCCTAGGGGGCCCTGTGCGTGTCAGTCCACCCAATCAGTGGACGACAGGCATTCAAACCGGTTTACTAAAGGGAAGTGCAGGGGATTAGGTGGCCCATTTGCCAGGTGATGGTATGGATGGGGTTGGATGAAATGGGGACTGTAAAAAGGGGCACCTTGCCGTGGTCTACCTTCTCTACTCCTCATAGGGTTCTGTCCTCCATCCCAACCCTCCTTCATAAGGGGAGGTTGTGTGACCCAGTGGGGGTTCGATCTATATCTGGGTATACAGTCGTGGGAACCCTTGAGCCAACTCCAGCGATTATCCACTTGATTTTGAGGGAGATAAAAGTATGAGAGAGGTCTAGCAGTCACTGTGCTCGCCTGAAATCTGGGGGCCCCGCTACTAAAGATAAAGTCAACAACTTCTGGGTTCTCGAAGGTGACCACCACACAGTCCCCTGACAGATTTTTCCTATTTCCTCCTACCCAGGGAGCCCTCTCAATCATTAGGATGTTACATGGTATGTTTGGCGGGAGTGGATAATTTTTAGCTAGCCAGTGACATACTTTATTTTTAAGAGCCAGATATGTTTCTTCTTCTAGTGAGGAGATTTCAGTGACTCCAGTGAGGATAACCACATAAGGTGCGGTGTCCGGAGGGAGGTGAATATTTCTACGAGCCATGCCCTTTGATTTATCATGTGTGTCAAGTTTTGGTGCCTCAGATGAACCATCATTGGATGTGGCCTGGGGTGTTGAATTATTAATGGGTGGAATTTGCGTTGAGTCTGTTTTCTTAGATTGATTTGATACAGTGGATTTAGATTTTACGCCGACATGATTCACAGTATTTTTGGGTTGCGTGACCATCAATTTGTTCGACTCCAACACTTTGTTAACAACCGCCGAGGTCTTAACGGATTTGGTCGTATTTAACGCCTGAATAGGTTTATTATTTAAGGTGAAAGTGGGTGCACTTATGTCCTTATGGATATTTTTTAAGATCGTTTCCAAACAGCGCAATCTTACCTCTATGGGTTCTAGCAGTGTTTTTAGCATATTAAAGATAGCAGTGTTGTTGATGCTTGAACCGGACTCCTCCTGTGTTGGTATTATTAACGAGTTGCCTATGGTTCCACTGAGTTCCAAAAGTTCTTGCATGCTTTCATCAATAATAGTGTCCTCTGGGAGGCTCAATAATAAGCCAGGCTTATTGAGAAGTGAGCCCTCTGTAGGAGTAGGTGGAGCAACTAGTGTTTTTTCAGTATTAGGGAGATTCGGCAGAGTAGTAGCTTTCTTACCTTTCGACGTAGATGATTTGTTGCCTTTACGTTTTTGCTTTGAGATTGCTCCTTCAATCCGGCCCCTTTCTTTTGTGATAACTGTAGAGTTACTAGTAAAAGACTCGCTATGTTGCGATCCACCCTCCGTCTGGCTATTAAGGTTGGGTGACGCCTCCAGATCCTGGACAATAATAGGAGTCTCCAGGTCCCCGTTACCTCCATGGTTATGTACAATTACCTGGACGTCTGACCGGTGATCAATTTTTGGTGTCTGAGCTTGAGCGATGAGGCCAAGAGAGGAACGTCTGGCCATGGCCAGGTCCTGGGAAACCCTCCTGTCCATAAGAACAATTCCTTCGTCAATTAATGCATTTGTGCGAATGATAAAATCATCCAAGGTCCCTGTGAGCTTTTTTACTCCTGCCGCGGCCATGCTCCTAGTTTCACGGCAGGACATACCCCGTAAAGCCTAGATAAAAAGACGGATTAGGGCTCGATGTGCCTGACCCAAATATGTGGCCCAGCCCAGCCCTGCAGGCCTCGGAGGGCCTCAGAGGGCCCGCCCTTTGCCCGGGCTTAGCCCCGGGCGCTCCCGCGCAGCGTAGTCCTCCGCTATTTATGGTCGTTGGGCTCGTATAGCTGGGCGGGGCGGTCAGGGAGAGCGGGCCAGGTGACTCGGCCTGAGGATTGCCGGGACTCCTGGGAGAGCGAGTCCCGGTTCCTCCGCTCGCAGCCCTGTCTCACGCTCACTCGCCCAGCAAGTTCCTGCACCTCCTAGTTCGTCAGTGGCGCTGCGGGACCCGCGAAGCGGGTTCCGCGAATCGTGGGTTGGTCCTCCTGAGTAAACAGCAGCCGGGAAAAGATAAGTTCAGCGTCCCCTGTGTCGACGGGAAGCAGAGTCTTTTAAAGTGGTTGAGCTGGGCGGGGCGGTCAGGGAGAGCGGGCCAGGTGACTCGACCTGAGGATTGCCGGGACTCCTGGGAGAGCGAGTCCCGGTTCCTCCGCTCGCAGCCCTGTCTCACGCTCACTCGCCCAGCAAGTTCCTGCACCTCCTAGTTCGTCAGTGGCGCTGCGGGACCCGCGAAGTGGGTTCCGCGAGTCGTGGGTTGGTCCTCCTGAGTAAACAGCAGCCGGGAAAAGATAAGTTCAGCGTCCTTTCTCTATTTTTAATCGGGCATGTGCCATTTTTTATTGTGATTTTATAGAGTGCTTTTTTTGTGTTTTACCAATTTCAAATGTATCCGCTTTATTTCTCTATATTAACTGTTCATTTTATTAATATGGCACCTTGCTTGTGTTGTTATGTATTTTGCTTATTTATTGGGGTGTGGACTAATAGGCTGAAATAGTAAAATAGGACCCTGGGTCCTTGAGTCCAGGCACTGGAGGTTGCTTGTATTCGCTAATTTATTGCACTTGCACTTTTGGTCTAATGACCGCAATAAAGTATTTGAATGAATTAAAACTCGAATTTGGCCTGATCAATCTTACCCCACCAGTCGATTTGCAGTTCTTCAAATACTGCCTCTGGCTGAAAAATTGGACAACACAGTCCTTAAAAAATCTGCTATGAAGAGAGGAGAGAGCTACGCGAAAATCTAAACATTCACATTCACAATAATATTAGTCATTTGTACAGAATACTTAAATCAATGGGGTTGATAAGTGTTACAGAGGTTGTTGCTATCGTCATCTAGAATCCAGAGATGTTTTAAGGCATGGGCAAAGTGTGCTCCAGTTCAATGCCCCAGTCTTTTAGGGGGGCCCCTGATAGAGTTAGCTCTGTTTTGTAGAGAGTCTTACCCTGATGACATTGAATTATTCTTAAACAGATGGAATGCCATTTTCCTTTAATTTATTTTTATGTGAGTGATGTGTGAGAATCTAGTACAGATATTTTGCAGAAAACTGTGCTAATGTTTCATACAACATCCATACATTTTTTTTAGTATCAAAATAGGACCTCACATATGAGAAATGGAGAGGTGTTACATAGATTATTTGCAGTGATATTAGTGAGCTGCTGCTGGTTCACAATACTGAAAACACTTGTCACTATCCCTGAATGTTAGATGTTAACAATAAGAATTTGGAAAAGTGTGCCTGTGCACTGTCAGTGACCTGGCCAAGGACAGCATAAAGAGCTGAACTGAATGATAAATTCAAAGATGTTCCGAACAGGGGCCCTAAAAATATGTTTGGCCCAGGGCCCCCAACATCCTTAAGATGTTCCTTCTAGAATCGCCGGCTCATGTTATCTGTATATGCCCACACTTATTGAACCTTTCTAGAAAATGCTGCATTCCAGCTTTGCCAGATTGGGCACTCGTAAAGTAAAACATGCAATAATGTCATCCCTACGGGGATGGGCATCGATTGCTAAACTCATCTGCTGCTTGGTTAAATACTTGGACGAAGACTCAAGGAACTGGGTACATGTAACAGCAGTACAGCACCCCGAACTCTGCGGATTGCTGAGAACGTGTAATGACTGACCTGGGTGATCTCAGTAACTTATAAAGTGACTAAGGTTTCGTAACAGCGAGTAAGCTTGGCAATCATGTTCCCTGTTTTTTTGCAAGGGGTTGGTACAGCTCAAGGACTGCCTCAATATTTGGTCTATCAGGCCCTGGACCTGTTATGAGCAACGCTAAATCGGCGCTTTTTAACTCTGCACGAATGAACAGCTTAAACTTTGTAACTAAAGGGGCAATATAGTAAACTCTGTGTTCAACATTGAATCTATAACTAAATATGTGCTTATAATTTAACAACACTAGACTGGTTCTAATATTTGTAATTCGTTGAGGTTACAATTAATTTTGTGTTTTTAATGGTGTTTTAAAAAATTCCTATGGTGTCGCCTTTATAAAACCAATGAGATTTGAAATAATATTGAACGCAAATTTTGCAATGATTTGTATTAATCAAACAAAATAAATAATACTTGTTTGCTTACTTATTCACAACTGCCTTTTTAAAGTTGCTACAGCCAAAAAGGGATGCAAAATGGAAACACCTTACTCTAGTTCAGAGCTGGTAAGTCTAGCACCACACAATGGTACTGCAACACGCACCCATAGAAATAAATCGAGATAGGGACTTAAAACAAAACCCCGAGAAAAATAATGCTAAATTAATTTAAATTATTTAAAATAGATAAAAATATAAGCAAATCTAATTTAATGTATAGCACATAAAAAATACAACATAGTTATTATTTCATTATAAAGTATCTTATTGTTTGCATTAAAATAATGTAAGATTAGTTTCTGTTTAATTAAAACACAATTAACTTACTTCTACTTAATTCTGTGTACTGCTTTCAACAATTATTAATGCATTATAACTTTAGGGGGAATTTATATTTTAATGGAAACTTGATATACATTATTTAAATTTAATATACATAAATTATTGATTTTTTTAATTCAAAATGAAGGTATTAGTGCTCTAACATTTGTTTCTTTAGTTCCACATTTAAAATAAATAGATAGCATTAATTTACATTATTATATATAACATAATAAATATTAAAATATGTTTTCCAATTTGTTCTAAGTTAAATAAATTGTTTGTACTTTACACTTTAACTTAGGGAGAGTCTGCAGTTGAGGCAGATATCCCCGTATGGTAAACTATAGGGAGAATTTCCCTATAATTTACTATAGGGAGATCTGTACCCTGGTGCCAGAGATCTTGGTATAGGAAATGTGTAAACAGTTACTTACATTTGGAAATCGTTTGTAAAAATATTTTTCTGTTGAGTGGGGTCCAGTGGTCTTCTGGCATAGGCAGGGGAGCAAACCTGCCTGTAATTTCTAGGAGCCTTCTGAACCAGGAATTGAATGGATCAGATGCACTGAATGTATTAATAATTGCTGCAACGTGTTTATCAACCGTCTATTTATATTTTAATTTAAAGGATGTTGACACAACATGTTTATATTGGCCATGTAGGTATGGTGTAAAATGATTTGCATAATCTGTAAAAATTCTTAATAGTACTCAATGTACTGCTGTAGTAGGTACATACAGTGGACCTCTCTGGGTCTGAAAGTATTTATTGTGCCTGCAGTTGAGTGATATGTACTAGAGCTTTCTCAGTTGTCTTGTCAAATGGTAATTATAGGTACTGGGATGTACGCACTGTATTACAGTTACTCATAAAGGGGTCTCAACAACCACTGTTTCTCTTTGAAAGTTAGAGGTATATTTACAAGAAAATGGCGGAGCGAGGCAAATTTCTCAGCGTTGTGCTCCGCCATTTCCTGAAGGTAGGGATGTTCCATATTTATAACAATACGGTGCACCCCTGTGTTTTCCCTAGTGCTGGTGCTAAAAATAGCTGCTTAGCACCAACACAGACACTCTTTCGACATAGTGCAGGGGTGCCTGCATTACAGTAAATAATTGTTTATGTGCAGAAAGGTGTCTCTTCCTGCACATAAACGATCAATGATGGTGATTTGCTACTTTTATGTTTGCTGCAATCTGTAGCACAAATAGGCATTTCAAATTGTCATTATTTAAGGATTGTTTATGTGCAGGAAGGAGCACTTCCTGCTTATAAACAATCATTAAAGGAATTTTGCTCTTTCTCCATGTGTTGCAGAAAGCAACACACATAGAAAAAGCAAAAACAAGGAGAAATTAAAGTATTTCTCCTCAGTCTCTAAACTAACACCTGCTATTGCATGGCGTTAGTTGTTAGCATTTACAGATCCTTGTAATTCTGAGGCAGCATCAAAAAGAAGTGGGTGTTGTGGTGGAATGCCAACACCCATTGCATGCCCCTTTCATACAGAAAACTGTGTGTAAGGGTGCCATATTTACAAAGTGACATTAAGTCACAAAAAGTGGCTTAACTCCACTTTGTGAATATGGTGCAGTGCGTTGTGCCATCGGAACCTCATAAAAAGTGACATTCCAGTGGTACAATCTCCTTGTAAATATGCCCCGTAAAGTGTCTCTAGAAAGTCTGTTAAAATCCACATTTCATTACAGTAGAATTTAAAACTGTTTCCGTCATCAGGTTTACATCCACGGATTGCATGCAATCTCAAAAACTCCTCCTGCTATCCTCCTAAAAAGCACGCATGAAAAAAATTACCTTGAATTGAAATTTCAGTTTTTCAATTCTTCATTGTTAGACCTGTAGTGGCGGACAGTGTGGGGCCAAATTCGGTAGCTAGCCACATGGTAAAGTTGGTTATTTTCATTTTCATTATGACAATTTGATGTCTACATGATGTGTTTTGGGGCGTTTCCTGTTGCAACGAAGGTCCACCCACAAATATTGGGTCCTGTTTTTATCAGGAGAAGTGTGGTTATGCTGGATGGTTTCAATCTGTGAAAGAATGGAACATTTATTACTATAAGTTGATTATTATTTGCATTTCTCTCCGTTTTAGGCTTCCAATTGTAAGAGTGTGCGAGAAAGAACACATTTTGAAACATTCCATGTGAATCACATGATATTATGCTTAACCTCAAATTTAAAAATTGTATAAATAATTAATCACTATTTCTAATCTCAGTATCTAGGGAAGTTAAAACATGCCTAGATTGCCTTCATACCCATTTTCCATTCATGAGACTTCATCATATGAATTTCTATATTGACATTACACAGTGAAATAACATTATAAGCTGCAGGTGAGTTGGTGGTTCTGGGTAGCGAATAATTTTGACAACCAACAAGTACTATGTATCATTGGGACCAGAAGGTTCTGAAGGATGAAATAGTGCGTTACTTTTGTAAGCCAGCCGTCAGGGCAGAACATTTCAGATGAAAATGCTGTCAACTTTTACCTTCTTTTTGATTTCAGCAATCAGTTCCTTTGGCAAAACCATGAGGATCTACACAAATTACCCATTGCTGAATTTGGAATCTTGTCTATTTGCAGAAATATATATCTTTCCAGGGTCACCCAGGGGGTTCACATCTGTTTCCACCACAAACTGCAAGCAGGTTTAAACAACACAAAATAAGAAAAATTGATTACTACATAAAAAGTGTAAAAACTTATTAATACAAATGTTTGGTACAATTTTGCTTGTTGGAAAGAAGGTTGATTTCAGCACAGCGACACTTTAGTTGATGCTATTTTTGGTTTTAAATCTTGCACAGAACTTATTTTTTAAATAAATATCTCAAAATATTGATATATTTGACTATTTTCTCAGTTCCCTGCAGGGGAATTCACAAACCCCGGATACCTTTAGAACTGACAACTTGTGGAGAAATGGCTGCAAATTTAGCCTGGGTACCTTTTGTAGAAAAAGGTAATGAGGGCTTAGCGCAAAGCCCCCTAGACATCAAAAAATGCCTCAGCACTAAGGTCGAAAAGCAAGAAATCAAGATATTAATGATGCTGGCGAAATTAGTGCTTGTTGTCAAGTGGAAAGGTACACTACTAATGTGCATACATTGTGTTAGAGCTGAACAACTATTTACATTAAAAACAGTTCAGAACACAGACCTAATTTATAAATCACTGAATGTAAATATAGAAATGTGCATTGGAGTTGGGAGATTTCCTTGCGTTCATTTTGTATCCCAGCTCTAGGAAGTTCCAGAGTTTCAACTACCTATAGAGAGCCAGAAATACAGAGATTGTCACAAGGTATATCATATGTTTTATTAGGAATAATTAATTGGAATTTTAATTATAAAATAATTATTTGTTGTTTTAGATATCACTGCTTCTGCATTGCAAATTGAGCCCCACAGTAAGAGAAGACAGAGTGAAAATACTCATGGTCTCTGCTGCTTTCCCTTTTTTTTTTTTTGCTACCCCTTTGCTCAGGTGTACTGCTGACCGGCATAGTATTATTTGCATGGTTTTCAGTGGGTTCAAGGTAGTGAGAAAATCAGCATTGCTCCTGTTGGATCCAGATCACAAGACTAGTGCACACTTTTTAGATCGAGCCTGCAGGCAGTGTGCTTGCGCTGTCGCTAGGGCGATGATCTCTTGCGTTTAAAAAAAACCTCAAAAGGGGCTTTTAACCCACCCACACTCACCATTTGTTGACAGCATACTTACTCTCCTTTGCTGCCTTTTAATTCGGCAGAACTCGCGATACTTCAGTTCCTGCGGCTTGTGTGGAACACCGCTCAAGTACAGATTGATTACATTTAAAAAGTGTCCCTCTGCTGCTCGCGCTGTGATTAAAGTACTATTTCTACTTTCACCGTCCCCCTTGGGCGCAATCAGGGATGAACTTGAGTGCTCCCTGTCATTGGCAACTCATGAGACCCCCAGGCTAAAGCACACATACACTTATGTGCTACCTCGTTGGTTTATCTTATTATTGTTGAGACAGGAGAGAGGCAGTGTGACCCACTCCATGCTTTGCATCTCCTGAGCAATGGCCTGCCCTCACTCTGTATTTATAATATATAATGTATTACATTTTGTACATTAAGGGCCTTATTACGATGTCAGCCATAAAGGCTCCAAACGGCATTCGGTTTGTCCGAATCGGGAAACATCCTGAACAACGAAATTGGAACAACGCCTTACCTTTACAACGAATTCTGAATCACGACGAATCTCAAACAATGAAGATTCCAACCACGAAGACCTGAACCACGACATTCTCAAACAAGAAGACAGTCACGTCATCCTACATTTGCCAGCAAAGAAATGTTTCAAAGAAGCTGATTCGTCACGTCACTTCAGTCATCTCATTTCCGAAGGTCAAACTGACACACTCTATGGCACTGCTGCAAACAGGAAGGCGGGTAATCAGGAATGCTCTAAGCACCCACCCACTCGGAATCGGAAGTGTTGACTCCTGGCTGGCGGACAATATGGAGTGTGAGCAAGCAGTATGATCACGTCATGCTTTGGTCGTGGGAACAGCGTATTTAAGAATGCACCATTTTTGAAAAGGTAGGCGAGATTATATTTAAAAAATTGTTAGATGTTATGTTTTTGGACATCTGTGGTAATGCATGGTTAATTATTGTAAAACTTTAATTTAGTGAATAATGCAAACAGCTACGAAAAAAAAATGATGGAATCTTAATTTTGTGTCTCCTTAGTTAAATATTTGACATTTTAAAGTATGTCCGGTAATGAAATGTATTGCTTAAATAGACAATGTAAGTTTTAATAAAGATAAAATAAATCGTAAAGGACATGATTAAATAAAAGTAACATAGTGGCGTAATTTGAAAAAGTGAACAGCAAAGAATGTTAGTGCTTCAGGAAGTCGTTGTTTAAACAGTAGTGGATTAGCAATGCTCGTTGTTTAGCCTTCATGGTTAAGGCAGTCGTGGTTAAGGCAGTAGTTGTTTAGTCATACAACCGTCCAAATCCGGCTCGGAACCCGCATTACCGACTCACTCGGAAACATTTCTGACTGACCGATTACAATAGAAGGTAACCGGTTGGTCATTCCGAATCGGTTCCGACTGGCATTTGGAGACTTTGAGTCGGTCGGAGCCGACTCGTGCTGCTCTACGTGCCACGTTTCCGACCGTGCGAATACCATGTTGGATTCGGACATCCGTTCCGAATTAGTTTGTCCGACAAGGATCAGCTGTCAGAATCTGACTTTGGGGGCCGTAGCAGGCCCCATTTGACCCAGAGGTCTCTGGTTGGGCCTGGTGGGGTACCCATGAGAACCCTCTTTCCAATCATGCGTAGAACCATGCATAAGGGGCCTGCGACAGGGTGCACCGTTTTCTGCAACCACCCCTTTCTTCATTGGGAGCCTGTGTTGTCGGTCGGAACACAGGCTCCCATTGAATTCAATGGGAGTCCGACCGAATAGTGTTCAGAAACATCATAATCAGTCGGTCGGGCACCCCCAATCTGATTCAGTGGGGAACCATTCCGACACCGAATAAGTTGGAAGGCTTTCTGACTAACATCCTTATGAGGCCCTAAATCAATATATGTGTGTGTTATTATTTGGTTTTTTTGTCTCACCACATCCACCTACCCCTCAAGTTTCTGGCTACTCCCCAGAGAGAGTGAAGTGTGACCAGGTTTGAGTGGTAATAACTGGCCCGGCTGTCATTGGCAGCTTTATGTGCCTTTCCCTCGTTGATTCTACGCCACTTGTATTTATTTGAATAAAAAATGTTATAATTAGGCAGCAGGCACCAGCCTGGAAATGACTGCATGTACAAACATAGAAAAGCTGATTTATTTTCGGCTTGGGGACTGCAATATGCATAGGCAGGCCCGACAACTTCTGCAAGGTTGTGCCGTGTGCTGTGTGCACTCTGCGGGCTGTGGTTATCAATTGTACAGCAAGTGCAGTGGTGATAGTAACCAGTGATATGAGTGGCTGCTTGCTCCCCAGTTATGGCTGTATTTTACTACTATGATAGGCCACTTGCACCCAATTGTGGCTGTATTTTGCTTCACAAGCATGCACTAGGGATTGTTACATCCACTGACAGTTTACATACTAGGAGACATGATAAATATTCTAGGTCAGGCAAAATGGGAAATATTTCAGATCAGAAACATAATGCATTAGTCAGGTAATGCATTGTATTGTGGTTGTATTTAAATAGCACTTCTTAACTCTGACTACCAGTATTAACTGTTGTCCTCCGGTGATTCATTCTTTATTGACTGTTACGATTCCCATACACTAGTATCATCATTATAACTTTTCCACCAGAACTCAACCCTCTGTAGACTGGGGCCAGCTACCTGAAATTATTACTTTGAAAAATCAACTCCACAAGCATCTGTAAATAAACCCAAATTATTGTTGTGCTCATAACCCAGAGCTTAGATGCACGCCACACCTGCCGATTCATTTTCATCTCCCTGTAGCGATGCCCCCCTCCTCCCATCACCACTTCCTACCCATTGCCTGCCTCGGCCCTGAGTGGTTGCACCGTCAGGGCAGAAAGGAAAGGCGGTCCGACCCTTATTGGCAGCTTTTTTTTATTGAATGTTGTGCTCGCTGCCCGAAGCTTAGCAGTAATACCTTGTTACTTCAGATTGTCAAGCAATGACTCACACTGGCCCTGCAGAGCACCTAGCTTAGTGGGCATCAGAAAACCTCCTCATCTTATGTGGCTCACATCAGGTTCGGGCCATGATGTCCTGCCAGATAAACAAACGGCCCCCCTCCTCTGAGTGGGAAGCTCACACTTCATTACGTAACATAAATGTGGGTGGAGAAGGAAGGTGAATTTTTGTGAGTATTTCAATCTGAGTCGCAGAGGGAAGGTCTCTCCCAATAAAAGGGACAGAGCTCGAACTACACTCTCATTTTCTCCTCCTTATTTTTAAGGGGGGTTTGGCTCATTTAGGACTTTTTACTTTTACTTCAAGCCGCCAAGAGAGTTGTATCCCTTGGTGCATTTGATATATTGCACCCAGAGGCTGGGTCTATCGTCTGTGCTTTACGTGCGGTCCTCCATGGACTGCGGCAGAGAACGCTGCTGCCTGGGCATTGAGCGCATTCCACAAGAGGTGACCCAGCTTGTCCGGGAGTCCCCTCAGTGGTGTTTACTACTACCCATGGTTGGGCAGCCATGACCTGTCCTGCACACCTGCTTCTAGGAAGACCTCTTCCCCCACTGTGGCTATGCATCTGCACGCAATGACATTCGTTTTATTTATTTATTTGTATACTTACCTCCACCCTGCCCTGCGTCACCGCCCCTCAGCACTCCCTACAGGAGCTGCTACTGCAATTGGGTCCCTTCAAAACAAGCCTGCTCTCCTATTCAAGAAAGCACTCTATAGTGGGTGTGATTAAGAAGGGTCTGGTGGCTTTTGAACCAGGAGGACTGCTTTTAATCCCAGCTTCACCACAACAAAAGTGTGTGACCACAGCCAAATCAGTCTATCCACTGGTAAGCCAGTACCTTACACAGAAGCATTCACGAATGATGTGACCACCAACATGATGTGCTTTCTGAAAAAGGGCAAATAAGGGATGCCACTACCGACAGTGTCTTCTGTGCACCACTTTCAATGTGGAAACTTGACCTAATGTCTTTTTTGTCTGGGTTTGTTGGACATCTGCCAACAATGCAGAAATGTGGAAGGACTGGTTACACCTTTTTCTCACAGGGCAGCACCACTGTCTGAATGACAAAGGGGCCTCTTTGAAAGATACCTGCAAAAAGTAGATGTTGCAGCACCCAGCATAATGTGCTCCATGGCTAAATACTTATAGGGTCCCAAAGGTACGACTGATTCCATTGCAAATGCGTGTAATCCTTGCTGCAACCTCTTTCTTTTTATTAGTTGCAAAGGGGCATTACATCAACCTATTAAAGATTCTCTTTGGGGACTCACCTCTTTCTCTTGTGCATTAAGGTACTTCGTGGAGGGACTCTTGGAAGTTTTCCGTTTGTATTATTTGAAACAGGAAGCCTTGTTATTTTGTTCAGATACCGTATTAAGACCTTCATCGGCAGATCTGCAACTCATAGCTCTGACTGTGAAATACCTACAGGGGGTTGAGGTGGTATTAAAAAAGGAACACTGACAGAATAACCCTAATGTTTGACAGGTACAGACCCCTAACAGACCTGTTTAGGAATGATTAGCACCAATTATCTCACAAGATGTTCACCTGGCGGCGAGAAGCAACTGATTAGACATCCCGCCCAGCCTAAGTTCATCAGTTTTACCTAACCTATTGTACATCAAGGGACACAATCATGCACCTTAACCTGCTCTTTTGCACCTTCTTTTCCCTTTTTTGTCCCTTGTTTCCAGTGCATTAAGGGACAAAACCATGCACTTTAACCTGCTGAATACACGCACATGCATGCCACTTTATAGTTATTGCCCCTGAGCCCTCCAACCAAGTAGGCATCTGATGCTATCTTCTAGTGGCCTACCTCCTAATATCCTGTCTTGGGCCAAACTATTAGTGTGGAATCCTCTAGCACACATCCTGGTCTGCAGAGCGAAACACAAAACAATAAAGTGCTGGGGTAATTGCTGTTATCAGTATTTTGAATGTTGTTTTATACTGTGTCCTATAAACTTTAATGTAGCATATTGTACATGCAAAGGATTTTACTAATCATGCATAATAAAGAATTCATTCATTCATATTGATACCCTTATTACAAGATTTTAGTCAAGTCCGATGATGAGTTATGCAGATCATCCCTGCGTTATTTTTTCTGCCTGCACAATTCAGCTGGTACACACGTTGAAATGTGATTGAGGAAAAGTGCCTCGAATGAGAGGAAAAACGTGTAAATAGGTGTGAAAATGCCATAGGAATGACTAAACCCTGCAGTTTTGCTATTTCCCTGGTGGGAAATTTCCAGCTGGTAAAACCGGTAAGGGTTAAAAGAGAAACTATGTGGCAATTCCTACTTTTATTTGCATCCCAGTGTATCAACAGCACAACGAGCCAAAAACCCATCTAGGGATTTTGACCACCTAAATACCCTTCTGTGCACAAGATTGTTACCAGCTAGCCAGACTGATTCCATGTCTCCTTTAGAGTTCTGTTACAACAGCTCTTTGAATGAATTCGTCAAGGAAAGTATGCAAACAACATGCACGCCCATACTGAGTAGGTAATATGGAATACTATGCGAGACACACCCCCTAACCGTTAGGTACTCCAAACCGGTCCTGGAGGGCCGGATCCATGCCAGATTTTCTGCATATCCCCATTTAGATACATGTAGTTATTTTAAAAATCTGGCATGGATCCGGCCCTCCAGGACCGGTTTGGAGAATCCTGCGGGGCCTAACGCCTTGATAACTCTGACCCCCGAGGAAATCTGTTAGCGCAGGTGGTAGAATTATGCACCTGACAAATACCAAATAGGTTTTGCTATGCCACATTATAAAGGGCTGAACTTGTGAGAGGAGATCATTATCGTACCTGATGAATTCCAATCCACAGGGTATTGGATTTTATTTGGCAGGAGAGTTCTCCCCTACCCCTAGCGGGCACTCATACTATTGGCTTAAGTAATACTGTAGCCCTCCAATGTGGAGGAGCAAAAGAAGTTTCAATGGATGGCCATGCCTACTACTTATTAACTGCTCTTCTAAATATCTTTTTTGTGAAAACAGACTAAAAACGGTGGAGTAGAGGAGTTAATCAGTGATAGCTGACTTGATTGAGAACTATTTTCTCCTCTATATTTAGTAGTAGAGCAGAGTATTTGGAGGGGCAATTACTCATGCTCCTATTTCCTGGACAAGCTTACAGGAGACAGTATGTCACATGCTCTGCTTCAAAAATGCTTATCAGCTGCATATAGTGGAATTTGGAAAATGCTGATTAAAATGGGCTTTCAAACATAGTTCTTCAGTTGTGAGGGCTTTTTTCCTCAGGCTCAGCCTTCCAGCCTGAATCATACTCTGGAGCAGATTTACAAGCCCCTTGCGCCTCCTTGTGCTGGCATTGCATCACTTTTCATGACGGAACAGCGGCTGAAACAATGCGGCCAATTTACAACGTGACGCATCCAGGGAGGTGCGTCACGTTGTAAAGCCCTGCGTCACATTATACCTGCCTCAGGTATAATGTATGAAGGGTGGGCGTTCCCATGCAGGAAAGCCTCGTAGAAGTGACGCAGTGAAATCTACAAGATTTCACTGTGCCACTTCTAGGACGCCACTGCTTCAAATCCTGGAGTGATGCAGTACAATCAATGCATTGCTGTATTTGTGTCGTGCTTGAGACACAACTCCAGCAATGCTTGCCTTTTAGGCTAACAGATGCATCAGAATTTTTTATGCATCTGTCAATCCTTGCGCCATGGTGCTCCGTATTGTAAATACAGCACATCCATGGTGGCGCAAGGGTATAGTGGGCTTGCGCAGGGAAACTGGCAAAGCTCTACAGATGCATCAGTTTCTTGTAAATCTGCCCCTCTGTGTTTTTCCAACACATGTAAGTTGCCTCACTAACTAATTTCTAATTTTAGTGGTTGATCCACTAACACAAACACATGCACTGGTAAAGCCAATCCATTTAGCTGCTAATGCTGCTGAGCATCGTCTGGTCTGCACCTCCTGCACCATGGCTATGGGTTCACTGCCAAAATGAAAGAACCAAAATAATGCAGTTATGGGGTGAGGAAAATACAACTTTAACCCCCACGGTACCCTTCAAAGCCTCCTCTTCCTACTTTTAAAATCCATTAAGTGGTCTAGGAAAACAAAGTCATGGTACATAACCAAGAGCACTCAAGGCTTCCAGATTAGTGAAGAAACATATTTAGGAGCCCATAGGGATCTGACTTGAATACGAGGTACATTTTGTAGAAAAGCACCCTGAATAACAAAATATGGAGTGACATTTAAAAACACCTCGGCGAATTAACTTGAAATGACATGGAAAGTAGAGGCGAGGTTGTACAATAAAGGGACATTCAGTGTTACCCCATTGAATAGCACCATGTCCCTCCCACCGGGTAATCCCAGGGACTGCCAGTTTCTTTAAACTATCGAAACAAATAGAAAAATAGTTCCCTGACAATAGGTGTGGAAGGACACACCATAGCAAACATAGGGGTAAAAGTGCCATGCTTCAGGGCAAGGACAAACAGAAGTTCGGAGGAAAGCTACCAAAATAGGCAGGGAAATGAGATTGAAAAGAAAGGCATCTGTTCATGAACATGGGAGGGACTCAGTTGAGTATTACAAACAATGCTGTCCGTGACAGACAGATTGAGCTGTCTGTAGCGACAAAGTAAACGTTTGTTGCACTCCTGCAAATTTCTGTTGTTGGTTCCACAAGTTGAGCTCCCTAAAGATCCACAAAGGTCAAACACACAACCACTTTGGTGCTTGGGCATTCTCTGTAAGTTAAAATGCCCATGGGAGTGGTCTATGTCAGTGCCAGGGACCCTTTTTCTCATTGTGATATTCAGTCATAACAAGGATCGATGTCACCACATAAACTGAGGAATATTTTTACCAAAAAAATAAAGCAACAATATAATAAATAATTAACTTTAAAAGCACTCTTAAAATAAAACTGCCACAATGGATGCTTATTTCGTAAACTCGCTCCTAAAATTACTTTAACACTGCATCACCCTGCAACGTAACTCTGAACTGAAATTTAACAATAACCATTTCCCTCACCCTGACCATAACCTCCATAACTCTAAACCAACCCTTACTCTGCCGCCGACCCTCATCCTTAAATATAAATCTATTCATCTATTCTTTGTCATTCTTGATGGACCATACCTTATGTATGTTCGCATCTTCATCACCTTTTTTGAATGTTTTTAACTAACTATTACAAAAATAGTTTTTGACTGTTTAACTTTGCAAAAACGTAAAAATTATTTTCCTTATAAACACCCTTTTCACGTTTTTTTACTTATAATAGTATATCTATTTTTCTGATATGTTCGAAATGACATAATTTCACAATAGTGCTCAATTGCGCCTTTTGTCATGATTTGGGTTTAGAATATTTAACTTCCACCAAAATTGGCCTCACCTTCCATTTCAAGTATAAAATCCAATTCGTGGGAAAATGTCTGTGAAAACAAAAAGGAAATGAAGTTAATAGTTTACCATGAATAGCTCAGGAAATGACAAATAACAGGAGCTTGTGCCCAAAGCCTCTGCCATTTGTAACAATGCTGCTTTTCTGAGCTAAATTTACCAAGAAAGGAAATCGTGCCTTAATTTCCATTCATTTTATTTTCACAATTTTTACAGCATGAATGGCTCTAAATTTCTATACTATGCAGCTTGACTTTTTCAACCTAAAATGCTTGTTTTCGTAATAATATTTAGGTAATTTAATCATGTTTGTTTTGAAAAATTGCATTAAATGAGTGCAATTTAACATTACATCTGTAAAGGGGAGGAAATTCCTAGTTATTTGAGCAATGTTTGCGCTGATCCATGATCCTGTATTAAATGTATTTTACTTCTTTCCATATGAATCGTAGACTTTGACATGTACAATAGTATAATCTTCTTTAGGTTAGGTCTATAGACAGGGCTACCTGTCTCACGTTTACCAAAAATTAATCATAAAAATGCCTTAATTTGGCCAAGATGGTTCTACGGCCAGGTAGAAATAGGTCTCTGGTGCCCATCAGCAGTTCTACCAGGACAACCCCTTAAGAAGCAAATGGCGCCCCTATGCTAGATGAACTGTCAGTTGCTTGGCAATAAGTCCTTGTAGTAGCCCAGGGTACAAGAGCCATATGTCTCCAGTCTCCATTTATTGTGAACTCTCATTCATATGTGTTTTTTATTCTAAGAGTAAGAGGCCTACACAAAGTACATCTCAGGGAGTATTTTATGTGAAAAAGGCCCTCCAATCATCTTCTAATTTCCACAAGGAAAATCTTGTCCCTTGGGGGGAAAATTGCATAGGAATGAAATGCACACTTTTACAACAACCCAAACCAGCGCATGTTTCTATTGTGGACATGCTGCCCAACATAGGTTAGGGTTTCTATGCATACTCTGTGGGGTCCAGAGCCTACAGCTGGAAAAAAAAAAACGTTTGTGAATACTGAAAAAATAAGTATTTACGAAGCAATTGTAAAGGTGTATTAGTACATCATACAGAAACGGACATTTCCACATTTAACTTTGTGGTTTTATTTATCTGTGTAGTAACCCATCCCCCTACACACCCTAACTCCAAGGACATATTGTGGTGTTCTTTCTCTAGACCTGCCCTAGAAAAACCATTACCAATGCCTCTAATGTGAACCGAGTGATTCCAAACCACCTTGAACATTTTGTGGGTCCTCAGTCCATTTTGCCAGCCCCCCGCCCCCCCCCTTGCCCCCCTGCTTCCACACAACAACCCCTTTGGCACCTCTAGTTTTTATTCTAAGATGCAGTACTCCACTCTGTACACCATCAGAATGGAAGGTCCGTGAATCACATAGCCTAGTCACATGTATGTGGGCCTATGTTACACTCAGGTGCACTTATGTGAACAATAACCTTTGTGCATCAGGACCCAAACCTTGTTCTTTTCATTTTCACCATCTTTTAGCCTCCCCTCATCTGATACATTATGTGGAACCAATAAAGTATCTTACGCTGGTACTACAAAGCATATGCCTCCCATGTATGTAAAAGAAACAAACTCATTGCGTCGGCTGCTGTCTGCGCTCTCTTCTAACATGGGTCAGTGTCCCAGGGTCCCAGAGTCTGTTTTCATGAACTTTACCTGCTGCGTGGCCTCTGTGCAACGTTCTTCAGCCACAAATCTCATTATGGCGGGAAATCCTCTTACAGGATCTGCTTCACAATTTGACCTTCCTGGAAGGAGCATCGCCTTTTGTTTTTTTTCACTGGTGCATTCTCCGTTAATAGCTGCATTAGAAAGCTGATGCGGCTAATAGTCGAGGAGAAACTGAAAGCACGCCGCCATTTACTAGCCCCGTAGAACGAGAAAAAGAATCACTTTATAGAAATACATTGGTTCAATTACTGTTTGGTAAATAACAACTGGAACATGATAATTCGAACTTGTAATTGATTTTGACCCTACTCCAGGGTCTTCCAGCAGTACTCTTGACCCTACGGTGGGCGTGAATTAAAAGGGGAGAAAAACGCTTGTCAGAATCCATGCTGTGGACATCTAGCTGCTTCATTCATCAGACAACCATGGTTTCACAGTGTACTTGCGACAACGTGCGCTGAAAAGGAGAAAATAACAAGCATTTACAATGCAACGGTTTCGCCTTTGCAAAAGTTAGAGCTATTGGCATTGTAAATGACAAAATTTTTATTTATGTGTTGGTTTTGAAAACAGATAAATAAATGGCATTGTCATTTACAATGTCAATAGCTTAATCTCTCGCAAATGCCACACACACACACAGAGAGCCCCCCCACACAGAGCCCCCCCCCACACACACACACAGAGCCCCCCCACACACACACCCACACAGAGCCCCCCCCACGCCCACACCCACACAGAGCCCCCCCACGCCCACACCCACACAGAGCCCCCCCACGCCCACACAGAGCCCCCCCAGACACTGCGAGCCTCCCCCACACACTGCGAGCCCCCCCACACACTGCGAGTACCCTACCTTTTTTAGTCTCCTGTTTATTTTTTGAAATGTTCTATTGAGTAACCCGTTTCTCATTTAAAGTAACTGGTCCTATAGTACAGCGCTCTGACACCTTTGGGTAATGTCCGCGCTATATAAAAATGCACTAAATAAAAAAAACTCAGTGCTTAGTTTCTTCCGGAGTCTGCACCTCTCTGTTCAGGTGTGTGTATATATATATATATATATATATATATATATATATATATATATGTGTGCTCTGGTGTATGTTCCGAATTATGGATTCTAGCGTTTACTCCGTGGTCTGGATTCCAGCGTTTCCCCTGTGCCCTCCTGGTGTGTAACCTTCCGTGCCGGTGTGTTCTGGAGTTTATTGCACACATTCTTCAGGCGCAAACATACCCACAACAGCCACACATTCATCTTGCACAACACACACATGCATTCAGAGAAATACCCTATATACTGTCTGAGCTCCCAGCATGATTGGTCTCCTTGCTGGATACATAGCCATGCATATTCACACACATACAGCCATCCAGAGGCATAATAATAGTGCAAGAGCCCTAAGCAAGGTAACGTAACCCAGTAGGACTCCGTGGAGTATTTAAAAGACTCCATTGTGGGGGGGGGGCAATGGACCTCTCACTCACCTGTGACCTCATTCTTATTACACTGCATTTGCATACTAGTGTACTAGTGATAGCGACACCAATTTAATTATCTCAAACACATGCCATGCTGCAAAGAAGTGCACCGATCCTTCGGAAATAATCCGTGAAAGAAAAAAATACACCTCACGCAGATAAACAAATCCACAAAAGCAATTTATCAGAGGCAAGTAAAAAGCGAGCTGAACAAAAATAGACATGCTGCCACAGACATTGGACCCAGTGTGATTAACTTATTGAGTTCAGCTTATTTTTTCACTGTAAATTCGGGCGTTTTTTGTTATATATTTATGATGGTACTCGTAACATAAGTACTGTGAAAAGCAATACACCTCGCCAGTGATATCTACCGGTTTTGCCAATGCTTTTTTTATACCAAGATGGCAATCGTTAATGCAGGCCCATCTGCAGCAGCTGTCAATTTAGTTATATTTATAGAAACACTTTTCAGGGATGCCTGCTGCCATGCATGCACACTTGCAGGCAGCCATCTTGGAATAATAAACCAAATCTTTTTAAAATTAAGTCTGGCAGAAGCAGCTGTGTGTGCCGTTCAGAGAGTCGGTGAGAAAGTAGGACCTGGTCTGCAATGCAAGCTCTGACATCATTAGTGGGAAAGTGCATGCCATCCCATTAAAATACTCCTTGGGCAGGACAAACACAATAGAGGGGAAATGCAAATAATCAGAAGCAGTGAAGTGGCATATGGCCAGAAAAATATTCAGTCAGGAGCAAGGGGCTGAATCAAGGACTGCTCTACGTTCAGCAGATTATTAACTATTAAGGATAGCAAAAAAAATGTACATGGAATACATAAGTTTTAAGCCACGGACCTTAAATATTCAGAATCACCAGAGACTTCTTCACATTTTCTGCTGATGCCCAAATAAAGTACTCGAGGTGTACATTATACATTTTTCTGCAGCGCAAAACCCTGGAACTAAAATCTACTCAAAACTACTCGTTAGTCTTCAATGATACAAGGAAAATCTATTAAACCAAACCACTTAAGCCATGTGTTTTTACAAATCCTTGCTTGCAGTCAATCCACTTGATTCTTTCAGCGTGGCTAGACTACAACTCCCAGAATGCTGTTTTGAGGATGATGAAAGTCCGAGCTGTAAACAAATGGAACAAAGGTGTCTGGTAATTATTGAACAAAGACCGAGGGTCTCTCGGTTTTTGACTCAACCTGCGTCAAGGGGCATAGAACGAATTCATCCCATTCTTTATGACAATTTTTTTTTTATCAGACAAATGCGCGAATCTTAACTGAATGTTTAATGTGAATCTAAAGGCCGAGGAGACCAGAGTGACACAAACAAGTTCTACCTCGGGGGGGGGGGGGGTAGGGCGGCGGGAACGGCCAGCACTCACAGGACGAGGAAATAAACCATAGTTTGAGACTATAAAGATAATGCGCCTCTGCAAACTTGTACACCCAGAGCTCCTTCCCGCCTGCTAAATTTATCCAACCAGCGTTTTCCAGCCATCGCTTTCAACCTATCTCTAGGTAAGCACCTATCTGCGCGCTTCCCATTCGACTCTCTGAATTGCTTAGAAGTCGCCCGTATTTGACATAGATTAGGTATTACGGAGATAACTAATTACATATTAATTTATCCCCGTTTTTTGCACCATGTCTTCTATGCAGTGCCCAGTCTGACAACCACAGTCCTATTCTCCGTCCATCCACCAGATAGGAAAAACGATCAGCGTTTCCCCGCGATCGCTTTCAACCTACTTTTAGGTAAGCACCTATCTGCGCGCTTTCCATTCGAACTTCTGAACTGCTTAGAAGCCGCACCTATTTCACATAGATTAGGTACTACAGAGATAAATAACTACATATTAATGTATCTCCGTATTTGCACCATGTTTCCCAACAGCGCAGACGTTGACACATACGGTTTTATGAACAACTTGTGACAAAAGTAAATACACAATCACACCTACTACTAAGAGAGTAAAGTAGTAAGAAGAAAAACAAGCAGCGAGGAGTGAAAGGGGAGGGGGGACGGGAACGGACACACGGGGAGGGGGGCGGAACGGACAGCGGGAGGGGGGGAAACAGAGCTCACGAGCCAAAGTACATAACAGCAACGGAGAGTGAAAGGGGAGGGGGGGCGGGAACGGGCACACGGGGAGGGGGGCGGAACGGACAGCGGGAGGGGGGGAAACAGAGCTCACGAGCCAAAGTACATAACAGCAACGGAGAGTGAAAGGGGAGGGGGGGCGGGAACGGGCACACGGGGAGGGGGGCGGAACGGACAGCGGGAGGGGGGCGGGAAACAGAGCTCACGAGCCAAAGTACATAACAGCAACGGAGAGTGAAAGGGGAGGGGGGCGGGAACGGGCACACGGGGAGGGGGGCGGGAAACAGAGCTCAGGAGCCAAAGTACATAACAGCAACGGCAATTTGATGGAACGGCGACTACGAGAAAACACGCCCACCTGCTCCACTTCATTGTTCACTCCTGAAATTTGTTACCGTTACTACTGTTTTCAAAATGGACCCACAACCATTTTCACTATTACTGTGCATAAGCTTGGTGTACTGGTTACTTGCTCAGACCCAAATGCAACATAACTCACGGTACAGTCATCAACAGCGGGAGGGGGGGCGGACACGGACAGCGGGAGGCAAGTCTGGAACAGAGCAACAGGTCATTTCGCGATTCGGGGGCGTGTTTGCGTGCTCTCCCCTTCCCATTGGCTGGAAGGTAAAATTCCAGCCAATGGGAAGAGGAGAGGGCGTGACTTAAAAAAAGACACGGAAACGCCCCCGAATCGCGTCAAGGCGGGCCCTGAACTCAGTGACGCTCCTCTCCTCCAATGGCTGGCCAGCATTTACGAGGCCAGCCAATGGAGAAGAGGGGCGTGTTCAGGCCCCCTACTAACAACAAAAGATTTCGGCTCCGCCCACCCACTGCTTACGCAGTGGGACGGTAGCCGAAACCTAAAAAGCAATACATAGTATTTCACGACGTGAAAGGGTAAATACAGTGATATGAAAACGAAAGAACCCTTTTTTGGATTCCATTGCTTGAATATATTTTATTTACTTTATACATCTGACTATCACCTGGTATTCACCAATCCTAACAGTTGATACATCTCACCTCCTGTGACCAATAAAGCACTCAGACTTCACTTTACCTTCATTATAATACATGGGTTTCTGCAACACCTGTATTAATGCACATCTCTAATTTCTTCCTAATCGGCTCCCAGTGGCACACATAGGGGCAGATCTACAAGAAAGTGAAGCAGCTCAGCAACGCAAGCTCTTTGGCAGCGCCACGCTGTGGCACTTTCAGAGCACAGGAATGCGACATATCTACAATGATATGTCGCATTTCTGTGCTCTCCCCAGCGCTGGCGCAGAAACAGCTGCCATGCGCGGAGCAGGCACCCTTGCACCATGGTGCAAGGATGCCTGCCCCATGGGGAGATTGCTTTTGTGAAGGAAGGGGCCCATTCCTGCACAAAAGCTATCACTGCAGGCATTTTCCTCTTTCAATGCGTGCTGTAGAATGTAGCACGCTTTGAAAGAGGAAAAAACTTCGGAGAAATGAAAACATTTCTCCTCGTTTTGCTTGGCTATGCCACCCCTATGGTGGCGCAGAAAACTGACACATTTCCAGGTTTACGATTTCTCGTAAATCTGGAAATGTATCAATGGACATGGGTGTTGCGTGGGAACACCCACAGCAACACCCATGTCCCGCCCCTAACATGCAAAATGTTGCGTGAACAGGGGTGATATTTACAAGCACAGGTTAAGTCACGCAGGGTGACTTTACCTGTGCTTGTAAATATCCCTTAGCAGGTTGCGCCAGCGGTGCGTCACGCAACGTGGGGCTTAGTGCTGATTACAAAGAAAAGACGCCAGAACTCGACTGTAATTAGTGACTTCAGTCGAGTTCTGACCTCACAGTGCCTGCTGCCAGAACCAGCAGCCAGGTGAAAGGCAGGACAGGTCACAGAGCAGCTGTTTCAGGCAATGAAAATGAAACATTGCTTTTCTTTCTTCTGCTTTATTTTTCTAGCTTACAATGATTAGCAGAAATATTATGATTATTATTTGCATTACTTTTATAATTATAGAAATTTCGAATCTTTCTGCATGTTTCTACACATCTTCAGTTACTGCAGCTTTTTTTTTTATACTTGCCACAAATTTCTAAAAGGTTTTGAGATGTTTACTTTTGCACTAGAGGTTCTATTTTTATTCTTCATGTTTGCAAACATGCTCTCTCTTTCTGAAAGAGATACACACCAAGGTTTTTAAATGGTTTTTGGGAAAGGTGATGAAGTGACGATGTTTTATATGAGCTAAATTATCCCTTGCCCTGTCTGATAAGGATATTTAGTGCAAGTCACTTAAGGAGTTCCATAACGTTATAAAGGAACTCGGCCTTTGGCCTTGTTCCTCGTTATAGTTATTGAACACAGTGACTTGCAATATCCTTTTAATGTATGGCAGGGGATACTTTATCACATATTATTACATTATTATTATTGCAAAAATGTCAATCAACATTCAGTAGTGTTGTGTGGAAAAAGTAAGTGCACTGCTTCATTCAGTAACATATGGAAACCTCCTTATCTTCAATAACTTGAAGTAAACATACATGCTATTTTCATCAGGTTACAATTATCTATAGTCTGGACTTGGTGAGGACTAGATGAACACCAGATACAGATTAATTTGAAACCATTGACTCTTAAGAGGGTGTGTTTTCTTTTTCACGTCACTGTGCGCCATTGTTATAAAATCAAAATTAACAATGAACTTTTGTTGGAATTTCTGGAGCGTATTCTGCTTGACTCAGGCTCCCTTACAAGTGAACCCGAGAATTACGCGGATCTAGCCACAAAGCAACATAATAGCACAAACAAATGAAAAGGGGCGTTTGATACCTGTAACAAGGGTGGAGCTCCTGAGGAGAAGGGGGTTCTAGAGGACTTGAGAGTGAAATGGATTTCATTGGGCAGGTAGAAGGGTTAATTAGGATGTTGAGGAAAGAAAGATGTCCATTTTGGAGGTGATAGGAGCAGAGAGCGTGATTGTTGGATCAGAATCTTGTTCTAGATTCTCAGGCTGTAAAAGGAGAAGGCTTGCACCCTTGCTTTCTACTTCAAACATGACTTAGATTACAATCTTATAATATCACTGCTCTGAGATTGTGGGATCCAACAGAGATTCTGATCTTGAAGACCCAGTAAGGAGGGGTCTTTATATGTCATGCTTTGTAAATGATATAGCAGATTTTGAAGAAAATGCAAACTGGCAAAGGAGGTCTGTGAAATTCTCTCGGATTGGGTATGATCCTGTTGAACTTCCAGAGACTCGATCAGGTTGAGTGCTTAGTGGAGGATCCTATTCAGAGGGGTGAGAGATTGAGGAGACAGGATTTGCTATTGTTTGTGATATGTAGTGTATCACTTACCTCTTGGATGATGCTAAACTATATCCTGTATTCAGTTTGGTAGTACTGTATGAGATTGTGAGACTTGATTTTCTACTGTAGCTCAGTGATAATAACCTTTTTGATGATTTTTCAAAGAAAGTTAATATGAGTAATTGATATACAGCAAGGTCATCTGGGCACAATTTGGGTTCCCCCTCAGGAGTAATATTTGCCCAGTCTTAAGGTATTGTGGGAAGATGCCTTGGGGGAGAGAGTCATTTACGATTTTCAGAAGGGGGGTCACAGTATCATAAGCGATCTCCTTTTTTCTACTATGAAAGTTTTGTGTGTATTTTCTGGGTTGGGTTTGCAAACTGAATGATTACTTTTAAGAGCTCCCTGCCTCTTTTAGATGTTTCTGTGATGTTTTCAATGTAGCTGGTAGGCTTTCTTTGCTTTATGTGCTTCCTCTTAAATATACTAAGGTTCTTATGGCATCAGAAGTGTACATGCATTTACGAGTGATACCACTGCATAGCCTGATTTTGTTTGTTTGCGGTCCTTCATTACTTTTGTATAGTGTGGTTCAGGTGATTTTTTACCATGGTGGGTGGAGGTCCGAGGAGCTGATTTTGGCATCATTGTTCGATCCATTGGCATGAGTAATTAAGTTGTCTTGGAGTACATTGAGGAGAAGACTTTGTCAAACTGGAACTCTTATGTGGTTGGTTGTTTGTGTGTGTTCGAGGAGCTGAGGTGTGTGGTAACTGAATTTGCTGGTTGTGCTGGCTTAGCAGATGAATATCAGGATCTTACCTTTTTTTAAAATAATGTATCTGATAAACAGCTTGATTTTAATGGTTTCTACTTGGTTGAGAACGTTTTTCTTCATGGTCTTGGTTGTTATGTCACTTAGGACATTGAAGTTGCTGAGGAAGACATTGTTAGAGGATCTGTTTGTAATGTGGGGAGGAGGTTTGAGACCTCAGAGTAGAAGAAGGGGCTGGGCCTGGGTGGGTGTTAAACCATTTGGAAAGTGATATCTGGGCTGAAGTAAGTAGAAAGTGGCAGGAGAGGATGAAAGGGCATCTGGATGGTTATTGCAAGCAAGAGCAGGGCCATGCTGATCTGTGAATAATAGTGATGCCTCCATCTGTTCAGTTTGAGTGCTGTACATTGAGGGCCACATTTACAATCTTTTGACATAGGGCAAAGCCGCAGTTCTCCATGCTGGGCTGCCCTATATCAAAAGAAAAGGGCAGAATGGGCCATATATATCACATACATTGTATTCCTGTCTTATCCCCTGCACTGGCGCACAACAGGCTGCCATGCACCAATGACACTCTTGAGTTATGATGCAAGAGTGTCTGTGTTTAACAGGTGATTGTTTTTGTACAGGAAGGGCCATCCTGCACAAAACCAATCAATTAATGTGATTTCCTTTTTCTATGTGTGCTGCAGAGCCACACGTATAAAAAGGGGCATAACATCTCGCACCCTTCCCTTAGCAGGTGTCTGACACACTGACACCAGTGACCCCGAGAAGTGCCTACTGTGGCCTGGCCAGATATAGATTTTGTTAAAGGAAATGGGGCACACTCACAGATCCACCTAGTGAAGTAGTATTCAGACCCCACCCATGAAGTTCTTCAAGCCACGCCACTGTTGCCAGAGGGAACCTACAGTTTTTCCCTCCCCTTCGAGGCTGAGTGTAGAACGCTCCTTGGAAGGTTTGTCTTGTTTGTAGTGTTAGATTGAGGAACCTTATTGGATAAAGAGATAAATATTAGATGAGTATGTTAGCCACTGATTTGTCCCGTTGCCTTGGAACACTTCTCAAATGCTGTTCAACTGCCAGCACCAAACATTGTTCGGCTCTGAATTTAAACAGGTGGGATTTATTTATTACTCAAGGCTTATAAAGTAAAACAAAGTGGTGATAGCTGGCAGCCTTGAATCACAATCAATGTGGTTTATACTCTACATGAAAAGTGCGTGCTGGTTTGATAACCTAGTGATAGTTTGTAGGTGGTCTAGACAGGTATGCATCAGAGTTCGTTTTTAGTCAAGGAAAAATGAAGTATATACATATGTCCTCCATCGATCCAGGAAGGTAGATTACATTTTCATTTTTTTAAAGTATTCCACAGAATAGACTCAAGGCAGATGAGGTATATTCTGCCTTAAAGACTCTTTTTGAGTTCAGTGACTGGGCTCCAATAGCACAGCAAGAAAAGCAACTGGGTTTGGTTTTACCTCTAGGGCTCGTATTACAACAATTCCCTATTTGCGCAAGGGTGCACCTTTAAACAGGTATGCTAAGCACAAACAGGGAAAGAGCACCCTATTATGGTGAATGCGCAGCTCTCGGGGCAGTTGCAAACTCATGCTGCCCTGGAGGCAGTGCATTCAAGTAAAACATGGAGCAGCTGCTTTCAAGCCGCTGCATGTTTCACAGTTCAGGTGGCACCTGCCTGCACTTTCAAGAGGGTTTAGAGATCTTTTTGCAGGTGGTGCAGTGACGGGCTACAACTGCCTGCACTGCACGGGGATATCTGGGGGTCCATCAGACCCCCATTCTCCCCTCCAGTGGTCTGACTATAGGAGGCTAACTGAAATTGCACCACCTTTTTGAGGCGCACTTTCAGTGTTCCTCCTAAAGTCATGTTGCCTCTGCGCCCTTATCCATAACACGGAGGCACGGTGATTCCCTCCCATGCAAATGAGGGAACGTTCTCTGATGATGGTTCTGGCACTACATGTGCACTAGGGCTATCAGTATTACAGAAGAGGTTACAGAAGCGCCTGCAGCCTCCTCTGTAATATGAAAGTGACCTGGGGGCTCACTCAGTGGGCCCTCAGGCCTGTTCAGCCCCTGGGGAATATTCTGAAATACGGCCCCAGGCGTTTAATGTGAAGACTTCCATGTTTTAAAGATCGGAATAGGGGATAATGTGCAGTTGTGAATTCAATGCACATTACATCTACATTTTTCATGGTTCTCATACGATTTCCCAACACAAATTCCAGACAGAACTGGGAGGAATTTGCACACAGAGAGATTAGCGGCATGAGGTCAAATTTTGCTAAACTCGAATTATGGAGACTGGTGCAAAGCAACTTTCTGCCGATTTTGGAAATTATTTAGTACTCTGAATGAGTATTTGTAGTTGAACATTGCATCCATTTTTTGTATACCATGATATTGGGCTATCACAAAATATAACTAAGGAATTATCTGATTATATTTGGAAACAGAACAGAATATTTATGTCTTCTTTCTTAGAAAAGAGCAACTGAAATTCCAAACAGGGTTTATTTTGGTTTCTAATAAATCATGTTATCCTTACAGTACCACTTGCAGCAGAATTTCTTGGTATATACCATTCACAACCAGTCAATTGATACCACTCTGGAGGGCAGTGCTGGCACAGAGAACATTTGAATAGGTTATGCTCTTTTTCTTATGGACCAAATGTAATAAGCCAGCGCTGACAAGACATCACAGGACTCATAAGAATTTGTAAATTGCATCAAATAACGATTTGCAATTTGCATTTGCTTCTTAGGAATCTACTAAAATCGATTTTTCAGAAGTGGGATCAATTTACAACTTGGCTTCGACCAAGTGCATTGCTATTTTGAGAAACAATCTATGTATTAATAGGTTGGTTCACAAAATACCAATTCGCAGTGGGTTGCTATT
This sequence comes from Lissotriton helveticus, assembly GCF_964261635.1. Taxonomy (NCBI): domain Eukaryota; kingdom Metazoa; phylum Chordata; class Amphibia; order Caudata; family Salamandridae; genus Lissotriton; species Lissotriton helveticus. Next base: position 912,561,269 of record NC_136059.1, on the reverse strand, counting down.
CGATCTACCTCATTATTATGAATTAGGTTGATCACAATTTGGAACTGGTGAAGCGCAAGGTTGCCCACTCTTTACACAGAATAGCTAACAAGAATGATTTCTGATATAAAATGAGTGTGCACTTTGCACCTGGCTCTTAAGTCACACCATGATTTATGCACACCTTGCATCTGACAACACGATTGCAGAGAGTGTTTACTGTAGAATTTACAATCAATTACATATAATGTTTACTAAAGCTAAAAGAAATACTTTTGAACAATGATTTAGAAACTGTCTATACTAACTAGAGATTCATTAGTAAATGATATAGAAATAATAATTTGATGGTGATTACTAAAGTGACCAACATGTAATAACAAAATGTACAAGCTTCACTGTAATTGAAAGATTTATGAATTTAGCGTGTGCTACATTACAAAAATGAATATTATTAATGTGTAGTTGTTTTAAACCATCGTCTTCACTGTACTGCTGAAACCATATTTAAGATTCCTAAACGTGTGCTATATTATCTGTAGGGATACTGTTATTAGTTACCAACAATCCTTATATGGGTACTATCTTAATATGAGTTGAACAAGAAAGATAACCCAATCTTTGCATAAATGTTACATGTATGTACTTTCAAATGTATGTCTAGGTCACACCTATTACTGTGCAATTTAATTAATCATTGTTTTTTTCAATCTGTTTTTTATTGAAATTTTGAAAGTTACAGATACATGAAAGGCATCATAAGCTGTGTACACTCCATGCATGGTGGCACTTAATAGCGATAGATACAAGTTTTCATCGCACACAGGTTGAGCCTCGTAACTATCCATGGCTCGTCTGCTGCAACAGATTAGATGCAAGAATAACATTCAGTTCATTTCGTGTATAGGATGCATCACTTTTCAGTGACTACATAGTTTCGAGAGTCCAATTTCTAAAGTCCTTCTGTTATTTCCTCATGGACTGCCAAACAGACATAGTAGAATAAAAACAGTTAACACCCAACAATCCCAAATCAGACCGGCGCTAGTAGCGGTATTCCCCATCCCACCTCCCATCTTGGCCCTCCCAGTAACATCGCCCAGCATTACAGATTGGCTGTTATCCCCCTACAGCGGCATCTATCACTCTCTCCACAGATGATGATGCTAAATAACACATACATGATACATCGCGGTCACACCAGATTATAGACTCCAGTATCTACATTGGACCTATGTCTCTCTCCTCAGGTTGTCCCCCCTGTGCTCATCCTCAACCCTCTGGAATGCCTGGAGTAGACCTTCCCATTGAGCAGCTATTGGCTACTTCCTTAATTCCAATGTTTCCTCCCTTCGGATGGCGGTCCCCTCTGCCCTAGCCCATGCATAGAGCGAGTGTCTCCATGCTTTCACGTGGGGTGGGTCCTGTGCCTTCCATCTTCTGGTGAGCAATCGTTTGGTAACCACTATTCCCGGATTCAGAAACCAGGATGTTATTTTCGTGGCTGGGGTTCTGCAGAAATGGTGCAGCAGATATACCTCCCATTCAAAGGGCAATCTACCAATTTAATTATTCATTATATTCTAATGAAATATAAACCAAAAGTACTAAAAGAAATTATATTTGTATATGTTTGAAAATGCAGTTTAATGTCTTAGGTTAGCATTTAACCGAAGGCCTGCATCTCTACTACAAAATTTGCATATAGCTATTATATTGTTATTTCTGCTGTCTTGGCTTCTTGCAGGTGTTCTCATGCATTGCTAGGTTGGAATAGAAACATTTCTTGTAACAGCAATAAACACATTGCCTGAGAAAGGAATGTGGATGACGTGCACACAAGAACTGGACTCTTAGCAAAAAGGCTATTCAACTGTTCAGTGAGCGTGTGAATAATGTGCCGTTCCCATGTCCAGTGTGGGATTTTTCTCTACTGTTGCAGTCTGCAACGAATGGGCTCTACGGACCATGAGTTGCCTATGATGATGCGCCTAAGTGGGCGTCACCTGTGAATTTAACGGACTATAACCTATTGACAGCTTTTGTGAACTGGGGAGATGTTTCCTGCAGTTCTCTTCAGAACTGCCCTTGATCCCATGCACATCGCTTTGGACTTCTCTGCTGAACCCTTTTCTGCAGACCCTATACAGAATTTTCCTTGGACTCCTATTTGAACCCCCTTCCATGATACCCACTACCCTTTGAACAGGCTTTCTGAGGTCTATTCCTCTATGATTCTTTGGACTTTGCCCTGTGAGTAGCTCAGGCTAACACTCATCTCTGTCTATTGAAGAATCTTGACCGAGATTTAACATACTCATCTTTGCGTTCATTTGTCCACTTTGCTTTGACAATCATTCTGGAATGGAACTCTTTGATTTCTGGGACTGCCTGAACTAATCAAATCATTTTAGCCTTTTAAACTGTGTTCGGGTTATTTAGGTTGCTAATGCACAGAAAGACAATTGAAGATTGTTTACTGAACATCAAATATTTATGTTGCTAACCTGCATTGCTCTCATGGAATTTCTTGTATGTTTGAGATTGGTTCCCCTTAACTTCTTCAGGAGACTTGGTATCACTGTAGTAATATTATACTTAGGGTCAGATTATGATGGAGGATTTTCCGCTTCCTCCGGGCCGGCAGAAGCCACCGCCGGCCCGGAGGATGTGGAAAATCCTCTGTGGAGCCTCAAAAGACCCACCGTCATATTAGGATGGCGGTGGGTCTAGAAATCTGTCCGCAGCTTTTCCGCCGCGGTCGCCTTCCGACCGCGGCGGAAAAGCTTTAACATGGCTGGCTGTGTCTATCAGACACCGCCAGCCATATTAGGATGGTGTAAGATGTATGCTTTTCCGCTGCAGTTTTTCCGCTGTGGAAAAGCATACGGACCTTCACTTCGGGGGCCCGTTGCAGGCCCCCTGGGTGAAGGTGGATGGGGATGCACATGGGGGGGTACCTATGTTACCCCCCTGCATTTGCGTGAACAAAGCAGCAGGCACCGCGCGGTGCCTGCCGCTTTGTGCATGCAAATGCTCAACTTAAATTTTTAACATTGCGGCGGGTTCTGCTTCAAGCAGCACCCGCAGCAATGTTAAAAATACAGGATGTGACCGCCAGGGTGGCGGTCACATCCCAATTTGCACAGAGGGACCGCCGCTGCCCCTGCGGACGGTCCCTCCTACTCTATGGTGGCGGACGGACTCAGGTCCGTCCGCCATCATAATCGGCCCCTATGTTAGTATGGTTTTGAGAGTGATTTACTTAAACCTATTACTAATTTGTAATAACACCTTTTGAACATGGCTACCCTTTCATGGTCCTCATTGTGTAGCCAAATCGGTTGCACTGTTACCAGAATGAATGAAGAGTGATACTATAAGATTCCCCACCCCTCAGTATGATTAAGAAGGTCCATCAGAGGACCAGGAGTAAGTAATGGAGCTCTGAGTTAAAGATAACTGAAAGAAAACCAGTAAAGGTTTCAGCCCAGAAAACGCTGGATCAGAACCCATATGATAGATTCACAGACAGGGTGGCTTGCTGCAGTCAAATCAATCTTTAAAAAAAATTGCAATCCATTTTCCTAAAAGGAAATTGGGATGTATTTAAAAAAGAAAATGAATAAATGTACAAACGTTTTTTAGTAGCAGACACTGGTTCCATGTTTTTTTAGACATTCACAAAGGTGAAAGGGTCAGTTGGGGACCACTCTTGTTTAGAATTGGTTACCACCAATTTGATTTGGTGGTAAAAGGTTAATGTGTGGTGACTGTATTTTGTTTGCAAAATATTCATTCATAAGTTAAGGAATCAGTATTTGGAAGGGACACCCTTTACATGTCTCTTACAAATACTGATTCTGTATTTTGTCTGAAACACAAATTGAGATTTGGTAACGTGATGCCAAATTGAAATTTGTATTTTGTACATTTAAAAACGCCATTTTGCATTGGCAAATGCTCAAGTTTAATTTTGTGACTCTAAAAACGCTTTGTACACAGCCGCGGGCCATGGAGGGAGTTACGGTGGGGCAGGGAGGTGGGGAGGGGGAGGGGCCGCGCTACGAAATTCGTTTTATTAATTACATTGTTTACTTACCTGTAATTATCCATATGCCGGTTTTTAGCCCTCTCCACCCTGCCCCTCCCCCTCCCCGCCTCCCTGCCCCACCGTAACTCCCTCCACGGCCCGCGGCTGTTTGTACATCAAGCCCAATGCATGTGCCAAAACATATGTCAATGTGCTTCGATCTACCACTGTGAAATATAGCATCTAAAAATAATATATTTTTTAAATCATTACAACAACTTTACTTAAGTATTTGACCCCTGTTGTGCAGCATGTACACTTTCACAATTTAAATATTTCAATATAAATGTTTGGATTAAAACGTGACTGCTTTTGAATTGTGAGTGCCCCCATGGAGTCTGGTGTACTATTGTGAAGCACTTAGCAGAGAATGAAGCACGCTCTCCAGTAGTATAATGTCTGTACATAATGTTCATTCAGTGCAATTATCCCAGTGCCTGTTTGTTCCTGGAAGTTGACCGTAATTCAAGAATAAAAAGGACTCTTTGAAAAGGGTATTCATGGACAGAACTAGAATATTTGTATCCTGCCGAGGTCTTTATTTTTTATAGGTACACTAATATATAAACTCGACAATTTGGGTAAATACAAATTAAGTTAGGTAATTTGTAGCTAAGCCTTCGTTTTTTTTCAGTGTTGTGCTTCAGTTGATACACCAGGTAGTGGTAGTTTTCACATTTCGAACAGAGAACATGATTAAGTTAGTTAATTGTTATAATTGACGACTAAGTAACAAATATAGGGCCATATGTATGAAGCTCAAATGGGTTCGCAGACGGCAAAATTCGCAGAATTTCGGCGTTTTGCCAACTCATTTTCGCTAAATAGTATGTATGTAGCAAATTTGAGTGCAAAATAAGGAATCGCAAATTTGAGATTCCTTATTTGGCAATTGCATTTAAGGAATCGCAAATTTTGCGATTCCTTAAATGCAATGTATGAAGCACCCAAGTTGTGCTATTTCACATTAAGAAATCGCTAATTACCACCAACTTGAAGTTGGTGGTAATTTGCAATTTCTTTCACAAAAGCACTTTTTTGCATTTGTGAAGGTGCCATGTGAAGCACGTACATGCCCTTAGGGCATGTATGTGCGCCATATGCGCACGCATGTGAATTTCAGGGGTGCATCAGGGTGTCCTTATGACACCCTTGCACCCTTGAAATTATTCTCAATTTGCGATTCTCTAATTGCGAATCGCAAATTGAGAATAACTTCACATTCATTCCTATGGGCCTCCTGGCCCATAGAAATGAATGGGAAATTATTCCTTAATTGCGATTTGCAATTTGCTAATCGCAATTAAGGAATTTTAAGAAATCCCAAAAAAAATGTGATTTTCAACATACATACCAATTTGCAAACCTCAAATAGCGATTTCTAAAAAATTGCTATTTGTGATTCGCAAATCTCGATGTTGATACATCTGCCCCTAAGTCGTGCTAGCCTATAGGTACATTTTAACATTTTACAATTAAATTCAAATTCAAACATCTGTCCACTTTTTCTAAAGTTACGTGAAAGGGCTAAATAAAATGCATTTTAGTCTTTTCACACATTTCGCGAATATACTAAACTAGACTAAGCTATGATGAAATTCCGTAGCTACACAAACTTCGAGGAGCACAGACATTTGACAGAGTAGAGTGGGCAGAAATTCACTAAGCACGTGCTTAAACAAATATTATTTACTAGGCGCTCTGCGAATGACCGCAGGCCCCTACGTACTGTCCCAAGACTCCTCTGCCAGTTCTACTTTTTGCATACCTGTGCAGCTCGGAATATCATATTTATGATAAAAGGGCTATCTTTAGAATTGCAAACAATATCCCCTCTATTCAGGGTGTAAAGCTGAAGATAGAACATCAGGGCTACTATATATAATGCAGACTAAAGCCCTTCTGCCATGTTTGTTCCTTGCTATAGGTTCAGTTTCATCAATCTTTGTAATGTATAAAGCCACAGTAGTTCTAAAAGTAAATTTAACAGGACGCCATGGTGGGTATTCACAATGCCTAATTTGTTTTAGCAGCGCGGTTCCTAGAGCCATCTTGACAGTCATATGCTCCCCAGGCACACCCTTGTCTTTCCAGAGGGGTGGGTGGACACTGACTTTCGTGGTTTTCCTGTTCTCACAGCTGATGTGTGCGCAGCTTGCAGATTCCCTGTTCTTGCTTCTACATTTTTCAATTAGTCCTGATGATGACCCTCAAGCCCCTCTGGTTGAAACGTCGTTGACACCTTAGGCCGTGCCAACACAATACACATATCAGTTACTTGTACTGGATTCTGATTATTCGTCACCCTCGAACTGTGCACACTTTTATATTGTATATTCTGCCTGTTGTTCCATTGTTGTCTTGTATTATACATAAGACTGCATTGGCTTATTGCCTTCTAACAATGACCCAGGCCCAAATAAGGATGACGTCCCTGTCCTCCCCCTTCTTTGTCTTGATGTGTGGGAGAAGATGCCCTTAGGGAAGGGCTAGTATACGCTGTTAGTGACACCTTGGCCTCTTACAAACTCCTACGCTCACCTCAAGACCGATTCTAGTGATTGCTCATCAACTACCACATGAGTGCACCTGGAAGAGCCTGTACAGAATAAAACACTTTGTTACGGAATAAATTAATTCTTGGGGTAGAATTGAACAAATGCACATTAGATCTGGATCCAATTGAAGATTAATAGTTTTTTTAAACATTTTTATAAATATATAGAAAATGTTGACAGCACACATTTGTCATTGCTCACCCCAATTTCAGGTGAGAAAAACTCATGGAAAAGTACCAAATCTGTACTGTTTCCTAAAAACTAGCAATGATCATAACACAAAATTCCTTCAGGAATACTTTGATTCTTGAACATCACTAGAATAGAACAAGGAAAAGGCGAGAGAGGCCATAGATGGCTAATGTACAAATTTATGATGATGGCCCTTGAGAAAAATTGAAAAAGTAAACACAATTCCTTTAGCTTACATCATTATTCCACATTGAAGGCTCAGCCACATACTGCTACAAATTGGAGGAGGCTGGTTGGATAGCAACTGCACTTCACTGCAACTTGGTCTCACGATACATCTGGCCTAGATGTGAATTTATTGTTGAATTACAATCGTTTTTTGCGTTGCATGGATTTGAGATAAAAAAAACTGTTCCAACTATGATTCAAGTATTTGTTTGCTACTGGGGTATCCTGTGTAGGGAATGGAGAGGACATACTGTCCAAGAATTATGTATTGGTCGGTTGCATCCAAACTCACTCCTATAATCATTGAATAATGACTTACAACAATCACATGTGACCTTTCAGCAGAGGTCTAGGTTTTTCTCTTGCTCTTCTTCTGTATCCAAAGCAAAACCATAAAAAGCTCTCTATACTATATACATTTGTTATGTGATGTTGAAATATGGACTGATGTATTGGAGCAGAGAAAGCTCTGGATTCCTAACTTTACTACTCCTAAACTCAGCAGTAGAGGCCCGTATAGGGCGTGCTGCCAGGCGGTGATGTGTGGCGGGGGGTAGTAAACACCGGAATACTGATGAATGCAGGTAAATAGACATTTAAATCAATAAAATAAATTTTGTTGCGCACCCTGTATTGCTAAATGCCTACTTACCTGCTTTCATCCGTATTCCAGTGTTCACTACCGCCCAACCTGCCCCTCCCCCGCCCCACATCACCGCTCAGCAGCACACCCTATACGGGCTGCTACTGAAACTGAGACAAAATCCTAACTTTACGTCTTTCGGTATTCACAAAGGGCATTTAGGAGTAGTAAAGTTAGGATTTCTAACTTTACTACTCCTAAATGCCTTCTGTGAATACCGAAAGTCGTAAAGTTAGGATTTTGTCTGAGATTACTTTTGTGAATCGGGATGTCCAAGCAGAGGCCGAAAAAAGGGGCAAGCAAAGAATCACTTACATCAGACAGTAAGTGATAGACTTCTCATCTTATAGTATGATCTATGAGATCCAAGACATTAATTAATCAAAAAGAACCACCACAGGACACTATTGGGACAAATTTAACGGGTAAGCTCTATTGATTAAATCAAAAAGAAGCTGGTGGTCTTTCCTATAAGTTACAATAAATCAAAAAGATGCTGGTGGTCTCTCTTATGTGTTACAATATCACATAAGAAAGCCCACATGCTTCTTTTTTAGGTTGAGCCTAGCAGCAGTGCACATGCGCTGCTCGCTCTGCGAGGCATGCAGTAGTTGAGTATGCTGTGTAAGCCTCGCTCACTCTCCGCCCATACATTTCATTGGCTGGTGTCTTTGTCCTTGGTCAATGCTGGCTTCCGATTCATTGTTACCGCTCTGTCTCCATTTGGTGCCGCCTATGAGGACTCGATCTTTTACTTTGTCCTAACTCGGGAGCTTTCATTACCAGTTGCGAGAACTATTTAGTTTATTAAGGGACACAGCATGCTCGGGGTGCCAGCTTCGGTAATGGCAGCCACTTCCTAGCCTAATTTGCATTTTGTTTTCAGTAAGCATGGGCGGATCTAGCGGATCTCGCGTACGCGAACTTGCGGATTTACGGATTCGCAATCCGCGAAGATCCGCGAACTCTAGCGGATTTGCGGATTTTCCAGTTTTTTGTGTTGGCGCGCGTTCGCGCCGATTTTGGGACAAGTTCGCAATTGCGAACTTACTTTTCGGCTCGCAACGGCCGCGACTATGTTGTTTCTACGTCTGGTTTATCATCACAGGTTCACAGCACCCTCTGTTTCACCACTGCCACCCTCTGGGACACCCATGCCACCCTCTGGTACATCCTCACTGCCACCCATTAGGTTTATTTATCACTGTAGATTATGGTGGTTGAAAAAAGCAAGCACACCTGCCCTTCTTCAACTGCCATCAATTAATTTGTGTTTCATTAATGTGTCAGTAATTTTGAAAGTTCCAGTCTGGCTGGCACCTGCTTCCTTCCTTATCTGTAATTTGCTTTTTGTTGCAGCGAAATTTTTTTTTCACAGGACCTTTATGGTGTACTTGTAGCTATTCTATGAGCCTGCTGTTTGGGTCATAGCAGGGTCATAGAATAGTTGCAAACTCTGGAGGGGCCCATCAGGAAGCACTACCTTGAATGTTACTAATGTTAAGTTTGAACTTTTGCACCTGCTCATTGCTTTCAGTTTAGCTAAAATCGTTTTTTTCTGCAATTTCGCGCGTTTTTTGGGGCGCGAATCCGTGCGAGATCGATTTCGGAAGCCGCGAATACGTGCGAATACAAAATTGTTTTTTTTGCGACGTGTATGTTCGCGTGATCTTGCGCGTGTTCGCGAGGCGCTTCTAGCTATACGTTTGCCAAGTTACCCTATCGGTCGTACACGGGCGCGGCCATCTTGTTGGCGTGACGTAATTCCGTTTCCGCCCGCTATGTGTAATCTCGCAAAGTGTGCTGCTCGCTAGTACAATTTCGCGCGTACTCGCAAGGAAAATCTCGCGCGAACTTACCCACGCGGTCGTGAACGGGCGCGGCCATCTTGTTTCTCATTCATTGCTATGGTTCTGGGCATGCTTTCTCTATCCTCTCTCAATCTCTGCCATCCTTTGCTTGTTTGAAGTTTTTTTGATCTAATTTTACTTATTATCTATCCCTCTATTTTTCTAGCTCTATATTTTTGTGTTTTCTGCAGCTTTTAGTTACTTTTAAACTACTTTTTTAAACTCTTTTCTTTTCTTCTTCACTATTCTATTTCTTGTTTATCATTTAACTCTATTTCTGCCCAGACCATGGTAAAGGGAGCCGGGAAGCACCCTGAGAAGGGGAAGGGTCCCGCACCCCGTGCCCGGCTCCCGTGCGGGCGTTTAAGGGGGGAGCAAGTGGTCCCGAGGGAGATCTTCAGCGCGGAGGAAGTGGCGGCACTGATCTTCCACATCCAGCGCCGCCTCCCCAAGACGATCCTGGGAGGCGGCAAGATCGCAACTGGCTATGGCATCCGGGAGCGTCGCAAGCGGTGGGAGAAGGTGTGCCGGGCCATGTACAAGATCTCTGGGGTCCGGCGCACATATAACCAGGCCACCCACCGCTGGACCGATGTCATGGACCGGGAGCGGGACTTGCTGGACGCGCTCGGCGTAGAGGTCCCCGGGCTTGGTGAGTAGTAGTAGTAGTAGTACATTTACTACTCTGTTTTATCCTGCTCTGTTATTTGCAAATCTTTGTTCTTTACCAAGAGCAATAATGCTGCCGATTACATTGAGGTAAATTATATTTCAAAATCTTCTATGCATTTTTGGTGCACTGCTCTCCTTCTCAGTAGCCTTGCTTGCTACTATGCTTCTTTGTTTTGTATGTTGTGTTCAGAAGCATTTCATTGGCCTGAGAAATTATGTATGAGTGTAGTGTAAAGAAAAGAACTGCGTAATGCTAGACAGTAAGGGTCATATTTTCAATTACCGGCGCATCCCTGCAAAGTAGCAGGGATGCGGCAGTAATTGTGTGCCATGCCACCACCACCCATTGGCCCAAAACGTCACAGAAGCCTTACGCATCTGTGCCGTAAAGGCAGCGCATTGCTGGAGTTGCGTGCCAACGATGGCGCAGCTCCAGCAATGCTCTGGGGTACCCTATCTCCCCAATGCTGCATCAAGCCGTACGTCGGCTTCAAGCGCGCAGGGTTTGAGTCATGCATCATTGTCCTAAAAGTGACTGATTGACATCTTGTAGATTTCCCTCAGCCACTTTTAGGATTCGTTCCTGCGCAGGTACGCCCTCCCTTGCGCCGGAACGCCCCCTGATGGCGCAGGGCTTTACAACGTGATGCATCGCCCATATGCCCATATGTGTTTTTTTTTAATATATACGCCGCACCAACACCATGGCGAGTTTTTTGTTCTGCCGCTGCGTCACAAAAGGCACGCAACAATGGAGGAAAATGAGCCGCAACTTCCGCAAGGGACTTCTAAATCAGCCCCAACAGACTGAAGTCCAGTCCTTCCTTTAGACACATGGCTATAAGAAGAAATAGTGGCGGTGGTGGCGGGTGGATTGATAGTTTGAGTATTCACTGATCTGCAATCAGGATGGACTTTGTCTGTCACTTCGCGTGCTGCGCACTGCTGCCTGCAGTGCCAGGCCTAGGCAAACCTCTTTAGTAGTCTGTTTATTGAGTTACATAGGAACTTTCTAAGTCAACGTTCCGCAAATCAGGCAATACGAATAACGTAGTATACCACATGAGATAGATCCCGTGGAATAGTGGTCTATCTATTTGCTATTTTTCCAAAATATTTTGTTATTGTTCTTTTGAAATGTTTGATTTGGTTGAAAAATCTCATCCATGTTTTCTGGTTTTTCTTTCTTTCATGTTGTACATCAGCTCCCCCCAAGGGCAAGAGGACACAGGAGGAGGGTGCTGAGGATGCAGGCCAGGATCGGGCAGGCGAGGGCTCCTTTGCTGGCCCCAGTAAGTTTACATTTTAATAAACAGTACCTATTTTTTCCTAGCGTTCCTCATTCGATTTTTTCTAAATCGTCTTTGATCTTCTTGTAGACTGGATATAAATTCTTATCCTGCCTCGAATATGACTCCCTGTGGTATTACTAGACTATTCTTATTAGTCTGTCTGTGTAGCTAACTAAGATTGGACATTTGGCAATTCCATTGGACTCCCATTATATTCAGCAATACCTCTATGCACTGTCTCCTTACTGACTAGATAGTGTGGCAGAGTCATTCAGCTCCCGAAGTCACCGATTATAGATCCCCAATGATCTCTAGATTATCGTACGCAGGACAAGAGAGTAGTACGGAGTCACAGCACAGTCAAGAAGTGTCAGAGGCACTCATGCTTGCAAAAATTCCAAAACCTTTAGCTCATCCACTCTAGTCTAGAGGAACAAAAACCACAGAGTCTATTTAAGTTTAAAAGCTTTATTAAAAGTAAACACATTCATTAAAATCTACTTTGTCATAAAACTATTTAACTGAAAACGGAAAAGTGGTTAGTGCTGACGATTAATTGGACACATTTCTTGTGGTCGAGCCGAGCTCTCACCTTGTTTGAACTTGATCCTGGTCGTGTTCTTAGGAGTCAAGCTTCTGTCTGTTAGGAGAAAAAGTGGTGCGTGTTAAAAATCAAAAGCAAGCATTCATCAGTTGTGCATAAAAGTGCAGCAAGACAACAGCCTTCCCTGGAAAATGGGACATTTTTACTATGGAGTAGACAGTCACAAATTATTACATTGTATTCTGTTTTTTTAACATTTCTCCTAGACCAAATATTATATAGTAGTGAGTGGTGTATTCTAACATTCTTAAATGTACTTTGTAGGTGTAACATCTGGTGACGGGGCCAGCGCGGAGGTGGCTGTGTTGGGCGAGGACTCGGAGGCCTCTGGGGAGGAGGCGGTGCAAGAGCCGGCGGACGGTCCTGAGGGGGATCAAACGGTGGTGGCGGAAACAGGTAAGCTATATATTCCTTACTTATTGAGATTGAAGACTGCATAGTGTGCTTTCTGCACGGGTGTATTACAAATCAACCAGGTAGTAGCCTCCTCGAAATGTACTCCGACTTAGCTGTGAAGTTTTTGGTGAGAAGAATCCCAATAAGTTCTTAGACGAACGTGATGGATGGGATGAACGAAAAGCGAAAGAAGGGTGTAAGTAAGTGGGACGCGAACTTGTATGATGGCTGGCAAAGAAGAACGATATGTGTTTGCTTGGCCCCCGAGGTGGCTGGGAAGGAAAGAATATGGTATGGTGCATGGCTGGGTCAATGATGAAGCAAGGATGGGTGGAAGGACAGCAGCCTGGGTGGGTGAAACAGAAACTGTATGTGTGCGTATACTTTGACTGAATGGATGCCTGGAGCATGGTATTCTCTGACTCTTAGATAGCACATGTGTATCTAGAGAGAGTAGATGGTCGCCAGGTGAAGTAAGTGTTACCTTGAAGAGCATGTACCACCGCACCCGCACGTCCGTTCCAGTGCAGGGAAGGCAAGGAAAAGAAATTGTAAATGTGTCCAATACTACCATGAATAGTAGCAGTACTTTGTATTGCGTTTGCAATCACAGCATATATCTGGTTATTACGGTGGACACTCCGTACCTCTCTTAATAACTTTAGTTTACTTGTAGTACGTCATTCATGTGTGGGTGTATCACTGTTCACTCAATATTAAGCAAAGCACCTAAAGTCATCTCATCTGTCATTAAATACGTCCCATGTGAAGTGATAGATAATCAAATTAGTTAGCTTCTTCATTTTCCTTTTCTAGTACTCATTTGCACTGTAGGGTGAAAGGTAAATTAATTAAGCAGTAGCCCTTGTAACAGAGTATTCTCAGTGCCACCCGTAATAGAAAAGTAATAGCTTCACCACCTGCATGTACTGGACCGGTACAGTAACGCAAGTCTGTCTCACTCATCATGGTGTGCAACTTTTTTCTCGGGTGCAAGTTCACTGTGCTGTCCATGTCATTCTGCCGGCTTGCATAAGATAACGTACCAATTTCCCTAAACAAGAGAGAAGAAGAAGAATAAGACTGGTGTACTGTCATAGTCGACTGTAATGGAAGTCCATAGTGGTCGTAGAATTTGTTCATTAAACTACCACTAATGTTAGAGCAAGGATGCAGAAGTGGGAGGTTACATAGATACTGTCCTCAATAGTTATGTACTGTGCTTTCAATTTGCTACTTGTACTCTGTGACCCAACTTTCGGCTCAATCACTTTGTGTTATTAATAAGGAGCATTGGTTACAGACTATGTCTTTCTTTCTTCATATAGTTGCTCCTTCCAAATCAACAACAAGGAGGGAGCAGGCTAGATTGGCCCGGCAACGGAGGCTGGAGGCCACTGTCGCCGAATATCGGCGGCTGGTGGCCCTGGAGGAGGAGGAGGACACGCAGTCGAGCGGGGCAACAACGACATCCTCGACTGTGACCACTGCATCCTCCTCCGTGACTAAGCCAGCGGGACCGAGCCGGGCTAAGAAAGACGACCGCCACCGCCAAGCAACCGAAATACCAGCTGCCCCCCACAGGAGCTGCAAGGACCGCCAACGCCGCCTACGAGTCCGCATGTCCAACCTGGAGCAGGAGGTCCTAAGGTATAAGAACTTGGTTAAGGGCCTCCGCTCCGAGCTTGCCACCCTCCGCAAGGAGTATGATGCCCATGCCGCATCATGCACCAGCACCAGCACCCTCCAGTAGTGGAGTGTCCCTTGCCCTTTTTTTATAGACTTTTGGGGGGTGGGATTTGGGAGTTGGGATCGTTTTGGGACGTTTCAAAGACAATCGTTGGGGTTAGGGTGGGTGAGGGAGATTATTTTGTTAGGGCTAAATAAATATATTTTTAAACTTTATCTGACCATACCTGTTTTTTACTGCTTTTCAGTCTGGTGGGTGGGGGGCGGGGGTGTAACAGTAACTTTGTTTTCCTGAACAGTCGTAGGACTTTAGTAGTACAACCGTCAATCTCTTGTCTACTCCGAAATAATACTCCATTATACTACCTCCCACCAAACGCTTATCTTACCTGTAATTTGTGTTAGAAATTAGGGCTAGGCCCAGGGCTGGCTCCAGGTGAAATGGGGATTAACGTTGTCAATCCTGGGCGGGTGACATTTCCTCATTGCGGTGGTACTAGTGGTGTGACACAGTGGCAGTTGCATGCCTATGGAAAAAAAGAAAACGAAACCTTGTTTGTCCTCCTTACTGTAGCATTACAACGGTTACGGTACGATCGAGAAAATAGCAGGTGACAGTACACTAGAACAGTGCCATAATGTAGCCTAACAAATGGTAAAGTATTTGCTTGCAAGTATAACTAGTACTTGCGTTGAATTTATTTGACATTGGCTACTACTACTAGAAGATATAGTACTGAAGCTGAGTAAGTCTAGAAGATATCCTCGTATTCCTTCACCAGCCTGTTGCTATGACCTTATCCTCCCCAGCAAGTGTGTGGAATTATTGATGTCATTTTAGTCAGACATCAAGCAAAACAACACAGCCCGGGGGAAGAGGGTTAGGGTTTGTAAAATGGATGGGAATGGGGGTTTCTTTTTGGGTAGGTTTTGTTGAGAGAAGAAAAAAAAAGCGGAGCATGGACAAACAATAATTGAAGATACAGACAATCTTTGGTTACAAACTAAAGGTAAGCACATGCAGTCACACTCATAGAATAAAAGACAACAATGGATACTGTATCTGTATTGCGTATGTTGTTGGAGTTGTCCTGTTGAATTTGGTAAGTAAGTTGCATGCAGCAAACAATTCCTAATAATTGGCAGCACTCCTCCATTCCAGCTGACGCTTCGTCCATCAATGTGGTGACCACTGACAGAAGACACCCTGTCCACTGCCTGCCTGGCGGATGTTGACTGAAACCCGGCCTGTAATTATTGAACGGAAAACAGGAAGTGCTATTACAATACCACTGATAAATAAATAAAAGGTATGTACGCTGTGTGGTTCAAAAAGTGACACTTTGATTTCCCTAATAGACAGTACAATATTTTTGAAATTGCGTGCTCTGTCTGAGTCACCTTTTTAAGGATCAATAAGTATGGCCAAAATATTATAGCGGATCTTTCCCCTCAAGGTAGGTGTACTACTGTGTTTTAGAACAAAATTTGACCTTCCCAGCAATGCTCCCACCAAGACCCTTACTAAAGCCAGTCGCAAAAATGTAGAAGAACCCCAATCATATCTCCAAAAACGATGCCTAGCAGAAAAATGGTTACAAAACGTACTTTGAAAGTAACAGTAGGCCCAAATACAGACCGTGGATTGTATTCAAACCACTTGCAAGCAAGCAAAAGTATCCATAGCCAGCATCGCTCCAACAGTGCTCTACAACAACAGAACTGCGTTGCAATAGAACCCCCCGAAACACATGCAATCCTGCTGCTAGGGCTAACCCTAACGAACCCTAACTTACAAAACGTGCCAAAACTGGTGTTTCCTTATGGATTTTGTCCAACAAACTTCTAGCCGGTATTAGACCTTCCCAGGAATGCCCCAGGCAAGACCCGCCAACCCACCCGCAAAAAAACACCCGACAACACCCCCAAACAGCGAAAAAGCTAAATCTCATACTTACAATGTCTCTCGGCCTTCGGTCCAAACGCGGCGCTGTGCAGCTAGGTCATCATCATCATCAATCATCATAACTCCTGTTTTCCACCACGGATTTCCTGAAAAGCAAATGCAATCAAGATTAGACTGTCGCAGCAGTGCTTCGACAGAGACCCCGGCCGCAACCCACCCACGAACAGCAGGAAGCCCCCCAAAACGCTACATTGAGCAAGATGTCAGAAGAAATAGCAAAAAAAAGGCTGTTCCTTATGGATTTTGTCCAAAACACTTCTATCCGGTATTAGACCTTCCCAGGAATGCCCCAGGCAAGACCCGCCAACCCACCCGCAAAAAAACACCCGACAACACCCCCAAACAGCGAAAAAGCTAAATCTCATACTTACAATGTCTCTCGGCCTTCGGTCCAAACGCGGCGCTGTGCAGCTAGGTCATCATCATCATCAATCATCATAACTCCTGTTTTCCACCACGGATTTCCTGAAAAGCAAATGCAATCAAGATTAGACTGTCGCAGCAGTGCTTCGACAGAGACCCCGGCCGCAACCCACCCACGAACAGCAGGAAGCCCCCCAAAACGCTACATTGAGCAAGATGTCAGAAGAAATAGCAAAAAAAAGGCTGTTCCTTATGGATTTTGTCCAAAACACTTCTATCCGGTATTGACCTTCCCAGGAATGCCCCAGGCAAGACCCGCCAACCCACCCGCAAAAAACGACCCGACAACACCCCCAAACAGCGAAAAAGCTAAATCTCATACTTACAATATCTCTCGGCCTTCGTTCCAAATGCGGCGCTGTTCAGCTAGGTCATCATCATCAATCATCATAACTCCTGTTTTCCACCACGGATTTCCTGAAAAGCAAATGCAATCAAGATTAGACTGTCGCAGCAGTGCTTCGACAGACACCAAAAATTACCCACAAACACCCGGAACCCCGCCAAAGAGCACCTCAAAGGCAAGCAAGTCAGCAAAAACGGCAAGAAATTTCCACCTGATATTTGGTCCAAAACACTTTTGTCCATTATTAGAGCTTCACAGCAATGGGCCCAAATCCGTCAACTCACCCGCAAAGAAGTACAACACCCCCACAAGTGCTGAGTCTTTCTTCATTGGGCGTAATCCAGCACTCTGCTTGGAGGGAAATCGCAGTCTGGAGGAGGAGGAGGATAGAGGAGCATGTTCTTCAGAACTTGTGAACCTGAGGAATGTAGACTGCGGCACCTTCAAATCAATAAGCAAACAAGTGAAGACAGTTCTGATGATGGTCTTGTTTTTGGGATTAGGTGATTAAAGTTTGAATTAAATTAACTGTGCAAAACAAAGAAAGAGAGACACAAAGCACACAGGAATAAAAGTGAATAAGGACGAAAAAGAAAGTTCTTGATTGATTGTCTCATTTTCAGGGCTCGGTGTCAGGGAATAAGAACAAGATTTCGTCATCATACTCTGCGAATTCAGGCTGGATGAGGTCAGTGCCACCGAACAGAGAAAAAATCCCCTCATCTACGTTGCTGTCCTCCTCGTCTTCATGCGGCGTGCTTTCTCGTACTTTGTAATCTGGTGGTATGAGGTGCTGATTCATCTTGATCATTGTCAGCCGCTCCACATTTTTGGGCGAGAGGCGGCTCCGTTTGGGAGTTACAATGCCACCAGCAGCACTGAAAACACGTTCAGAAGACACACTTGCGAGTGGGCAAGACAAATAGTTTATAGCCAGGTTGAAGAGCTGTGGCCACAATTGTTTTTTGCCATGCCAATACTGCAATGGCTCATCATTAAGGAAGACCTCTGTTGAGTCATTCAGATAGTCCTGCACCATCGACTCAAGGTCATCAACTGTTCCTCCACTTTGCTTACTTTTTGCTGTGCCTGTGACATTTTTTCGAGAACCATACCCCATCAAACTTAGCCAATCCTCCTCCGCAGCCACTGTTAGTGTTGTCATTGTGTGTGGTGCAGATGATCCAGTTGCCGGTGTCTTTAACGGCTGAGAGGTCACTTGTGCCCCAGCCACAGGTGCAGAAGTGGATTCTTGTGACTGCGGATGGCCTGCTGATGCTGATGCTGATGTACTGGCTTCTCCTTCAATAACCTGCCGTTCTTTTTCAAACCTCTTGGCTGACCAGGCTAACCAATGTTTGTACTTTTGAACATCTGCATCAGCAAAAGGAAAGAATGCTTCGCCTGCCAGCGCCTTTTTGTAGCGTGGATCCAGAATAGTAGCACAAATGTAATGCTGATCTGACTTGATGTTTTGAAGACGTTCATCACCACGTAGGCGATCTAATAATTTCTCAGACAAAATGAAATGTTTTTTTTTTTTTTTCATCTTTTTCAAACTCAGAAGACACCGCCATCAGTTGGTGCTCCAGCATGCACAACAATGGGATAGCTTTTCCCAAATTACAGTCCTCCTGGCTGACTGCACGCGTGAAGAACTCAAAAGGACGAAGCATGTCTTTCAGGCTTTTAACTATGTCCCATTGCGCCGCACTCATCCGCAGGTCCTCCTTCTGAGATGTAGCCTCTGTGAAGAAATAGTGATCGAGTACCGTATACTGCTCATACAGACGCTCAAGCATGTAGAAGGTTGAGTTCCAACGTGTTGCCACCTCCTGGATGAGTGCTTTCACTGGCATTCTACGTTGAAGTAGCAGTCTCCGCAGATGCTTCCGGGCCTTAAAAGAATGGCTGAAATGGTTGCACATTTTGCGGCAGGTGGCCATTACCTCGAACGCTGGACTCTGTTTATCACTCAAGAATTTTTGAACTACCAGGTTGATACAGTGCGCCAAACACGGCACTCTAACATGGTCACCCATGAACATGGCCTTAACGACATTGGCGCCATTATCCGTGGAAACATAACCAATCTTGCGTTTTAGGGGGGATAGCATTGTCAAGACCTTTTTGTTAAACTCTTCCAAAAGGTTTTCTGCTGTGTGACTTTTCTCCAAGCCAAACATGGCTAGTGTTGCATGTTTCCGAGCAGCTTTGAAAACTTGGTCCGGGTCAACACCTGCGTTTAGCTTTGCTTTAACACCTGAAAAAGAGACCCAGTGTGCAGTGATGCACATGTAATCATCGCCTGGGCCACTGGTCCACATGTCTGTTGTCAGATGTATTGTGTGAACAGCACTCTTCTGCAAAGCTGCCCCAATCGCCTGCAGCACATCTTCATGTAGTGCTGGAACCGCAACTCTGGCAAAATAGAACCGGCTCGGAACCTTCCATTTAGGGCAGAGCGTTGCCACTAATTCAAGAAAACCTACCGCTTCTACAAAAGAAAAAGGTAGAAGGTCCACAGCTAGCGTTTTAGCCAGCTTAGTGTTATACAGACGCGTCAGTGGGTGGTTGCGTTCATATGGACCGTCTGAAGTAAGCATTGTTCTAATGTTGCCCTGGACCAAGCATTTACGGGCTGATAATGACTTCGTTGACCCAATTTTGCTCGCTGGTGAACTTTTGTGCGTTGGTGTCTCACTCGCTCCAACACTCTTAGTGTGCCTCACATTGGGTGTGCTGCTGACAGGGGTACTGGGTGTAAGGGAAGTCTTTGACACGTCTTCTTCCTCCTCGTCATCATCAGATGAAACATCAACGTTTCCTTGAATTTGCCCTTTCTTGATCGCATCTAGGTGCGCAAACCATCTGACAGTGTGCTTTCTCTCAAGATGACCTCTCTGGCCGCCGGTACCATAGTTGGTACCTGACTTACCACGACTAACTGCAAGCTTACAAAGGGTACAAATGGCAAACTTTGGATTTTTTGGACAAACAGTAAAGAAGTCCCAAACTGGGGACTTGAAGTGTCTGTGGGACCTGGAGGAGGCGGCGATACTGGTGGTGGTGGTCATGAAGCTAATGCCAGATGAAGTGGAGGATCTGGATTGCCCAACTTTTGTACGTTTTGCACTTTCACCGCCACTAATTAAGGTCGAGGTTGACGGAGGTCTCTTCTTGCCAGAAAGAAATATGGAAGCGGGACGAGTTGGTGTACTACTTAACTCCAATGATTGTGGTGTTTCCACTGCCTCCTCATCGACAACATCATCATCATCATCACGCTGAGCAGCTCTTCGGGCTAGGGTCAAAATGTCTGTTTGCTGCATGCCCGCTGGGGCTGCAGTGACCTTTATGATGACTGGGTCGTCGTTGGCAGAGTCTTCATCAGCAGCAGTATCCGCCACTTCTTGTTGAGCCTCATCACACTCCATAACTCTGAGACTTTGGACGAGCTTCCTTTTGCGCTTAACTACCTTTGTTGGATCATGGTGTGCCTCACTCTCAGACGGCTGTGGTGCTGGTTCCCAAGTTTGATCCGTATCATCAGAAGGAGGTGTGCTTGAAGAGGATATAGACACCACCCTTGATCTCTTCCTTGCTAGGGGTGCGGAAGACAATGAAGGATCATCAGGAGGAGTGGCTTCCTCAAATGATACCTCGCCTTGATTGTCGATTTCCTGATGTGCCCCTACTTCGGAAGGAACAACTATTGTGGGCACTTGTGACCCTCCATGCACCTCTGCTTGCGCATCTCCTTGCGCTGCCTCTCCTTCCACATGTACTTGGGCTTGTACTTGCACATGTGATTGTTGTTGCGGCTGTGGTTGTTCAACACTCGTCAGATGAGCTACAACAACCTGTGTTTATTGAGGGACATTGCTGCTGCTTTCTTGCGATGAGCCAACATCACTGGTCGATGGTGATTGAAGAACTATACTGGCTGCCTCTGCAGCACTGAAGGGCTTGGACTTAAGTTGGCGTGGTGGTGGTGGTGGCACTGAGCCCAATGGAGCGGGGGTGCTGCTGCCAGCTTGGTCCCCAGCCGATCCCGCTGCTGCTGCTGCAGGCATACTTTTTTTTTTACTCCCAAAAAAAGGGGCGGGCGGCACACCAGTGTCCTTGGTAACTTGCTTCTTCTGCTCCTTACTGGCACCTTTCTTGCTAGAGGAGCTACGGGTTACTTTTTTTGGGGCCATCTTCTTCAGAGCAGGTCAGCAGGCAGCAGTTGCACGAGTTGCAGAGGGTTCTGTGTCCAGACGTGACGTCGCGTGACGTTATGCTGCACACACCGCTGCAGGACTTCTTCCTGGCACTGGTGGTTCTCTTGAGTCTTCTTGTGCACCTAAAAGCAATGGAACATCAGTTCAGTTATACACCCCAAAAAATCGACAAAACACAGAAAAATGAGCACAATCCCATGCCATCCATGATGTTTACATTGAAGACACCCCACAGAAAGACTAGGGACATGCAAGTATGCAACACTCACTACCCCTGGGCATAATGGATGAAAAGTAGGCAAAATAAGTGCAGGCCTCAGACACTGCCTCTCCTCAAAATGGCCCCTTACACCCCAAGCACATGTTGCCTGTTCCAGCCAGCACTCAAGATGGCCACCACCACCACCCACATGGCCAGTCCACATCAACAGTACACCCCCAAAAAACAGAAAAACAGCCAGAAATCACCACAATCCAATGCCATCCATGATGTTTACATTAAAGAGAGTGAGACCACACCACAGGCACACTCAGTCCATGCACCACCACCCCTGGGCAAAAGGCCACACCAGCAGCCCCCCAAAAACGACAAAAAACAATACAATAAGCACAATCCCAGCCCATCCATGGCCTCAATTATGTTTAAATTCAAGAAGACACCCCACAGAAAGACTAGGCCCATGCAACACTCACCACCCCTGGGCAAAGGGCCCCACCAGCAGGCCCAAAAAAACGACAAAAAACAATAAAATCAGCACAATCCCAGGCCATCCATGGCCTCAATGGTGTTTAAATTCAAGAAGACACCCCTCAGAAACACTAGGCCCATGCAACACTCACTACCCCTGGGCATAATGGATGAAAAGTAGGCAAAATAAGTGCAGGCCTCAGACACTGCCTCTCCTCAAAATGGCCCCCTTACACCCCAAGCACATGTTGCCTGTACCAGCCAGCACTCAAGATGGCCACCACCACCACCCACATGGCCAGTCCACATCAACAGTACACCCCCAAAAAACAGAAAAACAGCCAGAAATCACCACAATCCAATGCCATCCATGATGTTTACATCAAAGAGAGTGAGACCACACCACAGGCACACTCAGTCCATGCACCACCACCACCCCTGGGCAAGCAAAAGGCCACACCAGCAGCCCCCAAAAAACAATAAAATAAGCACAATCCCAGCCCATCCATGGCCTCAATTATGTTTAAATTCAAGAAGACACCCCACAGAAAGACTAGGCCCATGCAACACTCACCACCCCTGGGCAAAGGGCCACACCAGCAGGCCCAAAAAAACGACAAAAAAACAATAAAATCTGCACAATCCCAGCCCATCCATGGCCTCAATGGTGTTTAAATTCAAGAAGACACCCCTCAGAAACACTAGGCCCATGCAACACTCACTACCCCTGGGCATAAGGGATGAAAAGTAGGCAAAATAAGTGCAGGCCTCAGACACTGCCTCTCCTCAAAATGGCCCCCTTACACCCCAAGCACATGTTGCCTGTACCAGCCAGCACTCAAGATGGCCACCACCACCACCCACATGGCCAGTCCACATCAACAGTACACCCACAAAAAACAGAAAAACAGCCAGAAATCACCACAATCCAATGCCATCCATGATGTTTACATCAAAGAGAGTGAGACCACACCACAGGCACACTCAGTCCATGCACCACCACCACCCCATGGCAAGCAAAAGGCCACACCAGCAGCCCCCCAAAAACGACAAAAAACAATAAAATAAGCACAATCCCAGCCCATCCATGGCCTCAATTATGTTTAAATTCAAGAAGACACCCCACAGAAAGACTAGGCCCATGCAACACTCACCACCCCTGGGCAAAGGGCCACACCAGCAGGCCCAAAAAAACGACAAAAAACAATAAAATCTGCACAATCCCAGCCCATCCATGGCCTCAATGGTGTTTAAATTCAACAAAACAGTTGTATCATGCACCCATAACCAACCCTGGTCCTACTGGATACTGTGGCTACCCACAATATAATTTATTTAATTTTCTGAAAAAGTTCAAAAATTGTACTTGCAGCAACTGTAATGCCCCAAACAAACTTACTTGTGAAAGTTGATTTCTAATCCAAAAGTGATCCAAAGACAGTCAAAAAGGCCTCAAATCCAAATATCCAGCAGCACCCACAAAAAGTAATCCTTCCAGCTCCAGATCCAAATGAAAGTGACCAGGAGATGGACAAAGCACCGGGAGGAGCCTGCTGGACAGGAACAGGAAGTTGGAGACTGTGGGGCACTTCCTTCCTCCCCCCCCCCAAAATGGACTCCTTGCAAAAAAAAGGCCATGCAAATGTCAACCTGAGGAGTGATTCTGATAAAAATCATAATTTTCTGAAGGTTTATCCTGTTTGCTGGTGATTTTCTTGTGCGAAATTGCAAAATCTCTATTTCGCAAGTGCGAGATTGTTCCTTTCCGCCGCAACTACGTGTTCGCAATTGCGAACTCTCGCGAGGTGTGCTGTGCAAGGTGGCAAGCCGCGAGTACGTATTCACGGGCGACAAACTCCCGCGGGAACACGCAGCAAGATCTAAAATGGCGCGTCACTCGCAAAGAAAAACAACTCGGCAAACGCTAAAATGACGGAAAGTGAACGCCGTGCACCACGCCGCGCGCCGCAACCAAGCAAAAAATCCGCCGCGAGCGGATTCACGGATTTTCGACAAATTCGCGAGCGTTCGCGGATTGCGAATTTGCCGAAAATCTGAAAAATCCGCGAGCGGAGCGGATTTTACGCCCATGCTTAGTTTTCAGTTCTTTTTTCTAATTTTAATACGGAGTGCGGCGCCCGCTTTAGGGACACCACTTTCAGTTTAATATTATTTGGTTTTTAATTTAATACCTCGTGTGGCGCCCGCTTCAGGGAGAACAGCGCTCGGTTTATTTTATTATTTACCTTGTTTATTTTCTAGTGGACCCTCAGATTTCAACTCGGAACTGGACAGGATTTTTCCCACTCTGGAGTTATCAGCACAAATGGTTTCAGTAAATATCTGCTGCGCCCCTTGTAATGAGAACCATAGTTCGATAGTCACATCACTTGTTCAAGTCTCTTTTGCTCCCATCATCAGTATTTTTACTAACTTACAGTTTATAACTGATGGACCTGCATTTTGTATGAAAGGCAGATTTAACCTCACATGCAAATTCTTGGTTGGAGAGTAAGGTAAAGATACTGTGAGCTAAATATTATTTTTAAGGTAAGGATACAAAGTGGTGTGGTTTAAGCAAGTCACTGGTCTCTGTGCACTGGTAGAGGTTCTGCAGCTTACTCATGCTTCAAGGCAATATGTCATCAGGAGAAAAAAATAGAAATGTGTCATATCCTCCCCACCACACATTTTTAAAAAACAATTGGTAGTTTTGCATAGGAGTGGAAATAAGTTTATTGATATACATTGTGTAATTCCAGTGTAAGCAGGGCTAGCAGACTCACAATACTAGTACTCAGTTAACTGAGCTCCTGCAGACAGACTATTGGAGCATTTGAAGACAACCACCTAAGCTCCTGCAGGTACTAAACTGTACACCGGCAGGTCCCCGAATGAGCTCATCCAGGCCGTTAACTGAGCTCCTGTAGGTAGCTAATGAAGGTCCTTTGGGTACTCAACTGCGCTCCTGCAAGCACCCAACTGAGCTGATGCAGGAAGGTGCCAAATCAAGAGGAAACAAACGCCCTCACTGAACTCCAGGCGGCACCCCTCTGAGATCCAGTAGGCTGCAGAATGGACTGCTTATGTGGCCTACGGAAGCATGCTTTCTCCACCCTTGCGCTGTTCTATGTTTTGTTCCTAATGCCCCTCTCCATTTACACATAATCTCTTCTATATTTCTCTCTACCGCTCTTCGTCGTTATCTTTTATCCTATCTATGTTAATTTTGTGCCTTTATGTTTTCTGTAATTTAATCTTTGTACATCCCCAACTTTCATTTGCTTCCATCTTCCTACATTGCATTTCCCCCACTCACTATTAGGTTGTATTTATCCATCTCTGCTTCTCCCTTACTCTCTACCTCTTTCCATTTATTACATTCTCTTGATCCCTCCTTATAATTTGTCCCCTTTAAATGTCTTTTTCTCTTTCTCATCTCTGCTTTTGTCACTAATTCCTCTATTTGCCCTTTTAAATTTCCATCTGACAAAAGTGAACCCCGGCGTTTTGACCTCCACAAAAGATCATAGATTAAAAAAAAATCTGGAGGGGACCTAGTGTATTTCTGTAAAATGGATCACACCTTTAAGCCCAGTACAGCCACATTGCTGCAACTGTTGAGCTTTGGGTTAGGTAATATCTAAACCTGCTAGTATGTAACTTGGAGCCTACTAAAAAGGCATACAGAAAGTGACTAAATGGAAACATGGCAGCTACTTTGCAGGTCACTATACTGATTTTCAAAGTGGACACTTTTGATACGTTCAATTATTCCCCCCCCCAAGGGACCTTCTTGTTTTGTGATCCGATTAATAACTTGCACAATGGGGCATTCTGATTGGGCACTGATCTCTCAAAATCAATCACTGCCAAGTTTTTGTACCTTTTTTAATGGTTAGATCAGATGGGTCAACCGTAACCTTTTTCAAAGGTAAAACCCCGCACTAAGCCTCACTGCTCGAAGAGACTTTAGTTGGCTCTGTGCCAGTCATTCCAATAGAGTTACTTGATTACTGGGATTTACTGGGATTTTAAATTCATATCACCCAATGGGGTGTATCTAACAGGGTTTGCGATTGTACTCACCGAGCCTGCTCATTACATTCTAAAGGGCATAAGCCTGTACAAAGTAGTCTATCATTATAGATTTTCAACTTCTCTCTGCTTACATTGACTACCATAGTAACAAGCATTTGCAATGCAATAGGTCTCGCAATTGCGAGATTTTGAGCTAATAGCATTGTAAATGACAATGCCTTTTATTTATGTGTTTAAGAAACCTGCAATGATAAAAGGCATTGTCATTTACAATACCAATATGTCAAAGATCCTAAACTGCGAGACCTACTGCATTGCAAATGCTTGTTTCTTCTTTTAACCAGCACAATAAGAGCCTTCAGTCTTGTAATAAAATCGAGATTTTCTTAGCTTTTGTGAAAGAAAGACTTGATTTTATTAACAGCATGTTCGCTAGCGGGTTTGCCCGCTGCGCGCTGCGATTTTGAAAATCGCGTGTTACGTGACAAAGTCAGCTCGTCATGCGCGTAGCGCAGGTAACGACCATGACGAGCTGGCTTTGTCATGCGCGTCGAAGGGGTTAAAGACACGGAGGTGAGAATTATCCTTCCAACCTGTTGCTAATCCCACCATTTGGAGGAAACGTTGTAAATTCAAACCAGATGTTATGAAAAAGACTTTCAGGCTGGGATCACCTTTCAAGACCCACCCTGTTCTTACTTGTTAGGACATCTATTCAAACAGGACTTTCTCACCTTGCTCAGCTCTGCATCTGCAAAGGATCAATGCAGTGGTTTAATGATGGATTTTGCCGAAGAAGTTTTAAATTTCCTGTTGGCTTTTTTGTTTGTTATTGGTTTGTGTCTTTTGTCACAGGCTCATTGACGAACTCACGCAAGAAAATAGAACAGGTGGTTGGTTTTTCTACGCACCATGGCTAATGTAGTTTGATCTTAGCTGGTATTTAATAAAGTCAATAAGAGAAGGCAGAATACTCATGTCTGTATCTTTAATTAAATCAAGACTAGTGTGGTATTCTATTGAGTACGTAGTATTTGAACTAGAGAGTACTGGTAAGGCCTAGAATGTGATATTCAGATGGACGGGAGGTTAGAGGTGAGGACTGTTAGAAATGTGGTTTCTGGTCGACAGAACCCCCATAGTTAGTGCACTACCCAATGAGGAACCACCGCTCCACTAAGGGTAAGGTAGATACACTCTAAAATATAACCTGTGCTCACCATCTGGTAGCGTGCCACAGAGCACTCAGGTTTATCTAAAGAGGCAATGTGTAAAGTATTTATGCACCACACACATGTATAGTAACACAATGAAAACACTACACAAATACTACAAACAGATTTAGAACAATAGATAATATTTTTACGGGTAAATCAAGACCAAAACGATAAAAATACAATAAGTTGTTCCAAAGTAATACATTTAAAAAAATTAAATAAAAATATAGTACTTAGAGTCATAATGCACCAATTGGGGACATCTGATCGAACTAGACCGGAGAAAATCCAAAGTTCATGATAACTGCAATGGAGGGCAGGCCGGGTAAGGACTCATACGGGTCCTGCTGAAAAAGTACCTTATGTGTAGGAAGTGTCAACATGAAGGAAATGATGCGAGGAGCAGAGTAGAAGATGCATCATTGCTGATCCTGTGGATATAGATGTTGGTTCCAAACCACGTAGTCAGTGAAGCCTCATTGACAAACCCCTTTTCACTGCAGGCAATGTATTTTATCATGCGATTGGATTCAGGATGGTATAATGCTATCTTCCTGTGCTCTATTCCTGTCTCGTTCAGAAAATCTACCATAACTTTGGAAGTTATTTGCACTCCATTTTCTGTCAATAAGCTTGATGGGGAACCTTCCATCCCAAATAATTCTTCAAGGAAATCCACAATATTGCACGTTTCTATTGAATTCACAATCTTCATATCTGGCCAGTGGGAGTACATATAGAAGTCACTGTGTACTTGTCCACTGAAGAAATTCTAATGTGCTTAACAATGTCTAGGGCAATATCAACTGATGGTCTCGAAGTGGGTTCCTGCTAGAATGTGATGATTTAAATGAACTGGAGGTTGGAGTCGAGGTGTATCTTGTGGATGGGGTCCTAATTAAAAAACACTATTGCTCATAGAAGAACAAATAGGAGGGGACAATGTAGATTTTCCTAGTATTCATGACGGAAAGTCTTAATTTTATTAAAGACAGGGAGGCGAGTATTATGCTTTCTAATCTTGCTTTAATAGAATAGCAGCCAAGATAAGCAATAAGAACTACAGTTCCCAGAGGGCCAGAAGAACTGGGCCATGGGAATGTGAAAAAAACGCGAGAGTACAGTAGCCAATGATGGTGGACCTAACAGATAAAGACACTAACTGACTGCGCAGCTTCCTCTTTTCGCTGTGAGCAAGTCATAAAGGGTCAGTGAACAAAGGACAAATTAACAAAATCAAGGACAGAGCCAAAGTCCAGGAACATAAGTCTTGCATCAGAGGAATCCAAGGGAGAAGATCGAACAGAACACCAGGAGAAGGATCCGAAAGCACTGGAAGTGGAAGACGTGGAGGCGATGACCTCAGCAGTCGAAGAGTGGAACTCCTAGGACGAAGCCGGTGGCAAGGCTGGATTTGCTGTAGGGAGGGAGAAACAAATGTCAGTAATGTTGCGGCGGGATAATACTCGCCTCCGTGTCTTTAATAAAATTAAGACTTTCCGTCATGAATACTAGGAAAATCTACATTTTATGACAAGACCGGAGGCTCCTATTATGCTTGTTCAAAGCATATTAACAACATCAGAAGCCACAGTATGAATAGGTTTACAATAGAACATGCGAAAGATACTGTCATTGGACCAATCTGCCGATCTGAGAATGTCCTCCAACCGGGAGCCAGACCAAAAGGCTTTAGAAGCCATGGCTCCCCTGGCCGAATGAGCTCCAAATATGGAGACATCAATTCCGGCAAGAGACATTACCCAACGAACCCAACGGGCGAGGGAAGGGGAGGAGACAGGGAGATGGGGTTTACGAAAGGAAATGAGAAGTTGAGAATGAGAGGGCGTTCTGAGATCAGCGGTCCTTTGCTCATACACTTTTAAGCATTGTCCAACACACAGTTTGGGCTGAGCAGGGAAGTAAGGGTGAAACACTGAATCCAAATTAGTTTTAGTGCGTCTGCATATGTGAAACAGTACACCTGTAGGGGAAAATTGGCGAGCAGAAACATCTAGAGCTTTAACATCAGAAACTCTCTTAATGGAAATCAAACACAGTAACATGGTAAGTTTGGCAGATAACATTTTTAGTGAAAGAACAGAATTGTCAGGCCAATTCGTAAATAATTTAAGAACAACTGTAACATCCCATAAAGAAGTATACTTAGCCAACGGTGGTTTCGCACATCGAACTCCTTTCAATAGACGACAAATGAGAGGGTGAGCACCGACTGGTTTACCATCAACTTGGGAGTGGTTAAGGGAAATAGCCGAACGATAGAGATTTACAGTGCGATAAGCCTTACCTGCGCTTGCCTCGGAAGCGAGGAAATTAATGACAAAATTCAGAGGGGCTGAAATGGGATTGCGGTCCCTTTCCAAACACCAGCTTGCCCAAAGAGACCAGGCGGATTTGTACGCCTTTGAGGTGCCAGGGGCCCAGGCCTGGCTGATAAAGAGCGAAGCCTCTTGTGAAATGAGGACGTTAGAAGGGGGAGGCCGGAAACTTTCCAGGCCGACAAGGTTAGAGAGTTGTCTAGAATGAGACTGTGTCTCTCGCCTTGAGGATTGAGTAGGAGATCCTGGAAGGAGGGAAGAAGGACTGGGAAGTCCACC
The DNA here is from genome assembly GCF_964261635.1 of Lissotriton helveticus. Lineage (NCBI taxonomy): Eukaryota > Metazoa > Chordata > Amphibia > Caudata > Salamandridae > Lissotriton > Lissotriton helveticus. The sequence goes on along the minus strand of NC_136059.1, from coordinate 912,531,548 downwards.
GCCATTTCTAGAAGGGACAGACACCAAACCTGTGCCTGCCAGAAAGGAGCTACAAGAACCAGGGACGAAGACTGGCGACAAATTTGAGAAAGAACCCTGTTGATCATCAGAAAGGGGGGGAAGGCGTAATGCAGATGACGAGACCAATCCTGGAGGAAAGCGTCCGTCGCCAAGGCCATAGGGTCCGGACGCCAACTGTAGAACTGGGGCAATTGGGAGGTGAGATGGGACGCGAAAAGGTCGATAGAGAAAGGTCCCCAAAGATGGGAGAGGGAGAGGAAAACGGATGGACAGAGCTTCCAGTGGCTGGAATCTCGAAGGAACCTCGAGTGCCAATCGGCCACAGAGTTGAGATCCCCTGGAAGGTACTCCGCTGACAAGGAAAGGTGATGGGCGAGGCAGTATTCCCACAGGCTTTTCGCTAAGTCCGCCAGAGGCTTGGACCTGGTTCCGCCTAAATGGTTGATATAGCGGACCGCAGAAACATTGTCCATGCGTAGGAGGATAGAACAGCGAATCCTGTTCTTTGAAAGGCTTTTGATTGCAAAGGAACCTGCAAGCATCTCTAAACAGTTGATGTGCAGTTTGGACTCCTCGGCGGACCATGAACCTCCAGTCGAGATTGGTCCACATCGGGCGCCCCAACCCGATAGGCTTGCATCGGATTCTAAGACAAGATCTGGGGCCGTGGCGAAGATAGTCCGGCCGTTCCACGCATCTAAATGGTCTATCCACCATTGGAGCTCGATGCGGGATTCGGGATCTAGGGAAACGAGATCCGAATAAGCAAGACCTTGTCTGAGTTGCTTTATCTTCAGACGCTGAAGAGCGTGATAATGGAGAGGACCGAGGAAAATGGCTTGAATGGAGGAGGATAGGAGACCGACGATCCTCGCTGGAGTTCTGGACTTTTTAGTTCCGTCCAGAGGTGTCAGGGACAACACCCGAAGACCCCGGAGTTCAACCTGTCTTGGTACACAAACAAACAGAAACACGGGCTTCTCGATGGTGGCGTCAAAGACCAAAGGTTTATTACTGCAGGGACACAGAAGTCACAGAAACTACACATGGGCAGTATCTAGGAGCCTGTTCGATTTGTACAAAGAGGATTGCTCCTTATATACTAAATATTGGGCTTCAGGCAAATTCTTTACATGTTACCACAGTTCTAAATATTCGTGTCTTAAACAATAAATATTTGGCGTTGCACAGGAATCGTCAACAGTATCTGATGTCAAAACATTACGAATGAGGGGTTCCCACTAGTCCATCATAATCCCATGTCAATTCTTCATTCAAGACCCGGACCGCCTCATCGTAAATTTCGTTACCTCCCCCTAATAAAGGCCCAGAAGGAAAGGAGCAGAGCCAGGTGTAGAAGATAGAAAGACAGGATAAGAAATGTTTGTGGGTCGTAAATGGGCACGGTTACCAGCTTCGGCCGCCTAATCATGATCAGGCCAACGAACACAAGAACCAGTATAGCAGGACTGGCCTCAGGCTGGGGAGGCAGTTCTTGCCGAGTCATGCTGCTACAGCGTTGCTGGCCTAAGGTGCACGTGTCACTAGCAAGGTGAATTGCCGGTTAAAGCCTACGTGTCCTTTAATGAAAAAGAGATCATTGCGTGTCCATTGACTATGTGAGGGCAAGGAATACAAAATGGCTTCCGTGTTCTAAGATGGATGCCACGGGTAGAACAGAAATGTGTTTGTAACTGGAGTGCTCTTGCTCGTAGCATAGCGAAAACACCAGGATGCACTAAATGGATCATTTGCGGTTCACTGATACCAAAATTATGTATTTACGACAATGTTATAAACACGAGTAAAATCGTCACGGAACCTCAGACCCTCCTTTTGCCCTTACATAGGCAATTACTTAGTCTATATCAGAGTCAGAGTCTAATTCTATGCTCATTAGGTCAGTGACATGTTGTTGTATCATCATCCTGTCTCGTGTCTTTTCTCCTAATGTAGGTGGTTTTCTGAAACAGGTTGCAGCACAGAGGCTACACAGAGCGGGACCACATTGGATAATAAGACAGCACGAGAACAGACATACTAGGATGACACCAATGACCGTCAGAACCTTCCATCCCCACTCTGATACCAGAGTCCAAAACCACTCCATGAAGGACCAGTTTCCCTTATCTACGTGTATAGAGTCGGAAATCTTATGTAGCTTAGAGATTGCTTCATAGACTGTTGGAGCATTATTTGGAATAAAGACACAGCAGCTCGATTGGATCATTCTGCATACCCCACCTCGATCTGCAAGTATTACGTCTAGAACCATACGGTTCTGCAACGTCATGAGACGATCCGCTTGAAGCTCAGCAGTTAAGTTACTAAGGGCACCAGCAGTTTCTGTAATAGTAGATTCAACTACTCGTGTTAGTTGACGTATACTTCTACTATTAGCCATAGGCCCCCAAAACGGAAGGAAACCTTTGAAGAAGTCTCCAGCTTCTTGACCAGCGGTATCTTCCTTGCTGAAGACACCTCTTGCTACTCTGGTTTTGTGATAATCTGAAGAAGCAGTGTATGTCGGAGGTAACAATCGAGCAATATAACATGAACCTGAAAAGTCAGCAGGCAGCCATGTATATGCTCTGTCCTGACAAATGAAGTAGGTACCCCTAGCAGTCAGAAAGGCAGGGGAGGAGTCAGACGGAAATACGTAAGTCTCAACGCACTCACTGCTCCCTAGCTGAGCTCTCGGATTTCTCCCATTTCCTTGCAAACAGACCTGACCTCGGTGAGGCACGACCCAAACTGAAGTGGAGCTTTTACGCTTGCTTTCTCCCAAACCAAGGCGGTACTCTGTAGAGTTCCAAGTCAAATACACCCGCAATTCATCTCTAGGATAAGATGGAGTATTATTGACGTCTTTAATCATATCAATAATTCCCTGGACTAAAGCTTTGTTGGCTGAGTTGTATTTAGTGGACCGTGGTGGACGCGGAGGATAGGTCTCAAGGGCATATGAAAAAATGGTCTGAAAAGCCTGAAATGATCCATTATAGCTGAAAGGCAAGACTAGATAGGGAATGCCTTTATCCATAGTGTGAGGTATCAAGCCACACACCCAGCAGTCTGTAGTATTAACTATCAGTTGGTGTTGATGCAAGAGCTGTACAAATGTATTGTTAATAAATTCTGAGCGTCGAGCTTGTTCGTGTTCAGGAAATGAGTGGAAAGAATGCATAGAAGAAACCGTAGAAATAGTAGGATCAAGGGAAGGTACTGTAGTTACTGGCATAAAAATCAAATGTACACCAAAGACGATTCCACCCACCAACGTTATTAAAACGATTAAAAATGTAACTGCACATTGCATTAGAAAGCATTTGCTGTGTAGTATTCTGTTCAGTCTATTTCTGCGAACATAAATTACATTTTCTCGTTGTAGCTCAGGAAGCTCCATCTTCTACGACCGTTCGCGACCACTGATGATGTGTACGTAGATGAAAATGCCTCTATCAGCCCTGGGAGTTCCCAGAACTAACAGAAAGATCGACCTTGTGTCGGACCCCCGCAGATTCAACTAGGCACACAGCCACGACCCTACGGCTACCCAGACGGCAAGGCAATTTTAAAACAAAAAGAAACAATACATAGTATTAGCAAACTTCCTGGCTGGAGGTAATGTATAGCAAATTCAAATCTGAAAATAGGCAGTTTCCTGCTTTATTTGTCCATATTGCGAGAACGTAAGTTGTATCTCAGTTTTGCAGGAGCTGTCTGATCTGGAAACAATGTATTTTCAGCTGACGTTGCAATGTTCACGTTCGCAGATGACAAATGTTCTTTTGGTACAGATGACAAATGTTCAGGGTTCAAAAGAGCAGTTTCGGGAGGAGAGTCAGAATTTGGTGAATCCGTGATCAGTTCTGCATCGCTGAAGGGTATGAACCTGGGGATTTGTTCCGTTTCAGAGGCACCGATTCCTTTCTTTACCCAGTTGTCGTAAGGAAGTGGCAGAGGCACACGTTTAGCATGAGTCGTATGGATCCAATTTCTTCTTCCGGCCACACGAATAGCAGTTCTCGTTGCTAGCAGGACTTGGAACGGGCCAATAAATCTGGGCTGAAGATTTTTCGTTCTTGCAAAATTTCGGATGACCACCTGATCACCCGGTTTCAGCTGATGGCCTGGACTCTCCGATGGCTTTGGCAATGCATCGAAAACCTGTTGGTGAATAAGACTCAATTTAGCAGTCAAGTCGAAAAGGTAATCAATTAACATTGGGTATTCCAGCTGCTTAAATTCTTTCGGTCTAGGTACCCCCCAAACATTTGCAGGACGACCGAAAACTATTTCGTAGGGACTAAGCCCTACTCTAGAATGTACGGTTGCTCTTGTTGATAGCAAAGCCAAAGGCAATGCGTCTGGCCAGGACAAACCCGTGGATGCTTGTATCTTAGCGAGTTTCAGTTTAAGGGTGCCATTGTAACCCTCGACTAAACCCGCGGACTGGGGATGATTCGCACTATGAAATTTCTGTCTAATCCCTAGGCCGGCACACACACTCTGCATAACTTTCCCTACGAACTCACTTCCGTTGTCTGACCATACAATCCGTGGCATTCCGTATCTGGGGAAGTATTCTTTAAGAAGAATTTTGGCAGTGGATAAGGCAGTATTGTCCTTCAGTGGGTATGCTTCGATCCATCTGGAGAAAGCACAAACTACCACTAGGACGTATTTCAGGTTATTACAACGATCCATGTGAATGAAGTCTAGCTGGATCACTTCAAAGGGGCAGGAAGGAGGAGCGAAGTGACCTGCAGGTGTGGGGATTCCCTTGCCAGGATTATGCATCAAGCATACCATACAATTCCTCACCATTCTCTCTGCACACCTACTAATCCCGTCATTCTTCCAGACCGGAGCCAACATCTTACAAATCCCTTTTGAACTGATGTGCGCTGTTCCATGTGCCATCGTCACTACTGCAAGCACATACGCATCAGGCAACATCCAACGTTGTTGTTCCGACAAGTCAATCCAACACCCACTCGAGTCCAATTTACCCGTGCTCTCTTTCCATGCAAGTTTTTCCTCCTCAGTCGCCTCTTTCTGAATTTCTTTCACGCTTTCCACTGTGTCTTCACACATTCCAGACTCAGAAATCCATCTTGCAGACGTTGCAACATACATTCTACTCATCATATTTCTGGCTGTCTGTTTTGCGATCTCATCAGCAAAAGCATTCCCACGACCAACATCATCCGTGATTGCTTTATGAGCACTGCATTTCACAATCGCAACTTCAGTCGGTAAGGTTAGAGATTCCAACAAGTCATTAACTAGCTGACCATGTTGAATCTTAGTCCCATGGGACGTAATGAAACCTCTCTCTTTCCACAAACGGCCAAAACTATGGGCCACGCCGAACGCGTACTGACTATCTGTGAACACGTTCACTCTCTTTCCCTTAGCTAAAACGCACGCTCTTGTTAGCGCGATCAATTCTGCAGCCTGGGCAGAATTCTGACTCACTCTTGCAGTCTCCACAATCGTACTCAAGGTCGTTACTGCATAAGCAGCAGTCACATCACCATTCTCCAATTTGAAACAAGACCCGTCAACATACAACGTGCCATCTGGTTCTGACAACGGAGTGTCTTTTAGGTCGATTCGTCCTTTTGTTTCTTCCTCAGTTCTGAAACAACAGTCGTGTGGTTCGGGATCACTCGACTCTTCGCTAGTCGGCAACAATGTTGCTGGATTCAATATATTGCATCTTTTGATCTGAATATGACTAGCTAACAGTGTCAGTTCATAACCTGATAATCTAGCACTGGTAAGGTGTTGCGTCTTGGTTCGGTTCATGAGTGTATCCACAGCATGAGGAACCATGACTACTAGCATGTTGTTCATTACTAAACCAGCAGATTGTCGAATGGAAGCTGCAGCTGCGGCTGTAGCTCTCAAGCAACTAGGCAATGCTCTAGCTACTGGATCTAATGTTGATGAAAAATACGCACAAGGGCGTTGTTTATCACCAAATTTCTGCGTCAAAACACTCAATGCACAACCTTCTCTCTCGTGGACATAGAGCGTGAATGGCTTACTGTAGTCGGGTGTACCCAATACAGGTGCTGAACACAGTGCATTTCGTAACTCAGAAAAACTCTGTTGACATTCAGCAGACCATGGTACCGGACTCGGGACACCTTTCCCAGTCAAGGCTACCAATGGTTTTGCTAGAAGAGAAAAATTTGGGATCCATTGCCTACAATATGAGGTAATACCCAAAAAGGCACGTACTTCTCTCTGCGTGCTAGGAACGTTCATCTGTGTAATTGCTTTTATTCTCTCTGGGGTCAACTTCCTTCCCTCCTTTGACAAGAGATGACCTAGGTAGGTCACTTCTTGGCAGCAGTATTGCATTTTTGAAGGTGACACCTTGTGATTCAAATCTGACAAGTGATGCAATAAAGAAATCGTAGCTGTTTTGCAAGTTTCCTTGTCATCGGCAGCCACTAGAAGGTCATCGACATACTGTACTAAAACAGAACCACGAGGAAGTACGAAGGAATCTAACTGGCTTTTTAATGCTTGACTGTAAATGGATGGGCTTTCACAATAACCTTGTGGAGTGCGTTTAAATCTAAAACTTCGTCCTCCTAGAGAGAAACCGAAGATATCTCTGCTTTCCTCGGCTATCGGAATGCTGAAAAAGGCATTTTTCAAGTCGACAACCGAAAACCATGCTGCTGTAGCAGGAATCAACGTTAACAATGCAGTAATGTCTGGAACCACAGGAAACTGTGGGATCACAATTTTATTAACCTCTCTAAGATCAATTACGAACCTATATACTGGAGGCTTTGTAGGGTCAGTTCGTTTCAAAATGGGCAGTACAGGACTATTACAGACATTACCTCTAGTCTCTTCTACAACATCTTTCTTGATCAGGTCTTGCACTATCAGTAGGAGCGCACGCTCACCTTCACTAGAGATTCTGTATTGTGGAATTCGTGGAAGTTTGACATTTGCTTTCAAAGTTACTACATAGGGTGGAATTTCCAATAGACCTACATCATTAGGACCAGTCGCCCAAAGAGTATCAGGGAGTGAACGCAGCTCTGGTGGGAGCGCATCCATCGACAAGTACATCGGAGAGATTATTCTTTTACCCAACGTAAGCTGTACTCCTGCTGGAGAACAGTATAATGTCGCGTACAGGCGTTTTAACAAGTCTAAACCAAGCAGATTTTCGTTACAACCTGTCGTCAAAATCAGGGGTGCTTTCAATTGACGGGGTCCAACAGAAATAGACAAAGGACCAGAAACAGGGTTGTGAACAGGGGCGCCCGAAAAACCTACTGAAACGTTTGTTGAGCCAGACAAAGGTGCGCCAGGGAGTTTCGCATGTATGATAGAACTTTTTGCTGCACCAGTATCCAACAGAAACGGTTCGACTATACCTGATGTTGCTACCGCGACATAAGGCCCACTCTGATCTACTGGTACTGATACTACTCCCTCTCTTTGTCCATGGCTGTCCTAGTATTCACTTTGCTGACCTTCCTCACTAGCTTCATAATAGTCTTCAACATGATACTGTGGAGACCTATTCTGTTGGGCAGATTGTCCATTACGCTGGTCGAAATAATTAGAGGGGCGATCACTTGTCTGTGGAGGCATAGCACCTCGTCCTCGACCTCTAGAGTTCTGCATAGAACTACCACGACCTCTCTGAGCGGCCGCATCATTATTTTGCGCCCGAACTGGACAATCACTTTTGTAATGACCTTCCTTTTTGCAATAAGCACATTGATTCCATTGGTATTGTGGCCTTTGAAAATTATAATCCGTTCTTTGATATGACCCTTGCTGCATATTAGTTTGATTCATGCGAGGCGGATAAGCTTGCTGTAAAAGTACTTTAGTTTTTAAATCTTTCGTCTTTTTATCTGATTTTTCCTTCTCTTCTTTATCCCTATTTTCGTAGTACTGAGCAGTCGCAAGTATTTGCGCAGTCGTAGAGACAGCCCACGCACTTTCAGAATTCTTTAATTTACCACTAAGTTCTGGCAACAGATTGTGCACAAATTTATCAACAAATAATCTCTGGCCTCCTTCTGTGCTCATATCCTGACCACTATGATCTACGAAAGTCTCTTCGAATCTTGTGAAAAAGTCGGAGACGCTTTCGTCTTTCTTTTGTTTGCATGCGGACAATTTATCCCAGTTAACGCGTAATGCAGGCATTAAGGTTTTCATTAAATCGATTATTCTACCAGGCAAGTTAGCAATTAAAGGTTCAGGTTTGGAACCACCTATTTGTTGACCATCCGCTGCAGTTATAGCTGCCCAGTCACCACCTAGGGCAACTGGATGATTCTCTTTACGAATTTTAGCCCAAATTGGTTGCGGTACTACGTTACCAAATAGCAGATCTATGTCAGCAAGATTCAATACACAAGCGTCAACTGTTTGAGCCAACTCTTTGTAGTACCCTGCAGGATTTTTACGCGGATCTGGCAAAGCCTGTTTTACTGCTAATACTTCAGCTCGCTTCCATGGAATATGTATCCAGACTCTCTGGAATTGGGCCGGAGCGGCTGCAATACCAAGCGGTGCATTAGCTTGCACAGCTTCGCGCCAAATTGGTGGAACCTCTCTCATTGGATATTGACGATTTCGTTTCGTACTACGTTTCTCTAACTCTCTCGGTGAAAGAAGGGATGAGTCGGATCTATAACTTAAAATTAGTTCCATCGCTTCTTTTATATTTTGACCAACTATCATACCTGTAGCAAACTCTTTCTGAACATTAATTAATTCTCCTAAATTTGATTCAGGGTCATCCTCTTCCAATTCCTCACGTAGAAGGAAACACATTTCATCGAACACATATCGTTGTGTCGGTTCGTTCCATTGCATAAATGTATCTAATACATTTTGTACATTATATCTTCCAACTTTCGAAACCCATCTAAGGGCAGTGGAATCTAGTATTCCTCTTTCTTCAGTACTGGGAAGCTGACTACGTCTCTGCACAGAGTCAGAGGTAGGAGTCTTAATCAGAGTTTTATAGAAGGGAGATAGAATATTAGAGACAGAATCAGTGATTCTTCGACGAACAGAAAGCGGAGTCATAATATTAGCAGAGGCAGTGAATAGAGTAGCAGTTGGAACAGATAGATCAGGAACAGTAGGAATAGCTTGAAAATTAGCTTGTGAAGTAGCAGGTGTGAGCGACACAGGCATAGGTAAAGAAGTCGGCAACCCTAGAAGAGGGGTTGTCGAAGGAACATTAATATTGACCACAGGAGGTACAGGAACTTGATTCAGGGGAGCGGGGACAGGGACACCAGGTTGTCCAGCAACCGGTAATTGAACATTCGGTATAGGTGGAGCCGTAGCACCCTGTGCATACGGTGGGGGTGATCGTAACAAGTAAGACAACAGGGGATCCTTTTCAGGGTCCTCTACTGTCTTAGCCGTACTCGATGGCAAAGCAGGATAGCACTTGTCTATCGCTAAATTACGCTCTCTATCGGCCACCTCCATCGCTTTCTCAGACTCGTTGAGTTGCAGCTGCCTAGCAGACTGTTCTAAAGTCAACTCTTGCTCTTTCTGTTCTTTCTTCAACTTTTTAATTTCTCTCTGTTTAGATTCTTTTCGCCAATAACGGAAAGAATCAAACATTGCCGGCCGGGCTTTCTTCTTAAACAACCTTCTTTCTAGATTATCGAGAACTTCAGGTTCGAAACTACCATGTAGTGGCCAACTAAGGACACCGTCTTTCTCTGTGTAGCGGATCCATACCTCATTATAAGAGATAGGGCCCACACCAAATTTGCAATATAGATCATAAAGGGGAGTTCCAATCGGAGGAACCAAACACGAGTCCTCCAACCGGGAATCACTGTTGCAACTAAAACAAGACAACATACAATTTTTCCGACTTACCATTTTATAATCCGGAACACAAGACAAACAAGACACAAACAGAAAAGATGCGCACTCGAACCACGCACTTAGGCCTACCAGAACTGACAAATGTATCGATACCTGAACTGAACAGAATGATTATCGTAACCAGAATAACCAGTGATAACCTTACAGAACTGAACTGAACTGAGAACTAAAAGGATTATCCAAACAGGAGCAATCCTTACAAAATATTTAACTAGCAACCACTGAATACTTAACTGAGGCACTGAAGACGTCACCAAGGAGAAACCCGTCACGTTTCGCCGTACTGAGGACTGCACCTCGGGTCCAAGACAGGGCGACGGTCAAGGCAACGGAGCACTGCAGCCGTCTGAACGGGAACCCTCGTGGAAGAGGACGTCGGGGCCACTTTTGCGATATGCCGGGATCGATGAAGTGGGGCGCCTCCCTCTGAAATCTTCACACGAAGCTCCTCGAACTCTTCAGGCTTTTGGACCGGTACCGAATGACGTCGCCCCGAGTTGGGCGCCAAATGGAGTTCTGGACTTTTTAGTTCCGTCCAGAGGTGTCAGGGACAACACCCGAAGACCCCGGAGTTCAACCTGTCTTGGTACACAAACAAACAGAAACACGGGCTTCTCGATGGTGGCGTCAAAGACCAAAGGTTTATTACTGCAGGGACACAGAAGTCACAGAAACTACACATGGGCAGTATCTAGGAGCCTGTTCGATTTGTACAAAGAGGATTGCTCCTTATATACTAAATATTGGGCTTCAGGCAAATTCTTTACATGTTACCACAGTTCTAAATATTCGTGTCTTAAACAATAAATATTTGGCGTTGCACAGGAATCGTCAACAGTATCTGATGTCAAAACATTACGAATGAGGGGTTCCCACTAGTCCATCATAATCCCATGTCAATTCTTCATTCAAGACCCGGACCGCCTCATCGTAAATTTCGTTACCTCCCCCTAATAAAGGCCCAGAAGGAAAGGAGCAGAGCCAGGTGTAGAAGATAGAAAGACAGGATAAGAAATGTTTGTGGGTCGTAAATGGGCACGGTTACCAGCTTCGGCCGCCTAATCATGATCAGGCCAACGAACACAAGAACCAGTATAGCAGGACTGGCCTCAGGCTGGGGAGGCAGTTCTTGCCGAGTCATGCTGCTACAGCGTTGCTGGCCTAAGGTGCACGTGTCACTAGCAAGGTGAATTGCCGGTTAAAGCCTACGTGTCCTTTAATGAAAAAGAGATCATTGCGTGTCCATTGACTATGTGAGGGCAAGGAATACAAAATGGCTTCCGTGTTCTAAGATGGATGCCACGGGTAGAACAGAAATGTGTTTGTAACTGGAGTGCTCTTGCTCGTAGCATAGCGAAAACACCAGGATGCACTAAATGGATCATTTGCGGTTCACTGATACCAAAATTATGTATTTACGACAATGTTATAAACACGAGTAAAATCGTCACGGAACCTCATCGCCAAGGACCGGAGAGATAAGAGAGAGGACTGAAGAACGGAAACAATTTCCGCTTTGATTTTGGAAACTTTGGAGAGGGGGAGGCGAAGAGACGCCGCTGCAGAGTCCACCAGGAAACCCAAGAATTCCATGTTCTGAGATGGAATGAGAGAGGACTTGTCCGTGTTGATGAGGAAACCCAGGTCGGAAAGGAGAGATTGTGTCAAGAGCAAATCTGAAAGAAGAAATTTCCTGTCGGAGTTCATGAGGAGGATGTCGTCCAAGTAAATTATCAGTCTGATGCCAAGGGATCGCAGATAAGCGACCACGGGTTTTAGGAGTTTTGTGAAGCACCATGGCGCGGAAGATAAGCCAAAGGGAAGAGAAGTGAAGCAGTAATTGACACCTGCCCATTGGAATTGAAGAAATTTCCATTGGGATTGATGAATAGGAACCGTGAGGTAAGCGTCCTGAAGGTCCAGGCGGACCATCCAATCGTGTGGGCGAAGGGTGTCTCGTAGGTGTGAAATCGTTTCCATTTTGAAATGACGATAAACCACGAATTGGTTGAACCACTTCAGGTTGATGACAGCGCGGAGTTTCTTGTTTTTCTTTTGAACAAGAAAAATGGAGCTTAGAAAGCCGGAGGAGTCGAAGGGAAAAATTTGAACTGCCTGTTTTTGAAGAAGAACCTCGATTTCGTTTGAAATCTGAGAGGCCATGAGAGTGGAAAAAACGAGGGGGGGAGGAAAGGAAGTTTGAACGGGGGGGGGAGAAATTCGATCAGGTAGCCTTGTACGGTGTTTAAGACCCAGGGATCCGAACTGAGAGCACACCATTTTAGAAGGAAAAGTTTTAAGCGACCCCCCACAGGAGGGGAAGAAGAAAGGCTTACCTTGTTGTCTGGGGTTGTTGTGACGATAGTTTCCTTGACCTCTGCCTCTGAAGCCACGGCCACGTTGGGGATAGAATTGTGGCTTGTAGTCTTGATTGGCGTTGGACGAACCCCTCGAGCCTTGATTGTAGGGACGGCCGGAAGAGCGGCCCCTGTCTCTGCCGGCCCGTCCAAAAACCCGAGGGGCGAAAACCTTTTTGACAGTTTGTTGGGCTTTATCCAAAGAGGCGAAAGTGGAGACAAATCTGCTGAGGTCACGGACCAAGTTGTCTCCGAACAGGAGACCATTAGCTTTGGGACCAGGATCCATAGGGGCGAGGTTGGAGAGCTTAGGATCCAGCTTGATAAGGAGACCTTTGCGGCGCTCATGAGTAATGGCGGAATTTGCATTGCCTAGGAGACAAAAGGCGCGTTGAGCCCACATGGATATCTCTTCAGCGGAGAGTTCCGAACCTTCCAAACAAGCGGCCTCCGCCAAATCAAAGATGCGGGCGAGAGGGCCCACGACATCCAGCAACTTGTCTTGACAAGTGGACCAAGCTTTGTCGACCCCTCTGCGAGGGTCCTTGCCAAATTTAGAAAAGAAAGTGAGAAGAGGTTGATCTATGGAAGGAACTAGGGTGATTTTGTCGAGAAGAGCTGGCTTGGGACACTCCGATTTGAGCCTGGATCTCACTGAGGTCTCCAGAGGAAGACGCAATCTGGCCGTAATATATTCTCCAACATGATGGGAAGGGAACCATTCCGTAGAATTTGGATGACGGATAGTGGAGGGATCAAACATGGGAAAACCCTCAGAGTCGAAGACTGGTTCGAAAGAAAAAGAATCTAATTTAGCAGATTTGGAAGGAGGAGAAGAAGGATCAACTGCGTCAAATAAATCAAATAATTTATCAGCGTCATCCATATCACCATCGTCATCATCATCGTCAGTGTCCATTATGGTGGAAATGACCAGTTTTCTCTTAGGAGACTCTGCGTGTTTATCTTTTTGTTTGCGCTTGCCCTCTGAACCAACACACCCCTCCTTGGTAGGAGGCCTGGGAGGCACAAAGTCCCCAGTCAAAAGCGAGGAAGACTCGCCAACCAATGACGCAGTTTTTGAGGCACGAGCCTTAGCAGAGTGGTCCACCTTTTTCTTTCTGCTTTCCCCCGCAGAATGGGCCAGTAATTTGGACATGACACTTAACATAGAATTTTCCATATTTTTGGACATGCGTTTCATGGATACTTCGACTGCAGACTCAACAGAGTTATTAATAAATGTGTTCAAATGTTTTTTAAAATTAAGAGAGTCCTCAACAGGGACTTCCTCTGAGGAACTATCATGCTCCATGGCCAGAAGGGTGCAAAAACGAGCAAAAACAAGCAAAACAATGGGAAGATACTGGGAGAGGCAGGCGAGGGTTAATTCAGCCAGCAGGGACGTGACCGGAGGCGGGCCGAGCAGCGAGCGTCAGCCGGGACCCAGAGCCGACGAAGAAGTTGTACCAGGAAGCGCTGAGGAGTCGGGGACGGTGGAAGCCTCAGAAAAGGTGAGAGGCGGTCAGGAAAGGGCGCGTGAAGACGCGCGAAGGAAGGCGAAAGCAGCGCGAAGGCGCGCGAGCAAGGGAGCGACCAAGGGAGCTCCGAGGGAAGGGGGGGGGCGCTTGTGTAACACCAAGAAACACGCTGGAAGCGTGAAAATAGTAGCGCGAAGACGCGCAAAAGGCAAACAATATCAAGCAAAACGGGCACAAGAAATAAAACCAAATATATATCAACAACAACTTTAAGAACAGCTGAGAGCAATGATAAAGGCACTTATCTGACTGCGAGCAGCAAGAAAAGAGGAAGCTGCGCAGTCAGTTAGTGTCTTTATCTGTTAGGTCCACCATCATTGGCTACTGTACTCTCGCGTTTTTTTCACATTCCAGTTCTTCTGGCCCTCTGGGAACTGTAGTTCTTATTGCTTATCTTGGCTGCTATTCTATTAAAGCAAGATTAGAAAGCATAATAGGAGCCTCCGGTCTTGTCATAAAATTGCCAAGCAAAATAGATTTGTGATGGAGGGTCTAAGGAAAGAAATTCAAGTAGTACTCAGCGTAAGAGGGGGCTTTAAGGAGAGCACTTATCTGTTGCAAGGAGGTGCAAGAAAAGAGGGTCATTGCTGCTGTGCCTGCTACTTTATACTGCTAATGTCGTCACAATGCCTTTGTTTGTTATCACCTCTTATTCCTGCTATCAGGAACATATTAAAAGAGATATTGGTTATGTAGGAAACTTCCATGCAGTATATGTTGTAGATTTGTTCTTTCCCAAATAAGAGCAGACAGGTACACGACCAAACGGGATCCTGTATTCTATTCCTACCTCACCCACTTACATCATCGTATTCCAATACGTCACTGTATTCTATAACATAGCCATATTGCATATTGACACACCTTAATATCTTCCATTATAATTAAATGGCGAATGAACATGGTATATAAAAATATAATAAATCATAAGTCTCAGACCACCAACAAGTTAACTTCCTGTAATCGGAAGAGTCGGCCGCCTCTGATAAGGGTTGCTTGCAAGAGCAGCCACCTCTCACAGATACTTCTCAGGGAGGTCTGCAGTCTGGTCTTAAACCACAGCGTTGGCACTATCCCCATACTAAACTAAAGGCTGATGAAAATCTTAGGGGAATATTTGAAAAGCTGAATTTATAGTGACATTCTACAATATATATGGCAACAAGAAGCATGCTATCTTTGTGAATGAACTGTAGAATTTACAGAATAGATACGACCTCTTAAATGCAAAGACACCAATATGGACTATCGACCAAAGCTAGTTTCATTTTATGACAACACGCATGCCATTTCCTACTTTTTTGGAATGATTAGAACTCACCTTAGTGAAGGTAACGTCTTCTTAAATTGATAAAATAAAACATTGCTCTATGTTCACTGAGCCTCATTGTTGAAAGTATAATTATGTTGGAAGAATATTAACTGTGTAGCCGTGCTACTTGGATTTCTTGCTTCAGTGTTTACCCTATACTAATGCAGAAGATAAGCACAAAGTTAATGGTTATTATCCGGTGTGCATAATACACTTTCTCCACATATAGTTTGACCAACATCATTTCATGATGGTGCCTTCGAGAAGATGTAAAAAATTCCTTTAAGTTACAGTGGGTTTTATTTATGAATGTCCATAAACCCGACTGCTGTCCATGAGGCATATGTCATAACACTGAATTTGGGGTAGTAAACTGGTCTACATTATAATGTTTCGGCAATATATGCAGAGAGAGGAGGCACATCTATCTATTTTTCACGAATAAGCACATTTTCCCATGGGCTATACCTTTTTCATGTCTTTCCTCGGTCTCTCTTTCTTGGCAATAGTTTTGTTAATGCACCCTGCACATCCGAACACTTTCCTTATATAACTGGCTCACTTCCAGATACTTATTTTCTTTGATCCGCAGGCTCATGCATTATCCCCTTAAACTATATCACATAAGCAGACTATCGACTTCTGGAATGGAATGTAAAGCATGAAATATATTTGTATCCACACCAGTATTATCTTAATACTATCCCAGTATTGTTTTGTTTAATATATATATATATATATATATATATATATATATATATATATATACTACTATTATAAAGAGAGAACACAAACCTTTGAGCCAGGTAAACTCAAAAAGTACTGCACCAATCACTACACCCAATACACCATTTGAAAGGGGAGATGTAGCAGAAGGACATAGGCTATAGATGTGGACACCATATACATTAAACAAGCAAAAAATGCCAAAAGTGGGAAAGTAGTCCCTTGTGGGCGTTAGCGTGGGCGTGGGCGTGTCAAAGAAAAGATGTGGGCGTTTAGAGGGGCGTGTCAAACAAAAGATGTGGGTGTTTACAGGGGCATGGCCCAAAGTACAAACAATAAACATATGCCAAACGATTTCACTGATTTCACTGTGCAAGGCACACACTTCACCACACACTTTAATGTGCATAGCGCAAATGCGATTTCAATGATTTCACTGTGCAAGGCACACACTTAACTGTGCATCCCGCGCATTTGCAAAGGGCCGCCTATCACTCGCCTCGACATTCGTGCATTCATCGGCATTACCCTTCAAACATTAACGCCTTCGTGGGATGACATCCAAAAAGGGGCGCGTCTTCCGTAATAATACAGTGCCACAGGGGCAGGCTTACAAAAAGGGCCGCCTATCATTCGCGTTGCTTCGCACAGCCCACCAATCACGACACACAATGATTAACACACACACGAGTTGCGATACAAAAATATAACAAATGTTTCACCATTTGACAAACGACAAAGTTGTCACAGGGGGAGGAACGTAAACGAAAGAGGCGCCCATTTCTTAGACAAGAAAGCCAATCGACGGAACATGAACAAGACTTTACTCACAAGGCTCCGAATAATTACGTATGCTGCTGACAAAATTTAAAACTTACACAAACACTTCCGAATTTCAAACACTCTGCGTTATCAGTGGAACACTGCCAGTACTTGCGCCGATAAAAACAACAAAAAAGACATTAGTAAAGGGATCGAAAACGCAAACAAGGAAAGCCCTTTTCACAAACAAGCAATTTCAGGCAAAAACATTTGAGCGACCACTGTAACACTTGCTGCACTTGCGGCGCAAATTACAACATTTGGGAAACAACAACATTCGCACACAGGGGGAACACTCTCAACAAGGACAGCAAAACAAAATTAGGTGTGGCTCAATGAAAACCTGCGGATGAATTAAACACACATTACTAATGCAAACAAAAAGTAAAGGCAACACTGAACATCGGCCATCCCCGGACAACATCGGGACGGCCGGTAGTATATATATATATCCACAAAAGACGTGCGCCATACATCACGCTACATGGGCCACACCAGCAGAGTTTGACAGTGTTCTTTTATTTTTCAAGAAAAACAGGCATAAAGCGTTTCGAGTTAACATAACTCTTCCTCAAATGCCATCTACTGCCATATCCTGTGGGTTCGTTAGTTTTAAATAACGTAACTCTGGAACAGTGAAAAAGGACTACAGTCCATGAATCCAGTTAAAGGGACAGTGTTTCAGATATTTTTAACACACTCTTTACCAACGTTGCAGAGGAGTTTAGTACTTCAAAATACACAAGGTTAACAAGTAACCCCCCGGTGGTCCAGTATCACCGTTTCCTCTGCTGTTAGTTCTCCAAAAATTAATGTCTATTCGCCAGGGACTGCATTACCCAGAATGCTCCTTAACTGCCCTTCAACATTATGCCGGTTTTCACTGCCGATTTTGGTGAGATCCCAATAAGTACAAAGTGTCCCGAGTGCAAATCATGCTTTTGAAGGGAAAGAGTTCCATACCTCGGTCACGTTGCGCAATTTAAATTTCACTACCACGTTGGTTTCATGCAGTTTTTCATGTTTCTCCCAAATTGTCGCCTCATGTCTGTTGTGCTGAGGAGAAATCCTCGGCAAACCCTAGCTGCGCCAAATGTCCATCCACCAAGTTCGGGCGGGCCCCTCCTGGAGGCCCTTCCAATACAAACTCCGTTCGTGTAGTTTTCAGCAGCCGGAGGGTACCCTTTCAAAGAAGCTTCGCGCTTCAAGTTCCAAAACCCTGACAAACAAAGGTGCCTCCTCCTAGCGGGTCGGGGCTCATTTTGAGATGTGTCAAACATCTCTTTTACATCCACAAAAGACGTGCGCCATACATCACGCTACACGGGCCACACCAGCAGAGCTTGACAGTGTTCTTTTATTTTTCAAGAAAAACAGGCATAACGCGTTTCAAGTTAACATAACTCTTCCTCAAATGCCATCTACTGCCATATCCTGTGGGTTCGTTAGTTTTAAATAACGTAACTCTGGAACAGTGAAAAAGGACTACAGTCCATTAATCCAGTTAAAGGGACATAGACACATCAGGGCAACAGGAACCCCCCGCCCCAACATATCCAACATCCCGCAAATAACACACAGACACAAGTGTTAAGATTGGGAAAAGTTGCTGCAGGTTTATTATTACATACAACATTATGTGATCACGGTGGGTTATCTTACGGGCAATCCAAGGGCAGCCCGCATTCTCGCCACCTGCCCGCCTGATGAGCCAATCAGCACAGTGGCGAACCACCCAACTGCTGCACCATTATGGTAATCACACTACCCACGCCCCTTGCGGGGCGTATCTAGGCAAACCCCCGGTTGCACAGGCCCACAACCGCCCGAAGGACTACTGGGGCGCCGACACGGGTTCCTGGACCTCCCATGAGGTTCTAGGTTAGGCTCTGGCACCCCTATGTGCCCGCTGAAGTACAGTGTTGCACCTCTCTGCTTCCGGATTGCCCTGTAACTCCGCCTGCAACGAAAAAGGAACACATTAAAGCTCCCTCAGGAGCCCCCCCCCCCTAGCTGACACTCTGGGTTAGAGGTAGGGAGGGAAAAGAGTGTCCCGAAGTAGTATGCGCGACGTCCGGAGCGGCAAAGAGGCCACAACAATGGCGAGGGGGAGAGATATACCCTCTCCCTGCCTGCCGCCCCAGACGCGCGTCACCGTCCCGCCCACCTCCAGCCGGGCAACACCTGCCCTGGGGAGGGGTGGCTGACCACAGCAAGGGGCGGGGGCAGCCCTCTGTGACTAAGGGCCCGCCCTCCTGATGGCCACCGGGTGGCCTCGGGCAGTCACATAGTCACATCTGGGCAACAGGAACCCTCCGCCCCAACATATCCAACATCCCGCAAATAACACACAGACACAAGTGTTAAGATTGGGAAAAGTTGCTGCAGGTTTATTATTACATACAACATTATGTAATCACGGTGGGTTATCTTACGGGCAATCCAAGGGCAGGCTGCATTCTCGCCACCTGCCCGCCTGATGAGCCAATCAGCACAGTGGCGAACCACCCAACTGCTGCACCATTATGGTAATCACACTACTCACGCCCCTTGCGGGGCATATCTAGGCAAACCCCCGGTGCCACAGGCCCACAACCGCCCGAAGGACTACTGGTGCGCTGACATGGGTTCCTGGACCTCCCATGAGGTTCTAGGTTAGGCTCTGGCACCCCTATGTGCCCGCTGAAGTACAGTGTTACACCTCTCTGCTTCCGGATTGCCCTGTAACTCCGCCACAGCCCGGCCGGCGGCCACCGTCGCCGTCCGGACCCCCCACTACTTCGCTACTTAGGGAACCTGCAACCCTTGCTCTGCAGAGCTTCTCGTCAGACCAATAGGAACAAGACCAAAACTCCAGGTGAGCGGTGGACCCTTTCCACCTCAAAGTGACCTTAGATCCTGACATGAAAATCACATGCCTGATGAAACCCAGGCCCCTCTGACACTAATCTGCAGATACCCCCGGGTCCTTATTCCTTTACAACATAGTGTAACCATACCCGGTTCGTAAGGTCATACTACCAGGTAAATGACAAAGTGATGAGGAGGGGCCCCTACTGCTCAAGGCACCTCATATCATACAAAAGGCGTTCCCGCACATGCCACTGAAACTCCACCACACGCCTTCACACAAAGCGTCAGCAGACTACACCCAGGTTAAGTTACAACTACTGCTGTAACGCCGTCCTCCGCATAATCATCGGGAAAGTGTGCTTACGTTGACGCTTGTGCTGCTATACTCAAAAGAGCACAGGGGCATTGTAGGGATCAATACATGGTATACTATATAACGTGGGCGATGTCCCTTCATATGCTAATACAGGATTGAAATGGTAAAACCGCTGGCTTCACCTGCCCACTTGTATTTTAGCTGGAAGCAGCTTAGGCCATGCTACCTCTAAGATAGCTTGTCTATAAGGTTGACTTACGACCACCACCAAGGGATTGCTTTGACTTAAACCAAGTGCCCCCTTAAGATCCTGACCTGCATCATGACACGCCTGCTGAAACCAATACACCTCTGAAACTAATCAGCATATTACCCCCGGGACAAATCCCTCTACAGCGATAGTGTAGACTATCCCAGGTTCGTGAGGTCCTCCCCCTAGGTAAAAGACCAGGAGATGAGGGGGCCTCCCCTGCTGATATCGCTTCCTATAATCTATGCAATAGGAGATCCAGCGCATGCCACTGAGACCCACCACACACCTTCACACAAAGCATCAGCAGACTACACCCAGTTAATTTACAACTTCTGCTGAAACGCAGTTCTCCAAAATAGAACTGTAAACTGTGCTTTGTTAAACGCATGTGCATCTATGCTCAAGAAGAGTACAGAGGGATATTCTAGAACGAGATACATACATTTATAGTATATAACTTGCGTGGAGGTCTTACATTTGATATACAGGATTGCCAAGGTAAAACAGCTGGCATCACATGCCCCTTAGTTTAACCTGGAAGCTGCTTAGTCCAAGGTACCCCAAGGATAGCTTGTCTATAAGGTTGACTTACAACCCCCGCCATAAGGGATTTCTTTAGACTGATCCAAGGTGCCCGCAGAAATGGAGACATATACCTCAGGCCAACTTCTCACCTTGGGGGGGGGCTCCAAAGGAATCTATAGGTTACTCAAGTACATTCATGAGGCTGTTCCAACGCAGGCCAGGGGAGCCCAACCCACGTAAACGGGATCGTGAAGCTGTGTGTCCAATTCCTGATAGGAGCCCATCGAGCAAAGCCACCACCCATCATGGGTAAAACGAGCAAAAGTGGTGATAGGATACCAGATAGATCATGTGAGCCCCCGCACACTAAGCGGGGGAAGTGAGGGCCCCTCCCAATTGCGTGCCACAGGAGTAAGCCCAGCAGCAAATCTGTAATTTGTATAATATTAAGGTGCCAAGATAAATTCCACACAGCTATTAAAGAGTTACATAATAGCTGATAGGAGCGATCCCATAGCTATTTACCCAAACTACTCACCACACGAGATGCTGTGCAGCCTCCTACTGGCCCTATCTGTAGGAAGTAAAGCGCCGCCCGCTGGGACCTGAGCTTGTGGTAAATAGCCGCTTGTATACATAACTACCCAAGTGCATGACAGAGGAGGATGCCACAAATACAGTCGTGCGATCAGCTCGGATCCCACCAACACTGAGCGGCTCCCAGGACATCCGGCTCAAGCCATAGAAAAATGCTATCCCGGAGGCAGATTGAACCAGCACGTTTCAAGACCCACACATGTAATTCTGGGTCTTGAAAGGCCGGAGAACCTAATGAATGGGTCTCCGCCCTGCCCCCATGCACTTATAAAGGAAACAAGGACCCATGTATTGCTACCTGGAAGGAATAGTCATCCTGTATCGACAATGAACCAAGTCCCAGTTGGGTGACCCAAAAGAGTCCCTTCACACTAAGGCATAAGTCCTATCCCGGGTAGCCCTACCTGTTGTCCAAGGTGCCCTCGGGGTACAAGGCACCTACCCTAGTTGGCTTGTTCGCCCCCCGGGGTACTAGCCCTCCACTGTTGTAGGGAAATGAGCATGCTAGAAACTGATAGGTGCTGGAAAGCGTATGTGCAAGGGCGGTTGCGGGGATTGATCAAGCCCTGAACTGTGCATGCCAATATCTGCGCGCTGATTGAAGTAGGAGCCTACGCAAGGACTGTCCCTTGCATATAAAAGGTCATGCATGAAACTAGTGGTTGCTGGTGAACGTATGAATGGTCAGATAATACAAGGACCAAGCACTGACTATGCATGAAAATTCTCTGCGCACTGCAAAAGCAGGAGCCTGCCCAAGGAAACTGCCCCTTGTATAGCGACTTGAGGGGGGAACATGCAACACCCCTTCAGTTAACTTCGCACTGCCTAGCTGTACCTACAGACCCTCACCAAGGACAGTTTGCCATGGTGCCTAACCTGATGACACCTCAGGAGGCCCACCACGAGGGTAGGGAGGTACTCCAGAAAGTTCCTTCAATTGGAACCCTCCCTAAAATTCCCTGTCCCCTCAAAACCAATATGAATTCACTGTAACGGGGCAAGGCCCTCACTGCCGCACACACCAAGGGCCAGCCTGATAACTGAAAAAGCAGCAGGTCGACCCCATACATCCACGGAGGTAGAGACTATATTACTTATCCAAATGTTAAGTCAGAAAACTGCACTTGTTACTTCAACTCCCATGACCACCGCCGCCTGAATTGTCATGCCCTCGCTATAGTCTGGGGGGAGCCTCGAAAGATAGCAAATTATATTCTCCTTGGCTCTGATGGGTCCTCCCAGGTGTTCTTGTGGTTTGAGAGTCTGCTCAAACAACACGCTGACCCTCTCCCTGTACTTGGTCCTCTACTAAAACTGCGCACTTAACTTCCCTCGCAAGGCACCCACTACTTGCCCTTAGTCGCTCTAGCAGCATGCACGCCTGGCCCTTTCTTCCTGTAAGGCCCCGTATGCTAACTCTTGACTGTATGTTCAGGGGAACAGGTCTGTATCTAGCTAGAATGTGTTCGCCATGCTCTCACGTATCGGTTCTGTACCAGTTGTTGCGCGCGCTGAAATACTCTATAATAGTCCGCGCTCTAAGCAGGCAAGAAGAAAAATTTACATGAATGCCCGCTGCCGCGGGATGAATAGAGGCAAGCTCGCACCTGCTTCCCCTGCAAACAAAGTCGACCGCTTTGAAGTGAAGCCCCAGCACCTCCATTAAAGACGAGTGCCTAGACACTGCTGAGCCCTCTCCAAGTAGCCTCCCGGAAACTGGCCTGCTGCATGATGTACCTAAGCAGACTTGCCACCCTGGCAGCCATGCGCTACTGAGGCCACTGAGTTACCAGTATTCTAGAAAGTAGAAAAGGGGGAGGGGGTCCTCATACCAAATTTGTCACCAGACAAATGCATCTACCGCTCTGTGCTCCTGGAAGGCAAGTCACCCAGGCGCCTACCTGACCTGCGAATGGACCACCTACGCATACCGCCGGGCAATGCGCAAAAGGCCCGAAAGCCACAGCCTAGGCAGTAGTGGCGCGGCGGCCGCAAACAAGGGTGGGCACCCGCCCACGGGCACGCCAGCGAGGGATCGCAAAAGGATTCAGTCACAACACTGACTGTGGCATTCGGGGGGGGCACAGGCGCAGTATCCCCCCCCATACACGCTCGCCTGTCTACTGACGCTTGCGCTGAAACCACGTGGGCTTGTCTGATTGAAACGGCCGCCCCACATGCCACTCCCACTGGCCATGAATGGCTGGTCCAAATGTCCCTAGGCCCTCGCCGTGCGATCCCGACCATTAATGGAATGTGACAACCACACCTTGGCCAATCGAAACCGCTCCTACAAAGCCTTGGCTAGTAGTTAGAATATGCAGGAAGAGCAACACTAGGGTAAATACTACAACCGGTAGCGCCTGCTACCGAAGAAACGGCAGAAAACTAATAGTGCCTGTTAAAAGCTAGCAGTGGAAGAACACATGAAGAATTACGCAAACAGAGGAGGAATGCCGCCTACCGCAGAAGCCAAGCCTCAACCGAAAACCGCTAGCTTCCCGCCTCTAGCATGGACGAAGAACTGAAGATTGCAAGACGCAACCTAACTACAAGGGGCATGAAAGGCAAAGTCGCGCCTGTTAGGGAAAGTAGATAGTAAACTACAATGCACCGTCTGACAACGCTTAGGAATCGGTCAAATCTCATCGTCCATAGCTGAACCTAGGCTCGAACCCTGCTCCCCAGGCGGGTGCCCGAACCGGTCGGCCACCTGGCCGAACATATGGTGTGCTGAAAAGGCTGTCCGAGGGCCTGAGAACTGACTGGAGCTGGCCCTACCTGTGAACAATAACCGGCAGCGAGAACCACCAAGCATGCTCCTACACCTAGTAAACACGAACCGGTATACTCTCAAGTTCACACAATATACCTCAACAAACTCCTATACCCCATCCCGGAGCACGGGACACAGATCGTACAATTGAGCTTGCTGCAACCTACCCTACTATGTTGCGGTCTCGGAGCTGCACCAGAAACCACTCCTGGGTTTCAGCGGAGATGGGAAACACTGATACAGCGTGCTATAGCCCCGGCTCAGTGGCTGCACTACGAGCAGCCTGGCTGCACTCTAGCCCGCCTCGTCCCTGCGGTGCCCTGCTGTGTTGATATTGCTGAACTTTCCCTGGTTGGTACTCTCTGCAATACTCTGACTCCTGGAAAATTAACTTGAGGTGAATTGTCTGCACGCTCTAATCACGCCGATCCCCGATCAACAAGACCCCCATCGCTGGCATTCACGGGGGCACCCGGTCCCGATCCAGGCTGAGTCGCCGTGCACCGCCATTGGAGGAACCATCGCAAAACTAGCACCGATCCCCCGTTCGGTCCCACGGAACCTACATCGCTGTGACCCCCCAGAAATGCTAAGGATTTCTTCGAGGTATCGTCGCACACCCCATTGGAAGGGAGGGATCGTGCTACAAGGCGAAAGCTGCTCATGCCTTCTACAAGGTATCGGCACACCAACCACTCGCTATCTGTGATCGAAGCAGGCAGGAAACTGTTCCGGCTTTTATCACGCTATCAGCGCACTCACTCAAAAGCAGTGATTTTTATACAATGCAAAAATGCCCGGACTTTCTTCACGATATCAGGGCACCCCCAATCCAAAAGCTGAAACAAAAGTAAAATGCTCAGGCTTTTATCGCGGTATCAGCACGCTCAATCAAAAGCAGTGACCTTTTTATAATGTAAAGATGCTCAGACCTTCTTTGTGGTATCAGCTCACACCCAAACCAAAAGGCGCGACCCAATCAAAAGCTGAACAAAAGGAACGAAATATTTTCTTCACGATAACAGCGGACACCCCACGACATAGGCCTCATGACAACGCAAGATATTAACCCTCATGAGCCCCCTTGGAAGCTGCATCTCACCCTTCAATTCCGCATGCGCTCAACAACACTCGCTGTAATCCCCTATAGAAAATGAAAGTGAAAGTTGGATGTCCCTGATTATTCTTCCCCAAGGATGAAAGAAAACTCCTCGAAGTGGTGTTAGCAAACTTCACAAACTTCGAAACCATCCTCAAGCACGCCGCCTATGCTCACCAACTCGGACCAGTAGCCACTCGCCTATCCATCCGGCATCAGCATGCCACCAAACAAGACCTCGACGCAATCTCTCAGTTTCTCAGCGATACATCCACCAAACAACCACAAAGGCGGGCGGGGAGGGGAAGGGGCTTCATCCGTGCTGATGCAATACGGTCCCCAAATGCTTAACAAGTTATGCCTGCCATCAAACGCTGCTAACGGCCGCTCCTTCGCCTCACCGATAAACGTGGCAAACCGGACCAACCTGCCCTTGCATGGAGCTACAGCCCATGCCATCAGCGCAAAACAAGGCCGCAACTGAGAATCCCCAAAATGAAAGCAGTGGAAAGACACAAGTAACAAGGCTATGCTTCAGGGGAGGCACATTCACCAGAAAGGAAGGCAAACCCATACAAACTAATGAATAAGAAGGAAACAAATGAGAGTGACAAAGGGGACAAATGAGACAGACAATAAAGTCAATCAGTGCTAACAATGTGCGGGCTCTAAGGCCACTGTGAGCAAACAATAGGTCTTTCCACAAACATGAGCTATAACGACTGACCAACATCACCAACAAATAGTCAGCTGAATTCATATTAGAGCTTTTAATTCTTAGCAAACAATGTCAGGACAGATGGCCCCTGAGGGTAGAAAGAAAGTGCAATTGAAAACCTAGCACTCAAACGATATAAACACATCTTTGCTCACGGAGGCCTAGGGATGGGCGCCAGGCTTCATTGTGTCCTGCACGGAGAATAATTCATCTCACGGTTCATGCGCGCGTGTTTGTCTTCTGTTTACCCTGCAGCATTCCTAAACACGCTGTGCAAAACCTAGAAACAAATCAGACTCGACGCCTTGCTTTTTTACAAGCATATTCCGAGGCAAGGACGCGCTAGGAGAGAATAAATAAGTACCTAGAATGTACGTACAGAAAGATGAGACGCTGTGGGCGAATTATTATCCATAGCGGAGACGTTAAAGGAGACACCGAGGGACGAGGAGGGTGACAGACGAGGAGGAGGGGGTTACCTGCCCGAGCCTGCACAAGCGACCCCACATGCCCCCGGACAAAGAAACTTGCCAACAAATGCTTCTCCGTGGGATCACGACCCACAACCAAATCACCCCAACTCGCCGCCGGAGAAGCAAACCGTCGAACGTCGGAAAACCCATCACCTCGACGCAAGACCAGACCTCTGGACGGCGACCAGAGGTGAGGAAAAAGAGTGTCCCGAAGTAGTACGCGCGACGTCCGGAGCGGCAAAGAGGCCACAACAATGGCGAGGGGGAGAGATATACCCTCTCCCTGCCTGCCGCCCCGGATGCGCGTCACCGTCCCGCCCACCTCCAGCCGGGCAACGCCTGCCCTGGGGAGCGGTGGCTGACCACAGCAAGGGGCGGGGGCAGCCCTCTGTGACTAAGGGCCCGCCCTCCTGATGGCCACCAGGTGGCCTCGGGCAGTCACAGTGTTTCAGGTATTTTTAACACGCTCTTTACCAACGTTGCAGAGGAGTTTAGTACTGCAAAATACACAAGGTGAACAAGTAACCCCCCAGTGGTCCAGTATCACCGTTTCCTCTGCTGTTAGTTCTCCAAAAATTAATGTCTATTCGCCAGGGACTGCATTACCCAGAATGCTCCTTAACTGCCCTTCAACATTATGCCGGCTTTCACTGCCGATTTTGGTGAGATCCCAATAAGTACAAAGTGTCCCGAGTGCAAATCATGCTTTTGAAGGCAAAGAGTTCCATACCTCGGTCACGTTGCACAGTTTAAATTTCACTACCACGTTGGTTTCATGCAGTTTTCCATGTTTCTCCCAAATTGTCACCTCAAGTCTGTTGTGCTGGCTCACTTCCAGATACTTATTTTCTTTGATCCGCAGTCTCATGCATTATCCCCTTAAACTATATCACATAAGCAGACTATCGAGTTCTGGAATGTAATGTAAAGCATGAAATATATTTGGATCCACACCAGTGTTATCTTAATACTATCCCAGTATTTTTTTGTTTAAATATATATATATATATATATATATATATATATATATATATATATATATATATATACATACATATATATATATTTATATATATATATATATATATATATATATATATATATATATATATATATATATATATATATATATATATATATATATATATATATATATTACCTACTGGCGGTCGCGAGTAGGTAGTTATAGTTAGGATTGGCTACCATAGGAAATCCGCAACATTCTATTGGGAATAACTCTGGCGCCGCTTGAGGAATTTGTGTGTAATTTTCCAAAATTTTGGCCAGCTCCGCTCCGCTCCTTCCCTGAAAGTTTCGGGGGCATTCGTGAAGTGGGGGCTGAGAAAAAAGGGGGGTCCTAAAACGTGTTTTCCCCAGGTTAATTTCCATAGGACGGTCTGACAAGTCTACAGCCCGACCCGCTGAACGGAATTACGCCAAACTTGGCAAAATTGTAGGGACTGGTACGCAGATGTGCCTTTGCTATATTTGCTGAAAATTGCTCCAGTGGTTTTTTGAAAATTAACTTCAAAAACACACATATATCTATAAGCGCTCTCTGAGCTCTCACAGGTGCGTGTACCGGGTAGTGCACCCGGCGCGCTACGGAAGTGCGCGAGCGGAAAGCTGATAGGCTGTCGGGTGTCTGTCAACATTTTAACCCCTTCGACGCTCATGACGAGCTCAGCTCGTCATGGAGTTTCCATTGACTTCAATGGAAATTACATGAAATCGTGGATCATGCCATAGCATCCGAGTGGTTAAACACAAGAGGTGAAAAAGAAAGGGGGAAATAATTAAAAGGGGACAGAGTAGACACCCCCTGACCCCCTAGGTTTTCTGAGGGGGGTCTAGAAGGACCCTGAAAGGAAAAACCCCTTTTTTTTTTTTTTTTTTTTTTTTACCGGGTAAGCGCTGGGTGCGTTCCCAGGTGCGCTCCGGTACGCGCACCCTGAGCGCACCACGGGGAAAAACAGTGTAAAAAAATAGAGTAAAAAAATAAAGTAGAGTGTTTAGAGGAAAGTGATGCATTGCTGGAGTGTGTCACAAAAATGATGCAACTCCAGCAATGCATCCTTTCACATGGGGCCAGTCCCATGTGAAAGGGCCTGCGTCAGTCTTACGCCTGCTGTGAGGCAGGCGCAAGATTTAGACGCAACAGCGTCGTAAAAGTGACGCAGTGAAATCTCATAGATTTCACTGCGTCACTTCTACGACCCTTCCTTATGTCAATACGCCCCCTTTGCATACATTACAGCTGGCGCAGGTATAATGTGGCGCAGGGGTTTACAAAGTGACGCATCTACCTAGATGCGTCACTTTGTAAATATGACTCAACAAGGTGCATTTTTTACAGCACTGGTGCTTCACAAAAAGTGACGCACCGGTGGCGTAAAAGTGACGCATGGCCTCATAAACATCTGGAGCAACATCAATTCTTGGATGAAATCCAATGTGGCTTTCGCCCAGCCCATGGGACCGAAACGGCTTTGCTCACTGCCATGGAGGATCTTCGAATGCGTGCAGACAGACGTCAAGCAGCGGCTCTGATTCTGCTTGACCTGTCTGCCGCATTTGATACGGTAAATCATGTGATCCTCCTGGAAAGATTGAGTGAGGCCGGGGTAGGGGGTGTTGCCCTGCGATGGTTTTGCTCCTTCCTACTTAACAGGAAGCAGGCGGTGTCCCTTCCCCCTTTTCAATCTGCATTTTCTCCGGTGTCTCAGGGGGTGCCTCAGGGTTTGGCAGTTAGTCCGATTTTATTTAACGTTTATCTGAAACCCCTGATCACGCTGATAAAATCTCATCGGATCAATGCTATTAACTACGCAGATGATACCCAAATCATCTTGTCGTGGGAGGGTGAGGAATCGATCCGCTGGAGACATTTCATGATTGTATGCGAGATATGGCGGGCTGGCTACATAATAACTCACTGCAGTTCAACGCTAGCAAGACTGAGGTGTTGTTCTGTGCTGGAAGTCGGATTCCTCGCCCTTTTCCGGATAATTTTTGGCCTCCAGAAACATTGATAAAAACTCAACCGGTCACTACTGCTCGCAATCTGGGCGTTATGCTGGACAATAAGTTGAGTATGGAAGCTCAGGTGGCGAAAACGGTGTCAAGCTGTTTTGCAAAAAGTGACGCACCGGTGGCGTACAAGTGAAGCATGGCCTCATAAATGAGGCCTTCAGTCTTCTACTCATGCGTCACATTTAATGTATGACACATTAGGTCGCAAGGAGTTACAGATACGTCAGTATTTCTGACGTATCTGTAAGCGCAAAAGTGATGCATTGCTGGAGTGTGTCACAAAAGTGATGCAACTCCAGTAATGCATCCTTTCACATGGGGCCAGCCCCATGTGAAAGGGCCTGCGTCAGTCTTACGCCTGCTGTGAGGCAGGTGCAAGATTTTGACGCAATGGTATCCTAAAAGTGACGCAGTGAAATCTCATAGATTTCACTGCGTCACTTCTAGGACCCTTTCTTGCGTCAATACGCCCCCTTTGCATACATAACACCTGGCGCAGGTTTAATGTGTCGCAGAGGTTTACAAAGTGACCCATCTACCTAGATGTGTCACTTTGTAAAACTCAACAAGGTGCATTTTTTACAGCACTGGTGCGTCACAAAAAGTGGTGGCGTAAAAATGACGAATGGCCTGATAAATGAGGCCTTCAGTCTTCTACTCATGCGTCATATTTAATGTGTGACGCATTATGTCGCAAGGAGTTACACATACGTCAGTATTTCTGACGTATCTGTAAGCGCAAAAGTGATGCATTGCTGGAGTGTGTCACAAAAGTGACGCAACCCCAGCAATGCATCCTTTCACATGGGGCCAGCCCCATGTGAAAGGGCCTGCGTCAGTCTTATGCCTGCTGTGAGGCAGGTGCAAGATTTTGACGCAACAGTGTCTTAAAAGTGACGCAGTGAAATCTCACAGATTTCACTGCGTCACTTCTACGACCCTTTCTTGCGTCAATACGCCCCCTTTGCATACATTACACCTGGCGCAGGTATAATGTGGCGCTGGGGTATACAAAGTGACGCATCTACCTAGATGCGTCACTTTGTAAATATGACTCAACAAGGTGCATTTTTTACAGCACTGGTGCGTCACAAAAAGTGACAAACCGGCGGCGTAAAAGTGACGCATGGCCTCATAAATGAGGCCTTCAGTCTTCTACTCTTACTTTTTCTGTCATTTTCTCTGTTTCTTCACTGCCTTACTCACCTTGTCTCACACTCAATTGTCTTTATCCAGTCTGTATCACCACTCTTTCCTAAACATCACTGCTCTTTTCTTACTCTTCCACACCACCGTTCTTTTACTACATTTTCTTCACGTATCCACATTCCCCATGTTCACTCTCCTTCTCCTCACTCTCCTTCCCCACACTCACCTTCTTTCAGTCCCCCTACTTCACTTTCCTTCCCCTCTCGTCCCTTTCTTTGCTTTCTCACTCATTTTCCTCTCCTCTCTCACTGCACTCCACTTCAGTAACTCTTTTTAATTTTTTTAAGAATACAGCTCTTTGATGAGAATTGGAGGTAGTTCTGAAAAGAACTTTTTTTTTCTTCTTTTTTCCTTTTTTTGAACAAAAACAAAAACAGGGAATGGGAAACTGCTCAACAGGAGCAAAAAAAAATAATCAAAATTAGGACTGGGGACGGCAGCGGTGGTTCTCTTTTGCTCGAACCATGAGCATAACACTTTCTTCCCCATAACAAAGTAGCTGATCACATTGTCTGCATTTAATACGGCTTCATTAAAAGCAGGCTGAATATTAGGGATCAGCTCTTCTGGTCGACCCCTCACCGATGTAGTTGGTCCTCCGGTTGAAGTAGAGGCACCATCCCTGGGAGCCTCTCGTGCCAGAGCCCTGACACTCTCCCGGGCATAGTTCTGGGGATGCCTTCTCTGCACGTGGCGAATCATGGTAGAATTACCAAAACTGTACTTCCTTGTGGGGTCTCCTCTGGAAAGCACAGTATGGCAGATCTTACAGTCCACCTTTGGAGCATTTACTTTCTTACGTCCCTCAGGTACATCAAAAAATGTACAGATAAAATGCTCCTTAACTCTAGGCTGAGGAACCTCTTCATCTATAAATCCCTCTGTGTCATCACCGCTGCTGGATGCTCTGGCAGCCATGATAATCCAACAAAGATTCAAGAGCAAAAAGACAGGTCTTGCAGTCACAAAAGTGAAAGAAGAAGTGAAGGAAATGGGTGGGGATTTCATTCTTTGTAAAAAAAAACTGTTAGCAACCAATGAAAAAAGTTATTTTAAGGTCACATGATGTGACACGCTTACGCTGCGCGCACCGGAGCGCTTTCGGGGGCACTTACGCGGCGCGAACGTAGGTGCTTCCGGGGGAGCTTACGTGGTGCGCCTGAGTGACATTTGGATAGCTTTACGGAAATGCAAAATCATTTTCATTTCGTGATACCAAAATACTGCTTTTATAAGTATGGTACTAAATGTCTTGCATTATTATTTACTTTTCATACATTTTTTTTTTACGAATGCAGAAATAGCGCTCTCGGTGCACTCTCGGGAGAGCTTACCGGTGCGCGCACCCTGAGCGCTCCAAGACAAAATGGTACCGGTAAGCTCACCGGTGCGTGCACCAGGAAAAAAAATATATATATATATATACATTGAACAAATAATTTAAAAAATACATATATATATAATTAATTGTAAAAAACAGCTAATAAAAAAAAATCATAGGTTACAAAGTCGATATACAAAGGAATTAGCTTTTAAAAAAACTATGAAATTCACTAAAAAAAACATAGGTTTCACAATCGTTATAGTTAGGAATTAGCATTTAAAAAACCATTGAAATTCACTGAAAAAACCATAGGTTTCACACTCGTTATAGTTAGGAATTAGCATTTAAAAAACCTTTCAAATTCACTGGAAAAACCATAGGTTTCACACCAGTTATAGTTAGCTGAACATTTTACTCATACAAAACCATTGAAATTCCCACGTTATAGTTAGTTGGACTCACTATAACTCGCGCGCCCGCAATCCACTGTCACATATTACATCATTCATGACATGGTCAGTGACATCACTGATGACATCTCAAATGACATCACTGATGACATCACTGATGACATCTCAAATGACATCACTGACATCATCCACGTGATAATACGATGCACCTCCTCACATTCTAATCTAACCTTTGATACACCCAGTGTTAAATACAAACTACCATTCCTGAAATTATTGACACACCAATAACCGTAACTACATACGCACTCACTGATTCCTAGGACTATACACACATCCACTCATTCACCCATACAATCACTCATACATACAGTCACTCATCAATAGAACACTATCATATCCACTCATACACCTATACAGACACTCACACGCTGACACTCATCCACAAAGTTACTCACACACCTAGTCAGTTATGCAAAGAATCAATCACACTTCCATTTCCTCAACTACACAGTTATACACACTAAACCTTACTTATTCAAACATATACTAACTCATACTTACTCTCTTTTACAATCACTGATACAAGTACACATTGATCCATACAGTCACTTACGCAATCACAGGCTCTCATGTTTAGTCATTTATATATGCCAACTCTCACATGCACTGCGTTTTACATATGCACTTACTTGGACATGGAGCACTGAGATAGCTATTCACTCACCAACACACCCATGCAGACAGTCAACCACCCATACAGCTCTTTCCACATGCACTGTTGAACACATATACCAAGTGAATCAACTGCTCACACATATATGCACAGAGTCACACACCTCCCAGCCACCCACACACACACACTCACCCTCACATACAAATACTTGGACAACCAATCAATAACCCATATAGCCACTCATATAGCTACTGATCAACACATGCAGCAGCTTACACAACAACAGACATAATGATGCACACATTCAGACAGTTTAGTCGCTAACCCATGCATTCAGTAAGACACATTTAATCTCCCACTCAAACAGTCAGTCATACACCTACTAAATCCATTATCCAAACACTTATACATACACTCATTCTACAATATGTTAACCACATTTTTAATTTTTAATTTTCAGGAACACACATTTACTGGATGATGTCATCAGTGATGTCATCAGTGATGTCATCAGTGATGTCATCAGTGATGTCATCAGTGATGTCATTTGAGATGTCATCAGTGATGTCATCAGTGATGTCACTGACCATGTCATGAATGATGTAATATGTGACATCATCAGCAGTGGATTGCGGGCGCGCGAGTTATAGTGAGTCCAACTAACTATAACGTGGGAATTTCAATGGTTTTGTATGAGTAAAATGTTCAGCTAACTATAACTGGTGTGAAACCTATGGTTTTTTCAGTGAATTTGAAAGGTTTTTTAAATGATAATTCCTAACTATAACGAGTGTGAAACCTATGGTTTTTTCAGTTAATTTCAAAGGTTTTTTAAATCGTAATTCCTAACTATAATGATTGTGAAACCTATGTTTTTTTAGGGAATATATATATAATTATATATATATATATATATATATATATATATATATATATATATATATATATATATATATATATATTTGTCTCCAAAGTGATCCTTTGCTCCAGGGGAGCTCAACAGCCGGTGCTCTGCACAGGGAACGGATCCAGATCCAAAATCAATTTTTTAAGAAAGGATGCGGCACTCCAAAATGGTTTTAGCTTATTTTATTGATAAGCTCTCCCCCACAAACGCGTTTCAGGCTCAACAGGTTTTTTTCACAGTTAGTAAGTCCTTCTTTACTTTCCACTTATATACCTACATCTGCCTTTAAGTGCCATTGTGGGATATGTAGTTTATCACAATTTTAAAAATGTTTACAGAATCACAATCGCGCCATTTGTCAATATTACATTTGTACTGATGTTACTCATGTATTTTGTTAGCTTGTGGTTTAGTACCCAGCGACATTCCATACATGTATAAAGCTATTGTTATAATCTCGTAGTTTAGGGTATAGTACCCACTTTCAATGTACATTTTATGACAACATTTGATTTAAAAAAAGTTCTTGAGGACTATCCTAAAGGAGAGAAAATGTATTCCAGATGAACATAAAGTTCTTTTTCATTATTAATACCGCCAGGGTATTTTGTCCTGAATTTTATAATCAGACGTGATTCAATCTGACGTAGCTTTCAGACATGGTTCCCACCTCGATCTCCTTGTGGCATAATTTTTATTCCATAGAAACACATCGCTCTCCAGTCTCCCTTTTGGCATGTACTTATGTGTTTAGCTGTTGCATATGCCATGTTGGCATTTTTCACTGCTCGTATATGTTCTAGGATTCGTTTTTTCAACATGCACGTTGTGCTTCCGATATACTTCATACCACATTTGCACTCTATCATGTATATGAAAAACTTCGATGTGCACGTTATATTTTCTTCAATTGTCATTAATTTGCCATCTGGTTCTTGAATGCTTGTCACACTTTTGCCTATTTTACAGGCTTTACACGATCTGCATGGTTTGAATCCTTTTCTTTGATTAGTAAGCCAATCTGTTTTTTTGTTTCACTTGAAAGTGGCTTTTTACTAACATATCCCTCAGGGAGACATTTTTTCTGTACGTCACAGTTGGTTTGTTCCCTACTAGTTCACCGATATCAGGATCCCCTGAGATCAGGTGCCAGTATTTTTCCATTTTGTTCACAATGCTTCCACTCTCCTTGCTGTATGTTGTTATGAACCGAGGTGGATCCTTGTCTGGTATGGCTTTAGGTTTTTCAATTAGAATTTCCGCTCTGGTTTTCTGGTCAATTCTCTTTTTACATTTGCTAAGTGTCCGTACATTATAGCCTCTTGATTTGAACCTTTCAGTGCTCTCTTGAATTTTCTCTTCAGCATCTGTTTCTTTTGAACAGTTCCTTTTCATTCTTGTAAATTCCCCGTAGGGGATGCTGTTTACTAGTTGCCTGGGGTGGAAGCTGGCTCTATGGAGAACACTGTTAGTTGCGGTCTTCTTTCTGAAAATTGTCGATTAGATCTTGCCATTTTCTATAAAGATCTTTGTATCCAGAAAGTCAATTTGTTTTTTGTTTGTAGTACAGGTAAATTGCAGACCGACTTCATTTTGATTTAATTTCGAGAAGTAGTTACGAAATTCACGATCTGTTCCGTTCCAGATGAGGAACAGGTCATCGATTAACAAACCCATAAAATGACCCGCTCCATCTCCATTTGATTTTCAGTGTTCCATGCAATGGTCCGCTCCCACCATCCCATGGTGATATTGGTGTAATTCGGGGAAAACGAAATTCCCATTGCGGTACCGCATTCTTGTTTAAACAGCTCTTTATTAAATAAAAAGATATTGTTAGTCAGGCAGATGTTTATCATAGCCAAGATCATTGTGGTATGGTTCAATTCAGTTATGTTGCGTTGCTTTAGGAAATATTGGCATGCTGTTATTCCAATATTATGTCTGATCGACGTGTACAGCGACACAACATCAATACTGACCAGACCATCAATTGTGAATTTCGTTTTCTACCTGAATGATAATTTTAGCTCCCTGAATGATAATGATTGACTTCCCTTAAGGGAAAGTAGGAAACCAAGGGGAGATATTCTGACTTGTAATGGTATAGCAGGTCAATCTGGCAAATCATGTAATCCTGTAGCAAAGGTATTTTTGCGTGCACAAAATGAGCCAGAAAGTACCCTAGGGGCCACTGTTAATCAAATCCAGTTGGATAGTTGTAGCAACCTAAGGGACATCGGTGGGATAGTTGAGAATGGAACAGTGAGCCTACAAAACAAAGATCTAGTTACCCCTCTTACATCTCTGATTTCGTGGAATATTGCTGGGGTTCAAAGTAAGCTAAATTCTTCAGAGTGGTTGACATTTGTGGATACAATGGATTTTATCCTTTTACAAGAAACTTGGTTGCTAGAACCAGAGTATAGAGTTGGATATCTTAATTTTTTTATCCCAGCTATCCCAAGTCTAAAAGGTAGACCAAAGGGGGGCCTAACAACATGGGTAAAGCAGGACAGTAGATATATTATCCACCAATTGGACACTAAAAGTAATGATATCCTCCTAATTCATGTCTCTAGTGTAGATTTTAAAGATCTCTACATTTTTAACATTTATTCACGGGGACAACTGGGGGGCAAATCCTCCCATACTATTGATCAACTAGACGCTCTTCTTGAGAGCTATCGCAGTAAAGGTAATATTATCGTAGCAGGGGACCTGAACTGTTGCTTCGAACCGTTGGATAGGAATGACATCGACCTGACCACAGAAGAAGACACAGTTTGGAACATCCCCTTGCTGTCATTGGTCCCAATTATAAAGTGGACGGAGGCTGCACTTCAGCTTAAAACACTCTGTGTAGGGCATGGGCTGCGTGCAACTAATGGACGAACTGCCTCTGATAGTCAGGGAGCATTTACTTTCAATAATGGCACCTCAAGGAGCCGTATTGATTACACCCTTATTAACAAAGAGTATTGGCAACATATTAAGGATATGAAGATTGAACAGAGGGTCGAGAGTGATCATGACCCGGTACTAATGTACTTTTTGTTATTTAACCCCTTCGCTGCTAGGCCTTTTCCCCTCCTGTGCTAAGGCTTTTTTTGGCGTTTTGGAGTAGTGCACGCTTAGGCCCTTGTAACTTTTTGACCACATAAGGTATCCGCGCCAAATTTGCGTCCTTTTCTTCCAACATCATGTGGATTATAAAGGCGCCCAGGGTTTGTGGATTCCCTTGGAAGGGTCCCAGAAATTAATCAAAATATAGTGATTTCTTTTGTTTTTTTCAGAAAAATGGGAAAAACGGGCTGCAAATGAAAGCCTCTGGGTTTTTCCCTGAAAATTGTATCAAAAAAGGGTTTGTGGGGCTGAAATTTCCATTTTTTCAGTTTTCAGGGAATGACAGTCTTTTGTCAGAGAACCGAAATTTTTCACTCAGTTTTGGCATTTTCCTGGGACATAGCCTATTTTTGCTATTTTTAGAGCTTTCCACCTCCTTCCAGTTAATGGTAGAAATGAGTTTGAAAGCAATAATGGATCCTGGAAAGCTTTACATTTTCGAAAAGTAGACAAAAATTTGAATTCATAAAGGGGTCATTTGTCTAAATCCATGAAGGTTTAGTTATAGAAACTAACAGTTAGATATTGGAATATTTGAAAATTTGTTGAAAAAAACAGCCTTTTGTCTCAACGTTTTCACCTATAACTTTTTCTAATTTTGACAGCTCTTGGAAAGCAATAAACCATTACATCCGTTAGACCTTCCTGGTTGTGGGGATATATAGGACTTTTAGTTTCACCAAGAACCCAACGAACCCAGATCCAAAAACTGAGCAGCAACTTGCAATGGTATTTTTTCATTTACTGGGTATAGTGCACTTTGTCTTGGAAAATGTATACATGGAATAATCTGTATGAAAGACACCTATGTATTTATGAATTGGGTACAAATTATAGAGTTCAGAAACAGTATATGATTGCACATTTTCAAAATTGGGAATACTCATACTAGCATGAGAATTATTGGTCATTTTTCATAAAGATTTTTTTTTTACACAATGTCTTTCATTGAAAGGGAGAAATGCATGAAAGCTCAATTGGTAATAACAGTTGATTTACAAATCTGAATTACCCCAAGTGTCCCGATAAAAACGGTACCTCACTTGTGTGGGTCGGCCTTGTGCCTGCGACAGGAAACGGCGCAAAATGCAACGTGGTCACACCTAAATTTTGCAGTTACAAATTGACCCTTTTTTGGCAAAGTGCCTACCTGTAGTTTTTGCACCCTAGCTCTGCCGGCACCTAGGGAAACCTAGCAAACCTATACATTTTTGAAAAGTAGACACCCAGGGGAATTTAGGATGGGGTGACTCGACTGCCTACCACCAGGTTTTGTTACCCAGAATCCCTTGCAAAGCTAAGATTTTGACAAAAAAAACACATTTTCCTCACATTTCTGTGGTGGAAAGTTCTGGAATCTGCGTGGATCAACAAATTTCCACCCACCCAGCGTGCCCCCAGGTCTCCCAAAAAAAATGGTACCTCACTTGCGTGGGTAGGCATAGTGGCTGCGACATAAAACCGCGCAAAACGCAGCATGGTCGCACCTCAATTTCCCAGTGAAATTTAGCACGTTTCGGACAAAAAGACTACCTTTTGTTTTTGCGCCGTAGCTCTGCCAGCACCTAGGGAAACCTAGTAAACCTATACATTTTTGTAAACTAGACACCCAGGGAAATTCAGGATGGGGTGACTCGTCTGCCTACCCCCAGGTGTTGTTACCCAGAATCCCTTGCAAACCTAAATATTTGACAAAAACACCACATTTTCCTCACATTTCTGTGGTGGAAAGTTCTGGAATCTGTGTGGATCAACAAATTTCCACCCACCCAGCGTGCCCCCAGGTCTCCTGAAAAAATGGTACCTCACTTGCGTGGGTAGGCATAGTGGCTGCGACATGAAACAGCGCAAAACGCAGCATGGTCGCACCTCAATTTCCCAGTGAAATTTAGCACGCTTTGGACAAAAAGACTACCTTTTCTTTTTGCGCCGAAGCTCTGCCAGCACCTAGGGAAACCTAGCAAACCTATACATTTTTGAAAACTAGACACCCAGGGGAATGAATTCAGGATGGGGTGACTCGTCTGCCTACCCCCAGGTTTTGTTACCCAGAATCCCTTGCAAACATAAAAATTTGACCAAAAAAACACATTTTCCTCACATTTCTGTGGTGGAAAGTTCTGGAATCTGCGTGGATCAACAAATTTCCACCCACCCAGCGTGCCCAGAGGTCTCCCGAAAAAAAACTGGTACCTCACTTGCGTGGGTAGGCATAGGGGCTGCGACATGAAACAGTGAAAAACGCAGCATGGTCGCACCTCAATTTCCCAGTGAAATTTAGCACGTTTTGGACAAAAAGACTACCTTTTGTTTTTGCGCCGTAGCTCTGCCAGCACCTAGGGAAACCTAGCAAACCTATAAATTTTTTAAAACTAGACAGCCAGGGCAATGAAGGATGGGGTGACTCGTCTGCCTACCCCCAGGTTTTGTTACCCAGAATCCCTTGCAAACATAAAAATTTGACCAAAAAAACACATTTTCCTCACATTTCTGTGGTGGAAAGTTCTGGAATCTGCGTGGATCAACAAATTTCCACCCACCCAGCGTGCCCCCAGGTCTCCCAAAAAAAATTGGTACCTCACTTGCATGGGTAGGCATAGTGGCTGCGACATGAAACAGCGCAAAACGCAGCATGGTCGCACCTCAATTTCCCAGTGAAATTTAGCACGTTTTGGACAAAAAGACTACCTTTTGTTTTTGCGCCGTAGCTCTGCCAGCAACTAGGGAAACCTAGCAAACCTATACATATTTGAAAACTAGACACCCAGGGCAATTCAGGGTGGGGTGAATCGTCTGCCTACACCCAGGTTTTGTTACCCAGAATCCCTTGCAAACATAAAAAGTTGACCAAAAAAACACATTTTTCTCACATTTCTGTGGTGGAAAGTTCTGGAATCTGCGGGGATCAACAAATTTCCACCCACCCAGCGTGCCCCCAGGTCTCCCGAAAAAAATGGTACCTCACTTGCGTGGGTAGGCATAGTGGCTGCGACATGAAACAGCGCAAAACGCAGCATGGTCGCACCTCAATTTCCCAGTGAAATTTAGCACGTTTTGGACAAAAAGACTACCTTTTGTTTTTGCGCCGTAGCTCTGCCAGCACCTAGGGAAACCTAGCAAACCTATACATTTTTAAAAACTAGACACCCAGGCCAATTCGGGATGGGGTGACTCGTCTGCCTACCCCCAGGTTTTGTTACCCAGAATCCCTTGCAAACCTAAAAATGTGACAAAAAACACATTTTCCGCACATTTCTGTGTTGGAAAGTTCTGGAATCTGCGTGGATCAACAAATTTCCACCCACCCAGCGTGCCCCCAGGTCTCCCAAAAAAAATTGGTACCTCACTTGCATGGGTAGGCATAGTGGCTGCGACATGAAACAGCGCAAAACGCAGCATGGTCGCACCTCAATTTCCCAGTGAAATTTAGCACGTTTTGGACAAAAAGACTACCTTTTGTTTTTGCGCCGTAGCTCTGCCAGCACCTAGGGAAACCTAGCAAACCTATACATTTTTGAAAACTAGACACCCAGGGCAATTCAGGATGGGGTGAGTCGTCTGCCTACCCCCAGGTTTTGTTACCCAGAATCCCTTGTAAACATAAAAAGTTGACCAAAAAAACACATTTTTCTCACATTTCTGTGGTGGAAAGTTCTGGAATCTGCGGAGATCAACAAATTTCCACCCACCCAGCGTGCCCCCAGGTCTCCCGAAAAAAATGGTACCTCACTTGCGTGGGTAGGCATAGTGGCTGCGACATGAAACAGCGCAAAACGCAGCATGGTCGCACCTCAATTTCCCAGTGAAATTTAGCACGTTTTGGACAAAAAGACTACCTTTTGTTTTTGCGCCGTAGCTCTGCCAGCACCTAGGGAAACCTAGCAAACCTATACATTTTTAAAAACTAGACACCCAGGGCAATTCGGGATGGGGTGACTCGTCTGCCTACCCCCAGGTTTTGTTACCCAGAATCCCTTGCAAACCTAAAAATGTGACAAAAAAACACATTTTCCGCACATTTCTGTGTTGGAAAGTTCTGGAATCTGCGTGGATCAACAAATTTCCACCCACCCAGCGTGCCCCCAGGTCTCCCAAAAAAAATTGGTACCTCACTTGCATGGGTAGGCATAGTGGCTGCGACATGAAACAGCGCAAAACGCAGCATGGTCGCACCTCAATTTCCCAGTGAAATTTAGCACGTTTTGGACAAAAAGACTACCTTTTGTTTTTGCGCCGTAGCTCTGCCAGCAACTAGGGAAACCTAGCAAACCTATACATATTTGAAAACTAGACACCCAGGGCAATTCAGGGTGGGGTGAATCGTCTGCCTACACCCAGGTTTTGTTACCCAGAATCCCTTGCAAACATAAAAAGTTGACCAAAAAAACACATTTTTCTCACATTTCTGTGGTGGAAAGTTCTGGAATCTGCGGGGATCAACAAATTTCCACCCACCCAGCGTGCCCCCAGGTCTCCCGAAAAAAATGGTACCTCACTTGCGTGGGTAGGCATAGTGGCTGCGACATGAAACAGCGCAAAACGCAGCATGGTCGCACCTCAATTTCCCAGTGAAATTTAGCACGTTTTGGACAAAAAGACTACCTTTTGTTTTTGCGCCGTAGCTCTGCCAGCACCTAGGGAAACCTAGCAAAACTATACATTTTTAAAAACTAGACACCCAGGGCAATTCGGGATGGGGTGACTCGTCTGCCTACCCCCAGGTTTTGTTACCCAGAATCCCTTGCAAACCTAAAAATGTGACAAAAAACACATTTTCCGCACATTTCTGTGTTGGAAAGTTCTGGAATCTGCGTGGATCAACAAATTTCCACCCACCCAGCGTGCCCCCAGGTCTCCCAAAAAAAATTGGTACCTCACTTGCATGGGTAGGCATAGTGGCTGCGACATGAAACAGCGCAAAACGCAGCATGGTCGCACCTCAATTTCCCAGTGAAATTTAGCACGTTTTGGACAAAAAGACTACCTTTTGTTTTTGCGCCGTAGCTCTGCCAGCACCTAGGGAAACCTAGCAAACCTATACATTTTTGAAAACTAGACACCCAGGGCAATTCAGGATGGGGTGAGTCATCTGCCTACCCCCAGGTTTTGTTACCCAGAATCCCTTGTAAACATAAAAAGTTGACCAAAAAAACACATTTTCCTCACATTTCTGTGGTGGAAAGTTCTGGAATCTGCGTGGATCAACAAATTTCCACCCACCCAGCGTGCCCCCAGGTCTCCCAAAAAAAATTGGTACCTCACTTGCATGGGTAGGCATAGTGGCTGCGACATGAAACAGCGCAAAACGCAGCATGGTCGCACCTCAATTTCCCAGTGAAATTTAGCACGTTTTGGACAAAAAGACTACCTTTTGTTTTTGCGCCGTAGCTCTGCCAGCAACTAGGGAAACCTAGCAAACCTATACATATTTGAAAACTAGACACCCAGGGCAATTCAGGGTGGGGTGAATCGTCTGCCTACACCCAGGTTTTGTTACCCAGAATCCCTTGCAAACATAAAAAGTTGACCAAAAAAACACATTTTTCTCACATTTCTGTGGTGGAAAGTTCTGGAATCTGCGGGGATCAACAAATTTCCACCCACCCAGCGTGCCCCCAGGTCTCCCGAAAAAAATGGTACCTCACTTGCGTGGGTAGGCATAGTGGCTGCGACATGAAACAGCGCAAAACGCAGCATGGTCGCACCTCAATTTCCCAGTGAAATTTAGCACGTTTTGGACAAAAAGACTACCTTTTGTTTTTGCGCCGTAGCTCTGCCAGCACCTAGGGAAACCTAGCAAACCTATACATTTTTAAAAACTAGACACCCAGGGCAATTCGGGATGGGGTGACTCGTCTGCCTACCCCCAGGTTTTGTTACCCAGAATCCCTTGCAAACCTAAAAATGTGACAAAAAAACACATTTTCCGCACATTTCTGTGTTGGAAAGTTCTGGAATCTGCGTGGATCAACAAATTTCCACCCACCCAGTGTGCCCCCAGGTCTCCCAAAAAAAATTGGTACCTCACTTGCATGGGTAGGCATAGTGGCTGCGACATGAAACAGCGCAAAACGCAGCATGGTCGCACCTCACTTTCCCAGTGAAATTTAGCACGTTTTGGACAAAAAGACTACCTTTTGTTTTTGCATCGTAGCTCTGCCAGCACCTAGGGAAACCTAGCAAACCTATACATTTTTGAAAACTAGACACCCAGGGCAATTCAGGATGGGGTGAATCGTCTGCCTACACCCAGGTTTTGTTACCCAGAATCCCTTGCAAACATAAAAAGTTGACCAAAAAAACACATTTTTCTCACATTTCTGTGGTGGAAAGTTCTGGAATCTGCGGGGATCAACAAATTTCCACCCACCCAGCGTGCCCCCAGGTCTCCCGAAAAAAATGGTACCTCACTTGCGTGGGTAGGCATAGTGGCTGCGACATGAAACAGCGCAAAACGCAGCATGGTCGCACCTCAATTTCCCAGTGAAATTTAGCACGTTTTGGACAAAAAGACTACCTTTTGTTTTTGCGCCGTAGCTCTGCCAGCACCTAGGGAAACCTAGCAAACCTATACATTTTTAAAAATTAGACACCCAGGGCAATTCGGGATGGGGTGACTCGTCTGCCTACCCCCAGGTTTTGTTACCCAGAATCCCTTGCAAACCTAAAAATGTGACAAAAAAACACATTTTCCGCACATTTCTGTGTTGGAAAGTTCTGGAATCTGCGTGGATCAACAAATTTCCACCCACCCAGCGTGCCCCCAGGTCTCCCAAAAAAAATTGGTACCTCACTTGCATGGGTAGGCATAGTGGCTGCGACATGAAACAGCGCAAAACGCAGCATGGTCGCACCTCACTTTCCCAGTGAAATTTAGCACGTTTTGGACAAAAAGACTACCTTTTGTTTTTGCACCGTAGCTCTGCCAGCACCTAGGGAAACCTAGCAAACCTATACATTTTTGAAAACTAGACACCCAGGGCAATTCAGGATGGGGTGAGTCGTCTGCCTACCCCCAGGTTTTGTTACCCAGAATCCCTTGCAAACATAAAAAGTTGACCAAAAAAAAACATTTTTCTCACATTTCTGTGGTGGAAAGTTCTGGAATCTGCGGAGATCAACACATTTCCACCCACCCAGCGTGCCCCCAGGTCTCCCGAAAAAAATGGTACCTCACTTGCGTGGGTAGGCATAGTGGCTGCGACATGAAACAGCGCAAAACGCAGCATGGTCGCACCT
The DNA here is from genome assembly GCF_964261635.1 of Lissotriton helveticus. Classification (NCBI taxonomy): domain Eukaryota; kingdom Metazoa; phylum Chordata; class Amphibia; order Caudata; family Salamandridae; genus Lissotriton; species Lissotriton helveticus. The sequence goes on along the minus strand of NC_136059.1, from coordinate 912,487,311 downwards.
CAATTTCCCAGTGAAATTTAGCACGTTTTGGACAAAAAGACTACCTTTTGTTTTTGCGCCGTAGCTCTGCCAGCACCTAGGGAAACCTAGCAAACCTATACATTTTTAAAAACTAGACACCCAGGGCAATTCGGGATGGGGTGACTCGTCTGCCTACCCCCAGGTTTTGTTACCCAGAATCCCTTGCAAACCTAAAAATGTGACAAAAAAACACATTTTCCGCACATTTCTGTGTTGGAAAGTTCTGGAATCTGCGTGGATCAACAAATTTCCACCCACCCAGCGTGCCCCCAGGTCTCCCAAAAAAAATTGGTACCTCACTTGCATGGGTAGGCATAGTGGCTGCGACATGAAACAGCGCAAAACGCAGCATGGTCGCACCTCAATTTCCCAGTGAAATTTAGCACGTTTTGGACAAAAAGACTACCTTTTGTTTTTGCGCCGTAGGTCTGCCAGCACCTAGGGAAACCTAGCAAACCTATACATTTTTGAAAACTAGACACCCAGGGCAATTCAGGATGGGGTGAGTCGTCTGCCTACCCCCAGGTTTTGTTACCCAGAATCCCTTGTAAACATAAAAAGTTGACCAAAAAACCACATTTTTCGCACATTTCTGTGGTGGAAAGTTCTGGAATCTGCGGGGATCAACAAATTTCCACCCACCCAGCGTGCCCCCAGGTCTCCCGAAAAAAAATGGTACCTCATTTGCGTGGGTAGGCATAGTGGCTGCGACATGAAACAGCGCAAAACGCAGCATGGTCGCACCTCAATTTCCCAGTGAAATTTAGCACGTTTCGGACAAAAAGACTACCTTTTGTTTTTGCGCCGTAGCTCTGCCAGCACCTAGGGAAACCTAGCAAACCTATACATTTTTAAAAACTAGACACCCAGGGCAATTCGGGATGGGGTGACTCGTCTGCCTACCCCCAGGTTTTGTTACCCAGAATCCCTTGGAAACCTAAAAATTTGACAAAAAAAACAAATTTTCCGCACATTTCTGTGTTGGAAAGTTCTGGAATCTGCGTGGATCAACAAATTTCCACCCACCCAGCGTGCCCCCTGGTCTCCCAAAAAAATTGTACCTCACTTGCATGGGTAGGCCTAGTGGCTGCGACATGAAACAGCGCAAAACGCAGCATGGTCGCACCTCAATTTCCCAGTGAAATTTAGCACGTTTCGGACAAAAAGACTACCTTTTGTTTTTGCGCCGTAGCTCTGCCAGGACCTAGGGAAACCTAGCAAACCTATACATTTTTGAAAACTAGACACCCAGGGCAATTCAGGATGGGGTGACCCGTCTGCCTACCCCCAGGTTTTGTTACCCAGAATCCCTTGCAAACCTAAAAATTTGACAAAAAAACACATTTTCCTCACATTTCTGTGGTGGAAAGTTCTGGAATCTGCGTGGATCAACAAATTTCCACCCACCCAGCGTGCCCCCAGGTCTCTCGAAAAAAATGGTGCCTCACTTGCGTGGGTAGGCATAGTGGCTGCGACATGAAACAGCGCAAAACGCAGCATGGTTGCACCTCAATTTCCCAGTGAAATTTAGCACGTTTTGGACAAAAAGACTACCTTTTGTTTTTGCGCCGTAGCTCTGCCAGCACCTATGGAAACCTAGCAAACCTATACATTTTTGAAAACTAGACAACCAGGGCAATTCAGGATGGGGTGACTCGTCTGCCTACCCCCAGGTTTTGTTACCCAGAATCCCTTGCAAACCTAAAAATTTGACAAAAAAAACACATTTTCCGCACATTTCTGTGTTGGAAAGTTCTGGAATCTGCGTGGATCAACACATTTCCACCCACCCAGCGTGCCCCCAGGTCTCCCAAAAAAAATGGTACCTCACTTGCATGGGTAGGCCTAGTGGCTGCGACATGAAACAGCGCAAAACGCAGCATGGTCGCACCTCAATTTCCCAGTGAAATTTAGCACGTTTCGGACAAAAAGACTACCTTTTGTTTTTGCGCCGTAGCTCTGCCAGGACCTATGGAAACCTAGCAAACCTATACATTTTTGAAAACTAGACACCCAGGGCAATTCAGGATGGGGTGACTCGTCTGCCTACCCCCAGGTTTTGTTATCCAGAATCCCTTGCAAACCTACAAATTTGACCAAAAAACACATTTTCCTCACATTTCTGTGGTGGAAAGTTCTGGAATCTGCGTGGATGAACAAATTTCCACCCACCCAGCGTGCCCCCAGGTCTCTCGAAAAAAATGATACCTCACTTGCGTGGGTAGGCATAGTGGCTGCGACATGAAACAGCGCAAAACGCAGCATGGTCGCACCTCAATTTCCCAGTGAAATTTAGCACGTTTTGGACAAAAAGACTACCTTTTGTTTTTGCACCGTAGCTCTGCCAGCACCTATGGAAACCTAGCAAACCTATACATTTTTGAAAACTAGACAACCAGGGCAATTCAGGATGGGGTGACTCGTCTGCCTACCCCCAGGTTTTGTTACCCAGAATCCCTTGCAAACATAAAAATTTGACCAAAAAAACACATTTTCCTCACATTTCTGTGGTGGAAAGTTCTGGAATCTGCATGGATCAACAAATTTCCACCCACCCAGCGTGCCCACAGGTCTCCCGAAAAAAATGGTACCTCACTTGCGTGGGTAGGCATAGTGGCTGCGACATGAAACAGTGAAAAACGCAGCATGGTCGCACCTCAATTTCCCAGTGAAATTTAGCACGTTTTGGACAAAAAGACTACCTTTTGTTTTTGCGCCGTAGCTCTGCCAGCACCTAGGGAAACCTAGCAAACCTATACATATTTGAAAACTAGACACCCAGGGCAATTCAGGGTGGGGTGAATCGTCTGCCTACACCCAGGTTTTGTTACCCAGAATCCCTTGCAAACATAAAAAGTTGACCAAAAAAACACATTTTTCTCACATTTCTGTGGTGGAAAGTTCTGGAATCTGTGGGGATCAACAAATTTCCACCCACCCAGCGTGCCCCCAGGTCTCCCGAAAAAAATGGTACCTCACTTGCGTGGGTAGGCATAGTGGCTGCGACATGAAACAGCGCAAAACGCAGCATGGTCGCACCTCAATTTCCCAGTGAAATTTAGCACGTTTTGGACAAAAAGACTACCTTTTGTTTTTGCGCCGTAGCTCTGCCAGCACCTAGGGAAACCTAGCACACCTATACATTTTTAAAAACTAGACACCCAGGGCAATTCGGGATGGGGTGACTCGTCTGCCTACCCCCAGGGTTTGTTACCCAGAATCCCTTGCAAACCTAAAAATGTGACAAAAAAAACACATTTTCTGCACATTTCTGTGTTGGAAAGTTCTGGAATCTGCGTGGATCAACAAATTTCCACCCACCCAGCGTGCCCCCAGGTCTCCCAAAAAAAATTGGTACCTCACTTGCATGGGTAGGCATAGTGGCTGCGACATGAAACCGCGCAAAACGCAGCATGGTCGCACCTCAATTTTCCAGTGAAATTTAGCACGTTTTGGACAAAAAGACTACCTTTTGTTTTTGCGCCGTAGCTCTGCCAGCACCTAGGGAAACCTAGCAAACCTATACATTTTTGAAAACTAGACACCCAGGGCAATTCAGGATGGGGTGAGTCGTCTGCCTACCCCCAGGTTTTGTTACCCAGAATCCCTTGTAAACATAAAAAGTTGACCAAAAAAACACATTTTTCTCACATTTCTGTGGTGGAAAGTTCTGGAATCTGCGGGGATCAACAAATTTCCACCCACCCAGCGTGCCCCCAGGTCTCCCGAAAAAAATGGTACCTCACTTGCGTGGGTAGGCATAGTGGCTGCGACATGAAACAGCGCAAAACGCAGCATGGTCGCACCTCAATTTCCCAGTGAAATTTAGCACGTTTCGGACAAAAAGACTACCTTTTGTTTTTGCGCCGTAGCTCTGCCAGCACCTAGGGAAACCTAGCAAACCTATACATTTTTAAAAACTAGACACCCAGGGCAATTCGGGATGGGGCGACTCGTCTGCCTACCCCCAGGTTTTGTTACCCAGAATCCCTTGCAAACCTAAAAATTTGACAAAAAAAACACATTTTCCGCACATTTCTGTGTTGGAAAGTTCTGGAATCTGCGTGGATCAACAAATTTCCACCCACCCAGCGTGCCCCCTGGTCTCCCAAAAAAATGGTACCTCACTTGCATGGGTAGGCCTAGTGGCTGCGACATGAAACAGCGCAAAACGCAGCATGGTCGCACCTCAATTTCCCAGTGAAATTTAGCACGTTTCGGACAAAAAGACTACCTTTTGTTTTTGCGCCGTAGCTCTGCCAGGACCTAGGGAAACCTAGCAAACCTATACATTTTTGAAAACTAGACACCCAGGGCAATTCAGGATGGGGTGACTCGTCTGCCTACCCCCAGGTTTTGTTACCAGAATCCCTTGCAAACCTACAAATTTGACAAAAAAACACATTTTCCTCACATTTCTGTGGTGGAAAGTTCTGGAATCTGCGTGGATCAACAAATTTCCACCCACCCAGCGTGCCCCCAGGTCTCTCGAAAAAAATGGTACCTCACTTGCGTGGGTAGGCATAGTGGCTGCGACATGAAACAGCGCAAAACGCAGCATGGTCGCACCTCAATTTCCCAGTGAAATTTAGCATGTTTTGGACAAAAAGACTACCTTTTGTTTTTGCGCCGTAGCTCTGCCAGCACCTATGGAAACCTAGCAAACCTATATATTTTTGAAAACTAGACAACCAGGGCAATTCAGGATGGGGTGACTCGTCTGCCTACCCCCAGGTTTTGTTACCCAGAATCCCTTGCAAACCTAAAAATTTGACAAAAAAACACATTTTCCGCACATTTCTGTGTTGGAAAGTTCTGGAATCTGCGTGGATCAACACATTTCCACCCACCCAGCGTGCCCCCAGGTCTCCCAAAAAAAATGGTACCTCACTTGCATGGGTAGGCCTAGTGGCTGCGACATGAAACAGCGCAAAACGCAGCATGGTCGCACCTCAATTTCCCAGTGAAATTTAGCACGTTTCGGACAAAAAGACTACCTTTTGTTTTTGCGCCGTAGCTCTGCCAGGACCTAGGGAAACCTAGCAAACCTATACATTTTTGAAAACTAGACACCCAGGGCAATTCAGGATGGGGTGACTCGTCTGCCTACCCCCAGGTTTTGTTATCCAGAATCCCTTGCAAACCTACAAATTTGACCAAAAAACACATTTTCCTCACATTTCTGTGGTGGAAAGTTCTGGAATCTGCGTGGATCAACAAATTTCCACCCACCCAGCGTGCCCCCAGGTCTCTCGAAAAAAATGGTACCTCACTTGCGTGGGTAGGCATAGTGGCTGCGACATGAAACAGCGCAAAACGCAGCATGGTCGCACCTCAATTTCCCAGTGAAATTTAGCACGTTTTGGACAAAAAGACTACCTTTTGTTTTTGCACCGTAGCTCTGCCAGCACCTATGGAAACCTAGCAAACCTATACATTTTTGAAAACTAGACAACCAGGGCAATTCAGGATGGGGTGACTCGTCTGCCTACCCCCAGGTTTTGTTACCCAGAATCCCTTGCAAACATAAAAATTTGACCAAAAAAACACATTTTCCTCACATTTCTGTGGTGGAAAGTTCTGGAATCTGCATGGATCAACAAATTTCCACCCACCCAGCGTGCCCACAGGTCTCCCGAAAAAAATGGTACCTCACTTGCGTGGGTAGGCCTAGTGGCTGCGACATGAAACAGTGAAAAACGCAGCATGGTCGCACCTCAATTTCCCAGTGAAATTTAGCACGTTTTGGACAAAAAGACTACCTTTTGTTTTTGCGCCGTAGCTCTGCCAGCACCTAGGGAAACCTAGCAAACCTATACATTTTTGAAAACTATACAGCCAGGGCAATGAAGGATGGGGTGACTCGTCTGCCTACCCCCAGGTTTTGTTACCCAGAATCCCTTGCAAACATAAAAATTTGACCAAAAAAACACATTTTCCTCACATTTCTGTGGTGGAAAGTTCTGGAATCTGCGTGGATCAACAAATTTCCACCCACCCAGCGTGCCCCCAGGTCTCCCAAAAAAAATTGGTACCTCACTTGCATGGGTAGGCATAGTGGCTGCGACATGAAACAGCGCAAAACGCAGCATGGTCGCACCTCAATTTCCCAGTGAAATTTAGCACGTTTTGGACAAAAAGACTACCTTTTGTTTTTGCGCCGTAGCTCTGCCAGCAACTAGGGAAACCTAGCAAACCTATACATATTTGAAAACTAGACACCCAGGGCAATTCAGGGTGGGGTGAATCGTCTGCCTACACCCAGGTTTTGTTACCCAGAATCCCTTGCAAACATAAAAAGTTGACCAAAAAAACACATTTTTCTCACATTTCTGTGGTGGAAAGTTCTGGAATCTGTGGGGATCAACAAATTTCCACCCACCCAGCGTGCCCCCAGGTCTCCCGAAAAAAATGGTACCTCACTTGCGTGGGTAGGCATAGTGGCTGCGACATGAAACAGCGCAAAACGCAGCATGGTCTCACCTCAATTTCCCAGTGAAATTTAGCACGTTTTGGACAAAAAGACTACCTTTTGTTTTTGCGCCGTAGCTCTGCCAGCACCTAGGGAAACCTAGCACACCTATACATTTTTAAAAACTAGACACCCAGGGCAATTCGGGATGGGGTGACTCGTCTGCCTACCCCCAGGTTTTGTTACCCAGAATCCCTTGCAAACCTAAAAATGTGACAAAAAAAACACATTTTCTGCACATTTCTGTGTTGGAAAGTTCTGGAATCTGCGTGGATCAACAAATTTCCACCCACCCAGCGTGCCCCCAGGTCTCCCAAAAAAAATTGGTACCTCACTTGCATGGGTAGGCATAGTGGCTGCGACATGAAACCGCGCAAAACGCAGCATGGTCGCACCTCAATTTTCCAGTGAAATTTAGCACGTTTTGGACAAAAAGACTACCTTTTGTTTTTGCGCCGTAGCTCTGCCAGCACCTAGGGAAACCTAGCAAACCTATACATTTTTGAAAACTAGACACCCAGGGCAATTCAGGATGGGGTGAGTCGTCTGCCTACCCCCAGGTTTTGTTACCCAGAATCCCTTGTAAACATAAAAAGTTGACCAAAAAAACACATTTTTCTCACATTTCTGTGGTGGAAAGTTCTGGAATCTGCGGGGATCAACAAATTTCCACCCACCCAGCGTGCCCCCAGGTCTCCCGAAAAAAATGGTACCTCACTTGCGTGGGTAGGCATAGTGGCTGCGACATGAAACAGCGCAAAACGCAGCATGGTCGCACCTCAATTTCCCAGTGAAATTTAGCACGTTTCGGACAAAAAGACTACCTTTTGTTTTTGCGCCGTAGCTCTGCCAGCACCTAGGGAAACCTAGCAAACCTATACATTTTTTAAAACTAGACACCCAGGGCAATTCGGGATGGGGCGACTCGTCTGCCTACCCCCAGGTTTTGTTACCCAGAATCCCTTGCAAACCTAAAAATTTGACAAAAAAAACACATTTTCCGCACATTTCTGTGTTGGAAAGTTCTGGAATCTGCGTGGATCAACAAATTTCCACCCACCCAGCGTGCCCCCTGGTCTCCCAAAAAAATGGTACCTCACTTGCATGGGTAGGCCTAGTGGCTGCGACATGAAACAGCGCAAAACGCAGCATGGTCGCACCTCAATTTCCCAGTGAAATTTAGCACGTTTCGGACAAAAAGACTACCTTTTGTTTTTGCGCCGTAGCTCTGCCAGGACCTAGGGAAACCTAGCAAACCTATACATTTTTGAAAACTAGACACCCAGGGCAATTCAGGATGGGGTGACTCGTCTGCCTACCCCCAGGTTTTGTTACCCAGAATCCCTTGCAAACCTACAAATTTGACAAAAAAACACATTTTCCTCACATTTCTGTGGTGGAAAGTTCTGGAATCTGCGTGGATCAACAAATTTCCACCCACCCAGCGTGCCCCCAGGTCTCTCGAAAAAAATGGTACCTCACTTGCGTGGGTAGGCATAGTGGCTGCGACATGAAACAGCGCAAAACGCAGCATGGTCGCACCTCAATTTCCCAGTGAAATTTAGCACGTTTCGGACAAAAAGACTACCTTTTGTTTTTGCGCCGTAGCTCTGCCAGGACCTAGGGAAACCTAGCAAACCTATACATTTTTGAAAACTAGACACCCAGGGCAATTCAGGATGGGGTGACTCGTCTGCCTACCCCCAGGTTTTGTTACCCAGAATCCCTTGCAAACCTACAAATTTGACAAAAAAACATATTTTCCTCACATTTCTGTGGTGGAAAGTTCTGGAATCTGCGTGGATCAACAAATTTCCACCCACCCAGCGTGCCCCCAGGTCTCTCGAAAAAAATGGTACCTCACTTGCGTGGGTAGGCATAGTGGCTGCGACATGAAACAGCGCAAAACGCAGCATGGTCGCACCTCAATTTCCCAGTGAAATTTAGCACGTTTTGGACAAAAAGACTACCTTTTGTTTTTGCGCCGTAGCTCTGCCAGCACCTAGGGAAACCTAGCAAACCTATACATTTTTGAAAACTAGACACCCAGGGCAATTCAGGATGGGGTGAGTCGTCTGCCTACCCCCAGGTTTTGTTACCCAGAATCCCTTGTAAACATAAAAAGTTGACCAAAAAAACACATTTTTCTCACATTTCTGTGGTGGAAAGTTCTGGAATCTGCGGAGATCAACAAATTTCCACCCACCCAGCGTGCCCCCAGGTCTCCCGAAAAAAATGGTACCTCACTTGCGTGGGTAGGCATAGTGGCTGCGACATGAAACAGCGCAAAACGCAGCATGGTCGCACCTCAATTTCCCAGTGAAATTTAGCACGTTTTGGACAAAAAGACTACCTTTTGTTTTTGCGCCGTAGCTCTGCCAGCACCTAGGGAAACCTAGCAAACCTATACATTTTTAAAAACTAGACACCCAGGGCAATTCGGGATGGGGTGACTCGTCTGCCTACCCCCAGGTTTTGTTACCCAGAATCCCTTGCAAACCTAAAAATGTGACAAAAAAACACATTTTCCGCACATTTCTGTGTTGGAAAGTTCTGGAATCTGCGTGGATCAACAAATTTCCACCCACCCAGCGTGCCCCCAGGTCTCCCAAAAAAAATTGGTACCTCACTTGCATGGGTAGGCATAGTGGCTGCGACATGAAACAGCGCAAAACGCAGCATGGTCGCACCTCAATTTCCCAGTGAAATTTAGCACGTTTTGGACAAAAAGACTACCTTTTGTTTTTGCGCCGTAGCTCTGCCAGCACCTAGGGAAACCTAGCAAACCTATACATTTTTGAAAACTAGACACCCAGCGCAATTCAGGATGGGGTGAGTCGTCTGCCTACCCCCAGGTTTTGTTACCCAGAATCCCTTGTAAACATAAAAAGTTGACCAAAAAACCACATTTTTCTCACATTTCTGTGGTGGAAAGTTCTGGAATCTGCGGGGATCAACAAATTTCCACCCACCCAGCGTGCCCCCAGGTCTCCCGAAAAAAAATGGTACCTCATTTGCGTGGGTAGGCATAGTGGCTGCGACATGAAACAGCGCAAAACGCAGCATGGTCGCACCTCAATTTCCCAGTGAAATTTAGCACGTTTCGGACAAAAAGACTACCTTTTGTTTTTGCGCCGTAGCTCTGCCAGCACCTAGGGAAACCTAGCAAACCTATACATTTTTAAAAACTAGACACCCAGGGCAATTCGGGATGGGGTGACTCGTCTGCCTACCCCCAGGTTTTGTTACCCAGAATCCCTTGCAAACCTAAAAATTTGACAAAAAAAACAAATTTTCCGCACATTTCTGTGTTGGAAAGTTCTGGAATCTGCGTGGATCAACAAATTTCCACCCACCCAGCGTGCCCCCTGGTCTCCCAAAAAAATTGTACCTCACTTGCATGGGTAGGCCTAGTGGCTGCGACATGAAACAGCGCAAAACGCAGCATGGTCGCACCTCAATTTCCCAGTGAAATTTAGCACGTTTCGGACAAAAAGACTACCTTTTGTTTTTGCGCCGTAGCTCTGCCAGGACCTAGGGAAACCTAGCAAACCTATACATTTTTGAAAACTAGACACCCAGGGCAATTCAGGATGGGGTGACCCGTCTGCCTACCCCCAGGTTTTGTTACCCTGAATCCCTTGCAAACCTAAAAATTTGACAAAAAAACACATTTTCCTCACATTTCTGTGGTGGAAAGTTCTGGAATCTGCGTGGATCAACAAATTTCCACCCACCCAGCGTGCCCCCAGGTCTCTCGAAAAAAATGGTACCTCACTTGCGTGGGTAGGCATAGTGGCTGCGACATGAAACAGCGCAAAACGCAGCATGGTCGCACCTCAATTTCCCAGTGAAATTTAGCACGTTTTGGACAAAAAGACTACCTTTTGTTTTTGCGTCGTAGCTCTGCCAGCACCTAGGGAAACCTAGCACACCTATACATTTTTAAAAACTAGACACCCAGGGCAATTCGGGATGGGGTGACTCGTCTGCCTACCCCCAGGTTTTGTTACCCAGAATCCCTTGCAAACCTAAAAATGTGACAAAAAAAACACATTTTCCGCACATTTCTGTGTTGGAAAGTTCTGGAATCTGCGTGGATCAACAAATTTCCACCCACCCAGCGTGCCCCCAGGTCTCCCAAAAAAAATTGGTACCTCACTTGCATGGGTAGGCATAGTGGCTGCGACATGAAACCGTGCAAAACGCAGCATGGTCGCACCTCAATTTTCCAGTGAAATTTAGCACGTTTTGGACAAAAAGACTACCTTTGGTTTTTGCGCCGTAGCTCTGCCAGCACCTAGGGAAACCTAGCAAACCTATACATTTTTGAAAACTAGACACCCAGGGCAATTCAGGATGGGGTGAGTCGTCTGCCTACCCCCAGGTTTTGTTACCCAGAATCCCTTGTAAACATAAAAAGTTGACCAAAAAAACAAATTTTTCTCACATTTCTGTGGTGGAAAGTTCTGGAATCTGCGGGGATCAACACATTTCCACCCACCCAGCGTGCCCCCAGGTCTCCCGAAAAAAATGGTACCTCACTTGCGTGGGTAGGCATAGTGGCTGCGACATGAAACAGCGCAAAACGCAGCATGGTCGCACCTCAATTTCCCAGTGAAATTTAGCACGTTTCGGACAAAAAGACTACCTTTTGTTTTTGCGCCGTAGCTCTGCCAGCACCTAGGGAAACCTAGCAAACCTATACATTTTTAAAAACTAGACACCCAGGGCAATTTGGGATGGGGCGACTCGTCTGCCTACCCCCAGGTTTTGTTACCCAGAATCCCTTGCAAACCTAAAAATTTGACAAAAAAAACACATTTTCCGCACATTTCTGTGTTGGAAAGTTCTGGAATCTGCGTGGATCAACAAATTTCCACCCACCCAGCGTGCCCCCTGGTCTCCCAAAAAAATGGTACCTCACTTGCGTGGGTAGGCATAGTGGCTGCGACATGAAACAGCGCAAAACGCAGCATGGTCGCACCTCAATTTCCCAGTGAAATTTAGCACGTTTCGGACAAAAAGACTACCTTTTGTTTTTGCGCCGTAGCTCTGCCAGGACCTAGGGAAACCTAGCAAACCTATACATTTTTGAAAACTAGACACCCAGGGCAATTCAGGATGGGGTGACTCGTCTGCCTACCCCCAGGTTTTGTTACCCAGAATCCCTTGCAAACCTACAAATTTGACAAAAAAACATATTTTCCTCACATTTCTGTGGTGGAAAGTTCTGGAATCTGCGTGGATCAACAAATTTCCACCCACCCAGCGTGCCCCCAGGTCTCTCGAAAAAAATGGTACCTCACTTGCGTGGGTAGGCATAGTGGCTGCGACATGAAACAGCGCAAAACGCAGCATGGTCGCACCTCAATTTCCCAGTGAAATTTAGCACGTTTTGGACAAAAAGACTACCTTTTGTTTTTGCGCCGTAGCTCTGCCAGCACCTAGGGAAACCTAGCAAACCTATACATTTTTGAAAACTAGACACCCAGGGCAATTCAGGATGGGGTGAGTCGTCTGCCTACCCCCAGGTTTTGTTACCCAGAATCCCTTGTAAACATAAAAAGTTGACCAAAAAAACACATTTTTCTCACATTTCTGTGGTGGAAAGTTCTGGAATCTGCGTGGATCAACAAATTTCCACCCACCCAGCGTGCCCCCAGGTCTCCCAAAAAAAATTGGTACCTCACTTGCATGGGTAGGCATAGTGGCTGCGACATGAAACAGCGCAAAACGCAGCATGGTCGCACCTCAATTTCCCAGTGAAATTTAGCACGTTTTGGACAAAAAGACTACCTTTTGTTTTTGCGCCGTAGCTCTGCCAGCACCTAGGGAAACCTAGCAAACCTATACATTTTTGAAAACTAGACACCCAGCGCAATTCAGGATGGGGTGAGTCGTCTGCCTACCCCCAGGTTTTCTTACCCAGAATCCCTTGTAAACATAAAAAGTTTACCAAAAAACCACATTTTTCTCACATTTCTGTGGTGGAAAGTTCTGGAATCTGCGGGGATCAACAAATTTCCACCCACCCAGCGTGCCCCCAGGTCTCCCGAAAAAAAATGGTACCTCATTTGCGTGGGTAGGCATAGTGGCTGCGACATGAAACAGCGCAAAACGCAGCATGGTCGCACCTCAATTTCCCAGTGAAATTTAGCACGTTTCGGACAAAAAGACTACCTTTTGTTTTTGCGCCGTAGCTCTGCCAGCACCTAGGGAAAGCTAGCAAACCTATACATTTTTAAAAACTAGACACCCAGGGCAATTCGGGATGGGGTGACTCGTCTGCCTACCCCCAGGTTTTGTTACCCAGAATCCCTTGCAAACCTAAAAATTTGACAAAAAAAACAAATTTTCCGCACATTTCTGTGTTGGAAAGTTCTGGAATCTGCGTGGATCAACAAATTTCCACCCACCCAGCGTGCCCCCTGGTCTCCCAAAAAAATTGTACCTCACTTGCATGGGTAGGCCTAGTGGCTGCGACATGAAACAGCGCAAAACGCAGCATGGTCGCACCTCAATTTCCCAGTGAAATTTAGCACGTTTCGGACAAAAAGACTACCTTTTGTTTTTGCGCCGTAGCTCTGCCAGGACCTAGGGAAACCTAGCAAACCTATACATTTTTGAAAACTAGACACCCAGGGCAATTCAGGATGGGGTGACCGTCTGCCTACCCCCAGGTTTTGTTACCCTGAATCCCTTGCAAACCTAAAAATTTGACAAAAAAACACATTTTCCTCACATTTCTGTGGTGGAAAGTTCTGGAATCTGCGTGGATCAACAAATTTCCACACACCCAGCGTGCCCCCAGGTCTCTCGAAAAAAATGGTACCTCACTTGCGTGGGTAGGCATAGTGGCTGCGACATGAAACAGCGCAAAACGCAGCATGGTCGCACCTCAATTTCCCAGTGAAATTTAGCACGTTTTGGACAAAAAGACTACCTTTTGTTTTTGCGTCGTAGCTCTGCCAGCACCTAGGGAAACCTAGCACACCTATACATTTTTAAAAACTAGACACCCAGGGCAATTCGGGATGGGGTGACTCGTCTGCCTACCCCCAGGTTTTGTTACCCAGAATCCCTTGCAAACCTACAAATTTGACAAAAAAACATATTTTCCTCACATTTCTGTGGTGGAAAGTTCTGGAATCTGCGTGGATCAACAAATTTCCACCCACCCAGCGTGCCCCCAGGTCTCTCGAAAAAAATGGTACCTCACTTGCGTGGGTAGGCATAGTGGCTGCGACATGAAACAGCGCAAAACGCAGCATGGTCGCACCTCAATTTCCCAGTGAAATTTAGCACGTTTTGGACAAAAAGACTACCTTTTGTTTTTGCGCCGTAGCTCTGCCAGCACCTAGGGAAACCTAGCAAACCTATACATTTTTGAAAACTAGACACCCAGGGCAATTCAGGATGGGGTGAGTCGTCTGCCTACCCCCAGGTTTTGTTACCCAGAATCCCTTGTAAACATAAAAAGTTGACCAAAAAAACACATTTTTCTCACATTTCTGTGGTGGAAAGTTCTGGAATCTGCGGAGATCAACAAATTTCCACCCACCCAGCGTGCCCCCAGGTCTCCCGAAAAAAATGGTACCTCACTTGCGTGGGTAGGCATAGTGGCTGCGACATGAAACAGCGCAAAACGCAGCATGGTCGCACCTCAATTTCCCAGTGAAATTTAGCACGTTTTGGACAAAAAGACTACCTTTTGTTTTTGCGCCGTAGCTCTGCCAGCACCTAGGGAAACCTAGCAAACCTATACATTTTTAAAAACTAGACACCCAGGGCAATTCGGGATGGGGTGACTCGTCTGCCTACCCCCAGGTTTTGTTACCCAGAATCCCTTGCAAACCTAAAAATGTGACAAAAAAACACATTTTCCGCACATTTCTGTGTTGGAAAGTTCTGGAATCTGCGTGGATCAACAAATTTCCACCCACCCAGCGTGCCCCCAGGTCTCCCAAAAAAAATTGGTACCTCACTTGCATGGGTAGGCATAGTGGCTGCGACATGAAACAGCGCAAAACGCAGCATGGTCGCACCTCAATTTCCCAGTGAAATTTAGCACGTTTTGGACAAAAAGACTACCTTTTGTTTTTGCGCCGTAGCTCTGCCAGCACCTAGGGAAACCTAGCAAACCTATACATTTTTGAAAACTAGACACCCAGCGCAATTCAGGATGGGGTGAGTCGTCTGCCTACCCCCAGGTTTTGTTACCCAGAATCCCTTGTAAACATAAAAAGTTGACCAAAAAACCACATTTTTCTCACATTTCTGTGGTGGAAAGTTCTGGAATCTGCGGGGATCAACAAATTTCCACCCACCCAGCGTGCCCCCAGGTCTCCCGAAAAAAAATGGTACCTCATTTGCGTGGGTAGGCATAGTGGCTGCGACATGAAACAGCGCAAAACGCAGCATGGTCGCACCTCAATTTCCCAGTGAAATTTAGCACGTTTCGGACAAAAAGACTACCTTTTGTTTTTGCGCCGTAGCTCTGCCAGCACCTAGGGAAACCTAGCAAACCTATACATTTTTAAAAACTAGACACCCAGGGCAATTCGGGATGGGGTGACTCGTCTGCCTACCCCCAGGTTTTGTTACCCAGAATCCCTTGCAAACCTAAAAATTTGACAAAAAAAACAAATTTTCCGCACATTTCTGTGTTGGAAAGTTCTGGAATCTGCGTGGATCAACAAATTTCCACCCACCCAGCGTGCCCCCTGGTCTCCCCAAAAAATTGTACCTCACTTGCATGGGTAGGCCTAGTGGCTGCGACATGAAACAGCGCAAAACGCAGCATGGTCGCACCTCAATTTCCCAGTGAAATTTAGCACGTTTCGGACAAAAAGACTACCTTTTGTTTTTGCGCCGTAGCTCTGCCAGGACCTAGGGAAACCTAGCAAACCTATACATTTTTGAAAACTAGACACCCAGGGCAATTCAGGATGGGGTGACCCGTCTGCCTACCCCCAGGTTTTGTTACCCTGAATCCCTTGCAAACCTAAAAATTTGACAAAAAAACACATTTTCCTCACATTTCTGTGGTGGAAAGTTCTGGAATCTGCGTGGATCAACAAATTTCCACCCACCCAGCGTGCCCCCAGGTCTCTCGAAAAAAATGGTACCTCACTTGCGTGGGTAGGCATAGTGGCTGCGACATGAAACAGCGCAAAACGCAGCATGGTCGCACCTCAATTTCCCAGTGAAATTTAGCACGTTTTGGACAAAAAGACTACCTTTTGTTTTTGCGTCGTAGCTCTGCCAGCACCTAGGGAAACCTAGCACACCTATACATTTTTAAAAACTAGACACCCAGGGCAATTCGGGATGGGGTGACTCGTCTGCCTACCCCCAGGTTTTGTTACCCAGAATCCCTTGCAAACCTAAAAATGTGACAAAAAAAACACATTTTCCGCACATTTCTGTGTTGGAAAGTTCTGGAATCTGCGTGGATCAACAAATTTCCACCCACCCAGCGTGCCCCCAGGTCTCCCAAAAAAAATTGGTACCTCACTTGCATGGGTAGGCATAGTGGCTGCGACATGAAACCGTGCAAAACGCAGCATGGTCGCACCTCAATTTTCCAGTGAAATTTAGCACGTTTTGGACAAAAAGACTACCTTTGGTTTTTGCGCCGTAGCTCTGCCAGCACCTAGGGAAACCTAGCAAACCTATACATTTTTGAAAACTAGACACCCAGGGCAATTCAGGATGGGGTGAGTCGTCTGCCTACCCCCAGGTTTTGTTACCCAGAATCCCTTGTAAACATAAAAAGTTGACCAAAAAAACAAATTTTTCTCACATTTCTGTGGTGGAAAGTTCTGGAATCTGCGGGGATCAACACATTTCCACCCACCCAGCGTGCCCCCAGGTCTCCCGAAAAAAATGGTACCTCACTTGCGTGGGTAGGCATAGTGGCTGCGACATGAAACAGCGCAAAACGCAGCATGGTCGCACCTCAATTTCCCAGTGAAATTTAGCACGTTTCGGACAAAAAGACTACCTTTTGTTTTTGCGCCGTAGCTCTGCCAGCACCTAGGGAAACCTAGCAAACCTATACATTTTTAAAAACTAGACACCCAGGGCAATTTGGGATGGGGCGACTCGTCTGCCTACCCCCAGGTTTTGTTACCCAGAATCCCTTGCAAACCTAAAAATTTGACAAAAAAAACACATTTTCCGCACATTTCTGTGTTGGAAAGTTCTGGAATCTGCGTGGATCAACAAATTTCCACCCACCCAGCGTGCCCCCTGGTCTCCCAAAAAAATGGTACCTCACTTGCGTGGGTAGGCATAGTGGCTGCGACATGAAACAGCGCAAAACGCAGCATGGTCGCACCTCAATTTCCCAGTGAAATTTAGCACGTTTCGGACAAAAAGACTACCTTTTGTTTTTGCGCCGTAGCTCTGCCAGGACCTAGGGAAACCTAGCAAACCTATACATTTTTGAAAACTAGACACCCAGGGCAATTCAGGATGGGGTGACTCGTCTGCCTACCCCCAGGTTTTGTTACCCAGAATCCCTTGCAAACCTACAAATTTGACAAAAAAACATATTTTCCTCACATTTCTGTGGTGGAAAGTTCTGGAATCTGCGTGGATCAACAAATTTCCACCCACCCAGCGTGCCCCCAGGTCTCTCGAAAAAAATGGTACCTCACTTGCGTGGGTAGGCATAGTGGCTGCGACATGAAACAGCGCAAAACGCAGCATGGTCGCACCTCAATTTCCCAGTGAAATTTAGCACGTTTTGGACAAAAAGACTACCTTTTGTTTTTGCGCCGTAGCTCTGCCAGCACCTAGGGAAACCTAGCAAACCTATACATTTTTGAAAACTAGACACCCAGGGCAATTCAGGATGGGGTGAGTCGTCTGCCTACCCCCAGGTTTTGTTACCCAGAATCCCTTGTAAACATAAAAAGTTGACCAAAAAAACACATTTTTCTCACATTTCTGTGGTGGAAAGTTCTGGAATCTGCGTGGATCAACAAATTTCCACCCACCCAGCGTGCCCCCAGGTCTCCCAAAAAAAATTGGTACCTCACTTGCATGGGTAGGCATAGTGGCTGCGACATGAAACAGCGCAAAACGCAGCATGGTCGCACCTCAATTTCCCAGTGAAATTTAGCACGTTTTGGACAAAAAGACTACCTTTTGTTTTTGCGCCGTAGCTCTGCCAGCACCTAGGGAAACCTAGCAAACCTATACATTTTTGAAAACTAGACACCCAGCGCAATTCAGGATGGGGTGAGTCGTCTGCCTACCCCCAGGTTTTCTTACCCAGAATCCCTTGTAAACATAAAAAGTTTACCAAAAAACCACATTTTTCTCACATTTCTGTGGTGGAAAGTTCTGGAATCTGCGGGGATCAACAAATTTCCACCCACCCAGCGTGCCCCCAGGTCTCCCGAAAAAAAATGGTACCTCATTTGCGTGGGTAGGCATAGTGGCTGCGACATGAAACAGCGCAAAACGCAGCATGGTCGCACCTCAATTTCCCAGTGAAATTTAGCACGTTTCGGACAAAAAGACTACCTTTTGTTTTTGCGCCGTAGCTCTGCCAGCACCTAGGGAAAGCTAGCAAACCTATACATTTTTAAAAACTAGACACCCAGGGCAATTCGGGATGGGGTGACTCGTCTGCCTACCCCCAGGTTTTGTTACCCAGAATCCCTTGCAAACCTAAAAATTTGACAAAAAAAACAAATTTTCCGCACATTTCTGTGTTGGAAAGTTCTGGAATCTGCGTGGATCAACAAATTTCCACCCACCCAGCGTGCCCCCTGGTCTCCCAAAAAAATTGTACCTCACTTGCATGGGTAGGCCTAGTGGCTGCGACATGAAACAGCGCAAAACGCAGCATGGTCGCACCTCAATTTCCCAGTGAAATTTAGCACGTTTCGGACAAAAAGACTACCTTTTGTTTTTGCGCCGTAGCTCTGCCAGGACCTAGGGAAACCTAGCAAACCTATACATTTTTGAAAACTAGACACCCAGGGCAATTCAGGATGGGGTGACCGTCTGCCTACCCCCAGGTTTTGTTACCCTGAATCCCTTGCAAACCTAAAAATTTGACAAAAAAACACATTTTCCTCACATTTCTGTGGTGGAAAGTTCTGGAATCTGCGTGGATCAACAAATTTCCACACACCCAGCGTGCCCCCAGGTCTCTCGAAAAAAATGGTACCTCACTTGCGTGGGTAGGCATAGTGGCTGCGACATGAAACAGCGCAAAACGCAGCATGGTCGCACCTCAATTTCCCAGTGAAATTTAGCACGTTTTGGACAAAAAGACTACCTTTTGTTTTTGCGTCGTAGCTCTGCCAGCACCTAGGGAAACCTAGCACACCTATACATTTTTAAAAACTAGACACCCAGGGCAATTCGGGATGGGGTGACTCGTCTGCCTACCCCCAGGTTTTGTTACCCAGAATCCCTTGCAAACCTAAAAATGTGACAAAAAAACACATTTTCCGCACATTTCTGTGTTGGAAAGTTCTGGAATCTGCGTGGATCAACAAATTTCCACCCACCCAGCGTGCCCCCAGGTCTCCCAAAAAAAATTGGTACCTCACTTGCATGGGTAGGCATAGTGGCTGCGACATGAAACCGTGCAAAACGCAGCATGGTCGCACCTCAATTTTCCAGTGAAATTTAGCACGTTTTGGACAAAAAGACTACCTTTGGTTTTTGCGCCGTAGCTCTGCCAGCACCTAGGGAAACCTAGCAAACCTATACATTTTTGAAAACTAGACACCCAGGGCAATTCAGGATGGGGTGAGTCGTCTGCCTACCCCCAGGTTTTGTTACCCAGAATCCCTTGTAAACATAAAAAGTTGACCAAAAAAACACATTTTTCTCACATTTCTGTGGTGGAAAGTTCTGGAATCTGCGGGGATCAACAAATTTCCACCCACCCAGCGTGCCCCCAGGTCTCCCGAAAAAAATGGTACCTCACTTGCGTGGGTAGGCATAGTGGCTGCGACATGAAACAGCGCAAAACGCAGCATGGTCGCACCTCAATTTCCCAGTGAAATTTAGCACGTTTCGGACAAAAAGACTACCTTTTGTTTTTGCGCCGTAGCTCTGCCAGCACCTAGGGAAACCTAGCAAACCTATACATTTTTAAAAACTAGACACCCAGGGCAATTTGGGATGGGGCGACTCGTCTGCCTACCCCCAGGTTTTGTTACCCAGAATCCCTTGCAAACCTAAAAATTTGACAAAAAAAACACATTTTCCGCACATTTCTGTGTTGGAAAGTTCTGGAATCTGCGTGGATCAACAAATTTCCACCCACCCAGCGTGCCCCCTGGTCTCCCAAAAAAAATGGTACCTCACTTGCATGGGTAGGCCTAGTGGCTGCGACATGAAACAGTGCAAAACGCAGCATGGTCGCACCTCAATTTCCCAGTGAAATTTAGCACGTTTCGGACAAAAAGACTACCTTTTGTTTTTGCGCCGTAGCTCTGCCAGGACCTAGGGAAACCTAGCAAACCTATACATTTTTGAAAACTAGACACCCAGGGCAATTCAGGATGGGGTGACTCGTCTGCCTACCCCCAGGTTTTGTTACCCAGAATCCCTTGCAAACCTACAAATTTGACAAAAAACACATTTTCCTCACATTTCTGTGGTGGAAAGTTCTGGAATCTGCGTGGATCAACAAATTTCCACCCACCCAGCGTGCCCCCAGGTCTCTCGAAAAAAATGGTACCTCACTTGCGTGGGTAGGCATAGTGGCTGCGACATGAAACAGCGCAAAACGCAGCATGGTCGCACCTCAATTTCCCAGTGAAATTTAGCACGTTTCGGACAAAAAGACTACCTTTTGTTTTTGCGCCGTAGCTCTGCCAGGACCTAGGGAAACCTAGCAAACCTATACATTTTTGAAAACTAGACACCCAGGGCAATTCAGGATGGGGTGACTCGTCTGCCTACCCCCAGGTTTTGTTACCCAGAATCCCTTGCAAACCTACAAATTTGACAAAAAAACACATTTTCCTCACATTTCTGTGGTGGAAAGTTCTGGAATCTGCGTGGATCAACAAATTTCCACCCACCCAGCGTGCCCCCAGGTCTCTCGAAAAAAATGGTACCTCACTTGCGTGGGTAGGCATAGTGGCTGCGACATGAAACAGCGCAAAACGCAGCATGGTCGCACCTCAATTTCCCAGTGAAATTTAGCACGTTTTGGACAAAAAGACTACCTTTTGTTTTTGCGCCGTAGCTCTGCCAGCACCTAGGGAAACCTAGCAAACCTATACATTTTTGAAAACTAGACACCCAGGGCAATTCAGGATGGGGTGAGTCGTCTGCCTACCCCCAGGTTTTGTTACCCAGAATCCCTTGTAAACATAAAAAGTTGACCAAAAAAACACATTTTTCTCACATTTCTGTGGTGGAAAGTTCTGGAATCTGCGTGGATCAACAAATTTCCACCCACCCAGCGTGCCGCCAGGTCTCCCAAAAAAAATTGGTACCTCACTTGCATGGGTAGGCATAGTGGCTGCGACATGAAACAGCGCAAAACGCAGCATGGTCGCACCTCAATTTCCCAGTGAAATTTAGCACGTTTTGGACAAAAAGACTACCTTTTGTTTTTGCGCCGTAGCTCTGCCAGCACCTAGGGAAACCTAGCAAACCTATACATTTTTGAAAACTAGACACCCAGGGCAATTCAGGATGGGGTGAGTCGTCTGCCTACCCCCAGGTTTTGTTACCCAGAATCCCTTGTAAACATAAAAAGTTGACCAAAAAACCACATTTTTCTCACATTTCTGTGGTGGAAAGTTCTGGAATCTGCGGGGATCAACAAATTTCCACCCACCCAGCGTGCCCCCAGGTCTCCCGAAAAAAAATGGTACCTCATTTGCGTGGGTAGGCATAGTGGCTGCGACATGAAACAGCGCAAAACGCAGCATGGTCGCACCTCAATTTCCCAGTGAAATTTAGCACGTTTCGGACAAAAAGACTACCTTTTGTTTTTGCGCCGTAGCTCTGCCAGCACCTAGGGAAACCTAGCAAACCTATACATTTTTAAAAACTAGACACCCAGGGCAATTCGGGATGGGGTGACTCGTCTGCCTACCCCCAGGTTTTGTTACCCAGAATCCATTGCAAACCTAAAAATTTGACAAAAAAAACAAATTTTCCGCACATTTCTGTGTTGGAAAGTTCTGGAATCTGCGTGGATCAACAAATTTCCACCCACCCAGCGTGCCCCCTGGTCTCCCAAAAAAATTGTACCTCACTTGCATGGGTAGGCCTAGTGGCTGCGACATGAAACAGCGCAAAACGCAGCATGGTCGCACCTCAATTTCCCAGTGAAATTTAGCACGTTTCGGACAAAAAGACTACCTTTTGTTTTTGCGCCGTAGCTCTGCCAGCACCTAGGGAAACCTAGCAAACCTATACATTTTTAAAAACTAGACACCCAGGGCAATTCGGGATGGGGCGACTCGTCTGCCTACCCCCAGGTTTTGTTACCCAGAATCCCTTGCAAACCTAAAAATTTGACAAAAAAAACACATTTTCCGCACATTTCTGTGTTGGAAAGTTCTGGAATCTGCGTGGATCAACAAATTTCCACCCACCCAGCGTGCCCCCTGGTCTCCCAAAAAAATGGTACCTCACTTGCATGGGTAGGCCTAGTGGCTGCGACATGAAACAGCGCAAAACGCAGCATGGTCGCACCTCAATTTCCCAGTGAAATTTAGCACGTTTCGGACAAAAAGACTACCTTTTGTTTTTGCACCGTAGCTCTGCCAGGACCTAGGGAAACCTAACAAACCTATACATTTTTGAAAACTAGACACCCAGGGCAATTCAGGATGGGGTGACTCGTCTGCCTACCCCCAGGTTTTGTTACCCAGAATCCCTTGCAAACCTACAAATTTGACAAAAAAACACATTTTCCTCACATTTCTGTGGTGGAAAGTTCTGGAATCTGCGTGGATCAACAAATTTCCACCCACCCAGCGTGCCCCTAGGTCTCTCGAAAAAAATGGTACCTCACTTGCGTGGGTAGGCATAGTGGCTGCGACATGAAACAGCGCAAAACGCAGCATGGTCGCACCTCAATTTCCCAGTGAAATTTAGCACGTTTCGGACAAAAAGACTACCTTTTGTTTTTGCGCCGTAGCTCTGCCAGGACCTAGGGAAACCTAGCAAACCTATACATTTTTGAAAACTAGACACCCAGGGCAATTCAGGATGGGGTGACTCGTCTGCCTACCCCCAGGTTTTGTTACCCAGAATCCCTTGCAAACCTACAAATTTGACAAAAAAACACATTTTCCTCACATTTCTGTGGTGGAAAGTTCTGGAATCTGCGTGGATCAACAAATTTCCACCCACCCAGCGTGCCCCCAGGTCTCTCGAAAAAAATGGTACCTCACTTGCGTGGGTAGGCATAGTGGCTGCGACATGAAACAGCGCAAAACGCAGCATGGTCGCACCTCAATTTCCCAGTGAAATTTAGCACGTTTTGGACAAAAAGACTACCTTTTGTTTTTGCGCCGTAGCTCTGCCAGCACCTAGGGAAACCTAGCAAACCTATACATTTTTGAAAACTAGACACCCAGGGCAATTCAGGATGGGGTGAGTCGTCTGCCTACCCCCAGGTTTTGTTACCCAGAATCCCTTGTAAACATAAAAAGTTGACCAAAAAACACATTTTTCTCACATTTCTGTGGTGGAAAGTTCTGGAATCTGCGTGGATCAACAAATTTCCACCCACCCAGCGTGCCGCCAGGTCTCCCAAAAAAAATTGGTACCTCACTTGCATGGGTAGGCATAGTGGCTGCGACATGAAACAGCGCAAAACGCAGCATGGTCGCACCTCAATTTCCCAGTGAAATTTAGCACGTTTTGGACAAAAAGACTACCTTTTGTTTTTGCGCCGTAGCTCTGCCAGCACCTAGGGAAACCTAGCAAACCTATACATTTTTGAAAACTAGACACCCAGGGCAATTCAGGATGGGGTGAGTCGTCTGCCTACCCCCAGGTTTTGTTACCCAGAATCCCTTGTAAACATAAAAAGTTGACCAAAAAAACACATTTTTCTCACATTTCTGTGGTGGAAAGTTCTGGAATCTGCGGGGATCAACAAATTTCCACCCACCCAGCGTGCCCCCAGGTCTCCCGAAAAAAAATGGTACCTCATTTGCGTGGGTAGGCATAGTGGCTGCGACATGAAACAGCGCAAAACGCAGCATGGTCGCACCTCAATTTCCCAGTGAAATTTAGCACGTTTCGGACAAAAAGACTACCTTTTGTTTTTGCGCCGTAGCTCTGCCAGCACCTAGGGAAACCTAGCAAACCTATACATTTTTAAAAACTAGACACCCAGGGCAATTCGGGATGGGGTGACTCGTCTGCCTACCCCCAGGTTTTGTTACCCAGAATCCCTTGCAAACCTAAAAATTTGACAAAAAAAACAAATTTTCCGCACATTTCTGTGTTGGAAAGTTCTGGAATCTGCGTGGATCAACAAATTTCCACCCACCCAGCGTGCCCCCTGGTCTCCCAAAAAAATTGTACCTCACTTGCATGGGTAGGCCTAGTGGCTGCGACATGAAACAGCGCAAAACGCAGCATGGTCGCACCTCAATTTCCCAGTGAAATTTAGCACGTTTCGGACAAAAAGACTACCTTTTGTTTTTGCGCCGTAGCTCTGCCAGGACCTAGGGAAACCTAGCAAACCTATACATTTTTGAAAACTAGACACCCAGGGCAATTCAGGATGGGGTGACCCGTCTGCCTACCCCCAGGTTTTGTTACCCAGAATCCCTTGCAAACCTAAAAATTTGACAAAAAAACACATTTTCCTCACATTTCTGTGGTGGAAAGTTCTGGAATCTGCGTGGATCAACAAATTTCCACCCACCCAGCGTGCCCCCAGGTCTCTCGAAAAAAATGGTACCTCACTTGCGTGGGTAGGCATAGTGGCTGCGACATGAAACAGCGCAAAACGCAGCATGGTCGCACCTCAATTTCCCAGTGAAATTTAGCACGTTTCGGACAAAAAGACTACCTTTTGTTTTTGCGCCGTAGCTCTGCCAGCACCTAGGGAAACCTAGCAAACCTATACATTTTTAAAAACTAGACACCCAGGGCAATTCGGGATGGGGTGACTCGTCTGCCTACCCCCAGGTTTTGTTACCCAGAATCCATTGCAAACCTAAAAATTTGACAAAAAAAACAAATTTTCCGCACATTTCTGTGTTGGAAAGTTCTGGAATCTGCGTGGATCAACAAATTTCCACCCACCCAGCGTGCCCCCTGGTCTCCCAAAAAAATTGTACCTCACTTGCATGGGTAGGCCTAGTGGCTGCGACATGAAACAGCGCAAAACGCAGCATGGTCGCACCTCAATTTCCCAGTGAAATTTAGCACGTTTCGGACAAAAAGACTACCTTTTGTTTTTGCGCCGTAGCTCTGCCAGCACCTAGGGAAACCTAGCAAACCTATACATTTTTAAAAACTAGACACCCAGGGCAATTCGGGATGGGGCGACTCGTCTGCCTACCCCCAGGTTTTGTTACCCAGAATCCCTTGCAAACCTAAAAATTTGACAAAAAAAACACATTTTCCGCACATTTCTGTGTTGGAAAGTTCTGGAATCTGCGTGGATCAACAAATTTCCACCCACCCAGCGTGCCCCCTGGTCTCCCAAAAAAATGGTACCTCACTTGCATGGGTAGGCCTAGTGGCTGCGACATGAAACAGCGCAAAACGCAGCATGGTCACACCTCAATTTCCCAGTGAAATTTAGCACGTTTCGGACAAAAAGACTACCTTTTGTTTTTGCGCCGTAGCTCTGCCAGGACCTAGGGAAACCTAACAAACCTATACATTTTTGAAAACTAGACACCCAGGGCAATTCAGGATGGGGTGACTCGTCTGCCTACCCCCAGGTTTTGTTACCCAGAATCCCTTGCAAACCTACAAATTTGACAAAAAAACACATTTTCCTCACATTTCTGTGGTGGAAAGTTCTGGAATCTGCGTGGATCAACAAATTTCCACCCACCCAGCGTGCCCCTAGGTCTCTCGAAAAAAATGGTACCTCACTTGCGTGGGTAGGCATAGTGGCTGCGACATGAAACAGCGCAAAACGCAGCATGGTCGCACCTCAATTTCCCAGTGAAATTTAGCACGTTTCGGACAAAAAGACTACCTTTTGTTTTTGCGCCGTAGCTCTGCCAGGACCTAGGGAAACCTAGCAAACCTATACATTTTTGAAAACTAGACACCCAGGGCAATTCAGGATGGGGTGACTCGTCTGCCTACCCCCAGGTTTTGTTACCCAGAATCCCTTGCAAACCTACAAATTTGACAAAAAAACACATTTTCCTCACATTTCTGTGGTGGAAAGTTCTGGAATCTGCGTGGATCAACAAATTTCCACCCACCCAGCGTGCCCCCAGGTCTCTCGAAAAAAATGGTACCTCACTTGCGTGGGTAGGCATAGTGGCTGCGACATGAAACAGCGCAAAACGCAGCATGGTCGCACCTCAATTTCCCAGTGAAATTTAGCACGTTTTGGACAAAAAGACTACCTTTTGTTTTTGCGCCGTAGCTCTGCCAGCACCTAGGGAAACCTAGCAAACCTATACATTTTTGAAAACTAGACACCCAGGGCAATTCAGGATGGGGTGAGTCGTCTGCCTACCCCCAGGTTTTGTTACCCAGAATCCCTTGTAAACATAAAAAGTTGACCAAAAAACACATTTTTCTCACATTTCTGTGGTGGAAAGTTCTGGAATCTGCGTGGATCAACAAATTTCCACCCACCCAGCGTGCCGCCAGGTCTCCCAAAAAAAATTGGTACCTCACTTGCATGGGTAGGCATAGTGGCTGCGACATGAAACAGCGCAAAACGCAGCATGGTCGCACCTCAATTTCCCAGTGAAATTTAGCACGTTTTGGACAAAAAGACTACCTTTTGTTTTTGCGCCGTAGCTCTGCCAGCACCTAGGGAAACCTAGCAAACCTATACATTTTTGAAAACTAGACACCCAGGGCAATTCAGGATGGGGTGAGTCGTCTGCCTACCCCCAGGTTTTGTTACCCAGAATCCCTTGTAAACATAAAAAGTTGACCAAAAAAACACATTTTTCTCACATTTCTGTGGTGGAAAGTTCTGGAATCTGCGGGGATCAACAAATTTCCACCCACCCAGCGTGCCCCCAGGTCTCCCGAAAAAAAATGGTACCTCATTTGCGTGGGTAGGCATAGTGGCTGCGACATGAAACAGCGCAAAACGCAGCATGGTCGCACCTCAATTTCCCAGTGAAATTTAGCACGTTTCGGACAAAAAGACTACCTTTTGTTTTTGCGCCGTAGCTCTGCCAGCACCTAGGGAAACCTAGCAAACCTATACATTTTTAAAAACTAGACACCCAGGGCAATTCGGGATGGGGTGACTCGTCTGCCTACCCCCAGGTTTTGTTACCCAGAATCCCTTGCAAACCTAAAAATTTGACAAAAAAAACAAATTTTCCGCACATTTCTGTGTTGGAAAGTTCTGGAATCTGCGTGGATCAACAAATTTCCACCCACCCAGCGTGCCCCCTGGTCTCCCAAAAAAATTGTACCTCACTTGCATGGGTAGGCCTAGTGGCTGCGACATGAAACAGCGCAAAACGCAGCATGGTCGCACCTCAATTTCCCAGTGAAATTTAGCACGTTTCGGACAAAAAGACTACCTTTTGTTTTTGCGCCGTAGCTCTGCCAGCACCTAGGGAAACCTAGCAAACCTATACATTTTTGAAAACTAGACACCCAGGGCAATTCAGGATGGGGTGAGTCGTCTGCCTACCCCCAGGTTTTGTTACCCAGAATCCCTTGTAAACATAAAAAGTTGACCAAAAAAACACATTTTTCTCACATTTCTGTGGTGGAAAGTTCTGGAATCTGCGGGGATCAACAAATTTCCACCCACCCAGCGTGCCCCCAGGTCTCCCGAAAAAAATGGTACCTCACTTGCGTGGGTAGGCATAGTGGCTGCGACATGAAACAGCGCAAAACGCAGCATGGTCGCATCTCAATTTCCCAGTGAAATTTAGCACGTTTTGGACAAAAAGACTACCTTTTGTTTTTGCGCCGTAGCTCTGCCAGCACCTATGGAAACCTAGCAAACCTATACATTTTTTAAAACTAGACAACCAGGGCAATTCAGGATGGGGTGACTCGTCTGCCTACCCCCAGGTTTTGTTACCCAGAATCCCTTGCAAACATAAAAAGTTGACCAAAAAAACACATTTTTCTCACATTTCTGTGGTGGAAAGTTCTGGAATCTGCGTGGATCAACAAATTTCCACCCACCCAGCGTGCCGCCAGGTCTCCCAAAAAAAATTGGTACCTCACTTGCATGGGTAGGCATAGTGGCTGCGACATGAAACAGCGCAAAACGCAGCATGGTCGCACCTCAATTTCCCAGTGAAATTTAGCACGTTTTGGACAAAAAGACTACCTTTTGTTTTTGCGCCGTAGCTCTGCCAGCACCTAGGGAAACCTAGCAAACCTATACATTTTTGAAAACTAGACACCCAGGGCAATTCAGGATGGGGTGAGTCGTCTGCCTACCCCCAGGTTTTGTTACCCAGAATCCCTTGTAAACATAAAAAGTTGACCAAAAAACCACATTTTTCTCACATTTCTGTGGTGGAAAGTTCTGGAATCTGCGGGGATCAACAAATTTCCACCCACCCAGCGTGCCCCCAGGTCTCCCGAAAAAAAATGGTACCTCATTTGCGTGGGTAGGCATAGTGGCTGCGACATGAAACAGCGCAAAACGCAGCATGGTCGCACCTCAATTTCCCAGTGAAATTTAGCACGTTTCGGACAAAAAGACTACCTTTTGTTTTTGCGCCGTAGCTCTGCCAGCACCTAGGGAAACCTAGCAAACCTATACATTTTTAAAAACTAGACACCCAGGGCAATTCGGGATGGGGTGACTCGTCTGCCTACCCCCAGGTTTTGTTACCCAGAATCCCTTGCAAACCTAAAAATTTGACAAAAAAAACAAATTTTCCGCACATTTCTGTGTTGGAAAGTTCTGGAATCTGCGTGGATCAACAAATTTCCACCCACCCAGCGTGCCCCCTGGTCTCCCAAAAAAATTGTACCTCACTTGCATGGGTAGGCCTAGTGGCTGCGACATGAAACAGCGCAAAACGCAGCATGGTCGCACCTCAATTTCCCAGTGAAATTTAGCACGTTTCGGACAAAAAGACTACCTTTTGTTTTTGCGCCGTAGCTCTGCCAGGACCTAGGGAAACCTAGCAAACCTATACATTTTTGAAAACTAGACACCCAGGGCAATTCAGGATGGGGTGACCCGTCTGCCTACCCCCAGGTTTTGTTACCCAGAATCCCTTGCAAACCTAAAAATTTGACAAAAAAACACATTTTCCTCACATTTCTGTGGTGGAAAGTTCTGGAATCTGCGTGGATCAACAAATTTCCACCCACCCAGCGTGCCCCCAGGTCTCTCGAAAAAAATGGTACCTCACTTGCGTGGGTAGGCATAGTGGCTGCGACATGAAACAGCGCAAAACGCAGCATGGTCGCACCTCAATTTCCCAGTGAAATTTAGCACGTTTTGGACAAAAAGACTACCTTTTGTTTTTGCGCCGTAGCTCTGCCAGCACCTATGGAAACCTAGCAAACCTATACATTTTTTAAAACTAGACAACCAGGGCAATTCAGGATGGGGTGACTCGTCTGCCTACCCCCAGGTTTTGTTACCCAGAATCCCTTGCAAACCTAAAAATTTGACAAAACAAACACATTTTCCGCACATTTCTGTGTTGGAAAGTTCTGGAATCTGCGTGGATCAACACATTTCCACCCACCCAGCGTGCCCCCAGGTCTCCCAAAAAAAATGGTACCTCACTTGCATGGGTAGGCCTAGTGGCTGCGACATGAAACAGCGCAAAACGCAGCATGGTCGCACCTCAATTTCCCAGTGAAATTTAGCACGTTTCGGACAAAAAGACTACCTTTTGTTTTTGCGCCGTAGCTCTGCCAGGACCTAGGGAAACCTAGCAAACCTATACATTTTTGAAAACTAGACACCCAGGGCAATTCAGGATGGGGTGACTCGTCTGCCTACCCCCAGGTTTTGTTATCCAGAATCCCTTGCAAACCTACAAATTTGACCAAAAAACACATTTTCCTCACATTTCTGTGGTGGAAAGTTCTGGAATCTGCGTGGATCAACAAATTTCCACCCACCCAGCGTGCCCCCAGGTCTCTCGAAAAAAATGGTACCTCACTTGCGTGGGTAGGCATAGTGGCTGCGACATGAAACAGCGCAAAACGCAGCATGGTCGCACCTCAATTTCCCAGTGAAATTTAGCACGTTTTGGACAAAAAACTAACTTTTGTTTTTGCACCGTAGCTCTGCCAGCACCTATGGAAACCTAGCAAACCTATACATTTTTGAAAACTAGACAACCAGGACAATTCAGGATGGGGTGACTCGTCTGCCTACCCCCAGGTTTTGTTACCCAGAATCCCTTGCAAACATAAAAATTTGACCAAAAAAACACATTTTCCTCACATTTCTGTGGTGGAAAGTTCTGGAATCTGCATGGATCAACAAATTTCCACCCACCCAGCGTGCCCACAGGTCTCCCGAAAAAAATGGTACCTCACTTGCGTGGGTAGGCATAGTGGCTGCGACATGAAACAGTGAAAAGCGCAGCATGGTCGCACCTCAATTTCCCAGTGAAATTTAGCACGTTTTGGACAAAAAGACTACCTTTTGTTTTTGCGCCGTAGCTCTGCCAGCAACTAGGGAAACCTAGCAAACCTATACATATTTGAAAACTAGACACCCAGGGCAATTCAGGGTGGGGTGAATCGTCTGCCTACACCCAGGTTTTGTTACCCAGAATCCCTTGCAAACATAAAAAGTTGACCAAAAAAACACATTTTTCTCATATTTCTGTGGTGGAAAGTTCTGGAATCTGTGGGGATCAACAAATTTCCACCCACCCAGCATGCCCCCAGGTCTCCCGAAAAAAATGGTACCTCACTTGCGTGGGTAGGCATAGTGGCTGCGACATGAAACAGCGCAAAACGCAGCATGGTCGCACCTCAATTTCCCAGTGAAATTTAGCACGTTTTGGACAAAAAGACTACCTTTTGTTTTTGCGCCGTAGCTCTGCCAGCACCTAGGGAAACCTAGCACACCTATACATTTTTAAAAACTAGACACCCAGGGCAATTCGGGATGGGGTGACTCGTCTGCCTACCCCCAGGTTTTGTTACCCAGAATCCCTTGCAAACCTAAAAATGTGACAAACAAAACACATTTTCCGCACATTTCTGTGTTGGAAAGTTCTGGAATCTGCGTGGATCAACAAATTTCCACCCACCCAGCGTGCCCCCAGGTCTCCCCAAAAAAATTGGTACCTCACTTGCATGGGTAGGCATAGTGGCTGCGACATGAAACCGCGCAAAACGCAGCATGGTCGCACCTCAATTTTCCAGTGAAATTTAGCACGTTTTGGACAAAAAGACTACCTTTTGTTTTTGCGCCGTAGCTCTGCCAGCACCTAGGGAAACCTAGCAAACCTATACATTTTTGAAAACTAGACACCCAGGGCAATTCAGGATGGGGTGAGTCGTCTGCCTACCCTCAGGTTTTGTTACCCAGAATCCCTTGTAAACATAAAAAGTTGACCAAAAAAACACATTTTTCTCACATTTCTGTGGTGGAAAGTTCTGGAATCTGCGGGGATCAACAAATTTCCACCCACCCAGCGTGCCCCCAGGTCTCCCGAAAAAAATGGTACCTCACTTGCGTGGGTAGGCATAGTGGCTGCGACATGAAACAGCGCAAAACGCAGCATGGTCGCACCTCAATTTCCCAGTGAAATTTAGCACGTTTCGGACAAAAAGACTACCTTTTGTTTTTGCGCCGTAGCTCTGCCAGCACCTAGGGAAACCTAGCAAACCTATACATTTTTAAAAACTAGACACCCAGGGCAATTTGGGATGGGGCGACTCGTCTGCCTACCCCCAGGTTTTGTTACCCAGAATCCCTTGCAAACCTAAAAATTTGACAAAAAAAACACATTTTCCGCACATTTCTGTGTTGGAAAGTTCTGGAATCTGCGTGGATCAACAAATTTCCACCCACCCAGCGTGCCCCCTGGTCTCCCAAAAAAATGGTACCTCACTTGCGTGGGTAGGCATAGTGGCTGCGACATGAAACAGCGCAAAACGCAGCATGGTCGCACCTCAATTTCCCAGTGAAATTTAGCACGTTTCGGACAAAAAGACTACCTTTTGTTTTTGTGCCGTAGCTCTGCCAGGACCTAGGGAAACCTAGCAAACCTATACATTTTTGAAAACTAGACACCCAGGGCAATTCAGGATGGGGTGACTCGTCTGCCTACCCCCAGGTTTTGTTACCCAGAATCCCTTGCAAACCTACAAATTTGACAAAAAAACATATTTTCCTCACATTTCTGTGGTGGAAAGTTCTGGAATCTGCGTGGATCAACAAATTTCCACCCACCCAGCGTGCCCCCAGGTCTCTCGAAAAAAATGGTACCTCACTTGCGTGGGTAGGCATAGTGGCTGCGACATGAAACAGCGCAAAACGCAGCATGGTCGCACCTCAATTTCCCAGTGAAATTTAGCACGTTTTGGACAAAAAGACTACCTTTTGTTTTTGCGCCGTAGCTCTGCCAGCACCTAGGGAAACCTAGCAAACCTATACATTTTTGAAAACTAGACACCCAGGGCAATTCAGGATGGGGTGAGTCGTCTGCCTACCCCCAGGTTTTGTTACCCAGAATCCCTTGTAAACATAAAAAGTTGACCAAAAAAACACATTTTTCTCACATTTCTGTGGTGGAAAGTTCTGGAATCTGCGTGGATCAACAAATTTCCACCCACCCAGCGTGCCCCCAGGTCTCCCAAAAAAAATTGGTACCTCACTTGCATGGGTAGGCATAGTGGCTGCGACATGAAACAGCGCAAAACGCAGCATGGTCGCACCTCAATTTCCCAGTGAAATTTAGCACGTTTTGGACAAAAAGACTACCTTTTGTTTTTGCGCCGTAGCTCTGCCAGCACCTAGGGAAACCTAGCAAACCTATACATTTTTGAAAACTAGACACCCAGCGCAATTCAGGATGGGGTGAGTCGTCTGCCTACCCCCAGGTTTTGTTACCCAGAATCCCTTGTAAACATAAAAAGTTGACCAAAAAACCACATTTTTCTCACATTTCTGTGGTGGAAAGTTCTGGAATCTGCGGGGATCAACAAATTTCCACCCACCCAGCGTGCCCCCAGGTCTCCCGAAAAAAAATGGTACCTCATTTGCGTGGGTAGGCATAGTGGCTGCGACATGAAACAGCGCAAAACGCAGCATGGTCGCACCTCAATTTCCCAGTGAAATTTAGCACGTTTCGGACAAAAAGACTACCTTTTGTTTTTGCGCCGTAGCTCTGCCAGCACCTAGGGAAACCTAGCAAACCTATACATTTTTAAAAACTAGACACCCAGGGCAATTCGGGATGGGGTGACTCGTCTGCCTACCCCCAGGTTTTGTTACCCAGAATCCCTTGCAAACCTAAAAATTTGACAAAAAAAACAAATTTTCCGCACATTTCTGTGTTGGAAAGTTCTGGAATCTGCGTGGATCAACAAATTTCCACCCACCCAGCGTGCCCCCTGGTCTCCCAAAAAAATTGTACCTCACTTGCATGGGTAGGCCTAGTGGCTGCGACATGAAACAGCGCAAAACGCAGCATGGTCGCACCTCAATTTCCCAGTGAAATTTAGCACGTTTCGGACAAAAAGACTACCTTTTGTTTTTGCGCCGTAGCTCTGCCAGGACCTAGGGAAACCTAGCAAACCTATACATTTTTGAAAACTAGACACCCAGGGCAATTCAGGATGGGGTGACCGTCTGCCTACCCCCAGGTTTTGTTACCCTGAATCCCTTGCAAACCTAAAAATTTGACAAAAAAACACATTTTCCTCACATTTCTGTGGTGGAAAGTTCTGGAATCTGCGTGGATCAACAAATTTCCACCCACCCAGCGTGCCCCCAGGTCTCTCGAAAAAAATGGTACCTCACTTGCGTGGGTAGGCATAGTGGCTGCGACATGAAACAGCGCAAAACGCAGCATGGTCGCACCTCAATTTCCCAGTGAAATTTAGCACGTTTTGGACAAAAAGACTACCTTTTGTTTTTGCGTCGTAGCTCTGCCAGCACCTAGGGAAACCTAGCACACCTATACATTTTTAAAAACTAGACACCCAGGGCAATTCGGGATGGGGTGACTCGTCTGCCTACCCCCAGGTTTTGTTACCCAGAATCCCTTGCAAACCTAAAAATGTGACAAAAAAAACACATTTTCCGCACATTTCTGTGTTGGAAAGTTCTGGAATCTGCGTGGATCAACAAATTTCCACCCACCCAGCGTGCCCCCAGGTCTCCCAAAAAAAATTGGTACCTCACTTGCATGGGTAGGCATAGTGGCTGCGACATGAAACCGTGCAAAACGCAGCATGGTCGCACCTCAATTTTCCAGTGAAATTTAGCACGTTTTGGACAAAAAGACTACCTTTGGTTTTTGCGCCGTAGCTTGGCCAGCACCTAGGGAAACCTAGCAAACCTATACATTTTTGAAAACTAGACACCCAGGGCAATTCAGGATGGGGTGAGTCGTCTGCCTACCCCCAGGTTTTGTTACCCAGAATCCCTTGTAAACATAAAAAGTTGACCAAAAAAACACATTTTTCTCACATTTCTGTGGTGGAAAGTTCTGGAATCTGCGGGGATCAACAAATTTCCACCCACCCAGCGTGCCCCCAGGTCTCCCGAAAAAAATGGTACCTCACTTGCGTGGGTAGGCATAGTGGCTGCGACATGAAACAGCGCAAAACGCAGCATGGTCGCACCTCAATTTCCCAGTGAAATTTAGCACGTTTCGGACAAAAAGACTACCTTTTGTTTTTGCGCCGTAGCTCTGCCAGCACCTAGGGAAACCTAGCAAACCTATACATTTTTAAAAACTAGACACCCAGGGCAATTTGGGATGGGGCGACTCGTCTGCCTACCCCCAGGTTTTGTTACCCAGAATCCCTTGCAAACCTAAAAATTTGACAAAAAAAACACATTTTCCGCACATTTCTGTGTTGGAAAGTTCTGGAATCTGCGTGGATCAACAAATTTCCACCCACCCAGCGTGCCCCCTGGTCTCCCAAAAAAAATGGTACCTCACTTGCATGGGTAGGCCTAGTGGCTGCGACATGAAACAGTGCAAAACGCAGCATGGTCGCACCTCAATTTCCCAGTGAAATTTAGCACGTTTTGGACAAAAAGACTACCTTTTGTTTTTGCGCCGTAGCTCTGCCAGGACCTAGGGAAACCTAGCAAACCTATACATTTTTGAAAACTAGACACCCAGGGCAATTCAGGATGGGGTGACTCGTCTGCCTACCCCCAGGTTTTGTTACCCAGAATCCCTTGCAAACCTACAAATTTGACAAAAAACACATTTTCCTCACATTTCTGTGGTGGAAAGTTCTGGAATCTGCGTGGATCAACAAATTTCCACCCACCCAGCGTGCCCCCAGGTCTCTCGAAAAAAATGGTACCTCACTTGCGTGGGTAGGCATAGTGGCTGCGACATGAAACAGCGCAAAACGCAGCATGGTCGCACCTCAATTTCCCAGTGAAATTTAGCACGTTTCGGACAAAAAGACTACCTTTTGTTTTTGCGCCGTAGCTCTGCCAGGACCTAGGGAAACCTAGCAAACCTATACATTTTTGAAAACTAGACACCCAGGGCAATTCAGGATGGGGTGACTCGTCTGCCTACCCCCAGGTTTTGTTACCCAGAATCCCTTGCAAACCTACAAATTTGACAAAAAAACACATTTTCCTCACATTTCTGTGGTGGAAAGTTCTGGAATCTGCGTGGATCAACAAATTTCCACCCACCCAGCGTGCCCCCAGGTCTCTCGAAAAAAATGGTACCTCACTTGCGTGGGTAGGCATAGTGGCTGCGACATGAAACAGCGCAAAACGCAGCATGGTCGCACCTCAATTTCCCAGTGAAATTTAGCACGTTTTGGACAAAAAGACTACCTTTTGTTTTTGCGCCGTAGCTCTGCCAGCACCTAGGGAAACCTAGCAAACCTATACATTTTTGAAAACTAGACACCCAGGGCAATTCAGGATGGGGTGAGTCGTCTGCCTACCCCCCGGTTTTGTTACCCAGAATCCCTTGTACACATAAAAAGTTGACCAAAAAAACACATTTTTCTCACATTTCTGTGGTGGAAAGTTCTGGAATCTGCGTGGATCAACAAATTTCCACCCACCCAGCGTGCCGCCAGGTCTCCCAAAAAAAATTGGTACCTCACTTGCATGGGTAGGCATAGTGGCTGCGACATGAAACAGCGCAAAACGCAGCATGGTCGCACCTCAATTTCCCAGTGAAATTTAGCACGTTTTGGACAAAAAGACTACCTTTTGTTTTTGCGCCGTAGCTCTGCCAGCACCTAGGGAAACCTAGCAAACCTATACATTTTTGAAAACTAGACACCCAGGGCAATTCAGGATGGGGTGAGTCGTCTGCCTACCCCCAGGTTTTGTTACCCAGAATCCCTTGTAAACATAAAAAGTTGACCAAAAAACCACATTTTTCTCACATTTCTGTGGTGGAAAGTTCTGGAATCTGCGGGGATCAACAAATTTCCACCCACCCAGCGTGCCCCCAGGTCTCCCGAAAAAAAATGGTACCTCATTTGCGTGGGTAGGCATAGTGGCTGCGACATGAAACAGCGCAAAACGCAGCATGGTCGCACCTCAATTTCCCAGTGAAATTTAGCACGTTTCGGACAAAAAGACTACCTTTTGTTTTTGCGCCGTAGCTCTGCCAGCACCTAGGGAAACCTAGCAAACCTATACATTTTTAAAAACTAGACACCCAGGGCAATTCGGGATGGGGTGACTCGTCTGCCTACCCCCAGGTTTTGTTACCCAGAATCCATTGCAAACCTAAAAATTTGACAAAAAAAACAAATTTTCCGCACATTTCTGTGTTAGAAAGTTCTGGAATCTGCGTGGATCAACAAATTTCCACCCACCCAGCGTGCCCCCTGGTCTCCCAAAAAAATTGTACCTCACTTGCATGGGTAGGCCTAGTGGCTGCGACATGAAACAGCGCAAAACGCAGCATGGTCGCACCTCAATTTCCCAGTGAAATTTAGCACGTTTCGGACAAAAAGACTACCTTTTGTTTTTGCGCCGTAGCTCTGCCAGCACCTAGGGAAACCTAGCAAACCTATACATTTTTAAAAACTAGACACCCAGGGCAATTCGGGATGGGGCGACTCGTCTGCCTACCCCCAGGTTTTGTTACCCAGAATCCCTTGCAAACCTAAAAATTTGACAAAAAAAACACATTTTCCGCACATTTCTGTGTTGGAAAGTTCTGGAATCTGCGTGGATCAACAAATTTCCACCCACCCAGCGTGCCCCCTGGTCTCCCAAAAAAATGGTACCTCACTTGCATGGGTAGGCCTAGTGGCTGCGACATGAAACAGCGCAAAACGCAGCATGGTCGCACCTCAATTTCCCAGTGAAATTTAGCACGTTTCGGACAAAAAGACTACCTTTTGTTTTTGCGCCGTAGCTCTGCCAGGACCTAGGGAAACCTAACAAACCTATACATTTTTGAAAACTAGACACCCAGGGCAATTCAGGATGGGGTGACTCGTCTGCCTACCCCCAGGTTTTGTTACCCAGAATCCCTTGCAAACCTACAAATTTGACAAAAAAACACATTTTCCTCACATTTCTGTGGTGGAAAGTTCTGGAATCTGCGTGGATCAACAAATTTCCACCCACCCAGCGTGCCCCTAGGTCTCTCGAAAAAAATGGTACCTCACTTGCGTGGGTAGGCATAGTGGCTGCGACATGAAACAGCGCAAAACGCAGCATGGTCGCACCTCAATTTCCCAGTGAAATTTAGCACGTTTCGGACAAAAAGACTACCTTTTGTTTTTGCGCCGTAGCTCTGCCAGGACCTAGGGAAACCTAGCAAACCTATACATTTTTGAAAACTAGACACCCAGGGCAATTCAGGATGGGGTGACTCGTCTGCCTACCCCCAGGTTTTGTTACCCAGAATCCCTTGCAAACCTACAAATTTGACAAAAAAACACATTTTCCTCACATTTCTGTGGTGGAAAGTTCTGGAATCTGCGTGGATCAACAAATTTCCACCCACCCAGCGTGCCCCCAGGTCTCTCGAAAAAAATGGTACCTCACTTGCGTGGGTAGGCATAGTGGCTGCGACATGAAACAGTGCAAAACGCAGCATGGTCGCACCTCAATTTCACAGTGAAATTTAGCACGTTTTGGACAAAAAGACTACCTTTTGTTTTTGCGCCGTAGCTCTGCCAGCACCTAGGGAAACCTAGCAAACCTATACATTTTTGAAAACTAGACACCCAGGGCAATTCAGGATGGGGTGAGTCGTCTGCCTACCCCCAGGTTTTGTTACCCAGAATCCCTTGTAAACATAAAAAGTTGACCAAAAAACACATTTTTCTCACATTTCTGTGGTGGAAAGTTCTGGAATCTGCGTGGATCAACAAATTTCCACCCACCCAGCGTGCCGCCAGGTCTCCCAAAAAAAATTGGTAACTCACTTGCATGGGTAGGCATAGTGGCTGCGACATGAAACAGCGCAAAACGCAGCATGGTCGCACCTCAATTTCCCAGTGAAATTTAGCACGTTTTGGACAAAAAGACTACCTTTTGTTTTTGCGCCGTAGCTCTGCCAGCACCTAGGGAAACCTAGCAAACCTATACATTTTTGAAAACTAGACACCCAGGGCAATTCAGGATGGGGTGAGTCGTCTGCCTACCCCCAGGTTTTGTTACCCAGAATCCCTTGTAAACATAAAAAGTTGACCAAAAAACACATTTTTCTCACATTTCTGTGGTGGAAAGTTCTGGAATCTGCGGGGATCAACAAATTTCCACCCACCCAGCGTGCCCCCAGGTCTCCCGAAAAAAAATGGTACCTCATTTGCGTGGGTAGGCATAGTGGCTGCGACATGAAACAGCGCAAAACGCAGCATGGTCGCACCTCAATTTCCCAGTGAAATTTAGCACGTTTCGGACAAAAAGACTACCTTTTGTTTTTGCGCCGTAGCTCTGCCAGCACCTAGGGAAACCTAGCAAACCTATACATTTTTAAAAACTAGACACCCAGGGCAATTCGGGATGGGGTGACTCGTCTGCCTACCCCCAGGTTTTGTTACCCAGAATCCCTTGCAAACCTAAAAATTTGACAAAAAAAACAAATTTTCCGCACATTTCTGTGTTGGAAAGTTCTGGAATCTGCGTGGATCAACAAATTTCCACCCACCCAGCGTGCCCCCTGGTCTCCCAAAAAAATTGTACCTCACTTGCATGGGTAGGCCTAGTGGCTGCGACATGAAACAGCGCAAAACGCAGCATGGTCGCACCTCAATTTCCCA
The DNA here is from genome assembly GCF_964261635.1 of Lissotriton helveticus. Lineage (NCBI taxonomy): Eukaryota > Metazoa > Chordata > Amphibia > Caudata > Salamandridae > Lissotriton > Lissotriton helveticus. Next base: position 912,448,268 of record NC_136059.1, on the reverse strand, counting down.
GTGAAATTTAGCACGTTTCGGACAAAAAGACTACCTTTTGTTTTTGCGCCGTAGCTCTGCCAGGACCTAGGGAAACCTAGCAAACCTATACATTTTTGAAAACTAGACACCCAGGGCAATTCAGGATGGGGTGACCCGTCTGCCTACCCCCAGGTTTTGTTACCCAGAATCCCTTGCAAACCTAAAAATTTGACAAAAAAACACATTTTCCTCACATTTCTGTGGTGGAAAGTTCTGGAATCTGCGTGGATCAACAAATTTCCACCCACCCAGCGTGCCCCCAGGTCTCTCGAAAAAAATGGTACCTCACTTGCGTGGGTAGGCATAGTGGCTGCGACATGAAACAGCGCAAAACGCAGCATGGTCGCATCTCAATTTCCCAGTGAAATTTAGCACGTTTTGGACAAAAAGACTACCTTTTGTTTTTGCGCCGTAGCTCTGCCAGCACCTATGGAAACCTAGCAAACCTATACATTTTTTAAAACTAGACAACCAGGGCAATTCAGGATGGGGTGACTCGTCTGCCTACCCCCAGGTTTTGTTACCCAGAATCCCTTGCAAACATAAAAAGTTGACCAAAAAAACACATTTTTCTCACATTTCTGTGGTGGAAAGTTCTGGAATCTGCGTGGATCAACAAATTTCCACCCACCCAGCGTGCCGCCAGGTCTCCCAAAAAAAATTGGTACCTCACTTGCATGGGTAGGCATAGTGGCTGCGACATGAAACAGCGCAAAACGCAGCATGGTCGCACCTCAATTTCCCAGTGAAATTTAGCACGTTTTGGACAAAAAGACTACCTTTTGTTTTTGCGCCGTAGCTCTGCCAGCACCTAGGGAAACCTAGCAAACCTATACATTTTTGAAAACTAGACACCCAGGGCAATTCAGGATGGGGTGAGTCGTCTGCCTACCCCCAGGTTTTGTTACCCAGAATCCCTTGTAAACATAAAAAGTTGACCAAAAAACCACATTTTTCTCACATTTCTGTGGTGGAAAGTTCTGGAATCTGCGGGGATCAACAAATTTCCACCCACCCAGCGTGCCCCCAGGTCTCCCGAAAAAAAATGGTACCTCATTTGCGTGGGTAGGCATAGTGGCTGCGACATGAAACAGCGCAAAACGCAGCATGGTCGCACCTCAATTTCCCAGTGAAATTTAGCACGTTTCGGACAAAAAGACTACCTTTTGTTTTTGCGCCGTAGCTCTGCCAGCACCTAGGGAAACCTAGCAAACCTATACATTTTTAAAAACTAGACACCCAGGGCAATTCGGGATGGGGTGACTCGTCTGCCTACCCCCAGGTTTTGTTACCCAGAATCCCTTGCAAACCTAAAAATTTGACAAAAAAAACAAATTTTCCGCACATTTCTGTGTTGGAAAGTTCTGGAATCTGCGTGGATCAACAAATTTCCACCCACCCAGCGTGCCCCCTGGTCTCCCAAAAAAATTGTACCTCACTTGCATGGGTAGGCCTAGTGGCTGCGACATGAAACAGCGCAAAACGCAGCATGGTCGCACCTCAATTTCCCAGTGAAATTTAGCACGTTTCGGACAAAAAGACTACCTTTTGTTTTTGCGCCGTAGCTCTGCCAGGACCTAGGGAAACCTAGCAAACCTATACATTTTTGAAAACTAGACACCCAGGGCAATTCAGGATGGGGTGACCCGTCTGCCTACCCCCAGGTTTTGTTACCCAGAATCCCTTGCAAACCTAAAAATTTGACAAAAAAACACATTTTCCTCACATTTCTGTGGTGGAAAGTTCTGGAATCTGCGTGGATCAACAAATTTCCACCCACCCAGCGTGCCCCCAGGTCTCTCGAAAAAAATGGTACCTCACTTGCGTGGGTAGGCATAGTGGCTGCGACATGAAACAGCGCAAAATGCAGCATGGTCGCACCTCAATTTCCCAGTGAAATTTAGCACGTTTTGGACAAAAAGACTACCTTTTGTTTTTGCGCCGTAGCTCTGCCAGCACCTATGGAAACCTAGCAAACCTATACATTTTTTAAAACTAGACAACCAGGGCAATTCAGGATGGGGTGACTCGTCTGCCTACCCCCAGGTTTTGTTACCCAGAATCCCTTGCAAACCTAAAAATTTGACAAAACAAACACATTTTCCGCACATTTCTGTGTTGGAAAGTTCTGGAATCTGCGTGGATCAACACATTTCCACCCACCCAGCGTGCCCCCAGGTCTCCCAAAAAAAATGGTACCTCACTTGCATGGGTAGGCCTAGTGGCTGCGACATGAAACAGCGCAAAACGCAGCATGGTCGCACCTCAATTTCCCAGTGAAATTTAGCACGTTTCGGACAAAAAGACTACCTTTTGTTTTTGCGCCGTAGCTCTGCCAGGACCTAGGGAAACCTAGCAAACCTATACATTTTTGAAAACTAGACACCCAGGGCAATTCAGGATGGGGTGACTCGTCTGCCTACCCCCAGGTTTTGTTATCCAGAATCCCTTGCAAACCTACAAATTTGACCAAAAAACACATTTTCCTCACATTTCTGTGGTGGAAAGTTCTGGAATCTGCGTGGATCAACAAATTTCCACCCACCCAGCGTGCCCCCAGGTCTCTCGAAAAAAATGGTACCTCACTTGCGTGGGTAGGCATAGTGGCTGCGACATGAAACAGCGCAAAACGCAGCATGGTCGCACCTCAATTTCCCAGTGAAATTTAGCACGTTTTGGACAAAAAACTACCTTTTGTTTTTGCACCGTAGCTCTGCCAGCACCTATGGAAACCTAGCAAACCTATACATTTTTGAAAACTAGACAACCAGGACAATTCAGGATGGGGTGACTCGTCTGCCTACCCCCAGGTTTTGTTACCCAGAATCCCTTGCAAACATAAAAATTTGACCAAAAAAACACATTTTCCTCACATTTCTGTGGTGGAAAGTTCTGGAATCTGCATGGATCAACAAATTTCCACCCACCCAGCGTGCCCACAGGTCTCCCGAAAAAAATGGTACCTCACTTGCGTGGGTAGGCATAGTGGCTGCGACATGAAACAGTGAAAAGCGCAGCATGGTCGCACCTCAATTTCCCAGTGAAATTTAGCACGTTTTGGACAAAAAGACTACCTTTTGTTTTTGCGCCGTAGCTCTGCCAGCAACTAGGGAAACCTAGCAAACCTATACATATTTGAAAACTAGACACCCAGGGCAATTCAGGGTGGGGTGAATCGTCTGCCTACACCCAGGTTTTGTTACCCAGAATCCCTTGCAAACATAAAAAGTTGACCAAAAAAACACATTTTTCTCATATTTCTGTGGTGGAAAGTTCTGGAATCTGTGGGGATCAACAAATTTCCACCCACCCAGCATGCCCCCAGGTCTCCCGAAAAAAATGGTACCTCACTTGCGTGGGTAGGCATAGTGGCTGCGACATGAAACAGCGCAAAACGCAGCATGGTCGCACCTCAATTTCCCAGTGAAATTTAGCACGTTTTGGACAAAAAGACTACCTTTTGTTTTTGCGCCGTAGCTCTGCCAGCACCTAGGGAAACCTAGCACACCTATACATTTTTAAAAACTAGACACCCAGGGCAATTCGGGATGGGGTGACTCGTCTGCCTACCCCCAGGTTTTGTTACCCAGAATCCCTTGCAAACCTAAAAATGTGACAAACAAAACACATTTTCCGCACATTTCTGTGTTGGAAAGTTCTGGAATCTGCGTGGATCAACAAATTTCCACCCACCCAGCGTGCCCCCAGGTCTCCCCAAAAAAATTGGTACCTCACTTGCATGGGTAGGCATAGTGGCTGCGACATGAAACCGCGCAAAACGCAGCATGGTCGCACCTCAATTTTCCAGTGAAATTTAGCACGTTTTGGACAAAAAGACTACCTTTTGTTTTTGCGCCGTAGCTCTGCCAGCACCTAGGGAAACCTAGCAAACCTATACATTTTTGAAAACTAGACACCCAGGGCAATTCAGGATGGGGTGAGTCGTCTGCCTACCCCCAGGTTTTGTTACCCAGAATCCCTTGTAAACATAAAAAGTTGACCAAAAAAACACATTTTTCTCACATTTCTGTGGTGGAAAGTTCTGGAATCTGCGGGGATCAACAAATTTCCACCCACCCAGCGTGCCCCCAGGTCTCCCGAAAAAAATGGTACCTCACTTGCGTGGGTAGGCATAGTGGCTGCGACATGAAACAGCGCAAAACGCAGCATGGTCCCACCTCAATTTCCCACGAAATTTAGCACGTTTTGGACAAAAAGACTACCTTTTGTTTTTGCGCCGTAGCTCTGCCAGCACCTATGGAAACCTAGCAAACCTATACATTTTTGAAAACTAGACAACCAGGGCAATTCAGGATGGGGTGACTCGTCTGCCTACCCCCAGGTTTTGTTACCCAGAATCCCTTGCAAACCTAAAAATTTGACCAAAAAAACACATTTTCCGCACATTTCTGTGTTGGAAAGTTCTGGAATCTGCGTGGATCAACACATTTCCACCCACCCAGCGTGCCCCCAGGTCTCCCAAAAAAAATTGTACCTCACTTGCATGGGTAGGCCTAGTGGCTGCGACATGAAACAGGGCAAAACGTAGCATGGTCGCACCTCAATTTCCCAGTGAAATTTAGCACGTTTCGGACAAAAAGACTACCTTTTGTTTTTGCGCCGTAGCTCTGCCAGGACCTAGGGAAACCTAGCAAACCTATACATTTTTGAAAACTAGACACCCAGGGCAATTCAGGATGGGGTGACTCGTCTGCCTACCCCCAGGTTTTGTTACCCAGAATCCCTTGCAAACCTAAAAATTTGACCAAAAAACACATTTTCCTCACATTTCTGTGGTGGAAAGTTCTGGAATCTGCGTGGATCAACAAATTTCCACCCACCCAGCGTGCCCCCAGGTCTCTCGAAAAAAATGATACCTCACTTGCGTGGGTAGGCATAGTGGCTGCGACATGAAACAGCGCAAAACGCAGCATGGTCGCACCTCAATTTCCCAGTGAAATTTAGCACGTTATGGACAAAAAGACTACCTTTTGTTTTTGCACCGTAGCTCTGTCAGCACCTATGGAAACCTAGCAAACCTATACATTTTTGAAAACTAGACAACCAGGGCAATTCAGGATGGGGTGACTCGTCTGCCTACCCCCAGGTTTTGTTACCCAGAATCCCTTGCAAACCAAACAATTTGACAAAAAAACACATTTTTCTCACATTTCTGTGGTGGAAAGTTCTGGAATCTGCGTGGATCAACAAATTTTCACCAACCCAGCGTGCCCCCAGGTCTCCCGAAAAAAATGGTACCTCACTTGCGTGGGTAGGCATAGTGGCTGCGACATGAAACAGCGCAAAACGCAGCATGGTCGCACCTCAATTTCCCAGTGAAATTTAGCACGTTTCGGACAAAAAGACTACCTTTTGTTTTTGCGCCGTAGCTCTGCCAGCACCTAGGGGAACCTAGTAAACCTATACATTTTTGTAAACTAGACACCCAGGGAAATTCAGGATGGGGTGACTCGTCTGCCTACCCCCAGGTGTTGTTACCCAGAATCCCTTGCAAACCTAAATATTTGACAAAAAAAACACATTTTCCTCACATTTCTGTGGTGGAAAGTTCTGGAATCTGCGTGGATCAACAAATTTCCACCCACCCAGCGTGCCCCCAGGTCTCCTGAAAAAATGGTACCTCACTTGCGTGGGTAGGCATAGTGGCTGCGACATGAAACAGCGCAAAACGCAGCATGGTCGCACCTCAATTTCCCAGTGAAATTTAGCACGCTTTGGACAAAAAGACTACCTTTTCTTTTTGCGCCGAAGCTCTGCCAGCACCTAGGGAAACCTAGCAAACCTATACATTTTTGAAAACTAGACACCCAGGGAAATTCAGGATGGGGTGACTCGTCTGCCTACCCCCAGGTGTTGTTACCCAGAATCCCTTGCAAACCTAAATATTTGACAAAAAAACACATTTTCCTCACATTTCTGTGGTGGAAAGTTCTGGAATCTGCGTGGATCAACAAATTTCCACCCACCCAGCGTGCCCCCAGGTCTCCTGAAAAAATGGTACCTCACTTGCGTGGGTAGGCATAGTGGCTGCGACATGAAACAGCGCAAAACGCAGCATGGTCGCACCTCAATTTCCCAGTGAAATTTAGCACGTTTCGGACAAAAAGACTACCTTTTGTTTTTGCGCCATAGCTCTGCCAGCACCTAGGGGAACCTAGTAAACCTATACATTTTTGTAAACTAGACACCCAGGGAAATTCAGGATGGGGTGACTCGTCTGCCTACCCCCAGGTGTTGTTACCCAGAATCCCTTGCAAACCTAAATATTTGACAAAAAAAACACATTTTCCTCACATTTCTGTGGTGGAAAGTTCTGGAATCTGCGTGGATCAACAAATTTCCACCCACCCAGCGTGCCCACAGGTCTCCCGAAAAAAATGGTACCTCACTTGCGTGGGTAGGCATAGTGGCTGCGACATGAAACAGTGAAAAACGCAGCATGGTCGCACCTCAATTTCCCAGTGAAATTTAGCACGTTTTGGACAAAAAGACTACCTTTTGTTTTTGCGCCGTAGCTCTGCCAGCAACTAGGGAAACCTAGCAAACCTATACATATTTGAAAACTAGACACCCAGGGCAATTCAGGGTGGGTTGAATCGTCGGCCTACACCCAGGTTTTGTTACCCAGAATCCCTTGCAAACATAAAAAGTTGACCAAAAAAACACATTTTTCTCATATTTCTGTGGTGGAAAGTTCTGGAATCTGTGGGGATCAACAAATTTCCACCCACCCAGCATGCCCCCAGGTCTCCCGAAAAAAATGGTACCTCACTTGCGTGGGTAGGCATAGTGGCTGCGACATGAAACAGCGCAAAACGCAGCATGGTCGCACCTCAATTTCCCAGTGAAATTTAGCACGTTTTGGACAAAAAGACTACCTTTTGTTTTTGCGCCGTAGCTCTGCCAGCACCTAGGGAAACCTAGCACACCTATACATTTTTAAAAACTAGACACCCAGGGCAATTCGGGATGGGGTGACTCGTCTGCCTACCCCCAGGTTTTGTTACCCAGAATCCCTTGCAAACCTAAAAATGTGACAAACAAAACACATTTTCCGCACATTTCTGTGTTGGAAAGTTCTGGAATCTGCGTGGATCAACAAATTTCCACCCACCCAGCGTGCCCCCAGGTCTCCCCAAAAAAATTGGTACCTCACTTGCATGGGTAGGCATAGTGGCTGCGACATGAAACCGCGCAAAACGCAGCATGGTCGCACCTCAATTTTCCAGTGAAATTTAGCACGTTTTGGACAAAAAGACTACCTTTTGTTTTTGCGCCGTAGCTCTGCCAGCACCTAGGGAAACCTAGCAAACCTATACATTTTTGAAAACTAGACACCCAGGGCAATTCAGGATGGGGTGAGTCGTCTGCCTACCCCCAGGTTTTGTTACCCAGAATCCCTTGTAAACATAAAAAGTTGACCAAAAAAACACATTTTTCTCACATTTCTGTGGTGGAAAGTTCTGGAATCTGCAGGGATCAACAAATTTCCACCCACCCAGCGTGCCCCCAGGTCTCCCGAAAAAAATGGTACCTCACTTGCGTGGGTAGGCATAGTGGCTGCGACATGAAACAGCGCAAAACGCAGCATGGTCCCACCTCAATTTCCCACGAAATTTAGCACGTTTTGGACAAAAAGACTACCTTTTGTTTTTGCGCCGTAGCTCTGCCAGCACCTATGGAAACCTAGCAAACCTATACATTTTTGAAAACTAGACAACCAGGGCAATTCAGGATGGGGTGACTCGTCTGCCTACCCCCAGGTTTTGTTACCCAGAATCCCTTGCAAACCTAAAAATTTGACCAAAAAAACACATTTTCCGCACATTTCTGTGTTGGAAAGTTCTGGAATCTGCGTGGATCAACACATTTCCACCCACCCAGCGTGCCCCCAGGTCTCCCAAAAAAAATTGTACCTCACTTGCATGGGTAGGCCTAGTGGCTGCGACATGAAACAGGGCAAAACGTAGCATGGTCGCACCTCAATTTCCCAGTGAAATTTAGCACGTTTCGGACAAAAAGACTACCTTTTGTTTTTGCGCCGTAGCTCTGCCAGGACCTAGGGAAACCTAGCAAACCTATACATTTTTTAAAACTAGACACCCAGGGCAATTCAGGATGGGGTGACTCGTCTGCCTACCCCCAGGTTTTGTTACCCAGAATCCCTTGCAAACCTAAAAATTTGACCAAAAAACACATTTTCCTCACATTTCTGTGGTGGAAAGTTCTGGAATCTGCGTGGATCAACAAATTTCCACCCACCCAGCGTGCCCCCAGGTCTCCTGAAAAAATGGTACCTCACTTGCGTGGGTAGGCATAGTGGCTGCGACATGAAACAGCGCAAAACGCAGCATGGTCGCACCTCAATTTCCCAGTGAAATTTAGCACGCTTTGGACAAAAAGACTACCTTTTCTTTTTGCGCCGAAGCTCTGCCAGCACCTAGGGAAACCTAGCAAACCTATAAATTTTTGAAAACTAGACACCCAGGGAAATTCAGGATGGGGTGACTCGTCTGCCTACCCCCAGGTGTTGTTACCCAGAATCCCTTGCAAACCTAAATATTTGACAAAAAAAACACATTTTCCTCACATTTCTGTGGTGGAAAGTTCTGGAATCTGCGTGGATCAACAAATTTCCACCCACCCAGCGTGCCCCCAGGTCTCCTGAAAAAATGGTACCTCACTTGCGTGGGTAGGCATAGTGGCTGCGACATGAAACAGCGCAAAACGCAGCATGGTCGCACCTCAATTTCCCAGTGAAATTTAGCACGTTTCGGACAAAAAGACTACCTTTTGTTTTTGCGCCGTAGCTCTGCCAGCACCTAGGGGAACCTAGTAAACCTATACATTTTTGTAAACTAGACACCCAGGGAAATTCAGGATGGGGTGACTCGTCTGCCTACCCCCAGGTGTTGTTACCCAGAATCCCTTGCAAACCTAAATATTTGACAAAAAAAACACATTTTCCTCACATTTCTGTGGTGGAAAGTTCTGGAATCTGCGTGGATCAACAAATTTCCACCCACCCAGCGTGCCCACAGGTCTCCCGAAAAAAATGGTACCTCACTTGCGTGGGTAGGCATAGTGGCTGCGACATGAAACAGTGAAAAACGCAGCATGGTCGCACCTCAATTTCCCAGTGAAATTTAGCACGTTTTGGACAAAAAGACTACCTTTTCTTTTTGCGCCGTAGCTCTGCCAGCACCTAGGGAAACCTAGCAAACCTATAAATTTTTGAAAACTAGACAGCCAGGGCAATGAAGGATGGGGTGACTCGTCTGCCTACCCCCAGGTTTTGTTACCCAGAATCCCTTGCAAACATAAAAATTTGACCAAAAAAACACATTTTCCTCACATTTCTGTGGTGGAAAGTTCTGGAATCTGCGTGGATCAACAAATTTCCACCCACCCAGCGTGCCCCCAGGTCTCCCAAAAAAAATTGATACCTCACTTGCATGGGTAGGCATAGTGGCTGCGACATGAAACAGCGCAAAACGCAGCATGGTCGCACCTCAATTTCCCAGTGAAATTTAGCACGTTTTGGACAAAAAGACTACCTTTTGTTTTTGCGCCGTAGCTCTGCCAGCACCTGGGGAAACCTAGCAAACCTATACATATTTGAAAACTAGACACCCAGGGCAATTCAGGGTGGGGTGAATCGTCTGCCTACACCCAGGTTTTGTTACCCAGAATCCCTTGCAAACATAAAAAGTTGACCAAAAAAACACATTTTTCTCACATTTCTGTGGTGGAAAGTTCTGGAATCTGCGGGGATCAACAAATTTCCACCCACCCAGCGTGCCCCCAGGTCTCCCGAAAAAAATGGTACCTCACTTGCGTGGGTAGGCATAGTGGCTGCGACATGAAACAGCGCAAAACGCAGCATGGTCGCACCTCAATTTCCCAGTGAAATTTAGCACGTTTTGGACAAAAAGACTACCTTTTGTTTTTGCGCCGTAGCTCTGCCAGCACCTAGGGAAACCTAGCAAACCTATACATTTTTAAAAACTAGACACCCAGGGCAATTCGGGATGGGGTGACCCGTCTGCCTACCCCCAGGTTTTGTTACCCAGAATCCCTTGCAAACCTAAAAATGTGACAAAAAAAACACATTTTCCGCACATTTCTGTGTTGGAAAGTTCTGGAATTTGCGTGGATCAACAAATTTCCACCCACCCAGCGTGCCCCCAGGTCTCCCCAAAAAAATTGTTACCTCACTTGCATGGGTAGGCATAGTGGCTGCGACATGAAACAGCGCAAAACGCAGCATGGTCGCACCTCAATTTCCCAGTGAAATTTAGCACGTTTTGGACAAAAATACTACCTTTTGTTTTTGCGCCGTAGCTCTGCCAGCACCTAGGGAAACCTAGCTAACCTATACATTTTTGAAAACTAGACACCCAGGGCAATTCAGGATGGGGTGAGTCGTCTGCCTACCCCCAGGTTTTGTTACCCAGAATCCCTTGTAAACATAAAAAGTTGACCAAAAAAACACATTTTTCTCACATTTCTGTGGTGGAAAGTTCTGGAATCTGCAGAGATCAACAAATTTCCACCCACCCAGCGTGCCCCCAGGTCTCCCGAAAAAAATGGTACCTCACTTGCGTGGGTAGGCATAGTGGCTGCGACATGAAACAGCGCAAAACGCAGCATGGTCGCACCTCAATTTCCCAGTGAAATTTAGCACGTTTTGGACAAAAAGACTACCTTTTGTTTTTGCGCCGTAGCTCTGCCAGCACCTAGGGAAACCTAGCAAACCTATACATTTTTAAAAACTAGACACCCAGGGCAATTCGGGATGGGGTGACTCGTCTGCCTACCCCCAGGTTTTGTTACCCAGAATCCCTTGCAAACCTAAAAATGTGACAAAAAAACACATTTTCCGCACATTTCTGTGTTGGAAAGTTCTGGAATCTGCGTGGATCAACAAATTTCCACCCACCCAGCGTGCCCCCAGGTCTCCCAAAAAAAATTGGTACCTCACTTGCATGGGTAGGCATAGTGGCTGCGACATGAAACAGCGCAAAACGCAGCATGGTCGCACCTCAATTTCCCAGTGAAATTTAGCACGTTTTGGACAAAAAGACTACCTTTTGTTTTTGCGCCGTAGCTCTGCCAGCACCTAGGGAAACCTAGCAAACCTATACATTTTTGAAAACTAGACACCCAGCGCAATTCAGGATGGGGTGAGTCGTCTGCCTACCCCCAGGTTTTGTTACCCAGAATCCCTTGTAAACATAAAAAGTTGACCAAAAAACCACATTTTTCTCACATTTCTGTGGTGGAAAGTTCTGGAATCTGCGGGGATCAACAAATTTCCACCCACCCAGCGTGCCCCCAGGTCTCCCGAAAAAAAATGGTACCTCATTTGCGTGGGTAGGCATAGTGGCTGCGACATGAAACAGCGCAAAACGCAGCATGGTCGCACCTCAATTTCCCAGTGAAATTTAGCACGTTTCGGACAAAAAGACTACCTTTTGTTTTTGCGCCGTAGCTCTGCCAGCACCTAGGGAAACCTAGCAAACCTATACATTTTTAAAAACTAGACACCCAGGGCAATTCGGGATGGGGTGACTCGTCTGCCTACCCCCAGGTTTTGTTACCCAGAATCCCTTGCAAACCTAAAAATTTGACCAAAAAAACAAATTTTCCGCACATTTCTGTGTTGGAAAGTTCTGGAATCTACGTGGATCAACAAATTTCCACCCACCCAGCGTGCCCCCTGGTCTCCCAAAAAAATTGTACCTCACTTGCATGGGTAGGCCTAGTGGCTGCGACATGAAACAGCGCAAAACGCAGCATGGTCGCACCTCAATTTCCCAGTGAAATTTAGCACGTTTCGGACAAAAAGACTACCTTTTGTTTTTGCGCCGTAGCTCTGCCAGGACCTAGGGAAACCTAGCAAACCTATACATTTTTGAAAACTAGACACCCAGGGCAATTCAGGATGGGGTGACTCGTCTGCCTACCCCCAGGTTTTGTTACCCAGAATCCCTTGCAAACCTAAACATTTGACAAAAAAAACACATTTTCCGCACATTTCTGTGTTGGAAAGTTCTGGAATCTGCGTGGATCAACACATTTCCACCCACCCAGCGTGCCCCCAGGTCTCCCAAAAAAAATGGTACCTCACTTGCATGGGTAGGCCTAGTGGCTGCGACATGAAACAGCGCAAAACGCAGCATGGTCGCACCTCAATTTCCCAGTGAAATTTAGCACGTTTCGGACAAAAAGACTACCTTTTGTTTTTGCGCCGTAGCTCTGCCAGGACCTAGGGAAACCTAGCAAACCTATACATTTTTGAAAACTAGACACCCAGGGCAATTCAGGATGGGGTGACTCGTCTGCCTACCCCCAGGTTTTGTTATCCAGAATCCCTTGCAAACCTACAAATTTGACCAAAAAACACATTTTCCTCACATTTCTGTGGTGGAAAGTTCTGGAATCTGCGTGGATCAACAAATTTCCACCCACCCAGCGTGCCCCCAGGTCTCTCGAAAAAAATGGTACCTCACTTGCGTGGGTAGGCATAGTGGCTGCGACATGAAACAGCGCAAAACGCAGCATGGTCGCACCTCAATTTCCCAGTGAAATTTAGCACGTTTTGGACAAAAAGACTACCTTTTGTTTTTGCACCGTAGCTCTGCCAGCACCTATGGAAACCTAGCAAACCTATACATTTTTGAAAACTAGACAACCAGGACAATTCAGGATGGGGTGACTCGTCTGCCTACCCCCAGGTTTTGTTACCCAGAATCCCTTGCAAACATAAAAATTTGACCAAAAAAACACATTTTCCTCACATTTCTGTGGTGGAAAGTTCTGGAATCTGCGTGGATCTACAAATTTCCACCCACCCAGCGTGCCCCCAGGTCTCCCAAAAAAAATTGGTACCTCACTTGCATGGGTAGGCATAGTGGCTGCGACATGAAACAGCGCAAAACGCAGCATGGTCGCACCTCAATTTCCCAGTGAAATTTAGCACGTTTTGGACAAAAAGACTACCTTTTGTTTTTGCGCCGTAGCTCTGCCAGCAACTAGGGAAACCTAGCAAACCTATACATATTTGAAAACTAGACACCCAGGGCAATTCAGGGTGGGGTGAATCGTCTGCCTACACCCAGGTTTTGTTACCCAGAATCCCTTGCAAACATAAAAAGTTGACCAAAAAAACACATTTTTCTCACATTTCTGTGGTGGAAAGTTCTGGAATCTGTGGGGATCAACAAATTTCCACCCACCCAGCATGCCCCCAGGTCTCCCGAAAAAAATGGTACCTCACTTGCGTGGGTAGGCATAGTGGCTGCGACATGAAACAGCGCAAAACGCAGCATGGTCGCACCTCAATTTCCCAGTGAAATTTAGCACGTTTTGGACAAAAAGACTACCTTTTGTTTTTGCGCCGTAGCTCTGCCAGCACCTAGGGAAACCTAGCACACCTATACATTTTTAAAAACTAGACACCCAGGGCAATTCGGGATGGGGTGACTCGTCTGCCTACCCCCAGGTTTTGTTACCCAGAATCCCTTGCAAACCTAAAAATGTGACAAACAAAACACATTTTCCGCACATTTCTGTGTTGGAAAGTTCTGGAATCTGCGTGGATCAACAAATTTCCACCCACCCAGCGTGCCCCCAGGTCTCCCAAAAAAAATTGGTACCTCACTTGCATGGGTAGGCATAGTGGCTGCGACATGAAACCGCGCAAAACGCAGCATGGTCGCACCTCAATTTCCCAGTGAAATTTAGCACGTTTCGGACAAAAAGACTACCTTTTGTTTTTGCGCCGTAGCTCTGCCAGGACCTAGGGAAACCTAGCAAACCTATACATTTTTGAAAACTAGACACCCAGGGCAATTCAGGATGGGGTGACTCGTCTGCCTACCCCCAGGTTTTGTTATCCAGAATCCCTTGCAAACCTACAAATTTGACCAAAAAACACATTTTCCTCACATTTCTGTGGTGGAAAGTTCTGGAATCTGCGTGGATCAACAAATTTCCACCCACCCAGCGTGCCCCCAGGTCTCTCGAAAAAAATGGTACCTCACTTGCGTGGGTAGGCATAGTGGCTGCGACATGAAACAGCGCAAAACGCAGCATGGTCGCACCTCAATTTCCCAGTGAAATTTAGCACGTTTTGGACAAAAAACTACCTTTTGTTTTTGCACCGTAGCTCTGCCAGCACCTATGGAAACCTAGCAAACCTATACATTTTTGAAAACTAGACAACCAGGACAATTCAGGATGGGGTGACTCGTCTGCCTACCCCCAGGTTTTGTTACCCAGAATCCCTTGCAAACATAAAAATTTGACCAAAAAAACACATTTTCCTCACATTTCTGTGGTGGAAAGTTCTGGAATCTGCATGGATCAACAAATTTCCACCCACCCAGCGTGCCCACAGGTCTCCCGAAAAAAATGGTACCTCACTTGCGTGGGTAGGCATAGTGGCTGCGACATGAAACAGTGAAAAGCGCAGCATGGTCGCACCTCAATTTCCCAGTGAAATTTAGCACGTTTTGGACAAAAAGACTACCTTTTGTTTTTGCGCCGTAGCTCTGCCAGCAACTAGGGAAACCTAGCAAACCTATACATATTTGAAAACTAGACACCCAGGGCAATTCAGGGTGGGGTGAATCGTCTGCCTACACCCAGGTTTTGTTACCCAGAATCCCTTGCAAACATAAAAAGTTGACCAAAAAAACACATTTTTCTCATATTTCTGTGGTGGAAAGTTCTGGAATCTGTGGGGATCAACAAATTTCCACCCACCCAGCATGCCCCCAGGTCTCCCGAAAAAAATGGTACCTCACTTGCGTGGGTAGGCATAGTGGCTGCGACATGAAACAGCGCAAAACGCAGCATGGTCGCACCTCAATTTCCCAGTGAAATTTAGCACGTTTTGGACAAAAAGACTACCTTTTGTTTTTGCGCCGTAGCTCTGCCAGCACCTAGGGAAACCTAGCACACCTATACATTTTTAAAAACTAGACACCCAGGGCAATTCGGGATGGGGTGACTCGTCTGCCTACCCCCAGGTTTTGTTACCCAGAATCCCTTGCAAACCTAAAAATGTGACAAACAAAACACATTTTCCGCACATTTCTGTGTTGGAAAGTTCTGGAATCTGCGTGGATCAACAAATTTCCACCCACCCAGCGTGCCCCCAGGTCTCCCCAAAAAAATTGGTACCTCACTTGCATGGGTAGGCATAGTGGCTGCGACATGAAACCGCGCAAAACGCAGCATGGTCGCACCTCAATTTTCCAGTGAAATTTAGCACGTTTTGGACAAAAAGACTACCTTTTGTTTTTGCGCCGTAGCTCTGCCAGCACCTAGGGAAACCTAGCAAACCTATACATTTTTGAAAACTAGACACCCAGGGCAATTCAGGATGGGGTGAGTCGTCTGCCTACCCCCAGGTTTTGTTACCCAGAATCCCTTGTAAACATAAAAAGTTGACCAAAAAAACACATTTTTCTCACATTTCTGTGGTGGAAAGTTCTGGAATCTGCGGGGATCAACAAATTTCCACCCACCCAGCGTGCCCCCAGGTCTCCCGAAAAAAATGGTACCTCACTTGCGTGGGTAGGCATAGTGGCTGCGACATGAAACAGCGCAAAACGCAGCATGGTCCCACCTCAATTTCCCACGAAATTTAGCACGTTTTGGACAAAAAGACTACCTTTTGTTTTTGCGCCGTAGCTCTGCCAGCACCTATGGAAACCTAGCAAACCTATACATTTTTGAAAACTAGACAACCAGGGAAATTCAGGATGGGGTGACTCGTCTGCCTACCCCCAGGTTTTGTTACCCAGAATCCCTTGCAAACCTAAAAATTTGACCAAAAAAACACATTTTCCGCACATTTCTGTGTTGGAAAGTTCTGGAATCTGCGTGGATCAACACATTTCCACCCACCCAGCGTGCCCCCAGGTCTCCCAAAAAAAATTGTACCTCACTTGCATGGGTAGGCCTAGTGGCTGCGACATGAAACAGGGCAAAACGTAGCATGGTCGCACCTCAATTTCCCAGTGAAATTTAGCACGTTTCGGACAAAAAGACTACCTTTTGTTTTTGCGCCGTAGCTCTGCCAGGACCTAGGGAAACCTAGCAAACCTATACATTTTTGAAAACTAGACACCCAGGGCAATTCAGGATGGGGTGACTCGTCTGCCTACCCCCAGGTTTTGTTACCCAGAATCCCTTGCAAACCTAAAAATTTGACCAAAAAACACATTTTCCTCACATTTCTGTGGTGGAAAGTTCTGGAATCTGCGTGGATCAACAAATTTCCACCCACCCAGCGTGCCCCCAGGTCTCTCGAAAAAAATGATACCTCACTTGCGTGGGTAGGCATAGTGGCTGCGACATGAAACAGCGCAAAACGCAGCATGGTCGCACCTCAATTTCCCAGTGAAATTTAGCACGTTATGGACAAAAAGACTACCTTTTGTTTTTGCACCGTAGCTCTGTCAGCACCTATGGAAACCTAGCAAACCTATACATTTTTGAAAACTAGACAACCAGGGCAATTCAGGATGGGGTGACTCGTCTGCCTACCCCCAGGTTTTGTTACCCAGAATCCCTTGCAAACCAAACAATTTGACAAAAAAACACATTTTTCTCACATTTCTGTGGTGGAAAGTTCTGGAATCTGCGTGGATCAACAAATTTTCACCAACCCAGCGTGCCCCCAGGTCTCCCGAAAAAAATGGTACCTCACTTGCGTGGGTAGGCATAGTGGCTGCGACATGAAACAGCGCAAAACGCAGCATGGTCGCACCTCAATTTCCCAGTGAAATTTAGCACGTTTCGGACAAAAAGACTACCTTTTGTTTTTGCGCCGTAGCTCTGCCAGCACCTAGGGGAACCTAGTAAACCTATACATTTTTGTAAACTAGACACCCAGGGAAATTCAGGATGGGGTGACTCGTCTGCCTACCCCCAGGTGTTGTTACCCAGAATCCCTTGCAAACCTAAATATTTGACAAAAAAAACACATTTTCCTCACATTTCTGTGGTGGAAAGTTCTGGAATCTGCGTGGATCAACAAATTTCCACCCACCCAGCGTGCCCCCAGGTCTCCTGAAA
The DNA here is from genome assembly GCF_964261635.1 of Lissotriton helveticus. NCBI lineage: Eukaryota > Metazoa > Chordata > Amphibia > Caudata > Salamandridae > Lissotriton > Lissotriton helveticus. The sequence continues at coordinate 912,431,132 of NC_136059.1, read as the reverse complement.
AAATGGTACCTCACTTGCGTGGGTAGGCATAGTGGCTGCGACATGAAACAGCGCAAAACGCAGCATGGTCGCACCTCAATTTCCCAGTGAAATTTAGCACGCTTTGGACAAAAAGACTACCTTTTCTTTTTGCGCCGAAGCTCTGCCAGCACCTAGGGAAACCTAGCAAACCTATACATTTTTGAAAACTAGACACCCAGGGAAATTCAGGATGGGGTGACTCGTCTGCCTACCCCCAGGTGTTGTTACCCAGAATCCCTTGCAAACCTAAATATTTGACAAAAAAAACACATTTTCCTCACATTTCTGTGGTGGAAAGTTCTGGAATCTGCGTGGATCAACAAATTTCCACCCACCCAGCGTGCCCCCAGGTCTCCTGAAAAAATGGTACCTCACTTGCGTGGGTAGGCATAGTGGCTGCGACATGAAACAGCGCAAAACGCAGCATGGTCGCACCTCAATTTCCCAGTGAAATTTAGCACGTTTCGGACAAAAAGACTACCTTTTGTTTTTGCGCCGTAGCTCTGCCAGCACCTAGGGGAACCTAGTAAACCTATACATTTTTGTAAACTAGACACCCAGGGAAATTCAGGATGGGGTGACTCGTCTGCCTACCCCCAGGTGTTGTTACCCAGAATCCCTTGCAAACCTAAATATTTGACAAAAAAAACACATTTTCCTCACATTTCTGTGGTGGAAAGTTCTGGAATCTGCGTGGATCAACAAATTTCCACCCACCCAGCGTGCCCACAGGTCTCCCGAAAAAAATGGTACCTCACTTGCGTGGGTAGGCATAGTGGCTGCGACATGAAACAGTGAAAAACGCAGCATGGTCGCACCTCAATTTCCCAGTGAAATTTAGCACGTTTTGGACAAAAAGACTACCTTTTGTTTTTGCGCCGTAGCTCTGCCAGCAACTAGGGAAACCTAGCAAACCTATACATATTTGAAAACTAGACACCCAGGGCAATTCAGGGTGGGGTGAATCGTCTGCCTACACCCAGGTTTTGTTACCCAGAATCCCTTGCAAACATAAAAAGTTGACCAAAAAAACACATTTTTCTCATATTTCTGTGGTGGAAAGTTCTGGAATCTGTGGGGATCAACAAATTTCCACCCACCCAGCATGCCCCCAGGTCTCCCGAAAAAAATGGTACCTCACTTGCGTGGGTAGGCATAGTGGCTGCGACATGAAACAGCGCAAAACGCAGCATGGTCGCACCTCAATTTCCCAGTGAAATTTAGCACGTTTTGGACAAAAAGACTACCTTTTGTTTTTGCGCCGTAGCTCTGCCAGCACCTAGGGAAACCTAGCACACCTATACATTTTTAAAAACTAGACACCCAGGGCAATTCGGGATGGGGTGACTCGTCTGCCTACCCCCAGGTTTTGTTACCCAGAATCCCTTGCAAACCTAAAAATGTGACAAACAAAACACATTTTCCGCACATTTCTGTGTTGGAAAGTTCTGGAATCTGCGTGGATCAACAAATTTCCACCCACCCAGCGTGCCCCCAGGTCTCCCCCAAATAATTGGTACCTCACTTGCATGGGTAGGCATAGTGGCTGCGACATGAAACCGCGCAAAACGCAGCATGGTCGCACCTCAATTTTCCAGTGAAATTTAGCACGTTTTGGACAAAAAGACTACCTTTTGTTTTTGCGCCGTAGCTCTGCCAGCACCTAGGGAAACCTAGCAAACCTATACATTTTTGAAAACTAGACACCCAGGGCAATTCAGGATGGGGTGAGTCGTCTGCCTACCCCCAGGTTTTGTTACCCAGAATCCCTTGTAAACATAAAAAGTTGACCAAAAAAACACATTTTTCTCACATTTCTGTGGTGGAAAGTTCTGGAATCTGCGGGGATCAACAAATTTCCACCCACCCAGCGTGCCCCCAGGTCTCCCGAAAAAAATGGTACCTCACTTGCGTGGGTAGGCATAGTGGCTGCGACATGAAACAGCGCAAAACGCAGCATGGTCCCACCTCAATTTCCCACGAAATTTAGCACGTTTTGGACAAAAAGACTACCTTTTGTTTTTGCGCCGTAGCTCTGCCAGCACCTATGGAAACCTAGCAAACCTATACATTTTTGAAAACTAGACAACCAGGGCAATTCAGGATGGGGTGACTCGTCTGCCTACCCCCAGGTTTTGTTACCCAGAATCCCTTGCAAACCTAAAAATTTGACCAAAAAAACACATTTTCCGCACATTTCTGTGTTGGAAAGTTCTGGAATCTGCGTGGATCAACACATTTCCACCCACCCAGCGTGCCCCCAGGTCTCCCAAAAAAAATTGTACCTCACTTGCATGGGTAGGCCTAGTGGCTGCGACATGAAACAGGGCAAAACGTAGCATGGTCGCACCTCAATTTCCCAGTGAGATTTAGCACGTTTCGGACAAAAAGACTACCTTTTGTTTTTGCGCCGTAGCTCTGCCAGGACCTAGGGAAACCTAGCAAACCTATACATTTTTGAAAACTAGACACCCAGGGCAATTCAGGATGGGGTGACTCGTCTGCCTACCCCCAGGTTTTGTTACCCAGAATCCCTTGCAAACCTAAAAATTTGACCAAAAAACACATTTTCCTCACATTTCTGTGGTGGAAAGTTCTGGAATCTGCGTGGATCAACAAATTTCCACCCACCCAGCGTGCCCCCAGGTCTCCTGAAAAAATGGTACCTCACTTGCGTGGGTAGGCATAGTGGCTGCGACATGAAACAGCGCAAAACGCAGCATGGTCGCACCTCAATTTCCCAGTGAAATTTAGCACGCTTTGGACAAAAAGACTACCTTTTCTTTTTGCGCCGAAGCTCTGCCAGCACCTAGGGAAACCTAGCAAACCTATAAATTTTTGAAAACTAGACACCCAGGGAAATTCAGGATGGGGTGACTCGTCTGCCTACCCCCAGGTGTTGTTACCCAGAATCCCTTGCAAACCTAAATATTTGACAAAAAAAACACATTTTCCTCACATTTCTGTGGTGGAAAGTTCTGGAATCTGCGTGGATCAACAAATTTCCACCCACCCAGCGTGCCCCCAGGTCTCCTGAAAAAATGGTACCTCACTTGCGTGGGTAGGCATAGTGGCTGCGACATGAAACAGCGCAAAACGCAGCATGGTCGCACCTCAATTTCCCAGTGAAATTTAGCACGTTTCGGACAAAAAGACTACCTTTTGTTTTTGCGCCGTAGCTCTGCCAGCACCTAGGGGAACCTAGTAAACCTATACATTTTTGTAAACTAGACACCCAGGGAAATTCAGGATGGGGTGACTCGTCTGCCTACCCCCAGGTGTTGTTACCCAGAATCCCTTGCAAACCTAAATATTTGACAAAAAAAACACATTTTCCTCACATTTCTGTGGTGGAAAGTTCTGGAATCTGCGTGGATCAACAAATTTCCACCCACCCAGCGTGCCCACAGGTCTCCCGAAAAAAATGGTACCTCACTTGCGTGGGTAGGCATAGTGGCTGCGACATGAAACAGTGAAAAACGCAGCATGGTCGCACCTCAATTTCCCAGTGAAATTTAGCACGTTTTGGACAAAAAGACTACCTTTTCTTTTTGCGCCGTAGCTCTGCCAGCACCTAGGGAAACCTAGCAAACCTATAAATTTTTGAAAACTAGACAGCCAGGGCAATGAAGGATGGGGTGACTCGTCTGCCTACCCCCAGGTTTTGTTACCCAGAATCCCTTGCAAACATAAAAATTTGACCAAAAAAACACATTTTCCTCACATTTCTGTGGTGGAAAGTTCTGGAATCTGCGTGGATCAACAAATTTCCACCCACCCAGCGTGCCCCCAGGTCTCCCAAAAAAAATTGATACCTCACTTGCATGGGTAGGCATAGTGGCTGCGACATGAAACAGCGCAAAACGCAGCATGGTCGCACCTCAATTTCCCAGTGAAATTTAGCACGTTTTGGACAAAAAGACTACCTTTTGTTTTTGCGCCGTAGCTCTGCCAGCACCTGGGGAAACCTAGCAAACCTATACATATTTGAAAACTAGACACCCAGGGCAATTCAGGGTGGGGTGAATCGTCTGCCTACACCCAGGTTTTGTTACCCAGAATCCCTTGCAAACATAAAAAGTTGACCAAAAAAACACATTTTTCTCACATTTCTGTGGTGGAAAGTTCTGGAATCTGCGGGGATCAACAAATTTCCACCCACCCAGCGTGCCCCCAGGTCTCCCGAAAAAAATGGTACCTCACTTGCGTGGGTAGGCATAGTGGCTGCGACATGAAACAGCGCAAAACGCAGCATGGTCGCACCTCAATTTCCCAGTGAAATTTAGCACGTTTTGGACAAAAAGACTACCTTTTGTTTTTGCGCCGTAGCTCTGCCAGCACCTAGGGAAACCTAGCAAACCTATACATTTTTAAAAACTAGACACCCAGGGCAATTCGGGATGGGGTGACCCGTCTGCCTACCCCCAGGTTTTGTTACCCAGAATCCCTTGCAAACCTAAAAATGTGACAAAAAAAACACATTTTCCGCACATTTCTGTGTTGGAAAGTTCTGGAATTTGCGTGGATCAACAAATTTCCACCCACCCAGCGTGCCCCCAGGTCTCCCCCAAAAAATTGTTACCTCACTTGCATGGGTAGGCATAGTGGCTGCGACATGAAACAGCGCAAAACGCAGCATGGTCGCACCTCAATTTCCCAGTGAAATTTAGCACGTTTTGGACAAAAATACTACCTTTTGTTTTTGCGCCGTAGCTCTGCCAGCACCTAGGGAAACCTAGCTAACCTATACATTTTTGAAAACTAGACACCCAGGGCAATTCAGGATGGGGTGAGTCGTCTGCCTACCCCCAGGTTTTGTTACCCAGAATCCCTTGTAAACATAAAAAGTTGACCAAAAAAACACATTTTTCTCACATTTCTGTGGTGGAAAGTTCTGGAATCTGCAGAGATCAACAAATTTCCACCCACCCAGCGTGCCCCCAGGTCTCCCGAAAAAAATGGTACCTCACTTGCGTGGGTAGGCATAGTGGCTGCGACATGAAACAGCGCAAAACGCAGCATGGTCGCACCTCAATTTCCCAGTGAAATTTAGCACGTTTTGGACAAAAAGACTACCTTTTGTTTTTGCGCCGTAGCTCTGCCAGCACCTAGGGAAACCTAGCAAACCTATACATTTTTAAAAACTAGACACCCAGGGCAATTCGGGATGGGGTGACTCGTCTGCCTACCCCCAGGTTTTGTTACCCAGAATCCCTTGCAAACCTAAAAATGTGACAAAAAAACACATTTTCCGCACATTTCTGTGTTGGAAAGTTCTGGAATCTGCGTGGATCAACAAATTTCCACCCACCCAGCGTGCCCCCAGGTCTCCCAAAAAAAATTGGTACCTCACTTGCATGGGTAGGCATAGTGGCTGCGACATGAAACAGCGCAAAACGCAGCATGGTCGCACCTCAATTTCCCAGTGAAATTTAGCACGTTTTGGACAAAAAGACTACCTTTTGTTTTTGCGCCGTAGCTCTGCCAGCACCTAGGGAAACCTAGCAAACCTATACATTTTTGAAAACTAGACACCCAGCGCAATTCAGGATGGGGTGAGTCGTCTGCCTACCCCCAGGTTTTGTTACCCAGAATCCCTTGTAAACATAAAAAGTTGACCAAAAAACCACATTTTTCTCACATTTCTGTGGTGGAAAGTTCTGGAATCTGCGGGGATCAACAAATTTCCACCCACCCAGCGTGCCCCCAGGTCTCCCGAAAAAAAATGGTACCTCATTTGCGTGGGTAGGCATAGTGGCTGCGACATGAAACAGCGCAAAACGCAGCATGGTCGCACCTCAATTTCCCAGTGAAATTTAGCACGTTTCGGACAAAAAGACTACCTTTTGTTTTTGCGCCGTAGCTCTGCCAGCACCTAGGGAAACCTAGCAAACCTATACATTTTTGAAAACTAGACACCCAGGGCAATTCGGGATGGGGTGACTCGTCTGCCTACCCCCAGGTTTTGTTACCCAGAATCCCTTGCAAACCTAAAAATTTGACCAAAAAAACAAATTTTCCGCACATTTCTGTGTTGGAAAGTTCTGGAATCTACGTGGATCAACAAATTTCCACCCACCCAGCGTGCCCCCTGGTCTCCCAAAAAAATTGTACCTCACTTGCATGGGTAGGCCTAGTGGCTGCGACATGAAACAGCGCAAAACGCAGCATGGTCGCACCTCAATTTCCCAGTGAAATTTAGCACGTTTCGGACAAAAAGACTACCTTTTGTTTTTGCGCCGTAGCTCTGCCAGGACCTAGGGAAACCTAGCAAACCTATACATTTTTGAAAACTAGACACCCAGGGCAATTCAGGATGGGGTGACTCGTCTGCCTACCCCCAGGTTTTGTTACCCAGAATCCCTTGCAAACCTAAACATTTGACAAAAAAAACACATTTTCCGCACATTTCTGTGTTGGAAAGTTCTGGAATCTGCGTGGATCAACACATTTCCACCCACCCAGCGTGCCCCCAGGTCTCCCAAAAAAAATGGTACCTCACTTGCATGGGTAGGCCTAGTGGCTGCGACATGAAACAGCGCAAAACGCAGCATGGTCGCACCTCAATTTCCCAGTGAAATTTAGCACGTTTCGGACAAAAAGACTACCTTTTGTTTTTGCGCCGTAGCTCTGCCAGGACCTAGGGAAACCTAGCAAACCTATACATTTTTGAAAACTAGACACCCAGGGCAATTCAGGATGGGGTGACTCGTCTGCCTACCCCCAGGTTTTGTTATCCAGAATCCCTTGCAAACCTACAAATTTGACCAAAAAACACATTTTCCTCACATTTCTGTGGTGGAAAGTTCTGGAATCTGCGTGGATCAACAAATTTCCACCCACCCAGCGTGCCCCCAGGTCTCTCGAAAAAAATGGTACCTCACTTGCGTGGGTAGGCATAGTGGCTGCGACATGAAACAGCGCAAAACGCAGCATGGTCGCACCTCAATTTCCCAGTGAAATTTAGCACGTTTTGGACAAAAAGACTACCTTTTGTTTTTGCACCGTAGCTCTGCCAGCACCTATGGAAACCTAGCAAACCTATACATTTTTGAAAACTAGACAACCAGGACAATTCAGGATGGGGTGACTCGTCTGCCTACCCCCAGGTTTTGTTACCCAGAATCCCTTGCAAACATAAAAATTTGACCAAAAAAACACATTTTCCTCACATTTCTGTGGTGGAAAGTTCTGGAATCTGCGTGGATCAACAAATTTCCACCCACCCAGCGTGCCCCCAGGTCTCCCAAAAAAAATTGGTACCTCACTTGCATGGGTAGGCATAGTGGCTGCGACATGAAACAGCGCAAAACGCAGCATGGTCGCACCTCAATTTCCCAGTGAAATTTAGCACGTTTTGGACAAAAAGACTACCTTTTGTTTTTGCGCCGTAGCTCTGCCAGCAACTAGGGAAACCTAGCAAACCTATACATATTTGAAAACTAGACACCCAGGGCAATTCAGGGTGGGGTGAATCGTCTGCCTACACCCAGGTTTTGTTACCCAGAATCCCTTGCAAACATAAAAAGTTGACCAAAAAAACACATTTTTCTCACATTTCTGTGGTGGAAAGTTCTGGAATCTGTGGGGATCAACAAATTTCCACCCACCCAGCATGCCCCCAGGTCTCCCGAAAAAAATGGTACCTCACTTGCGTGGGTAGGCATAGTGGCTGCGACATGAAACAGCGCAAAACGCAGCATGGTCGCACCTCAATTTCCCAGTGAAATTTAGCACGTTTTGGACAAAAAGACTACCTTTTGTTTTTGCGCCGTAGCTCTGCCAGCACCTAGGGAAACCTAGCACACCTATACATTTTTAAAAACTAGACACCCAGGGCAATTCGGGATGGGGTGACTCGTCTGCCTACCCCCAGGTTTTGTTACCCAGAATCCCTTGCAAACCTAAAAATGTGACAAACAAAACACATTTTCCGCACATTTCTGTGTTGGAAAGTTCTGGAATCTGCGTGGATCAACAAATTTCCACCCACCCAGCGTGCCCCCAGGTCTCCCAAAAAAAATTGGTACCTCACTTGCATGGGTAGGTGTGAGAAGTTGGCCTGGTAGGGGATGTTTCCAATTCTGGAACCACCTACTACCTGACCAAACAATCCCTTATGGTGTCTGGTTGTAAGTCAACCTTATTAGACAAGCTATCCTAGGGGTAGCATGGACTAAGCAGCCTAAAGGCTTAACTTAAGAGGTCGTGTTAAGCGAGCTGTTTTACCACATACAATCCTGTAATACCAAATGAAAGGACACCACACAAGTATATATTATAAAAATATATGTGTTTATTACTAAAAACAATCCCCAGTATTCTTTATGAATAAAGGGGCACAAGCGTTAAATCAAAAAGCACTGTTTAAACATACAAGTTGCACAATTATGGATGAGGGCGGGGGGCCACTCAAACCATATACTAAACAAGTGGTATAAGAGAGGCCACTCGAACAGTGGTTAGGCCTAGGGCCTAGGGAATCGCTGGGAGCAGTCAGGACAAGCAATGCTGAAGTCGGGAATGGCCCTCGAGATTCGGGAGATGTGCGGAAAGCGCACGCATGCACCAATGTTAACCAATGGTGCGTAAAAGTCAAATAGTTAAAGTTTAAGGACACTTCCGCTGAACCTAGAGGAACAAAACTTAACACACAGACCCTAGAGGTGTGCACCAGTGTGGGAACACCGGCGGAGCAAAGTTACCTCACCCACAGGAAGTGGGTGCACAGGGTCGAAGTGGCGTCGGGTTTTGACACGCAGGCTCTTGGTGCTTGAAGCTGAAAGGGCTGCAGGCAGGGTGAAGACGAAGTGTCCGGTGGAGTCCAAGGGTGGACTCAAGTTGTAGAGTACCTGAAAGCAGAGGGGACAGAGTCTGGGTCACTCAGCAGTGACCAGGGTGGAACCAGGACGGAACCAGGCAATGTCGGGCGCAATCAGGTGGTCGTCGAGGCGCTTCTCTTCGCTGTCACGTGGGCTCTGGGGCATCTGCGACGTCCAGGAGCAGGTCACGATCTGTCCCACGCAGGCTCTCACCGTCGGTGCAGTCGGTTTCCGGTTTGGAGCAAACAAGCCTTGGTAAGAGCAATCCACGCGGGATTGGAAGATGGCGTCTTACTCGGACCAGGAAGGTCAGAGTCGGGGCTCCCTTTCAGGGGAGCTGGTGTGGATCTGGAGCAACCAGAATCACGAGTCTTCTTTTGTAGTTCGTCGGCACAGGGACCAAAAGCCAGCTGGCAAGTGACCGGGCCAACGCGTTGAGCCAAATCGTGCCAAAGGGCCCCACGCAGCACTCGTCGAGTGTGGAGGGCTGAACTTCGGCTCAGGAGTAGCTCAGGGTGGGGGCTTCTCAAACCCCGGTGTACAGCTTCGAGGGTCACTCGTGGGCTGCACGGTCAGCGTCTCGTGGTCACTTCAAGATGGCGTGCCCCACGCTTCCGGTCGCCCTCACGGGTCTCAGCTTTGCAGGGACTGTGGATCGGGCTGTTAGAAGCTGGGCAGGCTTGATCTCGTCGATCTCAGTCGCTCGAGTTCCGGCGGGAACTGCAACTAAGTAGACGTCGAGGGCTGGATGGTGCCTGCTGCTGCAGGGTGGTCACTCCTTGACCACAAGGGAGATTCTTCGGGCTTCCACGTTGAGATGGAGGGCGAAGGGTCCAGAATATCGTTTCAAATGTTTCTTCCAGGAAATCTGATGTGCATTGGCACTGCTCCCACTCTTATTCGAATCTGGTGGGCGTGATTACCTGCTAGGTCCCCTCCTATGGGTGGGACCCAGGAAGTGGGTGGATACACCCCCTTCCTTTGATCCAGGCCGCCCTGGCACGAGGGCTGGAGTGCCCCAGAACCGGTTTGGCCGGATTATGCAAGGGGCAGCCTTGTGCGCCCCAGGCAGTGTCTGGTTTCTTTCAAACCTCCCTGCTACAATACACTATCTCCTGTCTGGAGGGCGGTGACACCCTCCTGTGACAGGAAACCCTTTGTCCAGGACCCCCTTGACTGGGTTTCGGTCAGCTCCAGGGGTCCAGACATTTGTCTGTGGCAGAGGCATCCATTTTGTGGATCTTAAGGCCTTTGGAGAAATCAACCGCATTAAAGTGAAGTAACATGTCTTACCCCTCTAGAGGGGTGGAATGCCATCCCCGTCGCCAGAACTGGCGAGGGGATGGTATTCCAAAGCGTATGACACCTTACACGACATGTTTTGATAAAGCCAAACCAAAGTTGCTAAATAACCGCGAGGATTATAAGGCACTTAATAGTATATGGTATGGCATTATCCTGAAACAGCTTAGGGATTTGTTCCCGACGGCTGCAGACAGGCTCAGCTCATGCTAGAGCTCCATCTCACATAAAAACCATGCACCCAGCCTCCAGGATTGGTGAGGCCTGTCTATAGGAGTGGCTCACAGGTTTACATGTGTCCAGATATAGGTTTAGACATAGGTATACTATATCTAAGCAAGGGGTGTGTACACCACCTTACCCCAGCTGAGTGATCAGCCAGTTGTGTCAATTTAAGAACCAGCCAGGGGTGGCAAAAGATATGCTGCAGCCCCTGGTAGGCCTTAGTGGCTCCTGTGCCCTGTGCACCTATAGTGCATTCTACAGGGGCTGACAAGGAGTCCATTTCCAATTGGTATGTACCTAGGGTACATGGAATCCATTTTACAGAGAGAGCAGATGGCCTGGGGCCCTGATTAGCAGGGAACCAGGTCAACTAAGTCAAAAAACCAGCTAAACACAGGCAAAAAATCTGGGGTAACCATAGTCAGGTAGCCACCTTCCTACATAACCCCCCCCCAAACGAAAGGAGATAAGGCTATCCTTGGCCAGGTAAGCCTATATTGCCTGAGTGGCCATATAAGGAAGTACCTGCACTAGCATGGGTACCCCCTGTCTCATGGTCCACTAAGCAGTCCCTCACCCTTTGGGTATTAGAGGGTCTCCACCATAGGGAATCACTACCTTGGGTGTGTTTATGCAAAGTTAAAGGCTGGTTTGGATATGGAGTATTGAAGTGAGGCTCTACTAATTTAGGGCTTAGCTTCCTCCAATTATCTTCCACCATGTGTGCCTTTCTCTCTTTAACTGAGTTGCACTGTGCTCTCAGGGTCAACCTCTGGCTACCTAAAGCTGGAGGCTGGGTCCCTCTGTTTGGCTTGCTGGAGGGACAGTTCAGGTTTGGGCCCTTTGGGTCCCAGGTTTGGCTGTGCCCAACAGAATCCATCTGGGGGAGGTCCCTAACTGTTTTTAAGGGGGCTCCCTCAGGAGTTTTTAAAGTTTTCACCTTACTAGGGCTACTAGTTTTGGTGCACCTAATCTTTTGATGGGGGTGCTTTATTTGACAGGGGGCCCTCTGGGTCTCACTGTCCTTCTTGTCCTCTGCAGCCCTGGGCTGGCTAAGGCAAGGGAGAGAGGGGCAGGTTACCTGCTCCAGACTGGGTCCCACCTGAGAAGGGTCCACTGACATCAGAGGTTCTGTCAGGCTACGCCCAACCACCTCTGGGGCAGTTCCTTCATCAGGGGTAAGATCAGTTCCCTGAGGAGGCTGATCCTGTCCTAAAGTCTGGTGAGGGGGAGATTTCTCTTCCTCCTCCATGCTCTCAGTTTGTGTGGAGTTATCCATCATTTCAGGTTTCACAACACACGTGTCAGTTTGAGTTTGGGCTGTGGCCATCACAGCCCCACCAACCTTTTCAGGAGGAGACTCAGTTTGGGTTTCTGCTGTTATCATAACAGCTTTGCTATTCTGTTCAGGAAGAGCTTTTGCTAAAGATGGGGCAGGGAGTATCTCCGCCCTACCAACCTTTTCAGGAAGGACATCTTGAATTGGGGCTGTAGCCATTACAGCCCCACTAACCTTTCCATTGGAATTTACCATTCTAGAATGGATTTCCTGTTCAACCCCAGCCCAGGCTGAGATTTCTAAATCATTACCCAGTAGACAGTCTACAGGCAAGTTTGGGGACACTGCCACTCTCTTTGGGCCAGTGACACCTCCCCAGCTGAGACTTACTACTGCCATGGGATGATTTGTTTGGATGCCATCAATGTTTATTACCTGGTATGTGGCACCAGGTAAAAGTTGCTTAGAGGGGACTATGCCATCAGCCACCATGGTGATGCTAGCCCCTGTGTCTCTAAAAGCTTCAACTCTTAAACCATTGATGATGGGTTCTTGTCTATACTTGCTCAAAGTATTTGGGCAAGCAGAGAAGTTGGCAAACCCCATGCCAGCCTCATAAACAAGATCATTGGGTGATGGGGACCTGGATAGGCCAGGGTCCACCTGATTTCCAAAAGTAAACCCACCCAGATTCCTGGGTGTGCTTCCACTTCCTGGGGGATTACTGCTGACAGTAACAGGAGGTGTTGAAGCTGGCTTTGGAGGTATATTTTCTTTATTGTTATTCTTGGGACAACAGCTGTCTGTTTTGTAATGCCCCACCTGTTTACAGGGATAACAATAGGGTTTTTTCTCAGTTGAGGAAGTGTCTTGGGACCCACCCCCATCCTTGGAGTTTTGGGGCCCTGGGGAAGTCTTTTCTTTACTTTTATCCCCACCCTTGTCTTGAGGCTTGGTAGACTCCTTCTTCTGGTTACTGTCCTGATTCTTAGGCCTAATCCTGGTTCTGACCCATTTGTCTGCCTTCTTTCCCAATTCTTGGGGAGAGGTCAGATCAGAGTCTACCAGGTGCTGGTGTAAGAGCTGGTTCTGACAATTACTTAGGATCTGCTCCCTCATAATCAAATTATACAATCCTGTAAAGTCATGTACTTTGCTGCCATGTAGCCAACCCTCCAGAGCCTTAGTAGCACAATCTACAAAATCAGTCCAGTCCTGAGTCTGTGTCTTCTGGGTATCTCTGAACTTCAACCTGTACTGTTCAGTGGTTAAGCCAAACCCATCTATCAGAACACTCTTCAGGACTTTGTATTTGTTTGCATCCTCATGTCTGACAGTGAGGAGCTTGTCCCTCCCTTTCTCTGAAAAGGAGTACCATAAGATTGCTGCCCACTGTTCCTCAGGAACCTGCTGTACCATGCAGGCTCTCTCAAGAGCAGTCATCCATTTGTGGATGTCATCCCCTTCTTTGAAGGGGGGCACAATCTTTGTCAGGTTTCTACTATCATAGGACCTGGGTTTCTCTTTTGGAATATTGCTGCCACCAGTGGCATCTAAGCCACACAATTTTTGCTCTCTTGCCAAGGCAAGTTTAGCTTGAGCTAAGGTAAGCTTAGCTTGACTCAGGGCTACCTCCTCTCTCTCTATCTGGAGTCTGACAGCCCTCATTCTAGCCCTATGCTCAGCTTTCTGAGAAGCACTCATGCCTCTCTCTGATTCTCTGGAGGCACTAGAAAGATGAGAGTCCCCTGAGGGAGATCTCACTCTTCTGTTGCCTGGGAGAATCACATGTTGGGTTCTGGGGAGGTGCTGGCCCTCTCCATTCCCCAGTAGGTCCAAGTTGGCCTGGCTAAGCCTACCAACTGGAACCTGGCTACCCTGATCCTGTACTTGTGAGTCCCCACCATCTGAGTCCTCATCCAAGTCATCATCATCCTCCTCTTCAGGGGGATCAACTACAGGGGGGTTCCCTCCAGTTCCTGTATCTAGGGAAGCTGCTTTTGCCTTCTCTAAGTCATCCTGTTCTAGGATTTCTACCAGGATTAGGCAGGTGGGGCTTCTGCCCCTTTTTAACCCTCTTGCTTTGCACAAGACAATCAAGTCTCTGCGGGTTAGTTTGTCATATCCAGAAGTTGCCTGGGTAGGGTCAACTGTCACAGGACTAGACCCTGAGGCCTTTCCTGTGTCGGACATGGTTACTAGTGAGGTGTAAGTGGTGCACTTACCTACACTAAGTGTTTTCCTACTGGACCTTGCTAGTGAGTTGTAGTCAGGGGTGTGCTACTCCCTTCAACCTACAACTACTAAGTTCAGTAGAACTTAATATGCTAAGCTTTTGATTTTATATGTACCTAGAGGTACTTGATGTGATCTTTCAATTTGATATAAAGATTGCAATGGTAAAACAACAGCAAGCTCAAATCCGCACCGCTGCTCACCAATGTGAGAAGTTGGCCTGGTAGGGGATGTTTCCAATTCTGGAACCACCTACTACCTGACCAAACAATCCCTTATGGTGTCTGGTTGTAAGTCAACCTTATTAGACAAGCTATCCTAGGGGTAGCATGGACTAAGCAGCCTAAAGGCTTAACTTAAGAGGTCGTGTTAAGCGAGCTGTTTTACCACATACAATCCTGTAATACCAAATGAAAGGACACCACACAAGTATATATTATAAAAATATATGTGTTTATTACTAAAAACAATCCCCAGTATTCTTTATGAATAAAGGGGCACAAGCGTTAAATCAAAAAGCACTGTTTAAACATACAAGTTGCACAATTATGGATGAGGGCGGGGGGCCACTCAAACCATATACTAAACAAGTGGTATAAGAGAGGCCACTCGAACAGTGGTTAGGCCTAGGGCCTAGGGAATCGCTGGGAGCAGTCAGGACAAGCAATGCTGAAGTCGGGAATGGCCCTCGAGATTCGGGAGATGTGCGGAAAGCGCACGCATGCACCAATGTTAACCAATGGTGCGTAAAAGTCAAATAGTTAAAGTTTAAGGACACTTCCGCTGAACCTAGAGGAACAAAACTTAACACACAGACCCTAGAGGTGTGCACCAGTGTGGGAACACCGGCGGAGCAAAGTTACCTCACCCACAGGAAGTGGGTGCACAGGGTCGAAGTGGCGTCGGGTTTTGACACGCAGGCTCTTGGTGCTTGAAGCTGAAAGGGCTGCAGGCAGGGTGAAGACGAAGTGTCCGGTGGAGTCCAAGGGTGGACTCAAGTTGTAGAGTACCTGAAAGCAGAGGGGACAGAGTCTGGGTCACTCAGCAGTGACCAGGGTGGAACCAGGACGGAACCAGGCAATGTCGGGCGCAATCAGGTGGTCGTCGAGGCGCTTCTCTTCGCTGTCACGTGGGCTCTGGGGCATCTGCGACGTCCAGGAGCAGGTCACGATCTGTCCCACGCAGGCTCTCACCGTCGGTGCAGTCGGTTTCCGGTTTGGAGCAAACAAGCCTTGGTAAGAGCAATCCACGCGGGATTGGAAGATGGCGTCTTACTCGGACCAGGAAGGTCAGAGTCGGGGCTCCCTTTCAGGGGAGCTGGTGTGGATCTGGAGCAACCAGAATCACGAGTCTTCTTTTGTAGTTCGTCGGCACAGGGACCAAAAGCCAGCTGGCAAGTGACCGGGCCAACGCGTTGAGCCAAATCGTGCCAAAGGGCCCCACGCAGCACTCGTCGAGTGTGGAGGGCTGAACTTCGGCTCAGGAGTAGCTCAGGGTGGGGGCTTCTCAAACCCCGGTGTACAGCTTCGAGGGTCACTCGTGGGCTGCACGGTCAGCGTCTCGTGGTCACTTCAAGATGGCGTGCCCCACGCTTCCGGTCGCCCTCACGGGTCTCAGCTTTGCAGGGACTGTGGATCGGGCTGTTAGAAGCTGGGCAGGCTTGATCTCGTCGATCTCAGTCGCTCGAGTTCCGGCGGGAACTGCAACTAAGTAGACGTCGAGGGCTGGATGGTGCCTGCTGCTGCAGGGTGGTCACTCCTTGACCACAAGGGAGATTCTTCGGGCTTCCACGTTGAGATGGAGGGCGAAGGGTCCAGAATATCGTTTCAAATGTTTCTTCCAGGAAATCTGATGTGCATTGGCACTGCTCCCACTCTTATTCGAATCTGGTGGGCGTGATTACCTGCTAGGTCCCCTCCTATGGGTGGGACCCAGGAAGTGGGTGGATACACCCCCTTCCTTTGATCCAGGCCGCCCTGGCACGAGGGCTGGAGTGCCCCAGAACCGGTTTGGCCGGATTATGCAAGGGGCAGCCTTGTGCGCCCCAGGCAGTGTCTGGTTTCTTTCAAACCTCCCTGCTACAATACACTATCTCCTGTCTGGAGGGCGGTGACACCCTCCTGTGACAGGAAACCCTTTGTCCAGGACCCCCTTGACTGGGTTTCGGTCAGCTCCAGGGGTCCAGACATTTGTCTGTGGCAGAGGCATCCATTTTGTGGATCTTAAGGCCTTTGGAGAAATCAACCGCATTAAAGTGAAGTAACATGTCTTACCCCTCTAGAGGGGTGGAATGCCATCCCCGTCGCCAGAACTGGCGAGGGGATGGTATTCCAAAGCGTATGACACCTTACACGACATGTTTTGATAAAGCCAAACCAAAGTTGCTAAATAACCGCGAGGATTATAAGGCACTTAATAGTATATGGTATGGCATTATCCTGAAACAGCTTAGGGATTTGTTCCCGACGGCTGCAGACAGGCTCAGCTCATGCTAGAGCTCCATCTCACATAAAAACCATGCACCCAGCCTCCAGGATTGGTGAGGCCTGTCTATAGGAGTGGCTCACAGGTTTACATGTGTCCAGATATAGGTTTAGACATAGGTATACTATATCTAAGCAAGGGGTGTGTACACCACCTTACCCCAGCTGAGTGATCAGCCAGTTGTGTCAATTTAAGAACCAGCCAGGGGTGGCAAAAGATATGCTGCAGCCCCTGGTAGGCCTTAGTGGCTCCTGTGCCCTGTGCACCTATAGTGCATTCTACAGGGGCTGACAAGGAGTCCATTTCCAATTGGTATGTACCTAGGGTACATGGAATCCATTTTACAGAGAGAGCAGATGGCCTGGGGCCCTGATTAGCAGGGAACCAGGTCAACTAAGTCAAAAAACCAGCTAAACACAGGCAAAAAATCTGGGGTAACCATAGTCAGGTAGCCACCTTCCTACAGTAGGCATAGTGGCTGCGACATGAAACCGCGCAAAACGCAGCATGGTCGCACCTCAATTTTCCAGTGAAATTTAGCACGTTTTGGACAAAAAGACTACCTTTTGTTTTTGCGCCGTAGCTCTGCCAGCACCTAGGGAAACCTAGCAAACCTATACATTTTTGAAAACTAGACACCCAGGGCAATTCAGGATGGGGTGAGTCGTCTGCCTACCCCCAGGTTTTGTTACCCAGAATCCCTTGTAAACATAAAAAGTTGACCAAAAAAACACATTTTTCTCACATTTCTGTGGTGGAAAGTTCTGGAATCTGCGGGGATCAACAAATTTCCACCCACCCAGCGTGCCCCCAGGTCTCCCGAAAAAAATGGTACCTCACTTGCGTGGGTAGGCATAGTGGCTGCGACATGAAACAGCGCAAAACGCAGCATGGTCGCACCTCAATTTCCCAGTGAAATTTAGCATGTTTCGGACAAAAAGACTACCTTTTGTTTTTGCGCCGTAGCTCTGCCAGGACCTAGGGAAACCTAGCAAACCTATACATTTTTCGAAAACTAGACACCCAGGGCAATTCAGGATGGGGTGACTCGTCTGCCTACCCCCAGGTTTTGTTACCCAGAATCCCTTGCAAACCTACAAATTTGACAAAAAAACACATTTTCCTCACATTTCTGTGGTGGAAAGTTCTGGAATCTGCGTGGATCAACAAATTTCCACCCACCCAGCGTGCCCCCAGGTCTCTCGAAAAAAATGGTACCTCACTTGCGTGGGTAGGCATAGTGGCTGCGACATGAAACAGCGCAAAACGCAGCATGGTCGCACCTCAATTTCCCAGTGAAATTTAGCACGTTTTGGACAAAAAGACTACCTTTTGTTTTTGCGCCATAGCTCTGCCAGCACCTATGGAAACCTAGCAAACCTATACATTTTTGAAAACTAGACAACCAGGGCAATTCAGGATGGGGTGACTCGTCTGCCTACCCCCAGGTTTTGTTACCCAGAATCCCTTGCAAACCTAAAAATTTGACCAAAAAACACATTTTCCTCACATTTCTGTGGTGGAAAGTTCTGGAATCTGCGTGGATCAACAAATTTCCACCCACCCAGCGTGCCCCCAGGTCTCTCGAAAAAAATGATACCTCACTTGCGTGGGTAGGCATAGTGGCTGCGACATGAAACAGCGCAAAACGCAGCATGGTCGCACCTCAATTTCCCAGTGAAATTTAGCATGTTATGGACAAAAAGTCTACCTTTTGTTTTTGCACCGTAGCTCTGTCAGCACCTATGGAAACCTAGCAAACCTATACATTTTTGAAAACTAGACAACGAGGGCAATTCAGGATGGGGTGACTCGTCTGCCTACCCCCAGGTTTTGTTACCCAGAATCCCTTGCAAACCAAACAATTTGACAAAAAAACACATTTTTCTCACATTTCTGTGGTGGAAAGTTCTGGAATCTGCGTGGATCAACAAATTTTCACCAACCCAGCGTGCCCCCAGGTCTCCCGAAAAAAATGGTACCTCACTTGCGTGGGTAGGCATAGTGGCTGCGACATGAAACAGCGCAAAACGCAGCATGGTCGCACCTCAATTTCCCAGTGAAATTTAGCACGTTTCGGACAAAAAGACTACCTTTTGTTTTTGCTCCGTAGCTCTGCCAGCACCTAGGGGAACCTAGTAAACCTATACATTTTTGTAAACTAGACACCCAGGGAAATTCAGGATGGGGTGACTCGTCTGCCTACCCCCAGGTGTTGTTACCCAGAATCCCTTGCAAACCTAAATATTTGACAAAAAAAACACATTTTCCTCACATTTCTGTGGTGGAAAGTTCTGGAATCTGCGTGGATCAACAAATTTCCACCCACCCAGCGTGCCCCCAGGTCTCCTGAAAAAATGGTACCTCATTTGCGTGGGTAGGCATAGTGGCTGCGACATGAAACAGCGCAAAACGCAGCATGGTCGCACCTCAATTTCCCAGTGAAATTTAGCACGCTTTGGACAAAAAGACTACCTTTTCTTTTTGCGCCGAAGCTCTGCCAGCACCTAGGGAAACCTAGCAAACCTATAAATTTTTGAAAACTAGACAGCCAGGGCAATGAAGGATGGGGTGACTCGTCTGCCTACCCCCAGGTTTTGTTACCCAGAATCCCTTGCAAACATAAAAATTTGACAAAAAAAACACATTTTCCTCACATTTCTGTGGTGGAAAGTTCTGGAATCTGCGTGGATCAACAAATTTCCACCCACCCAGCGTGCCCACAGGTCTCCCGAAAAAAATGGTACCTCACTTGCGTGGGTAGGCATAGTGGCTGCGACATGAAACAGTGAAAAACGCAGCATGGTCGCACCTCAATTTCCCAGTGAAATTTAGCACGTTTTGGACAAAAAGACTACCTTTTCTTTTTGCGCCGTAGCTCTGCCAGCAACTAGGGAAACCTAGCAAACCTATAAATTTTTGAAAACTAGACAGCCAGGGCAATGAAGGATGGGGTGACTCGTCTGCCTACCCCCAGGTTTTGTTACCCAGAATCCCTTGCAAACATAAAAATTTGACCAAAAAAACACATTTTTCTCACATTTCTGTGGTGGAAAGTTCTGGAATCTGCGTGGATCAACAAATTTCCACCCACCCAGCGTGCCCCCAGGTCTCCCAAAAAAAATTGATACCTCACTTGCATGGGTAGGCATAGTGGCTGCGACATGAAACAGCGCAAAACGCAGCATGGTCGCACCTCAATTTCCCAGTGAAATTTAGCACGTTTTGGACAAAAAGACTACCTTTTGTTTTTGCGCCGTAGCTCTGCCAGCACCTGGGGAAACCTAGCAAACCTATACATATTTGAAAACTAGACACCCAGGGCAATTCAGGGTGGGGTGAATCGTCTGCCTACACCCAGGTTTTGTTACCCAGAATCCCTTGCAAACATAAAAAGTTGACCAAAAAAACACATTTTTCTCACATTTCTGTGGTGGAAAGTTCTGGAATCTGCGGGGATCAACAAATTTCCACCCACCCAGCGTGCCCCCAGGTCTCCCGAAAAAAATGGTACCTCACTTGCGTGGGTAGGCATAGTGGCTGCGACATGAAACAGCGCAAAACGCAGCATGGTCGCACCTCAATTTCCCAGTGAAATTTAGCACGTTTTGGACAAAAAGACTACCTTTTGTTTTTGCGCCGTAGCTCTGCCAGCACCTAGGGAAACCTAGCAAACCTATACATTTTTAAAAACTAGACACCCAGGGCAATTCGGGATGGGGTGACTCGTCTGCCTACCCCCAGGTTTTGTTACCCAGAATCCCTTGCAAACCTAAAAATGTGACAAAAAAAACACATTTTCCGCACATTTCTGTGTTGGAAAGTTCTGGAATTTGCGTGGATCAACAAATTTCCACCCACCCAGCGTGCCCCCAGGTTTCCCCAAAAAAATTGTTACCTCACTTGCATGGGTAGGCATAGTGGCTGCGACATGAAACAGCGCAAAACGCAGCATGGTCGCACCTCAATTTCCCAGTGAAATTTAGCACGTTTTGGACAAAAATACTACCTTTTGTTTTTGCGCCGTAGCTCTGCCAGCACCTAGGGAAACCTAGCTAACCTATACATTTTTGAAAACTAGACACCCAGGGCAATTCAGGATGGGGTGAGTCGTCTGCCTACCCCCAGGTTTTGTTACCCAGAATCCCTTGTAAACATAAAAAGTTGACCAAAAAAACACATTTTTCTCACATTTCTGTGGTGGAAAGTTCTGGAATCTGCGGGGATCAACAAATTTCCACCCACCCAGCGTGCCCCCAGGTCTCCCAAAAAAAATGGTACCTCACTTGCGTGGGTAGGCATAGTGGCTGCGACATGAAACAGCGCAAAACGCAGCATGGTCGCACCTCAATTTCCCAGTGAAATTTAGCACGTTTCGGACAAAAAGACTACCTTTTGTTTTTGCGCCGTAGCTCTGCCAGCACCTAGGGAAACCTAGCAAACCTATACATTTTTAAAAACTACACACTCAGGGCAATTCGGGATGGGGTGACTCGTCTGCCTACCCCCAGGTTTTGTTACCCAGAATCCCTTTCAAACCTAAAAATTTGACAAAAAAAACACATTTTCCGCACATTTCTGTGTTGGAAAGTTCTGGAATCTGCGTGGATCAACAAATTTCCACCCACCCAGCGTGCCCCCTGGTCTCCCAAAAAAAATTGTACCTCACTTGCATGGGTAGGCCTAGTGGCTGCGACATGAAACAGCGCAAAACGCAGCATGGTCGCACCTCAATTTCCCAGTGAAATTTAGCACGTTTCAGACAAAAAGACTACCTTTTGTTTTTGCGCCGTAGCTCTGCCAGGACCTAGGGAAACCTAGCAAACCTATACATTTTTGAAAACTAGACACCCAGGGCAATTCAGGATGGGGTGACTCGTCTGCCTACCCCCAGGTGTTGTTACCCAGAATCCCTTGCAAACATAAAAATTTGACAAAAAAAACACATTTTCCTCACATTTCTGTGGTGGAAAGTTCTGGAATCTGCGTGGATCAACAAATTTCCACCCACCCAGCGTGCCCACAGGTCTCCCGAAAAAAATGGTACCTCACTTGCGTGGGTAGGCATAGTGGCTGCGACATGAAACAGTGAAAAACGCAGCATGGTCGCACCTCATTTTCCCAGTGAAATTTAGCACGTTTTGGACAAAAAGACTACCTTTTCTTTTTGCGCCGTAGCTCTGCCAGCACCTAGGGAAACCTAGCAAACCTATAAATTTTTGAAAACTAGACAGCCAGGGCAATGAAGGATGGGGTGACTCGTCTGCCTACCCCCAGGTTTTGTTACCCAGAATCCCTTGCAAACATAAAAATTTGACAAAAAAAACACATTTTCCTCACATTTCTGTGGTGGAAAGTTCTGGAATCTGCGTGGATCAACAAATTTCCACCCACCCAGCGTGCCCACAGGTCTCCCGAAAAAAATGGTACCTCACTTGCGTGGGTAGGCATAGTGGCTGCGACATGAAACAGTGAAAAACGCAGCATGGTCGCACCTCAATTTCCCAGTGAAATTTAGCACGTTTTGGACAAAAAGACTACCTTTTCTTTTTGCGCCGTAGCTCTGCCAGCACCTAGGGAAACCTAGCAAACCTATAAATTTTTGAAAACTAGACAGCCAGGGCAATGAAGGATGGGGTGACTCGTCTGCCTACCCCCAGGTTTTGTTACCCAGAATCCCTTGCAAACATAAAAATTTGACCAAAAAAACACATTTTTCTCACATTTCTGTGGTGGAAAGTTCTGGAATCTGCGTAAATCAACAAATTTCCACCCACCCAGCGTGCCCCCAGGTCTCCCAAAAAAAATTGATACCTCACTTGCATGGGTAGGCATAGTGGCTGCGACATGAAACAGCGCAAAACGCAGCATGGTCGCACCTCAATTTCCCAGTGAAATTTAGCACGTTTTGGACAAAAAGACTACCTTTTGTTTTTGCGCCGTAGCTCTGCCAGCACCTGGGGAAACCTAGCAAACCTATACATATTTGAAAACTAGACACCCAGGGCAATTCAGGGTGGGGTGAATCGTCTGCCTACACCCAGGTTTTGTTACCCAGAATCCCTTGCAAACATAAAAAGTTGACCAAAAAAACACATTTTTCTCACATTTCTGTGGTGGAAAGTTCTGGAATCTGCGGGGATCAACAAATTTCCACCCACCCAGCGTGCCCCCAGGTCTCCCGAAAAAAATGGTACCTCACTTGCGTGGGTAGGCATAGTGGCTGCGACATGAAACAGCGCAAAACGCAGCATGGTCGCACCTCAATTTCCCAGTGAAATTTAGCACGTTTTGGACAAAAAGACTACCTTTTGTTTTTGCGCCGTAGCTCTGCCAGCACCTAGGGAAACCTAGCAAACCTATACATTTTTAAAAACTAGACACCCAGGGCAATTCGGGATGGGGTGACTCGTCTGCCTACCCCCAGGTTTTGTTACCCAGAATCCCTTGCAAACCTAAAAATGTGACAAAAAAAACACATTTTCCGCACATTTCTGTGTTGGAAAGTTCTGGAATTTGCGTGGATCAACAAATTTCCACCCACCCAGCGTGCCCCCAGGTCTCCCCAAAAAAATTGTTACCTCACTTGCATGGGTAGGCATAGTGGCTGCGACATGAAACAGCGCAAAACGCAGCATGGTCGCACCTCAATTTCCCAGTGAAATTTAGCACGTTTTGGACAAAAATACTACCTTTTGTTTTTGCGCCGTAGCTCTGCCAGCACCTAGGGAAACCTAGCTAACCTATACATTTTTGAAAACTAGACACCCAGGGCAATTCAGGATGGGGTGAGTCGTCTGCCTACCCCCAGGTTTTGTTACCCAGAATCCCTTGTAAACATAAAAAGTTGACCAAAAAAACACATTTTTCTCACATTTCTGTGGTGGAAAGTTCTGGAATCTGCGGGGATCAACAAATTTCCACCCACCCAGCGTGCCCCCAGGTCTCCCGAAAAAAATGGTACCTCACTTGCGTGGGTAGGCATAGTGGCTGCGACATGAAACAGCGCAAAACGCAGCATGGTCACACCTCAATTTCCCAGTGAAATTTAGCACGTTTCGGACAAAAAGACTACCTTTTGTTTTTGCGCCGTAGCTCTGCCAGCACCTAGGGAAACCTAGCAAACCTATACATTTTTAAAAACTACACACCCAGGGCAATTCGGGATGGGGTGACTCGTCTGCCTACCCCCAGGTTTTGTTACCCAGAATCCCTTTCAAACCTAAAAATTTGACAAAAAAAACACATTTTCCGCACATTTCTGTGTTGGAAAGTTCTGGAATCTGCGTGGATCAACAAATTTCCACCCACCCAGCGTGCCCCCTGGTCTCCCAAAAAAAATTGTACCTCACTTGCATGGGTAGGCCTAGTGGCTGCGACATGAAACAGCGCAAAACGCAGCATGGTCGCACCTCAATTTCCCAGTGAAATTTAGCACGTTTCAGACAAAAAGACTACCTTTTGTTTTTGCGCCGTAGCTCTGCAAGGACCTAGGGAAACCTAGCAAACCTATACATTTTTGAAAACTAGACACCCAGGGCAATTCAGGATGGGGTGACTCGTCTGCCTACCCCTAGGTTTTGTTACCCAGAATCCCTTGCAAACCTAAAAATTTGACAAAAAAACACATTTTCCTCACATTTCTGTGGTGGAAAGTTCTGGAATCTGCGTGGATCAACAAATTTCCACCCACCCAGCGTGCCCCCAGGTCTCTCGAAAAAAATGGTACCTCACTTGTGTGGGTAGGCATAGTGGCTGCGACATGAAACAGCGCAAAACGCAGCATGGTCGCACCTCAATTTCCCAGTGAAATTTAGCACGTTTTGGACAAAAAGACTACCTTTTGTTTTTGCGCCGTAGCTCTGCCAGCACCTAGGGAAACCTAGCAAACCTATACATTTTTGAAAACTAGACAGCCAGGGCAATGAAGGATGGGGTGACTCGTCTGCCTACCCCCAGGTTTTGTTACCCAGAATCCCTTGCAAACATAAAAATTTGACCAAAAAAACACATTTTCCTCACATTTCTGTGGTGGAAAGTTCTGGAATCTGCGTGGATCAACAAATTTCCACCCACCCAGCGTGCCCCCAGGTCTCCCAAAAAAAATTGGTACCTCACTTGCATGGGTAGGCATAGTGGCTGCGACATGAAACAGCGCAAAACGCAGCATGGTCGCACCTCAATTTCCCAGTGAAATTTAGCACGTTTTGGACAAAAAGACTACCTTTTGTTTTTGCGCCGTAGCTCTGCCAGCACCTAGGGAAACCTAGCAAACCTATACATATTTGAAAACTAGACACCCAGGGCAATTTAGGGTGGGGTGAATCGTCTGCCTACACCCAGGTTTTGTTACCCAGAATCCCTTGCAAACATAAAAAGTTGACCAAAAAAACACATTTTTCTCACATTTCTGTGGTGGAAAGTTCTGGAATCTGCGGGGATCAACAAATTTCCACCCACCCATCGTGCCCCCAGGTCTCCCGAAAAAAATGGTACCTCACTTGCGTGGGTAGGCATAGTGGCTGCGACATGAAACAGCGCAAAACGCAGCATGGTCGCACCTCAATTTCCCAGTGAAATTTAGCACGTTTTGGACAAAAAGACTACCTTTTGTTTTTGCGCCGTAGCTCTGCCAGCACCTAGGGAAACCTAGCAAACCTATACATTTTTAAAAACTAGACACCCAGGGCAATTCTGGATGGGGTGACTCGTCTGCCTACCCCCAGGTTTTGTTACCCAGAATCCCTTGCAAACCTAAAAATGTGACAAAAAAAACACATTTTCCGCACATTTCTGTGTTGGAAAGTTCTGGAATCTGCGTGGATCAACAAATTTCCACCCACCCAGCGTGCCCCCAGGTCTCCCAAAAAAAATTGGTACCTCACTTGCATGGGTAGGCATAGTGGCTGCGACATGAAACAGCGCAAAACGCAGCATGGTCGCACCTCAATTTCCCAGTGAAATTTAGCACGTTTTGGACAAAAAGACTACCTTTTGTTTTTGCGCCGTAGCTCTGCCAGCACCTAGGGAAACCTAGCAAACCTATACATTTTTGAAAACTAGACACCCAGGGCAATTCAGGATGGGGTGAGTTGTCTGCCTACCCCCAGGTTTTGTTACCCAGAATCCCTTGTAAACATAAAAAGTTGACCAAAAAAACACATTTTTCTCACATTTCTGTGGTGGAAAGTTCTGGAATCTGCGGGGATCAACAAATTTCCACCCACCCAGCGTGCCCCCAGGTCTCCCGAAAAAAATGGTACCTCACTTGCATGGGTAGGCCTAGTGGCTGCGACATGAAACAGCGCAAAACACAGCATGGTCGCACCTCAATTTCCCAGTGAAATTTAGCACGTTTCGGACAAAAAGACTACCTTTTGTTTTTGCTCCGTAGCTCTGCCAGCACCTAGGGGAACCTAGTAAACCTATACATTTTTGTAAACTAGACACCCAGGGAAATTCAGGATGGGGTGACTCGTCTGCCTACCCCCAGGTGTTGTTACCCAGAATCCCTTGCAAACCTAAATATTTGACAAAAAAAACACATTTTCCTCACATTTCTGTGGTGGAAAGTTCTGGAATCTGCGTGGATCAACAAATTTCCACCCACCCAGCGTGCCCCCAGGTCTCCTGAAAAAATGGTACCTCACTTGCGTGGGTAGGCATAGTGGCTGCGACATGAAACAGCGCAAAACGCAGCATGGTCGCACCTCAATTTCCCAGTGAAATTTAGCACGCTTTGGACAAAAAGACTACCTTTTCTTTTTGCGCCGAAGCTCTGCCAGCACCTAGGGAAACCTAGCAAACCTATAAATTTTTGAAAACTAGACAGCCAGGGCAATGAAGGATGGGGTGACTCGTCTGCCTACCCCCAGGTTTTGTTACCCAGAATCCCTTGCAAACATAAAAATTTGACAAAAAAAACACATTTTCCTCACATTTCTGTGGTGGAAAGTTCTGGAATCTGCGTGGATCAACAAATTTCCACCCACCCAGCGTGCCCACAGGTCTCCCGAAAAAAATGGTACCTCACTTGCGTGGGTAGGCATAGTGGCTGCGACATGAAACAGTGAAAAACGCAGCATGGTCGCACCTCAATTTCCCAGTGAAATTTAGCACGTTTTGGACAAAAAGACTACCTTTTCTTTTTGCGCCGTAGCTCTGCCAGCACCTAGGGAAACCTAGCAAACCTATAAATTTTTGAAAACTAGACAGCCAGGGCAATGAAGGATGGGGTGACTCGTCTGCCTACCCCCAGGTTTTGTTACCCAGAATCCCTTGCAAACATAAAAATTTGACCAAAAAAACACATTTTTCTCACATTTCTGTGGTGGAAAGTTCTGGAATCTGCGTGGATCAACAAATTTCCACCCACCCAGCGTGCCCCCAGGTCTCCCAAAAAAAATTGATACCTCACTTGCATGGGTAGGCATAGTGGCTGCGACATGAAACAGCGCAAAACGCAGCATGGTCGCACCTCAATTTCCCAGTGAAATTTAGCACGTTTTGGACAAAAAGACTACCTTTTGTTTTTGCGCCGTAGCTCTGCCAGCACCTGGGGAAACCTAGCAAACCTATACATATTTGAAAACTAGACACCCAGGGCAATTCAGGGTGGGGTGAATCGTCTGCCTACACCCAGGTTTTGTTACCCAGAATCCCTTGCAAACATAAAAAGTTGACCAAAAAAACACATTTTTCTCACATTTCTGTGGTGGAAAGTTCTGGAATCTGCGGGGATCAACAAATTTCCACCCACCCAGCGTGCCCCCAGGTCTCCCGAAAAAAATGGTACCTCACTTGCGTGGGTAGGCATAGTGGCTGCGACATGAAACAGCGCAAAACGCAGCATGGTCGCACCTCAATTTCCCAGTGAAATTTAGCACGTTTTGGACAAAAAGACTACCTTTTGTTTTTGCGCCGTAGCTCTGCCAGCACCTAGGGAAACCTAGCAAACCTATACATTTTTAAAAACTAGACACCCAGGGCAATTCGGGATGGGGTGACTCGTCTGCCTACCCCCAGGTTTTGTTACCCAGAATCCCTTGCAAACCTAAAAATGTGACAAAAAAAACACATTTTCCGCACATTTCTGTGTTGGAAAGTTCTGGAATTTGCGTGGATCAACAAATTTCCACCCACCCAGCGTGCCCCCAGGTTTACCCAAAAAAATTGTTACCTCACTTGCATGGGTAGGCATAGTGGCTGCGACATGAAACAGCGCAAAACGCAGCATGGTCGCACCTCAATTTCCCAGTGAAATTTAGCACGTTTTGGACAAAAATACTACCTTTTGTTTTTGCGCCGTAGCTCTGCCAGCACCTAGGGAAACCTAGCTAACCTATACATTTTTGAAAACTAGACACCCAGGGCAATTCAGGATGGGGTGAGTCGTCTGCCTACCCCCAGGTTTTGTTACCCAGAATCCCTTGTAAACATAAAAAGTTGACCAAAAAAACACATTTTTCTCACATTTCTGTGGTGGAAAGTTCTGGAATCTGCGGGGATCAACAAATTTCCACCCACCCAGCGTGCCCCCAGGTCTCCCGAAAAAAATGGTACCTCACTTGCGTGGGTAGGCATAGTGGCTGCGACATGAAACAGCGCAAAACGCAGCATGGTCGCACCTCAATTTCCCAGTGAAATTTAGCACGTTTCGGACAAAAAGACTACCTTTTGTTTTTGCGCCGTAGCTCTTCCAGCACCTAGGGAAACCTAGCAAACCTATACATTTTTAAAAACTACACACTCAGGGCAATTCGGGATGGGGTGACTCGTCTGCCTACCCCCAGGTTTTGTTACCCAGAATCCCTTTCAAACCTAAAAATTTGACAAAAAAAACACATTTTCCGCACATTTCTGTGTTGGAAAGTTCTGGAATCTGCGTGGATCAACAAATTTCCACCCACCCAGCGTGCCCCCTGGTCTCCCAAAAAAAATTGTACCTCACTTGCATGGGTAGGCCTAGTGGCTGCGACATGAAACAGCGCAAAACGCAGCATGGTCGCACCTCAATTTCCCAGTGAAATTTAGCACGTTTCAGACAAAAAGACTACCTTTTGTTTTTGCGCCGTAGCTCTGCCAGGACCTAGGGAAACCTAGCAAACCTATACATTTTTGAAAACTAGACACCCAGGGCAATTCAGGATGGGGTGACTCGTCTGCCTACCCCCAGGTGTTGTTACCCAGAATCCCTTGCAAACATAAAAATTTGACAAAAAAAACACATTTTCCTCACATTTCTGTGGTGGAAAGTTCTGGAATCTGCGTGGATCAACAAATTTCCACCCACCCAGCGTGCCCACAGGTCTCCCGAAAAAAATGGTACCTCACTTGCGTGGGTAGGCATAGTGGCTGCGACATGAAACAGTGAAAAACGCAGCATGGTCGCACCTCATTTTCCCAGTGAAATTTAGCACGTTTTGGACAAAAAGACTACCTTTTCTTTTTGCGCCGTAGCTCTGCCAGCACCTAGGGAAACCTAGCAAACCTATAAATTTTTGAAAACTAGACAGCCAGGGCAATGAAGGATGGGGTGACTCGTCTGCCTACCCCCAGGTTTTGTTACCCAGAATCCCTTGCAAACATAAAAATTTGACAAAAAAAACACATTTTCCTCACATTTCTGTGGTGGAAAGTTCTGGAATCTGCGTGGATCAACAAATTTCCACCCACCCAGCGTGCCCACAGGTCTCCCGAAAAAAATGGTACCTCACTTGCGTGGGTAGGCATAGTGGCTGCGACATGAAACAGTGAAAAACGCAGCATGGTCGCACCTCAATTTCCCAGTGAAATTTAGCACGTTTTGGACAAAAAGACTACCTTTTCTTTTTGCGCCGTAGCTCTGCCAGCACCTAGGGAAACCTAGCAAACCTATAAATTTTTGAAAACTAGACAGCCAGGGCAATGAAGGATGGGGTGACTCGTCTGCCTACCCCCAGGTTTTGTTACCCAGAATCCCTTGCAAACATAAAAATTTGACCAAAAAAACACATTTTTCTCACATTTCTGTGGTGGAAAGTTCTGGAATCTGCGTAAATCAACAAATTTCCACCCACCCAGCGTGCCCCCAGGTCTCCCAAAAAAAATTGATACCTCACTTGCATGGGTAGGCATAGTGGCTGCGACATGAAACAGCGCAAAACGCAGCATGGTCGCACCTCAATTTCCCAGTGAAATTTAGCACGTTTTGGACAAAAAGACTACCTTTTGTTTTTGCGCCGTAGCTCTGCCAGCACCTGGGGAAACCTAGCAAACCTATACATATTTGAAAACTAGACACCCAGGGCAATTCAGGGTGGGGTGAATCGTCTGCCTACACCCAGGTTTTGTTACCCAGAATCCCTTGCAAACATAAAAAGTTGACCAAAAAAACACATTTTTCTCACATTTCTGTGGTGGAAAGTTCTGGAATCTGCGGGGATCAACAAATTTCCACCCACCCAGCGTGCCCCCAGGTCTCCCGAAAAAAATGGTACCTCACTTGCGTGGGTAGGTGTGAGAAGTTGGCCTGGTAGGGGATGTTTCCAATTCTGGAACCACCTACTACCTGACCAAACAATCCCCTTATGGTGTCTGGTTGTAAGTCAACCTTATTAGACAAGCTATCCTAGGGGTAGCATGGACTAAGCAGCCTAAAGGCTTAACTTAAGAGGTCGTGTTAAGCGAGCTGTTTTACCACATACAATCCTGTAATACCAAATGAAAGGACACCACACAAGTATATATTATAAAAATATATGTGTTTATTACTAAAAACAATCCCCAGTATTCTTTATGAATAAAGGGGCACAAGCGTTAAATCAAAAGCACTGTTTAAACATACAAAGTTGCACAATTATGGATGAGGGCGGGGGGCCACTCAAACCATATACTAAACAAGTGGTATAAGAGAGGCCACTCGAACAGTGGTTAGGCCTAGGGCCTAGGGAATCGCTGGGAGCAGTCAGGACAAGCAATGCTGAAGTCGGGAATGGCCCTCGGGATTCGGGAGATGTGCGGAAAGCGCACGCATGCACCAATGTTAACCAATGGTGCGTAAAAGTCAAATAGTTAAAGTTTAAGGACACTTCCGCTGAACCTAGAGGAACCAAACTTAACACACAGACCCTAGAGGTGTGCACCAGTGTGGGAACACCGGCGGAGCAAAGTTACCTCACCCACAGGAAGTGGGTGCACAGGGTCGAAGTGGCGTCGGGTTTTGACACGCAGGCTCTTGGTGCTTGAAGCTGAAAGGGCTGCAGGCAGGGTGAAGACGAAGTGTCCGGTGGAGTCCAAGGGTGGACTCAAGTTGTAGAGTACCTGAAAGCAGAGGGGACAGAGTCTGGGTCACTCAGCAGTGACCAGGGTGGAACCAGGACGGAACCAGGCAATGTCGGGCGCAATCAGGTGGTCGTCGAGGCGCTTCTCTTCGCTGTCACGTGGGCTCTGGGGCATCTGCGACGTCCAGGAGCAGGTCACGGTCTGTCCCACGTAGGCTCTCACCGTCGGTGCAGTCGGCTTCCGGTTTGGAGCAAACAAGCCTTGGTAAGAGCAATCCACGCGGGATTGGAAGATGGCGTCTCACTCGGACCAGGAAGGTCAGAGTCGGGGCTCCCTTTCAGGGGAGCTGGTGTGGATCTGGAGCAACCAGAATCACGAGTCTTCTTTTGTAGTTCGTCGGCACAGGGACCACAAGCCAGCTGGCGAGTGACCGGGCCAACGCGTTGAGCCAAATCGTGCCAAAGGGCCCCACGCAGCACTCGTCGAGTGTGGAGGGCTGAACTTCGGCTCAGGAGTAGCTCAGGGTGGGGGCTTCTCAAACCCCGGTGTACAGCTTCGAGGGTCACTCGTGGGCTGCACGGTCAGCGTCTCGTGGTCACTTCAAGATGGCGTGCCCCACGCTTCCGGTCGCCTCCACGGGTCTCAGCTTTGCATGGACTGTGGATCGGGCTGTTAGAAGCTGGGCAGGCTTGATCTCGTCGATCTCAGTCGCTCGAGTTCCGGCGGGAACTGCAACTAAGTAGACGTCGAGGGCTGGATGGTGCCTGCTGCTGCAGGGTGGTCACTCCTTGACCACAAGGGAGATTCTTCGGGCTTCCACGTTGAGATGGAGGGCGAAGGGTCCAGAATATCGTTTCAAATGTTTCTTCCAGGAAATCTGATGTGCATTGGCACTGCTCCCACTCTTATTCGAATCTGGTGGGCGTGATTACCTGCTAGGTCCCCTCCTATGGGTGGGACCCAGGAAGTGGGTGGATACACCCCCTTCCTTTGATCCAGGCCGCCCTGGCACGAGGGCTGGAGTGCCCCAGAACCGGTTTGGCCGGATTATGCAAGGGGCAGCCTTGTGCGCCCCAGGCAGTGTCTGGTTTCTTTCAAACCTCCCTGCTACAATACACTATCTCCTGTCTGGAGGGCGGTGACACCCTCCTGTGACAGGAAACCCCTTTGTCCAGGACCCCCTTGACTGGGTTTCGGTCAGCTCCAGGGGTCCAGACATTTGTCTGTGGCAGAGGCATCCATTTTGTGGATCTTAAGGCCTTTGGAGAAATCAACCGCATTAAAGTGAAGTAACATGTCTTACCCCTCTAGAGGGGTGGAATGCCATCCCCGTCGCCAGAACTGGCGAGGGGATGGTATTCCAAAGCGTATGACACCTTACACGACATGTTTTGATAAAGCCAAACCAGAGTTGCTAAATAACCGCGAGGATTATAAGGCACTTAATAGTATATGGTATGGCATTATCCTGAAACAGCTTAGGGATTTGTTCCCGACGGCTGCAGACAGGCTCAGCTCATGCTAGAGCTCCATCTCACATAAAAACCATGCACCCAGCCTCCAGGATTGGTGAGGCCTGTCTATAGGAGTGGCTCACAGGTTTACATGTGTCCAGATATAGGTTTAGACATAGGTATACTATATCTAAGCAAGGGGTGTGTACACCACCTTACCCCAGCTGAGTGATCAGCCAGTTGTGTCAATTTAAGAACCAGCCAGGGGTGGCAAAAGATATGCTGCAGCCCCTGGTAGGCCTTAGTGGCTCCTGTGCCCTGTGCACCTATAGTGCATTCTACAGGGGCTGACAAGGAGTCCATTTCCAATTGGTATGTACCTAGGGTACATGGAATCCATTTTACAGAGAGAGCAGATGGCCTGGGGCCCTGATTAGCAGGGAACCAGGTCAACTAAGTCAAAAAACCAGCTAAACACAGGCAAAAAATCTGGGGTAACCATAGTCAGGTAGCCACCTTCCTACATAACCCCCCCCCAAACGAAAGGAGATAAGGCTATCCTTGGCCAGGTAAGCCTATATTGCCTGAGTGGCCATATAAGGAAGTACCTGCACTAGCATGGGTACCCCCTGTCTCATGGTCCACTAAGCAGTCCCTCACCCTTTGGGTATTAGAGGGTCTCCACCATAGGGAATCACTACCTTGGGTGTGTTTATGCAAAGTTAAAGGCTGGTTTGGATATGGAGTATTGAAGTGAGGCTCTACTAATTTAGGGCTTAGCTTCCTCCAATTATCTTCCACCATGTGTGCCTTTCTTTCTTTAACTGAGTTGCACTGTGCTCTCAGGGTCAACCTCTGGCTACCTAAAGCTGGAGGCTGGGTCCCTCTGTTTGGCTTGCTGGAGGGACAGTTCAGGTTTGGGCCCTTTGGGTCCCAGGTTTGGCTGTGCCCAACAGAATCCATCTGGGGGAGGTCCCTAACTGTTTTTAAGGGGGCTCCCTCAGGAGTTTTTAAAGTTTTCACCTTACTAGGGCTACTAGTTTTGGTGCACCTAATCTTTTGATGGGGGTGCTTTATTTGACAGGGGGCCCTCTGGGTCTCACTGTCCTTCTTGTCCTCTGCAGCCCTGGGCTGGCTAAGGCAAGGGAGAGAGGGGCAGGTTACCTGCTCCAGACTGGGTCCCACCTGAGAAGGGTCCACTGACATCAGAGGTTCTGTCAGGCTAGGCCCAACCACCTCTGGGGCAGTTCCTTCATCAGGGGTAAGATCAGTTCCCTGAGGAGGCTGATCCTGTCCTAAAGTCTGGTGAGGGGGAGATTTCTCTTCCTCCTCCATGCTCTCAGTTTGTGTGGAGTTATCCATCATTTCAGGTTTCACAACACACGTGTCAGTTTGAGTTTGGGCTGTGGCCATCACAGCCCCACCAACCTTTTCAGGAGGAGACTCAGTTTGGGTTTCTGCTGTTATCATAACAGCTTTGCTATTCTGTTCAGGAAGAGCTTTTGCTAAAGATGGGGCAGGGAGTATCTCCGCCCTACCAACCTTTTCAGGAAGGACATCTTGAATTGGGGCTGTAGCCATTACAGCCCCACTAACCTTTCCATTGGAATTTACCATTCTAGAATGGATTTCCTGTTCAACCCCAGCCCAGGCTGAGATTTCTAAATCATTACCCAGTAGACAGTCTACAGGCAAGTTTGGGGACACTGCCACTCTCTTTGGGCCAGTGACACCTCCCCAGCTGAGACTTACTACTGCCATGGGATGATTTGTTTGGATGCCATCAATGTTTATTACCTGGTATGTGGCACCAGGTAAAAGTTGCTTAGAGGGGACTATGCCATCAGCCACCATGGTGATGCTAGCCCCTGTGTCTCTAAAAGCTTCAACTCTTAAACCATTGATGATGGGTTCTTGTCTATACTTGCTCAAAGTATTTGGGCAAGCAGAGAAGTTGGCAAACCCCATGCCAGCCTCATAAACAAGATCATTGGGTGATGGGGACCTGGATAGGCCAGGGTCCACCTGATTTCCAAAAGTAAACCCACCCAGATTCCTGGGTGTGCTTCCACTTCCTGGGGGATTACTGCTGACAGTAACAGGAGGTGTTGAAGCTGGCTTTGGAGGTATATTTTCTTTATTGTTATTCTTGGGACAACAGCTGTCTGTTTTGTAATGCCCCACCTGTTTACAGGGATAACAATAGGGTTTTTTCTCAGTTGAAGAAGTGTCTTGGGACCCACCCCCATCCTTGGAGTTTTGGGGCCCTGGGGAAGTCTTTTCTTTACTTTTATCCCCACCCTTATCTTGAGGCTTGGTAGACTCCTTCTTCTGGTTACTGTCCTGATTCTTAGGCCTAATCCTGGTTCTGACCCATTTGTCTGCCTTCTTTCCCAATTCTTGGGGAGAGGTCAGATCAGAGTCTACCAGGTGCTGGTGTAAGAGCTGGTTCTGACAATTACTTAGGATCTGCTCCCTCATAATCAAATTATACAATCCTGTAAAGTCATGTACTTTGCTGCCATGTAGCCAACCCTCCAGAGCCTTAGTTGCACAATCAACAAAATCAGTCCAGTCCTGAGTCTGTGTCTTCTGGGTGTCTCTGAACTTCAACCTGTACTGTTCAGTGGTTAAGCCAAACCCATCTATCAGAACACTCTTCAGGACTTTGTAATTGTTTGCATCCTCATGTCTAACAGTGAGGAGCTTATCTCTCCCTTTCTCTGAAAAGGAGTACCATAAGATTGCTGCCCACTGTTCCTCAGGAACCTGCTGTACCATGCAGGCTCTCTCAAGAGCAGTTATCCATTTGTGGATATCATCCCCTTCCTTGTAGGGGGGCACAATCTTTGTCAGGTTTCTACTATCATAGGACCTGGGTTTCTCTTTAGGAATATTGCTGCCACCAGTGGCATCTAAGCCACACAATTTTTGCTCTCTTGCCAAGGCAAGTTTAGCTTGGGCTAAGGTAAGCTTAGCTTGACTCAGGGCTACCTCCTCTCTCTCTATCTGGAGTCTGACAGCCCTCATTCTAGCCCTATGCTCAGCTTTCTGAGAAGCACTCATGCCTCTCTCTGATTCTCTGGAGGCACTAGAAAGATGAGAGTCCCCTGAGGGAGATCTCACTCTTCTGTTGCCTGGGAGAATCACATGTTGGGTTCTGGGGAGGTGCTGGCCCTCTCCATTCCCCAGTAGGTCCAAGTTGGCCTGGCTAAGCCTACCAACTGGAACCTGGCTACCCTGATCCTGTACTTCTAAGTCCCCAGCATCTGAGTCCTCATCCAAGTCATCATCATCCTCCTCTTCAGGGGGATCAACTACAGGGGGGTTCTCTCCATTTCCTGTGTCTAGGGAAGCTGCTTTAGCCTTCTCTAAGTCATCCTGTTCTAGGATTTCTACCAGGGTTAGGCAGGTGGGGCTTCTGCCCCTTTTTAACCCTCTTGCTTTGCACAAGGCAATCAAGTCTCTGCGGGTTAGTTTGTCATATCCAAAAGTTGCCTGGGTAGGGTCAACTGTCGCAGGACTAGACCCTGAGGCCTTTCC
This sequence comes from Lissotriton helveticus, assembly GCF_964261635.1. Taxonomy (NCBI): domain Eukaryota; kingdom Metazoa; phylum Chordata; class Amphibia; order Caudata; family Salamandridae; genus Lissotriton; species Lissotriton helveticus. The sequence continues at coordinate 912,395,505 of NC_136059.1, read as the reverse complement.
TGTGTCAGACATGGTTACTAGTGAGGTGTAAGTGGTGCACTTACCTACACTAAGTGTTTTCCTACTGGACCTTGCTAATGAGTTGTAGTCAGGGGTGTGCTACTCCCTTCAACCTACAACTACTAAGTTCAGTAGAACTTAATATGCTAAGCTTTTGATTTTATATGTACCTAGAGGTACTTGATGTGATCTTTCAATTTGATATAAAGATTGCAATGGTAAAACAACAGCAAGCTCAAATCCGCACCGCTGCTCACCAATGTGAGAAGTTGGCCTGGTAGGGGATGTTTCCAATTCTGGAACCACCTACTACCTGACCAAACAATCCCCTTATGGTGTCTGGTTGTAAGTCAACCTTATTAGACAAGCTATCCTAGGGGTAGCATGGACTAAGCAGCCTAAAGGCTTAACTTAAGAGGTCGTGTTAAGCGAGCTGTTTTACCACATACAATCCTGTAATACCAAATGAAAGGACACCACACAAGTATATATTATAAAAATATATGTGTTTATTACTAAAAACAATCCCCAGTATTCTTTATGAATAAAGGGGCACAAGCGTTAAATCAAAAGCACTGTTTAAACATACAAAGTTGCACAATTATGGATGAGGGCGGGGGGCCACTCAAACCATATACTAAACAAGTGGTATAAGAGAGGCCACTCGAACAGTGGTTAGGCCTAGGGCCTAGGGAATCGCTGGGAGCAGTCAGGACAAGCAATGCTGAAGTCGGGAATGGCCCTCGGGATTCGGGAGATGTGCGGAAAGCGCACGCATGCACCAATGTTAACCAATGGTGCGTAAAAGTCAAATAGTTAAAGTTTAAGGACACTTCCGCTGAACCTAGAGGAACCAAACTTAACACACAGACCCTAGAGGTGTGCACCAGTGTGGGAACACCGGCGGAGCAAAGTTACCTCACCCACAGGAAGTGGGTGCACAGGGTCGAAGTGGCGTCGGGTTTTGACACGCAGGCTCTTGGTGCTTGAAGCTGAAAGGGCTGCAGGCAGGGTGAAGACGAAGTGTCCGGTGGAGTCCAAGGGTGGACTCAAGTTGTAGAGTACCTGAAAGCAGAGGGGACAGAGTCTGGGTCACTCAGCAGTGACCAGGGTGGAACCAGGACGGAACCAGGCAATGTCGGGCGCAATCAGGTGGTCGTCGAGGCGCTTCTCTTCGCTGTCACGTGGGCTCTGGGGCATCTGCGACGTCCAGGAGCAGGTCACGGTCTGTCCCACGTAGGCTCTCACCGTCGGTGCAGTCGGCTTCCGGTTTGGAGCAAACAAGCCTTGGTAAGAGCAATCCACGCGGGATTGGAAGATGGCGTCTCACTCGGACCAGGAAGGTCAGAGTCGGGGCTCCCTTTCAGGGGAGCTGGTGTGGATCTGGAGCAACCAGAATCACGAGTCTTCTTTTGTAGTTCGTCGGCACAGGGACCACAAGCCAGCTGGCGAGTGACCGGGCCAACGCGTTGAGCCAAATCGTGCCAAAGGGCCCCACGCAGCACTCGTCGAGTGTGGAGGGCTGAACTTCGGCTCAGGAGTAGCTCAGGGTGGGGGCTTCTCAAACCCCGGTGTACAGCTTCGAGGGTCACTCGTGGGCTGCACGGTCAGCGTCTCGTGGTCACTTCAAGATGGCGTGCCCCACGCTTCCGGTCGCCTCCACGGGTCTCAGCTTTGCATGGACTGTGGATCGGGCTGTTAGAAGCTGGGCAGGCTTGATCTCGTCGATCTCAGTCGCTCGAGTTCCGGCGGGAACTGCAACTAAGTAGACGTCGAGGGTTGGATGGTGCCTGCTGCTGCAGGGTGGTCACTCCTTGACCACAAGGGAGATTCTTCGGGCTTCCACGTTGAGATGGAGGGCGAAGGGTCCAGAATATCGTTTCAAATGTTTCTTCCAGGAAATCTGATGTGCATTGGCACTGCTCCCACTCTTATTCGAATCTGGTGGGCGTGATTACCTGCTAGGTCCCCTCCTATGGGTGGGACCCAGGAAGTGGGTGGATACACCCCCTTCCTTTGATCCAGGCCGCCCTGGCACGAGGGCTGGAGTGCCCCAGAACCGGTTTGGCCGGATTATGCAAGGGGCAGCCTTGTGCGCCCCAGGCAGTGTCTGGTTTCTTTCAAACCTCCCTGCTACAATACACTATCTCCTGTCTGGAGGGCGGTGACACCCTCCTGTGACAGGAAACCCCTTTGTCCAGGACCCCCTTGACTGGGTTTCGGTCAGCTCCAGGGGTCCAGACATTTGTCTGTGGCAGAGGCATCCATTTTGTGGATCTTAAGGCCTTTGGAGAAATCAACCGCATTAAAGTGAAGTAACATGTCTTACCCCTCTAGAGGGGTGGAATGCCATCCCCGTCGCCAGAACTGGCGAGGGGATGGTATTCCAAAGCGTATGACACCTTACACGACATGTTTTGATAAAGCCAAACCAGAGTTGCTAAATAACCGCGAGGATTATAAGGCACTTAATAGTATATGGTATGGCATTATCCTGAAACAGCTTAGGGATTTGTTCCCGACGGCTGCAGACAGGCTCAGCTCATGCTAGAGCTCCATCTCACATAAAAACCATGCACCCAGCCTCCAGGATTGGTGAGGCCTGTCTATAGGAGTGGCTCACAGGTTTACATGTGTCCAGATATAGGTTTAGACATAGGTATACTATATCTAAGCAAGGGGTGTGTACACCACCTTACCCCAGCTGAGTGATCAGCCAGTTGTGTCAATTTAAGAACCAGCCAGGGGTGGCAAAAGATATGCTGCAGCCCCTGGTAGGCCTTAGTGGCTCCTGTGCCCTGTGCACCTATAGTGCATTCTACAGGGGCTGACAAGGAGTCCATTTCCAAATGGTATGTACCTAGGGTACATGGAATCCATTTTACAGAGAGAGCAGATGGCCTGGGGCCCTGATTAGCAGGGAACCAGGTCAACTAAGTCAAAAAACCAGCTAAACACAGGCAAAAAATCTGGGGTAACCATAGTCAGGTAGCCACCTTCCTACAGTAGGCATAGTGGCTGCGACATGAAACAGCGCAAAACGCAGCATGGTCGCACCTCAATTTCCCAGTGAAATTTAGCACGTTTTGGACAAAAAGACTACCTTTTGTTTTTGCGCCGTAGCTCTGCCAGCACCTAGGGAAACCTAGCAAACCTATACATTTTTAAAAACTAGACACCCAGGGCAATTCGGGATGGGGTGACTCGTCTGCCTACCCCCAGGTTTTGTTACCCAGAATCCCTTGCAAACCTAAAAATGTGACAAAAAAAACACATTTTCCGCACATTTCTGTGTTGGAAAGTTCTGGAATTTGCGTGGATCAACAAATTTCCACCCACCCAGCGTGCCCCCAGGTCTCCCCAAAAAAATTGTTACCTCACTTGCATGGGTAGGCATAGTGGCTGCGACATGAAACAGCGCAAAACGCAGCATGGTCGCACCTCAATTTCCCAGTGAAATTTAGCACGTTTTGGACAAAAATACTACCTTTTGTTTTTGCGCCGTAGCTCTGCCAGCACCTAGGGAAACCTAGCTAACCTATACATTTTTGAAAACTAGACACCCAGGGCAATTCAGGATGGGGTGAGTCGTCTGCCTACCCCCAGGTTTTGTTACCCAGAATCCCTTGTAAACATAAAAAGTTGACCAAAAAAACACATTTTTCTCACATTTCTGTGGTGGAAAGTTCTGGAATCTGCGGGGATCAACAAATTTCCACCCACCCAGCGTGCCCCCAGGTCTCCCGAAAAAAATGGTACCTCACTTGCGTGGGTAGGCATAGTGGCTGCGACATGAAACAGCGCAAAACGCAGCATGGTCACACCTCAATTTCCCAGTGAAATTTAGCACGTTTCGGACAAAAAGACTACCTTTTGTTTTTGCGCCGTAGCTCTGCCAGCACCTAGGGAAACCTAGCAAACCTATACATTTTTAAAAACTACACACCCAGGGCAATTCGGGATGGGGTGACTCGTCTGCCTACCCCCAGGTTTTGTTACCCAGAATCCCTTTCAAACCTAAAAATTTGACAAAAAAAACACATTTTCCGCACATTTCTGTGTTGGAAAGTTCTGGAATCTGCGTGGATCAACAAATTTCCACCCACCCAGCGTGCCCCCTGGTCTCCCAAAAAAAATTGTACCTCACTTGCATGGGTAGGCCTAGTGGCTGCGACATGAAACAGCGCAAAACGCAGCATGGTCGCACCTCAATTTCCCAGTGAAATTTAGCACGTTTCAGACAAAAAGACTACCTTTTGTTTTTGCGCCGTAGCTCTGCCAGGACCTAGGGAAACCTAGCAAACCTATACATTTTTGAAAACTAGACACCCAGGGCAATTCAGGATGGGGTGACTCGTCTGCCTACCCCCAGGTTTTGTTACCCAGAATCCCTTGCAAACCTAAAAATTTGACAAAAAAACACATTTTCCTCACATTTCTGTGGTGGAAAGTTCTGGAATCTGCGTGGATCAACAAATTTCCACCCACCCAGCGTGCCCCCAGGTCTCTCGAAAAAAATGGTACCTCACTTGTGTGGGTAGGCATAGTGGCTGCGACATGAAACAGCGCAAAACGCAGCATGGTCGCACCTCAATTTCCCAGTGAAATTTAGCACGTTTTGGACAAAAAGACTACCTTTTGTTTTTGCGCCGTAGCTCTGCCAGCACCTAGGGAAACCTAGCAAACCTATACATTTTTGAAAACTAGACAGCCAGGGCAATGAAGGATGGGGTGACTCGTCTGCCTACCCCCAGGTTTTGTTACCCAGAATCCCTTGCAAACATAAAAATTTGACCAAAAAAACACATTTTCCTCACATTTCTGTGGTGGAAAGTTCTGGAATCTGCGTGGATCAACAAATTTCCACCCACCCAGCGTGCCCCCAGGTCTCCCAAAAAAAATTGGTACCTCACTTGCATGGGTAGGCATAGTGGCTGCGACATGAAACAGCGCAAAACGCAGCATGGTCGCACCTCAATTTCCCAGTGAAATTTAGCACGTTTTGGACAAAAAGACTACCTTTTGTTTTTGCGCCGTAGCTCTGCCAGCACCTAGGGAAACCTAGCAAACCTATACATATTTGAAAACTAGACACCCAGGGCAATTTAGGGTGGGGTGAATCGTCTGCCTACACCCAGGTTTTGTTACCCAGAATCCCTTGCAAACATAAAAAGTTGACCAAAAAAACACATTTTTCTCACATTTCTGTGGTGGAAAGTTCTGGAATCTGCGGGGATCAACAAATTTCCACCCACCCATCGTGCCCCCAGGTCTCCCGAAAAAAATGGTACCTCACTTGCATGGGTAGGCATAGTGGCTGCGACATGAAACAGCGCAAAACGCAGCATGGTCGCACCTCAATTTCCCAGTGAAATTTAGCACGTTTTGGACAAAAAGACTACCTTTTGTTTTTGCGCCGTAGCTCTGCCAGCACCTAGGGAAACCTAGCAAACCTATACATTTTTAAAAACTAGACACCCAGGGCAATTCTGGATGGGGTGACTCGTCTGCCTACCCCCAGGTTTTGTTACCCAGAATCCCTTGCAAACCTAAAAATGTGACAAAAAAAACACATTTTCCGCACATTTCTGTGTTGGAAAGTTCTGGAATCTGCGTGGATCAACAAATTTCCACCCACCCAGCGTGCCCCCAGGTCTCCCAAAAAAAATTGGTACCTCACTTGCATGGGTAGGCATAGTGGCTGCGACATGAAACAGCGCAAAACGCAGCATGGTCGCACCTCAATTTCCCAGTGAAATTTAGCACGTTTTGGACAAAAAGACTACCTTTTGTTTTTGCGCCGTAGCTCTGCCAGCACCTAGGGAAACCTAGCAAACCTATACATTTTTGAAAACTAGACACCCAGGGCAATTCAGGATGGGGTGAGTTGTCTGCCTACCCCCAGGTTTTGTTACCCAGAATCCCTTGTAAACATAAAAAGTTGACCAAAAAAACACATTTTTCTCACATTTCTGTGGTGGAAAGTTCTGGAATCTGCGGGGATCAACAAATTTCCACCCACCCAGCGTGCCCCCAGGTCTCCCGAAAAAAATGGTACCTCACTTGCATGGGTAGGCCTAGTGGCTGCGACATGAAACAGCGCAAAACACAGCATGGTCGCACCTCAATTTCCCAGTGAAATTTAGCACGTTTCGGACAAAAAGACTACCTTTTGTTTTTGCGCCGTAGCTCTGCCAGGACCTAGGGAAACCTAGCAAACCTATACATTTTTGAAAACTAGACACCCAGGGCAATTCAGGATGGGGTGACTCGTCTGCCTACCCCCAGGTTTTGTTACCCAGAATCCCTTGCAAACCTAAAAATTTGACAAAAAAACACATTTTCCTCACATTTCTGTGGTGGAAAGTTCTGGAATCTGCGTGGATCAACAAATTTCCACCCACCCAGCGTGCCCCCAGGTCTCTCGAAAAAAATGGTACCTCACTTGCGTGGGTAGGCATAGTGGCTGCGACATGAAACAGCGCAAAACGCAGCATGGTCGCACCTCAATTTCCCAGTGAAATTTAGCACGTTTTGGACAAAAAGACTACCTTTTGTTTTTGCGCCGTAGCTCTGCCAGCACCTAGGGAAACCTAGCAAACCTATACATTTTTGAAAACTAGACAGCCAGGGCAATGAAGGATGGGGTGACTCGTCTGCCTACCCCCAGGTTTTGTTACCCAGAATCCCTTGCAAACATAAAAATTTGACCAAAAAAACACATTTTCCTCACATTTCTGTGGTGGAAAGTTCTGGAATCTGCGTGGATCAACAAATTTCCACCCACCCAGCGTGCCCCCAGGTCTCCCAAAAAAAATTGGTACCTCACTTGCATGGGTAGGCATAGTGGCTGCGACATGAAACAGCGCAAAACGCAGCATGGTCGCACCTCAATTTCCCAGTGAAATTTAGCACGTTTTGGACAAAAAGACTACCTTTTGTTTTTGCGCCGTAGCTCTGCCAGCACCTAGGGAAACCTAGCAAACCTATACATATTTGAAAACTAGACACCCAGGGCAATTCAGGGTGGGGTGAATCGTCTGCCTACACCCAGGTTTTGTTACCCAGAATCCCTTGCAAACATAAAAAGTTGACCAAAAAAACACATTTTTCTCACATTTCTGTGGTGGAAAGTTCTGGAATCTGCGGGGATCAACAAATTTCCACCCACCCAGCGTGCCCCCAGGTCTCCCGAAAAAAATGGTACCTCACTTGCATGGGTAGGCATAGTGGCTGCGACATGAAACAGCGCAAAACGCAGCATGGTCGCACCTCAATTTCCCAGTGAAATTTAGCACGTTTTGGACAAAAAGACTACCTTTTTTTTTGCGCCGTAGCTCTGCCAGCACCTAGGGAAACCTAGCAAACCTATACATTTTTAAAAACTAGACACCCAGGGCAATTCGGGATGGGGTGACTCGTCTGCCTACCCCCAGGTTTTGTTACCCAGAATCCCTTGCAAACCTAAAAATGTGACAAAAAAAACACATTTTCCGCACATTTCTGTGTTGGAAAGTTCTGGAATCTGCGTGGATCAACAAATTTCCACCCACCCAGCGTGCCCCCAGGTCTCCCAAAAAAAATTGGTACCTCACTTGCATGGGTAGGCATAGTGGCTGCGACATGAAACAGTGCAAAACGCAGCATGGTCGCACCTCAATTTCCCAGTGAAATTTAGCACGTTTTGGACAAAAAGACTACCTTTTGTTTTTGCGCCGTAGCTCTGCCAGCACCTAGGGAAACCTAGCAAACCTATACATTTTTGAAAACTAGACACCCAGGGCAATTCAGGATGGGGTGAGTCGTCTGCCTACCCCCAGGTTTTGTTACCCAGAATCCCTTGTAAACATAAAAAGTTGACCAAAAAAACACATTTTTCTCACATTTCTGTGGTGGAAAGTTCTGGAATCTGCGGGGATCAACAAATTTCCACCCACCCAGCGTGCCCCCAGGTCTCCCGAAAAAAATGGTACCTCACTTGCATGGGTAGGCATAGTGGCTGCGACATGAAACAGCGCAAAACGCAGCATGGTCGCACCTCAATTTCCCAGTGAAATTTAGCACGTTTTGGACAAAAAGACTACCTTTTGTTTTTGCGCCGTAGCTCTGCCAGCACCTAGGGAAACCTAGCAAACCTATACATTTTTAAAAACTAGACACCCAGGGCAATTCTGGATGGGGTGACTCGTCTGCCTACCCCCAGGTTTTGTTACCCAGAATCCCTTGCAAACCTAAAAATGTGACAAAAAAAACACATTTTCCGCACATTTCTGTGTTGGAAAGTTCTGGAATCTGCGTGGATCAACAAATTTCCACCCACCCAGCGTGCCCCCAGGTCTCCCAAAAAAAATTGGTACCTCACTTGCATGGGTAGGCATAGTGGCTGCGACATGAAACAGCGCAAAACGCAGCATGGTCGCACCTCAATTTCCCAGTGAAATTTAGCACGTTTTGGACAAAAAGACTACCTTTTGTTTTTGCGCCGTAGCTCTGCCAGCACCTAGGGAAACCTAGCAAACCTATACATTTTTGAAAACTAGACACCCAGGGCAATTCAGGATGGGGTGAGTCGTCTGCCTACCCCCAGGTTTTGTTACCCAGAATCCCTTGTAAACATAAAAAGTTGACCAAAAAAACAAATTTTTCTCACATTTCTGTGGTGGAAAGTTCTGGAATCTGCGGGGATCAACACATTTCCACCCACCCAGCGTGCCCCCAGGTCTCCCGAAAAAAATGGTACCTCACTTGCGTGGGTAGGCATAGTGGCTGCGACATGAAACAGCGCAAAACGCAGCATGGTCGCACCTCAATTTCCCAGTGAAATTTAGCACGTTTCGGACAAAAAGACTACCTTTTGTTTTTGCGCCGTAGCTCTGCCAGCACCTAGGGAAACCTAGCAAACCTATACATTTTTAAAAACTAGACACCCAGGGCAATTTGGGATGGGGCGACTCGTCTGCCTACCCCCAGGTTTTGTTACCCAGAATCCCTTGCAAACCTAAAAATTTGACAAAAAAAACACATTTTCCGCACATTTCTGTGTTGGAAAGTTCTGGAATCTGCGTGGATCAACAAATTTCCACCCACCCAGCGTGCCCCCTGGTCTCCCAAAAAAATGGTACCTCACTTGCGTGGGTAGGCATAGTGGCTGCGACATGAAACAGCGCAAAACGCAGCATGGTCGCACCTCAATTTCCCAGTGAAATTTAGCACGTTTTGGACAAAAAGACTACCTTTTGTTTTTGCGCCGTAGCTCTGCCAGCACCTAGGGAAACCTAGCAAACCTATACATTTTTGAAAACTAGACACCCAGGGCAATTCAGGATGGGGTGAGTTGTCTGCCTACCCCCAGGTTTTGTTACCCAGAATCCCTTGTAAACATAAAAAGTTGACCAAAAAAACACATTTTTCTCACATTTCTGTGGTGGAAAGTTCTGGAATCTGCGGGGATCAACAAATTTCCACCCACCCAGCGTGCCCCCAGGTCTCCCGAAAAAAATGGTACCTCACTTGCATGGGTAGGCCTAGTGGCTGCGACATGAAACAGCGCAAAACACAGCATGGTCGCACCTCAATTTCCCAGTGAAATTTAGCACGTTTCGGACAAAAAGACTACCTTTTGTTTTTGCGCCGTAGCTCTGCCAGGACCTAGGGAAACCTAGCAAACCTATACATTTTTGAAAACTAGACACCCAGGGCAATTCAGGATGGGGTGACTCGTCTGCCTACCCCCAGGTTTTGTTACCCAGAATCCCTTGCAAACCTAAAAATTTGACAAAAAAACACATTTTCCTCACATTTCTGTGGTGGAAAGTTCTGGAATCTGCGTGGATCAACAAATTTCCACCCACCCAGCGTGCCCCCAGGTCTCTCGAAAAAAATGGTACCTCACTTGCGTGGGTAGGCATAGTGGCTGCGACATGAAACAGCGCAAAACGCAGCATGGTCGCACCTCAATTTCCCAGTGAAATTTAGCACGTTTTGGACAAAAAGACTACCTTTTGTTTTTGCGCCGTAGCTCTGCCAGCACCTAGGGAAACCTAGCAAACCTATACATTTTTGAAAACTAGACAGCCAGGGCAATGAAGGATGGGGTGACTCGTCTGCCTACCCCCAGGTTTTGTTACCCAGAATCCCTTGCAAACATAAAAATTTGACCAAAAAAACACATTTTCCTCACATTTCTGTGGTGGAAAGTTCTGGAATCTGCGTGGATCAACAAATTTCCACCCACCCAGCGTGCCCCCAGGTCTCCCAAAAAAAATTGGTACCTCACTTGCATGGGTAGGCATAGTGGCTGCGACATGAAACAGCGCAAAACGCAGCATGGTCGCACCTCAATTTCCCAGTGAAATTTAGCACGTTTTGGACAAAAAGACTACCTTTTGTTTTTGCGCCGTAGCTCTGCCAGCACCTAGGGAAACCTAGCAAACCTATACATATTTGAAAACTAGACACCCAGGGCAATTCAGGGTGGGGTGAATCGTCTGCCTACACCCAGGTTTTGTTACCCAGAATCCCTTGCAAACATAAAAAGTTGACCAAAAAAACACATTTTTCTCACATTTCTGTGGTGGAAAGTTCTGGAATCTGCGGGGATCAACAAATTTCCACCCACCCAGCGTGCCCCCAGGTCTCCCGAAAAAAATGGTACCTCACTTGCATGGGTAGGCATAGTGGCTGCGACATGAAACAGCGCAAAACGCAGCATGGTCGCACCTCAATTTCCCAGTGAAATTTAGCACGTTTTGGACAAAAAGACTACCTTTTTTTTTGCGCCGTAGCTCTGCCAGCACCTAGGGAAACCTAGCAAACCTATACATTTTTAAAAACTAGACACCCAGGGCAATTCGGGATGGGGTGACTCGTCTGCCTACCCCCAGGTTTTGTTACCCAGAATCCCTTGCAAACCTAAAAATGTGACAAAAAAAACACATTTTCCGCACATTTCTGTGTTGGAAAGTTCTGGAATCTGCGTGGATCAACAAATTTCCACCCACCCAGCGTGCCCCCAGGTCTCCCAAAAAAAATTGGTACCTCACTTGCATGGGTAGGCATAGTGGCTGCGACATGAAACAGTGCAAAACGCAGCATGGTCGCACCTCAATTTCCCAGTGAAATTTAGCACGTTTTGGACAAAAAGACTACCTTTTGTTTTTGCGCCGTAGCTCTGCCAGCACCTAGGGAAACCTAGCAAACCTATACATTTTTGAAAACTAGACACCCAGGGCAATTCAGGATGGGGTGAGTCGTCTGCCTACCCCCAGGTTTTGTTACCCAGAATCCCTTGTAAACATAAAAAGTTGACCAAAAAAACACATTTTTCTCACATTTCTGTGGTGGAAAGTTCTGGAATCTGCGGGGATCAACAAATTTCCACCCACCCAGCGTGCCCCCAGGTCTCCCGAAAAAAATGGTACCTCACTTGCATGGGTAGGCATAGTGGCTGCGACATGAAACAGCGCAAAACGCAGCATGGTCGCACCTCAATTTCCCAGTGAAATTTAGCACGTTTTGGACAAAAAGACTACCTTTTGTTTTTGCGCCGTAGCTCTGCCAGCACCTAGGGAAACCTAGCAAACCTATACATTTTTAAAAACTAGACACCCAGGGCAATTCTGGATGGGGTGACTCGTCTGCCTACCCCCAGGTTTTGTTACCCAGAATCCCTTGCAAACCTAAAAATGTGACAAAAAAAACACATTTTCCGCACATTTCTGTGTTGGAAAGTTCTGGAATCTGCGTGGATCAACAAATTTCCACCCACCCAGCGTGCCCCCAGGTCTCCCAAAAAAAATTGGTACCTCACTTGCATGGGTAGGCATAGTGGCTGCGACATGAAACAGCGCAAAACGCAGCATGGTCGCACCTCAATTTCCCAGTGAAATTTAGCACGTTTTGGACAAAAAGACTACCTTTTGTTTTTGCGCCGTAGCTCTGCCAGCACCTAGGGAAACCTAGCAAACCTATACATTTTTGAAAACTAGACACCCAGGGCAATTCAGGATGGGGTGAGTTGTCTGCCTACCCCCAGGTTTTGTTACCCAGAATCCCTTGTAAACATAAAAAGTTGACCAAAAAAACACATTTTTCTCACATTTCTGTGGTGGAAAGTTCTGGAATCTGCGGGGATCAACAAATTTCCACCCACCCAGCGTGCCCCCAGGTCTCCCGAAAAAAATGGTACCTCACTTGCATGGGTAGGCCTAGTGGCTGCGACATGAAACAGCGCAAAACACAGCATGGTCGCACCTCAATTTCCCAGTGAAATTTAGCACGTTTCGGACAAAAAGACTACCTTTTGTTTTTGCGCCGTAGCTCTGCCAGGACCTAGGGAAACCTAGCAAACCTATACATTTTTGAAAACTAGACACCCAGGGCAATTCAGGATGGGGTGACTCGTCTGCCTACCCCCAGGTTTTGTTACCCAGAATCCCTTGCAAACCTAAAAATTTGACAAAAAAACACATTTTCCTCACATTTCTGTGGTGGAAAGTTCTGGAATCTGCGTGGATCAACAAATTTCCACCCACCCAGCGTGCCCCCAGGTCTCTCGAAAAAAATGGTACCTCACTTGCGTGGGTAGGCATAGTGGCTGCGACATGAAACAGCGCAAAACGCAGCATGGTCGCACCTCAATTTCCCAGTGAAATTTAGCACGTTTTGGACAAAAAGACTACCTTTTGTTTTTGCGCCGTAGCTCTGCCAGCACCTAGGGAAACCTAGCAAACCTATACATTTTTGAAAACTAGACAGCCAGGGCAATGAAGGATGGGGTGACTCGTCTGCCTACCCCCAGGTTTTGTTACCCAGAATCCCTTGCAAACATAAAAATTTGACCAAAAAAACACATTTTCCTCACATTTCTGTGGTGGAAAGTTCTGGAATCTGCGTGGATCAACAAATTTCCACCCACCCAGCGTGCCCCCAGGTCTCCCAAAAAAAATTGGTACCTCACTTGCATGGGTAGGCATAGTGGCTGCGACATGAAACAGCGCAAAACGCAGCATGGTCGCACCTCAATTTCCCAGTGAAATTTAGCACGTTTTGGACAAAAAGACTACCTTTTGTTTTTGCGCCGTAGCTCTGCCAGCACCTAGGGAAACCTAGCAAACCTATACATATTTGAAAACTAGACACCCAGGGCAATTCAGGGTGGGGTGAATCGTCTGCCTACACCCAGGTTTTGTTACCCAGAATCCCTTGCAAACATAAAAAGTTGACCAAAAAAACACATTTTTCTCACATTTCTGTGGTGGAAAGTTCTGGAATCTGCGGGGATCAACAAATTTCCACCCACCCAGCGTGCCCCCAGGTCTCCCGAAAAAAATGGTACCTCACTTGCATGGGTAGGCATAGTGGCTGCGACATGAAACAGCGCAAAACGCAGCATGGTCGCACCTCAATTTCCCAGTGAAATTTAGCACGTTTTGGACAAAAAGACTACCTTTTTTTTTGCGCCGTAGCTCTGCCAGCACCTAGGGAAACCTAGCAAACCTATACATTTTTAAAAACTAGACACCCAGGGCAATTCGGGATGGGGTGACTCGTCTGCCTACCCCCAGGTTTTGTTACCCAGAATCCCTTGCAAACCTAAAAATGTGACAAAAAAAACACATTTTCCGCACATTTCTGTGTTGGAAAGTTCTGGAATCTGCGTGGATCAACAAATTTCCACCCACCCAGCGTGCCCCCAGGTCTCCCAAAAAAAATTGGTACCTCACTTGCATGGGTAGGCATAGTGGCTGCGACATGAAACAGTGCAAAACGCAGCATGGTCGCACCTCAATTTCCCAGTGAAATTTAGCACGTTTTGGACAAAAAGACTACCTTTTGTTTTTGCGCCGTAGCTCTGCCAGCACCTAGGGAAACCTAGCAAACCTATACATTTTTGAAAACTAGACACCCAGGGCAATTCAGGATGGGGTGAGTCGTCTGCCTACCCCCAGGTTTTGTTACCCAGAATCCCTTGTAAACATAAAAAGTTGACCAAAAAAACACATTTTTCTCACATTTCTGTGGTGGAAAGTTCTGGAATCTGCGGGGATCAACAAATTTCCACCCACCCAGCGTGCCCCCAGGTCTCCCGAAAAAAATGGTACCTCACTTGCGTGGGTAGGCATAGTGGCTACGACATGAAACAGCGCAAAACGCAGCATGGTCGCACCTCAATTTCCCAGTGAAATTTAGCACGTTTCGGACAAAAAGACTACCTTTTGTTTTTGCGCCGTAGCTCTGCTAGGACCTAGGGAAACCTAGCAAACCTATACATTTTTGAAAACTAGACACCCAGGGCAATTCAGGATGGGGTGACTCGTCTGCCTACCCCCAGGTTTTGTTACCCAGAATCCCCTGCAAACCTAAAAATTTGACAAAAAACACATTTTCCTCACATTTCTGTGGTGGAAAGTTCTGGAATCTGCGTGGATCAACAAATTTCCACCCACCCAGCGTGCCCCCAGGTCTCTCGAAAAAAATGGTACCTCACTTGCGTGGGTAGGCATAGTGGCTGCGACATGAAACAGCGCAAAACGCAGCATGGTCGCACCTCAATTTCCCAGTGAAATTTAGCACGTTTTGGACAAAAAGACTACCTTTTGTTTTTGCGCCGTAGCTCTGCCAGCACCTATGGAAACCTAGCAAACCTATACATTTTTGAAAACTAGACACCCAGGGCAATTCAGGATGGGGTGACTCGTCTGCCTACCCCCAGGTTTTGTTACCCAGAATCCCTTGCAAACCTAAAAATTTGACCAAAAAAACACATTTTCCGCACATTTCTGTGTTGGAAAGTTCTGGAATCTGCGTGGATCAACACATTTCCACCCACCCAGCGTGCCCCTAGGTCTCCCAAAAAAAATGGTACCTCACTTGCATGGGTAGGCCTAGTGGCTGCGACATGAAACAGCGCAAAACGCAGCATGGTCGCACCTCAATTTCCCAGTGAAATTTAGCACGTTTCGGACAAAAAGACTACCTTTTGTTTTTGCGCCGAAGCTCTGCCAGCACCTAGGGAAACCTAGCAAACCTATACATTTTTGAAAACTAGACACCCAGGGCAACTCAGGATGGGGTGACTCGTCTGCCTACCCCCAGGTTTTGTTACCCGGAATCCCTTGTAAACATAAAAAGTTGACCAAAAAACACATTTTTCTCACATTTCTGTGGTGGAAAGTTCTGGAATCTGCGTGGATCAACAAATTTCCACCCACCCAGCGTGCCGCCAGGTCTCCCAAAAAAAATTGGTACCTCACTTGCATGGGTAGGCATAGTGGCTGCGACATGAAACAGCGCAAAACGCAGCATGGTCGCACCTCAATTTCCCAGTGAAATTTAGCACGTTTTGGACAAAAAGACTACCTTTTGTTTTTGCGCCGTAGCTCTGCCAGCACCTAGGGAAACCTAGCACACCTATACATTTTTAAAAACTAGACACCCAGGGCAATTCTGGATGGGGTGACTCGTCTGCCTACCCCCAGGTTTTGTTACCCAGAATCCCTTGCAAACCTAAAAATGTGACAAAAAAAACACATTTTCCGCACATTTCTGTGTTGGAAAGTTCTGGAATCTGCGTGGATCAACAAATTTCCACCCACCCAGCGTGCCCCCAGGTCTCCCAAAAAAAATTGGTACCTCACTTGCATGGGTAGGCATAGTGGCTGCGACATGAAACAGCGCAAAACGCAGCATGGTCGCACCTCAATTTCCCAGTGAAATTTAGCACGTTTTGGACAAAAAGACTACCTTTTGTTTTTGCGCCGTAGCTCTGCCAGCACCTAGGGAAACCTAGCAAACCTATACATTTTTGAAAACTAGACACCCAGGGCAATTCAGGATGGGGTGAGTTGTCTGCCTACCCCCAGGTTTTGTTACCCAGAATCCCTTGTAAACATAAAAAGTTGACCAAAAAAACACATTTTTCTCACATTTCTGTGGTGGAAAGTTCTGGAATCTGCGGGGATCAACAAATTTCCACCCACCCAGCGTGCCCCCAGGTCTCCCGAAAAAAATGGTACCTCACTTGCATGGGTAGGCCTAGTGGCTGCGACATGAAACAGCGCAAAACACAGCATGGTCGCACCTCAATTTCCCAGTGAAATTTAGCACGTTTCGGACAAAAAGACTACCTTTTGTTTTTGCGCCGTAGCTCTGCCAGGACCTAGGGAAACCTAGCAAACCTATACATTTTTGAAAACTAGACACCCAGGGCAATTCAGGATGGGGTGACTCGTCTGCCTACCCCCAGGTTTTGTTACCCAGAATCCCTTGCAAACCTAAAAATTTGACAAAAAAACACATTTTCCTCACATTTCTGTGGTGGAAAGTTCTGGAATCTGCGTGGATCAACAAATTTCCACCCACCCAGCGTGCCCCCAGGTCTCTCGAAAAAAATGGTACCTCACTTGCGTGGGTAGGCATAGTGGCTGCGACATGAAACAGCGCAAAACGCAGCATGGTCGCACCTCAATTTCCCAGTGAAATTTAGCACGTTTTGGACAAAAAGACTACCTTTTGTTTTTGCGCCGTAGCTCTGCCAGCACCTAGGGAAACCTAGCAAACCTATACATTTTTGAAAACTAGACAGCCAGGGCAATGAAGGATGGGGTGACTCGTCTGCCTACCCCCAGGTTTTGTTACCCAGAATCCCTTGCAAACATAAAAATTTGACCAAAAAAACACATTTTCCTCACATTTCTGTGGTGGAAAGTCCTGGAATCTGCGTGGATCAACAAATTTCCACCCACCCAGCGTGCCCCCAGGTCTCCCAAAAAAAATTGGTACCTCACTTGCATGGGTAGGCATAGTGGCTGCGACATGAAACAGCGCAAAACGCAGCATGGTCGCACCTCAATTTCCCAGTGAAATTTAGCACGTTTTGGACAAAAAGACTACCTTTTGTTTTTGCGCCGTAGCTCTGCCAGCACCTAGGGAAACCTAGCAAACCTATACATATTTGAAAACTAGACACCCAGGGCAATTCAGGGTGGGGTGAATCGTCTGCCTACACCCAGGTTTTGTTACCCAGAATCCCTTGCAAACATAAAAAGTTGACCAAAAAAACACATTTTTCTCACATTTCTGTGGTGGAAAGTTCTGGAATCTGCGGGGATCAACAAATTTCCACCCACCCAGCGTGCCCCCAGGTCTCCCGAAAAAAATGGTACCTCACTTGCATGGGTAGGCATAGTGGCTGCGACATGAAACAGCGCAAAACGCAGCATGGTCGCACCTCAATTTCCCAGTGAAATTTTGCAAGTTTTGGACAAAAAGACTACCTTTTTTTTTGCGCCGTAGCTCTGCCAGCACCTAGGGAAACCTAGCAAACCTATACATTTTTAAAAACTAGACACCCAGGGCAATTCGGGATGGGGTGACTCGTCTGCCTACCCCCAGGTTTTGTTACCCAGAATCCCTTGCAAACCTAAAAATGTGACAAAAAAAACACATTTTCCGCACATTTCTGTGTTGGAAAGTTCTGGAATCTGCGTGGATCAACAAATTTCCACCCACCCAGCGTGCCCCCAGGTCTCCCAAAAAAAATTGGTACCTCACTTGCATGGGTAGGCATAGTGGCTGCGACATGAAACAGTGCAAAACGCAGCATGGTCGCACCTCAATTTCCCAGTGAAATTTAGCACGTTTTGGACAAAAAGACTACCTTTTGTTTTTGCGCCGTAGCTCTGCCAGCACCTAGGGAAACCTAGCAAACCTATACATTTTTGAAAACTAGACACCCAGGGCAATTCAGGATGGGGTGAGTCGTCTGCCTACCCCCAGGTTTTGTTACCCAGAATCCCTTGTAAACATAAAAAGTTGACCAAAAAAACACATTTTTCTCACATTTCTGTGGTGGAAAGTTCTGGAATCTGCGGGGATCAACAAATTTCCACCCACCCAGCGTGCCCCCAGGTCTCCCGAAAAAAATGGTACCTCACTTGCGTGGGTAGGCATAGTGGCTACGACATGAAACAGCGCAAAACGCAGCATGGTCGCACCTCAATTTCCCAGTGAAATTTAGCACGTTTCGGACAAAAAGACTACCTTTTGTTTTTGCGCCGTAGCTCTGCTAGGACCTAGGGAAACCTAGCAAACCTATACATTTTTGAAAACTAGACACCCAGGGCAATTCAGGATGGGGTGACTCGTCTGCCTACCCCCAGGTTTTGTTACCCAGAATCCCCTGCAAACCTAAAAATTTGACAAAAAACAAATTTTCCTCACATTTCTGTGGTGGAAAGTTCTGGAATCTGCGTGGATCAACAAATTTTCACCCACCCAGCGTGCCCCCAGGTCTCTCGAAAAAAATGGTACCTCACTTGCGTGGGTAGGCATAGTGGCTGCGACATGAAACAGCGCAAAACGCAGCATGGTCGCACCTCAATTTCCCAGTGAAATTTAGCACGTTTTGGACAAAAAGACTACCTTTTGTTTTTGCGCCGTAGCTCTGCCAGCACCTATGGAAACCTAGCAAACCTATACATTTTTGAAAACTAGACACCCAGGGCAATTCAGGATGGGGTGACTCGTCTGCCTACCCCCAGGTTTTGTTACCCAGAATCCCTTGCAAACCTAAAAATTTGACCAAAAAAACACATTTTCCGCACATTTCTGTGTTGGAAAGTTCTGGAATCTGCGTGGATCAACACATTTCCACCCACCCAGCGTGCCCCTAGGTCTCCCAAAAAAAATGGTACCTCACTTGCATGGGTAGGCCTAGTGGCTGCGACATGAAACAGCGCAAAACGCAGCATGGTCGCACCTCAATTTCCCAGTGAAATTTAGCACGTTTCGGACAAAAAGACTACCTTTTGTTTTTGCGCCGAAGCTCTGCCAGCACCTAGGGAAACCTAGCAAACCTATACATTTTTGAAAACTAGACACCCAGGGCAACTCAGGATGGGGTGACTCGTCTGCCTACCCCCAGGTTTTGTTACCCGGAATCCCTTGCAAACCTAAAAATTTGACAAAAAAACACATTTTCCTCACATTTCTGTGGTGGAAAGTTCTGGAATCTGCGTGGATCAACAAATTTCCACCCAACCAGCGTGCCCCTAGGACTCATGAAAAAAATGGTACCTCACTTGCGTGGGTAGGCATAGTGGCTGCGACATGAAACAGCGCAAAACGCAGCATGGTCGCACCTCAATTTCCCAGTGAAATTTAGCACGTTTCGGACAAAAAGACTACCTTTTGTTTTTGCGCCGTAGCTCTGCCAGCACCTAAGGAAATCTAGCAAACCTATACATTTCTGAAAACTAGACACCCAGGGCAATTCAGGATGGGGTGACTTGTCTGCCTACCCCCAGGTTTTGTTACCCAGAATCCCTTGCAAACCTAAACATTTGACAAAAAAAACACATTTTCCTCACATTTCTGTGGTGGAAAGTTCTGGAATCTGCGTGGATCAACACATTTCCACCCACCCGGCGTGCCCCCAGGTCTCCCCAAAAAAATGGTACCTCACTTGCGTGGGTAGGCATAGTGGCTGCGACATGAAACAGCGCAAAACGCAGCATGGTCGCACCTCAATTTCCCAGTGAAATTTAGCACGCTTTGGACAAAAAGACTACCTTTTCTTTTTGCGCCGAAGCTCTGCCAGCACCTAGGGAAACCTAGCAAACCTATACATTTTTGAAAACTAGACACCCAGGGGAATTCAGGATGGGGTGACTCGTCTGCCTACCCCCAAGTTTTGTTACCCAGAATCCCTTGCAACCCTAAAAATTTGACCAAAAAAACACATTTTCCTCACATTTCTGTGGTGGAAAGTTCTGGAATCTGCGTGGATCAACAAATTTCCACCCACCCAGCGTGCCCCCAGGTCTCCCGAAAAAAATGGTACCTCACTTGCGTGGGTAGGCATAGTGGCTGCGACATGAAACAGCGCAAAACGCAGCATGGTCGCACCTCAATTTCCCAGTCAAATTTAGCACGCTTTGGACAAAAAGACTACCTTTTCTTTTTGCGCCGAAGCTCTGCCAGCACCTAGGGAAACCTAGCAAACCTATACATTTTTGAAAACTAGACACACAGGGGAATTCAGGATGGGGTGACTCGTCTGCCTACCCCCAGGTTTTGGTACCCAGAATCCCTTGCAAACATAAAAATTTGACAAACAAACACATTTTCCTCACATTTCTGTGGTGGAAAGTTCTGGAATCTGCGTGGATTCACAAAATTCCACCCACCCAGCGTGCCCACAGGTCTCCTGAAAAAAATGGTACCTCACTTGCGTGGATAGACATAGTGGCTGCAACAGGAAATGGTAAAAATCATACGGTGGTGAATTTACATTACCTTATTGCAAAACTACCTTGATTTTGGGTGGGGGGCATCTGAGTTTGTGGCCCGGGGCTCAGTGGTATTCTTTGGAAAGTAGCAAACCCAAACAGTTCTGAAAACTAGACACCCGGGGGAGTCCAGGGAGGTATGGCATGCGTGGGTCCCCCAATGTTGTCTTACCCAGAACTCCTTGCAAACCTTAAAATTAGGTAAAAATAGCACTTTTCCAAACTTTTTGGTGTGGGATCACTGTGCCGGCAAAACAGTCCTACCACCCTGCGTTCCCCTTGTTCTCCCGAGTAAAAGGATACCTCACTTGTGTGGGTGCCCCAAAACAGAACACGCCAAAAATGAATTTTGAAAAAAAGTAGTTTTTAGTCATATTTAAGTTTTACAAATTAAGCCCCCCAGCCTGAGTCACATGCCTTTGGCCCACCCACACAAGTGAGGTATCATTTTACTCGGGAGAACAAGGGAAACGCTGGGTGGTAGGACATTTGTTCCGGCAGCGAGATCCCACCCAAAAAAGTATGGAAAAGTGGGTTTTTTTACCTAAATTTCAGGTTTGCAGGGGTTTCTGGGTAGGGAAACATTGGGGGACCCACGCAAGCCATACCTCCCTGGACTCCCCCGGGTGTCTAGTTCTCAGAACTGTTTGGGTTTGGTAGTTTCCAAAGATGCCCGCCAAGCCCCGGGCCAAAAGCTCAGGTGACCCCCTCAAAAAATAAGATTATTTGGCTAAAGGTAATGTTTTGGTCTCCACAGTATGAATTGGGCCTTTTCCTAAAGCAGCCACTATGCCTACCCACGCAAGTGAGGTACCATTTTTATCGGGAGACCTTGGGGAACGCTGGGTGGGAGGTAATGTGTGTGAGCCCAGTGATGCCACGCTTTCCCACACTAAAACGTGTGAAAATACTGATTTTTTCCAAGCAAAAAATGAGGTTTGCAAGGGATTCTGGGTAAAGGAACGTTGGAGGATCCACGCAAGTCATACCTCCTTGGAAGCCCCCGGGTGTCTACTTTTCAGAAATGTGTGGGTTTGGTAGGTTTCCCTAGATGGATGTCTCGCACGGGGCCAAAAACCCAGGTAACCCCTCTTGCAAAAGCTGGTGAACTTAACATTTTCACCATTGTTAAATTCACCAGCTTTTGCAAGAGGGGTTACCTGGGTTTCTGGCCCCGTGCGAGACAGCCATCTATGGAAACCTACCAAACCTACACATTTCTGAAAAGTAGACACCCGGGGGCTTCCAAGGAGGTATGGCTTGCGTGGCTCCTCCAACGTACCTTTACCCAGAATCCCGTGCAAACCTCCATTTTAGCAGAAAAAAATCTATTTTTTCACACGTTGTAGTCTGGGAAAGCGTGGCATCACTGGGCTCACACAAATTACCTCCCACCCAGCGTTCCCCCAGGTCTCCCGATAAAAACGGTACCTCACTTGCGTGGGTAGCCATAGTGGCTGCAACAGGAAGAGGTCCAAATCGTACGGTGGTGAATTTAAAATACCCTGAGGCAATATAACTTTGATTTGGGGGGGGGCACCTGAGTTTTTGGCCCGGGGCTGGGTGGTATTCTTTGGAAAGTAGCAAACCCAAACAGTTCTGAAAACTAGATACCCGGGAGAGTCCAGGGAGGTGTGGCATGCGTGGGTCCCCCAATGTTTTCCTACCCAGAACTCCTTGCAAACCTTAAAATTAGGTAAAAATAGCACTTTTCCAAACTTTTTGACGTGGGATCGCCGTGCCGGCAAAAAAGTCCTACCACCCTGCGTTCCCCTTGATCTCCCGAGTAAAAGGATACCACACCTTAACAGAGTTACTCAAAAGTCAAACATTCAAGCACGGCTATCTATTCCTCAAAGACACACACATACAGGTTGGATTTGGCACGAGGGCGAGTGATGGTTCAGTACATAAAATTTTATTAACAAGATATTTCAAAAAAATGAAATGCTCTGTCAATAAATAAATGCATAAAAACTGAACCAGTGACTCGCAACTCGTGAGCTGTAAAGCCACGACAAGGCACCAACCGTTTTACAGGCCATTCACGCACCTTTTATACCTGATACAAACCAGACCATTGACACCATCCGAATGGAAAAGCAACACATAACAACAATCACAATAAGGGACAAGGTACACCCTACAGCAGAAAGAGAAAAAAAACTATTATTACTGCACACCCATCTAATCCGCAAGCACACACACATACTGGTTGGATTTGGCACGAGGGTGAGTGATGATTAAGTACATACAATTGTATACGCAAGTAATTTCACAAAAATGAAATACACTGTGTATAATTGAAAGTATGATAAACTGAACCACTGACTCACAGCTCGTGAGCTGTAAAGCCACGTCAAGGCACCAACCTCTTTACAGGCCATTCATACACCTTTCGTACGCGTGACACATACAAAACATTCACACCGCCAGCCGCGGACCCATCACATTCCAACACTCACACCAGCAAACAGCGCCATTCAAGGGCCCATCACTTTCACACGCCCACATTTCTGACACTGCAACTACACAAAATGATGGACTGTGTGGAGTGTCACTCAACTAGGAGTGTGTGTAGTGACCAACAGAAAGTAACTACTCACACACCGCCTGCCGAGCGCCAGTCCACCCACACCACCATCCAAGCACCAGACCATGCACACCGCCAGCCAAACACCACTCAGCGCACACCGACAGCCAAGTACCACTCCACACACACCACCAGCCAAGCATCACTCCACGCACACCACCAGCCAAGCGCCACTCCACAAACACAACACCAGCCAAGCACCACTCCGTGCACAGACAGCCAAGTATCACTCCACGCACACCGTCCAGCCAAGCGCCACTCCACACACACCGCCAGCCAAGCACCACTCCACACACACCGCCAGCCAAGCACCACTCCGTGCACAGACAGCCAAGTACCACTCCATGCACACCACCAGCCAAGCGCCCCTCCACACACACCACCAGCCAAGCGCCACTCCACAAACACAACACCAGCCAAGCACCACTCCGTGCACAGACAGCCAAGTACCACTCCACGCACACCGTCCAGCCAAGCGCCACTCCACACACACCGCCAGCCAAGCACCACTCCACACACACCGCCAGCCAAGCACCACTCCGTGCACAGACAGCCAAGTACCACTCCATGCACACCACCAGCCAAGCGCCCCTCCACACACACCACCAGCCAAGCGCCACTCCACAAACACAACACCAGCCAAGCACCACTCCACACACACCGCCAGCCAAGTACCACTCCATGCACACCACCAGCTAAGCGCCCCTCCACACACACCACCAGTCAAGCGCCACTCCACAAACACAACACCAGCCAAGCACCACTCCGTGCACAGACAGCCAAGTACCACTCCACGCACACCACCAGCCAAGCGCCACTCCACACACACGACCAGCCAAGCGCCACTCAACACACACCACCAGCCAAGCACAACTCCACACACACCGCCAGCCAAGCACCACTCCACGAACACCACCAGCCAAAGACAAATCCAAACACAACACCAGGCAAGCGCAAGAGCACGCACACCGCCAACCAAACACCAGACCACGCACACCGCCAGTCAAGCACCAGTCCGCAGACACCGCCAGACAAGCACCAGTCCACAGACACCGGCAGTCAAGCGCCAAACCATGCACACAGTCAGACAATGGACACTACACGCAAACCAACATCATACTTTAGTTTTTTTTTTAAATAAAAGAGAAACAAAAACAAATTGCAAATTGATACAAATCTACTAACTCGACAACTAAATCTAAAAACACTACACAAATACAAACTTTGAAACGGAACAATAACTTTTACAGAATAAAGACCAACCAGTTCACTTTACCACTCATTGATACTCCCAAAAATTCTTTTGCGTGTGGTACAATCTAAAACAAGCAGGTACACACAGCCCGGGGTTTGAAGGGCAGTCGGGGCAGTACACGTGTAAAAGATTAAAAATAAGTTGGCCCTTTGTTGAATGAAAATATTAAATTGAACCGTAGTTTATATTAATTTCTGTTTGTAACCTGCTTGCTGATAAAATAAGCCCACTAGTCATAATGAAATGTTGCTCCATGATGCACAGCTGGTGCACAGAGAGTTAAATTAAGTTGTCTGAAATTCAGCTAAAGCCAGAAAAGAATAGTTGGTGAACGTGTGCGTGCTCATTCTGCTGTAGCTCCAAGTTGTTTAATGAATCACTAGCTTTTCACCCATGTACAGAGTCAGTTCAGCGAGACCTTTCTAAGAATCGCTCGCTGACCCAGGACGTGCCAAGTTTGTTCTGCCCCTCGCCCGGTTAAGTGAAAGGGCAGTGTTTGCTCAGCATAGATAGCATAGATAGCAAGTGCGTCATCTGTATGGAAAAGCAGAAAACACGGGCCTCTGCTGATAGTAGATCAACATTGCATATTGACATTTCAAGATAACCGGCCAAGACAAGGCTGAAAGTCAGGAGGCGGTAGTTTAAAGATTAACCTGTAGCTGCATGGTCAGATGTGTTGCAAATAATGTAAATTGTGAACGTAGACATATTTTTGAAATGCACCTTGATACTGTAATGTACACGTGGACCTAATTCTAGCATGGTCACACCATGATGTCATTGTTAATCATTAATGTATCCAGGTTCTGAAAACTGTATATAAGAACTGGCTTGCTTACTGAAAAACCAGATCACTTTGCACTCCTGCAAATTGTCTCAAGCTGCAGCTTTATTGGCAATAAAGCCACTTTCTTTTGAAACCTTGTATGTGCCCTTCTTCTTGTCCCTATTAATAAATTTGTTTGCTTTAACAGAATGGTGCCGTGATCCAACGGGAACTGATGGTCTCTGCAGGGGATAAAGAACTGCTGTCTTTGGAATCTTCAGGGGCCTTTCCAGTCTCGGTGTAATCTGCGCAGCTACTGATGAGAGGACTTGTTTCCTGACACGCCTAGAAGGCAAGGCTCCCGCTGATCATCCTTTGACAAAAGACACCACCAGCTTCCTTTGAACCATCAGGTTTTTGCTGCCAAAACAAAGAAGGACGCATACAACGGCATCATACTGTCTGGTCTGATGATCAGGTAGGCAGTGCTTAAATGCACTGAACTCAACTTTATTAAATGAATAGTGTTTTTCTAAAAATACATTAGACGGTACATACTGAGATTCATTAGGGGTCTCTAGGGGAGGTCTGAGGGTGCCTTTAGGAAAGATACCTAAGGAAGACTGTCCAACCTGTGAAAGATCTTAAGGATCTCAAGGACAGGAGAAGGACCGTGGGTGGTCGCCTTTAGACAGAGCATGCTTCTGAAAGACGTCTAGAAAAATATGCATATTGCTGAAATAGGTTGTACAACAGTGTTAAAATAAAGTGTAGAACAGTGTATATCTAGAAAATAAATTAATAAATACATACATAAATAACTAAAAAATGCTTAGTAAATTATTTCTGAGCACAGCTAAAGGCCGCAGGGCAGCATTAGATGTCACTCAACCGACAGCACCTCGCGGTACCCCAGCATGGTACGTGTCAAGGAAAAAGGGATACTCTGCAATTGTCCATCTAGATCAATGGACTCATTACACCAGGAAAAATACTGAATTGGAATGGCCAGAATATGGCACGTTTGATAAAGCTAAAATGCTTTATTTAGAAGATTGTTTAAGAGAACGTGAAAAGAAAGGGAAGAAGGTACGTTTGTTGCAGTGGGATGCTTTCCATGCATGGAGATCATATGTAGCTTCAAGATTCTCATGCGAACCTAAAAGTATGAAAGGAAAAGCTATGGTACATGATAGGCAGAAATGGGAAGAAAGACATGTAAGTAATTGTAGGGAAAAGGAAATGGAAGTAGACAAATGCTTCACAGTTCACGAGCCAATACCAGATATTTACCCAACTCTACCTAATGCTCCCTTGGAACAGGAACATACTGAAGATCCTGTAATAGAGGCATTATTAACAACTCCACCACCATACAGCCCACAAACAATGCAAACTCCATCAGCATCACAGACACACACACCATGAGATACATCACCACCTAGTAAGACAGTACCTATATCACTACATGACACGCCTCTCTCTCACTCTGGTAGACAAGGGTTACGACAAAAAATATCAGAAAAAGAACAGAAAATGATACACGAGTGGGTGATGGACGTTATGAAAAATGGTACCGCTACATGGCGTACTGCAAAATGTCGCTTCCCCCCAGATTTCACGCCTGCACTTCAACGCAGCGCTTTGCATAAATTGGACAAAAAAAGTTACAGCTGGTTTAAAGACTGGGCCAAATATTGGCCTGAGGAAGACAGCTACCCCCAACCTGACAGATTGTCCCGTGCTCATAGCAACACGATATCAGCAGCAATAGATGATGTAGGGGCATTAAGCACAGAGATACTAGAGGCTGTCCAGATATTAGCCGAATGGATAGATACTCTTCTGATACTACAACAAAAATGTACACAAAGGAAAAAAAGTAAAGAAGAGGAAGATAGTACTCTTTCCACTTCTAGAGCCCTGCCATTAAGAGAAGTACCGGGAAGTCAGGAAGGGAAGCCCACTATTAAAGTTCACACACCATGGTCAAATGTTGAATTACATAGATTTGCGCTTCAGTTTCCAGACATTAGACAAAACAGAGAAGAATGGTACAGACAAACAGAAATAATACTAAGAGTTGGCACTCTGACACTGGATGACATTGAACAAATGTTTTCTATAATATTGCCACCAGACATTTGGGGAAAAATAAGGAGAGAAGATGATGAACTTTTCAAAATAAAATGGGAAGATATAACTTCAGTAACAAGGAAAGGAGGAGATGATATTTCAGATGAGATTAGAGACTTACCAGCAAAAATAATGGCTAAAGTAAATACACTGATCCCCAGAAAACAAATAGACTGGTCAAAATTAAATGCATGCATTCAAGACACTGAAGAAACAGTATCTGGGTTTTTCGCTAGAATACAGAAAGTCTTCACAGCTTCCAGTGGTTTAGATACTGAAAAGGAAGCATCACAAAGTGCACTTGTCTCTTGTTTTGTAAATAATTTAAAACCATCAATTAAAAAAGGGATTCTAGAGTACAACCCTACTTGGTCATGCAAACCGCTAACTGAAGTTTTACAATTGGCGCAGTATTACGAAATGCTAGGTAAAAAGGAGTTGGAAAGTAAAAATAACAAATTAAAAGACTTAAAAACTAAAGTTTTGATTCAGCAGGCAAACCAGTATAGCGGCAGAGGAGAAAGAAGCAGGGGTAGAGGAAGAGGCCGTGGGGGACCACAAAGGTCATTTTCTACTCCCCCTACACAGCATACCACCACAAATGAACAAGGACACACACAAGGATGCTTTAATTGTGGGGGTCAGGATCATTGGAGAGCTCAATGCCCACACCCCCTTAAACAGTCACAGAGAGGGGGTGGGATGGGGAGATCAAGAGGTCGGGGTAGGAGCATGGGAAGAGCTGGTTATCAACAGCAAGGACGTGACTCACAACCTGCCCCTACAGACTATCCCCCCAACACAAATTTCTTTGATAATGAACAAATACCAAAAATGCAGGTGCATCACCCTTACGATGGAATATATCAGGAAGGGCCCCAAGGGGAATGGGACTATTATGCACGATAGGGAGGCCCGAGAGAGTTAATACAGAGGATGGTAATCCCTGTAGATCCCACTGGACCATATGTCAGGGGTAAGATTGAAGGTACACCTGTGGAATTACTAATAGATACAGGGGCCACCAATTCCTCCTTAACAAAGAAAAAGTTTCCAGATGTTCCTCTCTCGGGAAAAATAAATAAGTCAGTGGGATTCACCAACATACCTGTAACTAGTCCAATTTCGGCTCCCTTGAAATACAGTATAGGCCCACTACAAGACACCCATTCATTTCTAATATCAGAAAAATGTGCATTTAATTTGTTGGGATTAGATTTGCTTAAGAAAATGAATGCAACCATTACGTGTAGGGCAGATGAAGTATTCTTGGAAGTAGATGGGCCAATGACAGAGGAAATAGACAACTGTTTACTGTCGATAGGAATAAAAAATATACCAGCACACATAATGGATCAAATAGATTCAAGAATTTGGGCGAAACATAAAAATGACACAGGAAGAATGAACATGACACCTGTAACAATTACAATTAAACAGAATGTGAAATTACCAAGGATACCTCAGTACAGGATAGCTCCAGAAGGTCTAAAGGGGTTGCAGGATATAGTAACTGACTTGCTCAAAGAAGGGATTGTGAAAGAAATAACAGGCAGTCCTTGCAACAGCCCTATTTTACCGGTCCTTAAAAAGTGAGATGGAAATACTACTGAAAAGAATTATAGATTCATTCTTGATCTCAGGGAAATTAATAAGATTGTGGTGCCTCAGTTCCCGGTCGTCCCCAATGTAGTCTCAATACTGTCAACATTGTCACCAGAAATGGCATATTTTTCAGTGGTCGATTTGAAGAATGCCTTCTTCTCAATTCCATTAGATGAGGGTAGCATGTATCTGTTTTCATTCTCAGTCTCCGGGAGGACCTTTTGTTTCAGAAAGGTTCCCCAGGGGTTCACAGAAAGCCCAAGCATTTACAATCAGGCCTTGAAAAGAGAACTAGATACTTTCAATTTATCACCAGATTCTGTGCTAATACAGTATATAGATGACCTGCTGATTGGCAGCAACTCT
Source organism: Lissotriton helveticus (assembly GCF_964261635.1). Taxonomy (NCBI): domain Eukaryota; kingdom Metazoa; phylum Chordata; class Amphibia; order Caudata; family Salamandridae; genus Lissotriton; species Lissotriton helveticus. The sequence goes on along the minus strand of NC_136059.1, from coordinate 912,366,490 downwards.
GAGCCACAATGTATAACTGACACCATCAATTTGTTGAATTTCCTAGCTGAACGTGGTCACAAAGTTTCCCCAGAGAAACTACAATTTGTTCAACAGGAAGTGTCCTATTTAGGACACATCCTGTCGAAAGGGCAGAGACGATTGGATGACAAGCGCATTAAATTGATTCTACAGACACCAGTGCCACGCACCCAAAAACAGGTGCGAACCTTTTTAGGTATGGCCAGCTATTGTCGACAGTGGATTGCTAACTTCTCCTTGATTTCAAAACCCTTATTAGCCCTGACCCACAAGGACACTCCCGAACCCCTTCAGTGGTTGCCAGAACATGAACAAAGCTTCCTTGCCATTCGGCAAGCTCTCTGCTCTGCTCCTGCTTTAGGCCTACCAGACTATTCTAAGTCTTTCCTACTCTATGTCCATGAGTCTGACGGGAGTGCTCTTGGGGTTCTATGCCAGCAGTTTGGTGACCACAAAAGACCATGCGCATATTTCTCTGCCACCTTGGATACTGTAGCCACGGCTTTACCTTCCTGTATACGTTCTGTTGCAGCAACTGCCTTAGCACTACAACGTGCAGAAAGCATTATAATGGGACATGAAGTTGATGTCTATGTTCCACATGCCGTAGAGCTGATACTGAATAAGACACGCACGCAGCACCTCACAAATGCCAGGCTCACGCAGTATGAGATCTGTTTATTCGCAGCACATGTGACACTTCACAAATGCAATGTGCTTAACCCTGCCACTCTGTTACCTGTCCCCACTGATGATTTAGTGGATTCAGACCATGATTGTATTCTGTTAACTGAAGAACAAACGAAGGGTAGAATTGACATGACTGATACACCCTATGCAGATGCTGAAGGAGAACTGTGGGTGGATGGGTCCTGCCTTAGAACAGAGGATGGAAATACATCAGCAGCCTATGCAGTTGTAACAAATAGAACTGTAGTTGAGTCCTGTAAGATACCTGAGTTGTCTGCACAAGCAGCAGAAATTGTGGCATTCACACGAGCTTGTGAATTATCTGAAGGAAGGTGTGTTAACATATATACAGACAGCCAATACGCCTTTAATGTGGCACATTCCTTTGGAAGACTCTGGAAGGAAAGAGGTTTTATTACCTCACAAGGCACAAAGATACAGCATGGAGTGCTGATCACTAAATTACTTAATTCCTTGGCACTTCCAAAGAAATTGGCCATAGTTAAATGCAGTGCTCATAAGAAAGTTACAGACAAGGTAGGCCAGGGAAATGCATTTGCTGACATTACAGCAAAACAGACAGCAAGAAATAATTCAGCACTAGTACTAACGGTCCAAGAATTACCTGATGAAGTGAAGTCATTAGATCTAACAAGTGAAGGTATAAGACTAATGCAACAAGGAGCAACAGCAGAAGAACAGATGGGTTGGTCAAAGAACGGGTCATTTGTTCAAGGATGTTGGATGAATGATGCCAAAGATAAATATGTGTTACCAGACAGGATGGTCTACTCTATGTGTTTGGCCATGCATGGCCCGGCACATATATGCAGGGATGCGATTGTAAATTGCATGGACAAATTCTGGGTGAACAAGAACATAAGAAAGATAGCACAGGAGATATGTCAAACATGTATGGTATGTGCACAGTACAATGTGGGTAAGACCGCTCCAGTACCCAAGGGACACTTTCAGAAGCCAACAATGCCATTTGAAGCCCTGCAAATAGACTATGTGGAGATGCCCCCTACAAATAAGTATAGGTATATCCTGGTGGTGGTGTGCATGTATTCAAAATGGATAGAGGCATACCCGGTAAAATGCAATGATGCCATCTCAACAGCCAAGTGCCTGATAAAGGAGCTGATCCCACGTTTCGGGGTCCCAAAAACAATATTTTCAGACAATGGCAGTGACTTCTGTAATGAACTAATAAAACTGACATGCAAAGCCTTGGGAATACAGCAGAAGCTACACTGTGCCTACCATCCAGAGGCCGCTGGCGCAGTGGAAAGAAAAAATGGCGTGCTCAAGGCCAAAATAGCCAAGATATGTGCTGACACAAAATTGACCTGGATGGATGCCTTACCTATTGCCCTGATGAGCATGAGGAGCACACCACATGCCAAGACCAAACTCAGTGCACACGAGATTGTCACTGGGTTGCCGATAGTAGCTTGGGGAGTTCCAGACAAAAATGCTCTGCCTATGATGACGAATGAACTGTTGAATGATTACTGCATGTCACTTACACGTACTCTTGCTTCTATCAACCAGCACGTGAAGGGAGCACTTCCAGAGCCGCTGCAGGTCGAGGGGCACAAGTTCAAGCCTGGAGACTGGGTGCTCATCAAAGCATTCCAGAGGTCCAACTGCCTCCAAGCTCGCTGGAAGGGACCGCAGCAGGTGCTGCTCGCTACAAAGACAGCAGTGAAGTGCACCAACTACAAATCCTGGATTCACGCCAGTCATATAAAGAGGGCACCCACTGAGACGGCATCCAGTCAAGACACAGGTCAGCAACACACGCCAACACCAGAACCAGTCAAAGAGGAAAAAAGGTACAATTTAAGATCTACCAAGAAGAAGGAGATGAAATGTCAGTGATTCCAGTACCTGATCTTCTACAGGAAGTAGGTGAAGTACTACTACTAGATATCATCCTAACAGATATTTTGACGACAATTTTTGACTTTGAGAATAGCAGTGAGGAAGACAACGAAAACGCACTCATTTACCTTGAGGAAGTATTTGATCAGCTAGAATACCAACTAATGCGAGATTTAAATAGCATAGCATTACAAGAAGCCTTGAGTAGAGTACTTTCAGACTAAGAAAATACAACTAGGGTATATTGCACACTACCACCAGGAGTAATAGCTCAGTTGCAGAACAAGAAAAGCTTAGCACACTTCATCAGGGAAGTTCAACGCTGAGTAGATGAACTGACCCAGGAGGTATTTGCGAGTCCTCCAGTAACACCACCCATGTACTTATTGTAGTCCAGTATGCACACAGGTTTGCGCACTTCTGCAACCTGACCCCAAACAGTCCGCGGTTCAGTGCTTTCATCATGTATTGTAGTCAACATGTAGACATCTCTCCTGTCTGTAAACTTCACAGCTAAAAGCTCCTCACAACGCAATGCACTGCACTGTCCCCGAGCAAGCTTTCGACAAACAAGTTCTTTTGGGAAACCTTTACGGTTTGAGCGGATTGTGCCACAAGCAACAGTGTCCACTTTGGCCAATTCCCTGAACAACCGCACACCAGTGTAGAAGTTATCGACATACAAATGATGGCCTTTGTTAAACAATCCACGACCAAGTTCCCACACAATTTTCTCAGTCACTCCAAAAGTCGACGGACAACCAGGGGGGTTAATCCTGGATTCCTTACCAGTGTACACCCTGAAATTAGAGACATATCCAGTCTCACTGTCACACAGCATATACAGTTTGATTCCATAGCGTGCCCTCTTACTAGGAATGTATTGCCGAAATACCAAGCGGCCCTTGAACAACAGCAAAGACTCATCCACTGCAATTTCTTTCCCAGGATAAAAGATCTCAGAAAATCGATCAACCAAATGATCAATGACAGGCCGAATCTTGAAAAGACGGTCACAATCAGGGTGATCTCGTGGCAAAGCAAGACTATTGTCAACTAAATGCATCATCCGCAGCAGAAGCAAATACCTATCACGAGTCATGACTGCCGGAAATATAGCTGTTGCCATCAAGGGACAAGTAGACCAATATGAAGCCATTGATGGTTTCCTAAGCAAGCCCATCAAAAGAGTTAAACCCAAAAACTTTTTCATCTCCTCCAAATTGGTGGGAGTCCACCGGGTAGCTCTAGCGTGGGGCTTAAGGCTGGCACTGTTCACCCTCAAAAAATGTTCAGCATACAAATTAGTCTGCTCTACAATCTCTGCCAAAAACACATCATCCATAAACAACTTGAAAAAATCAATAGGCAAAAAGTTTTCAGTGTTCACCCTACACCCTGGAACACCAGTAAATTCAGGCAATGCCGGCTGCACCATGCCTGGTGCAACCCAGAGGTCAGAACTTTCATCGTCAAGTCTTGCAGCCGCAGGCCGCCGCCCAGCTAACTCTTGTCTCACAACACCAACTGGAAGTCTAGCAGCCCCAGGCTGCAGCCCAGATGTCTCTTGCCGCACAATTGGCACATCACTGTCCTCCGCAACCACAGGCACAACCATGTCCTCCAAAACCGTAAACACAGCAATGTGCTCCCCAACCACAGGCACATCATCCACACCAAAAGTAGCTTCATCAGCACTCAAAGTGTCTTCATCATCAGATGAAGCCATGTGTAGAGAAAACTCACTACCTGAATCTTCACCTCCCACCTCTGGCTCAGAATCAGAGTCAGACTCTGGACCATGGTCAGAGGAAGAATCAAAAAGCATTCCAACAACTTGCTGAGCAGTAATCCGGCGGCTAGCCATTATCCTTACAAATAAAGGAGTCTGCACAAACAACTCAACCACCCCAACACTGCGCAAAGTAAGATAAAAATGTAAGACTTTTTCACCCAAAAATATATTTAGAAAAAATATACAATTCACTTACAAGACACAACTACACTCACCAGCACCTACTCTGCAAAGACACAGCAAATAGGCAACGATATCCCACTAGAAAGAAGAAAAAAAAACCTTACATCTACAGAAGGACACATCAAAAACAAATGCAAAACATGTTTTACAATCACAACAAACAGCAACAACACATACTCGTATTACTACACACTTTGCAAAATAAACAATTACATTACAATTGAACAAAAAAAAGGTCTCTAACCAAACACATGCAACTACAGAAACAGCAGAACAACAGAACCACCAGTAACAGAACCGCACACTGCAACAATCTAAAGAGAAAAAAAACGAATTCACATTAGAAGAAACAAAAACAACACACATTACAACAGGCTATGTCACAGGGTATGTCACAAATGGGGTGTCTGTCCCCAAGGGGGGAAGATTATAAATCATTATAAACGTGGGCCCCCTGGAAGCAACCCTACGGAGGGCAGAGAGGCCAAATAAAGACACGGCAGAACATACTGAAAACAAATGGGCCCAAGGAAGCAACCCTTGGCCAAGGGGTCGCTCCCTATAAAAAAAAATAACCCTGGAGTCTAGTGGGCTTTTCTATTCCCCCCCTGGGGCAGAAAAGTCTAAAAAAATATTAGGGCCACTAGGAAGCGACCCTTCCCCAAGGGGTCGCTTCCTTTTTCAAATAAAAATCAAATCCCTGGTGACTAGTGGGCTTTTCTGCTCCCCCTGGGTGCAGATCGGCCGAAAAAACGGCCGATCTGCCCCAGGGGGGGCAGAAAAGTCTGAAATATATTTTATCCCCCTAAGGAAGCGACCCTTGCCCAAGGGGTCGCTTCCTTTATAAATAAAAAACAATCCCTGGTGTCTAGTGGGCTTTTCTGCTCCCCCTGGGTGCAGATCGGCCGAAAAAACGGCCGATCTGCCCCAGGGGGGGCAGAAAAGTCTGAAAAATATGTTATCCCCCTAAGGAAGCGACCCTTGACCAAGGGGTCGCTTCCTTTATAAATAAAAAACAATCCCTGGTATCTAGTGGGCTTTTCTGCCCCCCCTGGGTGCAGATCGGCCAAACAAAACGGCCGATCTGCCCAAGGGGGGGCAGAAAAGTCTAAAACATTATTTGGCCCCCTAAGGAAGCGACCCTTGCCCAAGGGGTCGCTTCCTGCACAAAAAAAACCAAACACAAGCAATCCCTGGTGTCTAGTGGGCTTTTCTGCCCCCCCCTGGGTGCAGATCGGTCAAACAAAACGGCCGATCTGGCCCAGGGGGGGCAGAAAAGTCTAAAACATTATTTGGCCACCTAAGGAAGCGACCCTTGCCCAAGGGGTCGCTTCCTGCACACACAAAAAACAAACACAAGCAATCCCTGGTGTCTAGTGGGCTTTTCTGCCCCCCCTGGGTGCAGATCGGCCAAACAAAACGGCCGATCTGCCCCAGGGGGGGCAGAAAAGTCTAAAACTTTATTCGGCCCCCTAAGGAAGCGACCCTTGCCCAAGGGGTCGCTTCCTGCACTGTATAAATTCACCAAAACACAATCCCTGGTGTCTAGTGGGGCATTCCTGGTGCACGATCGCGACGCTGTGCGCGATCGTGCACCAGGAATGCCGTGCATTGGGACATCAGGGGAGAGGAAACACAGTTTCCTCCCCCCCGATGCCTCAAGACACCGAAAAACGGCCCCCCCGCCCCACCGGAGCAGCAAACACTCACCTCTTTGCTGGACGCGCTGGAAACAAATGGCTTCCAGCGCGTCCAGCGCTTCCTGATGACGTCGGCGCGCGCTGTGCGCGCTGACGTCACCAGGAAGCGTGGGGGGGCCAGGGGGTGGCAGCGGAAAGTCTTCCGCTGCCACCCCTGCAAAAAAAAAAAGATCGCCGCACAGGGGGGGGAGCGCCAGCGCTCTCCCCCAGGGCTGTACTGATGACGGAGCGGTTTCGTCATCAGCACAGCCCAACCGATGCTGATGACGGAACAGCTCCGTCATCAGCATCGAAGGGGTTAAGTCCGAAGCCCAGGATGTCCCGTCAGGCTGTGTGAAAATTGTCCTTTCCAATGATTCTAGGCGAATAAAATGGGCCAACTGCGTGGTGATAGAAGAGAATATAGTTGCTATGAAAGAGCTGTCTATTCAGGCAACAGAGGAAATCTAGAATTGTTCGACCAAGCAGGAAGTTGTGTCTAAAGTCAATCTCATTCACTCTAAATTTTTTAGACAGCTGAGTAGCTATTTTTTAAAGAAGATTTTAAACACACAGAAAAGGCCTGATAGAAAAGAAGATCAGTGGTATGGGAAGTCCTGTAGGGCCACATATAAAGGTCTAGCGGAAGCTGTTAAATCAAAAGATAAAGAAAAACTTAAGAGCGCAAGAGCATTATACAAGAAAACGCAATATGATGCCAAACAAGCATGGGATGAGGACTACTGGGGTGAGCTGCTGGGAGCTAGCAAAAAACGTTCTATGTGTACCTTTTGGGATATGGTCAGGTGGGTAGGGGTCTCAAAAGGGCTGAACCAACCAACCATGTTCCCCCGAACTTATGGGTTTCCCATTATGCCACCCAGTTCGCACCTTTCGAGCTGCTGGGCGTTAGTGAGGCTCCTATCACCATCGAGCAAGACATCATTCCCTTATGTTTCACTAGAACTGAAGTTAGAAAGGTGCTGGATAATATCCCCAAAGGCAGGGCACCTGGGGCCAGATATAGGTAGCCCTTTACCGGTCAGAAACGGCCGAAAATACCGATTTTCGGCCGTTTCCGACCGGTAAAGGGCTATGGAGATGTAGGGACTAGAAAAACGTACATTTTCGTTAATTTTACCGAATCGGTAATTTTACTGAATCGGTAAAATTACAGAATCGGTAAATTTACCGATTCTGTAAATTTGACCGATTCGGTAAATTTACCATTCGGTAAAAATACCGAAAATGTATTTTGTGATGTAGGTAGCACTTCTAACAGTGCTACAGGGCATTTAGAATTCGGTATTTACCATGCAATACAATTGCATGGTAAATTATGAATTCTTGTGTACATGCACATCTGTGCATGTACACCTGTGCCATGTGGCACACAGGCATGCCCTAAGGGCATGTATGTGTGCCACATGGCGCAAACGCCAGTTACAGGGGTGCAACAGGGTGTCAAAGTGACACCCTGTCCCCCTTAGCAATTCGGTATTTTTACCGATTCGGTAAATACCAAATCGGTATTTGCTATTGAATCCTATGGGCTTCAAGGCCCAAAAGGATTCAATAGCAAATACCAATTCGGTTTTTACCGAATGGGTAAATACCGAATCTTACCGATTCGGTAAAAAATTCCGAATTTTTACCTACATCTCATTTACAGATTTATAAATACCGAATCGGTAAAATTCGGTATTTATGAATCGGTAAATGAGATTTATCTACATCTGGCCCCTGGTCTGGACTCAATCCCTGCTAACCTATTCATGCACGATAAGCAGATCTGGGCATCCTATATATTAGCGCTAATTAACAGCATTGCAAAGGGTTCACCCATACCTGAAACCTGGAAGGGCGCTGTGATAATTCCCATATACAAGAAAGGGGAACGCTCAGACCCGGGAAATTACAGGCCTATCAGTTTAATTGACTGTATCCAAAAGGCAGTAGCTAGGCTTGTCCTTCAGAGGATACATGCATGGATCGAGGAGGAAGAGGTACTCTCTCCGCTCCAGGCAGGGTTTCGTACTCACACTAGTACGATCGATCAGGGATTTGTTTTAATTTATTGGCGGGTGGTGGTATTGGGGGGGTACACTGTACACTGCTTTTATTGATTTGAAATCAGCATTCGACCTGGTGCCCCGTTATAAAATGTGCACTGTCTTTTTAGAACAGGGTATGCCCTTGAATATTCTATCCTTTTTAATTAAGTTACACGAGGGTAATTATGCCCAAGTCCACTGGAACCACCAAGGGAGCGTCACAGAAAAATTCCCAATCGCCAGGGGTGTGCGCCAAGGGTGCGTTTTGGCACCGACCCTCTTTTCATTGTACACCAACAGGGTGATCAGCTATTTTGAATACCAACCAACTGATGCCCCCAAGTTGGATGGGAAGCTGATCCCCCTGTTGATGTTCGCCGACGACACCCTTCTAATTTCAAAAACCCAGCAAGGTTTGCAGAAGGCTATAGATGCTTTTGAATTATTTTGCAAAGACCATGGACTTGTCATAAACGTTAATAAAACCAAGCTTATGGTCCTTCACAAATCCAAGCAAGTTAAAAGGCAGAGCGCTTGTTGGTGGGGTACAGCTTGAGCAGACAGAGGTTTTCTCATACTTGGGTATTACCCTGGCTTCCAAAATGGATTGGAAACACCATACTAACCATTTGGCCATAAAACACGCACAATTGACAGGGGCCTTAACAAAGGAATTTTATCTCTCCCATACTAGGCCGGTTAGTCCAGTTCTAAAGATTTATGATGCGAAGATTGGCTCAGCTGTTCCTTACGGGGCAGAATTGTGGAGGTTTAGTAACCTCAGTTGTCTAACGATAGCACAAAACAAATTCTTACGGGGAATTACAGGTCTCCCGGCATCAACCCCCCTGATACCTCTTTTTTATGACCTAGGCTGCCTGCATTTGGAGGACATGGCTCGCTATAGAACGATAGCCTACTGGAGAAGACTGTGGGTCACCCCAGAACTCTTCCAGTATGCTCGGGCATTTTTGGATGTACGAAATGCAGACAGGGCCAAAAAGATTCCTTGGATGAGGGAGGCTGGGGTAATATATAAAGCAATGGGGCTATTAACTCTTTGGCAAGATCGTGAGGCCAATGTCTTCCCACCGAGGAACGGGCTTAGAGAACTTTATTGGAGTTTGGTAGCCCAGAAAAGGTTTGGTCGCTGTAGTGGCCCTTCCCTGACCGCTGCTTTTTTAGACATCAAGCATACAGCAGCCTTAGAGGGCTATTGGGACTATATAACTGTCCCTGGAGACAGGAAAAGATACCACCAGTTCGGGATTGGTACTTTACCCATTAACAGCTACACTGCTAAATGGCGCAGTGGTTCCGGTGCCACTTGTCCCTTTTGTCCCTCTGAAAGGGAAAGTATTGGCCATATGCTATTCATGTGCCCCGAATATAAAGTACCAAGAAGGACATGGTTGAGACCCATTTGCCTCCAGCTAGGCATACAAACAGGTTGTGAGGCATTGAGGATTTTAAAAACAAATAACTCACAGCCTGTGGTTGTAGCTGTTGCAAAATTTCTTCACTGGATGTGGATTATACAAGCCCGAGGTCTTTGCACAGATTGATGAGTTGTGTGTATTCATCTAAACCACATAAATTTGCACTTGTAACTTTACTGTCTTAGAGCAATACAGAGTTGGAATTACTGCTGTTTTTTTTAATAATCTGGATTTTTTAATAATTGATAAAGTTGGATTTTATTTAAAAGGGTCATACAATCCACCACTACTTTTAATTAATTATTGATATTTTTAATGTTGGAGATTGACTTCATGTAACGTCTTGCTACTTTTTGGACGCTATTTGCTGCTGGATCTGTTTTAATCAGCCATAAATGTAAATTGTCCTGTTAATGTGTCTTTTATGATTTTTATCGAAATAAAGACTTTTTGAATGAATATCCTTATTTTTCATTTTGTTTCTCCAGTTTTTCGTTTCTCTCTAGTGAATATTTTAGTTCTTGTAAAACCAATTTGTTTATCTTGAAGGTTTCTAATAAAGCATTTGTATAATTTTTTAAAATATTTTTTTAAAGATGTACATATAATTCCTCGTCTTGATTCAATCCCAAAGGTGTTGAGTGCAAGATGTTATGATGTGCTTTGATTCTTTTTGTCTGAGTAATCTTTCGCTATTACCCCCTTTCCAGATTTGGGACTTGTTCAATCACATAGAACTTATGTAATTCGAATTTGCTTTCATGAATTTTCTCCATATGTTTAGCGATTGTGTTGGACTGGTCATTCTTAGTGGTAGCTCCAATATGTTCCAATATGCGTTTTTTAATTTTGCATGTTGTGCTCCTAATGTATTTTAGTTTGCAAGGACATTCCAGTATGTAAATGACATACTTGCACTTACCAGTGATATGTTGCTTGATTTCCATTGAACTCCTTTCTTGATTACCACTTCTTTTCTTTGTTCAGCAATTTTGCAAGCTTTACAACTTTTGCACGGCCAAAAACCTTCTATTTGGGTCCAAGATTTTGTTTGTTTTGCTTCGAAGTCGCTATGTCTTAATTTATCACCAAGATTTAGAGCTCTTCTATAGGTAATATTGGGATGATTTCCTATCCGTCCTGATACAGTAGGGTCTAATTTCAAAATGCCCCAATGTTTTTTTGATGATTCTTATCAGTTGATTTGTTTCTGTCGTGTATGTCGTTATCAGTCTGATTTTGTATATATCTTCCATTTTTGTTTTGACGAGACTCAGTTCAATTTTTGGTTTTTGCTCTTTGTAAACAGTGCCATGGAGCTGGATTGCAGAGAGGTGGTTCGAGGCCACGTCCCTTTTTACACCACTCTGCAAGTGCTGCTCCTGGTGATGAGGCCTGAGGACCTCAGGACATAAGTGAACTTCATCCCCCGAGCTGCAGTGCACCAAGAGACCACCTCTCTGCAATCCAGCTGTGTGGTGCTTACTGGAGGTACCTGGTGGGATAGTTGCCCCAGGGACCCTCAGTCTTCCAGGGGACTTAATCCCCCATCTTAGGACGCGCCAGGGGTCGCATTTGCAGAGTGGTGGATAAAGGTGGCGTAGCCTTTGTCCACCTCTCAGCAATCCCACTGTGTGGGGCTTACTGGAGGTAAGAGGTAGGCTAGTTGGCCCCTAAAGGAACCCCAGCAGCAAAGGGGACTTAAATCTCATCCGAAAGCACGTCAGGGAGCGCGTTTGCAGAGTGGTGGGCAAAGGGGGCGTGGCCTGTTATGAGAACTTAGCAATCCTGCTGTGTGGTACTTACGGGAGGTAATAGGAGGGGTAGTTGACCCCCAAGGATGTCCTCTATTGTTACCTCCAGTAAGTCCCACAGACTAGGATTACTACGACGTCTTTGGAGGCCATGCCCCCTTTCTCCACCTCTCTGCAAATGTGCCTCCTGGCAGACTACGGGATGGGGGATGAAGTCCACTTTACACATGAGGGAATTTAGGGGTCAAGAAGCCCTTCTGGTACCTCCAGCAAATCCTACGCAGCGGAATTCCTAAGCACAGGTTGGAGGCCCAGTACCCTTTCTCCATCACTCTGCAAACACAACTACTAGTTAAAGAAGTGTTTGTATTGTAATAGGTTTTGCACTTGTGAGAGTTTGAGCTAAGTATGGGCGAATTTTGCAGATTTACGTGAAATTGCAAAAAAATCCTCGTGTTCGCGAAAAAATTCATGAACTCGCGGATTTGTACAAATAGACTGTTTCCCACTGTCTACTGTCTAATCAGTAAGTGCTACCTTGTTGGGTAAATGTATAGTGCTTTTCCTACACTACAGCTGCGTAAGTGCCAGAAGAGTTGTCTCCAGTGACCATGTGTGTGCTACTATGCCATCACGCCGAAGGGCACAGGGGACCTTTGAGTGAGCTGTCCATCATAGTGGGTAAATGGCGGGAAGACGATGCACATCGCGAGTGTGTGGGCGGGGCCAAATGGGCGGGCCTTCTATGCGAGTTCACATGCCTCTTGTGTCTATAAGGTCAGAGACCGATCAGAGCAGCAGAGGAAGAGAAAGAAGCACCTAGCCACAGGAACTGCACAGGATTGCACTCGTGAAAGTGATGGATGCAAAGGCCTCCATCCAGCATCACAGCTAATTGTCGACAGTAGATATGGGGAGAAAGCACACCTGCCCTGACTTGACAAAGCTCACGATTGTTTTTGGGCTGAAGAATGCGTTACTGAATTTGAGCTTCAACTCGGGCACCTGCTTTATTTATATCTGTAAGTGCTTCCTGTTGAGGTTTAATTTTTGAGACAGGAGCATCGTGCCAGAATGAACCCTGCCCTTCATATTTACCCAAGAGGATGCCACCGGTTTGTGTGATACTTCTACTCAGCTGCCTAAAATCCGCCCGCGAGCGGATTTTTGAATTTTTCGGCGATTTAGCGAGATTCGCGGATCGCGAAATTGCCGAAAATCCGTAAAATCCGCGAGCGGAACAGATTTTGCGACCACCCTTAGTTTGAGCTATTGGCATTGTAAATGCAAACGTGTTTTACTAATGTTTTTTGGAGTGGTGTGGATGTACTTTGTGTGTAGTGGAATTATGCGGTATGTTGTGCAGTGAAATTATGTGGACAGAAAGTATGTGGTATTTAGTGTGCAGGATTTATGTACGTGGTATTATGTGTTATGGAGAGTTATTATGTGTAAGGCTCCCTGTTTTCTGTTTTTATGGATTTTTACAGATAAATACAGACAGAAAACAATGTGTTTTCAATCTGCATTTATTTTTACAGTGGATAAATACAGAAAATGGTGCTTCTTTTAAGTAATTCTCCGTGCAGTCTTTAAAGAATTATAGGCCAGAAGCTGAGCCGATGAACAACAAGGGAAATTAAAAAACAGGATGACATTTCTTTAAAAACCAGAATATAACATACATATATGGTATAATGCTTGTATTTTCCAGTGGATGTACTGTTATGTAATTTATGGCTGCTTAAATATTTAAAAAATGTCAGACATTGTAGTATGAGCGTGCTTCTATCAGTTAAATAGATACGGAAATGTACAGTTTTACAACTTCATATGTACGAAAAACACAACATAAATATGGATAAATACAGATAAAATTGCCAAAAAATGAATATGGATAAGTACAGATGGAAATGGACCAAAAACAAATACCATGAAACCAGGAGCCCTAATTATGTTGTATGGTAGTCTGTGTTGTGGAGTGGCAACCTCAAGTTTAGTCTTCCTTGTTTCCATAGAAGTTCAACTATGAACTCAGTGAGACAGACAAAAAAGGAATCAGTGAGGAGCACTTGTGGACCTAGTCAGAGGTATGAGCAGGACCACTAGAATTATGCGACTGTTTGGCTGCACCGACTGTCGCACAATTATAAATTTTAGGCAATAGCCACAGAATTCATCATCTGCTCCCGAATCTGCAAATTTGAACAAAAATTGTCTTTTTTCTAGCTCAAACGGCTTAAACGTTACAAAAATGCAGGGCCAAGTGTTACAGTTTGGTGGAAGGACTTTTGCAAACCTAGAATGGTCACCTATTACTTATTGCAAAATGTGGGTGTTTAATTGGTACTAATGGTGTGCAAGCCACTTTTGCTTCCTTCTGCGCCTCTCTTGCCTATTTCTGCATTTCTGTTGCTTCTTTCTGCACATTTCCTTCTTTTTCTGCACTTCTCTTCCCTCTTTCTGCAAATCACTTCTACTTTCTGCATCACATTTGCTTCTTTTTGACCCCTCTTGCCTCTCTCTGTACCCTTCCCCCTTCTTCTGCACCTCTCTTGCCTTTTTCTGTATCCCTCTTATGTCTTTATGCACCCTTTTTGCCTCTTTCTGCACCTCTGTTACTTCTTTCTTCGCTTCTCTTCCTTCTTTCTGCACCTCTCTTGCTTCTTTCAGCACCTCTCTTGCCTCTTTCTGCACCTCACGCCTCTTTCAGCACCTCTGTTGGTTCATTCTGCACTACTCTTGCTTCTTTCTGTACCTTACTTGCCTCTTTCTGCACTTCTCTTGCATCTTTCTACACCTCTGTTGCTTCCTTCTGCAATTCTCTTGCCTCTTACTGTACTTCTCTTCCTTCTTTTTGCACCCCTGCCTCTTTTTATAGCTCTCTTGCCTCTTTCTGTACCTCTCCTACCGCGTTCTGCACCTCTCTTGCCTCTTTTTGCATCTCTGTTGGTTCTTTCTGCACTGCTCTTGCTTCTTTCTGCACCTCACTTGCTTCTTTCTGCACTTCTCTTGCTTCTTTCTGCACTTTTCTTACATCTTTCTGTACTTTTCTTACTTTTTTCTGTACCCCTTCTTCCTCTTTCTGTACTTCTCTTGCCTTTGCGCACCCCTTCTATCTTTTCTGTACCCCTCTTGCCTCTTTTTGCACTTTTGTTGGTTCTTTCTGGACTGCTCTTGCTCCTTTCTGTACCTCACTTGCCTCTTTCTGCACTTCACTTGCATCTTTCTATACTTCTGTTGGTTCTTTCAGCAATTCTCTTGCCTCTTTCTGTACTTCTCTTCCTTCATTTTGCACCCCCTGCTTCTTTCTGTAACTCTCTTGCCTCTTTCTGCGCATTTCAACTGCGTTCTGCACCTCTCTTGCCTCTTTTTGCACCTCTGTTGGTTCTTTCTGCACTGCTCTTGCTTCTTTCTGCACCTCACTTGCCTCTTTCTGCACTTATCATGCTTCTTTCTAAACCTCTGTTGCTTCTTTAAGGAATTCTCTTTCCTCTTTATGCACTTCTCTTACTTGTTTCCATACCTCTCTTGCATCTTTCTGCACCTCTGGTGCCTCTTTCTGCACTCCACTTGCTTCTTTCTGCACCTTTATTGCCTTTTTTTTGGCGCCTCTGTTGTTTCTTTCTGCACCCCTCCTGCCTCTTTCTGCACCCTCTTCCCTACTTTTGTAACTCTCTTGCCACTTTCTACACCTCTCTTCCCTCTTTCTGTACCACTCTTGCCTCTTTCTGTACCTCTGTTGCTTCTTTCTGCACTTCTCTTGCCTCATTCTGCACCTTTCGTGCCTCGTTCAGCATGTCTGTTGCTTCTTTCTGCACTTCTCTTCCTTCTTTCTGCACCCCTTGTGCCTCCTTCTGCACCTCTGTTGCTTCTTTCTGCACTTATCTTTTTTCTTTCAGCACTGCTCATGCCTCTTACTGCATCCCTCTTGCCTCTTTGAGCACCTCTTTTGCTTCTGTCTGCACTGCTCTCTCCCCTTTCTGCACCCCTATTGCCTCTTTCTGCACACCTATTGCCTCTTTTTGCACCTCTGTTGCTTCTTTCTGCACTTCTGTTGCCTCTTTCTGCACCTCTCTTGCTTCTTTCTGCACCTCACTTGCCTCTTTCAGCACCTGTGGATTCCTGCAGCAGCAGGGCACGCCTGTAAGCGCACCTGTTACTTTCTTGGAAACTGCTTTTAAACCTGTTCTTTGTCTAATTTTTGCCGCATTTTAAAATCACTTCTCTGCTACTCACTCACCTGTACTTCCTGGCAGCGCCTTTGTGTTCCCACCGCACCCCATTCCACCGCAGGTTTTATCTGATTGCTGTGGAGGGTGTAGGCGGTGTCCTTACTTTTGGTTGAGGGCGGAGACAGGAGGTCAGCAAGCTAGGTGGGTAGTACTTAGGCAGCACACCAGACCTGCAGGGCAGTGGACTCGTGCAGCAGGAGGGCACGCCTGCAAGCGCACCTGTTACTTTCTTGCAAACTGCTTTTAAACGTGTTCTTTGTCTAATTTTCACCGCATTTTTAAATCACTTCTCTGCTACTCACTCACCTGTACTTCCTGGCAGCGCATTTGCATTCCCGCTGCACCCCGGTCCACCGCAGGTTTTACCTGATTGCTGTGGAGGGTGTAGGTGGTCTTCTTACTTCCGGTTGGGGCGGAGACAGGCGGTCAGCGTGCTAGGTGGGCAGAACTTAGGCAGCACACCAGACCAGCAGGGCAGCGGACTTGTGCAGCAAGAGGGCACACCCGTAAGCGTACCTGCTGCTTTCTTGGAAACTGCTTTTAAACGTGTTCTTTATCTAATTTTCACCGCATTTTAAAATCACTTCTCTGCTAATCACTCACCTGTACTTCCTGGTAGCGCCTTTGCGTTTCCGCCGCACTCGGTCCACCGCAGATTTTACCTGATTGTTGTCGAGGGTGTAGGCAGTCTCCTTAGTTCCGGTTGGGGCGGAGACAGGAGGTCAGGATGCTAGGTGGGCAGTACTTAGGCAGCACACCAGACCTGCAGGGCAGCAGACTCGTGCAGCAGGAGGGCACGCCTGTAAGCGCATCTGCTACTTTCTTGGAAACTGCTTTTAAACCTGCTCTTTGTCTCATTTTCACCGCATTTTAAAATCACTTCCCTGCTACTCACTCACTTGTACTTCCTGGCAGCGCCTTTGCATCAGCGTGCTAGGTGGGCAGAACTTAGGCAGCACACCAGACCCACAGGGCAGCGGACTCGTGTAGCAGGAGGGCATGTGCTTAAGCGAATCCGCTACTTTCTTGGAAACTGCTTTTAAACCTGTTCTTTGTCTAATTTTCGCAGCATTTTAAAATCACTTCTCTGCTACTCACTCACCTGTACTTCCTGGCAGCGCCTTTGCGTTCCTGCCGCACCCCGGTCCACCGCAGGTTTTACCTGATTGCTGTGGAGGGTGTAGGCGGTCTCCTTACTTCCGGTTGGGGGGAGACAGAAGGTCAGCGTGCTAGGTGGGCAGTACTTAGGCAGCATGCCAGTCGCTACACGCAGCGGACGCGCGCAGTATTCTAAGTGTCTTTCAGCATAGTACTGGCTCCTGGCATGGTTAGTCAGAGTCAGTTACCACCAGTACCAGTCAGCAAAATGTTGGGGGCACAGTATGACTTTGCAATACGGCCTCTTTCTGCGCCTCTGTTGGTTCTTTCTGCATATCTATTGCTTCTTTCTGAAACTTTCTTCATCTTTCTGGGCTTCTGCTGCCTCTTTCTTCATTTCTCTTGCTTCTTTCTGTGCCTTTCTTCCTCTTTCTGCACATGTCCTACCTCTGTAGGCATATTTAAAAATTAGCATTTAAAAAACCTTAGAAATTCACTGTTAAAATCATAGGTTTTAGGGATGTTATAGTTAGAAATTAACATTTTAAAAACCTTTGAAATTCATTAAAAAAACACAGGTTTCAGGGATGTTATAGTTAGAAATTAGCATTTAAAAAAGCTTTGAAATTCACTGAAAAGGACATTATAGTTAGTCGTATATTTCGCTCATAGAAAACCATAGAAATTTGACCATTATAGTTAGTTGAGCTAACTATAACTTGCGCCCCCGCAATGCATTGCTGATGACATCACATATTACATTATTCATTACATGGTCAGTGACATCGTCCGTCTTGCGGGGGTGAGCAAGCATTTTTGCAGTTTATTCAATCGCCATGTCAGCCAAAGCGTTAAGGGGCAGAGAGGAGGGGGCTCTTGACATATTTGATGACTTCCCGGTGGGGGAGCCGATAACCACGGGCCGAACCGTCACAGAGCAACAGACAAACAACAGCCTTAGAGACACTTTTAAGAAACTTGAAAAAACCATGAGGAGAGAGCAATCCAAGTGGTGGGAGCACCGCTCCCTGAGCAGATATTTAGAGGTGGGGCGCATTCCCCGGGGTTTGCGAATTATGCTGGCGCCATCGTTTGAGCAACCTGAACCCAAGATGCTCGATGAGTGGGCACAATGTAATTTGGACTCATCGCGAAAGCTAGTAACAATCTTAGTGAAGTACGCAGAAAGTGATTGCGCACTCCTACTACAGCAGATTGACGCCCTCGATATTGAAATTCTCGAGTTGGAAAAAGGATCAGAGGCAGAGTCCAAAAAACTAAGAGAGGACATGACAGCCAGGTTGCTCAAGGAGGAAGATATTATAAAAAAACGTAAAACTTTCAAATTTCAAAGGGACAAAGCCGATTACCAACATGGCTGTGTATTTACATTTGCTAAGAAATACGATGCTATTAAAGCGGCTAACTCGAGTGGCGAGGCAGGCACATCTTCAGCAGTGGCAGGAGGAACATCGGCCATGAATCTGCCTTCCTCAGCCTCCAAGTTCAGTTCGGCTCCGGAAAGTGGGTCGGATACGGATAGTGGCCAAGTAAATCTGAAGTTGGGGTTTACCAAATTCTCGCTGGGACAAGAAGTAAACTGTCTCCGCCAAGACCGACGAGCCACACTCTGCCCCAGAATTCCGCGTGTACAAGCAAACAAGAGCGGAACCGCAAGCGAAGCCAGCGACGCAAAGCAAGCCGGAGGCGAGCAAGCAACAACAAAAAATAAATTTGTACCCAAAAAGAAAAGATGGAACAAACGGAATTAAGTGGCACAGATGTAAAGAAAGCTCAACAGTTGGGGGGTCCAGCATTGATCAATCTCACCCCCATGGTGCTCAATGATTCTGATGTCCAAATCCTATCTCTAGGTCTTTCTTATTGTCCAGCAAACAATTTCTACTACGCACAAACAAGAATTGAGCTTTTTAAGTTTATTCGTAAGCTAAAACTTAAGAAGCATTTTCTAAACAGCCGTCCCCTGACGAATCCACGCTCTATCCCACGAGGTCTATCAACACGGGGAGCTGCAGCCGGGGATGCCGGTTTACTCCAGGATTTAATTGCCTTAAGAGTTGAAGGGGCACTTACAGCATCACAAGATGAACCTGTTGTGTTCAATGCACCGGGACTGACGAAATTTAAACCTAAGTCTGCCTTTTCACAGTTGACTTTACATGACAATCTTGACATTTTCCATGACCTTACCATCGCAGGGATTAAGCAGTTACATGTTTCCACCTTGAAAACGAAACGTAAGAACAGTATTCATAACAACAAGTACAATAACTTGGTCAGAAAGAAACAAGCTGACAATTCGATCATTGTCCGCCAGGCCGACAAGGGGGGCAATGTCGTGCTTTGGCCACGAACTCTGTATTTGGAAGAGGCATATTTACAACTTCTCGACGCTTCGTGTTACAAACGATGTGAACTCAATGATATAAGACAGGCCCAGAATGGATTGGGGAGCCTGCTACTGAGTTGGAAGAGTGCGGGCCTCTTGAGTTATGACAAATTCAAATTTTTGAAACAAGACTTTCCGATAATGCCGGTTTTCTACCTAATCCCTAAAATTCATAAGGATTCCCACAAGCCACCCGGCAGACCCATCATTTCTGCCAGAGATGGTCTACTGGAGAATGTCACTAAATACATTGACTTTTTTCTCCAAGACTTTGTTACTGCTCTACCATCATATGTGCAAGACTCTAGCGATTTCTTAAGAAAATTGAAATCTGTAGAATGGCAAACTGGGTACTGGTTAATCACACTCGATGTTTCATCACTTTACACCAGTATCAGACACTGTGATGGTTTGAGAGCTATGCAATTTTACTTGGACAACAGATCAGTTCAATTTGCAGAGCACAACAAAATGCTGATGTCAATGACCTCCTTTTGTTTGAACAACAATTACTTTCAGTTCAATAGCCAATATTTCCAACAGATCGGGGGGTGGCCATGGGGGCCTGTTTTTCTCCCAGTTATGCCTGTGGGATGGGCTACTGGGAATGACAGGTCCTTATGGGGTCGCACCATCTGATCATGGCAGAACAGATTGTTCAATGGTATCGCTACATTGATGATATATTTTTAATGTGGCGCAGTACCGAACTGGAGGCCTTAGATTTCATCATGCAGCTTAACATCAATGCATTTAATCTAGAATTTACCCACCATATGAGCCAGGAGAGTGTGTGTTTCTTAGATGTCCAGGTCCTGATTAACAATAACAAACTCCAAACTACACTGTTCCGTAAACCCACCGCTGGAAACACTGTTCTCCACGCGAGAAGTCATAATCCAGCGCACCTGATCCGCAGCATCCCCTATGGGGGATGCTGCGGATCAGATGTATCTGCAGCACGGATGAACAGTGTAGACAGGCACAGGATGACAGCAAGGCACGTTTTGTAGCCAGGGGGTATTCTCTGAAAATCATCGATTCTGCGATGAGAAAGGTTAATGCCATGTCTAGGGAGGTTGCCTTACAAACTCGGCAGGGCACAAGACAGGAGACTGAGAATATCGATCAACCAGTCAGACTGGTGTTGACTTTTAATCAGCAATTACAGGCTCTACGTAAATTCGTTTCTAAGAACTGGAATCTTGTCAACAATGATCCCATCATAGGCCACCTAATGCCAGCAAAACCTAGCTTTTCTTGCAAAAGGGCATTTTCACTGAGGGAAGCATTGGTTAAATCCAGCCCTGAGGTGGTCACAGTGACCCCTTGGTTCAAAGCGATCAAGGGCTTTAAGAAGTGTTCCGCCTGTAAAGCCTTCCAACAGGGCATCAACAAAACCCAGTACATGACTCCTTTCTCTGAAATTCCCCGGCAGATTACTAAACAACTCACGTGTAAATCAGAGTACACAGTTTGTGTGCTGGAGTGTCCTTGTGCCCTGCAATACGTGGGTAGCTCCAAGTTGCAGTTGCAGTTGCACAAAAGGATTCTCCAGCACATCAGGGTAATTAACACTGAGGACCCCTCTTACCCAGTGGCGCGTCATTTTAAGGAACATCATGGCAAACATCTCCCGAGATATTTTGCCATTGACGCAATTCCACCCTTGCTCAGAGGTGGCATCCGGGAGGCAAAGTTACGGGCCCTAGAAACTAGACACATTCTCGATTTAGATACCAAGTCTCCTATGGGTCTCAACACAAGTGTTGATTTCCATACACATCTATAATTTGAATTTTGCCTCCTCTGTAATTGCCATTATGACAACAGTTGGTTCCTAACCCCACTGTACCCTAGTGAGCTGCTGTCGGTTTCCCATGATGGGAGTACTTTGTTAAGGATTTTTCTTAAAAATTAGGACAGGCCTTATTAAGCTAACCACACAAACTGTTAATTCCAACTTGCTCGCTGTGGCGGCTGTCCCGTGGTTGTCAAGAATAGTTTATGAGATTATGAAAGTGTACCCCATTTCCACCATTGTAGTTTTTTTTTTTATTACAACACTTTTTGGTTTTTGAATCCACACTTTTGTCACTCACACCTTCTTCTCTTGTTTTTTGTTTTTCTTGCATGAAATTGATGGGAAATTGGGGCTTCAAACCCCCATGTGATTAGAAGAACCTAATTAGTTCATATTTAGGTGATCGGTATACAGCTTACACAATCAGATTACACTACCCACTTGGGTTTTATTCACTTGGTTGTACACAGGCATTTACCTTGATATTATCTCATTAGCGGAAACATGAGGAAAATTCACTACATAGTCTGTAACATATTATAGTATTGTGGGTTTTTTGTTTATCTCAATGTTAATGATGTCGTTTCCGCAAACTATTTAAGGGTTTTTACAAATGATTTTAAATATCATGAAATCTTATTATTCCCCTAATGAAATGTCTGTGTCACTGTGATTGTTAATTTTGCTCGTGTCTTGACACGAAAAAGCTGTTTACTATGTCTATCACTTTGCATTGGAAATCACCAATCATGTTTTAACATTTGTTGCACTTGCACTTTAAAAAGCTTGTGTCCCTCCCTTAACATCATGTGATCAAGGCCTCTGAGAAGGCCGAAATGTTATGCTGGTGGCGATTCTCGAACTTAAATAAATATTTATTCACCTCAGCCTGGGTCAACTTTAGTTTTCTGTACCGGCGATACCTGTTGGTGTCAGGTTTATCTCCACGGGATCCAGTTGTTGCACTAATGGTTCCACCTCCAAATGTCACCAACACCCTGAAGTACAAACACAGGGTGTTCGAGCCATTAGGCGAGGGAGAAAAATAACAAACTAAAATAACAAAGCAAGGGAAGGGAAAAGGAAAGGAAAGGGTCTGCAGGGAAAGGATACCTGTAACAAGAAACAAGACGTATTCAGTAATGGCAGTACTTTCCACAGTGCTACACTCATAAAGTCTCTCTATAAAGCACATATGTATATACCTGCATTTAAATGAAAGGAAAACCTGGGACCTGATTCATGAACTCAAAATAAGACCTCCAACATAATCAGGGGGAAATCCTATGGGAAACAGTAAGCAAACAAGTGAATGAAGTAAGCGCTCTGTAACCTTTTTCATGGGAATGGGATGGCAACAACCAACAAACACTACATACCCCCAGACATGTTAAAGGACGCCTTGTACATTCAGAGCCATGAAGTGTTGAATAATAATGGTACAATCCACTGTAACAGGATACGGAAGTGTGTGGGAGGCAAGAACCACAACACTCCGCTCCTTTACAGTCGTGAGAAAAGAAACTAAAGAAGCAAACCAACACCGTATCTAGGAACACGTAGTTGCGACCACCACAGTGTTCTAATACCAGAGATGTGAGTAGATACAAGCGGTAACGCGTAGTTAACCTCACTACCGCGCTCCACTCCTAGTTCTTAACCCAGTCCACAAATAACTGATAGCGGTAACACGTGGTTTCGACCGCCACCGTGCTCCGCTTTACAGCGCCTCCAATGTGCAAACAGCTCCGTTCTTAACCTCAGAACGGTATGGAAAGAGCAATGTAACAACGTGAGAAGCACCAGGAACCCCCTGGTAGGCTCTCACCACAATAGTGAACAAGGTTGAAAACGGATACAGCTCATACACGTCTCCTCCGTGTATCAATAGGTATTGCAGTACAACGGGGACACAGAAACAGACGAGGCTTTACCTTGAGCGATGCCCCACACGATCTCTCGATCTATCCTGGGAGACACCCGACTCACCGCTCCAATGAGAGAGGAAAAGCAGCAAAACAGGAACTGGCGCGCAGAGCAGCCGCTCTCACGCCGGGATCTGGGCTCAGAATAACAAGCACCCGGAAGCGTCTTTCCAGCACTGAAATACTTCCTGGAAAGACCCCGGAGGATCATGGGACACGTAGTTCGAAAATGGGCAAGGCAGGCGCAAGGCGGTGAAACCTGACAGTTGGCTACGGGGGTAGGCTGGTTCTTTTGAGACGAGTGCGAGTTATATATATATATATATATATATATATATATATATATATATATATATATATATATATATATATATATATATATATATATATATATATATTACCTACTGGCGGACCCTAGTAGGTAGATATAGTTAGGACCTAGTTTCCATAGGAAATCCGCAACATTCTATTTGGAATAACTTTGGCGCCGGTTGACGAATCTTCGCGATATTCTCCAAGAAGATGGGGAGCTTTGCTCCACTCCTATCCTGAAAGTTTCCGGGTGTTTCATCAAGCGGGGGCCGAGAAAAAAGGGGGGTCCCAAAACATGTTTTCCCCATGCAATTTTCCATAGGGACCTTTAAGTGAGGCTACAGCCCGAGCTGCTGAACGGAATTACACCAAATTTGGCAAAACGGTAGAGTTTGGTTTGCAGATCACGCTTTTTGTTAAATGGTATAAAAATGTGTGCAGTAGTTACTGTGAAAATCAAGAGTAAAATCATAGATATATCTATGGACGAAGTAGGGTACGCGTATCCTCCCGAGCACAAGCTTTATGCTAATTGGCTGTCAACACTCCAAACCAGGAAGTTTTAGAAAAAGAAACGCGAAAAACAAGAAAAGGGGGCAGGGTAGAAAACACCCTGACCCCCTAGGCCTGCTTAGGGGGTCCCACAAGGACCCCCAAGGACCAAACATTTTTATTTATTTTTTTAAATTGCGGGATGTGCGTAGGATTTGCGTATCATGCTTAACCCCCCCACCAAAAAACGAAGCGCGGACTCCCGTGCTTTAATTCTTTTATATTCAAAATAGGGGGGGGGTCTGTGACGGACCCCCCAGCCCTGGGGACCACCACCCCTGGGGCTTGTAAATGTTGGGAGGGGGGCTGCGCGGCCCCCCTCCTGGAGCCTAGTGGTGGCCCTGGGGACCCCCACCCCCCAGGGCCGACTCCTGCACTGTAATTTGCTATGGTAGGGCGGGAGTGTAGCAAACTGCTTTGGTTTTTGGAAGAGAGAGCAGGAAACCTGCTCTCTCTTCCAAAAAACCAAAGCCGATTGCTTTTCTACATGGGGAGCAGCATGTTAGCTGCTCCCCATGTAGAAAAGCAATGCCGGCTCCCGCAGGTTGGGGGAGCCGGCTGGGACCATGGGGGGTTGGGGACCCCCCTACGGGCCCAATGAGGAGGGCCAGCCCCGGGGGATGGGGTCCCCGGGGCTAGTAGTGGCCCGGGGCCATGTGTCTCAATCTGTTGCATGTAACAACGAACTGAGAGTTGGTCCCGACTCACGGCTACAACACTAGGGAATAAACACGTTCCAATATGGCGCCCACGTGGCTCACAGGGGTTTTGTTGTCCTTTGTTTATGACCATGTGAAACTTTATTAACATGTCCGACGCGCGGTGCCGTGAACACCGAAGAAGGCTACACGCCGAAACGCGTCTGTTTGTTTGGCAGAGATAATTAAAAGTTCACTTAAACGCCCCCCACGAGTGCGTTTTTTCTTTGTTTAATATGAAGAATTTTGGAGCCTGATATATATATGTAGAGAACGACGTGGTCAGTAAAGTGGGAGATGACCACGTCGTTCTCTGGGTCCGCTACATTGACGACATCTTTTGCGTTTGGAAAGGCACATTTGAGGAAGAAAAAGAATTTGAGGTCATCCTAAATGACAATTCGTTGAACCTTCAGTTCACAAGCCTCATAGATAAGAACAAATTTGAATTTTTGGATGTTAATCTTGAAGTAATTGATGGTGTACTTACAAGCACTCTCTTTCTCAAACCTACTGCAGGCAATAGCCTGCTACATGCAGGTAGTTGCCATCCATCCAACTTGATACGAAGTATCCCATTGGGAGAATTGATCAGGGCAAAACGTAATTGCAGCTCGCAAGTAGGGTATGAAGAAGAAAGGAACACAATGAGCAGAAGGTTCAGTGAGAGAGGATATAGCAGGACAGTGATTAAACAAGCTGAAATTAAAGTGGACCAGATGATCAGGAAGGATCTTCTTATCCCCAAAAGACGGGTGAATACTGAGCAAATCAGATTCATCACTAATTATGACAATCAATCGTGGGAATTGAGGAGGAGCCTTAGGAAATATTGGGACATCCTCAAACTTGACACAGATCTGAAGGAGGCAATAAGTGATAACCCTTCCTTCACATTTAGGAAGGCTAAATCACTGAAGGATACACTGAGCAATGCTTTAATTCAAGAACGCGCCAAAACCAGTCAGATACAGGGATTCTATCCATGCAGAAAATGTAAAGCGTGCAGAAATAGACAGAAGTGCAAGAATTTAAAAATCTCAAAAGATCAGGCTGAGCATAAAATAACCAAACACTTGGGATGCAACACAGAATATGCAGTGTATGCATTACAATGCCCTTGTAACAAGTTTTACATCGACATGACCAAGAAGAAAGCTAAATTAAGAACATTGGAGCACTTAAGAGCTATTAAAAACGTTATTCCGCAATACCCAGTGGCGCGACATTTCGCTGCATAGCACAAACAGAACCCCGATTTACTGAAATTCTATGTGATTGACTGTGTGGAGAATAAAGAGAGAGGTGGCAACAGATTGTTGGAACTGCAAAAACTAGAATCACGTTACATCATACTATACAACACGACATACCCCGCAGGTCACAATTTGGGGGAGGAGTTAGCAGTTCATTTACAAACTTGAAATACATGATTGAAGTTAGAAGCTGCCTTTTGAGAGAAATTCCATTCTGTGAGATTTTAAATATGTTTTTAACGTGATTAGCTGGTTTATTATAGTAAATTGTTTGCATACTGTCCCTTTAATTCACAGATAACATTTGAAGATGTGTTGTGCAGTTGGACTGAATTAGCCCACAAAGGCAATATTCCTGAAGCATGAATTATGATGTTGATGATTCAACCATATGGGATTGAGTACTATGCCCACTTGAGCTTCATTTGAGAACAAAATGAAACGATTGTTGGAACCATGGCATGGACGGTCATGATTTACTTGTCGGACTGATGGAATTCCAGATATGTGAATATGCCCACTCGGGCAACATGGAGTTGGTTCTAACATATGGACAAATTAAGAGAGCAATGCCGCAATTGACTCGTAATGCTCAAAATTCCCAATATGGTCTTTGTTAATATGTGGAGCTGGTAACACGGTTCTAATTATGCGGGTGGTAATAATAACTGCTTTTGACACTTTCTATGAATACTTTACAATTTTATTGTTTCAAAATCGGACATGTACTGCAACTAAGTAACTTTTCCATGTCTCTGATCACGTGCACGTTCTTGATATAGAATCATATACCTTTAAAAAGAATGGCCGCTAGAGTTGAATCACCCGTGAGCAAGAAGTCCGTGTACTTCGAAACGCGTGGGCTGTTTGTTTTTCGTGTGCCAATAAAAATACCGCACTAAGCACTATTTGGTCCTCGGCTCTGTTTTTTTGTGGAACTATCACGCTGTAACCAGGAGTTGTGCATTAAGAGGGGGCGTCGATCCCGCCGAGTGCCCGCCGCGATGAGTGGCTTAAGCACGCCAAATCGGGTGTGTGAAATATATATATATAATTCACTAGACACTACAGTCAACACTCAGTGGATTTTATAGACGTCAAAGTCACTAATGTAAACAATCAACTTGCCACAGCACTTTTTCACAAAGAAACAATAGGAAATTCCATACTCCACTCCACTAGTGCACACCACCCTAGTTTCCGATGGGGAATCCCTTTCAGTGAGTTCCTCAGGGCTAAACACAACTGTTCGACTGAGCCAGATTTCCAGAACACAAAGGCAGAGATGATGGGGAGATTTAGAGCCAGAGGCTATCCAAGCAAATCACTCATATAGGCTGAGTCTAGGGTAGACCGGTTGACAAGAGAAGATACACTGACTCCTAAAACTAGCACAACAACTACCAACCTAGAGACATCAAGGTAAGGAGGGAAAGTGAGATTCATAACTAGGTATTGCAGCCAGTCTAAATATATACAGAAAATTCTCAAAAATCAATGGGGTATATTAAGACAAGATCCCATACTAAGGAATGTCATTGGTACCACCCCGGGCATTTCATATAGACGAGGCCAGTCTTTAAAAGACATCCTAGTTCAGAGCCACTTACCCCCAAAAGAAACCTATTGGTTACAAACTACCAAGGCTTCAGAAAATGTGGTAATTGTAAGGCGTACAAGTTTAGCCAGAACTGAATGTCATCATCTTACCTAAAACTAAAATGAAATGGAAAATTAATACTCTGATCACGTGCACCACGGAATTTGTAGTTTACCTTATCCGCTGCCCATGCAACTTATGGTATATAGGGTCAACTACATTTCCAGTGAAGAACCGCATACTAGAACATTGGCGTGCGATTACTAATCAGGACTTCTCGTACAGCACTGGGAGGCATTTTAGCCAATTCCACCAAAATGATGTATCTAAAGCAAGCATTGTAGGGATCGGCACGATCAAAAATAACATCAGAGGTGGAGACAGAGTGAGCGCATTACGCAAATTAGAATCACGTTTGATCCTATTGGCAGGAACCCGCTTTCCTGATGGCCTCAATTACATTCCCATCTTTTAAAATGAATACATTCAGTGACCAGTAGAATTGACATTAGTAGAGCTGACTCTTTACTACACACATATTGTTTTTTATCTTCCCCTTCCCGCACACCCTCACACCTTCGTTGTCCACACCAGTTGCATATCATATCAAGAGGTTTTTCCTGAGCATGGTCTCTTGAATCATTCAATGTAGATGTGAGAGATAGATCTCTTTTTTGCTCTGAACATATAGCAACCAAACCCTCTTTCTTCTCCTTTTCTTTTTCTACGATTGGAAAGCGAGACATCTAACAACAGCCATTACTAAGACCAACTTTCCTTTGGATCTTCTTAACCAACAGAATCAACCTCCATCACCAAATCACCTAAAACATTTATTAGTATGACTGAACGGCTATTAGGGGTATTTAATCATTATTTGCTAATGTAAATATGTATACAATTGACCCTGTACTTAACTTGAACTGTTTTGTCAGGAATACGGGTACTATACCTTAATTTGTATTCATAATTGTAATTTATTTCGAAATCTGGAAGGTTATCAGACAGACCATGCAGGATATACCTTTTACATAATATGGTACTATACCTAAATTGTGTATTTATACTTGGAACTTTTAAAACCTGTTGATATGTAATGCCGGAGTTTTTCTCCAAAAAAATGATTTATTTGCACAAAAAA
Organism: Lissotriton helveticus; assembly: GCF_964261635.1. NCBI lineage: Eukaryota > Metazoa > Chordata > Amphibia > Caudata > Salamandridae > Lissotriton > Lissotriton helveticus. Next base: position 912,337,954 of record NC_136059.1, on the reverse strand, counting down.
TCACTATGAGCACATTGAAATGAGTTATCCAGTATCAGTGACAGTAACTGATTTTTTTTTTCAGAACAAAAAACAGTAACTGATTTTAAATGAAAATGTAACAAGAATTTATTGTTCATTCAATCTGATGCTATTGAAAATGTGATTTTGAAATATTTTGTCTATTTTCATGACTTTATGCGATTACACCTTTAAAAGGTGGTACGAGGCAAACGCGGGTCATGTGACCAAGAACAACTTGTTGTTCGAAACGTGTTATCCAGTGACTGCTTAAATTGCCATTAAAACTGCTGCTGCAGAATTACGGGCTTGTGTGGACTTCTTACCTGGATTCCGAGACTGCATATATATATATATACATATATATGACGAAAAAGTACCTCAAGAAGAAGGACTCAGAGGCCAGAGGGAATTCAGGACAAACAGTTCGTTTAATGCAAAGGTAAGCAGTGGCGGCGAATGCATTTCGGCTCGATGAGCCTTCCTCAGCGCCCAATCACTGTGGTCTGTCCTCCCCCTCTATAGTTTTCTCACTGCATTTAATACCTTCCAGCACTTGAGTCTCCTCCCCCTAAAGCAGTCGGCTCACTCTTTGCAGTTCGTGGAAATGAAGGACCGCAAAACCCAGAGTGCACTGTGGCGGTCACTCCGGGGGGGTGGCGTGGAGGAGTAAGATTGACAGTAGGTCCGTGCTGGATACAGGGAGGTGGGGGTAGGCACGCATCCTAAATACCAGTGAATGTCCACGATCCAAAGATCAGGCTGAGCATAAAATAACCAAACACTTGGGATGCAACACAGAATATGCAGTGTATGCATTACAATGCCCTTGTAACAAGTTTTACATCGACATGACCAAGAAGAAAGCTAAATTAAGAACATTGGAGCACTTAAGAGCTATTAAAAACGTTATTCCGCAATACCCAGTGGCGCGACATTTCGCTGCATAGCACAAACAGAACCCCGATTTACTGAAATTCTATGTGATTGACTGTGTGGAGAATAAAGAGAGAGGTGGCAACAGATTGTTGGAACTGCAAAAACTAGAATCACGTTACATCATACTATACAACACGACATACCCCGCAGGTCACAATTTGGGGGAGGAGTTAGCAGTTCATTTACAAACTTGAAATACATGATTGAAGTTAGAAGCTGCCTTTTGAGAGAAATTCCATTCTGTGAGATTTTAAATATGTTTTTAACGTGATTAGCTGGTTTATTATAGTAAATTGTTTGCATACTGTCCCTTTAATTCACAGATAACATTTGAAGATGTGTTGTGCAGTTGGACTGAATTAGCCCACAAAGGCAATATTCCTGAAGCATGAATTATGATGTTGATGATTCAACCATATGGGATTGAGTACTATGCCCACTTGAGCTTCATTTGAGAACAAAATGAAACGATTGTTGGAACCATGGCATGGACGGTCATGATTTACTTGTCGGACTGATGGAATTCCAGATATGTGAATATGCCCACTCGGGCAACATGGAGTTGGTTCTAACATATGGACAAATTAAGAGAGCAATGCCGCAATTGACTCGTAATGCTCAAAATTCCCAATATGGTCTTTGTTAATATGTGGAGCTGGTAACACGGTTCTAATTATGCGGGTGGTAATAATAACTGCTTTTGACACTTTCTATGAATACTTTACAATTTTATTGTTTCAAAATCGGACATGTACTGCAACTAAGTAACTTTTCCATGTCTCTGATCACGTGCACGTTCTTGATATAGAATCATATACCTTTAAAAAGAATGGCCGCTAGAGTTGAATCACCCGTGAGCAAGAAGTCCGTGTACTTCGAAACGCGTGGGCTGTTTGTTTTTCGTGTGCCAATAAAAATACCGCACTAAGCACTATTTGGTCCTCGGCTCTGTTTTTTTGTGGAACTATCACGCTGTAACCAGGAGTTGTGCATTAAGAGGGGGCGTCGATCCCGCCGAGTGCCCGCCGCGATGAGTGGCTTAAGCACGCCAAATCGGGTGTGTGAAATATATATATATAATTCACTAGACACTACAGTCAACACTCAGTGGATTTTATAGACGTCAAAGTCACTAATGTAAACAATCAACTTGCCACAGCACTTTTTCACAAAGAAACAATAGGAAATTCCATACTCCACTCCACTAGTGCACACCACCCTAGTTTCCGATGGGGAATCCCTTTCAGTGAGTTCCTCAGGGCTAAACACAACTGTTCGACTGAGCCAGATTTCCAGAACACAAAGGCAGAGATGATGGGGAGATTTAGAGCCAGAGGCTATCCAAGCAAATCACTCATATAGGCTGAGTCTAGGGTAGACCGGTTGACAAGAGAAGATACACTGACTCCTAAAACTAGCACAACAACTACCAACCTAGAGACATCAAGGAAAGGAGGGAAAGTGAGATTCATAACTAGGTATTGCAGCCAGTCTAAATATATACAGAAAATTCTCAAAAATCAATGGGGTATATTAAGACAAGATCCCATACTAAGGAATGTCATTGGTACCACCCCGGGCATTTCATATAGACGAGGCCAGTCTTTAAAAGACATCCTAGTTCAGAGCCACTTACCCCCAAAAGAAACCTATTGGTTACAAACTACCAAGGCTTCAGAAAATGTGGTAATTGTAAGGCGTACAAGTTTAGCCAGAACTGAATGTCATCATCTTACCTAAAACTAAAATGAAATGGAAAATTAATACTCTGATCACGTGCACCACGGAATTTGTAGTTTACCTTATCCGCTGCCCATGCAACTTATGGTATATAGGGTCAACTACATTTCCAGTGAAGAACCGCATACTAGAACATTGGCGTGCGATTACTAATCAGGACTTCTCGTACAGCACTGGGAGGCATTTTAGCCAATTCCACCAAAATGATGTATCTAAAGCAAGCATTGTAGGGATCGGCACGATCAAAAATAACATCAGAGGTGGAGACAGAGTGAGCGCATTACGCAAATTAGAATCACGTTTGATCCTATTGGCAGGAACCCGCTTTCCTGATGGCCTCAATTACATTCCCATCTTTTAAAATGAATACATTCAGTGACCAGTAGAATTGACATTAGTAGAGCTGACTCTTTACTACACACATATTGTTTTTTATCTTCCCCTTCCCGCACACCCTCACACCTTCGTTGTCCACACCAGTTGCATATCATATCAAGAGGTTTTTCCTGAGCATGGTCTCTTGAATCATTCAATGTAGATGTGAGAGATAGATCTCTTTTTTGCTCTGAACATATAGCAACCAAACCCTCTTTCTTCTCCTTTTCTTTTTCTAGGATTGGAAAGCGAGACATCTAACAACAGCCATTACTAAGACCAACTTTCCTTTGGATCTTCTTAACCAACAGAATCAACCTTGTGAGAAGTTGGCCTGGTAGGGGATGTTTCCAATTCTGGAACCACCTACTACCTGACCAAACAATCCCCTTATGGTGTCTGGTTGTAAGTCAACCTTATTAGACAAGCTATCCTAGGGGTAGCATGGACTAAGCAGCCTAAAGGCTTAACTTAAGAGGTCGTGTTAAGCGAGCTGTTTTACCACATACAATCCTGTAATACCAAATGAAAGGACACCACACAAGTATATATTATAAAAATATATGTGTTTATTACTAAAAACAATCCCCAGTATTCTTTATGAATAAAGGGGCACAAGCGTTAAATCAAAAGCACTGTTTAAACATACAAGTTGCACAATTATGGATGAGGGCGGGGGGCCACTCAAACCATATACTAAACAAGTGGTATAAGAGAGGCCACTCGAACAGTGGTTAGGCCTAGGGCCTAGGGAATCGCTGGGAGCAGTCAGGACAAGCAATGCTGAAGTCGGGAATGGCCCTCGGGATTCGGGAGATGTGCGGAAAGCGCACGCATGCACCAATGTTAACCAATGGTGCGTAAAAGTCAAATAGTTAAAGTTTAAGGACACTTCCGCTGAACCTAGAGGAACAAAACTTAACACACAGACCCTAGAGGTGTGCACCAGTGTGGGAACACCGGCGGAGCAAAGTTACCTCACCCACAGGAAGTGGGTGCACAGGGTCGAAGTGGCGTCGGGTTTTGACACGCAGGCTCTTGGTGCTTGAAGCTGAAAGGGCTGCAGGCAGGGTGAAGACGAAGTGTCCGGTGGAGTCCAAGAGTGGACTCAAGTTGTAGAGTACCTGAAAGCAGAGGGGACAGAGTCTGGGTCACTCAGCAGTGACCAGGGTGGAACCAGGACGGAACCAGGCAATGTCGGGCGCAATCAGGTGGTCGTCGAGGCGCTTCTCTTCGCTGTCACGTGGGCTCTGGGGCATCTGCGACGTCCAGGAGCAGGTCACGATCTGTCCCACGCAGGCTCTCACCGTCGGTGCAGTCGGCTTCCGGTTTGGAGCAAACAAGCCTTGGTAAGAGCAATCCACGCGGGATTGGAAGATGGCGTCTCACTCGGACCAGGAAGGTCAGAGTCGGGGCTCCCTTTCAGGGGAGCTGGTGTGGATCTGGAGCAACCAGAACCACGAGTCTTCTTTTGTAGTTCGTCGGCACAGGGACCACAAGCCAGCTGGCAAGTGACCGGGCCAACGCGTTGAGCCAAATCGTGCCAAAGGGCCCCACGCAGCACTCGTCGAGTGTGGAGGGCTGAACTTCGGCTCAGGAGTAGCTCAGGGTGGGGGCTTCTCAAACCCCGGTGTACAGCTTCGAGGGTCACTCGTGGGCTGCACGGTCAGCGTCTCGTGGTCACTTCAAGATGGCGTGCCCCACGCTTCCGGTCGCCTCCACGGGTCTCAGCTTTGCAGGGACTGTGGATCGGGCTGTTAGAAGCTGGGCAGGCTTGATCTCGTCGATCTCAGTCGCTCGAGTTCCGGCGGGAACTGCAACTAAGTAGACGTCGAGGGCTGGATGGTGCCTGCTGCTGCAGGGTGGTCACTCCTTGACCACAAGGGAGATTCTTCGGGCTTCCACGTTGAGATGGAGGGCGAAGGGTCCAGAATATCGTTTCAAATGTTTCTTCCAGGAAATCTGATGTGCATTGGCACTGCTCCCACTCTTATTCGAATCTGGTGGGCGTGATTACCTGCTAGGTCCCCTCCTATGGGTGGGACCCAGGAAGTGGGTGGATACACCCCCTTCCTTTGATCCAGGCCGCCCTGGCACGAGGGCTGGAGTGCCCCAGAACCGGTTTGGCCGGATTATGCAAGGGGCAGCCTTGTGCGCCCCAGGCAGTGTCTGGTTTCTTTCAAACCTCCCTGCTACAATACACTATCTCCTGTCTGGAGGGCGGTGACACCCTCCTGTGACAGGAAACCCTTTGTCCAGGACCCCCTTGACTGGGTTTCGGTCAGCTCCAGGGGTCCAGACATTTGTCTGTGGCAGAGGCATCCATTTTGTGGATCTTAAGGCCTTTGGAGAAATCAACCGCATTAAAGTGAAGTAACATGTCTTACCCCTCTAGAGGGGTGGAATGCCATCCCCGTCGCCAGAACTGGCGAGGGGATGGTATTCCAAAGCGTATGACACCTTACACGACATGTTTTGATAAAGCCAAACCAGAGTTGCTAAATAACCGCGAGGATTATAAGGCACTTAATAGTATATGGTATGGCATTATCCTGAAACAGCTTAGGGATTTGTTCCCGACGGCTGCAGACAGGCTCAGCTCATGCTAGAGCTCCATCTCACATAAAAACCAAGCACCCAGCCTCCAGGATTGGTGAGGCCTGTCTATAGGAGTGGCTCACAGGTTTACATGTGTCCAGATATAGGTTTAGACATAGGTATACTATATCTAAGCAAGGGGTGTGTACACCACCTTACCCCAGCTGAGTGATCAGCCAGTTGTGTCAATTTAAGAACCAGCCAGGGGTGGCAAAAGATATGCTGCAGCCCCTGGTAGGCCTTAGTGGCTCCTGTGCCCTGTGCACCTATAGTGCATTCTACAGGGGCTGAAAAGGAGTCCATTTCCAATTGGTATGTACCTAGGGTACATGGAATCCATTTTACAGAGAGAGCAGATGGCCTGGGGCCCTGATTAGCAGGGAACCAGGTCAACTAAGTAAAAAAAACCAGCTAAACACAGGCAAAAAAATCTGGGGTAACCATAGTCAGGTAGCCACCTTCCTACATAACCCCCCCCCCAAACGAAAGGAGATAAGGCTATCCTTGGCCAGGTAAGCCTATATTGCCTGAGTGGCCATATAAGGAAGTACCTGCACTAGCATGGGTACCCCCTGTCTCATGGTCCACTAAGCAGTCCCTCACCCTTTGGGTATTAGAGGGTCTCCACCATAGGGAATCACTACCTTGGGTGTGTTTATGCAAAGTTAAAGGCTGGTTTGGATATGGAGTATTGAAGTGAGGCTCTACTAATTTAGGGCTTAGCTTCCTCCAATTATCTTCCACCATGTGTGCCTTTCTTTCTTTAACTGAGTTGCACTGTGCTCTCAGGGTCAACCTCTGGCTACCTAAAGCTGGAGGCTGGGCCCCTCTGTTTGGCTTGCTGGAGGGACAGTTCAGGTTTGGGCCCTTTGGGTCCCAGGTTTGGCTGTGCCCAACAGAATCCATCTGGGGGAGGTCCCTAACTGTTTTTAAGGGGGCTCCCTCAGGAGTTTTTAAAGTTTTCACCTTACTAGGGCTACTAGTTTTGGTGCACCTAATCTTTTGCTGGGGGTGCTTTATTTGACAGGGGGCCCTCTGGGTCTCACTGTCCTTCTTGTCCTCTGCAGCCCTGGGCTGGCTAAGGCAAGGGAGAGAGGGGCAGGTTACCTGCTCCAGACTGGGTCCCACCTGAGAAGGGTCCACTGACATCAGAGGTTCTGTCAGGCTAGGCCCAACCACCTCTGGGGCAGTTCCTTCATCAGGGGTAAGATCAGTTCCCTGAGGAGGCTGATCCTGTCCTAAAGTCTGGTGAGGGGGAGATTTCTCTTCCTCCTCCATGCTCTCAGTTTGTGTGGAGTTATCCATCATTTCAGGTTTCACAACACACGTGTCAGTTTGAGTTTGGGCTGTGGCCATCACAGCCCCACCAACCTTTTCAGGAGGAGACTCAGTTTGGGTTTCTGCTGTTATCATAACAGCTTTGCTATTCTGTTCAGGAAGAGCTTTTGCTAAAGATGGGGCAGGGAGTATCTCCGCCCTACCAACCTTTTCAGGAAGGACATCTTGAATTGGGGCTGTAGCCATTACAGCCCCACTAACCTTTCCATTGGAATTTACCATTCTAGAATGGATTTCCTGTTCAACCCCAGCCCAGGCTGAGATTTCTAAATCATTACCCAGTAGACAGTCTACAGGCAAGTTTGGGGACACTGCCACTCTCTTTGGGCCAGTGACACCTCCCCAGCTGAGACTTACTACTGCCATGGGATGATTTGTTTGGATGCCATCAATGTTTATTACCTGGTATGTGGCACCAGGTAAAAGTTGCTTAGAGGGGACTATGCCATCAGCCACCATGGTGATGCTAGCCCCTGTGTCTCTAAAAGCTTCAACTCTTAAACCATTGATGATGGGTTCTTGTCTATACTTGCTCAAAGTATTTGGGCAAGCAGAGAAGTTGGCAAACCCCATGCCAGCCTCATAAACAAGATCATTGGGTGATGGGGACCTGGATAGGCCAGGGTCCACCTGATTTCCAAAAGTAAACCCACCCAGATTCCTGGGTGTGCTTCCACTTCCTGGGGGATTACTGCTGACAGTAACAGGAGGTGTTGAAGCTGGCTTTGGAGGTATATTTTCTTTATTGTTATTCTTGGGACAACAGCTGTCTGTTTTGTAATGCCCCACCTGTTTACAGGGATAACAATAGGGTTTTTTCTCAGTTGAAGAAGTGTCTTGGGACCCACCCCCATCCTTGGAGTTTTGGGGCCCTGGGGAAGTCCTTTCTTTACTTTTATCCCCACCCTTATCTTGAGGCTTGGTAGACTCCTTCTTCTGGTTACTGTCCTGATTCTTAGGCCTAATCCTGGTTCTGACCCATTTGTCTGCCTTCTTTCCCAATTCTTGGGGAGAGGTCAGATCAGAGTCTACCAGGTGCTGGTGTAAGAGCTGGTTCTGACAATTACTTAGGATCTGCTCCCTCATAATCAAATTATACAATCCTGTAAAGTCATGTACTTTGCTGCCATGTAGCCAACCCTCCAGAGCCTTAGTAGCACAATCTACAAAATCAGTCCAGTCCTGAGTCTGTGTCTTCTGGGTGTCTCTGAACTTGAACCTGTACTGTTCAGTGGTTAAGCCAAACCCATCTATCAGGACACTCTTCAGGACTTTGTAATTGTTTGCATCCTCATGTCTAACAGTGAGGAGCTTGTCTCTCCCTTTCTCTGAAAAGGAGTACCATAAGATTGCTGCCCACTGTTCCTCAGGAACCTGCTGTACCATGCAGGCTCTCTCAAGAGCAGTCATCCACTTGTGGATGTCATCCCCTTCCTTGTAGGGGGGCACAATCTTTGTCAGGTTTCTACTATCATAGGACCTGGGTTTCTCTTTAGGAATATTGCTGCCACCAGTGGCATCTAAGCCACACAATTTCTGCTCTCTTGCCAAGGCAAGTTTAGCTTGAGCCAAGGCTACCTCCTCCCTCTCTATCTGGAGTTTGACAGCCCTCATTCTGGCCCTATGCTCTAACTTTTGAGAAGCATTCATGCCTCTCTGTGATTCTCTGGAGGCACTAGAAAGATGAGAGTCCCCTGAGGGAGATCTCACTCTTCTGTTGCCTGGGAGAATCATATGTTGGGTTCTGGGGAGGTGCTGGCCCTCTCCATTCCCCAGTAGGTCCAAGTTGGCCTGGCTAAGCCTACCAACTGGAACCTGGCTACCCTGATCCTGTACTCCTAAGTCCTCAACATCTGAGTCCTCATCCAAGTCATCATCATCCTCCTCTTCAAGGGGATCAACTGCAGGGGGGTTCCCTCCAGTTCCTGTATCTAGGGAAGCTGCTTTTGCCTTCTCTAAGTCATCCTGTTCTAGGATTTCTACCAGGATTAGGCAGGTGGGGCTTCTGCCCCTTTTTAACCCTCTTGCTTTGCACAAGGCAATCAAGTCTCTGCGGGTTAGTTTGTCATATCCAAAAGTTGCCTGGGTAGGGTCAACTGTCACAGGACTAGACCCTGAGGCCTTTCCTGTGTCAGACATGGTTACTAGTGAGGTGTAAGTGGTGCACTTACCTACACTAAGTGTTTTCCTACTGGACCTTGCTAGTGAGTTGTAGTCAGGGGTGTGCTACTCCCTTCAACCTACAACTACTAAGTTCAGTAGAACTTAATATGCTAAGCTTTTGATTTTATATGTACCTAGAGGTACTTGATGTGATCTTTCAATTTGATATAAAGATTGCAATGGTAAAACAACAGCAAGCTCAAATCCGCACCGCTGCTCACCAATGTGAGAAGTTGGCCTGGTAGGGGATGTTTCCAATTCTGGAACCACCTACTACCTGACCAAACAATCCCCTTATGGTGTCTGGTTGTAAGTCAACCTTATTAGACAAGCTATCCTAGGGGTAGCATGGACTAAGCAGCCTAAAGGCTTAACTTAAGAGGTCGTGTTAAGCGAGCTGTTTTACCACATACAATCCTGTAATACCAAATGAAAGGACACCACACAAGTATATATTATAAAAATATATGTGTTTATTACTAAAAACAATCCCCAGTATTCTTTATGAATAAAGGGGCACAAGCGTTAAATCAAAAGCACTGTTTAAACATACAAGTTGCACAATTATGGATGAGGGCGGGGGGCCACTCAAACCATATACTAAACAAGTGGTATAAGAGAGGCCACTCGAACAGTGGTTAGGCCTAGGGCCTAGGGAATCGCTGGGAGCAGTCAGGACAAGCAATGCTGAAGTCGGGAATGGCCCTCGGGATTCGGGAGATGTGCGGAAAGCGCACGCATGCACCAATGTTAACCAATGGTGCGTAAAAGTCAAATAGTTAAAGTTTAAGGACACTTCCGCTGAACCTAGAGGAACAAAACTTAACACACAGACCCTAGAGGTGTGCACCAGTGTGGGAACACCGGCGGAGCAAAGTTACCTCACCCACAGGAAGTGGGTGCACAGGGTCGAAGTGGCGTCGGGTTTTGACACGCAGGCTCTTGGTGCTTGAAGCTGAAAGGGCTGCAGGCAGGGTGAAGACGAAGTGTCCGGTGGAGTCCAAGAGTGGACTCAAGTTGTAGAGTACCTGAAAGCAGAGGGGACAGAGTCTGGGTCACTCAGCAGTGACCAGGGTGGAACCAGGACGGAACCAGGCAATGTCGGGCGCAATCAGGTGGTCGTCGAGGCGCTTCTCTTCGCTGTCACGTGGGCTCTGGGGCATCTGCGACGTCCAGGAGCAGGTCACGATCTGTCCCACGCAGGCTCTCACCGTCGGTGCAGTCGGCTTCCGGTTTGGAGCAAACAAGCCTTGGTAAGAGCAATCCACGCGGGATTGGAAGATGGCGTCTCACTCGGACCAGGAAGGTCAGAGTCGGGGCTCCCTTTCAGGGGAGCTGGTGTGGATCTGGAGCAACCAGAACCACGAGTCTTCTTTTGTAGTTCGTCGGCACAGGGACCACAAGCCAGCTGGCAAGTGACCGGGCCAACGCGTTGAGCCAAATCGTGCCAAAGGGCCCCACGCAGCACTCGTCGAGTGTGGAGGGCTGAACTTCGGCTCAGGAGTAGCTCAGGGTGGGGGCTTCTCAAACCCCGGTGTACAGCTTCGAGGGTCACTCGTGGGCTGCACGGTCAGCGTCTCGTGGTCACTTCAAGATGGCGTGCCCCACGCTTCCGGTCGCCTCCACGGGTCTCAGCTTTGCAGGGACTGTGGATCGGGCTGTTAGAAGCTGGGCAGGCTTGATCTCGTCGATCTCAGTCGCTCGAGTTCCGGCGGGAACTGCAACTAAGTAGACGTCGAGGGCTGGATGGTGCCTGCTGCTGCAGGGTGGTCACTCCTTGACCACAAGGGAGATTCTTCGGGCTTCCACGTTGAGATGGAGGGCGAAGGGTCCAGAATATCGTTTCAAATGTTTCTTCCAGGAAATCTGATGTGCATTGGCACTGCTCCCACTCTTATTCGAATCTGGTGGGCGTGATTACCTGCTAGGTCCCCTCCTATGGGTGGGACCCAGGAAGTGGGTGGATACACCCCCTTCCTTTGATCCAGGCCGCCCTGGCACGAGGGCTGGAGTGCCCCAGAACCGGTTTGGCCGGATTATGCAAGGGGCAGCCTTGTGCGCCCCAGGCAGTGTCTGGTTTCTTTCAAACCTCCCTGCTACAATACACTATCTCCTGTCTGGAGGGCGGTGACACCCTCCTGTGACAGGAAACCCTTTGTCCAGGACCCCCTTGACTGGGTTTCGGTCAGCTCCAGGGGTCCAGACATTTGTCTGTGGCAGAGGCATCCATTTTGTGGATCTTAAGGCCTTTGGAGAAATCAACCGCATTAAAGTGAAGTAACATGTCTTACCCCTCTAGAGGGGTGGAATGCCATCCCCGTCGCCAGAACTGGCGAGGGGATGGTATTCCAAAGCGTATGACACCTTACACGACATGTTTTGATAAAGCCAAACCAGAGTTGCTAAATAACCGCGAGGATTATAAGGCACTTAATAGTATATGGTATGGCATTATCCTGAAACAGCTTAGGGATTTGTTCCCGACGGCTGCAGACAGGCTCAGCTCATGCTAGAGCTCCATCTCACATAAAAACCAAGCACCCAGCCTCCAGGATTGGTGAGGCCTGTCTATAGGAGTGGCTCACAGGTTTACATGTGTCCAGATATAGGTTTAGACATAGGTATACTATATCTAAGCAAGGGGTGTGTACACCACCTTACCCCAGCTGAGTGATCAGCCAGTTGTGTCAATTTAAGAACCAGCCAGGGGTGGCAAAAGATATGCTGCAGCCCCTGGTAGGCCTTAGTGGCTCCTGTGCCCTGTGCACCTATAGTGCATTCTACAGGGGCTGACAAGGAGTCCATTTCCAATTGGTATGTACCTAGGGTACATGGAATCCATTTTACAGAGAGAGCAGATGGCCTGGGGCCCTGATTAGCAGGGAACCAGGTCAACTAAGTAAAAAAAACCAGCTAAACACAGGCAAAAAAATCTGGGGTAACCATAGTCAGGTAGCCACCTTCCTACAAACCTCCATCACCAAATCACCTAAAACATTTATTAGTATGACTGAACGGCTATTAGGGGTATTTAATCATTATTTGCTAATGTAAATATGTATACAATTGACCCTGTACTTAACTTGAACTGTTTTGTCAGGAATACGGGTACTATACCTTAATTTGTATTCATAATTGTAATTTATTTCGAAATCTGGAAGGTTATCAGACAGACCATGCAGGATATACCTTTTACATAATATGGTACTATACCTAAATTGTGTATTTATACTTGGAACTTTTAAAACCTGTTGATATGTAATGCCGGAGTTTTTTCTCCAAAAAAATGATTTATTTGCACAAAAAATCACTATGAGCACATTGAAATGAGTTATCCAGTATCAGTGACAGTAACTGATTTTTTTTTTCAGAACAAAAAACAGTAACTGATTTTAAATGAAAATGTAACAAGAATTTATTGTTCATTCAATCTGATGCTATTGAAAATGTGATTTTGAAATATTTTGTCTATTTTCATGACTTTATGCGATTACACCTTTAAAAGGTGGTACGAGGCAAACGCGGGTCATGTGACCAAGAACAACTTGTTGTTCGAAACGTGTTATCCAGTGACTGCTTAAATTGCCATTAAAACTGCTGCTGCAGAATTACGGGCTTGTGTGGACTTCTTACCTGGATTCCGAGACTGCATATATATATATATACATATATATGACGAAAAAGTACCTCAAGAAGAAGGACTCAGAGGCCAGAGGGAATTCAGGACAAACAGTTCGTTTAATGCAAAGGTAAGCAGTGGCGGCGAATGCATTTCGGCTCGATGAGCCTTCCTCAGCGCCCAATCACTGTGGTCTGTCCTCCCCCTCTATAGTTTTCTCACTGCGTTTAATACCTTCCAGCACTTGAGTCTCCTCCCCCTAAAGCAGTCGGCTCACTCTTTGCAGTTCGTGGAAATGAAGGACCGCAAAACCCAGAGTGCACTGTGGCGGTCACTCCGGGGGGGTGGCGTGGAGGAGTAAGATTGACAGTAGGTCCGTGCTGGATACAGGGAGGTGGGGGTAGGCACGCATCCTAAATACCAGTGAATGTCCACGGCTGCTCGTTCCTGGTCCCTCGTACCGCTACAGCCAGAGGTCACACATTGCAGAGTCCACTGAGCAGGGGCAGTCAATGCGGACTGTGCTCCCACGTCGGTTCAATACCAAAGTCTCCCCAATGATGCCATGTGTGTTCTGGCGGTCACAGAGGCTATCGATACCTCGATGAATGTAGTGCTGCAAGCAGCAGTTTGCCAAACTTTGCTTCTGGACACTTGAGTGTAGCGGGGCCATCTGTACTGCGTCGTCGGGCAGGCGCAGGAAACATGACGAAAAAGTACCTCAAGAAGACCATTAAAATGTGGTACGAGGCAAACACGGGTCATGTGACCAAGAACAACTTGTTGTTCGAAACGTGTTATCCAGTGACTGCTTAAATTGCCATTAAAACTGCTGCTGCAGAATTACGGGCTTGTGTGGACTTCTTACCTGGATTCCGAGACTGCATATATATATATATATATATATATATATATATATATATATATATATATATATATATATATATATATATATATATATATATATAACTAGTAGGTAGTTAAATTTAGGACCTAGGGCCTGATTGCGATGGCAGTGAACCACCACCTTCAGCCTGCCAGTGGCGGGTTCACCGCTATCGTAAGAACTTTTTCTGCCTGCCAGATCAGGATAGCGGGCGGTGTGCCTGGCGGGTGGAAAGCCCATCTGCCACGGGTCCACAGAGGCAATCACTACAGTTGCCTGTCGAACCCACCCGCATCTACAAAATTGTGACGGTGCCTCCATCTCCGCAAGCCTGTCTATGGCGGTTCAACTGCTATTTAAAGTGACTCTTGTTGTGCATGAAAAGATTTGGGAGACCCGTTAGGCGGAGGCTGAGAAAAAAAGGGGTTAGACTTGTTCGCGTTTCCCATGTTAAATTCCATTGGAATTTTAGACACGGCTACAGTTCGAACTGCTGGACAGAATGACACCACATTTGGTAGAGAGGTAACTGTTGGTCCAGAAAGCATCCTTTTTGTAAATTGTGTAAAACTATTGAGTAGTTTTGGAAACGTTAAAGGAAATCCAAATTTGTGTACATAGGGATGTAGATTCTCCGAGGATCCGACAGTCCCCTTGCTGAAATGTGATTGTCTGCCAACACTTCAACCAGGAAGTGTTGGCAGACATAAGATAAAAGATAGAAAAGAGGGCAGGGTAGGAATACCCTGACCTCCTAGGCCACTTGGGTGGTAGGGGTGTCCTGCGGAGAATTCACGGGTCAAAAAAGCAATTAAAAAAATTGTGACAAGAGTTGTGGTGGACCCACAGCTCCCACCGGAAAAAAAAAAGATGTGCAGACTCCATGCTTCTGTAATGTTTAGCCCCCAGGTCGGCCAGGTCCTGGGAGCTTGAGGGATTATAAAACTATGTGGGGTGCCAGCGTGGGACTCCCCACACTCTGGGGCCCGCCATCTCCCTGGGGCAAATGCTTATAAATAAATGCGGGTCAGAATGGCCCCCTCGCAGCCCCAGGTCCCGTCACCTACCTGGGGCATTTAAGAATATGTGTGTGGCCAGGCCCATTGAGCCCACCAGCACCCCGTGACTGCCACCTCCCGAGCTGAAACAAATTAATGTAAGGGGTCGCTCACTGCATGAGAGCATCAGTGGTGCATGGATGATTGAATTAATCCATAAGTGGTGCATAGATGATTGTTTGAATGTATGACTGGTGTATGGATGATTAATTGAGTGTATGAGCAGTATATGGATGATTGAATGAGTGCATGACTATTGCATAGATGATTGACTGAGTGCATGAGTAGTGTGTGGATGATTGAGTCAGTGCATAAGTGGTACATAGGTGTTTGAATTAGTAAATACGTGGTGTATGGGTCATGGAATGAGTGCCTGGGTGGTCTATAAACGATTGAATGAGTACATGAGTGGTGTATGGATGATTTAGTGAGTGCATGAGTGGTGTATGGGTGTTTGAATCAGTGCATAAGTGGTGTGTGGCTGACTGAATAAGTGCATGGGTGGTCTATGAATGATTGCAATAGTGCATGAATGATTGGATAAGTGCATGGGTGGTGTATGGGTATTTGAATGAGAGCATGAGTGGTGTATGGATGATAGAACGAGTACACTAATGGTAGATGAATGATTGAATGAGTGGAAGAGTGATGTATGGATGATTGAAGGAGTGCATTAGTGGTACATAAATGGTAGCATGACTGTATGGGGGTGTATGGAGGTTAGAATGAGTGCATGAGTGGTGCATGGATGTTACTATGAATGCATGAGTGGTGTATAATGTTAGAATGTGTGCATTAGTGGTGCATGGCCGTTACAATGAGTGCATGAGTGTTGCATGGATGATTGAATGAGTACATGAGTAGTGCATGGATGTTAGGATGAGTATATCAGTGGTGCAAGGATGATTGAATGAGTGCATGAGTGGTCCATGGATGCTAGAATAAGTGCATTTGGGTTGCATGGATTTACAATGAGTGCATAAATAGTTCATGAATGTTAGAAGGAGTGTATGAGTGGCGCATGGGTGTTAGAATGAGTGCATGACTGTTGCATGGGCTACTGAATGAGTGCATGAGTGGTACATGGATGTTACAATGAGTGCATGAGAGGTGCATTGATGATTCAATGAGTGGATGAGTGGTCCATGAAAGATTGAATGAGTACATGAGTGGTGCATGGATGACTACATGAGTGTATGAGTGGTAGATGGATCATTGAGAGAGGTCATGAGGGGTGGATAGTTGTCAGAATGTGTGCATAAGTGCTGCATGGATGATTAAATGCGTGCATAAGTGGTGCATGGATGATGGAATGACTGCATGCCTTGTGCATGGATGATTACATGAGTGCATGGGTGGTGCATGGATGTTAATATGAGTGCATGAGTGATGCATGGATGATTGAATGAGTGGTGTATGAATCATAGAAAGATCAGAGAGGAAAGTCTAAGTGACCATAACAGCATCTGCGTTACCCTTCCGGGACGAGGTGCTACACTAGCGACTGGAGAAACTTGTTCCACCGATTTAGTACCCATTAGACCAAATGGTCTGAGGATCAGATGGTCTGGAACAAACTCTACGGCCAAACAGAGGGAGGTCATAATTAGTTGTAAAATGGAAATTAGTTACTGTTTAAAAAATGTTATTAACCCTGATTTCCTATTGTCACAATTTATTAATATTAACACCATTATAGAAGGTATTTTTACCAAGACATCCCCATCCAATAGAGCTATAAAGCGGGGATGGTTTGATAAAGCCTGCACAATCGCCCTAAAGGAATTGAAGAAGGTACTATGCATCAAACCCTGAGACAGTAATGGAATAAAACAATTAAGGGTCAACTACAAAATGGCAATTTTTAATAGGAAAAAGGTTTTACAAAGTGAAGCTTGGGATAAGCTAAAGGAAGCAGCTGAGACTAAAAACTGTAAACTTTATTGGGAAACAATCAACAGTCCCTTTCTAAATACTGATGGTATCCCGGAAATAACTTCCTACGTTGCATGCAATGACTGGATCACTCATTCTTCTAGTATTTTTAACCCAGAGGGTACACCCTTAGTTGTATCAGCTAGTGAGGCTTCATCCTGGATACCTCTACCCCTGGGAATAACCCTGGAGGAGGGTCATGAAGGGCTCTCCAAAAGCAAGGGGGGGAAGGCCCCGGGCCCAGACGGGGTCCCCATTGATCTATTAAAAGCAGAACCGAATTTGTGGGCTCCTATTCTGGTGAGGACTTTTAACTGTGCGGCAGAAGGTAACATCCCTCCCTCCTGGGGCCAATCAGTTATTATTCCCCTATTCAAAAAAGGTAGCAAATCTGAGGCTTCTAATTATCGTCCTATTTCTTTGCTGGACGCCTCAGTAAAGGTCATGAGCAGAATCCTGCTCAAAAGGCTAGAAACCTGGGCTACAGACTTGAATATTTTAACAAAAGTGCAATATGGCTTCAGGAAAGGCATGGGTACTCTGGAGCATTGCGTAAATTTGGACCTCATTTTTAACAAATACACTGTAGCTAAAAAGGGCAATCTTTTTTTATGTTTTGCTGACCTGAGCAGCGCGTTTGATTTAGTTGATCACGCCATTCTTTGGGAGGTTTTGTTAGAGTCAGGGGCACCGAAGGAAATTGTCAATTTTCTGGCCAGGCTTTACGAGAAACTTTCCTGTAAGGTTCGTTATGGTACCCTAGGCGAATGTACACCGTTCCTCAAAGTTTCTAGGGGAATTCGCCAGGGATGCGTATTGGCCCCTCTTTTATTTTCCCTTTTTATTAACTGTATTGATCGTAACCTAGCCGATATCCCAGCAGATGCTCCCCTGATAGGAGGTAAACCTGTCCCAATCTTACTATATGCGGATGACGCTGTTCTCTTATCCCGCACTCAGCTTGGGTTACAGCGACTAATTGATAGTTTTATGCTGTTTATTCAAAACAGGAGGCTCCGTGTGAATAAATCCAAGACCTATGTAATGTTGTGCGGGCAGACTGTAAATAAACTGAAGCATAACTTTTTTTTGGATAGCAATAAGATGACACAAGTTAAATCTTTTTGTTATTTGGGAATTACTTACACTAATGACGGGTCATGGACATCTGAGTTCGACAACATCAGACTGAAAATGTTGCGGTCCACCAGTAGTATATTCCGATTTGCATCCAAGCTTGGATCGAGAAGTATCCCAGATATGATTAATATATATAACATCCGTTGTGTTTCTTCTGCATTGTATGGGGCGGGCGTGTGGGGTCATACTGAAGGCCCTTCGTTCCAAAAAGACGAAAACAAGTTTTTAAAGAGACTGTTATGTGTCCCTCCTTCTGCCTCTGTACAACTAATTCACGATGAGGTAGGGATCGAGTTTATCTCTGACTTAGCAGCCGTTCGGCCACTCTTATTGTGGCGCTCTATTTGGGCTAAGCCAGAGACTCGATTCACTCAAGAGATTATCCTTGATTGTATAGGATTGGATTACTCATTACGCATACAGTGGTTGAAATACAATCATTTCTGGTACAAAACCTTATTTGAAATTGATGTTCTCCTTGACCCCGAATTGGCAGTTGCAATCCCTAAAAAAGAAATTAAACAAACATTTTTAAACTTTAAAAAGAATGAACGAGATAAGGTGCATGGCGAGTTAGCCACCGTGAAGTTCTACAAGGAACTGAATTTAACCCCGGGGCTTCAAACCTACCTTGCGAACGTGTCCCGTCCCTCCCATCAATTTGTGCTAACCCGAGTTAGATTGGGTATTGTACACCACCTTGTGGCATTCCCAAACCAGAAAATAAGATCTGAAACTCCCTGCCCGTGCGACAACATTTCACGACAGAGCTGCTGTCATTTTCTACTTTTTTGTAAATTTTATCACTTTTTAAGGGTAACGTATCTAAAACCCATCTTTTTAAAATATAATATCCGATCTTCAAAGAGCGCTCTAGTACTATTATCTTCCCTAGAGAACGTGGATATTTGTTTCTTTGCTGCTACTTTTATTTTAAAATGTACAGCTGCCAGGAAGAGCATAGTGCTGCTATAACTTTATATATTCCTGTCTGTACATTAATGTCCTTGTTTATGCTGTTTTATGCTCACAGTATGTAAACGTATGGTCCTTTTTACATATATCAAATTATTATTCCCGTGTTTGCCCGAGCCATATTTGAATTTTTGTTTTAAAATGTACAGCTGCCAGGAAAGCACTTGGTGTGATAAATATATTTAATCCTGTCTGTACATACATGGCCTTTTTTTAGCTTTTTAGCTACGTTTTACTTTCTTTATTACTCCTGAGTATATTTTGAGTCATTTTTAGAATTATTATATATGCAATGAATTGTTTTTAGATGTTTTTTGCTTGTATGATTTGTATTTCTCAAATCGAATAAAAGCTTATGACTTGACTTGAGTGCATGAGTGATGCATGGATGATTGAATGAGTGGTGTATGAATCATAGAAAGATTGCATGTGTAGTGCATGGATAATTGAATGAGAATGAGTGATGCATGGATATTAGATTGTTATGTTATATATCTGTAAAGCGCTCGAATCATCCTGGGGCATCTCGGTGCTGACTAGGAAAGTATAATGAGAGTTGGTAAGCCAGGATAGATTAGATATCTTTCAGCTGTTTCCTGAAAATGCTGTAGCTTGGGATTTTGCGTGGAGCTGGAGGGAGCTCATTCCAATACCTTGGGGTAAGATATGAGAAGGCTCTACCCCCAGTACGGACGAGACAAACTCGAGGAACCTGAAGGAGATCCTGGGTACTAGATCTAAGTTTCCTGCAAGGGAAATATTTTAATAGTTTTTTCCGCAAATATAGGGGACTTCTATCGTTCAGCACGTTATATGTAAGGCAGCACATCTTAAAAAGGATCTCTTCTTCACTGACAGCCAATGCAGTTCCCTTAACAAAGGAACCGAAGATGAACCTGCAGGACGATTTAAAATCATTCTTGCTGCAGTGTTTTGTACTACTTGGAGTTTGGCCAAGAGGGTATTCCCCACTTCGGCCAACAAAGCATTGCCATAGTCAAGGCGACTAATTACCATCGCCTGGACTAAAGTTCTGCGGTGGGGGGTAGGCATGTAAGGAAGAATTTTCCTGAGAAGCCGGAGACCATAATAGCACGAACCCGTGGTAGCCGCGATGTGATCCTTCATAGCTTCCAGCTTTTGTTCACTTGCAGCAAAGGTGAGGCTTTTGATGGCGACAGGATAAAGCGCTGTTTGAGTGCAGTATTCGCGTGGTTTCTGAGGCACAGCCTGAAGTGCAACTCAGATAAGTCTGAGTTGCTTTTCTTCGGCTGTGCTCCTGATCCGGACTGGAAGTCCTGGTGGCCCCAGGACATGTTTCCCCCTGAGCAATCATCTTCCCAAGCAAAAAATCTGGGAGTGCTGCTTGATGATGCGCTCTCGTTTAGTCCCCATGTTACGGGGCTATCTGGGAAATGTTTTGGCATCCTCAAGATGTTGAGGAAGTTTCTTCCTCTGCTGTCCGTACAATATCGGAAGACAGTAGTGCAGGCGTTGGTGGGATCTAGATTAGATTACGCCAATGCACTCTATGCAGGTCTGCCCAAGTATCTTTTGGCCAGACTGCAAGTTGTGCAAAATTCGGCGGCCAGAGCTATCTTCGGCCTGCCAAGGAGAACAAGTGCACAACTGCTTTTGAATAGGCTGCACTGGCTGCCTATTTCGAAAAGAATTAGATTTAAAATTCTGACGCTGGCCTTCAAAGCCCTTCATTCCATCGGTCCTAATTATATTAGGAAGCGGATTGCTTTCTATGTGCCTCGGAGGGTGTTACGATCTGCCGATCTGGCTAAATTGGAGGTGCCTCCGGCTAAGCGTGTTCGGATGGGAGAACGAGCCTTTCAATTTGTGGCAGCCCGATGTTGGAATGAGCTCCCTCTCCCTCTACGCAAAGCTACGAACCTCCTGGCGTTTAGGAAAGAGTTGAAGACTCTCCTCTTTTCTGCGTAATTCTTTTGACAACTGTGCTGCTCCTCTATGTGTCTGTAGATCTTAGGCCTCTTTGCAAAAGCGCCGGGACGCCCCCTTGGGCAGCCGTGCGCTCAAAAAATAGGGCCTTAACATAACATAACATAACATAGTCAGAGCCCGGTCCAATTTTAAACCCAAATGTTTTAATGACTGTTTGGGGGAGGGGGCCGTGCCCAACTGAGCAGGCCACCAGTCCTCCGACCAAATGTCCATGGCGTTACCCATTAATATCACCTCCGTTTTTTCCGGATTCAACTGGAGACAGTTTATACCAGTGGCAAAACTGATTTTGTCGAGCTCTGGGTTTGGTCCGATGGTAAACATAAGCTGCGTATCATCAGCATACGAGATGATCTCCAAGCCCAGCCACTCAACAATCCTTGCCAGCGGAGCCTTGTATATATTGAAAAGAGTTGGACTTAAACAAGAGCCCTATGGAACCCCCTTGACAAGATGCATTTTTGGCGAGGTATAGGGTCCCAGCATGACCGTTTGGGTTCTCTCAGACAGAAAGTGCTTGAGCCACTTGAAAGCTACCCCATTGATACCACAGGAAAGAAATCTCTCTGCCAGCTTAGAATGTGAGATGGTATCAAAAGCTGCGGAGAGATCTAGGAGAATCAGAATTACTGAGCCTCCCGCATCTATAGTCTGTCTGAGAGAATCGGTCACAGCCAGAATAACGGTCTCCATGCTAAAACCTGGCCAGAAACCCGACTGAGAGGGATCCAAGAGATGATTATCCTCCAAGTAAGACCTTAATTGTTGGCTAATAATACCTTCCAATATTTTGCCCAGCAGGGGTAGCAAAGAGATAGGACGGTAATTACCGAGAATTGAAGGATCAGCCATGTTTGTTTTTAATAGTGGGCGTACAAATGCCTCCTTCCAGATGGCTGGTATAGTTCCAGTATGGATCGAACGGTTAAATATATCTCGGATTACGGGGGCACAGCTTGTGGCTAGCAGCGCCATTGTTTTTGGGGGACAAAGATCTGAGGGTGACCCAGATTTGACAGCAGCAAGACCTTTTGAGTGTATGAGAGGTAGATTGATGAGCAGGCCTGGGCGGTAAATTCCGTTCCATTCGCGGAATTTTCGGTATTTGGTAATTTCGCGCTACACGGAGAACGTGAAATTGCCCAAAAATCTGCGTTCCGCTACTTTGCAAAATGTTTTACTTGTTCGCGTTCTCAAATGCGTGTTTGTGAGATATTTCCACCGAGCACGCAAACAGCGATTGCGAACAGTAAATAGGCATCGTGAACAAGCAATTCCACGTGTTCGCGGAATTCCTGCGTGTTCGCGAAGATTTTTTACTGTTTCGCGGAGATTTGCGTAATGCGATTACGCAAATTCCGCCCACCCCTATTGATGAGTTAATTACTGCATGAGAGAGGTATGCATGTTAGAATGACTACACGACTGGTGCTTGGATTTTTCAAAGAGTGCATGAGAGGTGCTTGGATGATTGAATGAGAATATGAGTGGTGCATAGATGTTAGAATGACTGCATGAATGATGCATTGATATCATTATGAGTGCATCAGGGGTGTATGAATGTTAAAATGAGATCATAAGTAGTGCATGGATGTTAGAATGAATCATTACTGGTGCATGGATGATTGAATGCATCTATGAGTGGTGTATGGATGATTTAATTAATCCATGACTGGTTTATAGATAATTGCATAAGAGAATGAGAGGTGCATTGATGCTATAATGAGTGCATGAGAGATACATTGATGTTAGAATAAGTGCTTGAATGATTACATGAGTGGTACATGGGCGATTCCATGAGTGCATGAGTAGTACATGGATGTTAGAATGAGTACATGAGAGGTGCATGAATGATTGAATGAGTTCATCATGGGTGTATGGATGGTTGAATCACTGCATGAGTGGTGCATGGATGGTTGCATGAGTGGTGTACAGATAATTGAACGAGTATATAAGGGTTATACTAATGGTTGAATCAGTGCATGAGTGAAACATGGATAATTAAATTAATCCATAAGTGGTGTATAGATGATTGAATGAGTGCATGGATGATTAAATGAGTGCAGGGGAAGTACATGGGTGATTGAATGAGTGGTGTATGGATGATTGAATGAGTGGTGTATGGATGATAGTATGAGTGGTGCATGGATGTTAGAATGATTGAATGAGTGCATGTGTGGTGCACGCTGATTGTGTGTATGACTGGTATATGGATGATTGAATGAGTGCATCAGTGGCATATGAGTGTTTGAATGAGTGCATGAGTGGTGCATGGGTGGTTAAATGACTACATGGGTGGTGTATTAGTGAATGAATGAATGTCTCAGTGAGTGAATGGGTGCTCGAGTGTGTGTAAGGTAATGTGAGTGGTTCATCAGTGCAAGTATAAGTGAGTGAATAGAAGCATGACTGTGTGTATGGGTGACTGACTTACACGTGAGTGCCTGTGTCAATAAGTAAATAGGTACAATTGTGCATGTATAGCTGACTGAATGGATGTATTAGTGCTGATATGGGTAACTGTGTTGATGAGTACATGCATGGTCATTTTAGAGCACGTATGAGTGAGGAAATGGGTGTATCAGGGAGTCTATGGGTGAGTGAAAGGGTGGTTCACTTTATATACGGGTGAGTGAAACAGTGGATGAGTGGCTGTATAGGTCAGTGATTGGGTGTGCGAGTGCCTGTATAAGTGAGTGAATGCCTGCATGCATGCCTGCATAGGTTTGTAAATAGGTGCATGAGTGCTTGTATGTGTCGGTGAATGGGTGCATTTGTTTCCTTATGAAAGGAAAGATATGGTTGTATATAATCTTCAAAATTACAGAATTATACCAACATAGATTACTTATCAGGTAATAGATTAAGACAACATTTTGAAAACATTATTATTTCTTTTTCACTATTCTCAGTTTTCATACTTCTTCCCCATAAATAGTGGTTTGTATAAAACATCATCATGGAACAGTCGGGAAAAGAACAATTAATGGATTGTATAGTACATCTATACAAATAAGTGCTTCTATGCATAGTACTCACTAAAATTCATTTAAGTAGGACCTTTTTCAAAACTGACAAAATAATATGAGGAAATGTAAGTTATAACTGTTTCTTAGATTCTTATATCTGGTACAATATGACATGTAATTGTGAAGCAGTCTTCAATTTTGCAGATCCTTTTGAAAACATCCTTCCTTGTAGGTGAAATAACATAGGACGTGGATAATTAAATTACACTAATGTGTAGACAAAATACTACACATTAGTATGTAGAGGTTGTTGTTGGAGAAACAAAAGGCTTGTTTTTATTTTGAAGACAGTTTTAGGCGGTAACGTAAGGCTGCTGTTATTGCATTATATCCATTCAGTAGTTGACTGAAATAAGAGAATGTAGTGTTTAGATGTTATATAAACTCATTTGTTGAAGGTAAAATGACTGTTGCATTTCCAACAATATTTTGAAGACATTACCCCCAATAGGTGGAATAATGTCTAATAAACTGTCAACCACATAATAAAAAACACAGTACACCAGTTTTTTATCTACAAATAATTGTGAGATTTCTGACTGAAGAAATAACAGATATAAGTTTGGTATTCTTGGGTTGGTTTTTAGATTCAGGTCATTGCATTCTGTCCATCCAGATTGCTATCTTAAATAGACAGTATAGTGTCCGACATTGTATTTACTCCGTCATGAAAGATAATTGCCAAAGTAGTACAAATCCTTCCTGAAAAATATATTTGTCCAGCTACAAAGTTTGATATTTCAGTATTGAATTTCAAACCATCTGGTCTGCAGCATTGTAACATTATTACAATGTATTTTCCTGTTCGTTTTAGCACCAATGTAGATAAAAAGTCTGATCTGCATTTTTGGGCAGGTCAAATTTTGGTTGCCACTTTTGGTTAATTGCTGAAAAGGCACAGTTTTACCATCTGGTAATGTCAAGTAGATGAACCATTCTGAATTGTTTACAGCATGGTTGGTGAATTCACAATCTTTGCAGTTATGCTGCCAGTTGTACCTTAATCCAAATAACTCATGAATATTTACTTCTTCCTACTCTAATACTCGTAGTAGTACCATAGCATATTTTTATGCACCTTGTTGAATATTCACAGAAAACACTCTAAATCCAGTACATACATCTATAAGATCTCGCATTCCTGAAGCAGAATGTAGTTCTGTCAGTGAGTAAATGTTGTAGCAAACCATATAGTGCAGATCAAAATCTGTTAGCTATTATTCATTCAAGTTCAGTAACAATATCTGGCAAATGGAATAGTTCATTGACAACAACGTTTGCTTAGCAGTTGACATCTGAATTGATGTCGAACTGGTAACCTACAATTTCTCCACAATTTAGTACTTTCCTCTTCTTTGATTGATGGGGATTTTCCTTTTATACTTCCTTTTGATCTACATCTATATTCTGTTTAGTTAACTTCTGATTTGGACAGATTAATTGTTTCTCATGAACAGGATACTGGCTTAAATGAGGAGCGAATACAGACCGTAACCAATTATATTCCCTTACAGAGCTTTCATCAGAACTAGCTTTCCCGATAATCATACACATGACATCCCTTCTTTGAATGTAGTACATCCAATATTTACAAAAGCTGCATTGACACTTAGCTTAGCCCTTGTGATTTGTGGATTGTTAAAGCATATGCCACTGGCACTAGAAACGGCTTTCTCTGCACATATAAGTCTTTCACTAACAAAAAACATACAACGCATTGACCAATCTCCTTGACACTCCTTTACCTGATGACATTTTCTCACCATATATTCCCTGTCCTCTCTGGATAATTAAGAAAATGTATAACTTTACCTATTGCATCATTTACTAACCTGTCTTCAGCATGTAACTGCTTCTCTAATCCTGCAGGGTTTAATACAGACTTTTCCAAAGAATCCAATTGTGGTTGTAGTTTGTCAGTACTATTGCTAATCCTTGATGTTCCATTTTATCAGTATCCAAAATAGTTTCTTCCTCCAGTTTGAGTAATTGTTTATTGAAGTTGGAGCACTACTGTAGGGTTAGCATTAAACAAACTATAGACTTATTTTCTTTAATGAAATTATTCCTTAGTTGTGCTGGTGTGATATTTAATGGAAATAACTTGTTGAAAAGGTGAGTTTCCAAATCATGTGCAGAAAACTCTGCTCCGCGATGTGCAGCAGAGTTTTTTCCCCGCTCGCGATAGCGAATGGTAAGTTCACGAGCACCAGCTGCCGCTCTGGTAGAATTTCTACCCGAGCAGCAAGAATACCAGCACAAACTACATTTCGCACTGCACTCCGCCACTCACGGAGCTTCGCTGAGTTTTTTTGCAACTTCGCCCAGACCTGGTTTTGTTAGTACTCATACTATAATGTCTTTTAGTATATCTCCATATTCCATCTCTTTTGCTTGGTGCATATTTTTCACTAATTCTTTGTATTCTATTCAAAGCATTGCCAAAATATTCATGTTTCCAATACTTCCAAGAAAATTTCTTGTTTCATCATTTAGAAATGTCTTGAAAAAAGGTTGGCTTTTTAAAGGTGTTAGTTATAGTAGTTCACTAAATACAATTAAATGTTTTCCACCAAACAATACATCATTTTCTTTTCAATATCTGCTGCATTCTTAAATATATGAAGGCAAGCATTAGGTTCGACACCATGCTGATCTCATCAATAATCAGAAGCTTCAGTTTTTTTTAATACTCTTGCTACCTCATGACAATCGTCACCTGATAATTTTTGGTGTTTCAGTTTTTTGTCATGTTCCACAGGTAGCAATAATAGTCAATGAAGATTAATTCTGTTAATATTATGGCAAGCTAATCCTGTTGGTGCAGTTACTACACATGACAATTTTGAATCTGTAGTCATCTGTAGATAACTGGTGAGTACTTTAATTAGGAAGATTTTTCCAGTGCCAGCTTCACCACTCATATAAAGTAGAACTGGCTTAAATTAAGAATGATGACAGACTTACTTCTCATCCATGTATCCATGCTGTATTTTATCTGTGTCTTCATAAAAAATGTTTTTCTGTTCATTATTCGGTTGCTGTACTAACTGTTCAAAGTCCTCAATGTTAACTTTTGCATGCTGCATTACATTCTCCACCTCATCTCATTCATAGCCATAGCTGCTTCATTTCGAATAACAGGCTCTCCAAGAGGATCTTGACTTGCTAGTGCCGAACTTTGGCTGCTCTATGATTTCTCCTTGGTTATCTCAGCTGCGAATGCTTCCTCCTGTTCAATCTCATCTCCTAACATTTGAAGGTAGTCTGAAAAAACTGAGCACTCAATGGTGTCTTTCACAGCATTGAGAGAGTCTTTGTAACAGTCATAGTCTCCATGGAATTCTGATTCTGCATGTCATGGCTAGAACAAATGCAAAAGTGCCAAATCGAAAAACATATTTTTGTCTAGTGTTGGAAAACTCAGCTTTCTAAGGTTGATTAGATTTCCTTTCTTATGTCTCGCCAAACAACCATCCCATCCAAGGACTGCATATTTTCCTTCTTCAATGTTTTCAGTAGAGTTACTTCTATATGTATAATGATGAAGTATTTCATATAGGCAAAAACATGCTCTCAAAATGTGTTCTTCTTCTTGGGTAATATGTATCCAGCATTTTAGTCTTCAGAATGTCTCTACTCTTGAGTTCAAATTCAGAAAGATATTGTACTTCTGGGAAATACTTTACTACTCTGTTATGACTGTTTGCAAGTCCAAGGCTAACCCACATTATTCCTCTTGACTTAGAGAATTAACTAGCTGAGCCTAGCCTGTCTGAGCACTCATATGAACCTATTTCTCTATGGGGAAGCATTTTCAAACGAAACCTGTAAGACTCTTTTCAGCAGAAATCTCCTCCCACATCTCTTTCATCTCTGTCTTCTCTAGTTTTGTAATAAATAACATGACATAGCGAGCAACAGCAATAGAGCTGTCTGCAACAAATTGTAGATCCATATTTGTGTTCCACATCTTCAGAATGGCAGGGTTGTAGTCAATATTGTAGTTGGAGGCCTCTGTTCATCTTAGGTTCTATGTGTTTTTCTGTGATTTCCTAGTAAGGGTGTGTGACTACAGACAAAAAGATATCCACTCTTCCTTCTGAGATGACAGGTCATAGGAATCCAAAACAAATCTCATGTAAACATTTCCTTTGGACCCATATTTTTGACAACCGTATTTTCCACACCTATTACTTTAGGAATCACAGAACTTGTATTAACATCTGTTCAACACTGTTCTTTGGTATTTCACAAATCACATACTGCACTATGAAAGACAACAAAGACTCATCAGTGTCTGTTCCAAACTTTGGGGCATCTTTTACTCATAGCAGTATGTGAATATGTGGAGCACCTCTAGCTTGGTACTCTTTCCGCCAAATTAAGTTAGTCACTTTACCAAGAGGAGGATTTGTTTTGTTGCAGATAAAAACTATCATGGCTTGAAATCTGTGGTTAAAATATCTGCAAACCTTTGTAGGGTCCAATGAGCAATGTGTTCCTAGTGTCTGCAGATCAATGTATTTTATATTTGAATTTGCCTCTTTCAAAAATTCCAAAAGGTCATCCCATGCATACTCAGCACAACTGAGTGTAAGAAACCATGTAAGTGATCCTGAGTTTCTCAACATGCATTTCAGATCACCAAGACAACAATACAAATAATTTTTGGTACCACATTGACATGAGATTAATTAAATTATATTCCAGCTGTTTATCTTTTCCTTTCACTTTATTGCCTAATTTCCCTGCTGATAGATTTTGAAGCTTCACTCCTGTTTTCATAATGTGATTTATGGCTTAAGACAACCCAGACAAGTTACTCTCAAATAGTAGATGAAACATGTAAGGGATACACACTGGTGAAATTGTGGGTCCTCTGAATAAAGTCTAAATATTCTGTACTCTGCCGCTGGTATTTATACAAGCTGGTCATCATACCTACCACCTACTCCAGTAGGAAACAAATGTGGGAAAAAGCAAGCTTTTAAACTTCTTTTCCACAGATTTAAGGAAACCCCTTTCACTTCTTTCAATTGACATGGATCAATAGCATCACCAATGATTTCTCTAGAAGGCAGGTGATGGATGCTATTGTGTTCATAAATATCTTCTGATCTGGATCAATCAACATTTTCAGTCTGACCTGTCAATACAGATCTGTCATCCTCCTTGTGTGTGAAATCTTGAAGAATATTTACATTTCTATAGTAAATGTTATTTTCTGCCGATATACAGTTGATTTCTAACTTTGTTAACATCTGCTAAGTCTTGCCATATCTTTTTACTCTTGGTAGGGACACCATTTACTAGTATTACAAGTCCCTTGTCCAGATCTCTCCGCGCCCCTATAGTTTCAAAATGTTGGCTTAAAATCTAATGGCAAGTACACAATTCTACCTTTGAGGCCTTTCTGGAGCTCATTTGGAGATCATTTCCCTGTCTTTGGCTCCATACTTACTATAGCTTGAAATGGATGTATACATTGGATTAGTATGGATTCATAAACATTCAAATCTTTATGTACTTCTGGAATAGGTGCTATTTCTAACTAATGTACTGATCTAGCTGGCATTTTGTTTTCCTCTAGCCTATTATAGCAGTACTTACATATATTTTGCCATGTGGAAAAGTCAAACCGTTCCTCTACAAATAAGCAAACTGAAACTTCAGTCCACTCATTGTCTGCTTTTCATTTTTAATGTACAAGTCAACATTCTGAGTTTGCCTTTTGTAGTGAAGGCGTCGACAACAAATGTAAACACAGCTTGGGTTCTCTGAACAAACACTATAAAAGTTTCTAATCTCTTCTTTAAAATTATCAACACTAATACCAGTGTGCACTTCCTGTAGACCTGCACATACCAAAACCTCATTTCCCCTACACTCCTCTTCAGGACCAAAGAAACAAAAAAGTACATTATCACAAACCTTTGCTACCTCTGCCACAGTACCATGCAAAGGATCTCTATTCATTTCTCCTAAATATAGAGCAGGAGTTTCGACATAGTAAAGCCTCCTAACTAAAGTTCATATTTTTGAGTGGAGTACACCTAACAATCTGAAATGATGAAAGGTGTTTTGGCATACTTCCTTTGCTATGTCGTCATGAGCCACGGTTCTCGTGTGCTTATGACGAGCTGAGCTCGTCATGACCGTTAGAACGCTCAGACGCGGGGCTAATTCCCCTGCTGTACTGGGCGTTCTAAGGAACGGGCGTGGTCATGACGAGCTCAACTCGTCATGAGCACACGAGAAATGTGGCTCATGACGAGCTGAGCTGGGGTGCTGGGCGCTTTCCCTCCCCTCAGCACAGCGGGGGAATCAGCCCCGCAGCCAAGGGGTTAAAGCGTTATGTAAGAAATTTCTCAAAATATCAATTGATTGCTGTTGAATACTGAAAACACTACAACAGTTCCATTTGTACACTGGGTGCCTATCTTCCTTGCACATCTGCAGCAATTACTTCCTCTACATTTCTAGGTACCATTATTTTTTGGGGAATAGGAGTGTCATTCTTCATCTCATATTATCGTCCACATTCATCAACTGCATGCACTAATATGTGTTGTCTTGCAAGAAGCCTTCTTCGTTAAAGAAAGGCTCAGTGTTAGAAGTATGCATCTATTCACCACTAAAAACCTTGCAAAAGTTAGTTCTATTTACAAGTCTTTTCTTTTGGCTTCATCTCCCTATTGATAATACTATTTTTTCTTGTATCTTCATTCTGTTCACAAAACAAATAGCGTCCTCTTCACAGCAAAATCTTTATCGACTACACCCTCAACACGTTCCTTTTGTCTGATCGTGTCTCTTCTTCTTTTATACTTTTTCATATTTGTAATTAAATTCTGTGTTATTCTACTATGGGACATTCTAAGTCGTATTTCCTTTAAATGCTTCTTTCTCCTACCTAAAGTCTCTCCTTTTCTCTTCTGAGTTTAAGCCTTCTTTCCATATATTTGTTCACCTTTCTCACTGTATATGATATTTTCTCAGTTAATAACTTCATTTTGCATTTTTTCCAGTTGAGCACCACAATCTTAAGAAATGTCTTTGTTCGCTTACCACCAGCTCTTTTCTCTTTTATCACTTTTTCCACATTTTGCCCCGTTATTTCTCAGTTCTGAGGAGATGGCATTTTTGCTGCTATTTCTTTCTGCTCTGACATTTTGTTGGCAGTCTATTTGTGGTAAATAAATAATTAATTACCGGTACTATTTTTCTATGCATTCAATAAAACAGATAGCTCAATAAATAAGAGGCAGGATCCGGGGTATCTGAGTCGAACAGGCTTTAATCAGGCACAAGGGAAGGGACAGGATCGGAACAGCCTGAAATAGAATGGCATGGAATGGCAGCTGCCACGTCTCATTAACAGTACATAGTATATATAGGAAAACATTACAATTGCATTGAATACAGTAGGCGTAACAAGTGACAAACGTAAGATAAGAACACATGGGCGTAAAAAGAAGGCGTGCACAGGGCGTGCACGAAGACAGGTGATGAGAACGTCACAGAAGTGTCATAAATGGGTGGATACATGGAGGGGGCTACCTGGGCAGCTGGAACCTTTAACCTAGTGGTGCGCGCAAACGGACCATGACGTGTAACTGGGGAGAGCTGGGGGCTCCGACTTCTGCACTAGAAGAGGAGACTAAAGTCTGAGATGTCAGGACGACATGTACCTATAGCATATCTGGTATCTGGTGTTTGGAGTACATGTTGATAAAATCTAAAAGTCATCAGAGCAAAGGCTACTTGACACTAAGGCTGATGCATGCATATATTCTTCATGTATTGTGTGAGCTATGAATCTTCTATGGATACTAATACAGTAATTCACTTGCATGGAGACAGGAAGACTAGACTATAGCTGAAGATGTTTATGCGGTTCGTTAGCTTAGGAATGTGAAGACGGAGAGCTGAACTGATAACTAGAGGCATAACATATTCTTGGCAGACAGGCAGGCAGAGCCAGGCCGGGCACCGCGCTGCGCGGCAGGAAGTAAGCGAAGGGTCAGGGATGCGGGAGGGGCTGCCTCGCTCCTCGGAGTGGGTTCAGGAGACTGGAGCTTGAATCTGGTGTTCAGGCCCTTTTGAGGCCTAGAAACGGGGACAATTCGATGAATTAACGTGCACAATGTAAAACGTTGTCAACATAGGCCTAATACTCGTTGCTTTCACGAGAACTGGAAACTGGCATACTAACGTTGGACACAACTATAATTGCGTCTTTAATCGGTCATAGGGGGATATATGCATATTAATCATGCACATATTACATAGGATGGGGAACACGTAGGGACACATGACGAGGCAAAATTCAATTTTCCTCATTCCCTCCTTGTGCCCTACGTTTCCATCAGGAAACATCAATATTCATGATACCATCTATCTGTTCATAGAGCATCATTTGCTCGTCTCGAATTGTCTTGGAACGGGACTGTGGACTTGGAATACAAGAGGTAGCGCACAAGCCGCAAATCGCAGGGCCACATTGTAAACATAGGCAACAACTGAATATGACTATTACTACTATACCCAGGAATGACAATACTTTCCATCCCCAGGCAGATATTATACTCCAGAGCCAACCGGACCATGTCCAGGTGCCTGGATTCTGGTGTAACTGATGGGCAATTTTATGAAGTCTGGTTATAGCTGAATAAACAGACGGTGCGTTATTAGGAATGAAAATGCAGCAACTAGATCCGATGACTCTACAAGCTCCGCCCCTATCGGCCAGTATGACGTCAAGGACGAGACGATTTTGGAGCACGACAAATCTCATAGCAGATTGTTCTTCAGTTAAGTTACCTAGAGCGGAAGTAGTCTCATTCACTACTGCTTCAAGAGTTCTGGTTAGCCTACGTATTAACTTACTATTCTGGACAGGACCTATGAAGAAAAAGAACCCTTTATTGAAGTCTTGATACTGTTCTAAGACAGTTTCAGTTTGATCGACAATTGGGGACTGAACCTCCCTTCTATGTCTAACGTGTACTAGATGTGTGTTTCTGTGATAATCGGACGGGGCTAGGAAAACTGGTGGCAGTAGGAAGGCAATGTAACATGTTCCATCCCAATCTAGGGGCAGACGTACATATGCGGTCTGACCACACACAAAATAAGAATGACGTGAGGCTTTGAAAGTAGATTTCCCACTGTCACTATACTCGACCATAGTAGTACAATCACTGTCCTACATGTACTGAACCATTCTTTCTGACACATAATTCACCTTTCACTGGTAGGACTGTAATAGCAGGCAAATCTGGAGTAGTCTCGGACTGAACATTCAAAACCATGAAATTCGAGGAATAATTACCTAAATCATATACTTCATTTTCTAGATCTAACCCTGTTCTATGGGAAAGACCTTCCTTGTCTGGGAAACATGTTCTATTCAGAAGGGACATATCGTTTGAGGATGACGTTAACGTGGACCATGCTCCACACGACCCATTATGTGAAAACGGATAGGGAAAGAGTGGCAGAACTCCCTTCGGTGCCTGGAAAGGGGGGGAGTCGACCACACACCCAACAATTAGTGGCATTGCTAGTCTGGTGTGAATAGTGTAACATTCGGATAAAAGTATTATTGCGCATTGCAAGACGATAGGACAACTCGTGAGGAGGCAGTTCACTAAAAGTGTGCTCTACTGTAACATTAGAAAACATATGTACATGTGAATCAATAGGAGGAAAACATATATGTAAAACATAACTTATGCCTGTAATCGTAAGACTCAGAAATAACAAAAGTAATAGAGTAACAATGCATCGACTTCGAAGATTTTTCCGATAACGTATTCTCTTAGAGTTTCGACTAACTCTCTCACTATGCGGGTCTATCTCATACATGTCAGGAACCTGTCTAACTGTTTCACCCGAGAGGGACTTAGACAATTAAACTGGCTGACTTACTAGACCTTAACTTTTCTTTATACTCCTGCTGCGGAGTTTTCTCTAACAGGGGAAGTTTAGAGTCAGTATCTGGGCAGTCCTTAAGAACGGGGCAGTCCTTGAAAAAAGTCTTTTGGACGAAGTGGAATCGTTTCACGTGACTGGAGTGCAACCACCCCTTACGACCTTCGACCTTAATTGCGGTCCTTGTGGTCATCAGGACGAGCTTTGGTTCTTTCCAACGGGGCTCCAGCGGACTTGAACGATCAAAATTTCTAACCAGAACGAGGTCGCCTGGAATGACCTCGTGCGGTTTCACTTGGGTGTTGTCTGGAAAAGCAGCGGCGACCTGTGAACGACAAGAGAGTAGTGCAGACATCAAGGAAGCCAGGTAATCTGTCAGCATATTACTGTCAACATCTGTAATTGTACGTGGCCTAGGTGTACCCCACATGTTTGGGGGACGACCGAAAACTACCTCGTAAGGGGACAGACCTGAACGGGAGTGAGCGACCAGTCTCATGTAAAAAAGGGCGACTGGCAGTGCTACCATCCAATCTACGCCTTTCTCTGCGCATACCTTTGCAATGCGGATTTTCAGGGTCTGATTATGTCTCTCTACGAGACCAGCTGCCTCGGGGTGTCGTACACAATGGAACTTCCACTGGTACCCTAACAGAAGAGATACTTGTTTCATGAGTTCGGATGAGAATGGCTGGCCGTTATCTGAATACACAACCCTAGGTAATCCATAGCGGGGGAAATACTCACGAAACAACTGCTTGGCAGTGGTCGCGGCAGTGTAATCTGGGACTGGATATGCTTCTGTCCAGCTGGACAAAGCGCATACAACTACGAGGACATACTTGAAACCTCGACATCGATCCATCTGAATATAATCCATCTGGAGGACTTCAAAAGGGTGGTCAGGAGGATGGAATCCACCTTGTTCCACCGGGACACCTTTACCTGGATTGAACTGACAACATATCATGCAGGTACGCACTTTCTGCTTGGCTGCTGCTCGTAAATGCTTGTTAAACCAAAGGTTCTGAATACTGTCTAACATGGCTTTTTCTCCCAAGTGTGCTGGACTATGTGCGGTGTTAATAATGACTTGAACCATAGAGTCGGGGAGAAACCAAGTGGCTTTTCTCTTCGTCAACCATCCCTGATCTGTCTGGACCCCTCCTTGTTCAGACCATTTCTTGATTTCGTCTGGGGTAGCATGTGACTGTATATCTAGTACGTCTTGTGTAGGGTCCTTAACTGTCATACAAGTCGTCTGAACTGGAACGTCTGTCTGTGTCTTGTTAACTGGAATGTCTGGAGTCTGAGCTGTAAGCTTGGCTGTTCGATCTGCCAGGTCGTTACCCTGGGAAATGATGTCAGTGACTTTCGTATGTGCCTTGCACTTCATGATAGCGATAGCTGTCGGAAAATGTATTGCATCTAACAGAGCTTGAATGAGGGGGCCATGCTGAATCTTGGTTCCATGAGAAGTCATGAAACCTCTTTCTTGCCAGAGTACTCCAAAGTCGTGTACGACTCCGAATGCATAACGTGAATCTGTGTATATATTTACTTTCAGGTTCTTAGCTCGTATGCAGGCTTGAGTCAGAGCGACGAGCTCTGCTGCTTGAGCAGACAGGGTGTCAATACGATGTGTTTCTATAACTTCAGTGTCAGTAGTCACTGCATACGCGGCTACTAGTTCTCCTGTACTTGTCCTCATACATGAACCATCCACATAAAGTGTCAGGTCGGGATCAGGTAATGCAATGTCTGTCAAGTCTTGTCTTGGCTTTGTCATAGTGTTAACAACTTCCACACAGTCATGTGTGGCAGGATTTGAAGTAACTGAGGGTAACAGTGTAGCGGGATTTAAAATGTTGCAGCGTCTGATTTCTATGTGTGGCTGAAACAATGTCAGTTCATAACCTGTTAATCGTGCAATTGTCAAGTGCTGTGTCTGTGTTCGGTTTAAAAGAACTTCCACAGAGTGTGGAACTTGTACTGTCAGGGAGTGTCCTAACACTATGGAATCACTTTGTCTGATAGCTAGAGCTGTGGCTGCAACTGATTTGAGGCACGCAGGCAGAGCCTGGGCCACCGGATCTAATGTGCTAGAGAAATAAGCACAGGGCTTGTATTGTCCTGCTTGATCTTGTGTGAGAACAGATAATGCAGTACCATCACGTTCAGTGACAAAAAGTGTAAAAGGCTTACTGTAGTTTGGTGTCGCTAAAACAGGTGCTTGGCATAAAGCTCTCTTTAACTCATTAAAAACAAGTGTATGTTCCTGGGTCCAAGGGAGGACAGTCGGTGTCGCTGCCTCCTGTGTCGTTAACTGTATCAGTGGCTTGGCTAGATATGCATACTGAGGAATCCATTGTCTGCAATAAGAAGTGAGGCCGATAAAAGCTCGTACCTCCTTCTGTGTCTTGGGCTGTGGAAGATGTGC
The DNA here is from genome assembly GCF_964261635.1 of Lissotriton helveticus. Classification (NCBI taxonomy): domain Eukaryota; kingdom Metazoa; phylum Chordata; class Amphibia; order Caudata; family Salamandridae; genus Lissotriton; species Lissotriton helveticus. The sequence continues at coordinate 912,301,809 of NC_136059.1, read as the reverse complement.
TATTAACTGGATACGGTCTGGTGTCAACTGCCTACCCCACTTGGACAGTAAGTGTCCAAGGTAGACCACTTGCTGGACACAGAATTGCAGTTTCGAAGGGGACACCTTGTGCCCCATCTCGGCCAGGAAATACAAGACTGTAAGTGACGCACGTTCGCAGTCACGTTCAGAACGGGCTGTGATCAATAGATCATCGACATACTGGAGCAGAGCAGTGTCAGTTGGCATGTGAATATTGTCTAGTTGTCTTTTAAGTGCTTGACTGTAAATACTAGGACTTTCTGTGAAACCTTGAGGAGCTCGTGTGAATTTATCGCTTCTTCCATTTAAACAGAATCCGAAAAGAAACTGGCTGTCTGGATGAATGGGGACACTAAAGAATGCGTTCTTGAGATCAATAACAGTAAAGAACGTAGCTTCGGAATCAATGGCAGTCAATAGGGAAGAAATATCTGGAACCACTGGGTACTGGGGTATGATACATTTATTAAGTTCTCGAAGGTCAATCACTAATCGATAAACTGGAGGTGCATTGGGATCTGTACGTTTTAGAATCGGAATGATAGGAGAATTACATACATTGGAGTCAGTTTCTACAACTACTCCTTGAGCAATGAGCTCGTCAATAATTTTTGATAAGGCTGCTACAGCCTCAGGTGGCAATTTGTACTGTCGGATTCGAGGTAATACAACACCTTGCTTCAGAGTGACACGATAAGGTGTAATGTGCATACAACCTACATCAGTTGGACCTTGCGCCCATAAATGCTGTGGTACATTCAATAATCTTGGATCAAAATCACGTAATACATAATGACCTTTGAAATCTCGTAAAAACAATCTCACTCCTTCTGGGGAGCAGCATATGACTGCTCCTAATTCTTTCAGTGTTTTTATGCCTAGTAAATTTTCTGGACATGATTTCGTAAGTAACAAGTCTGTAGTTCGGGACAATGGACCAACTTCTAGGGTAACTGGTTTCGATATTTCATTAACAATAGGCTTTCCTGAAAATCCAAGGGAAACATTTCTAGAGCCTGAGAGTGGAGCCCCTGGAACCTCGTCATGACTGATGGTAGTCCTACTTGCCCCTGTATCAATCAGAAACTTTCTGTCTTTCCCTAATACTCGACTGTGTACATAGGGACCCTCTTGATCTACAGGAATCTCGATGAGAGGCAAGCCAACCTCCCTCTCTAGGCTGTTTCATGAATACTGCTGATAGTCTGGATATTCTGACTGTGCATACTGGTACATCTGCTGTGTAACGTGTTGTGTGGCAGCTATAGGCTGCGGTACTGTAACTGTCTGTTGTGCATTCTGCGGTGGCTGGGCATTCTGCGGAACCTGTTCTTGTCTAGGAGGACGTGGTCTCTCTTTCGTTTTACCAGTAGCTATGTTGTGTTTCAGAACTGCACATTCGTTTATATAATGACCTGGCTGTTTACAGTAATTGCAGGTCCCTTTAACGGGAGCTGTAGGATGACTAGTTTGACTCGGACCCCTCTTCTGACTGTCTTGTGGAACAGACTGTGCAACTAGTACTTTCATTTTCGTGTCTTTCATACGTCTTCTTTCATGTTCCTGCTCCTCCCTGATCCTGTTCTGGTGGTACTGTAGCATCTGGAGCATTTGTGACGGAGTATTAGCTTGCCAGGTACTTTCGACTTTCAGTACTCGATTTTTAACTTGTGGTAAGGAATTCTCAACTAGTTTGGTAACAAAAAGATGTGGATACGATTCACTACTTGTTTTCAGACCACTATTAATAATGAAACATTTCTCAAATCTAGAATAAAAATCACTAGTATCTTCATCTTGTTTCTGTTTACAGGCTGAGATGGCATCCCAGTCTTCCTTTTTCGTGGCTAGTAATCTTGGCAAGACTTGTATTGACAACTCGGGCAATGCTTTAGCTTTATCCCCAAGACCGGTACCTGGAACTCGTGTGTTATCTTCAGTCTCTAATGCGGTCCAATCTATCTTTTTCTCTCCCACCTCCCATTCTTTTTCTTTGAGTTTTTCATATATGCCCGCAGGCAACAGGACCTTTAACATTTTAATGATATCAGGATACGTGTATTCTCCCATACGGAGCATGTCTTTTAATTCACGATGGAACCCTGCTGGATCTTTATCGTGACAGGGTATTAACTTTTTCATTTCTAGAAGTTCTATTTTCGTGATAGGGGTGTAAACAAATACTCGTTCTAGATCACCCCCCTCTCCCTTAACTGGATGTACTTCTCGCAACGGATTCTGTCTGTCTATGTAGAATGATTTTCTTTCTGGGGGTGGAACAGGAACAAAATGTGGATTCAGGAACGTTCTGTATTTGTGACGCTGTTCTAATATGACACTAATTAAATCGGTACCTAGACCTTTCCATCTGTTTAGGAGTAACTTGTTCAGTACATCATACAAAGGACCTGGATCAGAATGCTGATCCTCATACAGTGTAATGAGGTGCTGGATCATATACATACCCACCAGACGCTGCTCGGCTGGGGGCAGCTTCAGAAACGTTTGGGCCACTATTTCATCTGGAAACGTGGCAGAATCACTAGTCCATCGAACAGCTGATCGGGCTAGTTCTTGTTCATGCATGGTACTAAGTTCACTATAACCTATTCGTAGTTTCAGAATTTTATCGGTGGCCTGGAATACTTGTTCAAGAGAACACTGTTCTGGTACGGGAGGAGGAAAAACTTTCTTGTAATCTAGACGTGAATGTCGGTCGGAAAATCTAGTTCTACCTACATACGCTATTCTGGCGGGATTCTCGCTGTCTATGTCTTCACTTGAAGAGTCATTCTCTTTCTCGGTTGCTCTTTTTGCTTCCTCCTTCTGGTGTATACTTATAATTTCCTTACGAATTTTCCTGTACATACTTTCTATACTACCTTGTGTTTTATGTTTTCCCTCGGCTATATTGTCACTCCACCTAGTCAGGGCTTTCATCTCGTCTTTGTCTTTATCAGGATAGTCCTGTTCTCTTATTAAACAGTTAACCAAGAACTGTAAAATCATACTTTGAATCTCGGCTTTTCTGTGTGCCATAGCTTCGTGAATACTTCCTGGATTCTCCCCTGTACGGATAAAATGATATATTCTGTCTAGATGTTCTTTCATGTCAGGCAGGGTGGCCAAAAAGTTGGCAACCCGTCTTAAACGTACGGAATATAATATCATGTGACCTTCGCCTGGTACTGAATCATATATGCAGTCAGTAAGGTGTCGCTTGAGTTCCGCATATGTAGTCACTTTTGGCGTGTGCTGTAACGCTGCGTCTCTCAGCGTCATTCGTTTTACTTGAGGCGGGGTGGTAGGAGCACCTCCCCCCGCTCCTCCTGAACTGGAATCGTCAGTTAATACTGAACGTGCTGGTAAAGTGACTGGAAAAACGGGCACACGTAATGTGGGCTGGTCCGGGGGTACTGGCACATTAACGGAGTCCCCGGGACCAGTGGCTGGAGGAACAGGAATTACATTATTAACAGGGTGCTGAGGGTGAGCAGGCGGAATAGAATTTACATATTCTGGGACTGTATCGTCCAAATAGGACGAAAGAAAAATTTCAGCTGCAGTCGGTTTATGACGTAGCTTAGTCGGGACCAATGGTGGCGGTAAATTACAGGGTGCTTCCGGGGTTGCCTTCGGCAAGCCCTCGGCAAGAAGAGGATACATACCTTTAATAAGGGCATTTCTCTGTCTGTCTGACTGTTCTGCTCTAACTCGTTCACCTTCTTCTAGAAGTTCCCTTTCTTTGGCTTTTTCTGAGTATTCCCTACTTAATTCTGCTTTTCTGAATTCTTTTTCGGTTCTTCTATGAGATTCTTTGCGCCATAACTCGATGGCATCTTTCTGGGACTGTCTGGCTTTCTTTTTCCATAATGCTTCTTCTACTCGCATGATGCACTCGGCATCCCATGTACCTGATACAGGCCATCTATATTTCTCTTCAAGATTCTTTGTATAATCCACCCATAAGTCTAGATATAATATGGCATCTAAGCCATGCTTGTGATACATAAAGTGTCCAGGACTGTCCCTAGGAGGGACAGGAACTGCTTCTTCGAGTAACCCTTTTCTGGTTTTTATCTGACGTAACTTTGAAAACAGAGGCATTTTGGAGTTGTACTTGAACTAAACACAATACACAATAATCACAGTAATGAAATGGCAAACAAATCACTCATACCACGACATAGAGATACATTAATAACAGTTCGAACAGAATACTACCTGATACACTGAAAACATAACGCTTGAATTTCTCGAGAACGGACTTACTAGAATTACTGGATGCACTGCTAAAACAGTACAGAACATACCGGTCTCATAAAGAGACACGTCATACCGTATCCACCTAGATGGACACGTCGGACTGGATCTGCGTACCCAAACCCATCGGACCGGAGACAAACTAATGACCCCGTCTAGATACTCCCCCAGCAACGGTGCTCACCGGGAAGCAGAACTGAAGGCCTCGGACTGGACTGGACTGCTACGACGTCTTGTTACTACGCATGCGCTTCGAACTTCGGGCTTCGGAAACAGGTGGGCCTCCGGATACCTCGGACCTTGCTCTCTCGGCTTGGGCTCTGGTCGGGACGAACCGCATTCCTCACCGCCTCGTCTGGATGCCGGACCGCAGTCTCCGTCTCCTCCGTGGGCCTGAGGGAGACTTGATGAAGCAGAAATATCTGCACGTGCACGGTAGAGTTCCGTCACGGCTGTAGAAGGGTCAGGGGACCTGCGTTACATCACCGGCGCGTGGGGAAGGGGCTCGTCCCTGTTCGGGCGCCATTATGTGGTAAATAAATAATTAATTACCGGTACTATTTTTCTATGCATTCAATAAAACAGATAGCTCAATAAATAAGAGGCAGGATCCGGGGTATCTGAGTCGAACAGGCTTTAATCAGGCACAAGGGAAGGGACAGGATCGGAACAGCCTGAAATAGAATGGCATGGAATGGCAGCTGCCACGTCTCATTAACAGTACATAGTATATATAGGAAAACATTACAATTGCATTGAATACAGTAGGCGTAACAAGTGACAAACGTAAGATAAGAACACATGGGCGTAAAAAGAAGGCGTGCACAGGGCGTGCACGAAGACAGGTGATGAGAACGTCACAGAAGTGTCATAAATGGGTGGATACATGGAGGGGGCTACCTGGGCAGCTGGAACCTTTAACCCAGTGGTGCGCGCAAACGGACCATGACGTGTAACTGGGGAGAGCTGGGGGCTCCGACTTCTGCACTAGAAGAGGAGACTAAAGTCTGAGATGTCAGGACGACATGTACCTATAGCATATCTGGGGGCGGAGCTAGCAGCCGCGGAAAATGGCCGCATAGTCCCTGAGCTCCTTCGGCACCAACTCCTTATCCTGCATAATCCTACATCAACCTAACTTTTGACACTCCCCCGACCCCCAGTGTGTGGCGGACTGCGAGGTGGACGAGCGGACCTGTCCTGGGAGAGATCCTTACTGCCCTGAAGACGTTCCAGAGGCGGCGGACTTCGGCTGCGCGAGGGCCCGTGATCCGCGGACTCAGGTTACTGCGGGTCCGGGTTGCGTGCAGAGACGTGCGGCGGCGCCCGGGAGCAGGCGCGGAGGAAGATCGGACCTCCTGCTGAGATCGGCATTTGGACGGAGAGAACCCGTCGGTGCCTCCGGCCGCCTGTGCTGCGGACTCGTCCAGACGGTGAGGTGGCGTGGGGAGTGCGGGGAGTGCGTAAGGCCTGAAATAGACTCGGGAGCCGGGGGTACTCGGAGCGGCTACTCCTGGGCGGACATAGAGCAAATTACATGAGAGGCGCGACTGCCCTTTGAGCCCCCCCTCCCTACCTCGGATGTGAGGCGGTGTTTGCACCCCCGGACGGGGACCTGTTCCTTTCCTGAGGCCGGTTCACAGCGACAGCGAGCCCCCCCTACTCTCCCGCCCCTCGCTCCAATCGCGGGATCGGCACTAAAAGGCCTGCACACGTGGACTGGGCCTTGCCAAGCGGCCTACAGACCACACGGCTCAGGCGGAGAATATCCTGCGGCTCTACAGGCTCGATTGAGACCCCTACCTGGGGGCGGAGGCTCTCCCGAGTGCAACGGTCGCGCTCGCAGCAATTCACGGGGACTGGTCTTCCTCCACGCGGGTGTGCCAACACCGCAGATCGCAGGGAAGCATGGGGAAGGGAGACAGGACACAAAGCAAGCTCCCCTTTTCACAGCGCCGTCTGCCAGTGCTTAGCCCCCAGGCTCGCCAAACTGAGGCGCAGTCGGCGAGTGAGCAGCCGGAGGACAATGCGGATATAAAATCAATGCTTAGGACCATGGAATCAAACATGCAGGCGAATTTCACGGCGCTGGGCACGAAAATGGATGCCATGTCCTACAGAATGGACCGCATGGCGGAACGACTAGATAAGCACTCAGAGAGGCACGACATGGCGGAAAGGCGCATTACAGAGGTGGAGGAGGCCCAAACGGACTTGGACACGGCGAGACGCAGGGCGGAGACATTGATCAGGTCTCTGCAGGACAAAACGGAGGATTTAGAAGCGAGGTCCCGTCGCTGTAACCTTCGCATACTTGGCCTGCCGGAGACCACTCAGACCGGTAAAATGGAGCTGTTCGTGGAAAACTTACTCACCAAGCTGCTGGGTGAAGGAGTGTTTTCAGCGATGTTTGTAGTTGAACGTGCACACCGATCGCTGGGTCCGAGGCCTAATCCGGGCCTCCCTCCGAGGCCGATCATTGCGAAGTTACTGAATTACAGAGACAGGGACACGGCACTCCGGCTGGCACGGTCCAAGGGTGATCTACACTTCGAGGGATCAGCGATCTCCATTTTCCCGGATTTCACGGCTCGAGTACAGGAGGCGCGCAAACATTTTGCGCCACACAAGAAGCGACTCAGGGACATGGGGCTCGATTACGCCATGCTGTACCCGGCCAAGCTGCGGGTCAACAGGCAGGGCCACTCTCACATCTTCACGGACCCTGTGGAACTGCAAAAAGCCTTGAAGAAGTGGGCCCGAGACAAACCGGAGGATCAGTCAGAACGCCGGGAGGATGCTGATCAACGTAATATGGATGACCAGGAGTGACTTGGCGATGTCCACCTTGTGGCATAGCAACCGCAGACGCGTCATCCTACGACGAGCACTGTGAGAGTCGTGGACCTGGAGCAGCCCTACATGGACATGTTGTCACAGATAAGCGGGGTTGGGACACTGGCACTGTGATTGATCATTTCTTGTATTGGTATGCCCCTATGGTATCTGCTTCGCTCCATGGGCCAATGACTGTGGTTGGGCTATGCTGGCTAAAATTTGGGGTGGGGAGGGGGAGGTTGCCCTACACAGTTGGGGTACACTGATGTTGTTGTTGCTCAGGTTGATGTGACGTAGTGTTACTGGTGGTGCACGTCGGGGGGATGGGGCACGGGGCAACAGAGTTGGTACTTGCTAGCTGAGACTGAGTTGGCTGGTTACCTTCGCCCACGAGCTGTTGGCTGATGGGGCATTTGATCTGGTGTTTGGGGAGGGGCGGGCGGGATGGGGACCTGCATGGCCGAGTTGGGGAGGGTCAGCTGTGGGAGGGGGGTGGTATGTTGGGGTTTGGTTTCGAATTCATGCTGTTTTTGTGGATGATTGCCCCTGCGCTCTGCCGAACTTTGTGGAGGATTCCCACTGTGTGTGCTGCTCCTATTTCCCTTCCGATTAGCCTTCTGGTATGCGCCACTGGGATTTACAAGACATTTCCACCCATTTTTATCGCACTATACTATGGAGGATAGAACGGATACTCATACTTTCACTTCATTGAGGGGGTCGGAATCTGCTAGCCTAAGAGTTCTCACTTGGAATGTGAGGGGCTTAAATGACTTCAGAAAGCTCCGAAAAGTACTCAGTTATCTGCGCAGACATCACATCGATCTTGCCCTCTTACAGGAAACTCACTTGCCGCTGACCAGCAAAATGCTCACACACAGGGGGCTGGCGGGTTGTAGCGTGGCTGCGGGCTTCACGACACATTCAAGGGGGACTCTTACTTGGGTTAACCCCAGTTCCAGACTCACGTTAACACTCTTGGAATCAGACGCTGAGGGTAGATATGTCCTCTGCAGGTGCATGGGTAGGGGGCTTGACTGCATGGTGGTAAATGTGTATGGCCCTAACTTTGACTCCCCGGAGTTCTACACCACCCTGGCCCAGAAATGCAGACTGTACGACTGTTCGGGGATGCTCTGGGGTGGGGACTTCAACCTGGTTCTTGATCCAAAGCTAGATAGATCAGCGGGTCCTCCCAGGAGCCCGTCAGCAGCTGCCGCGGTGTTACAAGCTGAAATGGTTCGCCTTTCACTAATGGATGTATGGCGCAGCAGACACCACACTAGAGGGGGTTACACACACTATTCCGCCTTCCATGAGATCCACACGAGAATAGATTACTGGCTTTTGACACAATTCTTAGCTCACAGAGTGAGGGATTGTCAGATTCTACCACGCACGCTGTCAGATCATTCTCCTCTTCTCCTGATTCTCGATCTCCCGGCGCCTAGACTCCCCCCCTACACGTGGCGCTTCCCCCCATATTCCTTACTGGATGAGGTGTTCAAGGGGGAACTTGCGGACGAGATCCAGTCCTTCTTTGATATTAATGTTGGCTCTGTGGACGATTTTCAAACAATATGGGAAACATTTAAGGTGTATATACGCGGGGTGGCGATGGCCAAGCACTCCAGCGTCCTTAAATCCATCAGACAGAGGCTTGTCCTCCTAGAAACCCAGCTGGCGGAACTTGAACAGGCCCATCAGGCTGACCCTAACGGTGATACGCTCGATCGGATTAAGCTGCTGGTGTCGGAATATAATTCGGAAGCCGACAGGGAGGTCCAACATATGGGCAAGTACGCTACTGCGCGCTCTTATGGAGAGGGCGAGAGACCCGGCTCTCTGCTGGCTAACATTGCCCGCACTGAAAGGCGTCAGCTTGTGGTTGGCGAGCTGATATCAAGCACGGGAGAGGTCCTTACCGACGATGAGCAAATACTTGCAGAGTTCCGACAATATTACTCCACTCTTTATGACTCCAAGTCACCTGGTATGGAGGGAGCGATAGACGATTATTTAGGATTTATCCATATGCCGCAATTGTCGAATGCACAGCGAGAGTTCCTAATGATGCCTATTCAGAGGGAGGAAATTGTGGATGCTCTAGACAGCATGAGATCCGGTAGTGCCCCGGGGGCAGACGGGCTCACGGTGGGCTTTTATAAGGCCTTCAAGGACCAACTGCTACCTTACCTGTCGACGCTGTTTGACGACATCTGTCTGGAGGGTTGCATGCCTCCTTCCATGCGAGAAGCACTCATTATTACCCTACTTAAACCGGGGAAACCCGCAAACGAACGGAGTTCGTATAGGCCACTCTCGTTGATAAATGTCGATGCTAAACTGTATGCCAAGGTCCTGGCGACGCGTCTCGCCCTCTTGGCTCCGGAACTAGTAGCCCCTGAACAGGCAGGCTTCATCCCAACCAGGAATCTCACATATAATATACGTACAGTGTTGGGAACAATGCAACATGTGAAGCCGGAATGTAAGGCGCTGGCGGTATTCCTAGATATGGAAAAGGCGTTCGACTCTGTCGAATGGCCATTCATGTCGAGGGTGCTACGGAAGCTGGGACTGGGAGAGCCTTTCTTACAAATGGTGGGAGCATTGTACTATGACCCATCGGCTAGAATCCGCCTGGGTAACAGAGTCACGGAGGCGTTTGCGATACGCAGAGGCACCAGACAAGGTTGTCCTCTCTCTCCACTTCTATACGCCCTTGTTGCGGAACCTCTGGCGTGCGCTCTGCGAGAATACCATAGCCACGAGGGAATCAGCTTCCCGACCTACAAGATCTGCATCTCTACGTACGCAGACGACACCCTCTTATACGTAAGAGATCCGGAGCGCAACCTATCCTCTGTGCTACGTGAAGTAGTGCAGTTCGGAGCGTTATCTGGACTGAAAGTAAATTGGAATAAATCTGTGGCATTTCCACTGACCCCATCGACGAGCAAGTTTGGGATGGATTATCCACTGCAGTGGTCGGACGACCCGGTCCGCTACCTGGGTATACAATTGCACCCGGACCCTGATATTCTGGTGAGGGAAAACTATGGGGTGGCCTTTTCTAAATTGACGGACGATGTGGACAGGTGGTGCAAATTACCGTTATCTCTGTCGGGACGCATTGCCCTGATGAAAATGATTGTCCTCCCTCGGTTCCTGTTTCTGTTCAATAATATCCCGGTGACATTACCGAAGGTTTTTTTCAAGACGCTGACGCAGGCCCTCACACGGCTGGCGTGGGGAGGCAAGCAACCGAGAGTACAGTGGCAAGTTTTAACGCTCCCGTACGACCAAGGGGGGTTGGGGGCCCCGGACCTGGAAAGGTACTATAGGGTCGCTCAAGCAACTCATTTACATACTTGGGCACACGGGGACCGCAATATCCCACATGTGGTTCTTGAGACCCTCTTCACTGCCCCTCTCCCCCCACCGGCCACGGTGTTTGAACCGGCTTCTCGTCGTGTAGGTACCCTGGACTCCATCACTGCGACGAACCACGCATGGCATTCTTTGACCCGAGGGCATGGGCATGACATACTGTATTCCCCGCTCACTCCTGTAGACTGGGCAGTCTGGCTCTCACCGTTGCGAGAGAAGGGGGTCACGTGCGCACTTCGGCAATTGGGTGTACTTAAGCTGGGTGACCTATTCAAGGACGGGACTACGATCACCTGGGCACAACTGGTCCACTCCCGACCTCCAGCTACGTTAATGCAACGTTTCCACTTCCACAGGGTACGGGCGGCGTTGCGGACCTTGCTGGGTCCAACAATGCTAGAACCTCCCGAGACACCAGAATTAACTTATATTATTAAACACTCGTCCCCAAGTCATCTTGTCTCCCGGATGTATAGGTTGGGCCAAGCTGGCGGGAAACAGCCTATCTCCAAGGCCCGGGCGGCGTGGCAGCGAGATTTGCAAGCGACCATCAGCGACTCCATGTGGACGTATTGCTGCCGCAACACTAGGAGGGTGTCCCTTAATGCTCGCCATAGGCTCATACATTTTAAATTCTTACAAAGAGTATATTATACCCCTGAGCGATTATGTAGATACGGCCTCCGGGGCTCAGCGGAGTGCGAGCGCTGTCATGCCCAGGTGGCGGACTTCATGCATCTGGCGTGGTCCTGCCCGGGCATTAACAAATTCTGGGCTGACGTCTTTGCAGAGCTAGGTCAGATATTGGAGACTGAGTTGCCGATTGACCCGGCGTTGGCATTACTAGGTTATTCCAGACTCCTCCGACCGGCGATACGTCGCATGGCAGACTTGGGACTAATCCTAGCCCGACGTGCGGTGGCGCGATGTTGGATGCGGGGACCTCTCCCGACCGTAGGTGGCTGGTCCAGAGATATGCTATATGGGTGTACCCAGTCGCAGCTCTATAGCGAGCTTCTCCCACCAATCAGCAGACCCAAAAACTTCTGGGACTTGTATCTTACGTATGCGGCCCGAAGGGAGGATGTGGATTCAGTGCAGGAGGAGAATGAGGAGAGACAGAGCGAGGATGGGGGCACTGGGATTCCCGATCCAATGTAAAGCGAAAGAGTGGGTCATGAGGGTCCGAGTGCCCGAATGGGCGAATACACAGGGACCTTGAGTACTTGATGGAGGCGTTTCCCCCGAGCACTACTGGTTGCAGGTCATGCATAGTGGGGATTGTTCTGGGGGGAGGGAGTCACGGCGGAGTGGGACAGACGTAGAGGAGGGCGGAGATAGGGTGGACAGGGCATGGAGGCGCTAAGGTTCTGGGAGGGGGGCAGAGGTACACACAGGGGCAGGTAGAGTGGGGGTGGAGTTGGGGGGGGAAGTTTTAAGGGGCGATTAATGTTGGGTTAGAGGTTCGGACAGGCATACCACACCACTACATCTAATTCCACGCAGACATCGAGTGTGCACCAACATGGGCGGGCGAGACCGAGACAGGGAGTTCGAGTTACCTTTGTCCCGTTAGTTACGCTGCATGACGGCGGCATAGAGGCTACTGACCATTGGGAGGCGGCAGGTCTGATTCGTCGAATGATCCTACTGTGATTGTATTGTTGATCTTTTACATTGCTGCCGGCCCCAGGGTTGTAGGCGTGGAGCTGTGTGTATGTGCTGACGCCGAATAAAAGTTTATAACCCAAAAAAAAAACAAAAAAACAAAAAAAAAAAAAAAAAAACCTATAGCATATCTGGTATCTGGTGTTTGGAGTACATGTTGATAAAATCTAAAAGTCATCAGAGCAAAGGCTACTTGACACTAAGGCTGATGCATGCATATATTCTTCATGTATTGTGTGAGCTATGAATCTTCTATGGATACTAATACAGTAATTCACTTGCATGGAGACAGGAAGATTAGACTATAGCTGAAGATGTTTATGCGGTTCGTTAGCTTAGGAATGTGAAGACGGAGAGCTGAACTGATAACTAGAGGCATAACATATTCTTGGCAGACAGGCAGGCAGAGCCAGGCCGGGCACCGCGCTGCGCGGCAGGAAGTAAGCGTAGGGTCAGGGATGCGGGAGGGGCTGCCTCGCTCCTCGGAGTGGGTTCAGGAGACTGGAGCTTGAATCTGGTGTTCAGGCCCTTTTGAGGCCTAGAAACGGGGACAATTCGATGAATTAACGTGCACAATGTAAAACGTTGTCAACATAGGCCTAATACTCGTTGCTTTCACGAGAACTGGAAACTGGCATACTAACGTTGGACACAACTATAATTGCGTCTTTAATCGGTCATAGGGGGATATATGCATATTAATCATGCACATATTACATAGGATGGGGAACACGTAGGGACACATGACGAGGCAAAATTCAATTTTCCTCATATGTGTCCGTAGTTGACTTGAAATTGATATGTCTGAATAGACAAAACAATATAAGTACAATTACATTTTCATTATGTACTATTATATAATATATTTTTCAAGTATTTCACTATCATTATGAACAGTTCTCACTCTCTGCCATATGCAACAATAAACCATTAATTCGTGGAAGGGTCTGAAGGATGATATATAGCATACTTAATTCCCAGAGTACATTTGTTATCTTTTAAGCACATAGCACCCTGCTCTATGGCCTACCTACAGAGTATCCCAGTGGTAACATATACATGGGAGAAGAGCACTTTATACTTTGTGTAGGAATTTTAAATCAGACCGCTGGCATAGCTGCAAAGGTCCATGCAGTTGCTCAAGTATAGCATTCCTCAAATATGATAGAAGGGCAACTTGTCTGCATGTTGGAGTAGACAATGACAATACTGTAGCTTATATCCAAATGACTGTCTCTGTCCCTATCTGGGCCTGTGATTGCATGTAAATGTACATTTGTGCATAAAGGACTGCTTTTGTTTTTGCCCTCTCAGGTTCTCTAAAAGAGAATACATTGGGCTTCTTGCTTGCCTATTGGCTGTGTTAATGAGTATTGGTTTTTTAACTGTGTATGCAACTATCCCTGCCTTAGCGCTACATACATATTAGTTGTGCCTCTTTGTATCAGTGAATCTTTAGGTGCTTTTGTCACTGCTTCACTGACTGTTTTTGTGTCTTCCTGGTTTTATATTTATCTCAGATTAAAGTCTGGGTAGCAGAGTAGATGTAGAGTTGGACACAAAGATCTGTAGAAGTGCATATATTCCAGACATTATTGAGAGTACATGTGGTTCGTTTTAAGCACATGCTACCAGACCACACGCCCATGAAAACAGTGGCTCAGTAGTGACATGTATGTAAGAGAAGAGCAATGTATGTAGGAGTTTTAAATCTGAAGGTTGACCTACCTATAAAACTGCATACACTGGCTGAAGTGTAGCAGGACCACAACCTGATGGAAGGGCATTTCTCTGCATCTCACACTAGAAAGTGTCAGTTCTTTAACCCATATCCAAATCAGTGTCTCACTCTGTATTTGAGGCTATGATTGCATATGCATGTATGTGTCTGGATAAATGACTACCTCTTAGGTTCTCTGAAACGGAATAAAATGGGCTGCATGGATTGTTCAAGTGTCTGCCTACTTTTCTATTTACCTATGCCAGATTAAGGTCTGGGTGACAGAATGGATGCATAATTGGGCACATAGCTCTTTAGAAGTTAATGTGGGTTAGAGAACATACGTACTACATGTGGTACCTTTTAAGCACATGCCACCTCACCATATACTATAGCTGTGGGCTACCTTACTGGTCACTTATACGTGGTAGTAGAGCAGTTTATGTCTTCTGTAGGAGTTTAAAATCAGACGGTTGGCCTAGCTATAAAATTCCATTCACTCACTGAACTGTAGTAAGACTCAAAGGGTAACCTGTCTACGTATTAGATTAGAAAATGTAAATTCTGTAACCTATATCCAAATGACTGTCTCGTTTGTAATCTGGGCCTGTGATGGCATATCCATGTGAGTTTGTTAGAAAATGACTACCTCAGTTTTTGACCTCTCCGGTTGTCTAAAAGGAAATTAAATGAGCAGGATGGTTTGCCTACTGCCCGAGTTAGTGAGTATTTGAATCTGAGTATTTGATTTCAAAGATGATGGAACGACAAGAACATGTCAGTTGTTTAGCCCATATCCAAATGAGTGTCTCTGTTCTCATCTTAAACTGTGATTATATATGCATGTGAGTTTGAGATTAAATGACTGTCTCTGTTTGTGACCTCTCTGGTTTTCTAAAAGGCAATGAAATGGGCATCATGGTTTGCCTACTTGGAGTGTTAGTGAGTATAGGGTTTTTGAAGTATGTGTGCATCTACCTCCCTTAGTCCTACATATATTAGTTGTGCCTGTCTGTATGAGTTAATCTTTCAGCGCTCTGTCACTGTTTCACTGACTGTTTTTGTGTCTGCCTCCTTTTCTATTTAGGTATACCAGATTAGAGTATAATTGGACACATGGCTCCCTAGAACTGCATCTAGCTCAGACACTATTAAGTGTACATGTGCTACCTTTTAAGCGCATAGTACCCTCACCTAAGGCCCAGCTGGAGGCTACCTCAGTGGTAACTTATACATAGTATAAGAGCAGTTTTTGCCTTATGAGGGAGTTTTAATTCTAAACATCGGCCTAGCAGTGAAACTGCACGCACTGCCTGAAGTGTAGCAGGCCCAAACCATGATTCAAGGGCTACTTCTCTGCATGATAGACTAGAAAGTGTCAGTTGTTTAGACCATATCTGAATACGTGTCTCACCCTTATTTGGGGCTCTGATTGATTGTGCAAGTAAGTTTCTGGATAAATGACTGTCCCTGTTTGTGATCTCTCACAAAATAAAATGGGCTTCTTAAATTATGTCCTGGTTATGTTAGTAAGTATTGGCTTTTTGAAGTATATGTGCAGCTGCCTTCATAACCTCTTGATACATATCAGTTGTGCCTCTCTGTGCGATTAATTGTTTAGCTACTTCTGTCACTATTTTACTGGAAGTTCAAGTGTGAGCCTCCTTTTCTACTTCTGTATGTCAGATTAAAGTCTGGGTGTCAGGGTGGATATATAATTGGGCACATGGATGTGTAAAAGCGTATGTGATACCTTTTAGGCACATATCACCGTGCCCTAGACTCTAGTTGTATGATGCCTAAGTGGTTACTTTTATGTAGCAGA
Source organism: Lissotriton helveticus (assembly GCF_964261635.1). Classification (NCBI taxonomy): domain Eukaryota; kingdom Metazoa; phylum Chordata; class Amphibia; order Caudata; family Salamandridae; genus Lissotriton; species Lissotriton helveticus. Next base: position 912,286,081 of record NC_136059.1, on the reverse strand, counting down.
AGAGAAGTTTATATCTTCTGTAGGGCTTTCAAATCACACAGTGGTGACACAAAATGTCATGACCCAGCGCAAGTGTAGCAGGCCTCAAACATTATGCAAGAGCAACTTGTCTGCGCCTAGCACCTAGTTACTACCGGGTGATTGGCGCGCTTTACAAATTGTATTTTTATTTCATTTCATGTTATGGAAGAAAATGTCAGTTCTTTAGTGGATATCCAAACGAGTCTGTCTGTCCTTATCTGCGCCTGTGATTACATGTAAGTTTGTGAATCAATGACTACCTCTGTTTGTGAAGTCTCTGGTTCTGTAAAAAGGAATGAAATGGGCTGCATGGTTTGCCTACTGGCTGTGGTAGTCAATATTGGCTTTTTGAAGTGTATGTGCTACTGTCTAATTCAACGTAGATACATACCAATTGTGGTTGTCTTTGCAGGTAACTGTTTAGGTGCTTAAGTCTCTATTTTACTGGATTTTGTATTGTCTGTCTCCTTTTGCACTTAGGTATGTTAGATTAAAGTATAGGTGACACAGTGGATGTATAATTTTGCACATAGGTCTGTAGGAGTGCATATAGCTCTGAGAAGATACAGAGTTCATCCATTACATATTAAGCACATAACACCCTGCGACATAACCTAGCTAGCAGTCTGCTGAAATGTTTATGAAAATGTGCCAGTGTGTGAGTGTTTTGATTTGCTACCTTTGTATGTCACTTAATCAAAGCGTACAAAGCTGAATGAATACCTCAGTACTTGTATTAGGAATTTGTAAGCTACATGAATGTCTGTGAAAATATCTTTCACACTAACTAGTTAGTGAGTATGTTAGTGAATGTACAACTGTGTCTGTTGCTGTGTGAGTAGGTGACAGAGGCTATATGCTTTAGAAACATGTATGTCAGTTGCATTATGAGTCTACACTGTATGTAGTGCTTGGCATAATAGTGCCAACATGCATGACTAAGGAACCTATACCCAAATAGACAGTTCTCTCTCTTTTTTTTTGTACTTTATGGCATATCTCAGAAGTCAGTTATATGTGCTAAACATACATTTAATACTTAAGAAATTAATTTTGCATTACAAGTGAAGGTTGCATATCTCACCATCTAATCATATAAAGAACTAACCTTGTAATTTCACAACACCTATGTAAAAGACTATCTAATACATAGCTGACAATTTTCACAGGTTTATGCTTTATATACACTATATTTCAAGTTTTGCTTCTCAAAATCTGACTGTTTTAATCCTCTTTCATAGTGCAATAAACAGGGCTACAACCCCCAGAAATCAAAGAAAAACATGGTTCTGTGTAGCATTTAATCTGTACACATATTAAACTCTTACATCTCCTCATATGTTATTACATATAACTTTAAACTTTTTACTATGCAGTGTTTATTTTCTACTAGAGAATTGAGTAAACCAGAACTAGAGCAATATGCAGTACAATGGCAACACATTAGAAACTTACTTCACAGACCCTACTTTGCACCTCACACAAACTCATACTACCTGTCTTAAATTTCATCTACTTTAAAAACTATTACATTTTTGTCTAACATTTTTTCTCAATTTCACATACACATATACTTTTTAGATATATCTTTTTGCTTCCAATGAAATGTAATTCATGTGCCACAATATTGAATATGTTGTCAAAATCACTTTTTTGGATCTCTTATTAAATAGATGCAGTACTCTCAGATGTTGTGAAAACTTAGCACAAGAGTGGCACACCACTCTCATACAACCAACCATAAATTGCAACCTTCTGAAATTTTCATTGGCAGATGCTTCAAAAATCAGGGAATGAAAACATTCCTTTCATAAATTACTGATCTAAGTCCCCTTCTAAATGGTTACTATTTGTTAACCCTTTCAATCACTTTTAGAGAAAAATTCTAAATGGATGCCTATTTTTCCATAATCGCTATGACCACTAAGATCACAATGAATTCATAAAAAAGAGTTTGTTCCAAAACCTAATTAGCTTTATAGTTTTATATTTTAAACAGTATACTACACTAGGTAATCAAACACTTCTTATGAAACTATGACCCTAAACTTCTCCAATTTTTTACAACAGCGACCTCTCTCTTTAACACCCTTTCCCTATAGACTCTTAGCACATTTTCCAGAGCAACCCACTAGAACCAGTAGGTCACAAGTTCACAGCACATTCAAGAAGGTCCATACCAGTTAGAAAATGAGCTACAGCAGGTGTATTTTAGTGTTCACACTGTAAAGCATATCCAAGTTTGCAATAAATTGGCTTGTACTTACCAGAGCCAATGAAACATCTATTTACTAATCCTTACAAAACATTTCCTACTTTTATTCACCTGCATAGTCCCCATTCCAATCAATTTTTTTAAATTTGTCAAACAACCACCACACATGCATTTTAACTGCAGTCTCCTCCTGTCTGCTACTCCTTCCTTTGTAGGTTTAGCATGTAGATTATAGGCCAAAGCTATGTCTATAGAGCTAGTGAGGCTGCAAGATAGAGTGGTATTTCCAGAGACTTGGGTTTGTTTAATGTGGACATTACTTGGATCGGCCAGAGAGGGTTGAAGTGTCATCAATTGGTGCCTTTGGTTAAAAGCATTGTGGGTTCCCAGTCCCTGACATCATTATTGTGCACTGTGGTGGCAATGACCTAGGCACGTTGACTAGGGTAGAACTGGAAATCATAATAAAGGACACCTTTGCTGAATTGATGATGCTTTTACCTCACACTGCCTAAGTGTACTGTAACATATACCAAAGGCAGAACTGGGAGTGGTCTTATCAATTCTGTTCCCAGACTAGCAAAGCCAGGAAACATGTTAATACAATTGTTTCTGCAATCCTCAGAGACCATAACATGGGCTCTCTCTAGACCAACAACCTGCGTTTTGATATGCATGAAATCTATAAAAGTGGTATAGTACACTTTACAGATGAAGGCAACAGGGTGTTTCTAAGCAGCCTGAAACTCTGCATGAGCTTTTATGTGTAGCTGTCATATACACACAATCAACAGAAAGGCTCTTGTCAGAGCCACCCCAGTGCCCGGAATATTGCAAATTTTCTTTATCAATAACTTTTTGTACCAATTTTTAAAAATATTCACAACGACATTACGATGGTCGCGAATAGATCACGAACATACATATCAAAAGCAGACTTTTAATGGCCTACAGCACAATCAAAATTTATAACTAAAAATAATATTTTTAACCATCACCTTAGGTACATTATTTTCGAAAGGAGTATATAAAAAACATGTTCAAACTCATGTTTTTCTAGTGAGTTTCTATAAAAACCATTGTTAAAGCCACTTTTCCATTTTCGCGGTAACCTGCGTGCGTTGCGACATCATCGACAATCACACATTTTTCATAAAGTGTCAAACACATTTATGTACCCACTTTACAGTATTTTAGACCCTAGGGGTTTATTAGTGTACTATTTAAACTCATGTTTTTCAAGTGAGTTTCTATACAAACCTATTTTCCGTTTTTACAGTGACACCTCGTGTCACGATGACGTTGGTAACTGCGACGATAATTATTACGCTGCAAAATCGCAAAACAAAAGCAGACATTCAATAGTTACCGGCACATTCAAAATGTATAACTGTAAAATGGGTTTTAACCATCACACTAGATATATTATTATCTAAATTACTCTATAAACAAGCATTTGCAATGCAATCGGTCACGCCTTTTGAACCTTATAAGTGTTTAGCCATTCAACACATATATGACATCTTACAAACAACATACTTATTTTTAAAATATGCATTGAAATGCTGCTGCATTGGGTGGTCCTAGGTAAGCTAAAGAGGTATAAGTGCTTCTCATATTTTCAGGAGACATGTTCTGAGACGTTACTAAGCTAAGTACTGAGCACTGGCACCACATAAACCACCCTGGTGCAACCATACTCCTGGACACCCAGAGGGGTGCTTCTCAAGCTTCCTGGAGTACAGGTGTTACTGGTGGTTGTATTGCGAAAAGCAACAATGGTCAAAATATGTCAATCTTGAGCTTGTTCGTTTGCCATGCAATTGCTATGATTTCCAGAAAAGGAGCATAGACAAACCTCATAATTTGTACTCTCCATGATTGTGGTTTGCCTAGTGGATATTACCAGAGGTTACCAATCCAATAAATGACAGATTATATTCCAGCCATGTCAGTTTCCATTAGTACCATATAGAATGATGCACTTTCAAAGTCAAGGGTGATCCACAATCATTTATTCACTTATTTTTTACCACATGCCTCACCCTTTTAATACCTTTTGTGTCCCTGAATTTTGCTTTGTGTAGTTAGAACGCACTACAAAATGCATCTTCTCAATACTTTTTTATCACTCTTTTCTCCTTTCTGATATTAGCAGGATTTGGTACCTTGCTATTGTCTTTGGTACTAATATTCATCTTCAATCAGACCTGCCAAGGAGGAATTTTGAACCCTTCATGAGTGATTTCCTCTTAACTGAGGACATTTTAAGAAGACACTTATCAACTTTCACATATATGAAATCTGCTGTACAGGGAGGCACTGAGGCTACTGAGAGGAGTCACCCATTCTTCAGGCAGTCAGGAAGTGGACACACCAGACCTTCTCAGCGATTCCTCATTGATCACTTACTTAGCCAAGCAATTATATAGAAACAATAGGATGCAGGAAAATCCTTTTATGAGGGCATAGAACCCAGAGGTGACTTGAACTACTGGGGAATAACATACTCACATGGCTGGACCGGCCATTGCTCAACTCTAGCATGTTCAAGTCGTCCACTGGGATAGAGGGCTGCCTTAAAAGTTGGATGCACTAATCCAATGATGAAAGCCTCAGTGGACACATTTTAGTCTAGGACTACTACTGCAGTAGGTCTCTTTTGACACTTTGTTTTCCTTACAACACATGGGTCCCTGCCTCACTTCGCTTGAATGGCACTCTTGTTGACTTCCTCCCCTCCTTCCTTAGCGGTCAAGAGACTCATAAATGAAAACTCTATTATATCACTCAACATGTTTTCTAAAAATATCCTTTCACTGCGATCTTACTTAATCAATCAATCCTTCGCAGAACGCATGTCACCAGGGCTTTGTCTTTCCTAGTGGTGTTCTTACCAGCTGGACACCAAGCAGGCACAGCTCCGTGCGGGGCTCCGGGCAAACATTCTTTGACTCCCTGGACTTTACAGACACCAGCGAACAAGTCCCATTCCCTGCCTGTGCAGTCCCCCTATACTGTTCTGCCTTTGCCTCCTCATTTGACTTAGAGGGGGGTGCTTTCTTCTTTTGCTTCACATCATTAGAAAAGTTGTAGACAGAATGGAGCAGTGGTGTGCAAGGAATGACGTGTCTTGAAAAAACTTGCTTAACTGAAGTCTCAAAGGTGGTCGAGCGCCTAACAGTTCCACCTCTCTTTAGCGTGCTGCAGACCGAGGGGTAAAGGTGGGTGTGAGCTGCAGGCTGTTGATGGTGGCACGCATTACATTACTCGCTGTGGCTGCAAACCACGCAGGAAGTTTTCTGATGTTCTGGACTCCAGAAGTGGGGGGCAGGGGGAGTATAGGATTAGGTGGGTGAACCTGGTCCTGGTAAGTGTACGGCAGCACAAGAGGCACAATTTTGCATGTAAATGTTTTTAGATTCCAATCAAGGGGTTTTCTTTTTAAAATAAGCACCACATCTGAAGTCTAGCTTTTTGGGGGGATGGGGGAAGGTGGGGAAATAACCGGCATGCCTCTTTTTGAACAGCCACTGATAAACCCAGACACAGCTGCTGACAAGCCTTGTTTGTCTACCTGCCAGGGACAGTGCTTGTAAATTGGAATGCAAAACAGCTGGAAGTTACCTTGCAGTTTCGAGAAGTTAAAAGAGAACCGAGGACGTCTGTTACATTACGATTGTAAGCCTCTGACATTTCAATGCCCACACAGGAGAAGGAAGGAAGTGCTATCACATCTGTACAGTGTGATCGTCAACCAAAATGTTCACTGAGAGAAATCGCTGGAATGAGGGACATTTACAGAAATGCACCAAAAACAATCAAGCATTTCTAAATACCACATGAAACAACCAATGGCAATTGGTGGGTGTGCCAGAGCCCATAGAAGAGCATACAATAGGTCAAGCAAGGCTCGACCTAAAAACATGTATGACTCCCTCAATGTGTCCATCACAGCATGTTTGACTCTTTCACTGGGATCTGTAAGTCTCTCCTTCAGTGTATAAGTATATGTATGGGTCTGTGAGTGAGCGTGTCAGTCTCTCATTAGGTCTCTGAGTGGGTGCATCACTGTCTGGGTGGGTCTATAACTGCATATACAACTCTCTGAGTGCGGCTCTTACTGGGTGCCTCAGTCTCTGACAGGATATGTAACTGCCTCTCTGAGTCTCTCAGTGGGTATGTGACTGGATGCATTCGTGTTGAGTGGGTCTGTAAGTGGGTGTATCAGTACCTGAATGGGTCTCTGAATAGGTACATCAGTATCTCAGTGGGTCTATCAGTGAGTCTGTCAGTATCTGAGTAAATCTCTAATTTGGCACGTCAATGTCTTAATGGGTCTCTGAGTGGGTGCTTCAGCTTCAGAGTGGGTCTCTCAATGGGTGCATCAGTGTTTGAGTGGGTCTATCAAAGGGTGCATTAGTGTCTGAGTGGGCTTGAAAGTGTGTGTCTGAGTATCTGAGAGGGTCACTCTGTGGCTGCTTCAGTGTCTTTGTGGCTCCCTAAGTGATTGCATCAGTGTCTGAGTAGGTCTCTGAGCAAGTTTCTAAGTGGATCCGTCAGTGTCTGAGTGTGTCTCTGAGTGGGTGTGTAAGTGAGTCTATGAGTCAGGGTGTCAGTGTCTAAGTGCATCTCTGAGTCGTTGGCTGACTCTCTGAGTGGGTTTCTAAGTGAGTGCATCAGTGTCTGAGTGAGTCTGTCAGTGGGTGCATCAGTGTCTCAGTGGGTTTGTGAGTGAGAGCGCATCTATGAGTGGGTGCATCAGTTTCTAAGTTCATCTCTGAGTGGTTGTGGGAGTCTTTGACTACATCTGTAAGTGGGTGTATTAGTGTTGGTGTTCAACTGTGAGTGGGCGTATGAGTTTCTGAATGGGTGTGTCACTGGGTGCATAAGTGTTTGTCAGTAAAAGTTAGGGCCAGTCTGTGAATATATATAGATATATATTTTTATTTTACAAATAATGGCGAAGTCATCGCGATCAGCCTGAAATCCCCACAGCATTACACAGGGGCACGCTGATGCTCGCATTGTTGTCGTGAATATCGCATGTGGTAAATAAAATCTATTTTGTACACATACCTTGTGTTATTAACATCCCCATTTGTCAAACATGGGGTCAGAGTACCTTCACCCTGACCCCTTATTTCAGCTTTCGTACCACTTTTCACCCCCAGGGATGGCTCCCCGATCCATGAAATGGCAGCCACAACTTTCTCTTCAGGTTGCGTCCAGCCAATCACAGCATTCCTTTTGGCTTGTGTCGTTGCAATTAACTGCAATCTTGGAAATAGCCTCAAACACAGACATCACTAACTTTTTCTTCTTAAATTCCTCAAGAACGAATGAACAGATTTACACCAAATAACAAAAAGCACAATCTATAAAACCAAATCCACCTTTCTACCAAATTTGGTGTAATTCCGCTGTAGTTGTGTTGACAGGTCCTACAGAAATTAACATTGCAAACCCACCCTTTTATGAACCCCATTTTCTCAGCCCTTGCTTCACAAATCACCCTGAAACTTTCTGTGTGCAACTTGGATCACCGGAGCACTTGTTTTGAAAACTTTCATCAAACCAAACTAAAGTTATAGGAAAGTCAAAAGACACTTTTCCTATGGAATCATGGTTCTAACTATAACTACCTACTGGTGACCAGCAGTAGCTTATATATAAATATATATATATATATATATATATATATAAAAACATATATATAAATATATATATACATATATATATATATATATATATATATATATATATATATATATATATATATATATTTATTTATTTATTTAACTTATATAGCGCGTTATAACCACCGGGGTCTCTAAGCGCTGTTTGTCCAGATGTACATGATAAGGTATAGCATTCACTTGATCCCATTTCTGCGCCTAGGGGCTACTCCATGCTTGTTTGAAGAGTACAGTTTTTAATTTCCTCCTGAAGGATAATAGATTACTTTCCTTCCTAAGCTCTGGAGCCAATTTGTTCCATAGGGCTGGGAGTGTGTTAGAAAAAGCACGACCCCCCACCGTGGTCAATTTAAAGCGGGATTGGGACAGAAGGGTAGCATCAGACGAGCGCAAAGTCCTTCCAGGTATGTAGGGGAATAGACGGGATTTCACCTAACTTGGAGCTTTGCCATACAGTGCCTTGTGTACGATGCACATTCCTTTAAAGACAATCCTCTGGCGGATCGGGAGCCAGTGTAACTCCTGCATCAGGGGGGACGAACGGGCAGATCTAGGTTTTTTATAGATCAACCTAGCTGCATCGTTCATAACCCCCTGTAGTTTATCCAGCAGCCGCTGGGGTAGGCCTATGTATAAGGAGTTCCCGTAGTCCAGCCTAGCCAAAATTGTGGCTGAGACCACATGCCTCAAAGTGGAGAAAGAAAGTAAGGCGGAGATCTTCCTTAGTTGTCGTAGCAGGCCAATGCAGATGCCCACTACCGAGATGACTTGTTTGTTCACTGAAAAAACCATAGGTTATAGACCATATATAGTTAGGAATTTGCATTTACAAAACCTTGAAAATTCACTGAAAAAACCATAGGTTAGAGACCTTATATAGTTAGCTGGACATTTTATTGACATAAAACCAATGAAATTCCATATATAGTTAGTTGCACTAACTATATATCGCGCACCCGCAATCCACTGCTGATGATGTCACATATTACATCATTCATGACATGGTCAGTGACATCACTGATGACATCACTGATGACATCTCAAATGACATCACTGATGACATCACTGATGACATCTCAAATGACATCACTGATGACATCACTGATGACATCATCTAGTGTCTGTGTGTTTTTGTAAAGTTTAAATATGTTTTACATATTGAAGAATGAGTGGATGTATGGAAGACTGAGTGTGTGTGTGGCTGGCTGGGAGGTGTGTGACTCTGTGCATATCAATGTGTACTTGTATCAGTGATTGTAAAAGAGAGTATGTGTTAGTATATGTGTGAAAAAGTATGGTGTTCTGTGTTTAACTGTATAGATGAGGAAATCGAAGTGTGATTGATTCTTCACAGGACTGACTAGGTGTATGAGTGCATATGATAGTGTTGTAATAATGAGTGACTGTATGTATGAGTGATTGTATGGGTGAATGAGTGAATGTGTGTGTAGACGTAGGAATCAGTGAGTGCGTATGTAGTAACTGGTATTGGTGTGTCATGATGTCATCAGTGATGTCATTTGAGATGTCATCAGTGATGTCATTTGAGATGTCATCAGTGATGTTATCAGTGATGTCACTGAAGTATGGTGTTCTGTGTTTAACTGTATAGATGAGGAAATGGAAGTGTGATTGATTCTTTACAGGACTGACTAGGTGTGTGAGTAACTCCATGGATGAGTGGCAGTGTGTGAGTGTCTGCATAGGTGTATGAGTGCATATGGTAGTGTTGTAATAATGAGTGACTGTATGTATGAGTGATTGTATGGGTGAATGAGTGAATGTGTGTGTAGACGTAGGAATCAGTGAGTGTGTATGTAGTAACTGGTATTGGTGTGTCATGATGTCATCAGTGATGTCATTTGAGATGTCATCAGTGATGTCATTTGAGATGTCATCAGTGATGTCATCAGTGATGTCACTGACCATGTCATGAATGATGTAATATGTGACATCATCAGCAGTGGATTGCGGGTGCGCGATATATAGTTAGTGCAACTAACTATATATGGAATTTCATTGGTTTTATGTCAATAAAATGTCCAGCTAACTATATATGGTCTCTAACCTATGGTTTTTTCAGTGAATTTTCAAGGTTTTGTAAATGCAAATTCCTAACTATATATGGTCTATAACCTATGGTTTTTTCAGTGAATTTCATTGGTTTTTAAAAGCTAATATCTATACCTGTAAAATATATTCTTTATTACGTGACGTATCACGTAGCCACGTGAGACGCCTCATGACGCGTTGCATAACCGTGACGTATCGGCTCTGCAGCGCAAACAAAACCCGTAACGTAAGCGTGCCGGAGCACGCTTACAGATATATATATTTTTTTTAACCTTAATTAGACAAAATCCACACGTGCACATATCTTGAGGCCTTGCAAAGGCACATCAAACAAACAGTCCCTACAATTTTGCCAAGTTTGCTGGAAATCTATTCCCTTATTTTTTTTTTTACTGTTTCTCTTGGTTTTCCCCTTGTTACGCTTACCGGGACGCTACCCGGTACGCGAACCGGACGCTCCAAAAACACAAGATGGCGGACTCCCGTTACGCTGCCGGTTAGCTGCCCGGTTCGCGTACCGGGAAGCGCCTCTACCGCGAAAAATCGCAACAATTTTTTATTTTTTTTTGCCCCGCGGGGGACTTTAATATCCCCCTCATCAATCCTAGGGGGTCAGGAGGGGTTTACCTTGCCCCCTTTCCTTCATTTCCCCCTTTTTTTTCCACCACATCTTGTCTCTCGAACCTACCGAGAGACAAGATGGCGGCCGCTCCGGACTGTTTAGAATGTTGACAGACACCGGAGAGCCAATCAGCTTCGCTTCGCGAAGTTCCGTTACGCGTCAGGTACACGAACCGGGGCGCTAACCGGAGCGCTGTCACAGATATATATTTTTTTAAACGTTAATTTCTCAAAATCCACTGGAGCACATATATTGAGACATAGCAAAGGCACTTTGGGCAAATCATATCTACAATTTTGCCAAGTTTCATGTAAATCCATTCAGCCGTTCGAGCTAAAAGTGAGTCCAACCGCCCTATGGAAAAATGAATAGGAAAAACGCGTTTTGGGACCCCCCTTTTTTCTCGGCCCCCCCTTGACAAAACCCCCCCAAATTTTCAGGGGCTGCTCAGAAACTATATCAGCCAATTCCATCCACAAACGCCAAAGTTATTAGACATAGAATTTTCAGAAATCCCATAGAGAAAAAATCCTAACTATATATACCCACTGGCTATCGCCAGTAGGTAATATACATATATAAACATATCTAATCTGCATATCTATATAAATATAAATGCATGCATACATATACATATATGCATACATATGCATGTTATTTACATGAAAGTTTTAAAAACACTAATAAAAGCAAAGCTAAAAAGCCACCTCATTACAAACAGAATGGCTTTAACTTAAAACGAGGGCGAGATCTATTGCATTTTCAATGCTTGTTTACTTTGGTTCTATCAAGAAGGCATTCAGATGTGTCACACATTTGCCATAAATTCTGAATGTTAGCACTCTAGTTGCTCATTAGATCACAGTAGTAAAGCTAGTGCTCACCAGGGAAGTCTGATGCTAATCATGGTTTGCAGCCATTTTCCCGCATTTTTATCCCGCGGACTTTCAGTCCGCATACCATTATCCCGCAAGGTCATTGACCTCGCATACCATTATCCCGCATTTTTTCAAAACGCATGTGCATTTATCACGCATGCCTTTACAAAGAATTACGTTTTAAAGGCATGTATGGTAAATGCATTTGCATTGTGAAAACCATGATGACGAGAGAGGTAAGTGGGTTTGTGTTAATTTTTTCGTGGGTTAGTGATTGTGTAGTGTAGTGTTGTGTAGTGTAGTGTTGTGTTAGTGTAGTGTAGAGTTGTGGTGGTTGTTTAGTGTAGGGTCATGCAGGGGGTAGTGTTTTAGGGTTTAGGGTTGTGTTGTAGTGTTTGCGTAGTGTAGGGTCATGCTGGGGGTAGTGTTTTAGGGTTTAGGGTAGTGTTGTAGTGTTTGCGTAGTGTAGGGTCATGCTGGGGCTAGTGTTTTAGGGTTTTGGGTAGTGGTGTAGTGTTTGCGTAGTGTAGGGTCATGCTGGGGCTAGTGTTTTAGGGTTTAGGATAGTGTTGTAGTGTTTGCGTAGTGTAGGGTCATGCTGGGGGTAGTGTTTTAGGGTTTTGGGTAGTGTTGTAGTGTTTGCGTAGTGTAGGGTCATGCTGGGGTGTAGTGTTTTAGGGTTAAGGGTTGTGTTGTAGTGTTTGCGTAGTGTAGGGTCATGCTGGGGGTAGTGTTTTAGGGTTAAGGGTAGTGTTGTAGTGTTTGCGTAGTGTAGGGTCATGCTGGAGGTAGTGTTTTAGGGTTTTGGGTTGTGTTGTAGTGTTTGCGTAGTGTAGGGTCATGCTGGGGGTAGTGTTTTAGGGTTTAGGGTTGTGATGTAGTGTTTGCGTAGTGTAGGGTCATGCTGGGGGTAGTGTTTTAGGGTTTAGGGTTGTGTTGTAGTGTTTGCGTAGTGTAGGGTCATGCTGGGGGTAGTGTTTTAGGGTTTTGGGTAGTGTTGTAGTGTTTGCGTAGTGTAGGGTTATGCTGGGGCTAGTGTTTTAGGGTTTAGGGTAGTGTTGTAGTGTTTGCGTAGTGTAGGGTCATGCTGGGGGTAGTGTTTTAGGGTTTAGGATAGTGTTGTAGTGTTTGCGTAGTGTAGGGTCATGCTGGGGGTAGTGTTTTAGGGTTTTGGGTAGTGTTGTAGTGTTTGCGTAGTGTAGGGTCATGCTGGGGTGTAGTGTTTTAGGGTTTTGGGTAGTGTTGTAGTGTTTGCGTAGTGTAGGGTCATGCTGGGGGTAGTGTTTTAGGGTTTTGGGTTGTGTTGTAGTGTTTGCGTAGTGTAGGGTCATGCTGGGGGTAGTGTTTTAGGGTTTAGGATAGTGTTGTAGTGTTTGCGTAGTGTAGGGTCATGCTGGGGGTAGTGTTTTAGGGTTTTGGGTAGTGTTGTAGTGTTTGCGTAGTGTAGGGTCATGCTGGGGTGTAGTGTTTTAGGGTTTTGGGTAGTGTTGTAGTGTTTGCGTAGTGTAGGGTCATGCTGGGGGTAGTGTTTTAGGGTTTTGGGTTGTGTTGTAGTGTTTGCGTGGTGTAGGGTCATGCTGGGGGTAGTGTTTTACGGTTTAGGGTAGTGTTGTAGTGTTTGCGTAGTGTAGGGTCATGCTGGGGGTAGTGTTTTAGGGTTTAGGGTAGTGTTGTAGTGTTTGCGTAGTGTAGGGTCATGCTGGGGGTAGTGTTTTAGGGTTTTGGGTAGTGTTGTAGTGTTTGGGTAGTGTAGGGTCATGCTGGGGGTAGTGTTTTAGGGTTTAGGGTAGTGTTGTAGTGTTTGGGTAGTGTAGGGTCATGCTGGGGTGTAGGGTTTTAGGGTTTAGGGTAGTGTTGTAGTGTTTGCGTAGTGTAGGGTCATGCTGGGGTGTAGTGTTTTAGGGTTTTGGGTAGTGTTGTAGTGTTTGCGTAGTGTAGGGCCATGCTGGGGGTAGTGTTTTAGGGTTTTGGGTAGTGTTGTAGTGTTTGGGTAGTGTAGGGTCATGCTGGGGGTAGTGTTTTAGGGTTTAGGGTAGTGTTGTAGTGTTTGGGTAGTGTAGGGTCATGCTGGGGTGTAGTGTTTTAGGGTTTTGGGTAGTGTTGTAGTGTTTGCGTAGTGTAGGGTCATGCTGGGGTGTAGTGTTTTAGGGTTTTGGGTAGTGTTGTAGTGTTTGCGTAGTGTAGGGTCATGCTGGGGGTAGTGTTTTAGGGTTTAGGGTAGTGTTGTAGTGTTTGCGTAGTGTAGGGTCATGCTGGGTGTAGTGTTTTAGGGTTTAGGGTAGTGTTGTAGTGTTTGCGTAGTGTAGGGTCATGCTGGGGGTAGTGTTTTAGGGTTTTGGGTAGTGTTGTAGTGTTTGCGTAGTGTAGGGTCATGCTGGGGGTAGTGTTTTAGGGTTTAGGGTAGTGTTGTAGTGTTTGCGTAGTGTAGGGTCATGCTGGGGGTAGTGTATTAGGGTTTAGGGTAGTGTTGTAGTGTTTGCGTAGTGTAGGGTCATGCTGGGGGTAGTGTTTTAGGGTTTAGGGTAGTGTTGTAGTGTTTGCGTAGTGTAGGGTCATGCTGGGGTGTAGTGTTTTAGGGTTTTGGGTAGTGTTGTAGTGTTTGCGTAGTGTAGGGTCATGCTGGGGGTAGTGTTTTAGGGTTTAGGGTAATGTTGTAGTGTTTGCATAGTGTAGGGTCATGCTGGGGGTAGTGTTTTAGGGTTTAGGGTAGTGTTGTAGTGTTTGCGTAGTGTAGGGTCATGCTGGGGGTAGTGTTTTAGGGTTTAGGGTAGGGTTGTAGTGTTTGCGTAGTGTAGGGTCATGCTGGGGTGTAGTTTTTAGGGTTTTGGGTAGTGTTGTAGTGTTTGCGCAGTGTAGGGTCATGCTGGGGGTAGTGTTTTAGGGCTTTGGGTAGTGTTGTAGTGTTTGCGCAGTGTAGGGTCATGCTGGGGGTAGTGTTTTAGGGTTTAGGGTAGTGTTGTAGTGTTTGCGTAGTGTAGGGTCATGCTGGGGTGTAGTGTTTTAGGGTTTTGGGTAGTGTTGTAGTGTTTGCGTAGTGTAGGGTCATGCTGGGGGTAGTGTTTTAGTGTTTAGGGTAGTGTTGTAGTGTTTGCGTAGTGTAGGGTCATGCTGGGGGTAGTGTTTTAGAGTTTAGGGTAGTGTTGTAGTGTTTGTGTAGTGTAGGGTCATGCTGGGGGTAGTGTTTTAGGGTTTAGGGTAGTGTTGTAGTGTTTGCGTAGTGTAGGGTCATGCTGGGGTGTAGTGTTTTAGGGTTTAGGGTAGTGTTGTAGTGTTTGCGTAGTGTAGGGTCATGCTGGGGGTAGTGTTTTAGGGTTTAGGGTAGTGTTGTAGTGTTTGCGTAGTGTAGGGTCATGCTGGGGGTAGTGTTTTAGGGTTTAGGGTTGTGTTGTAGTGTTTGCGTAGTGTAGGGTCATGCTGAGGGTAGTGTTTTAGGGTTTAGGGTAGTGTTGTAGTGTTTGCGTAGTGTAGGGTCATGCTGGGGTGTAGTGTTTTAGGGTTTTGGGTAGTGTTGTAGTGTTTGCGTAGTGTAGGGTCATCGTGAGGGTAGTGTTTTAGGGTTTAGGGTAGTGTTGTAGTGTTTGCGTAGTGTAGGGTCATGCTGGGGGTAGTGTTTTAGGGTTTAGGGTAGTGTTGTAGTGTTTGTGTAGTGTAGGGTCATGCTGGGGGTAGTGTTGTAGGGTTTAGGGTAGTTTAGTTGTTTAGTGTATGCTAAAGGCATATTCGTTCTAAAAGTTTTCGTTATTTTAATTTGCGGCCTAATAGTACATGCAGGATTTTTTTTGCGGACTGATGGTATGCGGACTGATGGTATGCGGGATTTCGTCATATATTCGCTAATCATACTTTCTATGGCAAAATGAACCCCCTCATTTTGTTCCTTTTTAAATTAAATGTTTTAAGAGTTACCACTTTATTCCAATCAAGATGGCTTCAGGTGTGCCATACCTTTGTAATAAGTAGGACTGTTAGCACTCTAGTTGTTCTTTAGAACACTCTGGGACATTCTGTCATTGGGCTATAGTTGGGCTACATCTGGCTGATATTTGGGCTACATTTGTTTTTTTTTTTTCTCTGGTGGCCATCTTTGGGCTACATTGGGCTACATTGGGCTACATTTGGGCTCCAACATATATATAGCCCAATGTAGCCCAATATATATTTTTCAAAGTTAATTTTCGTAAAAACCACTGGAGCATATATCTTGAGACATAGCAAAGGCACATCGGGCTACCAGTCCCTACAATTTTGCCAAGTTTGGTGTAAATCCATTCAGCCGTTCGGGCTAAAAGTGAGGCCAACCGCCCTATGGAAAATTGCATGGGAAAAACACGTTTTGTGATCCCCCTTTTTTCTCGGTCCCCCCTTGACGAAACCCCCCCAAATTTTCAGGGGCTGCTCAGAAACAAAATGTTCCATTTTCCTGAAAATTTCAGCCAATTCTGTCCTCAAACGCCAAAGTTATTCGACATAGAATTTTCAAAAATCCCATAGGAAAAAAATCCTAACTATATATACCTACTGGCTAGTAGGTAATATATATATATATATATATATATATATATATATATATATATATATATATATATATATATATATATATATATATATATATATATTACATAACACTTTGTAGCACTCATTGCCTTACTTGTGTACCATTTCCTGCATATTGACTTGCACATGTGTATGATTCGGTTTGGTTCATAAACTTTATTTAACTAGTTAAAACAACCATGAAAGTGCATAAACATGAAATACATCCATTAAAAAAACTCATTAAAATCTCATCCAATACGCATATCCATTATATAAAATGCATACAGAAGATAGTTTAAAATATAATGTAAAAGCATACTTGTATAGCGCAGCTATCACTCCGGGGAGCATCTTGGCGCTAATACGGAAAATGGAAACGGAGGACAAACCGGTATGCTGCTCATGGCACGTGGAACTGAGGAATTCATATCAGAGTTTTGCACAGTATGTCTGCAACAGTATAAATCCAGGTTTTGAGGGCCTTCCTATAAACTGACTCAGAGGCAATCTGCCGGAGCTGAGGTGGCAAATATTTCCGTGCCTTTGAGCCCAAGACTGCCAGTGATTTTCCTCCCTTAGACACCAATCTAAAGGTTGGAATAATCAGCAAGTTTGTGTTGGGAGATCTAAGGCTATGAGAGGGAACATTGCGCTTAAACCCAGTTTGAAGGTATTGTGGTCCACTTGCGTGGAAGGCCCTAAAAGTAATAATAAGGACCGTAAACAATACACGCTTGTGGACTGGCAAGCACCCCCTGGCTGAAGACGGCTGTAATGCCAGAAACCGGTCCTAGGAAGCTTGAATCCGGTCCAGGGAAGGCATGGCTTGGCAGTTCGGGCTGGACTGTTCCCATGAGGCACAGGGTCAGACTGATTTGCATATGGCCATGTCTGCACTGGGGTGGCAGAGTAGGCTAAAGAATGGTGATGGATTAAACCCAGATCTGTGACTGGGTGTGAGTGTTTGATTGGTTCAGATGCTCCGTCCATCACCACCCCCTTTTGTACCGATTTGCTCGCCATAAGTTGGCAGGGTATGCTCAGACGTGAGTCCCTTGCTCACTTTGCCACTGGATTCAAGCAAGCCTGGCTGAAGACGGCTGTAATGCCAGAAACCGGTCCTAGGAAGCTTGAATCCGGTCCAGGGAAGGCATGGCTTGGCAGTTCGGGCTGGACTGTTCCCATGAGGCACAGGGTCAGAATGATTTGCATATGGCCATGTCTGAACTGGGGTGGCGGAGTGGGCTAAAGAACGGTGATGGATTAAACCCAGATCTGTTGACTGGGTGTGAGTGTTTGATTATTTCTGATGCTCCGTCCATCACCACCCCCTTTTGAACCAATGCAAGGTATCTAATGCAGCAGAGGCGGAAGATTTCCTAGGCCACTTTAGTACCAGCCGAGCAGCCGCATGCTGGACCATCTGAAGCTTACTCAAGGCTGATTTGCTGACTCCTGCATACAGGCTATTGCAGTAGTCCAGTCTGGATGTAATAAGTGCAACAGCCACAGTGTGCCTAGCTGAAAAGAGGAGTAGGTCAAAGAATTTCTTCTGACTTTTTATAATATGAAAACAGGTGCCTGCAACTGCCAGGGATTGCTGCTTAAAAGAAAGAATTGTGTCGAACGTTATTCCTAAGTTTCTAACTGTGTTTATTGCATTAGAGGGGTGGGGGGCATTTTCTGGCCATCAAGATTTGGGCATGAAAGAGTTTTGTTTGCCAAATGGTAAAATCTCTGTGTTTTCCGAGTTGCACCTCAGATGCTTGTTATTCATCCATCTGAAGGTAGCTGAGAGGCACTTTCTAAGGTTTTCTCTCGCCTCAGTAGAGTTATTGTCAAGAACCAAAATAAGCTGCGTATCGTCCGCATAAGAAATGGTATTGATCCTATAT
Organism: Lissotriton helveticus; assembly: GCF_964261635.1. Lineage (NCBI taxonomy): Eukaryota > Metazoa > Chordata > Amphibia > Caudata > Salamandridae > Lissotriton > Lissotriton helveticus. Next base: position 912,268,142 of record NC_136059.1, on the reverse strand, counting down.
GACGATATAAGCTTAATCAGGGAGGACATATAAACATTGAAGAGGGTCGGGCTCAGGCTCGAACCCTGAGGGACCCCTGATGTAAGTGCTTTTTCTTCTGAGTTATATTGTCCCAATGTGATCACTTGGCGCCGGTCTTGTAAAAAGTTCTTGATCCACTCTAACAAATTACCCGATACGCCAAATGATGCAAGACGGTCTAAAAGAATGGTATGAGAGACCGTTTCAAAAGCCGCAGACAGGTCCAAGAGGACCAGGTCGGCATTCTTACCCTGATCCAGGGCTGCTCGCAGGGTTTCAGTACTATACAAAAGGGCGGATTCTGTTGAGTGTTGAGCTCTGAAACCTGACTGATTAGGATGCCATTCATTAGTTTCCTCTAGGAACTTTTCAGTTAGCTTACACAGGGTGGGAAGAAGCGAGATAGGTCACAGATTAGAGAGGGTTGCAGGATTAGCCAGTTGCTTTTTCCGAAGGGGTTTTCACATTTCACATTTCCATTCTGATGAAATTTTGGCTGTGAGAAGGGAGGAATATATAATATTATTGATGGTGGGATTTACAACATCAATAAGAGCGTGTAGTATATATGGTAGGAGTAGGAAAGTTATTTATAAGTGTCAGGACTTTTCCTGCAAATTAATCTGCTATGTTATTGCAAAGGCTCGGGAGGGCGGGATCTCTTGGAATAAACTATTTGGATTTGAAAACAAATTGACTATTTTAAAAATCTTTTTCTGTTAGTTTTTGGAATTTTTAACAGCCTCAGTATAAAAGTTTTTGGGGGGCGGTTTTGATCAAGGAATGATATTTTCTGCGGGCGATTTTGTAGATGTCAAGATCATTACTATCGTAGTTCCGGCGCCATCTACGTTCCAATACTCTAACTTGGACTTGCACTTCTTTTAAGGAAAGGGAGAACCATGGCGCAGAGGGTTTCTTTTTTTGAAGCCTATGTGATGTATTTGTAGGTACTGACTGACCTCTTAACGCGTGCATCCAATTCCCAAAAAGCTGGTTGTCAATTATCGGGTTGCCAACCATATTGAGTCTACCCATCTGGGCTTTAGGGACGAGATCTGAAAGTCCCAGCAGTGATTTCCAGTTAACTTTATCCAGTTGTTGGGTTTTGGTTTTTTCCTTAGTTGGGGCCCTATCTTTTATAGGAAATTCAAAGGGAATTAATTTATGGTCAGTCCAGGTTTGCGTAACAGGGGCCTTCACTTGCAGACTGTCCAGATTAGAGCAAATACAATCCAAAATATGGCCTGCACTGTGCATAGCAGATAGCGAAAGTGGTTGTAGGCGAAAATCCTCCATTACTTCCTGGAAGCAGGTAGCTTCAGGGTCCTTATGGGAGTCAAGGTGGAGATTAATATCTTCTAACAAAGTAAAATTGGAGAACCTAACAGTAAGAGTGCTAATCACCTCTCCAATGCTTTCTAAAAACTTGTTATACCTTCCCGGAGGGTGATATACTAATGCCCCTGCGAAGGAGAAGGAGTCATGTAACTGGATACAAAAACAAATGCTTTCTGCACCTTTTAATTCCGGTAACTGCTCTATTTTGCAACGGAGAGGGTTGCAATAGATAATTGCTAGTCCAACCCCGCGTTGCTCTGGCCTATCCACCCTTTGGATAAGCTAACCCAAAGGGAGGGAGTTCACGATGTCTGGATCAGAAGCTCACTAATACAAAAGGCTTTTCCTCACATGGATGGCTTTCAGAATTAAAAGGGCAACATTGTAGCACACAAAGGGTTCAGTTAGTGCAATCAAGTACTTCATAGCAGCTTTATATGAACATGGATGGGTTTAAGATAAAAACTCCAGCAACAGGAAAACCTCATGGTTCACAGACCCCTCAAAGACTCAAAGAAATCCTGCCGAACCCTTGAAAAAACCTGGCGCCAGAAACGGACAGCAGAAAACCTGACAGCCCTCAAGAAAGCCACCCGCGAACACCACCAGCTGATCCGCACCACCAAAAGGGCATCGTTCAAAGAGTGGCTAGACAACAACACCCACAACAGCAAGGAACTCTTCAACATCGTCAAAGAGCTCTCCAACCCAAGCGCCAGCAACAACGACATCACCCCATTGCAAGACCTCCGCAACTCCCTCGCCACGTTCTTCCACCGCAAGATCGCAGATATACGCGACAGCTTCAGACCCCAGACGCTGCCTCCAACCACCAAAGCATCGACCCCTACCACCACCCTCAGCGCCTGGACCCCCATTAGCACGGAAGACACCACCCACGTCATGAACACCATCCACTCGGGCTCCCCCTCTGACTCTTGCCCCCATCATATCTTCAACAAAGCCGCCATCATCATCGCACCCCACCTCCGGATCGTCATTAACAACTCCCTCACGTCAGCCACCTTCCCCGAGAACTGGAAGCATGCAGAAATCAACGCTCTGCTGAAGAAACCCACAGCGGACCCCAAAGATCTCAAGAACTTCCGCCCCATCTCTCTCCTTCTCTTCCCGGCTAAAGTCATCGAGAAGACCGTCAATAAACAACTGACTGCTTTCCTTGAGGCAAACAGCTCGCTCCACCCGTCCCAGTCCGGATTTCGAGCCAACCACAGCACCGAGACCGCCCTCATCGCAGCCACAGACGACATCAGGACCTTGATGGACAAAGGAGAAACAATCGCCCTCATCCTCCTAGACCTCTCGGCAGCCTTTGACATCATATGTCACCGCACCCTAACAACCCGCCTCCTCAACACTGGGATCCAATGAAAGGCCCTGGACTGGATCACCTCGTTCCTCTCTGACATAACCCAGAGAGTCCACCTCCCCCCTTCCGCTCAGCAGCCACCGGGATCATCTGCGGAGTACCCCAAGGATCCTCGCTCAGCCCCACCCTCTTCAATATCTACATGAGCCCCCTCGCCACCATCCCACGCAAACACAACATCAACATCATCTCCTACGCCAAACAGCTCGCTCCACCCGTCCCAGTCCGGATTTCGAGCCAACCACAGCACCGAGACCGCTCTCATCGCAGCCACAGACGACATCAGGACCTTGATGGACAAAGGAGAAACAATCGCCCTCATCCTCCTAGACCTCTCGGCAGCCTTTGACATCATATGTCACCGCACCCTAACAACCCGCCTCCTCAACACTGGGATCCAATGAAAGGCCCTGGACTGGATCACCTCGTTCCTCTCTGACATAACCCAGAGAGTCCACCTCCCCCCTTCCGCTCAGCAGCCACCGGGATCATCTGCGGAGTACCCAAGGATCCTCGCTCAGCCCCACCCTCTTCAATATCTACATGAGCCCCCTCGCCACCATCCCACGCAAACACAACATCAACATCATCTCCTACGCCGACGACACCCAACTGATACTCTCCCTCACCAAGGACCCAGACACCGCCAAAACCAACCTCCAGGAAGGAATGAAAGACGTCGCAGAATGGATGAAGCTCAGTCGCCTGAAGCTAAACTCAGACAAAACGGAGGTCCTCATCCTCGTACAATCCCCATCCGCCTGGGACGACTCCTGGTGGCCCACTGCACTGGGCTCCGCACCAACACCCACGGACCACGCACGCAAACTGGGATTCATCCTGGACTCCTCCTTCACGATGACCAAGCAAGTCAACGCTGTCTCATCGTCTTGCTTCAACACCCTGCACATGCTCCGTAAAATCTTCCGATGGATCCCCACCGAAACCAGAAAAACCGTCACCCAGGCCCTCGTCACCAGCCGACTGGACTACGGAAACGCCCTATACGCAGGAACCACAGCCAAACTTCAGACACGACTTCAACGCATACAGAACGCCTCCGCACAACTCATCCTCGACATCCCTCGCCATAGCCACATATCCGCCCACCTGAGAAGCCTGCACTGGCTCCCCATCTTCAAGAGGATCACGTTCAGGCTCCTCACCCACGCACACAAAGCGCTACACGACAAGGGCCTCTCAACAACCGCCTCTCGTTCTACATCCCCACCCGCCAGCTCCACTCCGCCAGCCTCGCCCTCGCCACCATCCCATGAATTCGCAGAACCACCACCGGAGGAAGATCCTTCTCCTACCTGGCAGCCAAAACATGGAACTCCCTCCCCGCACACCTACGACTGACCCAGGACCATCTCACCTTCAGAAAGCACCTCAAGACCTGGCTATTCGAGCAGTAGCGACACCCCCCTCTCCCTCAGCACCTTGAGACCCTCACGGGTGAGTAGCGCGCTCTATAAATGTAATGATTGATTGATTGATATAATTCTGATAACATTTACAAAACAATAAAAAGTGCAACATGCTCTGCTTCTTGATTACATGAGCAAGGGGTCTGATCAGAAGGAAAAGACTTCATAGTTGGAAAGGCCACTAATGATGTAAAATATAACATCTCAGTTTCACTAAAACAAAGTGGTGCTGCATACTTGTTACATCAGATAGATAACTGTATCCACCTTCCTCTCAGTCATATGACCCTTATAAAACAACAGACGATTTTGTATTATTAACAGCCATTTGCTGGTCAGATTGATCCTGGAAAAAGGTATCATTGACTGTCCTCTTGGTTAATGATAGCACCTCTATGGGGTCAAACCCTATAGGCAAATTTAAGAACATGATAATGGAGTAATTATTATACGATAACCATGGGATATTCTAAGCCTTGTTTAAAACTGATATCCTCTTTTTGCCCATAGGGATAACCATAAGAACAAAAGTCTTACCAAGAGTATGTCTCCTAGATACTGCTGGCCGACCTCCTGATGGACATTCATAGTTGGGACTGAAGCGGGTAATCAAAGTAGCCATTGAAAAAAAACTATTTTCCTCCACTTGAAAGGCTTTACAGGTGGCATAGCCCCAGAGAACAGCCCCATATGTGGCAGTGGACACCCCATAGCCATGTACATTTCAACCATTTATATTTCCATTATGAGGTGGCTGCCTTCCTTGTGAAATCCTATTTATTTTGGCTTTAGTGTTTAAGATCTGTTGGTCCCATGAACTGTTGCCTGCAAATAAAATACCCAGATAGCAAAATAAATGTACTGCAACAATTGGGGTAGTATTGATATAAAACGTTCTACATTGTTAATATTTTGGCCCAAAAACCGTGGTTAATATTTTGGATTTGTTAATCACCATTTTCCTGGTACTCCCCAAAAGCATTCATCAGTCTTTGTAGGCCGACCGGGGTCTTCGATAAGAAAACTGAATTATCAGCATATAACAATACTGGATTAAGGCATCTGGCAGCCTGAGGAGCATCAGCTTGCAGGACCTGCAAATAGATACCCACCCCATTATCAAAAAGCAACAACAGTACATCCTTGTCGAATGCCTTGCTCTACTTTGAATGTAGGCGAGCATTGGCCATGTGGCCTAAAGCACACTTTATTTTTTTTTGTTTAAATTTGTTTATTGGGATTTTACGTTTCCTATTACAAGTGGATACTTCACCATTACATATTTTAACATACATTTGCAGGTGTTTGAATGATACCTGTGTAGAAGAATTCCACAATCCTATCGCACATCAAGCACATCAGGTAGGATACCATAAGCCAGTTCGGCAGTTACCCTCTAGCTTAACTCTCCATACATTGGTATGTTTTGTGGAACCTGGTTGAGTGGGTTTCCGGGGGGTGTGGGTTGGTGTTTTGCCCTCACCTCTACCTTTGTGTGTCGTCTCAAATAGGATTCATGATTGCATTCACAATTGGAATAATTCGGTTTCGGAAATACCGAGGGGGAGAACAGAAATGTTAACTGTGAGGGGAAAACCGGGGGTGGGAAAGGTGGGGAGCGGTCAGAATGTATATCGGTGCTAATTAGTGGTGTGGTTGGCCATGGCCCATACTGCTGTGTGTGTAAGAGGGGGAGAGGGGTCGGGTGAGACCGTCTGTGTGAGATGGGGGATCCTGTCTGGCATGATGCAGATATATTGTCGGCTTTATGTGTCCTGATGCTGCCTGTTATTGGCTATTATCTGTCCCATAGGGGATAGGAACGGAGTTTGGAGCTGAGGTTGTGAGGCCTCCGGTGTTACCGCCGCTGTCGCCTCCTGAGTGTATTGGAATAATAGTTGTGCCCATTCCATAGATATGGAATGTTTACATGTCCCTTTTACCTCCCCATCCCTTAATACCTCTTCTTCCACCACGCCCCACTTTTTGATAGCGCCTACCCAGGCCACTTCTGGGGGTCCTGCTGGGGGGTCCTGCTGGGGCCGCTAGTACATGGCTATCCCCCTTTTTCCTAAGAGAATGGCTAGGGATGCAAAGCGACATTGTAACTTTTCGGTCTTTCTCTTGCGGAACATTCCCAGGGCACATGCCTCTCATGTGGATATGGTCAGAAGATTGACTGTCGCTCGGGGTGTCCGGTGTACCTTATCCCAATTCGCAACATGCACGTGCGGGCTAGAGGTACCTGTAGGGGGTATGTGAGTAGTGATTTGGTACCCAGCATTAGCAGTCTCCAGACGGCTGGAAGGGGTATGCGGCCTTCATCGGTGATTGTTTCCCCTGTATGACGTTCTGCCATCCAATGAGATAACCACTGGAGTTGTGCTGCTAGAAAGTATGCTTCAGATGACGGAGCTCCTAGCCCCCCAGAGTGGTAGGTAATTACGGTGAACTTAAAGCTATCCTATGTTGACCACCCCCCATATCAACATTGTGAGTAGCGTATCTAACTTCCGAAAAACGGAGCGTGGTGGTATTACAGGGAGGTTGGCGAAGTGATAAAGCAGTCTAGGAACCATAATCATCTTTGCTATGGCTACGTGTCCGATGGGGGCCAAGGTCAATGTTTTCCAGAAGTTTTCCGCCGTACGTAATCCCGCCAATGCCTTATGATGATTCCCTTCGTAGAGGTCTTCGGGAGAGTGATATAGTCGTACTCCCAGATATCAAGGAGCCGTGGCACTCCAGTCGATTTGCTGGGTTCCCACTGATATGAATAGAGGGGCTAGATGAGACCTAAGTGGGAATATTGTAGATTTATCCCAATTGACTTTGAGGCCGGAGGCCTCTGCAAAGTCGCGTAGTGTTGCCCATATCAGGGTGAGGTCACTTGTGACATCTTGGACGTAGATCAGGAGGTCATCTCCGTACAGCGATACACAGTGTACTATCTGCTATTGGAATACCCAATGCCTCACCCTTCCGCAGTACGCGTATTCCCAAGGGTTCTACTGCCAGAGCGAACGGGGGAGGGGGTGGGAGGGGCATCCCGTGGCCCAAAGCACACTTTACTAGATAGATTCTCATAAAGATGGGGAAAAAACTATATTTGGCCTGGGTGCACCAAGGAAAATCAATGTTGGCTAAAGAAGGTTATGGTCTACCATATCGAAAGCACTACGTAAATCTGCTAAACAAAGGTATAGGGTACCCCACTCTAGTTTCCCAGTTAGCAACTTCAAATATATACATGGTTCAGTAGTCCCCATCTGCTTTATAAAGCTATACTGTGCTGGAGATAAAATAGATTGTTCTTGTGTCCATTCCCCCAACCTGAATAATACTCATTAATTCACTGATGAACCCAGGAGAGAGTTAAGGTGGACAATTTTAGGGCCTGCTTTGTCACTCTTTTTATAAATGGCTACAATTGTTGGGGCTGCCAGGAAGGTGGGATCTTATTGACGGTAGCTGCATTAAACACTCTAGTGAGGATGGGCACCTAGAGTTCCGTAGCGAATCTAAATAAATCTACCGGTACCTTACCAGGTACAGGGGCCCGCCCCCGACACTGGCATGTAGAGCGAAAGAAACCTCTTCATTAGCAACATCCAGTGGGAAGAATCCCTTTCAATTAATCACAAACCCCATATTCTACACCAAAACTGCTCTGTCTAAACATTTCAGAAAAGTGTGTCACCCAAGCTCCACAAGGAAACATATGTTTGTGATACCTTCATTATTTAAAAACTGTGCATTGACCATATCCCAAAATAACTTAGTGTCCTTAGTTTCTGGAGCAAAAGCCAGTTTGTTCCATGCTTCAACCTGGAGTGTTTCTTCCTACCGGCCAGGGCCTGTTTATATTAGTGGTGAAGAATATTACCAACTGTGGTATTACAAGAGGAGCAACATAAAGCCTGCTTCAGTGACCATGAGGCCTGGGTACAGTTATGGTCAAATCGTCCTCTGTTAATTTACTGTATGGTATTTGGGGAACTCGTCAGATGGGTTTGAATGAAAATAATAATGTGGTTAAAATAATCCATCAGCAAGTTTCGAGAAACATCCTCCTGTAGACAGCAGTTATTTCTGTAGTTTGTCGATACCCTTTTGTGTAACATATAAATGGGATCTATGCCAGACCACTTGATTCATACACCATTGATCTTAATTGGAGTAATATTATTTACTGGGGGTTATGATCACTTAATACTGAGGGGACGATACTAGGAGTAGCACACATAGCACTTGCCGGGTCAGACACTAATACATGGTTAATAATTGTAGATGAGTTTTGTCCTGTAAATGATAGGACTTGCTCCCCATTAACATCACAGCCACATATCAGTAACAGTAATTCATATTTAAAAATGATGGATTTCAATACTTCCCTATTTTAATTATAATAAAGTGAACACACCCCATCCCTACCTGATTGGTAAAGCCACATACACGAGTAGCTGATAGTGTTCAAACCTGAATGTTAAAATCATCTGCCCATAATAATACGAAATTGGAATGGATGGAGCACAACAAAAACCTCAAGACCATGATCGGAGGCTTTAGCCACTCTACTGGGAGTAGCATCAAAGATGTTATTATACAAATTCACCAGTACCAGGTCTCTTCACCCCTTTCTATTCAGCACAGCAATTGGGATTGAGGCCCCATCAATGTAATCTTCATAACATGTGCGAGAGCTAGTTGAAAATAAGAATCTGGAGCCCCTCTACAGAATTATTAATTCAAGAAGTAGAATACAGAGAATCAAGAAACTTGAGTCCACATTTCCCTGCATCGAGGGTTGATGAATATAAAGCATCAATCTATCCCTACTCTAGCTCTAAGGTGACATCCCTACATAAACAGTTTCAATGGAAAGAGAAAAAAAAACGTGCCGGTGCGTGAAGCCTTTCTAAGAAGTCACTCCACCATCAATGGGTCAAGTAGCATAAAGCCACTCACATTAGAAAGAGCTCCTTCTGAGATGCTCTCTCTGGAGGCAAGAAGGAAGTGGGGTCTTTCCCTAATTCCATCCACCAGTTATCCACAAGTAGTATTCCCAATGTGCACCACGCATAACGCCATCAACTCTGGGTACAGTTCTGGATGTACTTTTTCACTGTGTTGCCCATGAGCCTTCTTCGCAGCAAATTGTCCTTGGCTCCCATACCTCCTCCTTGTGAAACCACCTCAGTCTCTATCACCTCCAACCCATGTATTGTAACTTCTTCTCTCCTTGCCTAGTTTACCAAAAACAAAGAATTACTATTCCTAAAGAATGCATCTCCACTTCCAATGGAAATGTGAATAAGAACAGAGGGCCCGATTCACAAAAGTAATCTGACACAAAATCCTAACTTTACGACTGTCAGTATTCACAAAAGGCATTTAAGAGTAGGAAAGTTAGGATTCCTAACTTTAGCCAGAATCTGCAGTGCACATGAAATTCAAATATTGATTCTAAAGCAAGAGGTTTCAGGGACCTGCATTTCAGGCTACAATTTCAACTAATATAAGAATGCCTTACTTTTTAACATTACAGTTCACATAATTATTACAGCATTTCAATTAATACATTTACCTACTAAAAAATATCATTTGTCAAACACATTTAATAAGTGAGTAATGGCAGATTCACAGTATGAATTTCACATGTTATCCTTTTCTGCTAGTTACATTTATTTCCTACATTAACACTTCATGACACTTATCCATGAAGTAAAGCAGTGGCAGCTCCTCGAGGGAGTGTTGCGGGCGGGGGGGGGGGGGTGGGAGGGGCAGGGTGGGGGTAGTGAACTCCGGAATACGGCCGAACGGAGTTGAGTACATAAATTAATAAATAAATCGAAGTACATTGCACGCGTTGCAACACCAAATCGGTGATGCAGCGTGCAATGTAATTTGTTTTATTTATTTACTCAACCCCGTTCGGCCGTATTCCGGAGTTTACTACCCCGCAATCTGCCTAATGCCTCCCCCCCCCACGCCTCCGTAGCACTCAATCAAGGAGCCGCCACTGAAGTAAAGCACAAGACACACAATTGATGGACGAAATGTAGAACAAATCAAAACATTCACCCCCAGTCAAGAGATCTGGGTTAAATCCATCATTCTTTTGCTCACCATGCCACCCCAGTTTAGACCTGGCCATATGCAAATCAGTCTTGATCCTGTGCCTCATGGGAACAGTACAACCCGAACTGCCAAGCCAAGCCAGGTTCTCCCTGGACCAGAAACAAGCATCCTAGGACCGGTTTCGGGTTTCTGAAGTAAAGTACGTCACGTAATTGCGTTATTCAAAATTCTAACACCTCATTTTAACATAATTCGCAAGATTATACGCGGATGAGTTCTACAGATGATGATAATGCTCTCCTTTAAATAAAAATGAGATTTCCGCTCCATCATGTGAGTTGGGGTGAGGAGTTGTAGTTTAGTCGTTTTCACATCTGAGCCCTACAACGTGTTCCTGCAGCAAGAACAGATAACGTAACTCAGATGGAGAAGAATTGAGCTAACATTCAGCCATTTTAACACCTTTGCCTAAAATAGGCCAGACATATTGGCTTGATGTACTGCTGGAGCCCTAAAGCCAGCACAAATTCTATGATGTTAACATTTCATGATAAACACCAGATGCATGATCGGCTATGATGAAATAGTTGCGAGTTTGTTGTTAGGCTGCTTGGGAATCCTCCCGAGAAAATTCGGGGAAGGATTAACCGCCACTGATACAGTCGTGACATCTAGTGGCCATTTCAAGGATGGCATTGACCAAGAGTTTATCGAATCAGTTTCACCCAAAGTCACAACAGGATTGATTATTTGATCGAGTGGAAAGTCACTTCAAATGTGTTACATGAAATAAAAGAAATAACACATTCGCTTCTATTAAACAGCTCTTGGTTTGGCTATTATCTTTATCACGTTTTGATAGTTTTACAGTCTAAGCTATTTTTGACTATACAATTTTGTAAAGGTTGTTTACGAGTATTTTACTGCACCCTCCAAATCTCCAAAAAGGTTTTTGAACTAGAAAGAGAAATGCAAAATTCCCTCTAATTAATTAGTCAGCGACTTTTCATCCCAGCATGCACCTTCTATTCTGTAAACACGAAGCAAATGCTCAAATGAATTCCCCCCACAAGTCCTCATCTGCAGGGTCTCGCAGCACAGCCAAAACCTGGACACTATTAGACTGGAGATAAGGTCGCACAAACAAGAAGAAACAAGTCTAAACACCTAGATCTATCCACCCCTGATCTGAAATGACATCCCCCTATCCATGAGGTCTGCTCCTAACCATGCTTTAATTTAGTATAAAACAAGCCTCTGTAATTAGCACTATATCATGATGCAGTAAAACTGGCCTCATTTACAATAGAATTGCACTGCACTGTGCCGCAAGGAATTATGCAGCACCACGCTGCGTCATTCTAAAGGTTCAGGAATGTGCCAAATTGACAGGAATACTGTGCATTCCTGTTCTGACTCCTGCACCACTGGTGCTATAAAAGCAGCCTAGCACCAACATAGGCACCCTTTGCACATGTTGCTAGGGAGCCAGCAATGTCGGGATAATGGATATTGTGCAGGAAGGGGCACCATTCTGACAAAATCAATCAGTGGAGGCGATTTCCTCCTATGTATGCTGCATCATGCAGCACAAATAGAAAGAGAAAAATAAGGATATTTCTCCTTGTTGCGACCCCTGGGGTGGCGTTAGAACCTGAGGCATTCCCAGCTTTATGATTCCCTCATAAATCCGGGAATGCTTCAGATTCCACGGGTGTTTAAGGGGAACACCCACAGCAACACCCATCGAACGTTGCTTTCATGCAATGTTCTGCGTGAAAGGGGCACATATTTAAAGGGCCATGAAAAGCCACGTAAAGTGGCTTTGCATGGCCTTGCAAATATGCTGCGGCACATTGTACCACTGGGTCATCAAAAAAGTGCCGCTCCAGTGTTGCAAGAGTGGCGCTAGGGCCTCGTAAATGAGGCCCTCAGAAACGAACTACCCTCTAATCACAGTTTATCTATATCTTTGCCTTAAACACTGTAGCGCACTCTGCTACGTTTAACTTAGGTGTGCTCTGTACAAATACCACTTACAAGCATACATACCAACTAATGCTCATAAACCCCAAAAACCGGATAGCTCTGCAAATGCAACAATACATCGTTCATGTTGAAGGATCTACAAACTCTGCAGCCTGAGATAAATCTCAACAGAGAGGCACACTTATCAGGGAAAAGGGAAACCCGGAATCACACTTCTTGAACCTGCTGCAGAACAAACATGTAGCCCACTCTGGGATCTCCAATAAAAGTGACAAAGCTAGAACAGTGGCAACAGATGAAGAGGTATGGGGTTAGCAATCACAGACTAAAGAATGAAACGGGTACACAGAAAAACTTTGAAAACAGAGTAACACCACATTTTCCAATAAAGGCACATTGGACTTCTGGAAAATTAGATATACTTTCTTGTACTCTGCTCCCATTATGTGGAAGCACTACTTTTATTATACTGAATTTGCCTACGAGATAAGCTTATTTTACAAAGCTTGAAAATGAGTATTTATTTTCAAACTGCAAAAGGAAATTTCAAAGCAAACCGAAAAAGAACCAGAATACTTGTTTGCTTGGGGCTCAATATAAGAAAGAAAAAAAATATTGTTTCTGGAATAAAATTCTCTCTCTCTCTACCATACACAATAAGAATATTGCAAGTCATCAAGGAGTGTCATGACCCTAGATTGAATGAGGCTGCAGGTTGAGTTCCTTTATACGTTCAAGGAACTCCAACATACCTCAGAAGATATTTTATTCCACATAATACATGATCACACAGTCACTCTTATTTTCTCCCCTCAAAAGATTAAATCCTTTGCCTCTTTCCCTTTCTTATGAAAAAGATAATAGGGTTGCTGATGCAATGCCCATTAAAATGCCAAATCCAGGTAAACCCAGGTTAATTCTTTCTACAAATGAGTAAGGGCCACATATGTTCCCAACGAGGTAGATCCCTACTCTTTCAGTAGGCATGTCCACAATTAGCACTGTTAGGAAGGATGCTCTTTGGGTCTCTGTCGATGTAACATGTAGGCACATCACAGAGCTGTCGCACCACTCCATTTCGCTATCCATAAAGGCCAATAAATAGAATATTACAGTTTCTTCTCAATCTTTCTACTTATAAGTGCTCTGCGAAAGAGCGCCCACCCAGCAATTGGAGAAAAAGACCTCAGTGTCAATGCAGCAACCAGCTGGCAGCAATGCATTAGAGCTGTGATTCACTTCCAGGGTAGGCCATCATCGCAATATAGATTCTGCAGCAAAGCTGTGTCAAAGCTCCACTCAACCTCTAGTTACCTTACTTTGATATCCAGCTGTCAAAAGAATGGCAAGATCCCTTAAGTATGAAACTTAAGTTCACTGTCCTAGGTCTCTGAATACCCATTAATCCTCGGCTACGTAAGTACTTTTGTGCTCTAATGAGCTGATTTCTTCCCTGCGAGTCACCAAACTTTCGAACCGCTTCAGCCTATGGAGTTTTCATTAAGGATATTTCCAGACAACTGTTTGTAGGTTGATCACTACTCCCCCTATCTTAGAATTAATTGCCAATAATTTAGTTTTTCTTGTACAGTTTGTGACTTGTCTTCTGAAAATTGATTTTTTGGTTTGTACCAGCCATATAAAGCTAACCTCAAGCCAGTCTGAGGGCATTGTTTCTAGTTCTAACACTCATCTCTGATAACTGTTGTCCAAGATATGTATCCAGGTCCAGCAGCAGTTTTGGAAAATAGGGACATTTGGTCAAGATTCTTATTTTAGTTACACAGATGATTGCAGTGACTAGGCCCACTGATTTTCAATGAAACCTCATCAGGTTCACATACATACTGAATAATTTTAGGGAGTTATAACCATTGGACTGACCTGATGAAGAATCCAAAGAAGGGAGTATTAATCAACTGTAACAACTGGTATGGAATTACCCTTCTTTCAGTTCTGAACACATTCCTGGCAAAAATCATTATACAGTGCTTTTCTGGTGCTGTGGGAAGTAGTTAATGAAAGAACGGGCTAGGTTCCACAATGGCTGTGGATGTGTCGATGAGATCCTTACACTAAGGAACATCATAGACCAGTGCATAGAGTACCAGAGGCACTATACATCATCTTCATTGATTTTAGGAAAGTATTTGACAGTATCCACCATGACAGCGTAAGGCGTATACTGAGAGCCTATTGCATACAGCGATTCAAAAAGGGGGGTGGTGATGGACAGAGTATCTGAATTAAGCAGAACACTCCTACCCAGTCAAAAGATCAGGGCTTGATCCATCACCGTTTTTTAGCTCACTGCACCATCCCAGCTCAGAACCTGGCTACATGCAAATTAGTCTGACCCTGGCCCAGTGCATCATGGGAACAGGGCAGACCAAACTACCAAGCCAATTCTTTACTGGTCCCCGGTAGCTTGTCTCCTTTCTGGTGAAGAATTGGCTTGGTAGTTTGGTCTGCCCTGTTCCCATGATGCACTGGGCCAGGGACAGACTAATTTGCATATAGCCAGGTTCTGAGCTGGGATGGGGCAGTGAGATAAATAACGGTGATGGATCAAGCCCTGATCTTTGGACTGGGTAAGAGTGGTCTGCTTAATTCAGACACTCTGTTCATCACCACCCCCTTTTCTGTATCGTTTTTGGCCACTATAGGTGTGGCAGGGTATACTCAGACATGAGTCCCTTTCTCACTGCTCCATCAGGATTCAAGCAAGCCGGGCCGAAGAGGCTGAAATGCCAGAAACCGGTCCCCGGTAGCTTGTCTCCTTTCTGGTGAAGAATTGGCTTGGTAGTTTGGTCTGCCCTGTTCCCATGATGCACTGGGCCAGGGACAGACTAATTTGCATATAGCCAGGTTCTGAGCTGGGATGGGGCAGTGAGATAAATAACGGTGATGGATCAAGCCCTGATCTTTGGACTGGGTAAGAGTGGTCTGCTTAATTCAGACACTCTGTTCATCACCACCCCCTTTTCTGTATAGTTTTTGGCCACTATAGGTGTGGCAGGGTATACTCAGACATGAGTCCCTTTCTCACTGCTCCATCAGGATTCAAGCAAGCCGGGCCGAAGAGGCTGAAATGCCAGAAACCGGTCCCCGGTAGCTTGTCTCCTTTCTGGTGAAGAATTGGCTTGGTAGTTTGGTCTGCCCTGTTCCCATGATGCACTGGGCCAGGGACAGACTAATTTGCATATAGCCAGGTTCTGAGCTGGGATGGGGCAGTGAGATAAATAACGGTGATGGATCAAGCCCTGATCTTTGGACTGGGTAAGAGTGGTCTGCTTAATTCAGACACTCTGTTCATCACCACCCCCTTTTCTGTATCGTTTTTGGCCACTATAGGTGTGGCAGGGTATACTCAGACATGAGTCCCTTTCTCACTGCTCCATCAGGATTCAAGCAAGCCGGGCCGAAGAGGCTGAAATGCCAGAAACCGGTCCCCGGTAGCTTGTCTCCTTTCTGGTGAAGAATTGGCTTGGTAGTTTGGTCTGCCCTGTTCCCATGATGCACTGGGCCAGGGACAGACTAATTTGCATACAGCCAGGTTCTGAGCTGGGATGGGGCAGTGAGATAAATAACGGTGATGGATCAAGCCCTGATCTTTGGACTGGGTAAGAGTGGTCTGCTTAATTCAGACACTCTGTTCATCACCACCCCCTTTTCTGTATCGTATTGCATACAGCAGCAGATAGTTCTCCTCATGAAGAACTTGTACGATAACTTTACGTGCAAGAAGGGAGATAGTGAGTAAAACCTTGAAATTGGGACCAGTGTGAGATGGTATTGAGTGATGTAAACATTGCTTTTCAACCCAGTCATCGACTGAGCCAGAGGTATCAGATGAAACGTATTCTCTCCACTGGAGACCCCCGTCTATGAGGATGACCTAGTCTTGCTCTCTCACGCTTACCTGTATATGCAGGAAAAGACATCTTGTCTAGTCATTTATGCACAGCAATTGCACCTGAGGCTCAACAGGATGAAATCAGAAGTCTGGCACTCAGCATCCCAAACCCTTCACCAATCAAGGTGGATGGAGAGGGTGTAGTCATGAATGAATAATTCACCTACCTGGCAGTACTATCAGATATGATGAAGAGGCAGGCAGTGATCTCACAAGCAGACTGTACAAGGCGAGGAACGCATTCAGGATGTTGAGCAATATGTGAAGGTCATCTCAGAACAGCACCAACACCCATCAGAGACTTTTACAGAGCTGTGTTCTGTCCACACACTCGTGTGGATCATAATGCTGATGGGTGACAAAAAGCAACATGACCAAACTGTCAGCCTTCAATACCAGAAGCCTGAAAAGAGTCTTGCACATTTTCTAGCCGCGAATGATCTCCAACCAGCAACTGCTCCCCAGATGCAAGCAACAGAGCATGGAGTGGACACTGTGGAGTTCATTTTATTTCGGGGTTCCATTTTGTGACACTCAATACTACAGAATGTGTCAAAGTTACTGCCCTGTTTTTTTCTGTTTCTGTACTTTTCAAGGAATTTGAGCTGGACATTTACCATTGACTTATTACACCACACTTGTTTATGAAGTTCTGAACTTTAGCTGTAACCACAAGGCCTTGAGAAATGACCAAGTCACAAAGGTATGTGACAAGCTATTGCTATGCCTCATGCACATTTGCTTTAGCTTGATGCATATATATGGGCTCTTATTAAATACAGGTTAATGATTGGATAAATGTTTGGATAGCACCTACACTGGGGAATGCCCCATTGGCTGTGTATATTTGTGCAACTACTCTATAATCTATAAAAACCATATGCAACTTCTATATTTTGGACTCATGTTTACACTCGCACCTGGCCTCTCCCAGCTGCTGAATAATAAGATACGTTAGAAATCTAACTGCCTCATGCCTTTAATAATTTCAGACTTCCAATTAGGGCACGCAATTAGGAGAGAACAAGACTCTGTCATAAGAACAGCTCTCCACTGGACCCCAGAAGGCACAAGGAAGAGAGGCAGGCCAAAGTACACCTGGATGCAGCCGCGGCCCTTGCAGATAAGAGTGGTGGGGCCAGGTGGGGGGTGGGGGTGGCGGGATTTTGAAGGACGATGACGAGGGAAAATGAATTATTCATTTAATTTTCCCTCGTCATCATCTGTCAAAATAACTCCCCCCCCCCCCTCACCTGGCCCCACAGCTCTTACCTTTCTGCGTGCAGCTGCTGCCTGGATGTGAACTGTGGAAGCAGAAATTAAGACCCTGAACCACAGTTGAGGCACAGAATGGAAACTTGCCGAAGACAGACAAAAGTGAATGCCCTTCGTTGCTTCCTTATATGCCAGTAGTCATAACAGACCGTAAGTGAGTAAGTAAGTAAGGGGCATATTATCAAGACAGGTGATAAAATTATCGCAGTTTTAGTGGCAGAAAACTGCTGATAAAACGGCGATAATGGGCTTGATAATATGCTCAATGGAATTCCAAATAAAGCCCATGTTAATTGTGAAGGATATCTAACATGGGCTTCAATTGGAATTCCATAGAGCATGTTATCAAGCCCATTATCGCCGTTTTAGCAGCAGTTTTCTGCCGCTAAAACAGCGAACATTTTATTGCCTGTCTTGATAATATGGCCCCCCGGTGAGTAAGTAAGTCATTTAGTAAGTAATGAAGTAAATGGATGGATTGTATGTAAAATGAGCTGCAACTCCTTTAATCTTCAACTTTGAGTACCACTTATAGTGAAATAGCTGTAAAATGTGAAAAAACTATATCAGCAACCAATAACGACAATGGTCTTGTTCAAGCCCCTTGATTGGCACCTCAAGCCTTTTCTGGCATATGCTCTTTTTTGAGTGAAAGATTCTCCCATTACCCTCCTTTCAGAACGTTTTGTCTGTCTGGCAGTCTTCTTAAGTAAATACTTGAATTCAGACGAAAACTGGAAGAAAATGTTTTCCATTTTGGTAGTCTACCTTTGGAATAACGTTACTTTCTGGTCATGACCAACAGCGGTGGCTATGACTTGCCAATTTTGTTTATGAGATAGCGCATGTGCATTATTAAATATGCCCCCATGTTGTGTTGCAATTTAATTATGTTGAGGGCAAAAAAGGCACTTACCCGCTCCATTGTAATTATGAAATCCATGGGACCACCACAGATCAGTTTACTTTTCACCGAAAAATTTAGGTTTCTAAAAATAGCCAAGATTTCTGGGTTAAACTTTGGGGCAAAATGAGGGATTACTGGGATGACCAAAGTCGGAATAACTGAATTCCCTGGTAATTCCTAATGCGTTTTTGGATCTTTATGATCCAACTCATAATGTAGCTGGAATCTCCCCATCCTGGGGAGACTGAATATTGGTAACTTAAGTACCGGTACTGTGGGTATCTGTAATTATGTGGTGCACAAATAAGGGCCTATTTCCTGGGCCACTTGCAATGAGGGACAGCATCTTAATTTCTTCTAAATGGTCCATGTGTAGAGCCAATCAATTATGCAAATGCTCTCAATACCATAAAAACATAATGTAATTCACAAGATCATAATATCACGTACTATGACATATATGCCATATGGCATATATGTCATATATGGGGAGAGGGTGTATCCTTACAGCTAGAGCGGTCGACCTCGAAGCTGGGGAACTGGGTGCGAGTCTCGGCACCGATTCTCAACATCCTGTGATTCTGGCCAACTTAATCTTCCCGTGCCTAACAAAAATGAATATGTCCTACTGTAACGAAACTGGTGCTCATGTAAAGTGCTCTGATACCCGATTCGGGTCTCGTGTTTTCAATATTGTGACACAGCAGCAACCCATTAATATTACTGCAAATAATTTCTGTGACACCCTCCCATTTCTCATATGTGAAGTCCTATTGTGAGCTAAAATAAACTATTTTTACTGGACTTTGCATGAAAAATGAACATTTCTCCGCAAAATATCTGTAATAGACTCTCACACATCACCCACATTAAAAACAAGTTAAAAGAAAATGGTATTTAAAATAATCTGTATTCAAGTTTATTAGGGCAAGACTCTGCAGAAAAGAGCCGGCTGTACCAGAACCCCCCTCCCCCCTCCCCTTGAAAGTCTTGGGCCCTGGGCCAGAGCCCACTCTGCTCATGCCTTAAAACTTTTCTGGTACTATACTCCTCTGCCTTCTCCCTAACCGTCTCTATTCATCTCTACCTCACTCTAAAACCTTACCTATTTCTCTACCTATTGTCTCTATCTACATCTTCATGTTTTTAACTCTCTTTATTTTCCTTTTGGCTATTCCACCTTTCTCTGTTTACTTTACGTTTCTCCCTACTTTACATATCTTTCTGCATCATCTCTGTCTCTGCATTCTTCTCCCTCCACTTTACATATCTTGTTATGTTTCTGTTCAACTTCTGTACCCTTTACCTTTTCTCTTACTCAGCAGGGTCACAGGCCAAGACAGAGAAAGACAAATTAGGAGAAAGCACCTAGTTTTCAGGTCTCGCCTACGCAGCACTTGTGCTGTCTCTTCAGGACATGCTGTATTCAGGTATGGACTAGAAGCTCTGCCCATCTTTTCAATTGTCTCCTGTTACTGTCCTTTCTAAATGATTGCTTTTGATTCATCAGTAGGCTTACTAGTTCATCCTTATTACTGCCTTTTTTACTTTTGTAACCTCTGAGGACTGGCCCTTTTATTTGTGTTGTTACTCGAGATGTTTTTATTACAGACTGTGAGCACTATTTTCTTAAAGGACTTTCTTCTACCAGCTGTTGCAGGCAGGACATGCTCTCCCACAACCATTTTTTAAAAACCAGCCTTGTTTCACCGCTTTTAAACACTCAGATGAAGTGGGCCATCGTTTAAGGAAAACTTTTTTTCTTTCAGAATACGCTTTATCTTTAACATGGTGCACTCACGTGTTTCTGTTGTTGTGCGCTCTGCACCAAAACATTATTTTTTCATTCATGCAGGCCTCCGCATATTCACCCTTTTACATTAACAGCAGGGGCGCACAGTCAACAATGGTGACCGCAGCCCCCTCCTGCCCCTGGGTGCTGCGATTTATGTTTCAGCGCGGTGCCTGCTTTTACATTAACACAGGCAAACAGTCAACCTTCTGCCCGCAGCGTGCCTTTCTATATGCCAGCTCGCCATATGATACTCCATGCCCCGCTTTTACTTTAATGGCGTCCGCGCCCCTTTCTTTAGACGCAGCTCATCTAAAGAAAGGTGCGTGGCCATCATTAAAGTGAAAGCGCCCCATGGGACGCTATTATAAAAAAAACATTTTTTTGTCAAGTTGACAAACAAATGCTTTTTTAGGGCTCGCCCCTTTCCTATTCCGCAGGAATAGGAAAAAGAGCCCTAATGCAGCTAAACCACTTCTTAAGGCCAAGGGCTCTCGCCAGCCAAGGGCTCTCACCAAAAGCGGATTTTGGGAAGTGCACGCCTCATGCACGAGCTTGCCTGAGCCTTCTGCCTATCAGCCTGCCAGTTCTCCTCCCCTAATTATTCACTTCACTTATTCACGGCCGCAGGCCGTGACTTTGGCTCTTCAAAGGCTCTGCTCCCCGCCCCCCGCCTGCACTTCACGGCCGCCAGGCAGTGCCCCTGTCGCCTTAATCTCCCTGTGACTCCCCCCTCACCTCTCCCACTCCACTGCTTCAGGCCCCCACCATTTGCTCAGGACATTGCTTGTTTTATTTGCTTTCTCTCGTTTTTTTGTGAAATCTTGCGTTGTTTATAAATACATAAACAACATGCTTTAGGCGTCTTCTTTTGTCCTCAACACTAACACATAAGTTACCCTGGTGCCTCGCCACATGTCCAATTGCTCTTTTTCTGGTAACACCACGCGCACAATAATTGAGTTAGGCTGGCGCCCATTGCTACAAAAGAAGTGCTTCTATGGAAGGCCTTCTCCTCTGCATCCGTAATGGAATTTTGCATATAAAGTTGCCTTTAACCTTTCTGCTCTATATGTTGTTAGGAGCATTTTGTGCTAAATTGCAAGCACAGCATGCATGTGGTCTTAAAAAACACATGTGCATAATGTGCACTCAGTTAATTTGCCGTTATCACAGCATATTAAAAAACACGTGCGTAATGTGCACGCAGTTCATTTGCCGTACCAGTGCTATAAAACTATTTACAAAAATGCCGTACTGCTTATTTGTATAACCAATATGACGCAATGATATGCTAATCCAGTCCTGACGCTCAGCCACATTTCAAATTAAACGCGCAATTTTTCAGATGTACATTTTCGATGCTTAAAATTGCATTAGCTAAAGTTGCGATCTAGCTTGCGGTTCGCATTGTTAATAGCATTTTGCCCTTAAAGTTACCTCACCCTTCAGCTTTAGCTGTTTTAAAATACATCAACGCGGTCAATGTTGTGCGTCCAGCTAGCGCCATATAGATGATTTGTTTCTCTTTCTCAGCGCCTCAAAACATAGCAGTTAAATTGCTATGGCCTGACACATTTCTAATATTTGCCCTTCTTGGTAACAACTCATGCAGAATGCTTATGTTAGCCTGACGCCCATTGCTACACAAAAACTGCTTCTGTGCCAGGCCTTGTGCTTTGGCGTACATGCGTTATTAAGCATTTTTACAAATTTGGTTGAAAATATATGGACGCAGACAATGTTCTGTGAACGCGCACTTTTTCAGCTGTACATTTTTGATGATTAAAATTGCATTAGCTAAAGTTGCCTTCTACCTATGTAAGCTAGCTGCCGTTTTGCACTTTTCGGCTTTAGCTGGTTTAAAATACATTGACTAAATGTACGATCTAGCTATGTATGCAGCTTTGCTAGCGTGTTTGCAGTCTTTTGCTTTAGTTATTTGAAATAGATCAAGGCAGACAATGTGGCATGTACAACTAACGCCATATTGGTAATTTATTTCCTTCCTGCTAGCACCTCAACACTAACAGTTAAGTTACCCTTGCACCTCGCCACATGTCCCATTTGTTCCTATCCTTGTAACACCTAGCACACGATAATTGAGTTAGGCTGGCTTCCATTGCTACAAAAGAAGTGCTTCTATATAACGTCTTCTTCTCTGCATCGGTAATGGCAGTTTGCATATAAAGTTGCCTTTAAGCCTTCTGCTTTATATGTTGTTAAAAGCATTTTGTGCTAAATTACTAGCGCAGCATGCATGTGGTATTAAAAAACACATGTGCGTAATATACACGCAGTTCGTTTGCCGTTATTTGTGCATTATCAACCATAAAATTAATGCCGTAATGCTTATTTGTATGCCAATTATGCTGCAATAATCTACTAGTTATCCGTTTCTTAGCATTTTATATGTAGCTTTTCTGTGGTGAGCCCTATAGTTTGCATTGTTAATAGCATTTTGTCTATAAAGTTGCCTCACCCTTCAGCTTTAGCTCTTTTTAAATACATCGAGACAGTCAATGTGGCGCGTCCAGCTAGCACCATATTGGTGATTTATTTCCCTTTCCTAGCGCTTCAGAAACATTTGTATATAAAGTTGCCTTTAACCCTTTCGCTCTATATGTTAGGAGCATGTTGTGCTAAATTGCTAGCACAGCATGCGTGTGGTATTAAAAACACATGTGCGCAATGTGCACGCAGTTCATTTGCCGTTATCACACCATATTAAAAAACACATGTGTGTAATGTGCAAGCAGTTCATTTGCCGTTACTAGTGCATTATAAAACTATGAAAATAAATGCCGTACTGCTTATTTGTATACCCAACATGACGCAATGATATACTAATCCAGCCCTGACGCTGAGCCACATTTCAAATTTGTTACCTTCGTGGTAAAACGTCACGCACAATAATAGTTAGCCTGCGCCTATTGCTATAGAAGAAGTGCTTTTATGGCTCCACACCACCGCTCAACTCCACATCACCGCTCAACTCCACTCCACCGCTCAACTCCACACCACCGCTCAACTCCACACCACCGCTCAACTTCACATCACCGCTCAATTCCACATCACCGCTCAACTCCACATCACCGCTCAACTCCACACCACCGCTCAACTTCACACCACCGCTCAACTCCACACCACCGCTCAACTCCACACCACCGCTCAACTCCACACCACCGCGCAACTCCACACCACCGCTCAACTCCACACCACCGCTCAACTCCACACCACAGCTCAACTCCACACCACCGCTCAATTCTACACCACCGCTCAACTCCACACCACCGCTCAACTCCACACCACCGCTCAACTCCACACCACCGTTCAACTCCACATCACCGCTCAACTCCACACCACCGCTCAACTCCACACCACCGCTCAACTCCCCACCACAGCTCAATTCCACACCACCGCTCAACTCCACACCACCGCTCAACTCCACACCACCGCTCAACTCCACACCCCCGCTCAACTCCACACCACCGCTCAACTCCACACCACCGCTCCATCCATCCATCCCCCCTCCATCCATCCCCCCACTCCATCCATCCATCCCCGCACTCCACCCATCCATCCCCGCACTCCATCCATCCATCCCCGCACTCCATCCATCCATCCATTCCCCCGACTCCATCCATCCCTTCCCACCCCACACTCCATCCCTCCCCCGCCCCACACTCCATCCCTCCCCTGCCCCACACTCCATCCCTCCCCCGCCCCACACTTCATCCCTCCCCCGCCCCACACTCCATCCCTCCCCCGCCCCACACTCCATGCCCTGCCCCACACTCCATCCCCTGCCCCACACTACATCACTCGCCCACACTCCATCCCTCGCCCACACTCCATCCCTTGCCCTCTTGCCCTGCCTCTCTCTCACCCTGCCTCTATCTCTCGCCCTCCCTCTATCTATCTTTCGCCCTCCCTCTATCTATCTTTCGCCCTCACTCTATCTATCTATCTATCGCCCTCACTATCCATCGCATCACCACAGCATCACTCAGGGGCACCACAACATCACTATGCACTACTAGAGCATCACTGAACGCCACAGCATCACTCATCGCCGCCACAACATCAGTCAGAGCCACCACAGCATCAATCTGTGCAACCATTCAACAACTGATTCAAATATGTTCTCTCAATGTTTAAAACTTTATTACAAATGTCAAAAACATTTTTTAATATTTCACTTCCGTTCTTGTATTTTCATCACAATAAAATACACTAAACATAATCTTCCAAAAAGTTATTTGCAAAAGTTTAAGCTATTGCCATTATAAATTACAATAACTTTTATTTAAGTATTAAATATTTAAAAAAATACAACCCATTGTTATTTTTAATAGTAATACATCTAAGTCATGTAAATACAACACATATTGCATTACAAATGCTATAGGTGTCACGTTTGCAAAAGTTAACACTATTGGCATTGTAAATGACAAAGTTATTAATTTAGCTATTTTTAAAACAAAAACATGAATAAAAAATGTGTCATTTACCATACTAATACCTCTAACTTTACTAATGCGAGCCCTATTGCATTGCAAATGCTTGTTTTCTTTTAAAAGCACCCCATGCGGAGCTTTTACCTCAATGAAGGCCGGGCCCCTTTCTTTAGACACAGCTCATCTAAGCAAAGGTGCACAGCCGCCATTAAAGGGAAAGCGTGACATGGGGTGCTTCTACAAAAAAAAGCACACCATGCCGCGGTTTTACTTTAATGGTGGCCGTGCACCTTACTTCAGATGAGCCGCATCTAAAGAAAGGGGTACGGCTGCCATTAAAGTAAAAGCGGGGCATGGAGCGTAATACGGCGAGCCCCATGTGCTGCTTTGACATTGCGGCCACATAGTTCTACACCCAATAAATAAATATTTTCACAATTAACCACTCAGTCCTGGGCTAAATCGTCTGCACCCCGGAACTGCTTTCCGTGCAACACAAGGCATGGAAGCACCGACGGAAGAAAAACTTGGTGTAGGAGAACAAACGTTAACAAGCATTTGCAATGCAATAGGTCTCGCATTCGCGAGAGTTTGGGATATTGGCACTGTAAATGACAATTCCTTTTATTTATGTATTGGTTTTCAAAACAAATAAATAAAAGGCATTGCCATTTACAATGCCAATAGCTTAAACTCTTGCAGATGCAAGACCTATTGCATTGCAAATGCTTGTTAACTAATGGAATGGTGGTAATCCTCAAAGCAGTGCTTTAATTTTCACGGTTGCAGCAAGAATGCCAGTACTGAAGTTTGATGTGATCTCGAAGGATCTGGTGCACAGTGGCAACAATAGACGGTTGATGCCAGGGCAGTTTGCGAGGGACATTTGATTTAAGAACTGGCACGAGGTGCAGAATTTTATAGTCAACCGTCTTCTCTTCATATTCTTACTAAAGGTTGATGTGTTTCTCATCAAAAATATTCACAACTAAAGCTACAATTTTAAGTGCTATGTGCATATGTCTTATTTTAATATTAAGCACTGTTCCACTAACCGTCTAACAAGGCACCCCTTGCATGTTTTGCTTTCAATGGGAGTACCAAGCTGGTTAGACACTGAATTCTACTTAAAATGTTCCAAGTAAAATAATCTAATATCAAGTTCAGAAAAAACGTAATACATGAATGTTCAAGTTTTCTTCTTATATTATTTGACCTGCGGACACTAGGCGGTATTTTAACTCAGGGCAGTTTTTGTATGCCCTGGTTTCTGAGGGGTTACCATATATTCCTTTTTGTTTAGCATCACAAGGGCTTAAATGAGTCAAAAATGTGTAATAAATTTAAAGTCGTTCAAAACAGCCAGCCCCAAAATGCATCTTACCCAGGGCACCCACATCCTAAAATGTCAGGTTCAGGCCTTCTAGCAGGGATGCACTATGCTACACTAGCCGTGCATGAGAAGATATGTTCTACCTCTCCGTCTGTCAGCTTACTTTCTCTCCGGTTTTTGCGAAACAAACTTTCTAGAACTTGGTTGCATTTGTTTTCTGTTCTGTTGCCAGGATACAAACAGTGCTTATATCACTTTATGGTTTCTAATAAAATAACACTCTTTGGAGATCTTCGATTGTCTTTCTCTCGATCTTTACGATTTTTCAAGAAATAGTTTTTGAATGTGTGGATTCTTAATACATTTATCACTGTAATCTGTTTAAACTAGCACTTTATCGTTATCAAATTGTTCAGATTTCTGACCACTAGATGGCACGGCGGAGTCACATATAAATATATTTTTCAGTCCCTGTGTTAATTTTCCAGTAAAAGTATTTATTTTTCATCATGGCATGTTATCAAATACTGATACTTATAAAACAATACATTTATTTAGAAATTCGACTATTGCTTTCTTCATTACCAGCTAAAACACTACAACCTTTTCTTTTATATTTAATATTTTGTTGTGAATTGACCCGTGGATTAACATTTACAAACATTCATAACATATACATTTTAAAAATATTACAATAAATACATCCGGTCTTTTGGCTTCTTCACTTACAGTGCGCCAACCTAACATGCTGACGTTCTTCGCTGGCTAAAAAGTGGTCTCCAGTGGAACAAGGGGGGTTTGTTTGGCCAGATATTGTGGACCGTCTCTTTTTACTCAATGAAGCGAATTCAAATGTGATCCTTTCTCAGACTGACAATCATTGTAGTGATTTCCTAGCCAACAATACATGGTCAGAAGTGAACCCTGTAGGAATGCAACCACCCTGACTGTCGAACCCAGGGCCCTCTTCAGGGGCTGAAGTGAAGTTGGGGAGGTGAGAGCGCAGAAAGTTGGAAGCAGGGCTTTAAGTGGGATGAACAAACTGGGGGGTCTCTGAAAGGGGCGTGACCGATGTAATTAAGGGCGTGGCTTAAAAACACATAAGTTAAAAAACTGTGTGTCAAGTGTCAAGGTCAAGTGTTTCTACAAGCTTGAGATATGATGTATACGAAGAAGGAGTCACTGAAGACGGGTGAAGGAATATGGCCTAACTTTAGTACTATGAGCCTGTGATACTGAGTCTACCTTTGATTGCTCTGATATAATTGCTACTGAATGGCTTTTTGTATTATCAATAAAAGAAATACAATTTAAAAAATATGAATTTTAGGGGGTGAAGTTTGGGGAACATTTTATCCGTTGTTGCACCCCAACTCGATCACTCTGGAGATCGATGGCAATATAGGATATTTGTGTTGCTTCATATTGCTAATAAAATTCTACTTTGACACATAAGAGAAGACATTTGGGTCAGGTTATCGGGACCCCCCTGGGGTGTACGGGAGATTTCTGACTCTTAGTTGTGGAGTGTTTGGAAAGAAGATTCATTTTGGTAGATAGTTGTACAAGATAATTTTTTTAGGGATAGGTCCAACAGTTTTGTGTGTGAAATATCTCGTGGGGTATTTGGATCAGAATGTGGGCACCTTTTGAGGCCAATACCTCAGTTCCCAATCACACTCATTCGCAGTTCCCATTTGTGAATACTGTGCATTTAATAAATAATTAACTGATGATGATGTGCAGGGTTATAGGGGCATATTATCAAGGAGGTTTATCTCCGCTTGTTTGGCTTTAAAAGCCAAGAAAGCGGAGATAAAATTATCTCCCTATTACCTAGCTGTCGTTAACACCAGTTAGCGACAGCTAGTATGAGATAGCGACCATCTTGGGCCCCACTTTGCATGTCAGTGATATTTATCACTAATGACATGCAAAGTGGGCGTGCCAAGATGTTAGCGGCTTGAAACAGTCGCTAACATCGCTATCTCCTATTACCAACTTTTGGAGATATTCGCACTAAGCGCGAATATCTCCAAAAGCTAACACCTGCCCTGAGCAGTTCTTAGCCATGTTATCCAATGGGAGGTGGATAACATGGCTAAGAGCATTAGCTCGGTAATGCATGAATATCGCTGACTTTCAGCGATATTCATGCATTGCGGCCGTTTTTTATCGCATTTGCGATAAACCTTGGTAATACCAAGGTTTATCTGTGATAAAAATCGCCGCAGCTCAGCGGTAAAATTTTGTCTCTAACCAAGCAATAGCGATAATTATCGCTATTGTTTGGTAATATGCCCCCCAGTTCTTAGGGGCTTATTTATGAGCCCTTGCGTCACTTTTGCTCCGCCGGTGCGTCCCTTTTTGTGACGCACCAGCAGGGTAAAAATGCGTCATGTTGCGTCATATTTACAAAGTGACGCATCTAGGTAGATGTGCCACTTTGTAAACCCCTGTGCCACATTGTACCTGCGCCAGGTATAATGTATGCCGGGTGGGCTTTCTGACGCAAGTAAGCCGCGTAGAAGTGACGCAGTGAAATGTCATTCTATGAGATTTCACTGCATCATTTCTAGGGCGTTAATGCATCATTATCTTACGCTTGCCTCACAGCAGGCATAAGACTGATGCAGGCATATTTGAAATGGGACTTGCCCATGTCAAATGACCCATTGTTGAAGTTGCGTCACTTTTGCGACCCACTCCAGCAATGCGTAATTTTTGCGTCGACAGATACGTCAGAAATACTGATTTATCTGTAACTCCTTGCAACATGATGCATCATACTGTAAATATGACGCATCCATCATGTCTCAAGGAGGGTGCAATGAAAAGTGACGCATCGCTGTTTTCACGCAGTGATGTGTCACTTTTGGTAAATGAGGCCCTTAATGTCTCTAGCAGCACCACTTTTAAAGTCACTGTGTGGGCTCTCTGCACGGCATACGCATTGCTGCCTTGTTGTAAGAGATGTTTCCGGATTTGAGCCCAATATCACGTTGTTCTTTCTGATCGTGACAGCTTCTCCTTCTTTAGCACTGCTGCATGCTCGAAGGGCTTATGTAGAAGATCCAGATGAGAAAATATGCATTAAAATACCTTTTCACACAGTGACTGCAGATGATCATTACCACACTGCTAGATACCTTGTTACATTTTCCTAGATCTCCTTTACAAACATTGTAAAGAACGGCCTGTTTAGGAAAAATGGTATGCATTATGCTAGTTTTTATATTGCAGGCCATGAAACACGCTAGAATCTTCCTTTCCCAAAGTGCATTTCGTTGCAAAGGGCACGCAATAGATTCATACATTTTTCATTTCTTGGGTGATGTCTTAACCCTATTGGGCCTGTTCTGTTTTACAATACTTTGTCAGGTTTTAACTGGCCGATTTCTCTCAGTATATTTATGAGTTCTGAGAGCAATATTAAATGCTAGTTCTCAGGGTTTAATGGATGATGGGAGTGGTTAGGCAGAGAGACACCTGGGAGTCATTTGATGAACCTTTAAACAGCTTTTATGTAAAAATACCGATGTTTATTATCTGTCTGAGGAGGCTTATGTGGAACACTTTTTAAACCATTAGATGTATTTCCCTCCTCCTCTGGGACCCAGATTACGCAGAGGTCCTCAACCACTCTCCCAATGTACAGATCGAGGTGGTATTCTGTAAACATGCCAAAACCAGAGAATGCTTTTAAAAGTCTGCGATGAGCTAACACAGTCTGTACTTAATATGTTCTAGCCACAGTTACTAGTTGACATATTTTAAAGCATATGTTGCATAAGTACTCTGTAAAACACTTGAACAGAAGGAAGAGACAAGCTGAAAGGAGTGTGGCAAAGGTCGAAAGCACGAGTGAACAGTAACATATAAGACCAAGAAAAAGAGCAGGGAGTGGGAGAGAGCGGAGGAAAGAAGCATGAGGTAGCATCAGGTCGAGGCAGGCTTGATATCTGGGAACCCTCGACCTTGCAAAAAGGGAACAATGGGGTATATTCTCAAGGAGCCATCGCTGAGTTAACGTCACTTCATCGCCGCCAAAGTAACGATAAAGTTACCACCCCAATCACATGCTGGTGCAAGCAGCCTATATCACCAGTTTTCTAGCGAGAGCCTCCTTAAAAAACATCGCCGCGGATAACACCGGCAACTATCACTAATGAGATGCAGTGTAGGAGTTCATGGCAAAAAGCAGCGACAATACCACTCCGCAAAGCTCTCAATGACCAGCCACATCGGCGATACTACCACAAAACATGCAATAAGGTGCATCAGCAGCAGGAAATTAACACCTGCTGTGACCTGGTGTAAAGTCGGCCGGCAGCCGGCAGCCGGCAGCCGGCACCCGGCACCCCAAAAGGGAGCCCAGCCCAGACCCAAACCTGAAGAACAACAGATGCCATGGAGCTACTCATCATTCAGCTCAGAGCTCCAACAGGCCCACAAAACCCACCTCCACCACCCCCAGGCCCACCACCACCACCCAGACCCCCTCCGCACTACCCCCGGACCACCACAGAGGCAGCGCAGACACAGACCGCAAACCTTGCGAAAACGTACCAGCCTCACAGACATGACACCAGAGTATGTCATTGCCCACTACAGGCTCAAAAGGACAACCATCCTCCGCATCCTGAACATTATTGCCCACAGGCTGACGGTACCAACACAGCGGATAACCAACATCTCACCTCAGACAAAGCTGCTGGCTGTGCTGCACCTGTTGGCCTCTGGTACCTTCCAACCAACAACCGCCAGACTTGGAGGTGTCTCACAGCCAGCCCTATCAAAGTTCCTCAAACCTGTCCTGGATGCCATCAGCAGCTTGGTACCCCAGTACCTATACTTCCCCACACTGCGCAGGAACAGCTGGAGACCAAGCAAGGCTTCTATGCCATAGCTACATTCCCGCACATGTTGGGCGCAATTGACTGCACACATGTCCTACTTGTGCCCCCTGCCAACACTGCACACAACTACCACAACAGAAAGCACGTGCATTCCATCAATGCGCAGGCAATAGTGGACCACCTGGGACTCTTCACCAATGTCGTCGCCAACTACCCAGGCAGTGTGCATGATTCATACATATTCCAACAGTCCATCATCAACCGACGCTTCCAGGATGGTACCTACGGAAATGCTCTGCTCGTTGGTAAGTACCAAATGAACACACCACACACCTCAACTCCACAATCATGCAACTCACAACTCTGAGAATGCACCTGTTACAAACTCACATACGTAACAGGGGAGTGTAGGAGCTACCTACACTGCTTCCAATGGCACTCCGATGGAGAAGAATTCTCCTTCAAAAAATAATTTAGTAACAGTAACCAGAGTAATAATTTAAGATATGCTGGTCGTCGGTCATCAGTATCTGGTATGTTTATTTAGAGAGGCACATATTTTAATCATAGTAACTTCGTTGCAGAGACATGTAGTTCATTTAACTTCAAAGATATCCAATTGCATTGATGATATCCCTATGCATTTCGGGACAGTGGCCCTTCATCAGGGGACAATTCACAATCTGAAAAAGAAGGTGCAATGGTTCAGGGAGAGGAAACGCCTCCGGGGTACAAGTGTGTCAAGACAAAGGAACAAACGATAAACAGTGTTAAAAAGTGTGGCAAAAAGTGAAGAGGATCGCAAGCGGTGAACTGAATCCGGAATAAAATGCAGAAGAACGAGAAAAATGCGTGCAGGAAGAACTCACGGTGGGTAGAAACAAACAGTACATCAAAAGCGCGGTGAAAGTGAAATAAAGCAAATAGTGCTTAAATGGGTGCATCGGGGAAAGCTAAACGTCGAGCTGTGTTTAAAACGCTTGGAGTTTTTTTTTTATTTAATCGTTACCTAACTTGTGACCTACAGGCACTTCTATGCATGCCGTTCATCAACACACTGCACCGTTTAATTATTTGTTTATTTCATGTGCATTATGGTATCAAGGAAGAGGAGTAGAGGGCTATTACTGTTCTAAACAGAGCAGAAGGTCCAGTCACAATGTGCCCAAATCGGTATATCATTACAAAATTATCGTGCTGTTCCTAATGAGAGAAGGGGTTGGTACAGTCAGTGGTGCAATTGTGTTATGACAGGGTAGTCAAAAGATCACCCTGGGAATCCATTTTGTTGGATTTAATGCCCTCACACACCCTTTCAGGTGTCATGCTTCATCATCTGGGCCTGCTCCTCGTTGGGTCGGCGGTGCAATACCCAACGGGCAACACCTCAAAGAGGGGCTCTTTGGCGGAGATCTTTTTCCAACTGCCGTATAGATGAAGTGCGGGTGTGGGGCCAAAACTGAGTGGTAGACGTGAGTGTGGTGGATTAAAAAAGGCTAGTGGTACCGGGAACTTTATTCGAGAGGACCACTGTCTTGGTTAAAATAATGAGCCTGGAAGAGAGTAATGGAAAATAATGTTTCCAACTCTTATCCAAGGGTTATTGCAGTCCGGTCAACATGTTTCTCGCTGTGGTGAGTTTATCTAGCGATTCTTCAGGACCAAAAATGACTAACTAGCAGGTATCTAATGGTGAAAGGAACTGTCTACACTACTTTATCTAGAGTGTGGTGTGTGTATACTCATGTGGTAACCTCATTCGTGGGGATAACAATATTATATTACCCTTCTTCAAGTTGTGATTGTTAGTACCTGTCAGGGAAAGAGGCAAGAACATATCACAAACACGTTGATAGAACAATGCATCAATGACTGTAATACTTGTGCTCTCCGCATGCCAGTGAGGGTCAGGCGTGTCACAACACCATTACACAGTACCATTGCGCAAGTGTATCAGGCACTCTCAGATGTGGACATTCAGTGAGAGTGACATGTGCAAATATAAAAACATAAGGTTAAAAATTATATATACCAATCTGGTATTCCTCATCTGCGGTTATTCAAAACTCACCTAACGTTAAAAACAATCAGACAACGACAGTGTCCAGCGGGTAAAGCTTCAGGGAGATCTTCCACCATAAGGCTATATATAGGGGAAAACATCTTAATGGTTTCTAGTTTACACATTATTTGATTGCCATCTGTAATTAAGAGGGCAATCAACGAATCTGTAGCTATGTTAAACATAAGGAAAAAAGGCATGGTAGTTGTTACAACTTCTAGTAATTTTTTTAGCAATTAAAAACTGCAGAATTGGAATTTGATAACCTCTCGTGTGGGTGTAGGACAGGGGACGAAAACTCAGTGTCTGTTCTCATAAACCAACATAGGTGTGTCACTAGCCAGAAGTGTGAAGCGGTACTGGGCTTCTAATTATACCTATAGATTGGGTAATGATAACAATCTGGATCTATGGTTGGTTATAACAAAGGCTCTCATAACAGACCATAGCTGAGAATTAGGGCTTGAGAGTGGTTTCAACAATTAAATATTATAAAACCAAAAAGTTGGTTGTACATATGCCCTCAGTTACCATAATATCTGTGAGCCTCCCGTGTAAATTGCAAGTATTGTGAGCCTTAGGGCGGATGCTCCATGTCTGTCTGTTCTGCTTGTTGGCATTTGCGAGCCTCTTACAGATAGTATTGAGCGTGACAGGGCCCCTTCAAACGTGCCCGCTATGGGAAAAGCTAGTTGGTCGTAGGTATGCATACAGATCAGGCGGTAAAGTTTACTGGCCTTACATTATGTATTGTACATGCTCGAGTAGGTCATTGCATTAGGGTAAACTCGGTTGCGCTGATCACCTGTTAACTGGTTCGTTCTATTACATAGCGGCGGGTGGCATGGTGAGGTTATTAAAGTGGCATACGTCACGTTACTAAGCTAAGCTGTGTTTACATGACGCGCTAAGAGTGACCATCCCTTGAGCGGCGGCCGACCGTAACTTACTTGGTATTTCCTGAGCTTCGCAGTTAGCACCTACCCATCGCCGCTGGAACCGGGTGGGAGGAAGGGTGCTACGAGTTCCGGTTTTATGGATAATGCAGCAACGCTCTGATTGGTTAGCTGCGGTGGGGGCCATCTTGTAATGTCTAAACCGGCGTGAAATGCGAAGGTTATTACACCTTGTAGGTTATATTCACACGGGTCAGATTTAGATAAAATCCGATCAAGGGTGGCTCAAATTCAGTTATTTACTTAAGAAACCCCTTAATTCTCCTTGAACAATTTCATGACCCAGACACGTTTTAAACACAGCTCGACGTTTAGCTTTCCCCGATGCACCCGTTTAAGCACTATTTGCTTTATTTCACTTTCACCGCGCTTTTGATGTACTGTTTGTTTCTACCCACCATGAGTTCTTCCTGCACACATTTTTCTCGTTCTTCTGCATTTTATTGCGGATTCAGTTCACCGCTTGCGATCCTCTTCACTTTTTGCCACACTTTTTAACACTGTTTATCGTTTGTTCCTTTGTCTTGACACACTTGTACCCCGGAGGCGTTTCCTCTCCCTGAACCATTGCACCTTCTTTTTCAGATTGTGAATTGTCCCCTGATGAAGGGCCACTGTCCCGAAATGCATAGGGATATAATCAATGCAATTGGATATCTTTGAAGTTAAATTAACTACATGTCTCTTCAACGAAGTTACTATGATTAAAATATGTGACTGTCTAAATAAACATACCAGATACTGATGACCGACGACCAACATATCTTCAATTATTACTCTGGTTACTGTTACTAAATTATTTTTTGAAGGAGAATTCTTCTCCATCGGAGTGCCATTGGAAGCAGTGTAGGTAGCTCCTACACTCCCCCTGTTACTTTGTTGAAATTTAGAGCCCCCACTGGCCAGAGAGGGACTCTTTACTCGGCACCCAAAGCTACGATTACAATCGCATTTGAATAGACCATTGATGAACTTGTATATAAGGTGTGCTGCCATCCCATTTACAGTGCCCATTCTACAAACTCACATACAACATGCCAAACCACATGCACACCCACCATACACAACAGCACAAATTACTGTGGGAACCTGGGCTAGCCATGTACAGAAGCGGTCAAGGGCATTGCACCTCAGCCACACAGCAGATTGTGGAGAGAGGTGGGAACCAGGCATGTGCAAAGGAGTCAACTGACCCATGAATGAGAATGTGCACAATGACAAGTGTGTCGTGGATGTGCTGGCCAGACTGCATCATGCAGACCACACACATCCATGTCGACACACACCGCTGGCGTATGGAGTGTAGTGGACATTGAATGCAAACATGTTACCCCAGCCTGTGGGGAAGATCCCGGAAATGTAGTTTGTCATGTACCCCCCAGTAAGCATGAGTGGAGTGGGCTGGCCCGGCGAACGACAGTACTGCATAGGGGTATGGCTCCTCCACACGTGGATATGGGTGTGGTTCAGTGTGGGTGTTGCCAAGGATGTGGCTGATGCATATGTCTCTGTTGTAGTGTCTGCGCCACCCATCACGCAATCGTTGCCATGTGGCATGCCCCTGGTGTGCGTGGTCGGCCAAATGGGTACATGGGGGAGGGCATGCCCACTCTGGGTCAGGTATCACACATGGCAAATGGTTGTGTCGCTATTGGCGCAGCATGAGCCAAAGATGTACCCTCAACTGTATGTCTACTTCAGCTAGCCATGAACTCTACATCTGTGCCAGCACTATCCTTGCAATGGGCCTACACACACGTGGCCAGCCACATTCTGCACAGTGAGGTTCCGTGACAATTGTAAGTGATGTTTTCGACTCGCACGAATATGGTCGAGTCTGGTATCTAAGAACCGCAAATGACGAGTTTAGTAAGTATACGCAGTTTCGCTGTGCTAACTTAAACCGTTCGTTTGATATGTGGGTTTTTCATCTGTACCCACGGGTTCCATCTTAGATACGGCATCCATTTTGTCTCTTGCCCTCAAGTAGCCAGCCAACGGACACTGTCCGCTTCGTTACCTTGGGACTCTCAAGATATTTGTGGAAGACACATGTTCTTTGTAAATATCTTTTACGATGAGGGGGATGATACTGTAAGGCAGATGGCCCCGCTTTTGCCGTGCCGGTTTATTGTCTCAGCCGTGCATCTCATTAGGCACGTCCCTTTGATGCCTGTATCTCGTGTTTCCCGATACCTCCCCTTTTACACCCTTTTCGATCTCCCCACTGTCTCCATCTTCCTCTGCACCTGTCTTTGTCCCTATTTCGATCTGTTTTACTGCCGATCGGAATTCACTAATGTTGGGTAGATGGGTTTTTACAGTTGGGAACCGCCAAATGTTTCCGCACTTATGTTCCGGACCTTATGTGTACCAAAGTGACCAAAGCGACCCCTCTGGGGGATAATTATGGGAACCAGGTTGTAAACTTTTGTGTACCATGTTGTCCTATGAGTAAATTCTGTATAAAAGGAGCGCTCCACAGAACCAATTTGAAGCAGTCTCCCCAAGTTGCACGTGTTGTACTTGTTGTGACTTCTGTGTTCCCTGCAGTAAATAAACCTTGAATCTTTGACGCCGAAGGAAGTGTCCCGTGTCTCTGTAGTTTGTGCGCCGAAACAGGTATCCCATGAAGGTTATAGGTGTTGTTCCCTGGCACCGCTGGTACTGTTAAAAAAGTCCAGTCCTTCAGTTGGCGCCCAACGTGGGGCGACTTCAGCGGTACCGGTCCAAAGCCTGATGATCGTGAGGAACTTCGTGTGAAATCTCCGAGGGAAGGTGCACCCCGCTTCATCGATCCTGTTGTCGAAATAAGTGGCCCGAAGTTTTTCCCTGCGAAGATTCCCGCCTCCTGACGGCTGCGACGGACCGATGCCCTGACTGTCGACCTGTCTTCGACGCCCGGCGTAGACCTTATGTACAAGCGAGACGACAGACGGGCCTTCCTGGTGACGCCATTGAAGTTCTGAGTTAAGTATTTGTGGGTCGCTCCCAGTCCTTAGTGGTTGTTCTAGCTTTTGAAAGCTTTGTGGTTAGCCTTTAAGGCTTTGTGGTAATAGCTCACTGAGCTTTGTAATAGCCTCCTCAGGCTTTGTGGTTAGCTCTCCGAGCTTTGTAATAGCCTTAAGGCTTTGTTGTATTGCATGGTTCCATTGCATTTGTGGTTCTTAGTATTGGTTTTTAGTATTATTTGACAGTTGCAATTGCCAAAAACCGAGGGTTTTGACTTACACGAGGTTTTATTGCTTCGGTAATCCTT
This sequence comes from Lissotriton helveticus, assembly GCF_964261635.1. Taxonomy (NCBI): domain Eukaryota; kingdom Metazoa; phylum Chordata; class Amphibia; order Caudata; family Salamandridae; genus Lissotriton; species Lissotriton helveticus. Next base: position 912,231,071 of record NC_136059.1, on the reverse strand, counting down.
GAAGTTTGATACTAGGTTAGTGTGCACGATGCCTAGCCATAGTGATTTGTTTCGTATTTTCAAATGTTGCGCAATGGATTCCCGGTTGGAGGACTCATGTCCGATACCTCCAGTTGGAACTCCGATACATGATCTTTATAGTCGACATGGTGTGGGTCCTATAATCTATAATGATTACTGGGTCCGTTATACAAAGAAAGACGGTGACCTTAGATGGCCACCACATGGAACTTTTGAACTTTCGATTTTAGATAATCTTGAGGCTAAATTATTTTCAAAGAAAGCTAGGCCAGGTATGTTTGATTCTTTTCGGATATGGCGTAAAGAGGCCAAGCAGAAAGAAATCAAACAACTTAAAAAGGATCAAAAGCAAGAGTTCGTTCCTGTAATGCAAGCTATAAAAGAATGTAGACAAGACAAAGAAGAAAAAGACATGGAAATCGCTACTAGATTGCATCACATGAAAATAGATAAATGTTACCCAGTTTTACCGAATAAATCAGAAAAGAAAGAAGAAGATTTGAGGGAGGATTCCTTGCTGTCATACTTGATGAAATCACCACCTCCTTATGTACAGGGTGCTACTGCTCCTGTAGTTGCTCCTGTAGTACCTCCTGTTGTACCTCTTGTTGCTCCAGCGGCTGCGGGTCAGCCCGCTGTTAACCCTACGTTTGTTTCACCACCTGTCCTCGTTCCTACTGCTCCTGTACCTGTACCTTCGCAGACTGTTGTTTCTGCCACTCCAACTATCTTGTCCGTTCCTACTATGCCTTCCTTCACCTCCAGTGTTGTTGCCCCTGTTTTTCTTTCTCCTTCTGTTCGTAAGCGTGTTCCTAACTCTGTTGCTACCCTTTATTCACCTCTTTCTGGTCCGTTATTTTCGTCTAATTTATCTGAAACTCCTCAGAGACGGAGTCAGATCCCTAGTGGTAGGGAGAAAGAGACGTTAGTAACAATGGCACATAGGTGGATAAGACATCCTGCTAATTACACTCCACGTGTAGTCTTTGATACGTTTTCTCAGTTTAATGAGCCTACGCAGAGATTTGTATTTGAGGAGATGTGTAACCTTTTGAGAGAAGAATGGTATAATGATGATGTAGATAATGTACCGTCCGACATAATTGAACTTCAGAGTCACTTTTCAAACGGTATGATTATAGGAGACGATGTACGACGTGCCGTGGAACGCTTATTAGCATTCAGACCCACAGCACATTCTCGGGTATCATTAGATGATACCACTGAAAACTGGAAAGCGGTTCCTGGTCAGTATCCTATGAGAGAAGTCCCGCCACTGTGGGTGCCTGGAGATCCGCAGGGTAACCCTGTGGTGCTACCGCATTTTCGAAGAGTGTGGATACATCTTCCATGGAAACGATCGGAAGTTTTGCAAGTGAAGCAATCCTTACCCGATCCGCGTAAAAATCCGGCTGGTTATTATAAGGAGTTATCACAACTGATAGAAGCTTCTATTATGAACCTTGCCGACATCGACATGTTGTTTGGCAACGTTGTACCGCAACCAGTTTGGGCTAAAATTCGTCAAGCCAATCACGCAGCTGAATTAGGGGGTGATTGGGCTGCACTGCTAGCAGCTGATGCATTACAAGTCGGTGGGGCCAAGCCTGAACAGTTGATCTTGGATTTGCCTCAGAAAATCATTACGCTCATGAAAACTCTCATGCCAGCGATGAAGGTGAACTGGGATAAGTTATCAGCTTGTAAGCAAAAGAAAGACGAGAGTGTCTCGGATTTCTTTACAAGGTTTGAGGAAGCGTTTGTCGACCACAGCGGCCAGGACATGGGCGCTGAGGGAGGCCAGCGGTTATTCGTTGACAAATTCGTGTCGAATTTGTTGCCTGAACTAAGCAACAAACTAAAGAATTCAGAAAGTGCATGGGCAGTTTCAACCCCTGCGCAAATACTAGCAACGGCTCAGTATTACGAGAATAGGGAAAAGGAAGAAAGTGATCGTGTAGAAAAGAAAACGAAGGAGCTCAAAACGAAGGTTTTGTTGCAGCAAGCATACCCTCCACGATCAAACCAAAATGATGCACAACAGCAGTATCGACCACGAGCACAGCTCGATAGAACACAGCCGCGCTCTGACAACTTTGATTCCAGATCTTCACTTGGGTATAATCAGTGCGCATATTGTAGGAAAGAGGGACACCTAAAATATGATTGTCTTGCCTTACGGGACCGTCTGAATGGTGTGTCGACACGTGGAAACCGTGGTGGTGGTCCTCAACAGGCACTTCGTGGTAGAGGTCGTGGTTCATCCCACAATCAGAGTGATCGTTATCAAAATCAATCGGATGTAAATAATTACTTTGATCAGCGAAATGCGGGGTCAGTTCGATCTGCACAGTATAATGTTGATGATTATTATGCAGAGTATGAAACTGTTGTAAATGACCATTACTAGGACAGCCAACGACAAAGAGAGGGAGTAGTGTCAGTTCCGGTCGATCAGAGTGGGCCTTACGTTGCAGTGGCTACATCGGGTGTAGTTGAGCCTTTTCTGTTAGACACTGGTGCGACAAAAAGTTCCATCATGCATTCAAAACTCCCTGGCGCACCTTTGTCTGGCTTAACGAACGTTTCCGTTGGATTCTCTGGCGCCCCTGTTAGTAACCCAGTCTCTAATCCTTTGCCTCTTATGATTGGACCCCGTGAGCTAACCGCTCCACTGATTCTATCTACAGGTTGTGGTGAAAATCTTTTGGGTCTGGATTTGTTGAAACGATTATATGCAACATTGTATTGTTCCCCCGAAGGAGTGAAGCTTACATTGGGACGGAGAGTGATCTCTCCCATGTATTTGTCAGTCGATAAATTCCCACCGGAGTTGAGTTCCCTCCCTGCGTCCTTATGGGCCACAGGTCCCAATGACGTGGGCCTGTTAGACATTCCACCCTATGTGATTCAATTGAAACCAAATGCGCGATTACCGCGTTTACCTCAATATCGTATTTCTCTCGAGAGCGAACGAGCGCTGTTAGAAATTGTTTATGATCTCATTGGAAAGGGTGTTGTTGAAGAAACTCGTGGAAATGTATGTAATAACCCTGTATTGCCAATTCTGAAACGAACTGACCCAACTAAACCTCCTGTGTACCGCTTCGTTATAGATTTGAGAGAGGTAAACAAAATAGTGGTTCCACAATTCCCCGTGGTCCCTGACATTACGGCTTTATTAACAATGATCCCGGCATCTGCCTCCTGGTTCACAGTGATCGATTTAAAGAATGCTTTCTTTAGCATCCCAATTGCAGAGGAAAGCAGAGACCTATTCGGATTTTCATTAGGTGGTCGCAGTTTTAGGCTAAAACGCGCTCCACAGGGCTACTGTGAGAGTCCGTCAATCTACAGCCAAGCACTTAAAGGTCAACTTGATGACTTTGTATTACCAACGGGTGCAGCTTTGATTCAATACGTTGACGATCTTTTAGTGGCAGCTGATACAGAAACTATTTGCAAAACGGCTACAGTATCATTGTTACACTATCTACATGACTTACACCACAAGGTATCGCCTTCAAAGCTACAGTATTGTTGTCAAGAAGTTACCTATTTAGGTCACTTATTGTCAAAAAAGGGAGAAGGTTGACCCCAGAGAGAATTGCAGCGATTTCCCGAATGACTGTGCCAAAAACCCAGAGAGATGTTCGTGCCTTTTTAGGTATTACGTCCTACTGCAGACAATGGATTCCAAATTTTTCATTGTTGGCGAAACCATTGATAGCCCTTACGTGCAAAGATGTTTCATCCCCAGTACCTTGGTCTGAAGAATGTCAGAAAAGTTTTTCTGAATTGCGTGATGCGTTGTGTTCGGCTCCTGTGTTGAGCACTCCTGACTACAGTAAGCCGTTTACACTATACGTTCACGAGAGGGATGGTTGCGCGTTGAGTGTTTTGACACAACCTTTTGGTGGTAAGCAACGCCCATGTGCCTACTTTTCTTCGACTTTAGACCCAGTAGCAAGAGCTTTGCCAAGTTGCTTAAGGGCAACAGCGGCAGCTGCGGCGTCCATTCGACAGTCCGCAGGTCTAGTCATGGATAATATGCTCACGGTAATGGTTCCGCATGCAGTCGACACTCTATTGAACCGAACGAAAACTCAACATCTGACAAGTGCAAGATTGTCTGGATATGAGTTGACGTTGCTGGCCAGTCACATACGGATAAAACGATGTAATGTGTTGAATCCAGCAACATTGCTGCCGATCGACACAGAATCAAGTGGTGAAGCAGTACATGACTGCTATCTCAGAACTGAAGAGGAAACCAAGGGTCGCATTGACCTAAAAGATACTCCATTGACAGATCCCGATGGTACTTTGTATGTGGATGGTTCTTGTTTCAAGATGCCGAACGGTGATGTGACAACTGCGTATGCTGTAGTTACATTGAGAACGATTGTGGAAAACGCAAGGTTAAGTCAGAATTCGGCTCAGGCTGCTGAGTTAATTGCTTTGACGAGAGCGTGTGTGTTGTCTAAAGATAAACGGGTGAATGTGTTTACAGATAGCCAATATGCGTTTGGTGTGGCACATAGTTTTGGACGACTGTGGAGAGAGAGAGGATTCCTTACGTCACATGGTACGAAGATTCAGCATGGCCAGCTTGTAAATGATCTTTTGGATGCACTTACGTTGCCTAAGCAAGTGGCGATTGTTAAATGTAGTGCGCATCGTAAGGTGACGGATGATGTTGGTCGTGGTAATGCGTTTGCGGATGAGACTGCTAAGGAGACTGCCCGGAACCTTAGCACTCGAATGTATGTGACGAGTTCGGTTAGGTGGCCTGCAGAATCAAGTATGTGTGAAAACACTATCGAGAGTGTGAAAGCAATTCAGAATGAGGCCACCGAGACTGAAAAGACGAAGTGGAAAGAAAGTAAGGGAAAGTTGGATGCGAATGGTTGTTGGATTGACTTATCGGAACAGAAAAGATGGATGTTGCCTGATGCATATGTGCTGGCTGTTGTGACTATGGCACATGGGTTAGCACATATTAGCGCGAAAGGTATCTGTAAATTGCTGTTTCCTGTGTGGAAGAATGATGGTATTACGAAATGTGCTGAACGCTTGGTTAAGAATTGTATGGTATGTATGTTGTACAATCCTGGTAAGGGAACCCCAACTCCTCCTGGTAGTTTTGCTCCCCCTTCATGTCCCTTTGAGGTGATCCAATTGGACTTCATCCATATGGAGCGATGCAATAACTTGAAATACGTTTTAGTTGTTGTTTGCGCATTCTCCCGATGGATTGAGGCCTATCCTCTCAAAGACAATACTGCTTTGTCCACTGCGAAAATCCTACTGAAGGAATACTTTCCTCGGTATGGAATGCCTAGAATTGTGTGGTCAGACAACGGAAGTGAGTTTGTGGGGAGTGTGATGAAGAGTGTGTGCAAGGGCCTTGGAATTAATCAGAAATTCCATAGTGCCAATCATCCTCAGTCAGCTGGTTTGGTTGAAGGGTACAATGGCACCCTTAAACTAAAACTAGCAAAGATTCAGGCTACGACAGGTCTTTCATGGCCTGACGCTTTACCCTTAGCATTACTGTCAACAAGGGCAACTGTACACTCCCGAGTAGGGCTCAGTCCCTATGAAATAGTGTTCGGTCGCCCTGCCAATGTTTGGGGGGTCCCTAGACCGGGTGCCTTTTGTGATCTTGAGTATCCAATGTTGATCGATTATCTTCATGACTTGACTGCTAAACTGAGGTTAATTCACCAACAGGTTCACGAAGCATTGCCGACGCAGACGGAGGGTCCAGGCCACCAGCTCCAGCCCGGAGATTGGGTGGTAACGCGAAATTTTTCACGCAAGAACAATTTGGATCCCAGGTTCACTGGACCCTATCAGGTCCTCCTTGCCACGAGAACTGCAGTTCGTCTTGAGGGGCGAAAGAATTGGGTGCATGCCACCCATACCAAGAAAGTCCCCATCCCGTTGCCAGCAGACTCGTGGGTGAGGAAAGGCATTGCATCAACTGAAACCGAAGGATTGTCAGCGTTTGTACCTTTCAGCGACGCACAACCTGTCGGAGAATCCTCAGTGCAGCAAAAAGGCATTGTTGAACACTTGTCATCAGAAGACTCAAGACCAGAACATTCAGCTGATCAACAGGGCGTTGTCCCTTCGACGGATCTTTTGTTTAACGAACAGACACGTCCTGGGAAAACCCGATATTTTTTGCGATCCAGCACTAAAGACTAATAAAAAACCCCGTTCTGTCCCTTGACAAGTGCATTATCCCGTTTTCCATGATCAGTTTGAACACTCATACTATTGTAATTATTTTGTACATATTCATTGAGCTTCGTTCCTTACACTTTTTGTTTCCACAGCTGAGAGACATTGTTTTCGCATATATATATATATTTGTGAAATGAAGGCCGTAGGGCCGCGCGCGTACTTCCTTCTGGTTAGTAGGTCTTGACGCTAGGTTAAAGACCGCCGGTTCCTGGGAACTCCTAGGAATTGACTATTGCTACACAGAACGAAGTGCGTCAAGAAACGTTGCGGACGGTCATAGGGAATGGCATTTTCAAAGCTGATGGACTTGGAAAGAGCTCAAGCACAAAGATTCAAGCTGCAGCAACTCAGTCGTACCAAATGTTTTGTGTTCCAAATATTCGTACTGTTTGTGACTGTTTCTGCGTTATTGGCGGGTGGAGTATATTACACGATGTCTTACTTCTTGCCTTCTATCATACCTACTCCTACCCCTGACCTTAAACTCATCTCCACTGATTCTCCTCATTCTTTTCACATCTTACCTGAACACGAGCAGGCTAGACGTGCAGAATTCCGCAACAATTCCTTTATTCAGCTCCTTCATCAGCATCAGTTAGTGGTTAACACTACTAATTGTTGGGTGTGTGGGTTGATGCCGCATACTACGGATAAGGGAATTCCATATCTGGTGTTACCGTATAGCTCCCAAGGGTCTGCTCGAGCATTTCAAACAATGTTTCAAAGCGCACTGGGTTTCCACCCCATTCGAGAACCACGTTCCCCCTACTCTGGTCCTACCTCGTACCAAAAACCTTTGTCTATAGCAATAGAGGATTTAGATAGCGATATCTATGATCCCTCGCTTATCCCTGAAGAAGAGGTACAAGCCTATAGGGTCCTAAGTAGAGGCGAATATAGTGTGTTTACTGGTGAAAAACAGCTTAAAAGCTCGCCTCCGATATGGGTCGTACCCCACATTGGTAATTTTTGTTTAATAGGTCGCGGCCGTAGATCGAAAGCCCGACTTGGAGAGAGTGCTTGCTTAGCAGATCGAGGTGGGGTATGTAAGGTGATCCATTCGAGCTGCTGTATTTTCATTCCTGATAACGCTCCGACTGTCTATCAAGCCATCTCGAAGTTGCATAAGATCTCCGAATCCATACACGTGGATGTAGGGGATTGGACGCTATTTGGATGGTTTTGGGGCCTGATGTCGACTTGGGGTTGGAAGATTCTGATGATCATTGGAGTCGTTGTAGCGTTCCTGTTCACGTGTTGCCTTTGCGTGCAGTGCGGTCCTGCCTTATGTGGCCTCTGTGCTACAACGTGTATGAGACAGCCACCTGTTACCAAAGGGTCTCGGTTGGACAGAGCTATGCTACAGCAACATCTCGAGGGTCTGATGAATATCGAATATGATTCCGACTAGTGCTTGCCTACATGAGGGCAAAAGGAGCGTCTGAGGTTCCGTGACAATTGTAAGTGATGTTTTCGACTCGCACGAATATGGTCGAGTCTGGTATCTAAGAACCGCAAATGACGAGTTTAGTAAGTATACGCAGTTTCGCTGTGCTAACTTAAACCGTTCGTTTGATATGTGGGTTTTTCATCTGTACCCACGGGTTCCATCTTAGATACGGCATCCATTTTGTCTCTTGCCCTCAAGTAGCCAGCGAACGGACACTGTCCGCTTCGTTACCTTGGGACTCTCAAGATATTTGTGGAAGACACATGTTCTTTGTAAATATCTTTTACGATGAGGGGGATGATACTGTAAGGCAGATGGCCCCGCTTTTGCCGTGCCGGTTTATTGTCTCAGCCGTGCATCTCATTAGGCACGTCCCTTTGATGCCTGTATCTCGTGTTTCCCGATACCTCCCCTTTTACACCCTTTTCGATCTCCCCACTGTCTCCATCTTCCTCTGCACCTGTCTTTGTCCCTATTTCGATCTGTTTTACTGCCGATCGGAATTCACTAATGTTGGGTAGATGGGTTTTTACAGTTGGGAACCGCCAAATGTTTCCGCACTTATGTTCCGGACCTTATGTGTACCAAAGTGACCAAAGCGACCCCTCTGGGGGATAATTATGGGAACCAGGTTGTAAACTTTTGTGTACCATGTTGTCCTATGAGTAAATTCTGTATAAAAGGAGCGCTCCACAGAACCAATTTGAAGCAGTCTCCCCAAGTTGCACGTGTTGTACTTGTTGTGACTTCTGTGTTCCCTGCAGTAAATAAACCTTGAATCTTTGACGCCGAAGGAAGTGTCCCGTGTCTCTGTAGTTTGTGCGCCGAAACAGGTATCCCATGAAGGTTATAGGTGTTGTTCCCTGGCACCGCTGGTACTGTTAAAAAAGTCCAGTCCTTCAACAGCATCATCACTGTGTCATACTCTGGCTTGTAGACATGAGCAGACAGGCATGTCAATGGTGTGCTGTAGGGTTGCATGTGATGTAACCACGCTGCGCACACCAGTGATTGTGCTCGGGGGGAGGTGCAAAAGTGAGGCTACGTAGTACACAGCAGCTCATTTGCAACACACAGTACATGTCATATAGGAATCACTAAGCCACACATATGACACACCTATAAAGCAGTGAGTCTGCCAACACATCATGCAGTATGTAGTTGTGACTCATGTCTCTCTGCACTGTCACAGGTGACCATGGATATGCACTCTGTGCTTGGATGTTGACACTCCTCCAAGCCCCGAACACACAGGCCCAGAGGCAGTACAATGTGGCCCACAAACGTACCAGGGGCATCGTGGTATGCACATTTGGCATGTTGAAGTCACGTTACTGGTGCCTGGATGTCACAGGTGGTAAGCTCCTGTACAGCCCAGACCTTGTGTGCAAGATGATCATTGCATGTTGTGTGTTGCACAACATATGTGCATGCAACAAAGCCCCATGGATACGAGTGCCAGATGCACCGGACGATGAGGATGAAGATGAGGCATGTGGACCACACCCCACTGCAGCCTCAGCAGGAATAGCCCGTAGGGTCTACATCATTGACAGTTTCTTCTCTGGTTGATGTCACATTGTGTTGGTTCTTCGCAGTAATGGCACAGTATGTTGACTGCCACAGGCACTGCATGTGCTAATACCAGCATTCCGAATCACATTCCCTGCGTGCATGTCTCTCATCTGTACAGACACTGCACTCAGACGAGTGTGGGTGCGGCATGTTGTGCTGTCAATTGAGGGATTTGTTGATGGATGGTGGGTATGTCACCTCTGGGCAGTGGGGCTGTTTATGGTGTCACATATTCAAACTGTCAGTTCTATGTGTCACAGTTGTTAGGGAATCCCACTCTTAGGTGTTTCACATGTGTCCCATATCATTCCATTTTGGCTGTCATTTGTGGCCTACAGGTGACAACAGGGATTCATTTGTGCTCTGATATGTCCCGCCATGGTGCAGGGATGAACCCTGTGACTCAAGGCCCACAACAGGGGCAACATGTGCGTAAGGGGGAGTCAAGGTCCCTGCTTTTGTCTATGCTGTCATTCTTGTTTGGCCATGGACATGGCATGTCAGTGTGCAGGGTGCATTGTTTGTCCCTCTGCAATGTGAGGGGGAGATGTGGTTTCATAGTGTGTACCATGCTTGTTTCCGCATTGGCGCAGGTTACATACTGAATGCATGTCTATGTGCATTGTGGCTGTTTGTGGGGAAATGCCTATCTGATTTGGATAATGGTCATTTGTTCTGCGCCACAGCTGTGGGGTTGTGCTTGCAGTTTTTCATCTCACCGTTTGTTTACTCTGCTTTTATGTTGCATTTTCCCGCCAGACGCGTGGGTTTGCAGGCCGGTCGCTGGTTTTCGGTGCTTTTTGGTTCATGATTGGCCTCATTGCGGCATGGCGTAGATTTCATAGCGGCCAGTTGAAACGTTATAGGGTGACTATCACATAGTACCGCCGTGTTGTGAATACTTGGTTAACACGGTGTACATTTCCTGCGATATACTGCACAGTTGAGGGTTGCGTTAAGTAACTTTTGCGATGGTTATCACGCGTTCTTGAGAATATGCCCCAATGTGTGGAGTGCACCATGCGATACCTGGGGGATCCTGCAAAAAACAAACAAGCATCCACATTAAAATTAATTTGCAACCCACTGACATACCACAATGCAGTCCTTAAGCCTTTGGTGCTTATGTTTTTTTAAAATTTCTTTTAATATATTAAATTAAAATTGTTTTTCTGAAATGTAAATTAAATATTACATTCCTCATAAAGGCAAACATATTTCTAAAATGCTTGAATAACTATTAAAAGTAATGTATATAATTCATTATATATTTTTTTAAGTTGCATTCACTTTTACATTCAAACATTGTTGTTAAATATTTGAAAGTTAAGCAATATGTACTCTATTGATATATATTAAACATTGTATTAAATGTGTTTATATTTTGCACTAGTGGTTGGCCATGTGTGGTGCTGGACCTACTCTGTGTCTTTGTATTTTAGCAGTAACTTACCCTCGGATTTTGTGAATAGTCCAAAGTAGTAAACTTACTCAAAATTGAAAATTACTCAAATGTGTTGGTTGCTTTTGTAATTCAGACCCAATCTCCTACCTCCATTACTTTATATGTGGTGGTGTTGCAGTATTAGTGGTTGACCGTGTTTGGTGCTGGACTTAACACATTTTTGATAGTTGTAATTTACGCTCAGATTTTGTGGATTGCCAAAGTAGTAAAAATACATTGTTGAAAATGGTAAGTTACCTTTGTGAATCAGGCCCTATCTAGAAGTAGTGTTTAACCTCCATAAACTGTTTCCCTCAGTGAAAGGCTGTAGCAGCAGCAGGGGCAATCAGTGTCTTTGGAGCTCTCTCTCGAGGTTTGCGATCACTATGGCATGCTTTCTCCATGGCTCTGTGGGCTCCCAATTTATAGTCTCAAACATGCATTTTTTTAGAGTGATAACTTTCAATGTCCCTCAGCATCAATCATACTAAAGGTTCTGAATGTGTGCAGTCCCTGAAACAAAGGGTGCTGTCCGTCCATTTGGGAGCATTTCAAGCATGTCTAATTTTCAGCTTGTTTATGAATTTTGGGAACAATGTGCACTCGCTCTGAAACAACCTATACCAGGGTCTTAATTTATGCTCCTGTCAGTAAGAAAGAGTGCCCACTGCCACTCTGTATTTGAAAGCGTGTCTAATTTATAGCTCTTTTCTGAAGTTTAGGGGGACTGCAGGCTTGCTCGGATACCACAACCAGGTCACATGACTCTCCTAGGGTAAGGGTATACATGTGACAATCGTGACCACACAACCTTCAGACACATCCCCCTGGATGATTACATGACCAACCAGGGTCCCCAGGAGCTGCAAGACCCGCCTCTGGAAATGAAATCGTTTCAGGGTAGTACCACTGCCTATTTTATGCAGTAGGGTAGCTTTACTTGCATTGCATGGTCTTTCGAGGCGGGGCTGTAAATCAACAATTAAATCTAACATGATCTGACTACTAAGTCTATATTTCTCATAGACCCCCTCCTGTGTTTGTTCAAAATGGTTCTCCAAACCCTAAGAATCCTCTCTTGTCTCCTTCTCCTCTGCATGCTAGCCAAATTATCATCCTCCTCATCAACACCTACAAAGCTGCCATTGTGAAATTGTGGTTATCACCTGATTCCAGTTGGTGAACAATTGCACATGCTAAAACATCAATCTGCGACTAGTCACAATTTGCTAACACTTCATACATAAAAATGCCACATCAATATTTGGAAATTCCTGCTAGCAATTTTGTATGTGGAGTTGCAAAATTTTTTGATTTGGATTTCAGTCGCATCGTAAAAAAATACAGTCTAATAGGGCTTTTGTACAAAGGAAATCTCTATTTTAGCAGCCAGTTACAAGTTTGCATCTGGTTACTAAAGTGCTAAACATTCATACATCTAGCCCCAAATACTAAGAATTAATTTGCAAAAAGTGTTCACAAACTGCGCGTTGACTTATTTCTAATTAATTTAGATTTTGCAAACCGACTTATGTATTATAGTTTGGGTCGCAAAGTCACTATTCAGAGTGGGTTGCAGTTCAATCTACCTCATCAATATTCATGTACGAAGTCGCAAATTGCGACTCACTCCAGTAGGATATCATCACAGGACGGTGGCCTGCTGGGGTCAACAGACCACTATGCCTGTGACTGCATTTTAATAAAGTACATTTTATTTGTAATGCTGCCCGTGTTCCTAAATGAAATGGGTCTGCATTTGAGAAAGAAACACTTTAAAAAAAACGTTTTTAGAGTTGGTTGTGGCACCCTGGACTACTGCTTAGTCGCAAACAAACTTTTTTTTCATTCACAAATAGGAAGCAGTCCCTTTGCAAAAGGGTTACCACCTCCTTTGAGGAATCGGTAACCTATCAATGGTTTATGAAATTGTGTTCGCAAACCATAGATACTTAGCAATTTGGAAGCAACGTCTTAAAAATCGCCCATCCCACATAGCGGTTTAGTAAACATTTCCAAAACCATTTTGCAATTTGGTAACCTGTTATCGAATCGAAAAACGGGCTTAGTACATAGTAAATCTACATTTATTGGTCGCAAACCTGAGAATTACTGAATTGCAGTTTCTGCAACAGCTAAAAGGCTTCATACATCTGACCCTAAGTCTGTCATGTTCAAAGTCGCTAAAAACGAAGTTATAATCATCTTTAGAAACCTAAAATGACTGAGGGGCATATTACCAACAACTAGCGATAATTATCGCTATGTTGGCTTAGCGGCAATATTTTTATCGCCGTGCTGCGGCGATTTTTATCGCTTAGGAACCTTGCTATTATCAAGGTTTATCTCCTAAGCGATAAAAATCGGCTGAAATGCATGAATATCGCTGAAAAGTCAGCGATAATCATGCATTACCGAGCTAATGCTCTTAGCCATGTTATCCACCTCCCATTGGATAACATGGCTAAGAACTGCTCAGGGCAGGTGTTAGCTTTTGGAGATATTCCCGCTTAGCGCGAATATCTCCAAAAGTTGGTAATAGGAGATAGCGATGTTAGCGACTGTTTCCAGTCGCTAACATCTTGGCACACCCACTGTGCATGTCATTAGTGATAAATTTCACTGACATGCAAAGCGGGGCCCAAGATGGTCGCTATCTCCTACTAGCTGTCGCTAACTGGTGTTAGCAACAGCTAGGTAAGAGGGAGATAATTTTATCTCCGCTTTCTTGGCTTTTAAAGCCAAAAAAGCGGAGATAAACCCCTTTGATAATATGCCCCCAAGAGACCAACACCAAACAAAATTACTCTTCTTTTTCCAGAGCAATATGTGTATCTGGAGAGCAAGAAGAATTTTCGATGATGAATCCCTAATTCGTTTATTTGCGTTGCAGATGACAGAAAGAAGGCAAGCATTAAATCCTAACGCTGACCTTTGGAACAGACCACTAGAACATCCGAATTCGTGCACTCCTCCTTGAGAATAGAAATAAAGAAGGTAGTGATATTTGCTTTACTAGTAACAAAAACAAGAGTAGATTGCTGCAGTGTAAAGTCCTTGAACTCAGCAGGCGAACCCATTGTTTATTTATGCACATGTCTGCTCTGTTGTTACAGCTGGTGAAGCAGCCATATGAATTCACGAGGTTTTCTCTGAGAAAATGAACCATATTTAGCTAAATGCTCTACAATCCTGAAATAATATGGGGCTATTTGGGAAACTGTGAACAGGAGGAGTGGAGGTAAACAGGGTGAAAGATCAGAGAGTGACATTTTGGCTTTATATATTTTTTGTTCCGTGAGGATTGTGTTTGCATAATTTTAAACTCCAGCACATTACATGGGTCTGGTGAGAGGCTGTGGGAACAATCAGGGAACTGATTAAACAGGACCTGATGAGGCATTTTAGCAAAAGGTAATCAGCAAAAGATTCGAGGATAGACATGGAAAGCACTGCCAAAGCAAAGGCTGCTATGGGCTGCAGATTGACCCCATGCAGATCTGTTCCCTCTAACTTCATTTTTAGGTCTGGCTACAGACTGCTTTAGTATATCTCAAAATATACAAGGACCTTCAGTGGAGGATTGGTCTCGCACCACATTCCATTAATTGTCTGTGGGGTTTATCATTTCGACTCCTAAAGATTGCTTCCATTGCCATGTATGAAGATTTGTTCACATCTCTGAACTACAGTGAGCCAGCACACTTTGTGTCACGTTTGTCCTTTATGTCACCTATGGATTCTAATCACAAATCAATTTATCTTTGGGCTTGACCTGCCCCTATAACGTCCATCCCTAACAGGCTGGGGGAAATTTCCCTTTTTCATTTCACAGTAAGTGGAAGTGACCCTGCATGCACATTTGCTGTTTCTGCCTGCTTGAGATTGGAAAATGGGAGCAATGCACGAGAACTACCCTGCAAAAGAGACTTCCTCATGCAGGCATTGGGGAATGCAGGAACATTTCTTGTGCCACCAGACACTGTCAGCGGCTGGCCATTGTACCTGACTTAATGGAAAGTGCAATCAGTTCATTACAATGGACAGACCTCTTCAAAGGAACTTTCCAAGCAGGGGAGCATGTGGAGAGCTCTGGAGGCAGATGCTGCAAACAGGCTGGAGAAGTTACTTTGAAGGGCAGTATAAAGGGCTGAGTGATATATTTACCATGCGGCAGTTTGAAGAATTTTGAATATTTTTCCAAAAATCTTGTTACAATTAGTTTAAAGAAATTGCACACAGTCCTAACCACACACTGACCGGTAGGTAACAAATTAGGTAGACTGCTAGTGTTAGGACGACCTTTTAAAGGGCAGGGGTTGGCATTGTGGGAACCCCTACAGCATTGCCACAAATATATATTGGTGGTCATTGTAGGATATCTAGCAGCAGTCCCACTGAGAGGTAGCCAAGGCTTTGATTGTCTATCACTTTTTTTTGCAAGGCACATTCTCTATATGTGTGGTTTCTTGACATTGACATATATGAAGGCCATAGTCCACAGATTTAACACATTCAACAAGATTCTTAAGAACATGATGTGGACTTTGGAGCCCAAAATAGAAGAATAGTTTTCTTTTCAAACATTGGGAAGTGCTGTAGAAGGAGATGGGCTTTAACCAATCTATATGTTTTGCATGAGCAATCTGTCTACAGTGTAAACAACGAAGATTACGCTGTTCCCCAAGGTGTAAGCGAACAACAAGGGGTGAACCAAGCAATGGGTGAAGGCCCCAACAATGGCAGCAAGGGAGGGAAATCCTTCCTTTCGGAACTAAAACCCTTACACACCCAGCGAGCTAGGTGTCATGCTTCATCATCTGGGTTTTGCTCCTCGTCAGGCTGGCGGCGCAATGCCTGACGGGCACCCATGAAGGGGCTCTTTACTGGAGATCTTTTGTTCCTGCCGTTGGTGCAGTGGGTGTGAGGGCCCTTGGGGAAGTGTATATGTAGGGGATTAGTGGTTTAAAAAAGGTTAGATAATCCACTAGATAAACTTTAATGTTGTGGTCATCTACCTTATTGAAAATACGTGCATTGAGGGTGATTGCTGGTACAATGATCCAAGAGAGCACGCTCTACTCAGCTAGATTGGTCAACATGTTTCATGCTAATTGTTTACAAGGATACAGTGCAATTCATCAGGACCTTTTGGGATTAGTTAGCTACACACTGTGGTGGGCGGGGTTCCTACCTACCACATATGAAAGTGAGAGGCAAACAGAATTACTTGCCACTTCGTAGTTGGACCCTACTAAGGAAAGGAGAAGGCTTTAATGGTCTTCTCCCGTGCTGAGCACCTCAAGTGAAGGTACCCTGTCCGCGGTATGGACTTTGCCGCAACACCTACCCGCACGGTCGGGGATTCGATGAGAAGCCCACCTACTTCGTTGAAGGAAAGTTTTGGAAAGAAATATGTCTCCCATGCATAATATGCATTCATAATATTCTGGACTCTATGCTTTTCTTCATGCACAAGATGACAGAGATGATACACAGTGTGAATCAGGAGTTACTGCAGCTATTCTAAGCAATCCTGATAGGCTAGAAGGATGTACAAGAGTTTCACAGGGTGTATTACATGACCTGGATTATGAAATATATCACCAAGTAGAGAAAGCTGCAATTTTTGTAGCTGGTAAAAAAGATTAAGAGGGCAGAGTATTATCCCAGAAATGGTATGTGGAGAACCCAAAGGTAACTGAGTGGAGGGAGTTAATTTCTCTTCAGATCTGACAACTTCACTACAGGATGTATGCAGGGGCGTGCTGATATAATTTTCAGACCTATTCTCACTCACTTATGGAATACACCAGTGTATCCACATAATATCTTTATTCGGGGCAGTTGAATTGTGAAGAGTCACATGTATAGAAGGTTCAGTCATGTCCAGGACTGTACCAAGGTAGGAGGCGGCCAAGACACTGGACTACAAGATCAATGCTAAGTCTCGTAGTCCGTAAGCAAGTCCAGTGGTGTTGGTTACTGAAAAAGAAATCACAAACATGCAATTTTGTATGGACTACTGTGGTCTCAATGAGGTCACAAAGACTGATGAGCACATGATGCCCAGAGGGAAGAGCTTTTTGAAAATGAAACATTTTGAATGCTTTTGATCAGACCAGTGGCTATGTGACGGTTGCAGTTACCACTGAAGCTAAGGAGAAATTGGTGTTTGGAACCATGCTGTAATTTTATCAGTTTAAATTTATTACAATCAAGGCAAGCATGTGCCAGTTTGGTGAGATCTTGGTGAGATCTTAGTGGCATCCTTGTGAGAAGGAGGGAATATCCAGTCTCCATAGGCCAAAGTCCAAGATGTGTTGGGCTTGGAGAATCCCAGGATCCAGATATATGAGGGTTTTTCTAGAATTTCCTGGGACCGTAGCTCCTACCCTGAAAAAGCGTCCCTAACTGGTCATTTGTACTGTGGAATTTCAAAAGGCCTTTAATCAGCCTAAGGAGATTCTGACCAAATAGACTGATGCCTCGAAAAAGATGGGTGACTTTCATTTGTTGCCGTCCTTTAACCTGACAGACCAACTGGCCAAAATGTGGGCATTGCAAAGGGTCATTCTATATTTGTTTGGGACCAAATCAACGTCTAAACAGATCCTTAGCTGTTGTGATAGCTGATGGCCATGAAAGGAGATAAGTTGCTTTTGTGGTGTAGTTCCTTACAAGGATTTAACTTTACTATAGTTCATAAGGCTGGCTTATACTATGTGAATTCTGTTGGATTTCTTTCAAAAGCTCATCTCATCAGATAACAGAGATTCTCGCCAATAGGGATAGTCGGTGGCATACGGAATTAGGTGAGGATAGATTGTAAGGTCGAAAGTCACTGGTGCAGTATGTGAGAACATGCGTTAGATCTTTTTATTCTGACTGATGCAGGAGACTAGTGCCAAATGTCTGCTAACAGGGATGCTGTACATGTTTCATTGGTTAATCACCAATATGACGATTGATGGACAACCACATTGTTACTCCTCAACCTGAGTGGCACTGGATAATTCTGAAAAAAGGAAAGCGTTGAAGTTGGCCAAATTAAAAAAGGCGGACAACATTTTGCAATTTCATGAAATTAGGAATTCTGCATTTCTTAGAATTATATGGGCAAAATGGTTGTAGACTCATTCAAGGGAAATTTAGATGTTTTTCCCCATAACCCGTAGATACAATAGACAGCTAACTTTTGAGCATACAAACCACCACTAATTGTCCTTTGCAACAAAGAAATCTGTAAGATAATACAACTATTCCTATGAACTCACATGGCTGCCACTGAGGACCTTCTTTTCAGGCTACTGTTGCAAACTATGATAGGCCAGATTCCCCCCATATTTATTTTTTAATTTAGGGCATAATTAAAATGTATAGACACCTGCGGCATGGTCAACAATTGATCCAACATTATTCCGGTTCATCGAAACCATTTTAAATAAATGCTTCCAGTGCAATCATTAAGCATGATATAGTGTGAATAGTTAAAAATGTTAATGCTAAAGTATGCAATTTACACAAAAATTACATTTAAATGCTGCTTCAACCTATTGCTCCTGCTGCAATAATTTGGCTTTATGTAAGACAAAACTAAAGGTAAGACTGCTACAAACTTTCTAGGTAGTCTTCCATTTAGTCTTATGAGCTTTGTGTAAATTATGCTATGATATCTTAAACAGCCAAATGATGGTAAACAATATCATTAAATTTGACCGATTGATCATTAGTTTTTTCTCAGCACTTATAACCAGCATGGTAGAATGTAACACGACAATGTACTTGGCTATGGAATGAAAAAATGAAAGATAGTGGATCCTAAAGGCACATTTTTGAAAGAAGGGTGAGCTGTCACCCCTTGTTGCCTTGTCAATCAGTGCTACCAAGGGTTCGAAATGCAGGGTTTACAATTTAAGGTAAACATGGCACGATTTATAAGTTCAGTGTAAGAGGAACACATGTGGGAAGGATCCTGAGATTCACCCAGGGCACACTTTTGCTTCCACCAGTGCGCATTCCATGGTGTATCGTGGCTGGCAAGAGAACCATGACACGTTTCTTCGCGTAAGCAGTGAACACGCTGGGCCAGTGGCGAGTGTCAACAATTTGAACAGGTGTAACATCATGGCAGGGATAGCTTTATGTGCAGTGAGTTTATGTTCATTCAACACCTTTTCAAAGATGTTGGCAGGGGTGTATCTGACAATAGCGTACTTGTTTAGGGGGTGACGTGGCTGCCTCAAATGACCTAATGAGCTAACAGTGCTTTTAGAAATGTGGTTCAATACAAGGAAAACTAAGACATCAAAACACAAAATCCTTCAGTTTCCAATTGACCCCACAACTTTATTAAGCCCCATTCTTAGATGGCAAACACAGAATGGCGATGTCATACCACCCAAAATAAAGACCACAACCTCTGGTAACAATATTGATCAGATGATGCATTACCTCCCAGAATAACAGGGCCTTTTATATGATGCCCTGAGTAGAAGTGTGAGGCAGAAGGATCTTTCCCCGTGCCTACATCTACGTCCACTCCATCATATGACGTCACAGTGTCACTGATTAGGGATACTATAGAGCTCGTTCATGTACAAGTTCTTCTCCCTCTCTTCTAGGTGGATAATGCTGATCACAGTCTATTCAGGAGTTGTATACAAAAAGCACTGACTGATATGCCTTTTAAGTACTGTAAAACAGCTTTAGGTGCATTGCAGCTATGCAGGAGGTGATGGTGACAAAGTCACTGGCATGCCAAACCTCAAATGCGACATGTACAGTCACCTGGTGGAAATTGTATCTGAAAATTAAAGGCAAAATAGTGAAACATGATTTTATTTATACATTTTCTTGATGATCCACATGCCATGTCAAAAAACACAATTGAGACTACACCAACCCATGCGCACATTGCGTAGCCATATTGGATTTCTTTAACGCAGTGTTATTACTTTTTGCAAATTGAAACAAACATCTGCCTGTGGTAGATTACTGCACTGTTAGGTAGACAACCTGTGGTGCAAGCTGATAGAGCAATATAAGCCCATGGTAAGTGGTAATAAAATGGTTCAAACAACAATTCCAGACTTTAACACTTCTACCCTTTAGAAGCTGAGTGCAGAAAATTACCACATCATTTATAGATTGTACTAAGTAACTGAGCAAAAACATGTATTCTCTGCTAAAGGGGTGAGAACATGGGTTAAAAGTGTTCAACAACTGTTGGCTCGCATTTTTTCGTATTAACTGGTACAAGGTTATAATCAGGTACAAACACCTACCTGGTTCCTTGCTCCAATACTGATTGCACCAGGCTACTTTTGCATTCATTATTACCTCCATGGTCTAAATGACCTCGTAAATATACCTGTCTGGACGCTATGGCCTTATGCTTACATCTTGTGAGCAGAAGTCTTGGAGTTTGTGTTTTATTTGTAGATATTATTTAGAATTATGTTATATTTCACCTGCAGCCCTGCACATGGGCATGTAAAGCCTAGCAGTCTTATAAGGGGACAATGGTGGGCTAAGTTGCCTATTATTGGCAAACCTGATGGCTGAGTGCTGATTGCTACCTTACTTGCTAGCGGTAGACTGCGGAGGCTGGTCTATAGTTGTTGTGCCAGGCTCCAGCCCTGCTAACCCCATTTCTGCTGCAAAGCACACGTAGCATCCCGCCAGAGGCTCAGATAGGACAGCCGCATCAAGCATGAGACGAGAGTGGAAGAGTGCACAGATATCACTCTGGGATTTCGTCCCCCGAAACCCGGTTGAGAAGCTGCCTCAAATCTATTGAATGTCAGGTAGAGTAAGGGTGCCAATGGGTAGCATTGGGCTGAAGTTGTCTCTCTCCTGCGGTGGGTCATCGTACATCTTCTATTTGCTGCAGTTCCACTCAAGGTTCCCAGTCCCCAAAAATTAGTAATGGTGGAGACCAACGACAGCCACCAGCACTAATTCAGCAATGCTCTTGTAGCTCAGTGCCGGGTGATCTGAGGACCTTCGGGGTTTTGTTTTGTCAATCTCTATTTGTATTCCCCTATCTTATATGTGTTACATACATGTAAATTACACCTATTTATTTTTAAGGGATATTCTTGACTGGACTATGAGCTTATTGTTTGATGTTTAATCTGTCAAGATGAATCTGTTTCCAACCACTGCAACCTCTTACACTAAACTTTGACTGCTATATTTTGCGGCTCCTAGAGAGCCTAATGGTCAGAAAAGTAGTTTAATTATGAAATTGAAGTCCAATAGTACCAGATGCCTTTAAACCCCAATGATAGGATCCAAAAATGATCCCATACGTTCTGTCTCCTGTGACCTTCTTTGCCATTTCCACAGTAATTATTCCATTTGAAAACACCCACATTTACTGTCTTGGTATGCCAGAGCCTAGCGATCTTGGTTTCATGCATGGTTCATACATTTATAGAGCACACTGACTTCTGATACAAAGTGACTTTCCACAAAGTATACACGCTCAGGTATTTCCTGTTTTACTTTGGACTGCGAAGAAACTACAGGTCTAGCCCGGAAGAATTAGTAGCCTGCAGTTACAAAGCGTTCCAGTTGGGTTTGCCAATATGAATGATAACAATGTAAATGGTGGCTGTCAAATATGTAACTATGTTTTTTTTCCTAGAGGTAATTGAATACAAATATATAAATAAATGGCATGTTAATTTCGCCTAAAAATCTCCAAAGAATTACATTGATTCTTTAAAATATGCCAGCGTTCTAAAGGAACGCTTGTGCTGATAAAATATACCCGAAAATTAGCAGTTCTGTGATTTTCAGCAGTTACCTTTACCTGTCTACAATCATACTGAAACTGGCAGATCCTTAGAGAGCGATAAAATATCACTAACAGATGCATACACATTGCAAACTAAGTACAAGCCAGCTGTACCCCGTGCAGTATTGTGCAAGCAAGACCAACACGTGGCCTTATGGAACACAGAAAGTACTAGGACATCCATCAGAGGACTGTACTGGGTTCCTCTAACATTGAGAGAAGGTGACCATGAGATAATGAAAACCTAACTCAGGAATTTCCTAAAAAGGATGAAGGCCCTCATCTACCCATGTGACATGCTTCATCGCTGGGCTCCTCCTTACTGTGGTTTCAGGTGGGTAACACTCCCTGGAGCTCTTTTGAAGACATCAGTATGCCTCCCTACTAGTGAGGTGCTTGGGAAATGACAAGCTAAAAATAGATAAGGGATGGTGGCAGGTGTGGCTGTTTTATTGAGACCTTACTCCTGCATAAGCAAAAACTCTGTGTTCAAGTGTCAGTGCAATGCAAACTCTTAGCCAAGTACCTTAATTTCCCAGTCACTCATCAGCACTATTGATAATCTAATAATGTGTATAAGAGACAGGAAAAAAATATCGAACCAAGCTATACCTCTGTTCTTTCACCACTAATGCATTTTGGTTGAACCTCAAGCCTCGTGGTGTAAACCGGTACTCCGACTCACCGATGAGCCATCAAGCTTAGACACTGGTCTGCAAATTATTTGCATAATTTCCCAAACGTTCATGGTATTTAGTAAACTATTTAAAAAAGAATGCAATTTTGCACACGTCGGCTAACCACTTGACAGAACTGTTTGATGTACACTGCTGTATCCCAACTGAGCCACAACCTTTCCCTAGTTGTCAGAGGATTGGGAAGGGTCAGCAGACATCATTGACTCCACCCAATCCTGTGACGAGATTAGAAAGTGTAGGTGTACAGGAGTATGTGCTGGGTCAGTGTGTTGCTGTAAATAAGTGTGTGAGACCTAAGTCGGAGAGTGGATGCTTGGAACAGGAGGCCCGCATTCTGGAGGGACCTTGAGCAGGTAGTGTGCCATGACTTACAGGGGATAAAGAAGCAGTATGGATTCGTGAAGTAGTCACCACTTGACACTCCCTTATAGTGAAAAAGGCCGTTTATTAAGATAGGGTTTCCCAATAACCTGCCTATCCTGTCCCTCTGCGTCATCCCCCTTCACAGCCGCGGTCCGTTCAATTAACAGTGGTGGGGCCGGTTGGGGGGATTTCGATGGACGATGCCGAGGGGAAAATAAATAAATAAGTAATTTTCCCTAGTTATCGTCCATCGGAATCCCTCTCCACCCAGCCCGACAGCCCCACTGCTGTTACCTGCCCGGACCGCGGCTGGAGGGGTGTACCTTTTCAATTGATAGCTAAGACTTTCTCCGAGTTAGACTTGCTGGATCAGCTAAACACCTCAGTGCAGATGGATTTCCTGAACGTCCTCACTAGCTCTGCTTTGCTGGTAGTGCGCTTTATGTCGTGAGAAAATCCATACATGCATATACGGAAAGATTTGCTTTTCCTGGAATATATGGCCACAGGATGTACAGGTCTTTTTAGAAGTTTGCCTTCTAAATGAAAACGTTCTGTCATTAGTTGGCAGCAAACTATCAAGAAAAAAGGAATTGGGATCATTGAGTTGCAACAGTGGCAAAAAGCCTCAGTAGATTTCAGTATAATTTCTAGTAGCACTCTCTTCCTAGAAATCAGTCCATAAAGATGTCATGATGAGGAAACTCATTGTCTGGAGCCTGCCAAGATTGCAGTGTCTCCATCAAGTCATGGAGACCATTTATTTGATGTTCCTCCAGAGAACCTGATACATGTTTCTTGGAAACCATCTCCTTTCACACTGCTTGCCCTTTCCATTTCCTTTTTGGCAAGCAGCAGTCATGCCTCTGTTACAATACTACAACATTTAGAACCACATTTCGAATGCTTTGCAGCCAAAGCAAAGTGATGCATGCTATTTGCACTGGAAATGTGCCCTTTTCCCAGTGACAATAGCACTTTGTGGGGCATTTTCTCAAGGACTTATCGCTGAGCTAACGGCACTTTATCGCAGCCAAAGTGGCGATTAATATATCGCCCCATTCTCAAGCTAGTGTTATTAGCCTATATCACCAGTTTACCTGCGATAGTAGCCCCAAAAAACATTGCCACAGATGAGCCCTGCAAGTATCGCTTATGAGATGCAGAGTAGGCGTTCCAGTGTCAAAATGTGCGACAACACCACTCCGCAACATTCTCAACGCCCAGCCAGATAGGTGATAAGAACCCAAAAAATGTGCGTTAGCAGCAGGAAAATAACATCTGCTCAGACCTGGTGTAAAGTCGGACGGCTCCCTGCACCACAAAAGGGAGCCCAGCCCACAGTTACATCAGAAGAACATTAGATGCCATGGAGCCAACAAACATGCAGCGCGGAGCCCCAAGAGGGCAACAACACCCACCGCCACTACCCCTGGAATCCCCCCCGGACTAACACCGAGGCAGCGCAGAGAAAGACAGCAACCCTCAGAAAATTCACTAATCTCATAGACCCAACACCAGATAATGTCATAGCCCACTACAGGCTCAAAGGGACAACCATCCTCCGCATCCTGACCACCATTGTCCACAGGCTGACGGTACCAACACAGCGGACAACCAACATCCCACCTCAGACAAAACTGCTGGCCATGCTGCACATGTTGGCCTCTGGTACCCTCCAACCAACAACCACCTGAGTTGGAGGGGTCTCACAGCGAGCCTAATCCGTCACAACAGTCATGGATGACATCATCAGCTTAGTACCCAACTATCTACACTTCCCCCACACTGCGCAGGAACAGCCTGACACCAAGCAAGGCATCTACGCCACAGCAGGGTTCCCGCATGTGTCAGGGAGCAATTGACTGCACACACGTCCTACTTGTGCCTCCTGGCAACACGGCACACAATAACCAAAACAGAAAGTGCACATATTACACCAACGTCCAGGCATTATTGGACCATCGGGGAATCTCCACCAATGTCGTCGCCAACCACCCAGGCAGTGTGCATGATCCCAACATCTTCCGACAGTCCATCATCAACCAGCGCTACCAGGATGGCACCCACGGAAATGCACTGCTCGTTGGCAAATACCAAATTAACACACCTCGACTGCACAATCATGCAACTCACAACACTGGGTTGCACACATCACAAGCTCACATACAACATGCCAAACAATATGCATACCCACCAGACACGACAGCACAACTTACTGTGGGAACCTGGGCCAGCCTTGTACATTAGCCATTAACGGCATGGCACAGCAGCCACACAATAGCAGAATGTGGGAATAGGTGGGGCCCAGGCATGTGCGAAAGAGGCAAGTGACCGATGAATGAGAATGCACACAATGTCAAGTGTGGCGTGGATGTGCTAGACAGACTGCAGTATGCAGACCACACACATATCCATGTCGACACGCACCGCTGGTGTTTGGAGTGTAGTGGACAGTGGACGAAACCATGTCACCCCAGCAAGTGGGGAAGATCGCGGAAATGTAGCTTGTTACGTCACCCTGGAAAGAGTGAGCGGAGTGGGCTGGCCCGGCATACACCAGGCCACCGCAGGGGTGTGAATAAAAGGCAAGTAACTCCGGAATGGCCCTATGTGCCAGAGCGGCACATCTCACCCCACAATGAGGCAGACGCCGTGAGGGGCGGTGCCTGCGATCCTGTGCACCTGCTGCACCTCGGGACGCTGGTCCCCGAACCAGTCTTGCCCGCCCCTGTGCACCCAGGCTTCAATGCCCACCTGCCGACACCGGCATGTGTCGAAGAGGGCCCACCACGTGCCAGTGCGAGCTCCAAGCCTGAGTCACGCAGCACTCCTTTCTCTTTGATGTACTCCACGGCATACACAGCGGACAAGTTGGTCACACATTTAGAACTGAGTCTTGATTACACTATGGCAGAGGACGATGTTTATGGCTTATTTGAAGTCACTATATTCCCTTCGATGTGGTATGAGGCATTAGTCCTCCTCGACTTATCGGCGGCATTCGACACGGTGGACCACAACATCTTACTCCACCGTGTCGAGTCCGCCGGAGTCCGTGGGCCTGCTTTGTCTTGGGTCAAATCCTTCTTAGAGGGGAGATTTCAGGCAGTTAGGCTGGGCCCTTTCAGCGCCACCAGCACTTCGTCATCCTGCGGGGTCCCTCAGGGCTCCTCCCTGTCCCCCCTTCTTTTTAATTTGTATCTTTTACCCCATCTTCACTCCTTAAGCAGGTGGGACGTCACCGCGTTCAATTACGCGGACGACCTGCAAATCATCTTTCCCCTCACCTCCCCTGACGCTGTCTCCAACTTCCAGTCGGCTATGACACACATTCAACACTGGATGTACCAAAACCAACTAAAGCTCAATCCGGGCAAGACTGAGCTCCTCCTTCCCGGGAGTAGTGCCTCCTATTGGGGCCCTCAGTTCTGGCCTATTGAGCTTGGTACACCTCCTTCTCCTGCTGACTGTGTGAAGAGCCTTGGGGTCATTATTGACTCCGGCCTCACTCTCAAGGCCCAGGTGAGCGCAGTAACATCTTCCTGTATGTTCCAGCTATACAGGATACGGAAGGTAGCCCACTTCTTGACTCCCGAAGCACTGCTACAAGTCATCATAGCCTTGGTGATGTCCCGCCTGGACTTTTCAAACTCGATCTATCACGGTCTCCCCAAATCCCTGTTATCCAGGTTACAAGTCATCCAGAACCAGGCTGCCAGACTCGCACTCAATCTTTCCAGATGGCAGTCGGCTCGACCCCTATTGCATCAACTTCACTGGCTTCCAGTCAGTGAAAGAATAGCTTTTAAGGTCCACTGCCTGGTCTTCAAAGCTCTCACCGGTCCATCTCCTGCCTTCCTCAAGTCCCTGATCACTCCCTACTGTCCCTCTCGAGCCCTAAGGTCTACCCACCTTCATCTCTTAGTTGTTCCCCGCGTCAAACTCACCAGATCCGGTGGTCGCACCTTCTCTCACTTGGCCCCTAAGCTGTGGAATTCTCTCCCTCTCCCCCTCAAGACCTCCTGTTCCCTTTTTGCCTTTAGGAAATCTTTAAAAACTTTGCTTTTCTCCCACTGTTACTAAATTCTTCTGTCTTAGCTTCAGGATCCTTGCAGCGCCAGGAAACTAACGGTGACAGTGCGCTTAACAAATACCACTTAACATTAACATTAACATTAACCAAGTCTGTGCATAGCACCACAACCACACGTGTCTATGGACCCACGCAGACTACTGCCCTCGGCCTATAACTGAGCATCGATTTTTCAATGGCAGAGTACATATCATTGCACGCAAGGAGAGGTGTAAGAGGATGACGCTTTGAAGTCAGGAGGAAAAAAGGATCATCGTTACGAGGTGATCGAACACTACCAACAACTGCCCTGGTGTCACTAACTCTGTGCATCGCGTGCCAACGACACGTGGCTCTGGGCCACTGCTCACCACTGCCTCCTGCCTACACTTTTGTCGAGTAGGTCACACAGTTGGGACTGAGTCTTGATTTAGCAATGGCGGAGTTCATATCATTGAACTAGCATCATCGCAGACTGCATCCCCTCTCAGCCCCGGTGCCACTAAGTATGTTCCCTGACATTCATGGACACTCACTGGTCGAACTTTGGTGGCGTCTGAGTCTATGGACTAGGGGGTAGTTTTTCATCTTCATGTATCTGATACCGAGTTGGTGGTGAAAACGAGGCTGTAGCATTCCACTTCTCCATTTGCTGCTTCTGGATGGCTACTGCCCTCTTCACCATGCCCTGGAGGACACCTTCCACTGTCCCCCGTGACTCTCTGCCACAGTTCCCTTGGACATCATCGAAGACCTGCTCAGTCCGCATGGCCCTACCTCAGTGCACAGCAAGTAATCGCCCCGTGGTGGGGTGCCTGTGCTGGCCGCAGTGCATCCGGGGCCACTAACTCTGTGCTGGCCAAGTCAGGGACCCTGTCTTCTGAGATTTTGGATGGCCTCTCAGACGATGGCCTTGGGTTCGTCCACGCCATGTTTCTGTTGCCCTGCACTGTCTGCTGCCTCCGGCCTCAACTGCGGTCCATCAGGGCTCACGCATCCAATCGAGTCCTGACCAGCCCGGACGTTGCATCACCCCAGGAGGCACACTCCACCATCGCCAGAACCACCTCCAACTGCCATCTGCCAGAGTCAAAACAGTAGTACTGGCAGACTAAAGCAGTTGCTCACACCTGTTGTGAATGCCATCATCTGCCTGATGCCCTGCTCAGCACTCCGGGTGCCACTAACTCAGTGCACCAACAGTCATCGTCCATTTCTGTTTTGGTTATGTGCTGTGGCGAGCTCACGCAGAAATGTCACCTCAAGCAGTGTGGGAGACCTGGAAGATGATGATGAGTAAGAAGATGCAGGTGTGACTCCCCCCACTGCAGGTTCATCAGGAAAACCTGAAGTGACACAATCCTAGACATTTTGTTCACATGAGCCCGCTCAGCTCTAGTGCCCCAACCTCAGTGCACTGCAACTCACGGACACTTCTATTTGCCCCTTGGTGACCTCTGTACTTGCTCCGGCTACCACCATAATGCACCGCTGTTGTCTCTGTAATGCTGGTGTTTACTGTTTCCATCTTAATAGTGTTCACTGTTGTATTTGTTGCCAGCACCATCCACTCTGTGAGGGCTGGCTTACACTCAACCCACACACATCCAGCACATGTGTCACTGTACATGTGACCCTGCCAATAAAGGAGCGGGCGCATGTGCCCGTAGCCAGTTCCACATACTATCTGCGTGTGTCTGTGTAGTCATGATGTGTGCACGAGAGCCCTGGGCCCTACAACATTACATTGCGCTGTGTACAGTGGACGCAGCCATGTCCTTGCAGGCAGCGTGTTAGTGCTTGGACATGTAGCTTTGTTGTCACCCACTCAATGCATGAGAGGAGTGGACTGGGCGTAGTAAACTGAGCCAACGTGGGTGTTTGACTGATAATTGCGTGCCCCTGGGCTTGGCTCTGTACAGGAAATGTGCATCTGTGTGTGTCTCTGTGGTAGTGTGGGTCTCCTTTGTGCGGTGTATCTGGTCTCTGAAGGGTATTAGACACCCACATATGTGATCTAGTTCATCTTCCATGGGTCCGGACCCCACCCGTACCTGTTCAGCCACATCCAACTGGCATTCTAACACTAGGCATTGGGATGCCATGTGCTGGTCGGTGATGTGTTGGGAGCCAGCCGTGCTTGCGGGTGCTTCCTGCTGTGTGGTCTGTTGCAGGGGCTGTGTTCTCCTCTATGTAGCTTGGTCCTGGTGGTGGGTTGCCTGGGATGTCCATGGGCTTTTGTAGGGCGTTGGTGTCGAAGGCGTGGTGGTCCTCTCCGGCATCACTGATGAGTAGTCTGCTCTGCTCTGCTTGTTGTTTTGTGTGTCCCTCTGCAATGTGATGGGGAGATGCATGTTGACATTGTGTTGACATTTATTTTGGCACATTGTTCTTGTTTGCATGCAGACTGTATGACAATGTACATTGGGACTGTTTTGGAGGTGCTGGATTTAGATGCAGGACGGTGGACATTTGGACTACATGACGGATGTGAGGTTGTACACGTACATTTCCATCTCACAGTTTCCAGTTCTGTCAGATGTAGTTGGCCTGTTTCTGCGCATGTGCAGAGCCCGCTGTGTCCTCTGTTCTGCAGTGTCGGGGTTGCACTTTGTACCACATTGTCGTCAATGTGGATGTGCTGTAATTGCTATGTGTGAGTGCTGCAGTGTGCCACGGGGATCAGGGACATGATCCAGGGTCATTGTGTGTCTGCAGTGTGCTACACATCATTGTGCATGTGTGCCATTGTGCACATCTCCCCCGTCCCCGCAGTCCCTGGTCTTTACTCACCCTGTTGCTGTTGTGTGAGGTCCTCCCGAGCTGTGTCCGGACTCTCAACTCCTTGCACCGTCTCCACACTGATGACCGTTTCCTCCAGCTCCTCCTGTGGCGCAGGACTCCCACCTACTGTCGGCGTTGCTGCCTTCCGGTTGGCAGCATCTTTGTACCTGGTTTAGCTTTTCGCATCATGCCAGGGTCTCTTAGCCTTCTCCATTGGCCTCCTCGACACGCCGTCTGCATTTACTGTATTCTGGTTGTGGGTCAGTTGATGGTAGTGTTCTGTCACCTCCGTGACGCTGATCTGGTATTGCTGTGGACTGCACCCTGTCTTCCTCTCCCTCTTCTCCTAGGCCTTCCTCAACCCCATTGTTCCTTGCTGGTGGTCTGTGGGGCTTGTGGGGTTTGTGTTGGCCTCTGCACTTGGTCAGGGTGCATCCATGTTGCTACGCACTTTGGATTGTTTTTGGTGTGTTGTTTTTGTTGCTTTTATAGTGCATTTTCCCGCCAGACGCGTGGGATTTGCAGGCCAGCCGCTGGTTTTCACTGCTGTTACGCATTTTTGTGGCATCACGCTGATTTTAACGCGGTCATTTGGCGTGTTATCTGGAGACTACCACATGGTACTGCCATGTTATGAATACTTAGTTAACACGACGTAATTTTCCTGCGATAGACTGCGATGTTGAATGTTGCGTTAATTTACTTTTGCAATGGTTATCGCACATTCTTGTGAATATGCCCCTGTGTTGCTTTTCCCAAGGGGGCAATACCACAGCAGATCAGTTCAAATGCCCAGAGGTTTTGACGCAAAACTAGATCGACTAAGCTAGTCGGGCCTAGCTTTGCATCAAAATACCACCGACATATTACAATACATCGACCTCATTTGTGTGCTACAGTGCACAGCAAACCTCTAAAGCAAGGGAAACTCCTGAGTATGTCTATACATTAGAATTTGTACTGAATAATCATATCAGTAGACAAAAAATAACTTAGGTAATGGTATGTGGTAATGTTAGTAGCAACCGCGTGCACGACTGAATGCCAACTTACTTGTCTTCCCATGAAAAAACACACCCAGATGCCACCGAGGGAGGGGAGAGAGATGGGATGTTTTTCCAACGCTTACTGTCCTTTATTTGATTTCATGGCCAAAACACGTTTCTGCCCAATAACATCATTCTGAAACAGTGATCACGGTCTCCAACATGGTTTAGTAGGGATGGTAAATGTGGCAGTTGTTTCACTTCAGCTATTACCCTTCCTGCCTTGAACCAGGTGGGGGATCCCCAAGGTTTTATGAGGGACCTCAACGCACTCACGTTATAATTAGCAATAAGGCAAACTCAGTTTAAGCAAATAATACTGGTCTTCACTCCAATAACAGCTATTATTCTTAATTTGTTAATATTGCTTGCTGAAATACATATAAATCATTAATGTAATACACATTTTCTACATTTTTCAAATTAGTATCTCGGAATGACTGAGGTGGAAGTGAATGCATCTCGACATTCCAGAAGGCAGTGATGCTCAGCAGTTACTTCCATGGCGAGCACGTTTGCCGCAAAAGAGAAGTTTATAACATTATACTAGTCAACTGTGGACAGGTCAAGGTTTGGCGTCTTCAAAAATGGACATAAATCTTATCTTGCTTGAAGACATTTACCAATCGAGACACGAATCAAAGAGGAATAGTTATTGAAATAAAGAGAATGAAAAGACTGTTCCCTCCATGTGTAGATATAATGCAGCCTGTGGCTTCTATCTGCGCTGTTTGTATCATCAACGCCCATTCTTTGTTTCCCTTCCATTACACCACGACTGCGGGGTGGAGAATAAGATGAGAGAGTGAGAGGAGTGAGTCAGGAGGGGTGTGAGAGTGAGAGAGCTGGGAAGAAGAGCCAAAGGGTGAATCAGGGAAGATGAATATGAGTGAGAGACTAGAGTGGTGGCTGCTGCCACTAAACCTTGGTGAGGCAGTGAGGGAGGGAGTAGGGAGAGGTGGGGGTAAATTATATTAATAATAAAATAACTAACCTGCTGTTCCCGGATGCCTCCTTAATGCTTCTCTGCTCCAGCCACCTCTGTGTTCCTCTGTATCCATCCCCACCCAATACAGACGCTGCTCTCATGCACTGAGCAGGCTGAAATGTTGATCAGTAAGGGACAAGGAGCTTGTGTCTTTTCTCCCACCCAGCAGTGCAAGACAGCTGGGTTGGTGAAATGTAAGTACCCATGTTGTTTTGGCCATCCTAAGATTGCCGGCCAATCCAACATGCGCACTTACAGTGCACCTACCACTCCTCCTCCCTGGGAATGCCTGCTGCTGATGCAGAGCATGGCCCCACCCTCCCTAGACTCAGCGGACTCAGCCGAGTAAGTGAAAAATAATATGATAGTGAAATAGTTTTATTATCCTTTTATTTTTCCTGTGCTGCCTTTCAGAAGTGAGGCGACGCTCCTCCACCATAACGGAGGGGCCGCCCCTGAGAGGCCTACTGAAAAAAGCAAATAGAGTGTGAAAGGGAGAAATGTAAGAATATGATGAATTAGGAGGGTTGTCAATGACAGCAAGAGTAGTGTGAGTGTGCACCTGACTGGCCCAGTTGACTCTCAATGGACCTAGAACTACAGTGCCTGCACTCCATGCGTGCTAGTTCTTTCCGGATGCCCTTATTGCACTGTGTCTGCCATGCTTCTCTTACTTCTCTCCTACAGGAGTTGCCTTAACCATACCAAAGTGACCCCTACCAGCATCCGTGACTCATCAACCCATGTCAAGAAGCCATTGAATAACCCATCACACCACTTACAACATCCAGGCAAGAATGAGAATCAGGACTTTGGGAATAACAGACGGACCACAGATGCACAGAACCTGCTTGTTGAAATGATTATAATAATCTTGAAAAAGATTAACACAAGAAGTGCATTGGGAAATACAAAAAACTCACATAGAAAGAAAAGTCAGCCTTCTTTACTAAACAAAAGGAGTAATCTAAAGACTCCATTAAGTAACTTTTCCAAACGGTCACTAAGCATACTACACCACTTGTTGTCAACACCGCTGATGGCAGCCAGGATTTTTGCATTACCCTGGCACATTTTTTCCAGAAAAAAGTAAATTAAATCTTTGATAGATTTACCATTGGTAGTCATTCATCTGATTTGCCCAATGAATGCGAACAAACCACCTCCTTGGAATTCACACATAGTTTTTTTTGTCTCTTTTGTCTTTTTCTTTATTAAAAAAATCAAAAAAATTACGGCCATTCCACTCGGTCAAAAGCCATAGTAGCATCCAGGGACAACAACACCGCCGGCTCATGGATGTGGGACGCAGCTGCCACCACTCCATGGAGCCGACGGAGATTAAGGGCAGTGTTCTGACACGGCATAAAACCGGACTGGTTCGGATGCACCAGCGTCGTGATGACATTCACCAGGCGGGCGGCAAGCAACTTGGCCAACATCTTAGGCTCCACGTTCAAAAGGGAGATCGGGCGATATGACGGGCAATCCAGGCGTGGCTTACCCTCCTTATAAATGACCACAATGTTCGCGAGGCGTTGATCATAAGGTAGCTCGCCACGGTCTCTGCTCTCAAGATACATGTCTTTTAAGTACGGGGCCAAGCAATCAGCGTGTAATTTAAACAATTCAATGGGAAGACCGTTCGGGCCCGAAGCCCTACCAGAACGAACCCCTCTGATGGCCATTGCCACCTCATCATTAGTGAGGGCGGAATCCAAGAACTCCCTATGCTCAATAGATAGAACCGGCATTGGGATGTCCCGAATCACGTCTGCATTCTCCTCTTCCGTGAAACCCCCCGCTGAAGTATAGACCTTCTCAAAATACCGGGCAAATTCATCCACAATCGTCTGAGGATCCGATGACACCGTGCCCGCAATGCGCAGTTCCGGTATCAGCCGAAAACCCCAATCGCCCTTTTCCAACCAAGCTATCAACTTCCCGGCCTTGTCACCATGTTCATATATTCTACTCTGCGTGTTAGCATGTTGCGTCTTTGCTCTGTCACGTGTCAGGGTCCTGTACTCATCCCGGAGCAACCCGAGACGGTGTCCCGACCCAGGGTCGCTCCCGGAGGAGACAGCGGCTTCCAAGACCAATAGCTCCGCCTCCACTCTATTAATTTCCGCCCTGCTCTTCTTCTTCTGCCCGGATATTAGGGAGAGTACCTCCCCCCGTGCGACAGTTTTGTAAGCCTCCCACAGGGAGCATTTCGACTTAACCAACCCCTCATTCTCCTGAAAGTAATGATCTGTGGTACACACAAGTTCCTTCCTGACAGTAGGGTCTTTCAGGCGCCATGCATTAATCGGTGCAACCCTACCAACATCACCCTGTCCCATCCGCAATCTAAGCCAAATCGGCGAGTGATCAGACACTCCCCGTGCCAAATGAGTCACCTCCTGGATAGAGGCCGCCTGAGACACCGGCAATAGAACATGATCTATCTGAGAGAGCGAATGGTGCGCCGCAGAGGCATGAGTATAACCCATATCTCTGGGGTGCCGAAGTCGCCACCCATCCACCAGACCCGACGCTGCGACAAAATCCGCCAGCCATCTGCGGGAAGGCAAAAGCACACGGGGGGGAGTCCAGTCTAGCACACCATCTATTACAGCGTTGAAGTCCCCGCCCAGTACCAACGTTCCAACAGGCAGCGTAAGAAACACTCGGCCCAAATCGCGAAAAGTATCCGCCTGTAGCGCTGGGGGGGACATAGATAGACAAAAACATGACAGTCCAACCCTCCCAAAGCCCCGATATGCCAACATATCGGCCTCTATTATCTGACCACGTCGATTGAATGGTGAAAGGAAAGGAGTTTTTTACCAAGATCCCTACTCCTCTAGAGCCAGAAGTAAAACCAGCATGCGCCACTAATTTGTAGCCCCCACGGTGGAGCCCCATACATCGTTTGCCCATAAGATGGGTTTCCAGCAGCAACGCCACGTCCGGCGAATGCCTTCTAATCAGTTGATTCACCATAGTGCGCTTGATCTTATCGCCCAAGCCATTCACATTCCAGCAGAGGACGGAAAACCCCAAACCCAACCTAGCGGAAGCCATTCATATCTCCAAAAAAGAACAGGATATCCACAGGCACCCATAGCGGATTCTGGTCATACAAAACAAACAAACCAACAAACAAAAGCCCCTCGGTCCCCAACCCCCATCCCCCCTCCCTGCACCCCTGCATGTAGCATACGCTCATCCCCAACTCGCAGTCTGCCTGTCACCCCCAACTAACTACAAGTATCTAAAAGTAGAAAAACAGAGGAGAACCTTACAACAGGTCGCCCGCCCCATCACCCCAAACCAACCACGATCCCCTAAACCCAATAAAGTGCAAAAAGAGTCACGGATAAAAAAGGTCCACGGGGGGGAAAAAGGACAACCCCAACCAGTCCCACGATGTCACCAGTGACACTAGTTCAACTCAGACATGACGACAAGTCATTGATCCTCGCCATCAGTCCGGGCCTGACCCCTAGTATCCGGGCCCTCGACCCGGTCCAGCCAGTCCACGGCGACCTCAGGGTTATCGAAGAACCACGTTTTTCCGCCATGTTCAATCCGAAGACGAGCCGGAAACATCATCAAATACTTCATTTCCCGGTCCCTCAACCACCGTTTGATGGACATAAAGCTCGGCCGTTGTTTCTGTACCGCCTGGGTGAAGTCCAGGAAGAACAGCAGCGATGAGTTCTCATAGGCCAGCGGGCCCGATGACCGTGCCGTTTGCAGGATGGCATCCCGGTCCCGGTAATTGAGGACCCGGACAATAATAGGACGAGGAGGCGCCCCTGTCTTCGGACGACCTCCAGGAACTCCATGAGTCCTCTCCACCGTAAAAAAGTTACTGAGACCCTTCGGCTTAAGATGTTGCAAAAAGAGTTCCTCGACAAAGAGGGCCGGGGTCATCCCCTCCGACCTCTCCGGCACTCCCAGTATTCGGACATTATTGCGGCGTGCCCGTCCCTCGTATTCATCGAGCTTTCGATCGAATTGAGTCCAGGCCGCCCTTAGATCTTGCACCTCCTTCTGTAGTTCTGACACATCCTCGATGAGACTCGTCGTCTTGACCTCCAAGTCTTTAACTTTCTCGGTCGTTTTAGTGAGGTCAGCTCTTATAAGACCCACTTCGATCGACGCCGAGTCCAGTTTAGTGTCCATCTTACCCAAGGAAGATTGGATCCCAGTGATCGCTGCCATCAAGTCTTTCAAAGTGGGATCTGCCCCCACTGAATCGCCATCTCTACTCTCCGTCGGTGAGCGCTTAGTATCAATCGGGGACCCTTGGAGATGGCATACTTGTCCATTTTGTTAGACTGGACCTGTCTGGTGGTCTTCACTTTCGTCTGGGGCTTCTCAGAGTCTCCTCTCGAACGCCATTGCCACCGCCAGATCAGGAGAAACCCACCACTGCGCAAGCAGGTCTAGGCGGTTTCCTCACCAATTTGATCTCAGACCAGGATAGGTAGACCAGGGCACTCCAAATGCGACCCCTCCGCAATCAGCCGAGTTCTGACCGGTGACTTCCGGTCCCGAAGGCCGATGTTGTTGCACTCCACTACGGCCAGTGTCACACTCGGGGTCCCGGCTTCCACACTCATAGGCCCCAAAGTTCCGGACGACGATAGTCTGTCGCCGGATCACCCAATCGAACCAGAATTTCACCTAGCGACTCAGGTGCTGGTCCCCCACCCGATGGTAGGGACGGGGTTCAGGATAGTGTGCCGGATGGCTGGTCAGGATGTGGGGACCGGCGGAGCCGATGCTCAAGCGGCCATCTTGGTCGCTGGCGCGGCTCCTCCCCTCATTCACACATATTTTGATTAATCAAGTCAAACAGCTGATTTCTACCATCAAGTTTGGGTCCTCATCACATCCCTGCCCACCTCGAATAATTAGACGTGTTCCCAATGTTGTCACCAACTATTTGGCCTAAATTCTTAACATCATGTCCAGTACAGAACCTTTGCCCAAGCTATGGAAAAAGGCTTCGGTCCTTCCATTTATAAAAAAAACACAACTGAAATCCACAAGATGTTAACAGCTACCATCCTAAATCCAGACTTCTGCTACCAGCCAGGATAGCCGAGAAAGCTATGAACATTCAACTGTCATCATACATTAAGACTAACAATAATCTTGATAAGACCCAGTTTGGATTAGGAAGTGGCCACAGTACGGTAACTGCACTTATTATGGTCACAGTGGAAATCAGATCATCCGTAGATAAGGTCGGAAGAGCCGTCCTTATATCACTTGACCTGTCTGCAGCCTTCGACACGGTCAGTCACACTTCTCTGATTGACCATTTGCTGATCATAGGGGTAGAAGACAGAGCTCTGCCACTTATTCAGTCCTTTCTCACTGATAGGATTCAATCATTAACCCACAAGGGATTCACTTCAGAGCCTTTTGTTCTGCTGTGTGGGGTTGCTCAGGGCTCATCATTAAGCCCAACCCTCTTCAATGTTTAAGTCACCCTCCTGGCCAATTTGATAAAGCCTTATGAGTTCTCATTGGTGACCTACGCAGATGACACCCAGATCATTGTGTCACTCTCCAATGACATCCATAATGCAGCTGAGACCTTTCTTAAATGCATGGCGGCAGTCAGAAATTGGATGTGTGACAATTGTCTAAAAAAAATAAACAACAAAGACGGTAGTCATCCGTTTAGGAAACAATCAGCCTGATTCATGAAGCTAAATTGCGGGCGCAATAGCTGCAAAAATGGCATTGCGCCCGCAATTACCCAAATCGGCATTCATGAAGAAAATAACCAAAGCGCAAAACACAGATTGCGAATTCGCTAATAATTTGCGCCAAAGCACGGAATCAGAGAATAAAGTTAGCGAATTCGCAATACTAGCGCAATCGGAATTCATGAAAATTCTCTAATAGCGAAAAACCTCAAAATCTCCATTAGCGCCGCGCAAATTAAGGACAACCCAAAGCAGGTGGTAACCATAAAAGTGATTTGCGAAAATTTTGAAAAACTGTTGGCCAATCAGGAACAGGGACAGGGCTGACCAAACACACATAAGGAGACACAGCAGCAGCAGTTGGTGTCTCACAATGCCAGGAATGTACATGGTGGTCAGGCGGCGAAGGCTACAGCGAGCAGCACGGAGGAGACGCAGAATACAGGAGAGGATATTCCGCCAGCGGATCACCCTGCTGGGACAAACCAGGGAGCAGATCTATGCGAAGTACCGGTTGAATGGGGCCATGATAATTCAACTCATACACGACCTTGACCCCCTGATGCAGCACCCAACAAGGCGGACCAATGCTGTGCCTACACATGTACAGGTATTGTGTAGCCTGCACCTCCTGGCCTCTGGTAGCTTCCAGGGGATAGTAGCCGCAGCAGGGGGGATATCCCAGCCCACCATGTCACGCTGCCTCCGGAGTTTTGTTGACGCAATGCTCACCCAGCTACACCGACACATCAGATTCCCCACCAGCCAACAGGAACTGGACTTGACAAAGTTAAACTTCTACAATGTGGCCCATTTCCCATCTGTGATAGGATGCATAGACTGCACCCACATTGCCATCTGCCCCCCAGCTGCGACGGAGTACATGTACCGGAATCGGAAGTCATACCACTCCCTCAACATACAGATGGTCTGCAATGCCAAGACTATCATAACTGACATCGTGGCCCAGTACCCAGGGAGTACCCATGACTCTTTTATATTCCGGCACAGCGGCCTCCACACACGACTGGCCAGGGGAGAATTTGGGGAAGGACACCTACTTGGTAAGTACACATTGTCAACAATTACACATTGCAATGATGTAGCTGCGCAGCTCAGGCACTCACCCTCTGCTCCTCACATGCAGGTGACAGCGGCTACGCCCTCCGGGAATACCTCCTCACCCCATACCTCAACCCGGCTACACCACAGCAACGGCGGTACAATGTTTCTCACATACGGACAAGGAATTGTATAGAACGGACATTCGGCCTACTCAAGAGCCGGTTCCGCATACTGCACAAGACAGGTGGGGCCATGTACTACAGTCCTGATGTGTGCTGCCGCATTGTGGCTGTCTGCGCAATATTACACAACATTGCAACCAAGCGCCGGATACCAGTCGAGATCTCTGGCAGTGAGTCTGAAGGGGACGACCGTCCACCAGCACATGTGCGGCATGCACGCGGGGAGAACCCTGCTGAAGGACACAGACGGCGCAACCACATCACTATGAACAGTTTCTGAAGGCCACAATCCACTCACCCAACATTCACTCCTGCATGGCAATGTAAAAAATGACAGGAGGCCCATGTATGTTGCATGAATAAATATTATTGTTAAATCCACAATAATAACGTAAAGTATACATTCATAATATTGCAGCAGTATTGCGCCATACTGCTCCTAACTAGCCACTGGACATGCTTGTATCATCAGCATTATCTAGGCAACTTGCAAGGAACTCAATTGCGCCTCCGCCGCGCAGCCCCCAAACGACGCTCTGGCTCTTCCTCTGGGACGGCACGTGTCCCTGCAGTGGGCCTGGTGCTGCGGCGTAACACGCCAACCATTGAGGCAGACAAGCTGCTGGCACTGGAGGCGCACTCACTGGTGTCGTCCCTCCCCACATTGCCTTCACCAGTAGGATGGAGTGCCAGTACGGCAGTGGTGACCTGCTCCAGCACCCGTCCAACATCCTCGACACATTGTATCAGCTGCTGCTGCTGCGCCAGGCACCGTCGTGATAGCTGGGAGGTGGCATTCCCCATTATGTAATTTGAGCGGGTGTAGGCTGTCAGGCGCGTTAGGAGCTGCCGGTGGCGTCGGCGGGCGGAGGTGCGCTGCGATATAACTGCAGCAGTGTTGGCCTCCATGGCCGCCGCCATGCGCTCAATACTATCACCCACATTGGCCACATTGCGGCCAATATTATGTAGTTGCAGCTGGATGGCCGCTTGCCGTCGTGCCTGCTGTTGGTGAATGCGTAGCATCCGGCGCTCAGTGCTCATGCCTGGCTTGCGCACAGCCATCCCCCTCCTGCTGCTGTGTGATGTGTCATGGTGGGAAGCCCTGACATGGCTGCTCTGCTGGCTGTCCACAGTGGGTGTGTGCACAGTCACCGCAGTTGATGCACCAGGAGTAGATGGTGCCACGGGTGGTGGAGTTGTGCTTGGCAAAGGTGCAGCACCTGATGGTGCTGAAGCTGTTGGTCTGGCCCTGCCTGCAGGGTTAGGTGCAGCGCCGGATGTTGCTGGCACTGTTGGTCTGG
The DNA here is from genome assembly GCF_964261635.1 of Lissotriton helveticus. Classification (NCBI taxonomy): domain Eukaryota; kingdom Metazoa; phylum Chordata; class Amphibia; order Caudata; family Salamandridae; genus Lissotriton; species Lissotriton helveticus. The sequence continues at coordinate 912,191,297 of NC_136059.1, read as the reverse complement.
CCCTGGCTGCAGGGTTAGGTGCAGCGCCGGATGTTGCAGGCACTGTTGGTCTGGCCCTGGCTGCAGGGTTAGGTGCAGCGCCGGATGTTGCTGGCGCTGTAGGTCTGGCCCTGGCTGCAGGGTTAGGTGCTGCCAATGATGGTGCTGGACCTGTTGGTGTTGGCCTGGCTGCGGTGTGTGGGGCTACGCCTGATGGTGCATGAGGTGTTGGTGTTGGCACCTCCTCCGCATCCTCTTCTGACTCAGCGATCTGCAGCATGTCGCTGTCGCTGCTGTAGTCGCCGCCACCTGTGAGGGGAATTGGACTTACATTAATGCCATGTATCTGTCACACGTACAGCTTAGCGATAGCTCATTTTGGGTTACGTCTGGCTGCTTTGGGGTTATTTTACATTTTTATTTTACATTATGGGCAGTGTACATGTCCGACATTGCTTGTGGCCATGATCTCATGTGCATTGTTTGTATGACTTGGAATGCATATGGGAGGCTATAGGGCCATGGCCATTGGTAGGGGACAGGGTCGCAGTCGCATGCCACTTACCTTGGCTGTCTTGGCTGGGTCGGGATGAGTCCAGGTTGGTGACACCTATGCATGCCTCTGTCTCGAGGGTGTCCTCCACGCGGTCCTCCATGGGGGTATTGGGAGGGACAGTAGGGTCTCCGCCCCCAGTACCAGATGTCTCGCCCAGCCTCTCTGCCACCCTTTCCTTGGCACGACCTCGGAGGTCGTACCACCTCTTCTTTAATTCGTCCAGTGACCTGTGTGTCACGCCCACAGCGTTCACTTTGGCAGAAATTCCTAGCCAGATGCGACGTCTCTCCATCTCTGGCACCCTCCGGGAGTCCTTTCCGAAGAGTTTAGCGTGGTTTTCAACCACTCCCTCGATGAGGTGCTCCAACTCCGGCTCGGTAAACTTGAGCTTTCTCTTGCGCCCGCTGTCACTGGGCCCGGGTGCAGTCTCCTCTGTCATTGCTACTGTCGCTAAAGGGTGACTAGCGCTACTTTGGAGGTGTCCCGGTAGGAGCTCTCAGTTTCGCTGCAGACTCGCGGTCAGCCTCGCAGTTCAGAATGGGTGTGGCAACTGGCTGCTTCCTGGTTGCGACGTCATCACGGCGCTCGTAAAGCGACTTCCCGTTGGTGAGTTCTCGCTACTGGCGAGATGTCGCAAATGTGGATTTGCGTGGCGCTAAATAGAGACGGAATATCTGGGTTTTTGCGACTTTTTCGGCGATTTCATTTTCTCGCTATCGATTTTAGCGCCCGTGTGCGAATCGCTTAGATTACTCGCTATCTATGATGAATTCCGATCTGCGCCTTTCCATTTGCGATTCGCTGTGATTCGCTAGTTGAGAGTCGCTGTTTCCTTTCTTGATGAATCAGGCTGTAAGTTTCTTTCTGGTCCTCCTATTGGTGGCCACAAGATCTAGGGACTCTACCCATGCGTGTAAAAAAAGTACAAAATCTAGGTGTTCTTAGGTGTTCTCATAGATTACAAGCTTACCTACAAAGAGCAAGTTAATTCTGCCATCTCTTCCTCATTCGACATTTTTTGAATAAAAAAGAAAATCCCCCATGTGATCGCCTTTAACTCCTTCAAGACTGTGGTCTCTGCCTCAGTTCTTGCAAGATTAGACTACTGCAACAGACTCTTCCAAGATCTTCAAAAGAGGTCACTGAATAAATTCCAGACAGTGCAGAACGCTGCAGCATAGATGCTCCTTAACATTCTCAGATTCGAATCAGTGTGGATGCTCCTTAACATTCTCAGATTTGAATCAGCATCCCATGCCATAAGCAAGCTACACTGGCTGTCTATCGAGCAGTGTATTGCCTTTAAGGCTCTCGGTATAACATTCAAAGCACTTTATGGAACTGGTCATGACTACTTGAAGAACAACCTTAAAGTTATTCTCCAGGTAGATCCCTACTCTCTAGCCAATCCAGAAATCTGGTTGTTCCTCCCCACAAGTGTATGTCCTGGAGAGGCAGGAGGTTCATCAGATGCACTGTTCTTAAATGGAACGGCTTTCCCCAAAATCTGAAATCTCCAACGGTTCTCTAAGCTTTTACAAAGTCTTTAAAAACTTGGCTTTTTTCTAACTAAGTCACTCTTTCTCTTTGATTACAGACAGTGCCAAGACATCTCCGAATATATGCACTCTATACAAATTCTCTCAATATAAATGCAGGGAAACAAGGAAAGCAGGAACACCGGGATAGGAGGAATACTATTCTGAGCCCACGAAGGATTCTAGAACCCCAGCAGAGCTGTACAAAACAGCTAATCCCATATCCCCAAAAATATCTGGACGGTCTCCTAATATGCCTGCCCTAGGCTGAGCTTCCATCTGCGGCACAATCACCCTCCAACTTATAGAAAAGGCAGTAATCCAACCTGTACAGTGCAGAGACTTTTGAGATCCTAGGATGCTGTACTACAGCTGATTCAGGTTAGTTCAAAGTGAGAAGACCTGCACTCCCACTGCAGAACACCCCCCAGAGACAACCCAAACCTCTGTCAACTACACAGGGATTGGACGGCAGGTTGTAAGGCCCATAGAACACAGTAGACTAGTAAAAACCTACATGTATTCACACTACAATACTCATTGGCATCGTCACACACTTCTCTCCCAGAGCCCCTACCATGTGGTGAACTCAAAACCATAGACAAACTCTGCACCAACGCTCTAGGGGCCCAATGAATTGTAGAATGTACGCTACACAAAATCATGCTACATGTTACATTACATCTCTGTTCTACCAACATGCTCCTGCCTCTCCTGTTTAGAAAGCTTTCATATAGGCCACACCTGTGATTCTGTATTAACATTTCTGAGCCAACTATATCCTTTTGAGAACCTTCTTAGAAGGATGTGGAATAGGGTGGTGACCTATAACAAGTTCAGTTTAATCCCACGCTCTGTGTGATTTTTCTGACATAAATATAGATTGCGCTCTCTCTCAAACAAAGGGGCTGGTCACTCATTATGGGCGCCCACTTTCAGTAAGGCTGCCCTCCATAAGATCCTATATTATTGTGGTAGATGAGCAGCTTTCATTTTACTTTTCATTCTTCTTTCACCTTCATTTGACTCATGGCCACTAAACAAATTACTCATTCTATTATTCCAAGCAGTTCATGCCTCGCCACCCTTTTCTTGCGCATCGTCCCAGAGTTCACCCTGGGCAAACATCCTTTGCTTACAAAGCCAACATCACTTCACTGCCCCTAAACGCGCTGTGCCTTTTACAGATTCTGGCCTTTGTGCCCCTTGGCCCACTTTCGGTGTAATTTGACTCCCTCTGCCTTAAAGATGTTAGCGTCTTGCCCACTTTTAAAATAGATGTCAAACGCCACCCCCATTAGGGCAAAGAATGTCCTTGTTATTGAGAGCTGCCAAGAACAATGCCTCTTTCACTTGTCAGCACTAATAGAATATATTGCTTATTTCCTCCAACCACAATGCTCCATTCACCCAGATACCAATAAGTAGGCTTCTACAATATGCTTTTAAAACCTTTTGTAGATGGAACTTGGGGTCAAGGTATAGAATAAAAGGCTGCACGCACCTCAAACGAGGATAATATTCCTTCGTTTGGATCCATCCCTATTAAAGGAGACATTGTCCTTCTGGGGTTTCTTAATCAACCTTTACATTTGCTTGGGTCCAAGTTTCATTATATGCTGACCTATGCTGCACCACACCAAGCACCCCATGTCTGTAAAAAGCTACATTTTGTATTGGACATTGCACTCAATGGATACAAGGGTTACTCAATGGGACATTTGTTTTTTTGATAGTTTTATTATAGCGTGAACATGGCCTTAAGGGTATCAGAGCGCTCTACTAGTATACAGAGAAAGATCAGTTGTAAGTATATACTCTATCAGTGTAATTCCACTTATGTATCTCTCTTTCCAACGGTGCTATGAAGCACTCCACTAAACAATGATCACTGAGCAAAGTGTTGATTACTTGTATACCTCTTACTCAATTCATCCTTCATCCTCCACAACAGAGAGAGCATCCATATGTCTACTAGTCACCACCGATGTGTCTGCTAGAACATGTTCCATGTGTGCTGGTGCATTGTCCCCAGTATGCACTGATTTTGGTGCGAGTTGGTGAATATTCGTCACATTTAAGGAGCCCCCTGTGTCAATCAGCGCCTTCACTGACGTGTAGGGTGACCAACCGTCCGTAAATGTCATGGACCGTCCGTAATTTGGATCTCATGTCCATTGTCAGTGAGGATCCCTTTTACGGACGCTTTTTGTCTGTAATTTTTGGCATGGGGGAAAATCACTGTTCCCCTGCCGAAAGCCTCAGCTCCCTGATGGGGCCTCCTTGCACACCTCTGAGCACAAGAGCAGCCCCACCCCGCCCATTGTCATTCTGTATGAGGCTGATTGCCGCATAAACAATGACAATGGACCAATCTGTGCTCTTACTACAGGTGGTGGGCCTCCTTCTGCCTCTGTCTAGGGCAGTATTTTTAGTCAGGTAGAGGAAATGACCAAAAACGCCCAAGCTGCTAGGTGAGAATCCAGTTCATGTTCAAGTTTAAAACAAGCATTTGCAATGCAATAGATCTCGCATTTACGCAAGTTTGAGCTACTGCCATTGTAAATGACAATGCCTTTTATTGATGTTTAAAAAATACAGCATAAATAAAAGGAATTTTCATTTACAATGCCAATAGCTGAAATTCGCCTAAATGCGAGACCTATTGCATTGCAAATGCTTGTTGAAACATGGGGCTCCCCAAACTTGCATCGCTCATAAAACTTGTTAATTAACAACAACCAGAAAAAAAAAATCGGTGTAGCACGCTTTAAGAATAGCATCTGCGCACCTTGATTTTGTTGCTCATAAGCAAGGACTGGTCCCTCACCACAGCTTGCGTCCTTAAAACAAACCAAACCCCGCTGTCCTCCACAGCTGCTGAGGCTGACTCACAGCCCCCCTGCATGCCAACTCCATAACAATTGGGCACGAGGCACAGGATGGAGCGCACATGCGTGTGGCTCCGAGCAAGCCCTCCCCCTCAAACGCTATTCAACTGGTGGAGGCTCGTGGGGACAATGGCACGCTTTGTAAAGGGACGCAAACCACAAACACAACGAAGATCCCGATGGCTAACATACAAGGTTGTAGGGATGTACAACAGGTTAGTAGTGTCATGGTTGTTTTAGTACACAGCAATTCCAAATAATTGTATGCAAACAGTACAAAGGGCAATGGAGGGGCGAGGGGCAGAGACCCTGGGTGTTGCGGGTGGGGTGTAATGGCAGACTCTCATCTTTCTCCTGCTCAATGGGTCTGTCCTCACTGTCACCTGTCTTATGCTTTGACGCCTTTGGTTCACTTTCTTGGCTCTAACCTGTGGGGGCTGTTGCAATGGTACGCTCACTGGAGTCCTCTCGTTGAAAAGAGAAGTGCTCTGGCCCAATAACTGATGCTGCGGTGTGGTTTCACACAAGGTTCATTTTCCTCTTTGCTTCTTCACCTGATTGCATTGCAACTATGAAAAACAAGGCATGTTTGGGATCACATCATGAGATGTTATGAGCACGCGTCCCATAGAGATCTGGAATCAGCTAGAAAGAACGGCAGTGCACAGACAGCCATCCTACACCTAAATTACAAAAGGAACAAGTTACATGTGTGCTCCGAGGTGGGAGGGCTAAAGCGAGGAGAGGCTCCATGAGCGGATGTGTGCTGGGGGGGACACTGAAGAGAGCAGATCTTACACTACTGCCCTGTCTCCTTTTCGGACGGCCCATCCGGACTGGATAACACTCCTATTTAGATAAGAAATTGCTTCACGACAGCAGTGAAGCTGTCGACCCAGTCCGGATGGGCCAACCAAAAGGGAGACAGAGCAGTAACCAAGAAGCAACCTTTTCAATGGAAAGCCAGCGTTTAGCATAGATGCTGATGCGACCCAATAAACAGGATGGGCGGGGCTTCAAGTCCCCTTCTGAAATCTCCTTAATCACATGAGGTCTCGCAGAGAAATCAGCGTTGCAACGCTAGGCGAGACCTAAAAAAGGGCTATGGGTCTTTCACTGTCTCATCATTTTAAAACTGACGCATTTTCATTGTTATATTCAACAAAGCCATGGTTCCTGCTTTATTTATATTTTATGCAACTAGCAACCATTGATCAAGCCAATAGTTCTGGCTTGTAGATGTAACACTACTTGTTGTGTTATATATCTGGAGGCAATGACAGAAGCAGCAAATTACCAGTCGAGTGGCACACTGTGCTAAGCACAGATTTTTAGCTTAGGTGTTTTACGCCATGCCCTTAATTACATCGAACACCACCTTTGGAGAGACCCCCCAGTTTTTTCATCCCACTTAAAGCCCTGGAAACAACACCATGTCACAGTGGCACTGTGCATCATGCATGACTCATGACTTCCACTTTTTTGGATTGCCTATGCACAGGGGAATAGTGAGCCCTCCCCCGCCCACCCCTTGCTTTAGGAACCACAACAGGGGTAAAGTCCTTGATAGGCCTCTTTTGTCTGCAACTCAGCAGACAAAGGCTCAGCTCATAATTAGTTTGAAAAGGTGTGTAAGTGAAGGGATGGCTGGATGGATTAGTGAAAGGGTGAATGGATTAATGAAAAAATTAATGTTTGGATAATGAGAGGAAGGATGAACGGATGAGTGAGTGGAAGGATGGATGAGAGAAAAGGTAAATAGCTGGATGTATGGGTGGAAGGGTAGATGGACGGGTAAAAGGGTGGCTGGATGAGTGAAAGGATGGATGGATGAGGGAAAGGGTGGATGACAGGCGAGTAAATGGGTGGATGGATGAGTGAACTGATGGATGGATAGATGAATGAGTGAAAGGGTGGATGTAAGGCTGGATGAGTGAGTGAAAGGGAGTGTTGATGGACAGAAGGGTGGATAGATGAGTGAAGGAGTGAAAGGGTGGATGGATGAGAGAAAGGATGGATGGATGAGTGAAGGAGTGAAAGGGTGGTTGGATGAGATAAAGGATGGATGGATGAGTGCAGAAGTGAAAGGGTGGTTGTATGAGATAAAGGATGGATGGATGAGTGAAGGAGGGAAAGGGTGAATGAATGAGAGAAAGGATGGATGGATGAGTGAAAGGATGGATGAATGATAGGGTCAATGGATGGACTCATGAATGGCTGAGTCGATGGATGGGTGGATGGAAGGATGGATGGCTAAATGAAAAGGGGATGGAGAGAGAAAGGGAGGATGGATGGATGGATGACTGTAAGGATGAATTGGTGGAAAGATGAGTGACTGGGTGGATGAATGAGTAAGTGAAAGGATGGGTGGATGGGTGAAAGGGTAGATGGCTGGATGGATGACTGAATGGATGGATAAGTAGGAGAGTGGATGGATGAGTGTACAGATGGATAAGGTGAAAGGATGAATGGAAGGATGGATGAGTGAAAGGGTGGATGGTGGGATGAATGAGTGGAATGATGGATGAATGGAAGGATAGATGAGGGACAGGTTTGCAAATGGTTGAATATTGATATGGATGGGCACGCAGATGGAAGGGCAGCATGAATGGTGAAAGAATGAATGATGGATAAAAGAAAGGTTACACCTTGTAACCCCCATTATCTTAAGTACATTTCCTACAGATTGACTTTCACAAGTATATGAGTCATTATCTCTATATAATATGTGTGTGATGTAATGCACTCGGACACCCCGTCCTACTTACTTGGGATGAGTAGCACTACAAAAGAAATTAAATACACATGAGAGAGTGTCTATGTGAAGAGGAGGGGCACCATTGGAGGGTGGTAGCAAGGCTGGACTGGACAGAACGGGCAATGGGCGTTTCCCTGGGGGGGCTGGAAAGGTGGAGGGGGGCGGGGGGAGGGTGGTTTTGTTACCACAAAAAGACCGGCACATTTGATCAAAGCTGTGTGCATACTGGAAAACCATGAAGTGCACAATTGTCTCAACCAAATGTAAACTTCATTTCACTTGTACTTAAGTGGTTTTCTCTTTACTCACTTATATACTATTGTGCGACCGATTCTGGTGTGTCTGTAAAACTTACCTTTTGTCCTGAATTTTAACCTACTGTCCTGAATTTTTGTCCTGAATTTTGACCCTTTGTCCTGAATTTTTACACTCACCGTCCTGAATTTGCACCCATGTCAGTTGGTCACCCTACTGACGTGCCTGTAACCCATCTTTCGCAAATGGGTGTGTTCAATTGTTTTTGCCCTAATCTTCCTCCCGCTGCATCCACTGTTTCTTCATTGATTGGTGCCACTTTCATGTTGCTCGGTATCACTGGGCCCACATCATGGCTGCAGTTTTTCCAGGACACAATATACGTCATGCTTATAAAAGTAAACGTTGCAGTCCTTTGAGAGGCGCCTTTGTTTAAAGACCACCGCAGAGATTTTATTTGCTTAACTGTAGTATTCATTGACAGTGTGTTGATAACATGCAGCTGGGGTGGTTTAGGCGGCTGATTGTTGCAACATCCCTGCAGTCTTCTGGGAACTCTTGGTGAGAAAATGCCATGTACGTTTATAGATTAATTTCTGGAAGCGCTTCTGAGCCCCAAGCACTGAACATGAAGCCATAACTGCTCCATTCCGGGAGCAGAAAGAATGTGCAGCGCAATAAATGGAATAACACTATCTCAGGCTGGGTACATATATGGTGGCCTCCAGAGTCTAGAACTGATCTAAACAGCAAAAGTACTGTCGTCATTAGGAAATTAAAAAATCAGGAAATAGAAACAATCATTGATTTACAAGCGAAACTGAAGACACGTAGAAAAAAATCTGGTTTTGCATGTGTTGGAAGACGCTCTCAAATTTGGCAGCCCATCTGCAAACTTCCTGAAAATGAGGGAATTTGGCAGCTCTTGTTGGCGAAGTCATTGTGAAGATCAACTCACTTGAGTTATAATTCCCAAAGATGAATCACTGTTTTCCAATTTGTGTTTTTTTTATTTGATTGGCAGGAACGACGCACTTTCATGTCTGCCCTAATATAAATGGACAAAGACCAGGATAAATTACATCAGATTAGAAGACGCGTGAAATGCAGGACTTTATGACTGATTTATTTATAAAAGCTACTTCATGCTTAGCAGACTGCAAGTTAAAACAGAGTAATTGGGGGGATTTGTGAAACATTCCTCCCCATACAGAAATGGATGATGTGAATAGAACTGCAAGACTTTGCAAATGAGTCCTCTGTTCCACATTGACATGCTGATCCTGTCCAGCTCCATAGAAGGGAGTGAAAACCGGTTGTATAACCCTTGTACTAAACATGTATACGATTGATGGCCAAAATATTTCTGTCATATAAAGCGACTATAGTGCTTGAGTGGTACTTAAAGGACGAGGAAGTGTACATTAATACAAGAGTGGGAAAGGTCATGGGTGTCTTAGAAAAAAGCTTATCCCACTGCCCTAATGACTGATGAAACAGCTCCTCACTCGTACATGATTGGCTCAAGCACCTAGACGCACTCAATTGCACACCTACCATCATTGATTCCATGAAATCCCTTGGAATAATACTGGATAAAAGTCTCAATATGAGAGCTCATATCAGTGCGACCACAAACAGTGCAACTTTCCAACTCAAAATACTGAAAAACTGAAACCATTTCTACCACCTTCAGACTTCAAACAAGCAGTACAAGCACTTGTAGGGCCATATTATCAAGAACGGCGTTAAAATTATCACCGTATTAGCGGCAGGAAACTGCCTCTAAAGCGTGGATAATGGGCTCGATAATATGCCCTTGTGAACTCCCATAGAAGCCCAGGTTCACACCAGAATGAAGAGACAGGGCATGAAGAGATGAGAAATATACAAACATTTTGAGAAATCTAGTCACACGTGTCTCAGCAGCTGGGAGCTTAACCCGCTGATAGGTAATGTAAAGTTAAAAACATATCACTAACTATTTATCAGCCATGTGTAGCCCTGAGCTGCAGCAGTGTGTGATGGTGCTGTGTTGTTTTAACTCTCCCACGAGCCTTGGTGCTGTCCCTCTCAAGTCACTTTCTTCTCTAGCAATGTTTACCTCTTTGTAGCCACTGCTTTTGTTGCACTTCTTTTCATCCATGGTTCACTGGATTTTTTTTCTTGCAGAGGATTGTAGTGAAGCCTGTGACATGTTCGCCCAGCCCTAATGAGCAAAACCTCCAAGTTTTAAGTTGAAGAGAACAGTAGGATATACATTATGTAGTTTCACGCTTGATAGCACAGATATAGTTGAACATCAGACAAAGCTTTTCAGTCTTCTTAATGTACGTTTTCTGGACACACTGGCTTGCTGCGTGTCATTGCTTATGTGGTATAAACTAAAAGCGTAAAAGGAGAGATTTCTATGTACCTGTAGCTTATGTGAGCATTTGGCTCATCAGGCGTGACAATAGATGGCTGAACCGCCCTTGAAACAGACAAATCTTTCTACTGATGTATATCATTTGCTATCACTTATGCTTTCAGCAGGAAATACTCTTTGCAGTTGAAAATCAGCTCCTGTTTAAAGATTTAAGGAAGACTAAAGATCATAATTTATTTAAGTTCACTAAATTTGCATTGCATGTTTTAAAATGCAGAAAGGAGAATAAATGATGCAAATGGATGATGTTATGGTGTAATTCACCAAGTGCCTCTGCTGTCAACAGCATCTTATTACAAAGGACATGGTCTAAAGACTGAATTCTTTCTATTGTAACCCAGGAACGTGGGTCTTAATACATGTCTGGGATCCTTGGCACATGCTCGTAATTCTGGCCAAATCAGTTAATATTCTTTTAACTTAAATAATGTAAATATATGTTGTTAGAAATTGGGAGTCTCATTTATGAGGCCTATCAGCACTTTTGCGCCTCAGAACACCACTTTTTTATGTTCTGGTGGTGCAGTGTGCCCCGCATATTCATAAGGCAACATAAAGCCACTTTACATGGCTTTTCATGGCCTTATAAATATATGCCCCTTTCACACAGAAAACTGTGTGAAAGGGGCGTTCCATGGGTGTTGCTTTGGGGGTTCCCACACAACATCCATGGAACCTGACACATTCCCAGATTAATGAGGGATCGTAAACCAGGGGATGCATCAGAACCTAACACCACCCTAGGGGTGGTGATAGTGAGGTGCAATGAAGAGAAATGAGAACATTTCTCCTTATGCTTTCATTTTTCTATGTGTAATGAATTCAACAGCATACATAGACAAAGGAAAGCACCTGAATTGATTGATTTTGTGCAGGAAAGGTCCCTTCCTGCACAAAATCAGTCAGCCCTCAACGCAGGCACCCTTGCACCATGGTGCAAAGGCGTATGTGTTGGCGCACAGCAGCCCAATGTGCGCCAGAGCAGGGGAAAAGGACAGGAATGCCCTGTATCATATAGATACATTGCATTCCTTCCCTTTCCTTTTGCCGTAGGGCAGCACAGCAGGGAGGCCAGCGGTGCTGGCCTATGGTAAAAGCCATTAAATAAGGCCCTGGGTCTCTACTTAACAGAGGTATGCACCCTTTCCAAGTAGGGACCACAGTCTTAGTCAGGGTAAGCTTGACACATAGTAAAATATTACCTGTTCTCACCCTCTGGCAGCTTGGTACAGAGCAGTCAGGTTTATCTAAAGAGGCAATGTGTAAAGTATTTATGCAATACACACACACATATTCACAATGCAAACACCACACAAATCAGGTTAAGAAAAATAGAGAATAATTTTATGAATGAAACAAGACCAAAACAACAAAAATCCAATAAGTAGAACCGGAGTTATGAATGTTTAAAGAATAAATAAAAAAGCAGTGCTTAGAAGTCAATAGCGCTTGGGGGTTACTTGAGGTTGCACTGGACTGGGGCAATTCCAAAGTTCAGGCCGACCCTGATGGAGGGCGGGCTGGCTACAGGACTCACACAGGTCAGCCTGAGAAAGTCTCTTGGATGGAGCAAGCGTTGACGTCGAAGACTAGATGCAAGGAGTCGAGGAGGCACTGCATCGTCGTCGATCCCGTGGATGGAGGTGAAGCGCCAACGCTAATTCACGCAGTCGATGAAGGCTTCCGCGTCGAACCCTTTTATGATGCAGGTGCTGTGTCATCACCAAGCCATGCTGTCTTTCATCGTCAAACTGGGCCGTCCGTCAAGGCAAAGTCATCGATCGGCTCCTGAGTCAGCGTCGAAGGGGAATGCATTGGTTCTGATCGTTGGAAAGACTTCGCTATGTCTATTTTGATGGTTTTGGACAGCAGAAATCACCTTTCAAGGACCCAGGACTGGCATCGCTTGGCAGGGCAGGACTCACAGATGAGAGTGCAGGTGTTGTGTAGTGCCTACCAATCCGTAGGACCTGCACAGTGTTCGGACAACATAAACTAAGGGCTTGGTGTAAAAACTGATTCAAAACACCCCCGCAGGATATGTTGGCCTAAAGACCAGCTAGCTGACAGTGCCACCATAAGCCCCCTAATCTACCAGGGAGTGATTTGTTTCTGGCAACCACTGAACATGACAACCCTGAGTCCTCAGGATTCGGGGAAACAGGACAGAATCTTTCGCTCAGTCACTCGTGCTCACATATTCTCAGAGAAATATACAGAGAATACACAGTGGGATGTTTTCAATATTATTTATTGAACGTTATTCTCGCAGAAAATATGTGTGCTGCAATGATTAGTAAACAGAAGCAGAAAAACATGAATAATAGCACCAAGAGTGTAAATAATAGATATAGTTCTACCATGGTGCTAAACAATTATACATATGCAGGCACATAAACAAGGCAGTAATCTGGCATATTCCTACTATGCGAACCCTACTCCAAGTGTACGTATAGTGTGTGTAGGGGTAGAGCCAAGAATCTCCCTAGCAAGCCCTGGGAGTCACTCTACGTTCAAGTGAGATGGGCCCAGTCCTTGTCCTCAGCAGAGCAGCGATTAGCTGGCAGCAGGGCAGCTCAGAAAAGCAGAAAGCAGTTCCTTCAGAACAGAAGTCAGGCAAAGTGGCAATCCTTGTAGCACAGCAGTGTTTACTCCTGGCAGAGTTTTTCACAGGTCCAGTAGTGTACTTTCTTTGTAGGACCAGAGCCCCAGTACTACCAAAATGTGCCTTTGAAGTGGGGGTGACTTCAAATCAGGCCCTTGAAATGCACAGGTCCCCTTTCATCTCAGCCATGTCTGCCAGGCTATCTGTGGAGGGCAATCAGGTCTTTCTGTGAGACACAGGACACTGACTATTCAGATGTAAGTGTCAGGTCTCTCTCCCTCTTCCTGCCCAGGAAGAGCTATCAGAATGTAGGTGAATGTAGATGAGTTCTCTGTCACACCCACCCACCCTTCCTGTGTTTGTGGCTGTGTAGAGGGAATGCAGAAAGGTTACCTTTCACCCATCTCAGACATGTATTAGAGACAGGCTGTGTAGCACACAGAGCAGTCAGAGCAGATACATGTCCACTTTCTAAAAGGTACATTTCTAAAACAGTAATGTTAAATCCAACTTTACCAGTAAAGAGGATTTATCATTACCATTCCAAAGATATGAAACATAATACAGCTTCTCTTTTCTAGGAATTACAGATTTAAAGTGTTTTAAGGAATTCCCAATGCTAGCCTATATGAGGAGTAGTCATAACAGTAGTGAAAAACGAATTTAGCTGTTTGTCACTACCAGGATATATAAATGTCCTTTTAGTTACATAGCACCCTGCCTTGAGGGCTACAGATGGCCTGCCTTAGGGGTGACTTATATGTAATAAAAGGGGAATTTTAGGCCGGCATGTGGTTTTAAATGCCAAGTCGAAGTGGCAGTAAACTGCAAACATAGGCCTTAAATTTGCAGGCCTGAGACAGGTTTGAAGGCTACTTGTGTGGGTGGCACAACCAGGGCTGCAGGCCCACTAGTAGTATTTAGATTACAGGCCCTGGTTACATAGAATGCCACTTTACAAGGGATTTTTAAGCAAATTAAATATGCAATCATGTATACACCAATGTCACCATGTTTAGGGGAGAAGCACATGCACTTTAGCACTGGAGATAGGTCTAACATATGTGATGACTTCCAACCAGAACCACCTTCATAATTTAAGGAGATATAGGCACAAGTGTGATTTGTGGTCCAAATGCACCCATTCAGAATATTTAGACTGAATAAGTGTATAAAATTGCACAAACATAGAAAATAGTGTTAAAAATAAAACAAAACAGGCCGGGAAGCCTGAAGTCCAACTAGCATTAAAATAAAATAGCAAGCAGCAATGCAAACAATCAAAAGACAATTCTAATTGCTAGTAAAGAGTCGGTTGTAGTTAAGAGCTAAAAATGGTTCTGTCTCCACAGCGCATGCCATTACATCGGATGCCTTTGCAATGTGGTTGTAACAACGCAAGTGTTGTTACGAGTTACCATTACAACGCAAACTTTAACCATGCATATACCTTTACAACGCATGCCTTTGCAACAAATTTTGTTGTAAAAGCATGTTTTGTAAAAGCATATGTGTGGCTAAAGTTGTGATTGAAAATATAAGTATTTTACAGGTAAATGTGAACACTATTTATGTATACATTATAGCTTTATATTTCCCTGTAAAATACTTATGAATTCTTTGTAATGGTATGCGTGGTAATGCATAAAAATACATGTAAAACAAAACTAATGTTCTTACTTTTATATATGTTTTTATATATTCCACACACAATGATGTCTGTTGAAATATATAAAACCATATATATATCCAACAGCTCCTCAAACCCTGCCCACCCTAAAATGCTACTTTCCACCCAGAAACCCCTACCCACCACAAACCCTAATATTACCCATGCCACCTCAAAACCCCTACACACCCTAAACCCTAAAATTACCTATGCCACCCCAAAACCCATAGGCACCCTAAAATTACCCTTGCCACCCCGTAATCCATACCCACCCTAAACCCTAAAATTACCCATGTCAACCCAATTCCCATACCCACCTTAAACCCTAAAATTACTCATGCCATCCCAAAACCCATACCCACCCTAAACCATAAAATTACCCGTGCCACCCCAAAACTACTACCTACCCTAAACCCTAAAATTACCCTTGCAATCCCAACACCCATACCCACCCTAAACCCTAACATTACCCTTGCCACCCCAAAACCCATACCGTTCCAAAAACCTAAAATTACCCATACTTACCTAATTCAGAATTTTGAAACACATATTCCTCTGCCATTTATGCCTTTACAACGAAAATTATTTTAAAAGGCATGCGTTGTTGTAGGAGAGTAGGGTCTGCTATCCTATGGTCACCCCAAATTTTTGCTTTTTGCTTCACTGGTTTTCGACTACTGAGGCTGTGGGCCTGCTGATCAGACCCCCAGCCTGCTGTTCTCTCACTAAATTAATGACACATGTGCTATAGGCACATACCAATTGGAAATGGACTCCTTGTCAGCCCCTGTAGAATGCACTATAGGTGCACAGGGCACAGGAGCCACTAAGGCCTACCAGGGGCTGCAGCATATCTTTTGCCACCCCTGGCTGGTTCTTAAATTGACACAACTGGCTGATCACTCAGCTGGGGTAAGGTGGTGTACACACCCCTTGCTTAGATATAGTATACCTATGTCTAAACCTATATCTGGACACATGTAAACCTGTGAGCCACCCCTATAGACAGGCCTCACCAATCCTGGAGGCTGGGTGCATGGTTTTTATGTGAGATGGAGCTCTAGCATGAGCTGAGCCTGTCTGCAGCCGTCGGGAACAAATCCCTAAGCTGTTTCAGGATAATGCCATACCATATACTATTAAGTGCCTTATAATCCTCGCGGTTATTTAGCAACTTTGGTTTGGCTTTATCAAAACATGTCGTGTAAGGTGTCATACGCTTTGGAATACCATCCCCTCGCCAGTTCTGGCGACGGGGATGGCATTCCACCCCTCTAGAGGGGTAAGACATGTTACTTCACTTTAATGCGGTTGATTTCTCCAAAGGCCTTAAGATCCCCAAAATGGATGCCTCTGCCACAGACAAATGTCTGGACCCCTGGAGCTGACCGAAACCCAGTCAAGGGGGTCCTGGACAAAGGGTTTCCTGTCACAGGAGGGTGTCACCGCCCTCCAGACAGGAGATAGTGTATTGTAGCAGGGAGGTTTGAATGAAACCAGACACTGCCTGGGGCGCACAAGGCTGCCCCTTGCATAATCCGGCCAAACCGGTTCTGGGGCACTCCAGCCCTCGTGCCAGGGCGGCCTGGATCAAAGGAAGGGGGTGTATCCACCCACTTCCTGGGTCCCACCCATAGGAGGGGACCTAGCAGGTAATCACGCCCACCAGATTCGAATAAGAGTGGGAGCAGTGCCAATGCACATCAGATTTCCTGGAAGAAACATTTTGAAACGATATTCTGGACCCTTCGCCCTCCATCTCAACGTGGAAGCCCGAAGAATCTCCCTTGTGGTCAAGGAGTGACCACCCTGCAGCAGCAGGCACCATCCAGCCCTCGACGTCTACTTAGTTGCAGTTCCCGCCGGAACTCGAGCGACTGAGATCGACGAGATCAAGCCTGCCCAGCTTCTAACAGCCCGATCCACAGTCCCTGCAAAGCTGAGACCCGTGGAGGCGACCGGAAGCGTGGGGCACGCCATCTTGAAGTGACCACGAGACGCTGACCGTGCAGCCCACGAGTGACCCTCGAAGCTGTACACCGGGGTTTGAGAAGCCCCCACCCTGAGCTACTCCTGAGCCGAAGTTCAGCCCTCCACACTCGACGAGTGCTGCGTGGGGCCCTTTGGCACGATTTGGCTCAACGCGTTGGCCCGGTCACTTGCCAGCTGGCTTGTGGTCCCTGTGCCGACGAACTACAAAGAAAGACTCGTGATTCTGGTTGCTCCAGATCCACACCAGCTCCCCTGAAAGGGAGCCCCGACTCTGACCTTCCTGGTCCGAGTGAGACGCCATCTTCCAATCCCGCGTGGATTGCTCTTACCAAGGCTTGTTTGCTCCAAACCGGAAGCCGACTGCACCGACGGGGAGAGCCTGCGTGGGACAGATCGTGACCGGCTCCTGGACGTCGCAGATGCCCCAGAGCCCACGTGACAGCGAAGAGAAGCGCCTCGACGACCACCTGATTGCGCCCGACATTGCCTGGTTCCGTCCTGGTTCCACCCTGGTCACTGCTGAGTGACCCAGACTCTGTCCCCTCTGCTTTCAGGTACTCTACAACTTGAGTCCACCCTTGGACTCCACCGGACACTTCGTCTTCACCCTGCCTGCAGCCCTTTCAGCTTCAAGCACCAAGAGCCTGCGTGTCAAAACCCGACGCCACTTCGACCCTGTGCACCCACTTCCTGTGGGTGAGGTAACTTTGCTCCGCCGGTGTTCCCACACTGGTGCACACCTCTAGGGTCTGTGTGTTAAGTTTTGTTCCTCTAGGTTCAGCGGAAGTGTCCTTAAACTTTAACTATTTGACTTTTACGCACCATTGGTTAACATTGGTGCATGCGTGCGCTTTCCGCACATCTCCCGAATCCCGAGGGCCATTCCCGACTTCAGCATTGCTTGTCCTGACTGCTCCCAGCGATTCCCTAGGCCCTAGGCTTAACCACTGCTCGAGTGGCCTTTCTTATACCACTTGTTTAGTATATGGTTTGAGTGGCCCCCTGCCCTCATCCATAATTGTGCAACTTTGTATGTTTAAACAGTGCTTTTGATTTAACGCTTGTGCCCCTTTATTCATAAAGAATACTGGGGATTGTTTTTAGTAATAAACACATATATTTTTATAATATATACTTGTGTGGTGTCCTTTCATTTGGTATTACAGGATTGTATGTGGTAAAACAGCTCGCTTAACACGACCTCTTAAGTTAAGCCTTTAGGCTGCTTAGTCCATGCTACCACTAGGATAGCTTGTCTAATAAGGTTGACTTACAACCAGACACCATAAGGGGATTGTTTGGTCAGGTAGTAGGTGGTTCCAGAATTGGAAACATCCCCTACCAGGCCAACTTCTCACATTGGTGGCAGCGGTGCGGATTTGAGCTTGCTGTTGTTTTACCATTGCAATCTTTATATCAAATTGAAAGATCACATCAAGTACCTCTAGGTACATATAAAATCAAAAGCTTAGCATATTAAGTTCTACTGAACTTAGTAGTTGTAGGTTGAAGGGAGTAGCACACCCCTGACTACAACTCACTAGCAAGGTCCAGTAGGAAAACACTTAGTGTAGGTAAGTGCACCACTTACACCTCACTAGTAACCATGTCCGACACAGGAAAGGCCTCAGGGTCTAGTCCTGTGACAGTTGACCCTACCCAGGCAACTTCTGGATATGACAAACTAACCCGCAGAGACTTGATTGTCTTGTGCAAAGCAAGAGGGTTAAAAAGGGGCAGAAGCCCCACCTGCCTAATTCTGGTAGAACTCCTAGAACAGGATGACTTAGAGAAGGCAAAAGCAGCTTCCCTAGATACAGGAACTGGAGGGAACCCCCCTGCAGTTGATCCCCCTGAAGAGGAGGATGATGATGACTTGGATGAGGACTCAGATGCTGGGGACTTAGAAGTACAGGATCAGGGTAGCCAGGTTCCAGTTGGTAGGCTTAGCCAGGCCAACTTGGACCTACTGGGAAATGGAGAGGGCCAGCACCTCCCCAGATCCCAACAAATGATTCTCCCAGGCAACAGAAGAGTGAGATCTCCCTCAGGGGACTCTCATCTTTCTAGTGCCTCCAGAGAATCAGAGAGAGGCATGAGTGCTTCTCAGAAAGCTGAGCATAGGGCTAGAATGAGGGCTGTCAGACTCCAGATAGAGAGAGAGGAGGTAGCCCTGAGTCAAGCTAAGCTTACCTTAGCTCAAGCTAAACTTGCCTTGGCAAGAGAGCAGAAATTAAGTGGCTTAGATGTCACTGGTGGCAGCAATTTTCCAAGAGAAAAAGACAGGGCCTATGATAATAGAAACCTGACCAAAATTGTGCCCCCCTTTAAAGAAGGGGATGACATCCACAAATGGATGACTGCTCTTGAGAGAGCCTGCATGGTACAGCAGGTTCCTGAGAATCAGTGGGCTGCAATTTTGTGGTACTCCTTTTCTGAGAAAGGGAGAGACAGGCTCCTCACAGTTAGACCTGAGGATGCCAAAAACTACTCTGTTTTGAAGAGTGCTCTCATTGAAGGGTATGGCCTAACCACTGAGCAATACAGGTTGTTGTTCAGAGACACCCAGAAAGCACAGACTCAAGACTGGACTGATTTTGTGGAGTGTGCCACTAAGGCTTTGGAGGGTTGGTTACAGGGAAGTAAAGTTTCAGACTATACAGGATTGTACAATCTTATGATGAGAGAACAGATCCTTAATAACTGTACAAACCAGCTGTTGCATCAATACCTTATTGACTCTGATCTGACCTCTCCCCAAGAATTGGGAAAGAAGGCAGACAAATGGGTCAGAACAAGGATTAAGCAGAAACCCCAGAACCAAGGTGGTGACCAGAAGAAAACAGACCAGAAGGGTGGTAATCAGAATCAGAAAGATAAAGAAAAAGACCAGAAGTCTTCAGGCCCCCAAACTAATAGTAAGGAGGGTGGTTCCCAAAATGGTAACAAGAAGAAGAAGAACAAAGGTCCAAAGACACCTTGGTGTAATACCTGCAAATCAGTTTCACACTGGGGCAGTGAGTGCACCAAGGCAAATCCAGTTCCCACCACTACAGCTCCTAAAGCAACTGCAACCCCAAGTACAGTAAGCAGTGGTGGAACACAGTCCAAGGGTGTAGCTGGGTTGACCCTGGGTATTGAAGTAGGATCTGGCCTAGTCAGAGTCCCTACACAGGCAGTTCTCCTGTATGATGTGGACATTGAGTTGCCCACTGCAGTAAGCCCCACTAACCTGGGCAAATACAGGCAGACTCCCTTAATAAATGAGAAACTGGCTCAAGCTTACAGGGACACATGTGCTAGTGTCACCATGGTGACCCCTGGCTTTGTGGACCCTGGACAGATTGTACTAGGAGAGAGCTACCTAGTAACCAATGCAAGCAACTCCACTACCTCCCATAGTGTGGCAGTTGTGAACTTCTCCTGGGGAGGGGTTGATGGCCTAAAGAAAGTTGTGGTGAGTGCAGACCTACCAGTAGACTGTCTGTTAGGCAATGACCTTGAAAGCTCAGCATGGTCAGAAGTGGAGTACAGGACTCATGCAGAAATGCTAGGGATTTCAGAGCATGTCCTTGCCATGACAAGGGCTCAGGCTAAGAAGTGCCTTCCTGAACCAGTGGTGGATCTTGAGACAATAGACCAGCCACAACCCAAGAGAAGGAGCAAGAGAGGAAAGGCCTCGCCTTCCACCTTGCCCCAGGTTGAGGATCAGGTTTCAGAGGAAACTGATTCTGCAGTCCAAGAGGAGACTGTCTCTGAGGAGCTTGAACCTGACCAGGTTGAGTTTCTGGGGACAGGGGGACCCTCAAGGGCAGACCTGAGGCAGGCTCAATTAGATTGCCCTTCCCTTGAACCCCTCAGACAGCAGGCTGCTGCTGAGGCTGCTGGGGATGCCCAAGGTACCCATACTGTGTATTGGGATGAGGGACTCCTTTACTCAGAGGCTAGAGCCCCCAAGCCTGGCATGACCAGGAGGTTGGTGATACCTCTGCAGTTTAGGGGATTCCTCCTTACCTTGGCCCATGATATTCCCCTTGCAGGACACTTAGGCCAGAACAAGACGTGGGACAGGCTTGTTCCACACTTTCACTGGCCTCACATGTCAGAGGATGTCAAGGAGTTTTGTCGCTCCTGTGTCACTTGCCAAGCCAGTGGTAAGTCAGGTGGCACAACAAAGGCCCCCCTAATACCACTACCTGTGGTGGGGGTCCCCTTTGAGAGAGTTGGAATTGATATTGTGGGTCCAATGGACCCCCAAACAGCATCTGGGAACAGATTCATACTGGTGGTAGTGGATCATGCCACCAGGTACCCAGAGGCTATTCCCCTAAGGACCACCACAGCACCTGTGGTGGCAAAAGCCCTCATTGCAGTTTTCTCAAGAGTGGGCTTTCCTAAGGAGGTACTATCAGATAGAGGGACAAATTTTATGTCCAGCTATCTAAAAGCAATGTGGAAGGAATGTGGAGTAAACTACAAGTTTACCACCCCATATCATCCACAATGCAATGGGCTTGTGGAGAGATTTAACAAGACCCTTAAAGGCATGATAAAAGGATTACCAGAGAAGCTCAGGCGGAAATGGGACATTCTTTTACCCTGCCTGCTCTTTGCTTACAGAGAGGTCCCACAGAAGGGGGTTGGCTACAGCCCTTTTGAACTTTTGTTTGGCCACCCTGTGAGAGGTCCATTGTGTTTGGTGAAGGAAGGATGGGAGTTACCTCTCAAAAAGCCCAAACTAGACATAGTGGACTATGTACTTGGTCTCCGCTCCAGGATGGCTGAGTACATGGAAAGAGCATCCAAAAACCTGGAGGCCAGCCAAGAATTGCAGAAAGCTTGGCATGACCAAAAGGCTGTGCTGGTAGAGTTCCAACCAGGACAGAAGGTATGGGTACTGGAGCCAGTGGCTCCAGCAGCACTCCAAGACAAATGGAGTGGACCCTATCCTATTATTGAGAAGAAAGGGGAAGTCACCTACTTGGTAGACTTTGGAACACCCAGGAGCCCCCACAGGGTAATCCATGTGAATCGCTTGAAAGCATTTGTAGACAGGGAGGACATGAGCTTGCTCATGGCCACAGATGGGGAACAGGAGGAAGAGAGTGACCCTCTCCCAGACCTGCTTTCCCAGAACCCTGATGATGGTTCAGTTGATGGAGTAGCCTTGGCAGGCAGCCTCACTGACCAGCAACAGAGGGACTGCAGACAAGTTTTGCAGGCTCACAGGCAAATGTTCTCACTCACACCCAGCCAAACTGACTGGTGTACCCATGTTGTGGACACTGGTGACAGTCTGCCTGTCAAGAATAAGATCTACAGGCAACCTGATCATGTCAGGGATTGCATCAAGGCTGAGGTGCAAAAGATGTTGGAGCTTGGAGTGATTGAGCCATCAGAGAGCCCATGGGCCAGCCCAGTAGTCCTGGTGCCAAAACCTCATACCCAAGATGGTAAGAGAGAAATGAGGTTTTGCGTGGATTACAGGGGTCTCAATGCTGTCACTAGGACAGATGCTCACCCCATTCCAAGAGCAGATGAGCTCATTGACAGATTGGCTTCTGCCAAGTTTCTGAGCACATTTGATCTGACAGCTGGCTACTGGCAAATCAGACTAGCTGAGGAGTCAAAAGCCAAAACAGCATTCTCTACCCCTAGTGGACATTATCAGTTTGTGGTAATGCCCTTTGGTTTGAAGAATGCACCTGCCACTTTTCAAAGGTTGGTGAACCAAGTCCTTACTGGGTTGGATGACTTTTGTGCAGCTTATCTGGATGATATTGCTGTCTTTAGCTCCACCTGGGAGGATCACCTGATCCACCTGAAGAAAGTTTTGGAGGCCCTGCAAAAGGCAGGCCTAACTATCAAGGCCACAAAGTGCCAGATAGGGCAGAGTAAGGTTGTATACCTGGGCCACCTAGTAGGTGGAGGCCAGGTTCAGCCACTGGAAAGCAAAATCCAGGCCATACAGGACTGGGCTCCTCCAGTTACCCAGACACAAGTCAGAGCCTTCTTGGGCCTGACTGGGTATTACAGAAAGTTTGTGAAAAACTATGGGTCTATAGTGACACCATTAAATGACTTGACATCCAAGAAGATGCCAAAAAAGGTTCAGTGGACAGTTAGCTGTCAGAAGGCATTTGAAGACCTGAAGAAGGCCATGTGCTCTGCACCTATCCTAAAGAGTCCTGACTACTCCAAACAGTTCATTGTTCAGACAGATGCTTCTGAGTTGGGGGTGGGAGCTGTACTCTCACAACTAAATCAAGATGGTCAAGACCAGCCAATTGCTTTCATTAGCAGGAGGCTAACCCCAAGAGAAAAACGTTGGTCAGCCATTGAGAGGGAGGCCTTTGCTGTGGTTTGGGCATTAAAGAAGTTGAGGTCCTACTTGTTTGGAACTCACTTCCTGGTGCAAACAGACCATAAGCCCCTCTTATGGCTTAATCAGATGAAGGGTGAAAATCCCAAACTGCTCAGGTGGTCCATTTCCCTACAGGGGATGGACTTTACAGTGGAGCACCGCCCAGGGACTGACCATGGTAATGCAGATGGTCTCTCCAGGTACTTCCACTTAGAACATGAAGACTTATCTGGTCAAGGTTAGTTTAATGTCCCTGCGTTTGGGGGGGGGTTGTGTAGGAGAGTAGGGTCTGCTATCCTATGGTCACCCCAAATTTTTGCTTTTTGCTTCACTGGTTTTCGACTACTGAGGCTGTGGGCCTGCTGATCAGACCCCCAGCCTGCTGTTCTCTCACTAAATTAATGACACATGTGCTATAGGCACATACCAATTGGAAATGGACTCCTTGTCAGCCCCTGTAGAATGCACTATAGGTGCACAGGGCACAGGAGCCACTAAGGCCTACCAGGGGCTGCAGCATATCTTTTGCCACCCCTGGCTGGTTCTTAAATTGACACAACTGGCTGATCACTCAGCTGGGGTAAGGTGGTGTACACACCCCTTGCTTAGATATAGTATACCTATGTCTAAACCTATATCTGGACACATGTAAACCTGTGAGCCACCCCTATAGACAGGCCTCACCAATCCTGGAGGCTGGGTGCATGGTTTTTATGTGAGATGGAGCTCTAGCATGAGCTGAGCCTGTCTGCAGCCGTCGGGAACAAATCCCTAAGCTGTTTCAGGATAATGCCATACCATATACTATTAAGTGCCTTATAATCCTCGCGGTTATTTAGCAACTTTGGTTTGGCTTTATCAAAACATGTCGTGTAAGGTGTCATACGCTTTGGAATACCATCCCCTCGCCAGTTCTGGCGACGGGGATGGCATTCCACCCCTCTAGAGGGGTAAGACATGTTACTTCACTTTAATGCGGTTGATTTCTCCAAAGGCCTTAAGATCCCCAAAATGGATGCCTCTGCCACAGACAAATGTCTGGACCCCTGGAGCTGACCGAAACCCAGTCAAGGGGGTCCTGGACAAAGGGTTTCCTGTCACAGGAGGGTGTCACCGCCCTCCAGACAGGAGATAGTGTATTGTAGCAGGGAGGTTTGAATGAAACCAGACACTGCCTGGGGCGCACAAGGCTGCCCCTTGCATAATCCGGCCAAACCGGTTCTGGGGCACTCCAGCCCTCGTGCCAGGGCGGCCTGGATCAAAGGAAGGGGGTGTATCCACCCACTTCCTGGGTCCCACCCATAGGAGGGGACCTAGCAGGTAATCACGCCCACCAGATTCGAATAAGAGTGGGAGCAGTGCCAATGCACATCAGATTTCCTGGAAGAAACATTTTGAAACGATATTCTGGACCCTTCGCCCTCCATCTCAACGTGGAAGCCCGAAGAATCTCCCTTGTGGTCAAGGAGTGACCACCCTGCAGCAGCAGGCACCATCCAGCCCTCGACGTCTACTTAGTTGCAGTTCCCGCCGGAACTCGAGCGACTGAGATCGACGAGATCAAGCCTGCCCAGCTTCTAACAGCCCGATCCACAGTCCCTGCAAAGCTGAGACCCGTGGAGGCGACCGGAAGCGTGGGGCACGCCATCTTGAAGTGACCACGAGACGCTGACCGTGCAGCCCACGAGTGACCCTCGAAGCTGTACACCGGGGTTTGAGAAGCCCCCACCCTGAGCTACTCCTGAGCCGAAGTTCAGCCCTCCACACTCGACGAGTGCTGCGTGGGGCCCTTTGGCACGATTTGGCTCAACGCGTTGGCCCGGTCACTTGCCAGCTGGCTTGTGGTCCCTGTGCCGACGAACTACAAAGAAAGACTCGTGATTCTGGTTGCTCCAGATCCACACCAGCTCCCCTGAAAGGGAGCCCCGACTCTGACCTTCCTGGTCCGAGTGAGACGCCATCTTCCAATCCCGCGTGGATTGCTCTTACCAAGGCTTGTTTGCTCCAAACCGGAAGCCGACTGCACCGACGGGGAGAGCCTGCGTGGGACAGATCGTGACCGGCTCCTGGACGTCGCAGATGCCCCAGAGCCCACGTGACAGCGAAGAGAAGCGCCTCGACGACCACCTGATTGCGCCCGACATTGCCTGGTTCCGTCCTGGTTCCACCCTGGTCACTGCTGAGTGACCCAGACTCTGTCCCCTCTGCTTTCAGGTACTCTACAACTTGAGTCCACCCTTGGACTCCACCGGACACTTCGTCTTCACCCTGCCTGCAGCCCTTTCAGCTTCAAGCACCAAGAGCCTGCGTGTCAAAACCCGACGCCACTTCGACCCTGTGCACCCACTTCCTGTGGGTGAGGTAACTTTGCTCCGCCGGTGTTCCCACACTGGTGCACACCTCTAGGGTCTGTGTGTTAAGTTTTGTTCCTCTAGGTTCAGCGGAAGTGTCCTTAAACTTTAACTATTTGACTTTTACGCACCATTGGTTAACATTGGTGCATGCGTGCGCTTTCCGCACATCTCCCGAATCCCGAGGGCCATTCCCGACTTCAGCATTGCTTGTCCTGACTGCTCCCAGCGATTCCCTAGGCCCTAGGCTTAACCACTGCTCGAGTGGCCTTTCTTATACCACTTGTTTAGTATATGGTTTGAGTGGCCCCCTGCCCTCATCCATAATTGTGCAACTTTGTATGTTTAAACAGTGCTTTTGATTTAACGCTTGTGCCCCTTTATTCATAAAGAATACTGGGGATTGTTTTTAGTAATAAACACATATATTTTTATAATATATACTTGTGTGGTGTCCTTTCATTTGGTATTACAGGATTGTATGTGGTAAAACAGCTCGCTTAACACGACCTCTTAAGTTAAGCCTTTAGGCTGCTTAGTCCATGCTACCACTAGGATAGCTTGTCTAATAAGGTTGACTTACAACCAGACACCATAAGGGGATTGTTTGGTCAGGTAGTAGGTGGTTCCAGAATTGGAAACATCCCCTACCAGGCCAACTTCTCACAGTTGTAAAAACCTATGTGTGGTAAAATACTTTGTTGTGATGGTCATGCGTTGTAGCAACATTTGTGTTGTAAAAACCACGATGAGATGCTTTCGTGTTGTAATGACCGCGATGTAATGGTTGTTTCCTGCTAAAACATGAAAAATCAACCTAGTACATAAACAATTTCTGTCAATGCAGTACATATAACATGTATCAAAACAACTAAAGAGCGATAGACTACAAAATACCCCCACCTTATAACCCACAGTCAAAATCTCGATCGTAGGGAATAAAGGATAGGGAAAAAACAGCGTAGTAGTATGAAAGAACTGTTAGATAACAGGAAGAATGTAAAAAGAAGAGAAAAACGAACCCTCATACGCCAGACAAGTAGGTGTTTAATCTCATCATCGGGTTCTTTTTCTCATAACCAGTCAAGCCCATAGAATAATAGTGCAGTTAAAAGGAGATATAACAGTTCCCTTAACTTATTTTAATAGAGGGATAGCCATACTCCATTAAAATATAAGTGCTAATGCGGACACCCTGAGGAAGTGTCAATTTGAACCCTGGTGTCCTTACAAAACAACAACAAAAACAAAATGGTAAACATGTTTCTGGTCTAATGAGTCTCAATCACCCAGCATTCGTCAGGACCAAAGAAAATTATTATAAATATGGAAAAGCCCACAGTGATGGACTCACCCTAAAGTATGCCCACACTGCGGTGATAGGTACATTTTGTAGTCTATCGCTCTTTAGTTGTTTTGATATAGCTTATTTTTGGGGTCCAAGAGCGATCTTGTTGCAGCCCTTTCTCTCTTATTGTTTTGATTTTGTACATATAACATGACCATGTATTAGAAACTTGTAATTATCAGTGAAAACACATCTAATGTGCAGGTGTCAGGATCTTGTTCGAGTGTGGTTTTTGCCACATTATTTAAGCATGGAAATGTGCTATCTGAAATAACAAGACACAGGTCTGAAAATGCAGGAATCGAGTCAGGAGTGACACTATTTATGACCATGAGCAAAAACATGCAATCTAGTAAGTTTAAAATCACAGCAGTGCAAAGAAAAAGAGAAAGTGCGATAAAATGAATATCAAAGTATACGAAGCATTAGAACCTCAATCAAAATGCTAAATAAAATGGTTAATTAAAAGGAAGTCGCTTTTAAGCTTAGCTTTAGAAATTGCAGATATCTTTCCAGGACTACTAAAACAATCCTGCAATCCCAGTTTCTCCAATTGATCTTGCAAATAAGAGAACCAAGGAATTTTTTTTGCGTGGTCCAGCTTCAAACAACCAAAAATTATATCACGATTCAGTGCTGGTTACTCTTTTACCCAGATGCTGCGCCAAAGCATCAAAGATGCTAATTGAATACGAAAATATAATGGTGTTACGCCTAATTCGTTATGACACATGGTGGCAGGGGTACGTTGAGGTAGTGTCAAAACACGTTTTAACATTGTATTCTCTACTCTCTGGAGGCCCAATGTGTGTGTATAGCCCCAGACTCCGGAACCATATAGAGTGACTGCGCAAGTTCGTGCTTTGTAAATGTCAATAATTGATTTTATAGTGTGTGAGCCTAATTTGTTTGTGAATCTAAAAATGGCCTCCATGTTTTTATTAAAGCCCACAATCCTAGCATTAACTAGGTGGGACCAAGAATGTTTTTCATTAAAAAGAATACCTAAATATGAAAAATTTGACACCTCACATAATGTTTCATTCTGTTAGATTTAGGTGTCTCTAGTCGGCACAGGGAGTTACTTGTGACAAATAGGGCCCCTTGCCTCTAGTCAGGGTAAGAGGGTACACTCCTAAAATAACCCCTGCTCACCCCTTTGGTAGCTTGGCACGAGCAGACAGGCTTATCTCAGAGGCAGTATGTAAAGCATTTGTGAACACATACAGTAATCAATTGACAACACTTCAGATGGACACCACACAAATTGTATATTGAAAATAAGTATTCTTTATATAGATTTAACACAAGACCACAAACAACAAAAATCCACAATACTGTACTTAAAATGGTAGGATTAGCTTAGTTCTCTTTAGATCCTTAAATGCGACACTGAGTCAATGTACTTCAAGATGCGACACGCTGGGCAACGAAAAGTGTTGCAGCGATGGAAATGCAGCAAAAATCTGGTGCAAAGAAATAAAGATATCGTTTTCTTCTTGATGCGGCACGCTTCTTCAATGTTGCAAGAAGTCTCGACTCGCGTCAGCTGCAGCGGCGACACCCGTGTTCCATGATACGACGACATCGGCTTTGGCGGCGACACTCTTCTCCAACGATGCGAGTCGCTTCCACTCGATGCGACAGCTGCAGCGGCGATACTCTTGTTCCTTGATGCGATGACAGTGGCTCTGACGGCGGCACGCTTCTCCCTGGATGTGAGGCGCTTCTTGTGATGCTGTGCAATGCAACAGCTACAGCGGCGTCATCTCTATGATACCGTGGCTGCGACACGCTTCTTCGAGGTTGCGTGACATTTCTTGTGATGCGGTGCAATGCGACAGCTACAGCGGCGTCATCTCAGTGGAGCGACGGCAGCGGCTGCGATGGCGACATGCTTCACAGAGGCGCCATCTCCGTGATGCGACGGCAGCAGCTGCGAAGGCGACACGCTTCTTCCTCTTGAGTCGCGCTCCTTGCGACATGCAGTCCCTCAGAAGGCCCAAATCAGCAGCAGGCACTTCCAAAGAACTCTTGTGGAGCTGGGGGTTGAAGTCTGTTGTCCCTGAGACTACAGAAGGAGGCAAGCTCTTTTCGCAAGCCTTTGGAGATTCTTACAAGTTGAATAACGTGCACAAAGTTCAAGTTCAAGTTCAAGTTCGGGCATTTGTATAGCGCACTACTCACCCAGAGGGTCTCAAGGCGCTAGAGGAAGGGGTTCATTATTTGTCGAATAGCCATGTTTTCAGTTCTTTTCTGGAGGAGATGTGGTTCTGAGTAAGGCGGAGGTGGGTGGGGAGTGAGTTCCAGGTCTTGGCAGCCATGAAGGTGAAGGATCTGCCACCCATGGTGGATTTCCGGATGCGCGGGACTGCGGCGAGGGCTTTATTGAACGATCTCAGTTGGCGGGTGGGTTTGTAGAAGGACAGTCGAGTGTTGAGCCATTCGGGTCCTAGATTGTAGAGGCCCTTGTGAGCATGGGTGAGAAGGCGGAAAGTAATTCTTTTGTTGACGGGAAGCCAGTGGAGGTCTTTTAGATGTCCGGTGATGTGATCTTGGCGCGGGATGTCTAATATGAGTCTCGCTGACGCGTTTTGGATGCGCTGGAGTTTTTTCTGTAATTTTGTTGTGATTCCGGCGTAAAGCGTGTTACCATAATCCAGTCGACTCGTGACTAGTGCATGGGTGACAGTCTTTCTTGTCTCGAAGGGGGATCCAGCGGAAGATCTTTTTGAGAATGCGAAGGACGTTGAAGCAGGAGGACGAGACGGCGTTGACCTGTCTGGACATCGAGAGAGAGGAGTCTAGGATGAAGCCGAGGTTACGTGCATGGTCTGTGGGTGTGGGTGCTGTGCCCAGAGCCGAAGGCCACCAAGAGTCGTCCCAAGCTGAGGGGGAAGATCCTAGGATGAGTACCTCAGTTTTGTCTGAGTTGAGTTTTAGGCGGCTCTGTTTCATCCATTCGGCTACTTCTTTCATGCCTTCGTGAAGATTGGTTTTGGCGGTGTTGGGGTCATTGGTGAGGGAGAGGATTAGCTGGGTGTCGTCTGCGTAAGAGATGATGTTGAGGTTGTGTTGACGCGCGATGGAGGTGAGAGGACTCATGTAGACGTTGAAGAGGGTGGGACTGAGTGAGGATCCTTGAGGTACGCCGCAGATGACTTCGGTGGCCTCTGAGTAGAATGGGGGAAGTCGGACTCTTTGAGTTCTCCCCGCGAGGAATGAGATGATCCAGTCCAAGGCTTTTCCTTGTATGCCGATGTTACTGAGGCGATGTATAAGGGTGCTGTGGCAAACTGTGTCAAAAGCGGCGGACAGGTCGAGTAGGATGAGGGCCTCTGTTTCTCCGTTGTCCAGGAGTGCTCGGATGTCGTCGGTCGCAGCAATGAGGGCTGTTTCGGTGCTGTGTTTGGTTCGAAACCCGGATTGAGATGGATCAAGGGAGTTGTTGGATTCAAGGAAGGCGGCTGTTGACGGCTTTCTCGATGACTTTGGCCGGGAAAAGGGAGGAGGGATATGAGTCGGTAGTTTTTCAATTCTGAGGGGTCTGCTGTGGGTTTTTTCAGAAGGGCGCTGAGTTTGGCGTGTTTCCAGCTTTCTGGAAAGGTGGCAGAGTTGAAAGAGCAGTTGATGACATCGCGGAGTTGGGGTGCGATGATGGAGTCAGCTTTGTTGAAGATGTGGTGGGGACAGGGGTCAGAAGGCGAGCCAGAGTGGATTGAGTTCATGAAGCGAATGGTGTCTTCAGTGGAGATTGGGTTCCAGGCACTGAGGTTGTTAGTTAGAGGAGTAGGATCTGAAGGGGGCGGGGCGGGTTGATCATTGGGAGAATTCTTGAAGCTGTTGTGGATGTCGGCAATTTTGTTGTAGAAGAAGGAGGATAGCGCATCGCAGAGGTCTTGGGAGGGAGTGATGTCGTTGGATGCTGCGGTGGGGTTGGTGAATTCTTTGACAATATTGAACAGTTCCTTGCTTTTATGAGTGTTGTTGTCGAGACGATCCTTGAATGCTGATTTTTTGGCGGAACGAATCAGTTGGTGGTGTTTGCGGGTGGCTGTCTTGAGGGAGGCCATGTTGTCTGAGGTCGGGTTTTTTCTCCAATTCTTCTCCATGGTGCGGCATAGTTTCTTGGATTTTTTAAGTTCATCATTGAACCAGGGAGCCTTTTTTGCTGGCTGATTTCAACTGGTGCTTTTTCAGGGGTGCTAATTCGTCCGCACTGCGGGTAATCCATTGCCTGAGGTTGGTGGCCGCTTGGTCTGGGTCCATTGAGAGGGTGGGAGGGTTTTCGTTGAGTGATGTGAGGAGTTGGTCGGTGGTGATTTTGTTCCAGTTTCTCCGAGGAATAGGTTGTGGACGGTTGTGGGTCAGGGTGGTTTTGTAGCTGAAGTGAACACAGCTGTGATCCGTCCAGTGGAGAGCTGTAGTGCGATCGAAGGAGATGTGCTTGCTGGAGGTGAAGATAGGGTCGAGCGTGTGTCCGACTGTGTGAGTGGGGGTGTCGACAAGTTGTTTGAGTCCGAGGTTGGCCAGGTTGGCCAGAAGGGTGGTGGTGTTGCTGTCGAGTATGTTTTCAAGGTGGTAGTTGAGGTCTCCTAGAAGAATGTAGTTTTCGGAGGCGAGGGCGTGCGGGCTGACGAAGTCCGTGATGTCATCGCTGAATTGGGTGCGGGTGCCTGGAGGCCTGTAAATGAGGGTTCCTCTAAGGGTGGTCCTGGGGTCGTTGTGGATCTGAAAGTGGAGATGTTCGGCGGTTGCAAGATTGTCGTCGGAGCTGGTTGTGATTTTGATGGTGTTTCTGTGGACGATGGCGATGCCTCCTCCTGTTTGATTGGTGCGGTCTTTTTGAATAATCTTGTAGGCGTCCGGTATGGCTATGGCGATGTCGGGGGCAGAAGATGTGTTCATCCATGTTTCAGTAAGGAAGGCGATGTCAGGTGACGCAGTGTCGATTAGGTCCCAGAGTTCTGTTGCATGTCTGTGGACCGAGCGGGTGTTCAGTAGGATGCACTTCAGCCGATTGGGTTCGGGGCTGTGTGTGGGGGAAGTGGGTATGGTGAGGGTCCTGAAGCAGTTGAACTTGCAGGAGAGGCAGGCAAATGGGCCGTGGGTACGTCCTGGAGTAGCTTCGCAGCATAGTGGTGTACGTCCGGGGTTGAGGGCGAGGAGAGTGGCGGCATCATATGTGACTCTAGAGGGGTGGGAGCGGCGGGATTCAGGGGGACAGGCGCTGGGCGCGGTCCCGGCGCGGACGGGAGCAGACGTGCTTACCTTTGGCGCACCTTCGGCGCGCATGGGGCGCGACCGCTGCGAGTGACCGCTGCGCGGATATGCATCTGTCATAAGTGGATAGTGGATAGGGGAGGGGCGAGGGAGGGTCAGCAGGGAAGGCGGGAGCAGGGTGGAGACCCGGGCAGGGCGAGACAATAACAACAAACAACAAAATGGCCGGCGGCCTTACACGGAGTTGTACAATGGTTAAGCAATGACACAGTGCAATACGACGATTATTATAATGCAAGCCAGCAATACAAATCCCCAATTACAGTGAGAGCAGCGGGGGTGCGCTATCAAGATGCAAAGCAATTAAGCAAAATCGGCAATATCAGTAACAGCAGCGGGGATGCGCTATTAATATGCAAATAAGCTACACAAATTCGGCAATATCGGTAACAGCAGCGGGGGTGCGCAATCACAGTGCGAAGTGGTAATACAATTTCGGCAATCTCAATGAGAGCAGCGGAGGTGCGCTAAGATACCAGGCTGTGAGGTGAGGCGAGGCAGGTCAGGGAGCAGCGTGGTGGAGCGACCGCGTCAGCAGATAGCAGGACGGTCACAGCGCGAGCTGCAGAGAGCGGCTCGGATGGTCTTAGTGGGAGGGAGGGTCAGCAGGGAAGGCGGGAGCGGGGTGGAGACCCGGGCAGGGCGAGACAATAACAACAAACAACAAAATGGCCGGCGGCCTTACACGGAGTTGTACAATGGTTAAGCAATGACACAGTGCAATACGACGATTATTATAATGCAAGCCAGCAATACAAATCCCCAATTACAGTGAGAGCAGCGGGGGTGCGCTATCGAGATGCAAAGCAATTAAGCAAAATCGGCAATATCGGTAACAGCAGCGGGGATGCGCTATTAATATGCAAATAAGCTACACAAATTCGGCAATATCGGTAACAGCAGCGGGGGTGCGCAATCACAGTGCGAAGTGGTAATACAATTTCGGCAATCTCAATGAGAGCAGCGGAGGTGCGCTAAGATACCAGGCTGTGAGGTGAGGCGAGGCAGGTCAGGGACCAGCGTGGTGGAGAGACCGCGTCAGCAGATAGCAGGACGGTCACAGCGCGAGCTGCAGAGAGCGGCTCGGATGGTCTTAGTGGGAGGGAGGGTCAGCAGGGAAGGCGGGAGCGGGGTGGAGACCCGGGCAGGGCGAGACAATAACAACAAACAACAAAATGGCCGGCGGCCTTACACGGAGTTGTACAATGGTTAAGCAATGACACAGTGCAATACGACGATTATTATAATGCAAGCCAGCAATACAAATCCACAATTACAGTGAGAGCAGCGGGGGTGCGCTATCAAGATGCAAAGCAATTAAGCAAAATCGGCAATATCGGTAACAGCAGCGGGGATGCGCTATTAATATGCAAATAAGCTACACAAATTCGGCAATATCGGTAACAGCAGCGGGGGTGCGCAATCACAGTGCGAAGTGGTAATACAATTTCGGCAATCTCAATGAGAGCAGCGGAGGTGCGCTAAGATACCAGGCTGTGAGGTGAGGCGAGGCAGGTCAGGGAGCAGCGTGGTGGAGAGACCG
Organism: Lissotriton helveticus; assembly: GCF_964261635.1. Taxonomy (NCBI): domain Eukaryota; kingdom Metazoa; phylum Chordata; class Amphibia; order Caudata; family Salamandridae; genus Lissotriton; species Lissotriton helveticus. Next base: position 912,157,737 of record NC_136059.1, on the reverse strand, counting down.
CGTCAGCAGATAGCAGGACGGTCACAGCGCGAGCTGCAGAGAGCGGCTCAGATGGTCTTAGTGGGAGGGAGGGTCAGCAGGGAAGGCGGGAGCGGGGTGGAGACCCGGGCAGGGCGAGACAATAACAACAAACAACAAAATGGCCGGCGGCCTTACACGGAGTTGTACAATGGTTAAGCAATGACACAGTGCAATACGACGATTATTATAATGCAAGCCAGCAATACAAATCCACAATTACAGTGAGAGCAGCGGGGGTGCGCTATCAAGATGCAAAGCAATTAAGCAAAATCGGCAATATCGGTAACAGCAGCGGGGATGCGCTATTAATATGCAAATAAGCTACACAAATCCGGCAATATCGGTAACAGCAGCGGGGGTGCGCAATCACAGTGCAAAGTGGTAATACAATTTCGGCAATCTCAATGAGAGCAGCCGAGGAGCGCTAAGATACCAGGCTGTGAGGTGAGGCGAGGCAGGTCAGGGAGCAGCGTGGTGGAGCGACCGCGTCAGCAGATAGCAGTCCTTTCTCCTTTCTTTGGCAGTCAGGCAACCACTGCAGGCCAATCCCCCAGGCAGCACTTCAGCTTAGGGAGAGTCTCCCCTCAGTTTCTTCAGGTTCCTCTCCTCAGCAAAGGTTTTTCTTCTTGTTGTCCAAAAGTGATCTAAATTCTTGGGATCAGGGTCCCAATACTTATACCTCAAAAACCTTTCTCCTCTGAGGGCAGAGGATCTTTGCCTAGTCCAAACCAGTTCTGGTCAGTCCTGGAGCACTTTGTTGACATGTCCCCTTCTTTCCTTTCACAGTGCAGGGCAGAGGCATCAGACACACCACAGGAGGTGGAGCCAGCATTGTGGAGGGAAGGCACAGCCCTGGAGCACTCTGTTGTTATGACTCCTTCTCTCCTTTCACAGTGCAGGGCAGAGACATCAGACGCACCACAGGAGGTGGAGCCAGCATTGTGGAGGGAAGGCACAGCCCTATTCAGGTCCCAGGTGCAATCCCTCCCTCCCATCTAGATGCAAATCTCTTTATTCACCACTGGGCTGACTCACCCTGTCTCCTGGAAACCCCCAGTCCCTGTCACTCAAACTCCAGACAAGGAATACACAGCCTAGCAGGGGCAGGCTTGGATAGTTAGACAAGAAAATACCTACTTTCTAAAAGTGGTATTTTCAAACACAGAATGTTAAAACTAACTTCACTGAAAAATGCATTGTATCATTCTGGGCTCAGGCATACTAAACTCGAATTTCCACCTAGTTCCCTGTGTCAGTTAGGATTATAAGATGCAATAATCAAACTGCCCATTTTGGCCTATGGGGAATAGGTAGCCTTGCAGTAGTAAAAACGCAGATTGCTGTAATTCACTATTAGGTTATGCCACACACATCAGGGCTTGTCCTACCTTATACTTACAATGCACCCTGCCATTGGGCCTACCATGGGGTGACTAATATCGAGAAAAGGGAAGGTTTAGGGACTGACAAGTGGGTACACTTGCCCAGTCAACGTGGCAGTACCAGACTGCACACATGCTCTGCAATGGCAAGCCTTAGACACACTTTTACAGGCTGCTTCTGTGGGTGGCACAACCAGTGCTTCAAGCCCACTAGCAGCATTTGGTTTACAAGCCCTGGGCACACTCAGTGCACTGTACTAGGGTCTGACAAGTAAACCAAATCAGTCAATCATGGAATCACTAATCCATACGTCAATTTACAATTGGCAGATCATATGCACTTTAGCACTGATAAGCAGTGGTAAAGTGCCCAGAGTCATAAAACCAACAAAAACAGGTCAGACAAAATACAGGGGAAGGCAAAAAGTTCAGGAAGGACCCTGCAAAAAGGGCTAAGTCCAACACATTCTTTATATAGAAGGTTTTCATTTTAAATGGAGCTTTTCCTGCTACCATGACGTGTGATTTTGCAACATTTGTTTTTAACCCGAGATCGATCATAAAATCATTAAAACTCGTTAAAAGCCTTTGTAGTCCCACCCCAGTTCTCGACATTAGGACACAATCGTCTGCATATACCAGGGCTGGTAAAGCCCTGCGGCCTATTGTGGATGCATCTGCATTTCCGGTTCTGATGTGGTTTTCTAAATCATTGCTGTATAAACAGAAAAGGAAAGGGGCGAGTACACATCCCTGTCGCACCTCACAATCCATCTTTATGGGTGGGGTAAGCTCGTCTGCAAGACATACCGTACTCTGCCTGTGAATCCCTGGTGCATTGCAGCTAAAAAATGGACAATGAATGGATCGATGCCCATGAGCAACATTTTCTCCCATAATTTCCCCCTCTGCACCGAGTCAAAGGTGGACGTTAGGTCCATAAACTCAAGGTATAAGGATCCTGAATTAGCCATAGTGTATTTGCCAATGACCAGGTGCAGATTAAGGCACTGTTCTACGGTGCCCAGGCCTTTCCTAAATCATTATTGGATAGCGGGGAACTTCCAATTATCTGTTATCCAAGTCTCCAATCTCTCCAATATTACTCGTCCCATAATCTTACAAGTACTATCAATTAGAGACTTCGGTCGATAACATTTGGATCCGACCTATCTCCCTTTTTCAAAATAGGGACTATTATGACTGATCTCCATGACTCTGGAGGACCCTGGGCCATGTAGCATCTTAATATGTTTGTTGGTACGTTGCCACAGGGGGATATTTTCTAAAAATAAATCAGCAGTGAAACATCCTGCCCGGGGGCCTTGTTCTTTACAGTCTGGGAAAGTGCCCTATTTACCTCGTCTAGAGTTCGGGGTTCCAGGGGAGAAGCCACGCATTGAAAATATGCACCACATTGTGTCTCAGTGCTATTACTGTAGAGACAGGCAAAGTGTTTTACCCACATTTTAGGCATCATTGTTGCATCAATGTTACCATTTTTTCTATCACCAAAATACTCTTCATTGACAGTTTTCCAAAAGAGTTTGGGGTCTTTACTCTGGGATGCCATATGTAATTATCCCCATTCTTCTTGCCTGATCTCCATGGTACGTTTCTCCAGCGCAAGCTTATAATCTATGCGTGTCTGTCTCACTCCTACTTTATCTAGTGGTTTCGTTTTTAAAATCTTGACTAATTTATTGTGTAGTTGAGAGCATTCCTTGTGAGCCACCTTTTGTTTTTCTGTGTTTTGTTCGGGTGGTTCTTAGTTAGAAGTACCTTCATTGTCTCAGTTATTGCCTTTTACGATTTAATAATGGGTGGGACACTTAAGTACTTGCACAAGGTTGCTCTTTATAATCTCCTCAAGCACAAAGTCTGGATTGACAGTAGACCACTTCCTGGTTAACCCCTTATTTTTGGTATAAGACAAGGGGACTACTTTAGCTGGTGTAGTAAGAGAATCTGATAGAATTGCTAGTCTTAATGTTAGCGGGTAATGATCACTGAAATGTATTTTAGGTATATTAAAAACCACAGAGAGTTAAAATAGTCAGACAGAATGATGAAATCAATCAACGTCCATTGCCCTCTTCCCACATATGTTACCACATCAGAATTTAAGAGCTCAATACAATCTAAGGTTAAAAAGAGTGAAAATGTTGATAGTAAAAAGTTCAAATGTCCCCACAAGGATTGTGCTCAAAGTGGTAACGCCCCACAGTGTCCCTTGATGAATAGCGACATGCCTCACATTTAGACAATGAGCACAATTTACAATTAAAATCACCCCCCCCCCGCAAAGTATTACATAGTGCATTTTAATCTCCTCAATGTGCTTCATAAGTGCAGCTTCCAATTCCTGGGCAATAGTGATATTTGCACTATTAAAATTGTTATGATAAAAGTTAATAACCACAAGAGTCAGATTTCTCTTAAACAAAATAATAATAATCTGGAAATGCAGAGATTCCAGCTGCATTTTCCTAAGTCTGCCATTTAATGTTGTAGAGATCAGAGTTAATAGACCTCCTTTATCATTATCACCCACAGATGGTCTAGCCGGTGTGTGAACAGAATAAAAACCATTTATGTGAGCTATTTCACGCATCCACGTTTCCTGTAAGGAAACTATACTAAATTTACTAACAAACTCTGCCCAGTCTTTAATATCTAATTTGTTTGACAAACCCGCTACATTCCAGAGAAGACTGCCTTGTGTAACTACGCTGATGTAGGGGGTGTCTTTACTCTCTTCACAGCCAGTATCTGTTAACTCACCCTCTACTGTTATCATGTTTGTTGGTACATTAAGGTTCAGAGCACCAGTTGGTCGAACAACCGGCAAAGAATCCGATATACCATCATTATGTAGATTAACAGAGTTATACCCCATTGTGTATGTCGGGTCTAATAAACAATCCTGGTAGGGTTGACGAATCATTTAAAGTGTTATCAATACAAAAAATCAGTGAAATTGCTTTTAGGGCCCGGTAACTATCTCTTTCTGTCTCAACTAAGGCCTGGAAAAGGGTTAAGTTTAGATTTACAACACCAGACTCCCTCAGCAGCTGATCATTCAGTCAGTCCACTTGGTCTAGGGGAGAAAAGGGGTTAAAAGTTAGAATGATGAATGGCAAACACATTTTAAATTGTGAATGGGCATGGCTAGTGCCCCCATTTAACAACGGCCTATAAAAATATCCAAGTGGTACAGCTTCAATAGTGCCCCCCAGGCTGTTTCTACTCCAAGGGAGTCTGTCCGTTGGTCAATGTACAAAATCTCTGTCCCTGAAGTTTACAACGATGCAGTCTCCATTGTTAGTTTTGTAGTTTAAAACATTACATCCTGGCCATTCCAAAGTTTTTGCTAGCCAGTGCACCGTTTTGTTTTTAAGCCGTTTCCAATCTTCTATCTTACTGTTACACAGTGGTGGAACATTTTTTAGAGCAATAACATAGGGGGTGACTTCCGGAGGTAGGTGGAGTGTTCTCAGACTTTTGTTGGTGCCAGCTGAAAGGGTCTTATGATTCCTACCAGTGAAATTAATGTAACTTATTACCGCATTTGCTGTTGAAGATCCCGGCTGTGCTTTGTACAGTTGTGTTAATAAATGCATTGCAGTCTCAGTATTGCTAACAGCGCCAACCACCGAAATTGGTAACTGAGGAGGTGGAGGAGCATGGGAAATGTCCAGACTTGCAGTCGTAGCGGAATTCATCAAAGTCTCTGAGCCTGCAGTGACTTTCGAAATACTAGAGCCAATTCGTATTTTTAGCAAGACATCAATGCTGTTTAGTACCCCTACCAGGGGATCTAAAATTTATTTTATAGTAACCTCCACTAAGCTCATGCACTGTTTGATTAACGCATTATCCCCCAACTGCTCAATATTGGTGGGGTCTTTGACAGCGCCCGTTGCCCAAGTTATTGGCTTACGCGGTGGAACCATGGCTTTCTTTCGTGTCGCTAAGGGCAGTGTATCTTTCTTAGTTGTTTCCACAGGCCTTAGATTTTTTGGATGGCGGTGGGCAAAGAATGTCCATGAATCCCCCCTCCAGAATTGAGCCAGTGTTAGCTTCATTTCCACTAGCTTCCAGACTGATAGATACTATATCCTGATGATTTATCATGCTCACATACAGTTTCCGTTGAAGTGCCATTTTGCAATGCTCATTGCGTTTCCCCCGTCTCTCCTCCACTGACTCTATTTCACTTGTTATTGCCCCCATCGCCGTTGTTAAAAAGTTAGTAATTGATGAGGTTAGCGGCCTAGCCTTAGTAATCAAAACAGTTTTACGTTTCCCCATCTTCTTGCCTTTTTATCTTGCTTTCCCCAAAGAACTGGCTAAGCTTGGGGGCCCTTTCCACGCGTACCTCTCTCTGTGTTACGCGACCAAGGGTCCTGGCCAGCCCGGCTGTGCCCGGGCACGCCTGTGTGCATCCCACGCAGCGGGAGCCCTGTGCTTTTTTTAATCGCCTCCCGGCACTTGCAGGTGGTGTGGGCAGCGTGCACGCCGCTAGGGCTGCTGGGGCTTCTAGTTCCCAACCGGCCTCCTCTCGCGGCCGGGACCAGGAATGCAAATATCCCCTGCATGACTCTGCGGCAGGAAAACACCAAGATCCAGTGACTGTAGCAGGTATGTTGAGCTCCCCACTGTTGCACTCTCTGGAGTGGGAATATGAATTTTTACCCCTAGGCTATCCAACACTTTCCCTACTGTTGCACTCTCTGGAGTTGGAATAGCAATTATAACCCCTACGCTATCCAACACTTTCCCTACTGTTGCACTCACTGAAGTGGGAATAGTCATTTTTACCCCTACGCTATCCAATACTTTCCCTACTGTTGTACTCAATGGAGTGGGAATAGTAATGTTTACCCCTACGCTATCCAACACTTTCACTACTGTTGCACTCACTGTAGTGGGAATAGTAATTTACGCAAGACAAAAAACCCACTTGCAAGCAACCACTACCTACGAATTTGCTTCTGGAATATAAACGGCTTGACCAACAAAACATCAGACAAAGACCTCCTGGAATATTTTCAAAGCTTTGATCTCATCCTACTTCAAGAAACTTGGTTAGAGGAACCCTTCATCTGCTTGGCTTCAGAACCCACCAAACTACAGCAGTGAGAGGCTCAACATTTAGACATCTAAAGGGAGGTCTAACAATCTACACATCAATAAAAACAGTAACTGCGACTGAAGACGTTGATACCTTCACTTCTTCCACCAATGCAACTAAAGCACTGAGAGTGAACATACGGGATGGGAATACCATACAACAAATACTATTCTTAAACTCCTATATACATCCCAGCGACAAAACAAAAGGTGCCAAAATGGTGGAGGCAGAAATTATCAGGCTCCTCTCGGAAGAATCAACTTCAAAACTGCTGCTGACAGGAGACTTCAACATGCACCTAATGGGGCCAGTGTCCAGGGACAACCTACTCGAGGAACAACACTCAGCCTGGAATATCCCTTGCCAGGAGTCGAGCATCAGGAGGCAACAATTAGCTCTTGCCAGGAACTTCGTAAAAGATCTGGAACATCTAGGCTTTGTGGCCCTAAATGGGCATTTTCCAGGAGATCAGCCCCCAGTGGTAGCAATCCACAGCTCAACCTCACGTACGCTAATAGATTATATTTTTGTATCCCTATCATTTGTAGTTGGATCACAGTCTTCCAGGTAAGGATCCAAGATCAAAGTAGCCACCACCCGCAAGAAATTTCCACAAGAATAACTGGAACACCACCTGACAAACCTGCTGAGGACCCCATGTCTATTTATGTGGACAATTTCAGAAGAATCAAATTCAAAACTAACCAACTGGAGAATCTACTGGCCTCAGCGAAGTTAATATGGGAACAACGGGAGGAGGCCCCCAGTAATAAGATAATGCACTGGAAAGACACTTGCAGCAAAGCACGCGGCTCACGCTCCTCCAGCCTCAATGACAAACAGGACCTCAGCCCATCAAGACAAACACGTATACACCATAAAAACTCCACATCTCCTGAACCTCAGAAAAACAATAAACAAAACATTGCGGTAGATTAAGCGTACAGGGCACGATCTGCGTTTACAAAGGAAATTAGCGAAACTAAAAGCGGAAAAGAAAAAAATTATCTGGAAGGCAAAAAGGGATTCAAAAATCTGTGGGCTAGACTGTTACATGACTCAAAAACAAACAACAGCACGAGATTCTGGTGCACAATAAACAGTCGAGCCAACCCGAATGCCTTAAGAACCAACTCACATCTAACAGAGGATGCTTGGGCCTCCCATTTGCATCAACACTTTAATTCCGATCAGAATGAGGGCACACGCCGATCTTGAGTGGGAACCCCTATAAATCTCAAAGTTATCCCAGGAAACTAGCGCTTTTTGTTTATAATCGACCAGGTAAAGGCCAGGATAGCCTAAGGCAAATGGGAGGGCGCTCCGGGTCCCAACGGGATTCCTACAAGTCTATATAAAAAAGATCCGGAGTACTGGGCTTTTAAACTGTCACCGCTGTTTGCACAAATGGCAAGAGAAAACATCATCCCATACTCCCGGAGGGGTCAATCATATCCCGAATATACAAGAAAGGGGATAAGAACTCAGCAAAAAATTACAGGCTGGTGGCTCTAATCGATATTGAAGCGAAATACTGTGCTGTACTAATTCTGGAAGATCTCACAGCCTGGAGAGAGGACAAATCCATCATCCCCATTAATCAAACAGGCTTTTGAAAGGGCATGGTCACAACCACAAACATTCTAGCCCTATCCCTATTGATAGATAGGAAGAAATGTGCAAAACAACCTCTATTCATATATTTCATCGGCTATTCATCAGCATTTGACAACATTGACAGGAACAAACTCTGGTATAAGCTAATGGGGAAAAAATGCCACCTGTTCTCCTAAACCAGCTAATACTCCTCCACACAAAAACGTGGGTGCCTGTCAAACTAGAAGACAGCAAGTTTGTGTCCCAGAAAATACCAACGACTATGGGCCTCAAACAGGGGTGTGTACTGGCGCGACACTTTTTAACTTGTACATGTCCGATTTAACGTCGGAACTAGACACATGTAATTTGCATGCTCCAAAAATAGGCGGGCTGCCACTTTCCAATCTCCTGTATGCAGACGACCTAGTGCTGCTAAGTCGAACTCCCATTGCCCTTCAACGTCTACTAGATACAACCAGCAGTTATTCAGCAAAGAACGGTCTATCTATCAACTACAATAAAACAAAGGTAATGAGGGTTCATCCTAGAAAGGACACCTCCAAGTTCCGCTGGCATCTGGCTAACTTGACAATCGCAGTGGTAGACCAATACAAATACTTAAAAGTGATTTTAGATAATAAAGGCACATTTAACACACAAAAAGACGTCATCAAAAGAAGAGGCAACTTTATCGCCGCAGCAATAAAATCCATCAAGCATACAACAACCGGTCCAAACCATACTCCACTTTTACAAGTTTGGCGAGCAAAGCTCATTCCGGCAATCACTTATGAGAGAGGGGAAGAGACGCAGCCACATTAGACAGTACTGTCTCAAGAGCAGCCAGATTGATTTTCAGTCTACCTAAGTATGTTTCACCGGAACAAATAAGGCTGGAATTTCACCTGCAAAGCAAAGCATTAGCCCAGAAAGGAGCCTATGCCAAGAGTTGGTACAGAATCAAAAGAGCTGAAGCAGGAACATTGAACTCTTACCTATGGACCAAAATACAACAAAAGAAGGACTGTGCAGCCATGAGCTATCTGACCGCATCTAAAGACAGTCTAGGACTGGAGGAACTTTGGGCAGCATCAGGGTCCTACCATTGTTTCAAACAGATTGTAAATAAGACAGTGAAAAAACTATCATTACTGGAACACAAGGCGGCCCTCACCGAAAGAACCCATGGTTGGTTTGTTGTGAAAAGATACCTCAAGCCCTCCCCATAATCCTACCTAGGTGTAGGCTTCAACCGGAGGAAGAAAGAAAAATATCTTCATCTCAGAATGGGCATTTTACCATCACTGCAGCACCTTCCCCCTTGGAAAAGACCGTCGGGCCGGACAACATGCCATTTATGCAAGGAAGCTAACAAAAGCATAATACACCTTTTGTGCATCTGCAGAGAATTACAAGCAGAACAACGCTATTTTCTGAAGCCACACTTCATAAGCGAAGGGATAAGAACATGTAGGCAAGCAGTAATGGCATGCCTCAGAGGAGGGAATGTCCAGCTGGCTTGTCGCTTCGCACAATTGATGGAAGCAGCTGGGGTGAAACTCGGCCGATAAACCACTAGTATTATCCACTACAGCATCATTCTTCAGTTCTTGCTTTCTCAACAAACAAGATACACTCAGATTTCCCCTCTTCTGAACAACAGATGCTCCAGCATGACTGTCAATTCATTTTTTTTATAAAGTTTTATAGGTTCCTCCAATAAAGTCAGTTGACCTTGCTCTGTAGAAACAAGGACCGATCACTGACCACTTCATCACACCAAAACAATCTTGCCATACATCTGAAAGCACATGATGAAAAGACAAATTAACCAAACACTTCTACATATTTATTGTGGTTTAACACATTTATCACAAAGAACCTTTCAATTCTGAACAAAAATTTATCAAACCATACCTGTAAAGTAATTTGAAAAAAAATGAATTGTTCGATATTGTCACATTATTTCTGACTTTAGATTGCAAATTACTTCTACCACAGTCAGCAAGCAACTGGTGTATCGTATATTCACTCCTCTACTCAAACTGCGCATGTGTTTTATTAAAACCTTTAATCTTTTAAAATCTTATTTCCCTCATAAAAATGCTTAGGATCTGAAAATCTGTCAAGAAACGGAACATTTAAATCTCTTATCAATGTACTGTAATAGATACAACCGCGGACATTTGCACTAAAGATCTAAATACAATTCACGGACGGTTTATGAAATGATATTACTAAGAAGTTTTGAATCATAAATCTTGCTGCTGTAATTTTTGCCACTTTCTTTTAAAGAGAAATTGTAAATTGACCGGACAACAAATTATTACTTACTAGTAATTTTTACCACTACGCTATCCAACACTTTCCCTACTGTTTCACTCACTGGAGTGGGAATAGTAATTTTAACCTTTTCGCCATCCAACACTTTCCCTGCTGTTGCACTCTCTGGAGTGGGAATAGTAATTTTTACCTCTACACTATCAAACAATTTCACTACAGTTGCACTCTCTGGAGTGGGAATAGTCATTTTTACCCCTACGCTATCCAACACTTTCCCTACTGTTGCACTCTCTGAGTTGGAATAACAATTATAACCCCTACAGTATCCAACATTTTCCCTACTGTTGCACTCACTGAAGTGGGAATAGTAATTTTATTCCTACTGCTATCCAATATTTTTCTGTATTATTTCAGTTAATGTGTATAATTTATTTTAAAAATATTAGTTTCCTATATATATTTGTTATATTTTGATTTATATTATTTTTGTATGTGTATATATGCATGTATCTATATATAAAAGCCAAAGTATGTCCATTTGTCCTTTATGCATTACTACACCATTCATCCGATCGGCATGAAACTTTGGAAAGTTGTTGAGTACACTCCCGCGAAGGTTTCTGGCAAAAAAATAAAAAAATAAAAAATAGATAAATTTGATAAATATCGGCCCCCCGGCACCCCAGGGCCCTCATAATCTTTCAAATACTGAACGTTTACAGTTTCTGGTGCGATTCGCTTTTGCAATCACCATCAACAAAGCACAAGGACAATCGCTGCAAGTGTGTGGACTAGATTTGGAGAATCCGTGCTTCTCACATGGACAACTGTATGTGGTCAGCTCACGCGTCGGAAAACCTTCTGCTTTATTCGTCTACACACAAGACGGGAAAACAAAAAATATCGTGTATCCACAAGCACTCAAATAAAAAAACAGAATTAAAACAAAACTTTGAAATGTTTTCCATATTAAAATTAAAAAGTTTCAATAAAAATGACACAATGTAAAATGAATGTTATCATAACAAGTTTCCTTAAATTTCCTTTCTTCTGAGATCGCAGCAACGCGCGATGGGTAAGCTAGTAATTTATAAAATGTTTTTAACAATTTATAAGTTATTAAAATAATTATTTATGAATAATATTAAGTACGTATATATATTATATTTTATATGTATATGTTTAATTTATTTTAACATTATATGTATTAGTTGTGATTTTTAAACATTTTTTAATATTTTCAACTATGTTTCTTTTAATTATATGTAATATTTACTTCATATTACAGTTTTTTTAACATTTAAAAAAATGATATTTTTAAGAACGATATTTTAGACATCGATATTTTTTTCTTGATATTATTGTATTTCCATGATGTAGATAGGATGTCGATATTCTTGACTTTGATATCTTTGCCACAATATTTTTGTACCTCGATATTGTGGTACTAGATATTTTGTCAGTGATTCATCTGAAGTGAATGAAATCAGCCAAGCGTAGCCTATGCTATGGGTAGTATTCAAAGGAAGTTATCCATGGGTGAGAGGAATGACAGCATAAAAAACATCTGTATCTGTATTGCAAAAAATGTGTCCATAGTTACCTACAGAAACCACCAGGCTCAAAAATAAAGGGTTAAGATGTGTTTGGAGCTAATGGTCATTTAGTAGGACTAATCCAAATCAAGTCAAGTGTTGAAGGACCTCTTATTTTAAGTTTTGGAGAGCAAGCCATCTGGCCCAGAGTTGATGTTGGCTATTGATGAAAATGAATTATTAACTCGGCCTCTCATACATCATGTTGGATCGTTCTTCTTGCTGCAAGGAGAATATAGGTTCTGTGGTTATTAATAAGTGGAATTAATGAGTGGAAGTTTGATTATTTTGCTTTCATTCTCCAGTTACATTGGCTTCACCAATAATATTGGAGGTATTGTAAACTTTTATGGATAACAATCGAGACAATTGTCCTTTTCGACCTATGCAAATGGGAAGAAAAATCCAGGTGTTCGAGAGTTACAATGTTTCATCAAACAAACCATCAAGGTTTCATCCATCATCTGCTGCCATTCACCAGCTGTGATTATGTTCTGGCAGAGATTTAGGCTTTGCCCACTCTAATTTCCTGTAGTGAAGCTCTGGAAACATGCTTTTAAAACATTCTCATGTGTTTTCTTGATTTATTTTGATATCTATTGTTATCTCCACATGCACCTGCTCTGCCATTTTTCTTCCCAATATTAAAAACCATAGAGGAGTACAGTAACTCCTAGCAGCAGGTCTACCTTCAAGCGGCCCCCGATTGTAGGAACCACCTACTTCTTTGTTCTTCCTTTCACCAGTGCAAAGAAGAAAATGATAGAAGAGGTATATGCGCTTAGCAGTAGAGAAAGTGTCAAACTGTAACAATATTTTGTCCTCTTGTTGAGTAGAGTCCTAATATCAATGTGTTCAAAAGTAAGAGAAGGCTGCACTTTGTGTCTAGAGAACTTAAACCACATATCAATCAATCAATCAATCAGGGAATTGTAAGCATGCTACTCACCTGTGAGGGTCTCAAGGCGCTGAGGGGGCAGTCGGCAGATCTGTTTAGCCAAAGAGACAAGTCTTGAGGTTCTTCCTGAAGGTGTTCAGGGAGGGGGCATGTCTGATGTTTGCCGGTAGCTCGTTGCAGGTCTTGGCTGCAATGTGCGAGAAGGATCTTCCACCTGCTCTGGCTCTGTGGATGCGTGGGGTTTCAGCCAGTGTGAGGTTGGAAGATCAGAGGTTTCTTTTGGGTACGTGGAAGATGATTCTGTCATTGAGGAATTTGGGTCTGTTGTTGTGTAGGCATTTGTAGGCAGGAGTGAGGATTTTGAAAGTGACTCTTTTGTCCACGGGGAGCCAGTGGAGACTTCGTAGATGTTGACTGATGTGTTGGTGTTGGGGGATGCCGAGGACGAGTCCGGTGGCGGTGTTCTGTATTGTCTGGAGTTTGTAGAGTAGGGACTTGTTAATACCGGCGTAGAGTGCGTTTCCATAGTCCAGTCTGCTGGTGATGAGTGTGAGGGTGACTGTCTCCCTTGACTCTGGGGGGATCCTCTTGAAAGTCTAGCAGAGGGTGCGGAGGGTGTTGAAGTAGCTGGAGGTGACGGCGTTGACCTGTCAGTTCATGGTGAGTGATGAGTCGAGTACGATGCCGAGGTTCTTGCCGTGGTCTGAGGGGGTAGGTGGGCTTCTTAGGGCGGTCGGCAACCAGGTGCTGTCCCATGCAGAAGGGGTGGTACCGAGGACGAGGACTTCTGTCTTCTTGGCATTGAAGTTCAGGCAGCTGTTGGTCATCCAGACTGCTATTTTTTTTTGTCAAACAATTTTTGTTGCAGAGTAACATATACATGTAGTAGGACCATAATCAACATTTAGTGGGCGCAGAATCATCGTTTCCTGAGCGGTACTTGAGATGTGGAAAACACAGCCATTTAGCCCTC